>NC_030832.1:26853643-28338643 GCF_001704415.2 Capra hircus
CTCAGCTTCTTTTCATCCTTAACCTTGGGCAAGTAACCAGGCCTCAGTTTTCTTGTCTGTCTGGTGGGGAGAATAATGTCATGCCTAATTGATAGGGTTCCTGTGAAGGTTAAATGAGGTTATGTGTATATATGGGTGCATACATGTTGTATTTATATATCCAATCTATATCTATCTATATGTATATAGATGTGGGCTCTGAGTAATGGTGGCTTCTGTTTTTACCTTAATATTGCTGACTTCAGGGTTTGTTCCTTGGAAGTTCTTGGCTATTTACTTAGATATGACCAAACAGTTTAGATCCAACCAGTGGATAAAATTTTTTTTTTTTCTGAGTACTAATTCATCACCCTATTCGGGTCAACTGATGACCATTTTATTTTTTATTTCCCCCAAATCATCAACAGATAAAAATAAGCCAGTGGAACTTCCCTGGTGGTTGGGAATCTGCCTGCAGATGCAGGGGACACAGGTTTGATCTCTGGTCCAGGAAGATCCCACCTGCTGCAGAGCAGCTAAGCCCGTGTGCCACAACCACTGAGCCTGTGTGCCCTAGAGCCTGTGTTCTGCAACAAGAGAAACTACTGCAATGAGAAGCCCATGCACTGCAACTAGAGAAAGCCCCCAACAACAACAAAGACCCAGTGCAGCCAAAAATTAAAAAAAACACACACAATGAATGTCAGAAGTGTTCTGGGGGAAAAAATGTGTGTATAGACAACAGCTAGTGTGGGCAGGTGGTTGGGGAGTGCAGTGTATCTGATCCCACTGGGATTAGGGCCACGCTCATAGCAGTACACGTGTACTGTATCACTCTTGGGGAGTGCCACTCACATTGTGGTGAACAGAGATCTGTATAAGGAAAGGGCACCTTTTCCTAATTCACACCAAGTTGCTAAGAATTTATGAACCAGCTGAGGAGCTGACTGGTCTATCCAGAGGAGCACATGGCCCACATTTTCTTATCTTTGGTGCCAGGCTAGGATCTAAGAGGGCTTCCCAGGTGGCTCAGGTGGGTTGAATCTCTAGGTCACGAAGATCCCCTGGAGAAGGAAATGGTAATCCACTCCAGTATTCTTGCCCGGAGAATCCCCTGAACAGAGGAGCCTAGTGGGCTACTCCACACAGAGTCAGACACTCAGTTCAGTTCAGTTCAGTTCTCTACTTAGCGACAAACAACAACAAGGATCTAAGAAGCCTCTGGCAGAGGGGGACGGCTTTCTCTCAAGGCCAAGACGGGGATTCCTGTCTGGTAGGCAGAATTCTAAAGATAACCCTCTAAAATTCCTGTCTCTTGGTTCTTCAATCAAATGGTAATCTAGGTACTGCTGTGAAGGGATTTTTGGAGGTGTAATTAAAGATCCAAGTCAGCTGAGGTTAAGATATGGAGATTATCAACCAATCAGGTAGCTGTTTAAGAGAGGTTTCTCCAGCAGGTGGCAGAAGAGGAAGTCAGAGTGTGAAGCATGAGGAGGACTGGAGCCCTTGCTGGCTTGCTGAGGAAGAGACCCGTGTGATGAGGAATGCAATGGCCTTTTTTTTGTCCCTGTGGGATCTTAGTTCCCTGCCCAAGGATCCAACCTAGGCCCCATACAATGGAAGCGCAGAGTCCTAACCACTGGACCGCCAAGGAATTCCCTGTGGTGGCCTCTGAAAGAGTTGACACCCACCCTCCACCCCGAGAGCCAGCATGGAGACATCCTACACTGTAAGGAACTGAATTTGCCAACAAATGGAACTCACATGGAAGTGGATTTGTCCCCACAGCTTCTAGGTAACAGCCCACCTCAGTCAGCAACTTGACTTGGGCCTTATGAGGCCCTAGACTTCCCTGATAGTTCAGTTGGTAAAGAATCTGCCTGCAATCCAGGAGACCTTGGTTCGATCCCTGGGTTGGGAAGATCCCCTGGAGAAGGGTAAAGGCTACCCACTCCAGTATTCTGGCCTGGAGAATCCCATGGACTGGATAGTCCATGGGGTCGCAAAGAGTCGGACACTGAGCTACTTTCACTTTATGAAACCCTAAGCTAAGAACCCAGCCAAGCCCACAGTCTCTGATCAACAAAAATGGGAGATAATAAATAAGTCTCACTTTAAACTCTAAGTTTGGGCTCATTTGTTACGGAGCAAGGGGAAATGAATATACTTGGTTTCATGAAAGAACCTGGCCAGAGGGACCTCCCTGGTGGTCTAGTGGTTAAGACTTTGCCTTCCAACGCAGGGGGTGCAGTTCAGTCCCTAGTGGGGAAGCTAAGATCCCACAAGCCTGGAGGCCAAGAAACCAAAACATAAGCCAGAAGTAGTACTGTAATAAATTCAATGAAGACTTAAAAAATGCTCCACATAAACAAACAAAATCTTTTAAAAAAGCCTGACTAAAGAGGTGGGAATCCTTTCAAGGACTCCCTCTTTCCCGCCTTCCTTAGGAAAGAGCTTCCCTTGTGGCTCAGCTGGTAAGGAATCCGCCTGCAACGTGGGAGACCTGGGTTTGATCCCTGGGTTGGGAAGATCGCCTGGAGAAGGAAGAGGCTACCCACTCCAGTATTCTGGCCTGAGTCCATGGGGTTGCCAAGAGTCAGACATGACTGAGCCACTTTCACTTTAGGAAAGAGAAATGTATCTATATTCCAGTTTCTTGATGTTTTTCCACTTGGGAGTTCTGCTTTACTCCTCTATAAACCAGGTTTTACAAGGGGAGGCCTGTCATGGTCCCATCCTACCAGTGACGGTGGATGGATACATCATGAATTCTGGGGTTTAGTAACATGGCCTAGAACTCAGGAAGAGGGGCGTCATGGGGGCTCCCTCTTTCCCCCCTGACATAGAGCCCCGGAAGAGCCTCTCTAGTCTGCTCACCTCTGAGGACCTGGAAGGGATCTGTGGAGGCAGACTGACTGGAGAAGATGGCTGCCGTCACTCGAGGAGCCCTGTCAGTGAGGTTTCCTCTTCTTTATGTCTTAGCAGCAGGATAAGGGTCTTCAAATGTGTTCAGTACTGGTTCCTAAGGGCTGAACTGTGCACCCCCCTCAAATTCATGTGCTGAAATCCCAACACCTGCTACTTCAGAATGTGACTCTGTTGGGAGATAGAGTCTTTTAAGAGGTAATGAAGTTAAAATAAGGTCATGAAGGAGGGCCCTAATCCAACCTGACTGGTATCCTTAAGAGAAGAGGAGATGGAGCGACTTCCCGGGTGGTCCAGTGGTTTTAAGACTCCCTGCTTCCACTGCAGGGGGCATGGGTTTGATGCCTGGTTGGGGAACTAAGATCCCACGTGCCTTGCTGCATCACCAATAAATAAATAAAGCTGTGAGAAAACAAATTTCTGTGGTTTCAGTCACCAGTCTGTGGTCACTTTGTTATGGCAGCCCAAGCAAACTAACACCCTGGCCTGCTCAGGGGAACATTGCTCTCTTATGCTCCTTGCCTCTGAGAGTGGAGAAGGCAACAGCACCCCACTCCAGTACTCTTGCCTGGAGAATCCCATGGACAGAGGAGCCTGGTGGGCTGCAGTCCATGGGGTCCCGAAGAGTCGGACACGACTGAGCAACTTCACTTTCACTTTTCACTTTCATGCACTGGAGAAGGAAATGGCAACCCACTCCAGTGTTCTTGCCTGCAGAATCCCAGGGACGGGGGAGCCTGGTGGGCTGCCGTCTCTGGGGTTGCACAGACTCGGACATGACTGAAGTGACTTAGCAGCAGCAGCTGTTTGAGAGAAGCTAAAATGCTGTTCTGAGTGGTCAGAGGAAATAAACTCATGAACAGCTAAAGAAAAGCTAACAACCCAATGAGGACTAAGAAACCAGAGGAGAGAAGACAAAGCTGGACCCCTGAATGAAATGACTCCAACTGAAGTACAACTGATTGAGGAAGATTGTTAAAAGAGGGGCCATAATGGACTTCCCTGGTGGTCCAATGGTTAAGACTCATGCTCCCAACGAAGGGGGCCCAGGTTCAATCCCTGGTCAGGGAACTAGATTCCCCATGCTGCAACAAAGCACCCACATGCTGCAAATAAGAACCGGTGCAAAAATAGAAGGGCTATAAGGACTCAGATTTCTTGTCACCCATCTTCCAATTCTGTTCCTCTCAAGTTCCTGACCAGCCAGCCAAACCTTACCAACCATCCATCAATTAATACAGGTCCATACTTCTGGTCATTTCACCCACCAGACATAGTGAAGAGCCAAAGACACAGCTCAAAGCTCTGTCCACGGTGAGGATTTTTCTTCACCAGCGTCCTTCAGGTTCACCCAGCTGGTGGGGGGAGCTGTGGCTGTCCACTGACAGCTCATAACAGCCTATCAGCCAGAGTCACCTGTAAACAGGCTTGAGTCTTTTCTTCGTCAGTCAGCTGGGTGTAAACGGGACACCCTAGAGAGGCACAGCCAGGGATGAAGGGAGAGAAGGTCAAGAAACCACCTGCTCCTGTAAATGGCTTGTAGCTTCTGGACCTTTCCAAGGTTGGTCTCGTATCTCAGGTGATGACAGATTGCTGCTGTGTACACCCAACCTCACAGCTGGGTTGGTCAGACAACACCCTTTCATGATGAGTATCTCAGGTTGCTTGGTCACCCGATATCTGCTGGCTACGTGTTCAGTTCCTACCACGTCCCAAGAGCAAGCCAGAGACTGTTTCTTTTTTAAGCTATAGATTTTTAAAAAATATTTATTTATTTGCGCTGGGTCTTAGATCTAGTTCCCTGACCAGGGATCGAACCCAGGTCCCCTGCATTGGGAGCTTGGAGTCTTAGCCACTGGACCACCTGGAAGTCCCTTAAGCTACAGATTTTTTAAGATATTTATTTGGCTGCATCAGGTGCTGTGCAATGGACTCTTGAGTGCATGGGCTCAGTAGCTCTGCTGCATATGGGATCTTAGTTACCTTGACCAGGGATTGAACCTGCGTCCCTTCGTAGCAAGGCTGATTGATTCTCAACCACTGGACCACCAAAGAACTCCTCAGAGACTGTTTCTGAAAAGAACAGTTGTCTATATGAAAGAGCCTACACTTATCGAAAATCCTGTGAGTCTGTGCTTTGATTCTGCTCCTGGTGCCTGCTGGAATGTCACTGGCTTTGCTGGATCATTGGTACAGAGACAGGGCACCTTGAAAGTATTATGGAACCTTCTCTTGCCCTGCTCTCTACTCAAAACTGGCATCTCCCAGGGGCCTTTACTAACGAGCTACATTGCCTCCAAAATCCATACATGCCTACCAAGCACTGTTCCTCTTTGAGGGAGAGTAGGTTGTATGAGGAGCAACTGGTCTTTCACCTTGGAGGAGATATCTTTACATACTCTAGGCCATTGAATCTCCAGAAACTTCACTGGAGTGACAGTCCCCTGAATCTTTTTTTTTTTCCTTTGGCTGTGCTGGGTCTTCGTTACTACATGTGGACTTCCTCTAGTTGTGACGAGCGGGGGCTACTCTCTAGCTGTGGTGCGAGGGCTCCTCATTGGAGGGGTTTCTCTTGTTGCAGAGCATGGACTCCAGACCATGGGCTTCACTGGTTGTGGTGCAGGGGCTTAGTTGCCCTGGAGCATGTCGAATTTTCCCGGACCAGGGCTTGAACTCATGTCCCCTGCATTAGCAGGTGGATTCTCAACCACTGAACCACCAGGGAAGTACCCCCTGAGTCTTTAGAGAGCATTTATCTCCCACCTTCTAGTCTGCATATGTCTATTAGGACAATTAAGGTACTTGTTACTTGCTGTTCATCAAATCCAATAACGTTCTCAATATAGTGGACCAGTGTGGTGGTCCGTGGGATGTTAAGATGACTGAGATCTTTGTAGACTATATTACAGCAGATCAGAATTGACAGATCCCTGGAGCATCCTGAAGATATACAGTGGCATTGCCAGCTACAGAGGAAACTGCTCTGGTGGACCTTGCAAGTTGGTCTGGAGAAAAAGCCAAGCCGCTAGTCAATTACCAAATACCAGGGGAAAGGTACTAAATCTGGGACAGCAGATGCAATTGGAATCATTACCCGATTCAGTTCATGCTGGTCCACAGTTATTCTCCATCTGACTTCTGAACAGGCCAGACTGGCAGGTTAAATGGGTATGTGATGTCTCACTACCCCTGCTTCTTTCAGTTCTTTGGCATGAATTTCTGCACTTCTCCCAGGGATGTGGTGTTTTTACTGATTTGTTGTCTTTGTAGCAAGTGGGACTTTCACTTAGCCTGTCTTGCTATATTGGTCCCCAGTCTGTGGTTCAGAAAGACTATGTGGGGATTCTGCCACTATGCCAGTTTTCAAGTTACTGCCTCTCAGCTCCAAATTCACGCTTTAGTATTTGCTCTGAGATACTGGACTGGACTATGTACACGTTTCTCCTTGCAGTGAACACGATGTAAAGCTTTGTCAGTAGAGGGCGCTGGAGGGACATTGAAAGAGGAAGATGTTCTTGGTTCTGGTACTGTTGAGGCTTTTTTCTCGCTCCTGTTGCACAGTTTTGCACGGGCACATGTATGTGGGCACATCCAGTGGTTCCCTGCCTTAGAGGTGACAGTGACGAGTCCTTTGATGAGCTCACAGCTCCCAACTTGCAAACACATTGCCTTACCTCTCTACTCCATGCAGACACCACTGACCCCAGACCACACGCTGCCTTTGCAGTGACTGGACTCAGCACTGGGACTCCTTTTGTACACCACCAGTCCTGACCCTCACACAGCTTTCTCTCACACTGATCTGCAGAGCATACTTTTTCCAACACTTGACGACGGGAGCAGTCTGATTTTCTCCAGCATTGTGTTTTTACCAAGCTCCCTTTCTCTGATGTTGACAGTGCTTGATTCCTTTATCAGTGCCGCTTTCTCTAGCACCTGGCTCTCACTGAGTGTATATTTTCTACCCTGTGACTCCGCAGTGGCATGACTTTCTCCTGTGCTGATCCCTGTACTGATAAATCTCTCCAGCACCCAGCTCCTGTAGAGAACACCTCCTGCCATCTTGGTTCTAGCGATGCTCCATGATTAGCAGCTTTACCTGACACCCCAGAGGGCCGATTTCTAGGAAGTCACATAGGTAAGGCAGTTTGTCCGCCAGGTCCTTTCAAATGAAGTCTGATCTCAGCCTGGTGGAAAAGGGATCTTTCTTGGGCTCTCTACATCAGTCCTAAGGATAGTAGCTGATCTTAATATCTAATTCTGTATTTTTGAGAATTCTCTTTAGCCCTCGTTAGCCATTTCCCTATTATTCCTATCAATAGTTCTTTATGTTAAACTTTCCCATGGTAGCTTCTGTCTCCTGGTTGGACCCTGACTGATACAATAATTGGTTCTGGGAGTGGTTCTAGGAGAAAGACCCACAGAGATGGGATTTTGCAGTGATACGGTCACAACCTTGAGTGCTGAGCTCTAGTCAATGGGAAATGGGATGCTAATAAACCACACTATGCAGTTGCATCACAGTTAATCAAACTATCACCTGTGGCTGATTGTGATGGGGTGCCAACTAGAGCGTATGCCTTGGGAGTCCAACTGGCTGCTTCTCCTGGCTCCTATAGCAGTAGTAATAACTCTAGACTGTGTGGTAGGATGCATTCTTTGCAGCGCACTTGAGTGATTAGAGAGAGAAAATGACAATTGAATTCACTGTCTTGACAAATTTGTTATGGGAAATCTAGGGCATCAATCAGGAAAGAATAGGGTGCAGAAATTTGGAAGGGCGCATCTGGTTAGAATCAGACAAAGGAGACAATATTGAACTCCCAAGTCATTCTGAGTCTCTTTTGCCATTGGAAGTAGCTTGCTCTCCTGTGTCTAATGAAACTAACTTTTCTCTGTTTGAAAACCCTGTGATAAGTTTACCTGGGGCAAATGCCTTGAAAAGGGGTGCTCATTCCACTCAAAATTCATCTCCCCTGCTGCCTATAAGTCTTTCAGTTCAGCTCAGTCGTTCAGTCATGTCCGACTCGTTGCAACCTCATGGACTGCAGCACGCCAGGCTTCTCCATCCATCACCAACTCCCAAAGCTTGCTCAAACTCATGTCCATCGAGTCAGTGATGCCATCCAACCATTTCATCCTCTATCATCCCCTTTTCCTGCCTTCAACCTTTCCCAGCATCAGGGTCTTTCCCAAGGAGTAAGTTCTTTGCATCTGGTGGCCAAAGTATTGGAGTTTCAGCTTCAGCATCAGTCCTTCCAATGAATATTCAGGACTGATTTCCTGAAGGATTGACTAGTTTGATCTCCTTGCAGTCCAAGGGACTCTTAAGAGTCTTCTCCAACACCACAGTTCAAAAGCATCAGTTCTTCAGCGCTCAGCTTTCTTTATAGTTCAACTTTCACATCCACACATGACTACTGGAAAAACCATAGCTTTGATTAGATGGACCTTTGTTGGCAAAGTAATGTTTCTGCTGTCTGGGTTGGTCATAGCTTTTCTTGATGGAGCAAGCATCTTTTACTTCCATGGCTGCAGTCACCATCTGCAGTGATTTGGGAGCCCCCCAAAATAAAGTCTCTCATTGTTTCCCCATCCATTTGTCATGAATTGATGGGACCAGATGCCATGATCTTTGTTTTTTGAATGTTGAGTTTTAAGCCTTTAACTAGAGTCAAATATCAACATATTCCAGGGGAACAGGTACACATTATGATCTAGGAAGGAACGTCTTACACATTGGAAGAATTGTAATACATTGCTAATATGTGGCAGAAAGTGAAGAGGAACTAAAATACCTCTTGATGGAAGTGAAAGAGGAGAGTGAAAAAGTTGGCTTAAAGCTCAACATTCAGAAAACGAAGATCATGGCATCTGGTCCCATCACTTCATGGGAAATAGATGGGGAAACAGTGGAAACAGTGTCAGACTTATTTTTGGGGGGCTCCAAAATCACTGCAGATGGTGATTGCAGCCATGAAATTAAAAGACGCTTACTCCTTGAAAGGAAAGTTATGACCAACCTAGACAGCATATTCAAAAGCAGAGACATTACTTTGCCAACAAAGGTCCGTCTAGTCAAGGCTATGGTTTTTCCAGTGGTCAGGTATGGATGTGAGAGTTGGACTGTGAAGAAAGCTGAGCACTGAAGAATTGATGCTTTTGAACTGTGGTGTTGGAGAAGACTCTTGAGAGTCCCTTGGACTGCAAGGAGGTCCAACCAATCCATTCTAAAGGAGATCAGTCCTGGGTGTTCTTTGGAAGGAATGATGCTAAAGCTGAAACTCTAGTACTTTGGCCACCTCACGTGAAGAGTTGACTCATTGGAAAAGACCCTGATGCTGGGAGGGATTGGGGGCAGGAGGAGAAGGGGACGACAGATGATGAGATGGCTGAATGGCATCACCGACTCGATGGACGTGAGTTTGAGTGAACTCTGGGAGTTGGTGATGGACAGGGAGGCCTGGCATGCTGCAATTCATGGGGTCGCAAAGAGTCAGACGCGACTGAGCGACTGAACTGAACTGAACTGAATATGTTGACAGAAACCTAAGAAGTGCATGAGAATGGGTTTTAAGGGTGTTAGAGCAATGAGGGTAGATTATAACTCTAGCTAGAGCCACATTCATTTATGGATATATTTACTAAAGATCCCAGATTTAATGTGCTAAGAAGTTGGCACTAAGAAATCACTTGGTTAGCTAACTGAATTTTGGACCTAATAGCAGTCTACACTTAGTGAGGTCAAGATGCTACAGTGTTCCTGGTATCACATAAAAGAGAGAATCTAAAGGCTTAGTGTGATAGATTAGATTTATCATGTGCAATCTGTCGACTGTATTCGGTGAGAGGACCCAGAAGACAATTTCTTTGCTAAAACATTGAAGGGAGCACCTCCATGCTTATAGAGGATATCACTATTTGAGCAGGGGCTCCCTAATATCAGTGGGTATGATGGGATCTGGGCTTTCCTGGTGGCTCAGACCATAAAGAATCTGCTGGCAATACAGAAAACCTGGGTTTGATTCCTGAGTCAGAAAGATCCCTTGCAGAAGGGAATGGCTACCCACTCCAGTATTCTTGCCTGGAGAATTCCATGGATAGAGGAGCCTGTTGGGCTACAGTCCACAGGGCTGCAAAGAGTCAGACACGATTGAGCAACTAAAACACACATGAGGGGATCCAGACAAGGTAGACACATCAATTGTAAAGGGCAGCAGGGACCACCAGGCAATCTGATTTCTTGGCTAGCAGACGTCTTTGGCAATGGTACTTGACCATAGTTTCTCAGAATGAAATAGATAGGAAACCTACTCCACTACTGTCGGATTTGTTTCCTTTCTGATCTTCTGTCTAGTTATTTTATCCATTGTCAAAAGTATTAAAGTCTTCAACAATTATTACTGAATTGCCTATTTCTTCCCTCAGTTTTGTCAGTTTTCGTTTCAGGTATTTTGGGGTTCTGTTTTTAGGCGCCTATATATTTATAATTATTATGTCTTCTAGATAGGTCAACCTTTTTATTATCATAAAATATCTTTTGTCTCTAGTAACAAGTTTTGTTTTGAATTCTGTTTTGTCTAGTAATTAGCATAGCCACTCCACATCTCTTATAGTTACTCTTGTATATCTTTTTCTTTTTAGTTTCAACCTATTTATGTCATTGATTAGAAAGATGTCATATAGTTGGATCATGTTGGGTTTTTTAAATTAAGATTTTTTTAAATCTGCCAAATCTCTATCTTTTGACTGCAGTGTTTATTTACACTTAATGTAATTGCTAATAGATAGGATTGACATCTGTCATTTTGCTATTTGTTATCTATATGCCTTTCACTTTTTGTTCTTGTTTTTCCACTACTGCTTTCTTTTTGTGTTAAATATTTTCTAGTATTCCATTTTAATTCCCTTATTTCTTTTAGCCTATTCTTTTGAGTTACTTTTTCAGTGGTTTCCTTGGGGATTACAATTAACATCTCTACTTAAAGCAATCTAGTTCGTGTTAATGCCAACTTAATTTCACTAGTATGTAAAAAGTTGCTCCTATATAGCTCCCTTCTCTCACGCCTACTTTGTGCTATTATTGCCAACAGATTACGTCTTGATTTATTATAAGCCCATAAACCCCACTTTACAATTATTGCATTTTGCAGTTGTCTTTAAAACATATTTAATTATAAACAAACTGTATTTATACTGTCTTTTTCATTTACTTACATAGTTTCCTTTACTGATATTCTTTATTTTCTCATGTGGATTTGTGTTACTGTCTAGTCCTTTCATTTCAGCCTAAAGGATTGCCTCTCTATTTCTTGTAGGGTAACTCTGCTAGGAACAAATTCTCTCCATTTTTGTTGATCTGGGAATGTCTTAATTTCGCCTTTTTTTTTTTTTTTTTTTGAAGGATTGTTTTGCTGGGTATAGATTTCTTGGTTGACAGTTTTACTCTTTCAGCACTTTGCATATGTTATCTCACTGTTTTCCAGCCTCCATAGTTTCTGATAGGAAGTTAGCTGTTAATCTTATGGAAGATTCCTTGTATATGATGATTTCCTTTTTCTCTTGCTGCTTTTAGTACTCTGCCTTTTGACAGTTTGATTATGATGTGTCTAGATGTGAGTCTCTGTCAGTTTATCCTACTTTGAGCTTTGTGGCTGTGTAATTTTTAAAAAAATCAATTTTGGGAAAATTATTTCTTCAAATACTCTTTCTACACAGTTCTCGTCTTTCCTTCTAGGACTCTCATTATGTGTATATTAGTACACCTGATGATATCCCACAGGTCTCTGGGGACACTTTTCTTTTTTTTTTTCATTCTTTTTTTCTTTCTGTTCCTCAGACTGAGTAACCTCAATTGACCTGTCTTCAGTTGTATTGATTCTTCTGCCAAGTCAAATCTGCTACAGAGCCCTGTTAACTGAATCCTTCATTTCAGTTGTATTTTTGTATTGTTAAGCTCCAGAACTTCTATTTCTATTTGATATGTATGTGTCTCATAATTATTTTGTTGTTGGTGAAAATGACATCTCTTTTTTTGGCTGCACTATGTGGCATGTGGGATTTTAACTTTTCAACCAGAGATTGAACCCAGGCCCTCAGCAGTGAAAGCATGGAGTCCTAACCACTGGATTGTCAGAGAGTTCCCAACAGTGACATCTTAAATATTATAATGTGGCAACTCCAAAAGTCAGATTCTACCCCTCCTCAGGCTTTGTTGTTGTTCTTGCTGCTATTTATGAACTTTCCTAGGTTAATTCTGTAAAGACTGTATTCTTTGTGCATGGCCACTAAAGTCCGTGCTCAATTAACTTGCTTAGTGGTCAGCTAATGATTGGACAACTAATGCCTTCAACTAGTAAATTTCCTAGTCTTATCTGAGGGACTGTGTATATGTGTGCAACACTGCTTTAACTTCCACTTCCTGCTTGCACAGAGCATTAAGGTCAGCTACAGGTGAGTTTAGGGTCTTCTTAGGTCTTTTCTACATGTGCTTGTGACCTTCTAGGGATACCCAGGAATGTGTCAGAGCTTTTCAAAGCCCTCTATGAATATTTCATTCCCTAGTTTTTCCTTTTGAACTTTTTTGGTTCAGCTTCTCTTTTTTTTTAAAGTTTTTGTTATTATATTGGCTGTGCCACATGGTTTGCAGGATCTTAGTTCCCACAACCAGGGATCGAACCCATGTCTCCTGCACTGCTATGGAAAGTTGGGTTCAGATGCTAACTCCTGGGCCTATCGGGGATTTGAGAGGAAAGTGGGGTGTCATGGCATCTGCTCAGAAGTGACTTTACTTAGAAGAAACTGCAGATGTAGCTGCCATGTGAATTAGGAGGACACTTCTCTAGTACAAGGTCTTGAATTCCTTAACTGGAATTTCTCCCACCATGGAATTAAGACTCTCTCTGGCAACAAAACACACACGTCACATCTCTAGTTATCCAGGCAACACCTCTTGGATTCTTGTGTGCCCTTGAGAGAGGAAGAAAATCCCATTGCCTCAGATGGAATTTCTGCTTAGAGTCACAGATTACAGTGTGTGTGTGTATGTGTGTGTGTGTGTGTGTTTTAATAATTGATTATTTGTTTGAAGGGGCTTCCCAGCTGGTGCAGTGGTAAAGAATCTGCCTGCCAATGCAGGAGATGCAAGAGATGTGGGTTCACTCCCTGGGTTGGGAAGATCCCCTCAAGTAGGAAATGGCAACCCATTGCACTATTCTTGCCTGGAAAACTCCATGGACAAAGGAGCCTGGTGGGCTACCATCCATGCAGCCCCAAAGAGTCAGACACGACTGAGTACACACGTACTCTAAAGGTGTACTCAGAACAACTTAACCAGCCTGGTCCCCACATACTTTGGTCTAGTGGCTAGGGTCCTCTATCAAGTCTGCTAGCCCATTTCTCACCCCCAGTTTTACTTTCAAACTTGATTAAAAAGTGGTTGTTGGAATTAGACCTTGGGTTAAATCTAGGTTCTGTCACTAGTTATGCGACCTTGGATAAGTTACCATAGTTAACTTTGCTATACCTGTTTCTTCATCAGTAAAATGATGCACTTCTTCTGAGAAATTGTTAGGAGAGTGAAATGGAATAATAGGGTGGTTTTCCAACTACATCCTAGAAAGCCTCAAATCAGACAATCTAGTGTTTTCCAAACCTCATTCACTTCCCATCTTGCCAACCTTCAGACATTCACACACCATTTCTATTTGTTTAATCTTGTCATTTAAAGATAACTTTCAAAATGAAAACACATTTATTCAAGGACACTACCACAAACAGGAACTTACCCTAAGGTGGTAAAAAATAAATACAACAATGTCAAAATGATGGTATTTAATTCTCACTGGCTATGGTTATAGGCTAAAGCTCTGAGCTCAAGGTCTGGACTTTTAAGATAGGGGATTACCCCAGTCATAAGAGGCCTTATATGGCTGTATATGAAATGTCCAGAATAGGCAAATCTATACAGACAGAACATATAATAGATTAGCGATAGTCTAGGGCTGGAGGAGAATGGGATGATTGCTGATGGGTATGGTTTGAGGGTGATGAAAAATGTTCTAAAGCTGACTGTGGTGAGAACTGCACAACTCTGAACATACGTAAAGAACCATTGAATTGTCTATTTTAGGTGGGCAGATTGTATGGTATATGCTGTGGGACTTCCCTGGCGGTCCAGTGGTTAAGACTCCACACTCTCAATGCAGGGGGCTGGAGTTTGATCCCTGGTCAGGGAACTAGATCCCACATGCCACAATTAACGGTCCTGCGTGTGGCAAAAAAGACCTAAGATCCCAAGTGCCACAATTAAGACCTGGAGCAGCCAAATAAATAAATAAATAAATAAATAAATAAGTGTGTGTGTGTGTGTGTGTATTTTTTTTTTTAAGAAAGAAAGCTGCTAAATTTTATTTATTTTTTCTCCTTGAGGTAAAGGATGCAAAGATACCGAACCAGGACCACTATTATAACTCACTATTACTTAACTCAGACAGATCTGTGAGTACAACTTAGCCAGGTCTATGAGTACCACCCCCCATCATCTCCCTGTGGTAAGCTTTTGCCCCTTTATGAAAAGATTCTAGTTGTAAGCACTCAATATTAGTTAATATTTCCCCAAACAGATCTGCCATTCAAGTCGCAAAAACTTGGTTTATATCCTCCCTACTCCGCCACCGTCGTGCATCATGATTGTGGAGAAAATCGCCCTGAACCTCACTTTTCTTACTTGTAAAATGAGAACATGCTCCTGAGCTGGACTGAGGATAATGGGGATATAGTAGTTTCCCTGGGGTAGGTAATTAAGAAAAAACCCGACTGTGATCGGCTTGTCCCGGGATCCTCATGCCGGCATTACAGCCATGGAGACTAAAGGCCCAGAGTGCCTCACATGCTGCCCCCAGAAAATGCTGGTCAGGAACTCGGAGGAAGGGGACACGTCGGCACGGCTTGGCCTCGGTGACCCTGATCGGCCGCAGGTCAGACAGAGCACCGCTCACACATACCTCCGCTAGTTACTCACAACCCAGGGAGAAACCGCGCCCAGAACGCCGGCGCCGGAAGTCCGCCCGCGGCCTCTCTAGGATGCCGGGCTCTGCGCTCTGTGCCCTTCACCCTTGCGACGCCGCGGCGCGCTTTCCTGGCTGTCGGCCGTTTGGAAGGCGTGCTGCCCTCCTTTGTTTCCAGGAAGCTTCACCAAAGGCAGTGAGGGGAGTACGGCCTGTGGATCCAATTCTACAGACAAGGCGACTGAAGTCACCCGGCAGTTGAACCAGACCCCCGGTGCCCCATTTAGGGCTATCTTCATTGATTCCAACCGCCTCGCTCCAGTTCCCTCACCATATCTTAAAATAGATACAGTAAAACCTCAACTGAGGTTATTATCGATACAACGGACTTTTACTTTCTTTTCTTTGGCACTGCATTTCCTAAATTTCCTAGAATGCTTGCAATCCTACCAGTGATTTTAAAACTTAAAGGTTCGAAATATTATTCACTTTACAAAAATTTGGTTTCTATATAGCTTCTCAGGGTACATGATCTGTACTTGGTTCACTCTGCTCCTGGTATATATATAGTAAGTCCCCTACATACCAACCAGATCCTTAGGCGAGCTCATTCATAACTCCAATTTGTTCCTAAGTCCAACAAAGTTAGCCTAGGAACCCAACTAACTCAATCAGCTACAGTAGTACTGTACTGTACTGTAACAGGGTTTTTTTTATACTTTTCACACACATAATACATAAAAAACAAATACAAAAAATAAACAAAACATTTTTAATCTTAGAGTACGGTACCTTGAAAAGTACAGTACAGCAGCTGGCATCCAGGGGCTGGCATCCAGTGAACAGGCAGAAAGAGTTATTGATTGAAGGAGGGAGAGGATGTGGGAGATGGTGGAACTGAAGGATCGTCAGCAATAGGAGACGGAGAGCAAGCTGCAATTTCACTCACGCCTGACGTTGATGGCACAGGTTCTGGTTCCTTGCTGGATTCAACTCTGTCTACCCTCTTGAAAAAAAAAATAATCCAGTGATGGATTGGGTAGAAGCTCTTTTTCGCTCATGATAGATGACCGAGTAGTGCTGGATAGTATCCTGAACAACATTCATGTACCATTCTACGTTCAGGCCCTATGCCTCAAAAACTAAAACTGCCTCCTCAAATAAAATCATCTTGTCATTTCCAGCATCGTGAATCGCTTCAGTTCTTCTGTTATTTCTTCTTCCTCTTGTCTCTCTTCGTCCTTCCTCTGGGCCTTCAATTCCATCAGGTCTTCATTAGTACAGTACAGTACAATAATTCCTCCAAGGGTTTCAGGAAGTTCCCAGGCAGCTACCATATCTGCACTCGTGACCTCACCACTTCTCCGTCGTGAAGGCTGGCTGTAGCCTTGAACCATGGCTGGCATTGAAGATGCGCCCTCTGCTTCTTCGCCCTGTTTCTTCTTCAAGCCTTCATAAAGGCTTTGTAGCTTTCTCTTGAATCAGCATTGAGCTGAGCAGGATTCGACACTGATGCTGATCCTGCATCCACACTCTGAGAAGTTTCTCCATCTCCTCCATCAATTTTCCATGCTTCGACATTATTGTTGACATCATCGGCACAGCAGACTTCACTTCACACGTTCCATGACCTTGTCCTTGTTCTTTAGAATCCTGCTGATGGTTGAATGATTCACGTTTTAATCTTTTCACTTCGCTCCACTCAATTATTTTCACTTTTGTTTCCATCGTTACCACTTGGTGCTTCTTAGCAGCTACACTGCTGCTGCTTTTACACTTGCTTCTGGGTATCCTGGGCTTGGAATAAAGATACTGTTCTACTGTACTCTATATAGTACCGTACAGTACAATACACAAAAGCACAACCACTTGTAGAAGGTGTGCGTGACAGTGTACACCAGACACGTGAACTAACTTACGTGACTGGACATACGAACACGTTTGCATCATGGAAAGTTCGCAACTTGAAGGTTCTCATGTAGGGGACTTACTGTATATGGAAAAGATAATATTGGCTCCATGTTTCAGATGAGACAACTAAGGTCTAGATAGGGAAATGACTTGCCCAAGATCACATAGTACAGTCACCTGAATCTGGAATACCTCCATTCCTATGCTGTGTCCTGAACCCTTCACATCACCACAGCTGCATCCCAGAGCTGACTGGCACAACAAAGGAGGGCACAGGCAGAAAAGTCATTGCCAACAGACAAATATAAGAGAACAGAGTAAGTTATTGTGCTCTGCCCTTGCATTTGCCCTGTGCAGGGACCTGGTCACCAACCAGTTACAGCCCTGCCTTCAACTGACTTGGAGAGTCCACCTGTTGCTGAGTATGCCAATTCCAGATACGCATTCTGAAACTGGGCAAACAACCACAGGATGGGTTTGGGACCCTCTGAGTCCACTGTGAGAAGGACCTGAGCTAAAACTCAATGGATCATTTGATCTCAGTAAAGTTATGGGTCTCCAAGAGAACAGAGTTGAATGCTATAGTAGAAATGTAACAGGAAAAGGAGTAGGATTTGCCAATGGAGAAAGGGAGATGGTCTTTCGTGCACTGACCACTAACAAATGCCTACTACTTACCAATCACTACAGAAGGCCCTGCAACAGAAATGAACAACGTGGCCTTACTTTAGCACAGGAAGTGAGATGTCAAGTGAAAGAGGAAGTATGGTGACTAACCCAGAACCTGACCTAGTCTGAGGATCAAAGAACCTCCCTGAAGGAGGTGAGTGCTAAGCCAAGGCCTGAAAGATAGGCAGGCATTGGCCAGGAAGAAAGAGAAGAGGAGGAAGAGAAGGGTTTCTCTAGCAGAGAGAAGAGCAAGGGCTAAGATGGGAACTAGCTTGGTCAGCTTCTGTGTGTTCCTGGGTCAAATGGTAGAGAGCTCAGGCAGAGGGGTGAGAGAGGTGAGTGAGTGCAAGTCGCTCAGTTGTGTCCAACTCTTTGGGACCCCATGGACCATAGAGTCCATGGAGTTCTCCAGGCCAGAACACTGGAGTAGGTAGCCGTTCCTTCTCCAGGGGATCTTCCCAATCCAGGGATCAAACCCAGGTCTTTCACACTGCAGGTGGATTCTTTACCAGCTGAGCCACCAGGGAAGCCCAAGCAAGAGAAGTGGGCCAGGGCCAAATTGAGCAGGGCCTGGTCTGCCACGATATGGAGTATGATGGGAGAACTGCATGGGCAAAGGTAGGTGGGAAAGAGCACCACAAGGCCCATGTAGCAGGTCAGGAATGAGGTAAGCACCCTGGAAGAAGAAACGAAGAGGCTGAGGAGGTGAGCAAGGACCAGGCTGGAGAGTTCAGACTGGCCTGCTGGCCATGGAAATGAACACGAACAAGCAGAGGAAGGCGTAGGGGGTTGATGGGGACTGCAGAGAGTGAAGAACACATGCTCTGCCTCCATGGGCAGCCAGCCCTCTGTTCCCCTGGGTGATGACCATCCTTGTTAGCAGACTCTAAGTCTCGGAGCATCTGCTTTGTCAAAGGAGGCCAGGAGTCCAGATTTTTATGTGAAATCACTTGATTTTAAGTGCTGGCAACACGTTCAATACCATGTAAGGCAAGGAAGTCCTAGCCACAGGCCACTGGTTCCCAAACTTTGCAGGATATCAGCATCACCTGTGGAGCCGATGCCCAAGTCATGCCCTATACGTCTGGGGCTAGAAGCTAGGCATCAAAAGTTCCCAGGTGGTTCCAACAACCACTGCTGTAGGCTGAGGATATCCTTTGGGTTGCCAGACAAAGCCATGGGGAGCCATGTGAAGTTTTAGAGCTAGAGAGCAGCAGAATGGTTTGGAGTATAAAGAAAATCAGTCCTTAGAAGGAAGGACGTGTAGTGTGTAGTGAGAAAGGGCCTGGGGCTCAAGGGGCAGTGGTGGGATCCTGCTAGGGTGACCAACCATCCCAGCTTGCCAAGGACTGAGGGATTCCTGGGAATGGCACTTGAAGGGCTAACATAGGGGAAAGTCCTGGGCTAACTGCAATGCTTGGTCACCCTAGATTCTATCTCTGATATAGTTCTGTCTGGGGACCGATGCCCCCAGATATTCTAGAAAGGGCCCTGAGAAAAGGCTATCCATCTCTCTGTGATGCCCTTATCCAGGGCTCTGAGCGCCAGCCTTGACATACTTGTACAGGGAGCTAGAAACAGCGAGAGGACTTGGAACCATCTGCCCTCTACCTGGCAGAGCACTCCCGGTCAAAGCTAAGTGTACAGCCTATAACCCAGCAATAGGAAGGAACAAACCACCGATCCAAGCAACAGTGTGGACGACTCTCAAAAACATTATGCTGAATGAAAGGAAACAGGCACCAAGGAGCGCCTACTATAAAATCCCATGCATGTGAAGTTCAAGAACAGGTTAACCTAACCAAAAGCAAAATTAGAACAGCGCTGCCTCTAGGGAGCTGGGGACAAGGAAGGGCCAACAGGAAACTTTCCAGGGGGAGACAGTGATGTTGTTGATAAGGGCTTGCATTATGCAGATTATATATTTGTTGAAAGACAGTTAACACCTGTGCATTTTGCTATATGGATGGTTTGCCTCAAAGGAAAAGAAAAACCTGGACTCTGGTCAACACTGGACTCTAATGACATATATGGCGAAGTGTTGAGAGGGAAGTATACCATTTTGTGCCGCTTATTTTGAAATGTATAAAGAAAATAAGAAAGACGGATGGATGGGTGGATAAGGATATGTGGTCCAGCAAACACAGTAAAATGTTAGAGCATCTGGGTGGTAGGTGTTATTAGTGTTACAAACTCTATATACTAAAATATTGAGGAAAAAAAATCCTCTAAATCTGATCATGTTACTGCTCTGCTCACACCTCAATGGTTTTTCATCTCACCGACAATGAAAGCCAGGTCCTCACAATGGCCTCCAAGAAGGATGACCTTACACCTTACACTCTAATTATCCCAGGATTCATCTGTTATCTGGGTATAACTGTTAATACTGGGTTGGCCAAAAAATTCATTTGGGTAAGATTCATAATCCTTAACATTATGGAAAAACGCAAACTTTTTGGCTCAATACATCTCCTTTGGCTCAATACATCTCCCCTGGGATGCCCCGCAGGTCCTCAGCCTCATCTTCCTCCCAACCTGTTCCCAGCATGTATCGAGCCAAAGGAAGACGAGGCTGGGATTGTGGGCCATTTCTGGGGAATCCCAGGGGGGCATGCTGGGAACAGGTTGGGAGGAGGATGAGGCTGAGACCTCAAGACTCAATACATCTCCTTTTATCCTCAAAGTTTGAATGACATGTTATGTGCCTGACTTGCCTCTGTGGCCCTACCTGACCCAACCTCACTTCCTACCCTTCTCTCCTCCCATCCCTGCACTCCAGAGGCACTGATATCATTTCCAGCCATGTGCCCCCTCAGGGCCTTTGCACTGGCTATTCCCTCTTTCCGGAATGTTCTTCACTCAGGTAAGCGCAAAGCTCTCCCCTTAACTTCCTTCAAACTTTTCATCAAATATCTCCTCCAAAGGGCTTCCCTTGAATTTCTGATTTCACAATTGCAGTCTCCTCTTTCCCCACCTCCCTTACTCTATTTTTTCTAAAGTACTTATAATTTCCTACATAAGATCTAATTTACTGAAGATAAGGTCCATGAAGGCAAAGATTTATTTTCTATTAAGTCTATGCTGTATGCCCAGGGCCTAGAATAGTACCAGGCAAACAGTAAGTGCACAATAAATATATGTTGTTATAATTAGCAGCTGGGTAGACAATGGATGGGTGATGGGCAAAAGCAAAGCAGAGAAACTCACTGAGAAGCACCAGCAAAACACCAGGACCCCAAAGAAAGGGCCAGAAGGTGGGAAGATTATTTAGAACAGGGACTTCATGAGACAGAGCGCCTCATCAAATGTTGACTCTGACTTCTGGGTGTTCCCACCTTAGCCAACTCCTGGGATTGTGGGCCATTTCTGGGGAATCCCAGGGGGGCATGCTGGGAACAGGTTGGGAGGAGGATGAGGCTGAGGACCTGCGGGGCATCCCAGGGGAGATGCCTTGAAGGTACGTGGCCCTGAGGCACGTGGGGGCACAACTTGAAGACAGAGACTTGGGACCTTAATTCAAGGAATAGGTGGGACCCAGCAAGGAGAGTCTTCATGACGAAAAGAGCTAGGTCAGAAAATGTTCATGAGGGATATTTTAGGGGTTAGGAAAAGGAGAGAATGACAAAGAGGAAAAGAATGGTGGGGCACTGGAGGCTAGGGCCCAAGAGCCAAGGGTGAAGAATTTCCAAAGAGTGTGGACGTGGGGAGGGGGCAGGGAGGGCATGGCAAGGGGCTGGTCATGGGTGTGGCTATGGAAGAGGTGGCTTTCAAAGTTACGGAGTAGTTACAGAGTAGACTACAGAAAGGGTGCGGGCAGGCTTGGGCCGAGGGACAGATGCCCAGAGCCTGAGGCCTTGGGCCAGGAGAGGGATGGGAATGGGGGAGACTCAAACTTAAGCCTTTCAAAGGCTACTTGGAAATAACTTCTTTCCCAGTCTCACTGGCAAGTGAGTCTCTGCCCTCTACCCCTACTGCTGAACATCCTCATCTATAAAATGGGCTAATAAGGAAAACAAAAGCCATTTATTGAGCACTTACTATGTACCAAGCCAAGAACTCTCTGTATGTATCCCTTCATTTAATCCTCACAATCATCTCACCAGGCTGATATTACTATTATCTCCATTGTACAGATAAACAACTGAGGCACAGAGAGGTTAAGTCGCTTGCTCAAGGTCACAGAGAGAACGAATGGGAATGCTGAGATTCAAACCCAGAGCCTGAATTCTGAGCCTTAATACTGTACTAATCCATACAAAGTACTTTACAGAGCACTCTCATTACCCCATGGGGTGATACATGAGATGACCCACACACCCCGAAAATGGTTGAGATTAGTACCACTTGTGCTGGGCTGAATCATGGCCCTCCAAAGATGTCCATGCCCTATCTCTGGAATCTGTGATGATGTTACTTTACATGGCAAATAAGATTCTGCTGATGTGATTAAGAATCTTGAGATAGTAAGATTATCCTTGATTATCCGGTAGGTTCAAAGTAATCACCAGAGTCTTTAATAGAGGGAGGCAGGAGAATCAGAGAAGAAAAGGTAACAATGGAAGCAGAGAGAGAAAGGGAGTTTGGAGGATGCTACTCTTGCTGATGGAGTTGAAGATGGAGGCAAGGGCCACAAAACTTGCAGGTGGACCGCAGAAGCCAGGAAAGGCAAACACACACGCTCTCCCCTATAGGCCCTGGAAGGAACGAGCCCCTGCTGAGACTTATTTTAATCCACTGAGAGTAATTTTGGAAATCTGTCCTCCAGAATGCTAAGGTAATAAATCTGTGTTGTTTTAAGCCACAAAAATTGTGATAATTTGTTAGGCGACAACAAAAAATAAATATACCACATCACTGCACACCTGGTTCCCCTGGCCAGCCCGGCTCAAACAGTATTACTACTGCAGCTGCTATCAGGAAATACCCCTAAATTTTTTAAAAAGTTCTTTAAAGTTTCAGTGTGGTCTTCTCTGAACCTCAGTCTCTTCCTTTGTTAAAAACAGGACTCTGACTCTGACTCTCTGGTAGGCATAGAGTGAAGGTTTCTTATGTTATTTGAAGGTTCCCACAAATCATTGCAGCAGATGAGGCCTAGCTATTGTCCCCATTGGTCAGATGAACAAACTACAGCTCAGAGAGGGAAAGGAGCCCAGCATAGAGCCACAGGGCTAGTGAGTAACAGAGCCAGGACTTCTGACTTCAGATCTACCATGCTGAGGTGCATGGCTCAGAGTCCAGCTCACCTGCCACCTCCTCAGAGAAGCCTTCCTGGAGAGCCTCAGCTCATTCATTCATTCATCAAATAGTTACTATGATTGTTCTATGCCGAGTGTGCTGCTAGGCATGGCTGGGACCAAGTTCTGCTCTCAGTGGCCCACAGCCTAGTGGATGAGACAGATGCACAAATCCACCATCCCCCAACATCCTGATCAATACTGAGACAAAGGGAGAGAAACACAGGGTGGTGGTGTGGGGGCCCAAAAGGTGGGAGAAACTCACTAAGCCTGCAGTCAGGGAAGGCTTCCTGGAAGAGGTGGCGATTGAGATGAGGACAAGGAAGATTCCACTAGGAGTGTGGGCAGGGGTCCACTGGAGGAATGGCTGACCAGAGGCAGGGAGGCACCAGACGGTAGCTTCCTCGGGGCAGGGAACAGGTTGGGTCATCACAGGCCCCCAAATCCCGCTAGGCCTCCATGTTCCTGTGTGTGAATGAGACTCACACGCCTAGCAGCCCAGAGCTTTGGTAATTGCTGGGCCTGGGCAGGACTGAGCAGGAAGAAAAGGGGTCCTGGGGATTCCCAAGAGCAGGACAGCCAAAGGCAGGGTCAAAGGTAAGGGGGACAAGACAGAGTGGAGAGAGGGTGGGGGAGGCAGGATCCTGGCTCAAACCCCCCTTCCATGTCTGACTCAGGGTATAGCTATAGGTAGATCCTCTTAGAGCCTCAGTGACCCCCTCTGAGAATTGGAGCGTGAGACAAAACTGTCTACAAAGACCCTCCCCAGCCCTGACGGGGAAACGACATGACACAAAATTACAAAAGGGTCTTTATTTGTAAAAAGCCAAAGGGGCCCCGGGGGCGACAGGACAGGCAGGCCGGCTTCTCAGGGGTCAGGGGCATTTGGGTAGATGCGCTTGAGTGGGGGGGCGCCCTCCGAGTCCTCGGGATCACCCTGGGCTGCCTCGGGGACAGATGGCACGGGCTCAAAGACGGGGTAAGCTTCAGGGGCCTGGAGAGGAAGGGTGGACAGGCGTGAGCTCCACCCCAACCCAGGAGTGCAGGCTCCTAGCCCTGCCTTCTCCAAAGCCTCTACTCCACTCCCTTCCCCGACTCGGGAGTCTAGCCCAGGGCTGGGGCCCTAGGATGCAAAGTGTGTGTATGCTAAGTCGCTTCAGTTGTGTCCGACTCTGTGCGACCCTATGGACTATAGCCCACCAGGCTCCTCTGTCCATGGGGTTCTCCAGGCAGGAATGCTGGAGTGGGTTGCCAGGCCCTCCTCCAGGGGATCTTCCCGACTCAGGGATCGAACCCACATCTCTTATGTCTCCTGCACTGGCAGGCGGGTTCCTTACCGCTAGCGCCACCTGGGAAGCAGACTGAGTAAGGCGCCGGAAACAACAACACTGGGGGAAAGAAGCTGATAATTCTGGAAAACGTATCACACGGTAGTCCTTGTAGGAAAAGTCAGAAGTTTGTGGGAGACTTTTTAAAGCTAAGTTACATACTTAGGATTAAAAAAAAAAACTTGAAGGTGCACCATGAGCTTTTCAGGTTTTTAATGGTCTCAAGTCAGCCCCCATCCAGCCTGCAGGATTTTGTTTCTAAAACACCCTTTTCTTTTCAGTCCCAAGAACCCAGCCTTAGCTGTATCCAAGGCCTACATTTCCCACCTTGACCTCAAGAGTGCAGCCCTCAAGCTTTTAGCGACCCCACAGCTCCCCATTTCCTCCAAGACCTGGGAGTCCAGGTGGCCACTCTCACCTCAGCCTCCAACAATTCTGGAACAGGCTCCTCCTTGGTCAGCATGGGGGGTTCATCCGTGCTGCCCGCAGGTACGCCTCCAGGATCTGAAACAGGAAATTAACAGACGTTCCCTGAGCCACTGCAGAGACTAGGAGGGAAACCCACGAGTCACATAAGCCTGTGGGCTGTGGGAGCACTGAGTGGGGAGCCAGATCCCTGGCTGCAACTCAGAAAGAAAACACAGGAAGGACACGTAGGTGGGATCTTGACGGGTGAGTAGATTTGATCAGGTAGACATATGCGCCGCTGGAGTACATTTCAGGCAGAGGCAACAGAAGCTCGGCAAGCACAGATCTGGGTGTTGGACTTCGTGCGTGGGTGCTAAGTCACTTCACTCATGTCTGACTTAGTGCGACCGTATGGACTGTAGCCCACCAGGTTCTTCTGTCTACGGGATTCCCAGGCAAGAATACTGGAGTGGGCTGCCATGCCCCCTTCCAGGGATCTTCCTGACTCAGGGATCAAACCCGTGTCTCTTTATGTCTCCTGCATTGGCAGGTGGGTTCTTTACCACTGAGCCATCTGGGAAGCCTGGACTACCTGGGTTCAAATTCTCACCTTGGGCAAGTAACTTTATTTCTCTAAGCCTGTTTTCCTGTCTGTAAAATGGGGATGATTATAGTAATGACTGGGCTCCCTGCTGGCTTAGTGGGTAAAGAATCTGCTTGTAAAGCAGGAGGCACAGGAGATGCTGATTCAATTCCTGGGTGGGGAAGATCCCCTGGAGGAGGACATGGCCACCCATTCCAGTATTCTTGCCTGGAAAATCCCCATGGACAGAGGAGCCTGGTAGGCTAAAGTCTAAAGGGTCGCAAAGAGTTAGATACAACTGAATGACTACATCACATGCGTAGTAATCACCACACGAGACTGTTGTAAGGATTAAATGAGACAGGAAAAGCCATTAGCACGGGGCCTGGCACAGAGTAAGTGCTCGATAAATGCGAATTATTGTTTTTATATTAGTAAAGGTACAAAAGTGTGTGGAATGATCTAGACATGGAACATAGGCCCAAATCAGGGTGTTCTTGGATGGGAACAATGAGGTCAGTAGGGGACAGTTCATGAAGGGCCCAGAGTGCCAGGTTGAGGAGTCAAAGGTCATAGGGCGTCACTGAAGGCTTTGCAGCAGGAAAAGAACCTTGTCAAACTTGTGCTCAGTGGGGGTACAACTGGAGGAGGGAAGATCCCGGAGGCTGGAGCCAGGTGTGGGTGGGAGAGATGACAGAGCTGGGGAGGCAGGGGAAGGCAAACACACCGGGGAAGTGAATCTGACCAGACAGGGGACTGACTCTAGGGGAAGACACACGAGGAGGACTCATGCCCAAGATCCTAGCTCACTGGCTGTGTGTGCTTAGGTAATTTACTTAACCTGTATGAGTTTTGGTTTCTCATCTATAAATAGAGATCATAACCCTCATAGGGTGTAGTGAAGATTAAATGAGATAAAACATGGAAAGTGCTTAGCTCAGTAAATATTAGCAGTTATATTATCACTTATTATTAATCACTCTTATGAGTATCACAATTGTTTTATCGTGCATGGATGTTCAGTCATGTCCAACCCTTTGGGATCCCATGGACTGCAGCCCACCGGTCTGTCCAGGAGATTATCCTGGCAAGGATACTGGAGCAGGTTGTCATTTCCTCTCCAGGGGATCTTCCCGACCCAGGAATCGAACCAAGGTCTCCTGCATTGGAGGCGGAGTCTTCACCAGCTGAGCTATCTGGCTGTTGTTTAGTCACCTAGTCATGTCTGACTCTTTTGAGACCCAATGGACTGAGCCACCAGGGAAGGCCCAGCAAATACTTATCGAGCACCTACTATGTGTTCCATGGTGTTCTGAGGATAATACCAGTGAACAAGGTCAACGTGGGCCCAACAGTCAGGAAGCTGACATGAGGGGGAAAGAAAGCTATTTAACTAGTACGAAGCTAAATCTACACGAAAATCTCAGACAGTGATAAGCTGTCCACAGAAGCTAAGAAGCCAGAGAAGGAGAGAGACAGTCCCTAGAGGAAGGGCAGGGACTTTCCACAGAACTCAGGGAGGCAACTTAGGAGGAAGAACTGGCAGAGGGGCAAGCTGGTGGCTTCCACTTTGGAGTGGAGAGGGCTCCTGCGAGGCGCCTGGTCCTACCTCTCTCCTGGCCCAGCTGTGGGGGCTGAGCATCCTCTGGGACCCCTTCCGGTGGTCCAGCAGGTGACACAGGGCGGCTGGGCTGGGGGGTGCCCCCAGGGCTGGGCTCCGTGCCCTTCTGCAGGGAGCCTTCCGAATGGAAACTCTGGTTACTGTTCTCATCTGTGGGGGAAAAAAGCCAAAAGGGTTGGGCCTGAGGCCCCAGTCCCTTCCCTTAATGCCCACAGCCCCCCCCCACATCCCAGCATCCCTACCTACCATTGAGATCCAGCAGGATGAGAGGGCCTCCCCCTCGGGGACTGGCGCCTCTGCCCCTCCGCTCCCGGCCTCGGGATCTCTCTGCCCCTCCACCTGCCCTCCGGCGCTCCTGGGGGTTAGAGAGCTAAGGGTCAGAGGCAGCTTTCTGGTTAGCACTTGCCAAGCCTCCACTGTGCAAATAAAGAAACTGAGGCAGAGAGAAGCGGAAGGCCCTGCATGAGGTGACTGGTTGTGCACGCTGGTTTAGGTCTTGAACCCGGGAGGTGGGGGCGGCGGGGGACCGAGGTCTGGTGGGGGGGGAGGGGAAGAGGCGGAGTTGCTATTAATTGTTAACATCTGTCTGTGCTCCCGCACTTGAGCTCTGAGTGGAGAATGGAGGTGGAGACCAGGGTGGGGAGGGGCTTGCCCGAGGTTACACAGAAGAAGGGCCTGGGACGGGGGTGGGGGGAGGGGGGGGACTTGCTCACCTCCTCCTGGGGGTCCACCACTGGCACCCACTTGAAGATACGAAGGGAAGTGTCGCCCACAGTCACCCAGCGCTTCTCCCTATGGGATAGTGGGGGGATTGGGTCAGAGAGGCCTGAGGGGAGGGCCACCCCGGGAGTGGGACACATCTGGGGATACCCCGAGATGTGGGGGTGATGCCCTGAGGGAAGGGGCACTTTTGCTAAGAGGACATAGTTAGAGGGAGAAAACCTGCAGACCCGAGGGCACAGATTGGCGGGGGCTGGGGGGAGTTGCTTCTAGAGAGAGTGTGACTTGGGGTCGCGGCTCTGCAGACCCCTGGGGTATACACATGGAGAGCTCGGACTCTGAGGCCGGCTGGGGACCTTAGCAATGAAGATCCCCAGCACACTCGCGGGAGGAGTGTCAAAGCTTCAGGGGGCGGGGCGTAAACGGGGGCTCCAGCTTCGGGAGGGCAGGACTGGGGAACACGCTTTGTAGACCCCAGGGTGTAGCCAGAAGGAAGACAGAGCCCCGCAGCTCCGGCGCGCAGCTGGGCGGCACAGCTGGCGAAGCGCGGGCAGACTTAATTGGGGGAGGAGTGGCCCATCGGGTCCCGTCCCTGGCCCCGGGGCAGCGCTCACCATCTCCGGACCTTCTCGATGGTCGCCATCACCTTCTTGATGTCATCCTTGGCCCGGCTCCGGGTCTCGGCCCGCACGGTCCGGCCGGCCATGCTGGCGGGGCTGGGGCCCAGGCCGAGCCCGCGGCTGGGCCGCCTCCCGTCCGGCGGGCTCAGGCTCGGCGCCAGGCCGGGGCGCCGCTCTCTCGGCCCGTCGTCCCTCCGGGAGTTGGTCGCGCCCTCCCTCGCTCCCCCAACGCCTCCGCGAGTCCCCGCCCCGCTTCCTGCCGCCGCGCCCCGCCCCGGCCCGTCCCCGGAGCGGCCGGGCGGCGCGGGCGGCCAGAGCCCAGGCCTGGAAGTCGGCCGGCCCCGCCCCAACCGGGCCCGCCCCCTCGGGGCACCCGGACGCGCAGCGCCCCCTGCCCGCCGCCGAGAGGCAGGTTGGGGGCAGCTGGGCGACTGGACGCGCGCGGCGGGGCTGCGGCCGTGCGTTCAAGCCACGTGGGCGCCAGGGGGCGAGAGAGGGTCAATGTCCCGTGTGAGACCGCTGCGCGTGGGGACGTCCCTGGGACGCTGTGGGTGTGGGTGTGTGTCTCTCTCGCCAGGCTATCAGGTTCTACACTGTTCTACTACCCCTTCATCCATTCATTCAACAGTCTGAGTGCCAATTACGTGCCTGACACTGCATATAACTGATTCTTCCCCCACCAAAACGGCTAAAATGAAAACGACGAAACCTACCAAGTGGAGGCGAGGAAGCAGAGCAACTAGATCCCTCATATTTCTGGAGGAGTGTAAATTGGTAGAGATACTACTTCGAAAAGCTGGCGGTTATTCAGCGAAACTATGATCCAACAGTTCCACTCCTAGGTCGTTAACAGCCGACAGAAATGCGTGGGTATGAGCACCAAGGGGCCTGTCCTGGAATGTTCATATCTCTGTGATAGCCTCAGACTGGAAACAGCCCATCGACAGGGGAGCGGAAAGTGAACTGTAGCCTGTTTACACCATGAAGGACCCAGCAAGAAGGCTGAGGTCCTGCTACCCCCAACAACGGAGACAAGTCTCATGAAAGGAGTAGGATACAGAAGTACACATTGTATGATTTCATTTACATGAAGTTCAGAACCGACAACATCAATTAATGGTGTGAGAAATCAGGAGGGCGGTCACCCATGGGACTGGGAGGGGCTAAGAGGAGGGTTCTGGGAACGGGTCATGCTCTGTTTCTTAATCTGGTGCTGATTCCCAGGGCATGTTTACTCTTGGAAAATTCGTTGAGCTGTACGCTTATGATGGTGTTCACTTTTCCCTACTTGAATGAAAAGTTTACTTAAAATAGAGTATGTCTTGGTTGATTTTGTTTGAAGCTGTGTTTATCAGCAGACATGCTAAATTTGTGTGGCTATGTGTGTGTATTTCAAGGGTGTGGCTACTGTGTCTGTGTGTTTTCCAGTGACTATATTCAGAGGGATTAAGGTATAGGAAGGTGGTTATGTCAACATTTCTGGAGCCAAACTGCTGGGGTAAAATTCTACCTCTGCTTGTCCAGTGACCTTGGACAAGTCACATCTCTATTTCCTCAACTACAAGGAATGAGTTAATATGTGTATAACTCTTAGAACAATGGCTTGCACACAGTAAATACCCAATAACAGTCTCTGTTAATAAGTACAATGGCCTCACCTGCTGTGCCCTCTGCCAGTTCATCCCTTTCTTCCTTTATTCTGGCAATTGTCTCTTCATGGCAATATACTCCCACACTCACAGGTCTCCTTCCCAATTTCTTCATTCACAAACCCTACATGCTGTTGTCTATGGTTGCCCCATCAGACTGTGAGCTCCTTAGGGGCCCAGAGACCAAGAATGGATCATCATTTCTGGGTGCCAGAGCCCAGGACAGAATGCGTTCTTGGGAACCACGTGTGGGGATAAGTAAATGCATAAAGACCGTACAGCATTTTTCTGCATCAGGTTAGTGGGTTGACCTTTGGGTATGACTCCCTGTACCCGTCTTTTTAAGCTTGTTTCTGTTTGAGAACTCTTCAGGAGATGCGGGTGTGTCAGAAGTTCTCTTACTGGGTCTGGTCAGGTGCGATGAGTGGTCCCCTAGTAGGTGTGACTGTGAAAGCAAGGGCAGAAGGCATCTGAAACAGGCCAGGAGTGTATATACTGGCAGGTGTGGTCTAAGCCTGAGGGCCCCTACCTTGGCCTCTCAAGCACCCGCCTTTCCCCTCCCCCAGACAAGAGGAAGGGCCAGCACATTCCTGTCCTGCCAGCTGCGCCCTCTCCTACCCTCTCCCTCCCCTCCCCCATCCAACAAGCTTTCTCCGAAAAGCAGCCCGGGCCGCAGATCGGAGCCTGAGCCTTCTCCTCCCATCGGACCTCAGGACTGCCTCCAAGGCTCGGGCACCCCAAGCCTGAGGTCCCGAGTCCACTCTTCAGACAACCTGCTGCCCTCCTCAGGTCCCCTTCGCGACTAGGCCGAGTAAGCAGAGAGGTGAGCTAAGGGCCAAGGAATCCGGCCTGGGACGGCGGGGGTGGGGTGGGGGGTGTGTGTGGAGGGGGTAGATTGTTGGGGTCTGAGCCCTGATTGGCTAGGCCCGGGCCACGCCCCTACCCTTTTCCCCCTTCTCCCCCCTTCGTAAGGGGGGCGTGGAGGCAACCAGGATCAGCCAGGGGCCAGCATGAGCCGGAGGGAGGGCAGTCTGGGTAAGGGGCTGAAGGGTCGGATGCCGAGCGCCCGCGGGGAGCAGGGGCAGAAGGGCTGGAAGCTGGGGTCCGGGTCACCGCCACCCCTAAGTCGGGGAAGGGAGCGGCCTGAACGGGGGAGAACAGGGCAGCGGTGTCAGGTAACGAGCGGGTGAGTTGTGGGTGAGCTGTGGGAAGGGGCAAGGGCCAGAGTTTAGAGCAGGCTTGGGGCTGTGCCTTCAGAGACTTGGGCTCAGGAGATAGATCACCGGTTCGAGTACACGCTGGGGGAGGACTGGGGTCGTGGCTGGAGCAGGACGCCGGGATCCTGAGTATCGGAAAAGAATCAGAACTGGGAGCCAGAGGGGTAAAGTTAGGGGAGGAAGTCTTTAGGCAACAGGGGTAGGTGAATGACAACAAGAGGCGAAAGTTGAGGCTGTTAAGGATAGGGACCCGCGGGGCAAACTCTGGCTGGGGGCGGGGCGGAAGTTGCCGGGCCAGGACTACATCCCCCAGTATGCCCTGTGCATGCGCGCTAAGCGTCTCGGGAAATGTAGTCTTCCTCCCGGAGCACCAACCTCTAACTTGTGATGGTTAAGGCGGGTTACTGATTCACTGATGGGGCCCAGTGACCCGCCCACGGTCTTGCACTGTAGGGCCGTCTGGGAAGGAATGGGACATCAGTCTCCTAATCTGTAAAATGGGCTTAAAGGCTTGTTCAATTTGAAGTTCTGTGCTTTGATGATGCTGAATTCCACCAACAATCACTGAGGTACAGAGACATGTGAGCCCTGTCCTCCAAGGGCTCCCAGGCTGAGGCAGATTCTCCTAGATAAAGGAGCCAGCAAAAGAACCACCTTGGAAGTATGAACTAATGGCCCTCAGTAGAAAGAAGAAGTTAATTTAAAGGAGTGTATCTGGAGGCTACACTAATGAAGCTGTATGTGAATTTGGCTTTAATAGGATTTCAACAATGGTTTGGGGACAGGGAATGCATTTCAGGTGGAACAACCGTTTGGCAAATGTCTGGTGCCCTATTCTCCCTCAGTTGGAATGGGACAGAGCCTGTCTGGCTTAAAAATTGGAGAATTTAGAGTGGAGCCTCTGGGTTCAGGAAGAGTGAGCCTGGAAGAAGTAGTCAAGAAGCAAGGGGTTGGGGTGCTCTCATTCCTCCCCTGCTTTTCCCACCAGAGGACCCCCAGGCTGACTCCTCAGCCTCACCCCTTCCCCACTTGGAGGCCAAGATCCAACAGACACACAGCCTTGCCCGCCTCCTCACCAAATATGCTGAGCAGCTTCTCCAGGAATATGTGAGTGGGATTGGGGGTGCGGGTACCAGGGGCCTGGGAAATGGGGAAGTATAGATTAAGGGGTCTTTGACCATTCATTTTCTCAACCTCTCTTCACAACTGCAGAAATTGGGGCTCCCAAGAGGGGTCAGTAACTGGCCATTGGTCATCATCCAGCAAATTGGAGGAGGACTTTCTCTGTGCCTCAAATGCCCCTCCTTAGAGGGTCCCTCCTTGGTGCTTTAAGACAGAGGCAACCTAAGAGAGTGAAGGGGAGTTTGGCCTGGGAGTCAGAAAACCTAGGTTCTAGGCTCTGTGTGTTCTTGGCATATCACCTCTGTAAGCCTGGATCTCCCCAGGTGTCAAAGGAGGCAGTTGAATAAGAGGAACTATGAACTCCTATCTGTGTCATGCAGACGGGCCATTTCAATCTAGAGCAGAGGAATGCCGTCCCAAGAGGGCACTTTTACAGAGGAGGGGGTTTTGCCAACACCTTTGGTTGACCGGAGAACCTTGACCAAGGAAACAAGGTGGTTCCCCAGATTACTCTAGTATAGTGGAGGGAGCCTGTAGTTTTGAATCATACAGACTACAAGCCTGCCAACTGGTGACCTTGGGCAGTGATGATAACATTAGAAATAATAACTTAATAATTATGACAGCAATAGTAGGGTAATAAAACTAGGTTTGTAGTCCTACCAACCTTGGTTCAGCTTCCAGCTTCTGCCCCTTCCTAGATCTGGGACAGGTCAGCCTGAGTATCCTCATTTATGAAATCATCACCATTGTCAATACATCCATTATTGGGAAGATTAGGAATAGTGTGTTTTAAGCAGGAGACACAGTGCCTGAACCAGAAGCAACATGTTAGCAAAGGATAAATAGTATTGTTATAGCATCTTTACAAATTACAGATCACCTTTATCTTTTCATTTGTTCATTCTCATGACAGTTACTCATGGAGTCCCTGGCTATGTGTTAAGCAGGTAGAGAGGTGGGGGAAGATGGGGAAGGGAGTCAAACGGCCTTGGCCCCTGCACTATCTTCTGTGATTCTCAAGAGGTCCCTGGTAGGAAGGAAGGACACAGAACTGTCCCTCGTCTTATAGAAGAGACCATTGAGGCTTAGAGAAGGAAAGGGTTTTGCACCCGACTGCACAGCTAGTGAGTGGTGGAGAACAGGATTTGAACCTGGGTCTGTAAGACAGCATTTTGTGTGTGTGCCCTTCCAATGGGTCAGGACCTGCCTTAAGCCTCTTAGCACGCATAAAACTACCTTAAGAAGTGGATACGTTTATAATCTCTATGGAGTAGATGAGAAAACAGAGGCCCCTGTGTAAAGTCCACGGTGGTTTTTGTTCTTTTCTATTCTCTCAAACACAGCCGTCCTGTTGGCAGTGTGTCACTTGTGAGAATGGGGACACTGAGGCCCCAGGAGAGCGGTGGAGGGCTGAGTTCGCAGCCGAGGAGCCGCCCTGACTGCCTCGTCTCCGCAGGTGCAGCACCAGGGAGACCCCTTCGGGCTGCCCGGCTTCTCGCCCCCGCGGCTGCCGGTGGCCGATCTGAGCGACCCGGCCCCGGGCCACGCTGGCCTGCCAGTGCCCGAGCGACTGCGGCTGGACGCCGCGGCGCTGGCCGCGCTGCCGCCGCTGCTGGACGTCGTGCGCCGCCTCCAGGGCGAGCTGAACCCGCTCGCGCTGCGCCTGCTGGGGCGTTTGGAGGACGCGGCGCGCCAGGTCCGGGCTCTGGGCGCCGCGGTGGAGGCCGTGCTGGCCGCGCTGGGGGCCGAGAGTCGCGGGCCCCGGCCTGAACCCGCGGCCGCCGCAGTCGCCGCAGCCACTGCCTCCGCCGGCGTCTTCCCGGCCAAAGTGCTGGGGTTCCGTGTGTGCGGCCTCTACCTCGAGTGGGTGAGCCGCACTGAGGCCGACCTGGGCCAGCTGGCGCCCGGGGGCCCGGCCTGAGCGCCCGGCGCGCGGCCCAACTCGCGGTGCCCTCCCGGCCGTCTCCGTCTGTCCCCATCTCTGTCAGCGTCTCTCTGACCTCCGACTGCTTCCGTCTCTGTTTTCTTTGGACGCTTCTCCATCTCTTTTTCTCTCTGGGTCCTTCTTGTCTCCCTCTACGACTTCCCGTATCTGTCATGTCCTTGCTCCCCCGAGTTTCTCCACCGCTTGCGTCTGCCTCTCTGAGCATCTCTGTCTTCCCGTGTCCTGTTTCCTCTTGGCCCGCTGTCGCCTGTGCATATCTCCACCTCATCTCAAGGAAGGGACACCTGTCACTCTGTTTGCCTCTGTCCTTCTGTCTGTCGTGTCCTGGCCAGGAACACGCCTGTTGGCCCTGTGGTGGAAGGGCTACTCCAGACAGATTTCAGCCACCTTCGCCCAGGGTCACTCTACCTGCTGCTCTCCCTGTCCCCCACCCCACCCCTTGTGGCCCTGCCGCCTCTCCCTTTGATGCCCTCTACCCCTTCCCCTCCCTCTGCCCTAATCCACACCTTCCCTTCTCCTCAAGTCAGGTTTATGGAGACAAAAAAAAAAAAAAATCTCACCCCTTTGAAGAGTTTTATTTACGAGAATAAATTAATTTTTTGTAAATAAAATGTTTAAAAATAAAAATAATATTGAATTTACTAGTATATACAGTCGTTGAAAATGGGGAGACACATTTAAGGAGAATAAGATCCTTGGGGTATGGCCTGGTGCCCCCAGCCATCTGCAAAAGCCACACTATAAATAGGAGCTTTCAGGAGAGCCCAGGCCCAGGATGCCATCTGTCATCCCGAAGTGGATGTGACCTGAGCAAGAAACAGATGTGACGCAGGTCCTTAGCTTTTCAAGAGTCAGACATCCATTGAATAGGAAGTGAAGCACCGTAAGATGGGAAGTTGGAGCAGTGGCCACACTCAGAGAGGTAGTCTAGAGCAGGAAGTGAACTCCAGAAGAAAGGGACGCCTCGTTGCTCAGAAAGTCCATATCTGCATACAGGAAGTGAGGTCGACAGAGACAAGAAGGCAGTCCCTTGACCTCCTCTAAATTGCAGGAAGGGGACCAACTGTACTCCCCCTGTAGACTGGGAAGTGAAAGTGAAAAGTGTTTGTCCCCCTCTTTGTGACCCCATGGACTGTAAGTGAAGCCTCTTCAAAGAGGTATTTCTTTCCACCCAGAAAGTGAGCCACCAGTACCACTGGAATGGGAATTCATGAGATGCTGTCCATGGAGTCCCACCCAGATCTGGAAGGGAGGCCACAGGATCTGGGCAGGAAGGCCCAGGCATAAGGACTAGAGGCCTAGTCCCCAGGAAATGTTCCCAGATACGTGGTAAACAAGCCCTGCTAGACAACATGTGTCTCCTTTCTAGCCAAGAAGCAAGGAAGAAAAGAATCCCTGGTGAGAAAAAAAAACAAAACAAAACAGGAAAGAATCAGCTGTGAAAGGGAAAGGGTTGCATCCTCTAAGAGGAAGTCCCACCTCCTCTATTGAGAGTATTTATCCTTGAGCTCACCCAAGAAAGTCACAGCTCGGTCTGTCCAAAAGCCATAGTCCCGGATTATTACATATCCTCGACACTTCTTCTGGAAGGCCGTGTCCCCTAAGGGGACAGTACCGAGGGGTATGTTTAATGGGGGAGTGGGCAGGCCCAGGGCAGTCATGATGCCAGCCAAGTTGCCCGCTAGGCCTTTGGCCTTGAGTCTTGCTTCCCAAAGCTGATCCTCCACGATGGAATGGCCAGGGCTCAGGTCACTCTGGTCAGTGATCGCAAGCAGGAGGTGCTGGCTGAAGGACCAGAAGGCCTCATGGGTGAGGCTCAGACGTACTACATCTTCCAGGCCATGCCAGATCGCAAAGGGCATGGCGGTTGGAGGCAGGGTTCTCAGCGAGAGTTCGGGCATTGAGAAGTCAGGATCACTAAAGGGACTGCCTTGGTGTTGGAGCTGCACGAGAGACAGAGACAGATGAGAGTGAGGGGACCCAAACGCTGCCCTAGGGTGCCCCTGAATTCACATCTGCCTTCCATGAGACTGGCCTCTTCCTAGGGGGAGTCGCCATTCCCTGCCTCGGGGAGTTGATGAAAGGTTCTAGCACAGAGCCCGAGTTCTCTTAGGCTTCAGCTCAGCCTCCTCCACATACAACTTGTGCGACTTTGAATCACAACTTCAGTAATTCCCACATGGTGCTGTAATGGTGAAGATGATAAAATGTAATAGACATAAAGCACTTAGCACTTGGCATACGATTAGGGCATTAATATCATTCACTAATGACGTCTTTATATTAATATCATGAACACTATGATGATGATACTTATTACCATATTTGCAAGGTAAATATATTATTGACAATGTGGTTAAAGCCGTATTTCCTTTTTATTCACATTCTTGAGGGGTTAATATTTGTTCACTTTTAAATAATCATTCATATTCAATCATTAATATTGAATTGAACTCTAAGATTACTGAGTATTAACTCAATAAATAAAATCTATTAATTTAATTTATTAATCATTATTAATGTTATTATTTATTACTTATTGAATTTATTTATTTTTTATTTAATTTATTTAAAATTAAATTTATTAAATATCTCACCTCCACAAACCTAGACCCACAGAATTTTGGTGCACACTGATAAAGTCTTGATAGATCACCTAGTCCTACACCCCCATTTTACAAATGGGGAAACTCAGGGTCCTCAAAGCTACCCAGAGGATGGTGGCATATATGAGACTAGAAATTAGAGGCAGGGACTTCCCTGGTGGTTCAGTAGTTGAGAATCTGCCTGCCAAAGCAGGGGATGTGGGTTCAATCCCTGCTCCAGAAAGATCCCCCATGCCGTGGGGCCACTAAGCCTGGGGACCGCAACTCCTGAGCCCTCACTCCTAGAGCACATGCTTCGTGACAGTAGAAGCCACCGCAGTGAGAAGCCCAAGACCGCAAAGCAGAGAAGGCCCCGCTCCCGAAATTAGAGAAAGCCTGTGACAGCCACGAGGACCCAGCACAGCCCCAGAGAAGGAAGCTAGATTTTACAGAAGGAAACAAGAAACTAGGTTCAGTAACTTCACGTGGACCTAGATATGGTACAGTGGAAGAGTCACAAGCTCCAGGGCCTCCAGGGCCAGGTGGGTCCCGTCACCCGGAGAAGAAGCAGATGGGGTGCGGCTGCGGCTGGAGGCCAGCAGGACCCCTGTGCCTGTTTTGGACAGGTTTTCAGGTTCAACATTTGAACAAGCATCGCATGGCCTAAACAAAACATCTGTGGGTCAGACCCAGCCAGCAGACTGCTGCTTTGAACTTCCAGACAGTTTTGGGACCTCAGGTAAATTATTCCCCCTCTAGACCTCAGATTTCTGGGCTTCCCCTCGTGGTCCAGTGGTTAAGACTCTGCCCTGCAATGCAGGGGGTGTGGGTTCAATCCCTGGTTGAAGAGCTAAGATGTCACCTGCCTCGCAGCCACGAAACCCAAAGGATAAAACAGAAGCAGTATGGTAACAAACTCAGTAAGAACTTTAAAAACGGCCCACATCCAAAATCAAAAAGTGGGCTTCCCTGGTGGCTCTGTGGATAAGAATCCTCCTGCCAATGCCGGAGACACGGGTTCCTGATCCAGGAAGATGCCACGTCCTAGATCAACTAAGCCCGTGCACCACAACTACTGAGCCTGTGCTCTAGAGCCAAGGAGTCGCAACTACTGAGCCCACATGCCCCAAATACTGAAGCCTTGCGAGCCCGAGAGCCTGCGCTCAGCAAGGAGGGAAGCCGCTGCAATGAGAAGCCTGCACACCACAACTAGAGAGGAGCCGCCACTCGGGAAAACTAGAAAAGTGCTCAGTGCTGAGTCACTTGAGGTGTGTCCGACTCTCTGCTACCCATGGACCATGGCCGGCCAGGCTCCTCTGTCCAAGGGATTCTCCAGGCAAGAATACTGGAGTGGGTTGCCATTTCCTTCTCCAGTGATAAACTGTGAAGTGAGCGAAGTGAGCGAAGTGAGTGAAGTGAGTGAAGTCGCTCAGTGGTGTCCGACTCTTTGAGATCCCATGGACTGTAGCCTAACAGCCTCATCGTCCCTGGGATTTTCTAGACAAGAGTACTGCAATAGATTGCCATTTCCTTCCCCGAAACTAGAGAAGAGCCGAAACTAAATAGCAAAGATCCAGCACAGCCAAAAACAAATACCATAATAAAAATAGAAAAAAGTTTTTTAAAAATCTAAAAAAGCCACCTCAGTTCTCTCATCTGTAAAGATGGGTCATAATTTTGCCTCCTAGAGCTATCTGAGGAGCCAGTAAGATAATGAGGCTGAATCTCCCATCATGGCATCGGCTCACGAAAGCAAGGGCAGAGGTGGTCATTACAGACTCATGAGCCTGTAAAATACTTTCCCTAGGTGCTTCCTTTGAATCTTCTGACAGTCCTGAGAGGTCAGCCAAGACATCAGCATCCCATTTGGCAGATGAGGAAGCTAAGACAGAGAGAGAAGGAATGACCTGCCCAAGGTGAGCCAGCCATGAGTGACCTCATTCCTGTGGGCGTGCCTCTAGCTGGCAGAGCCCCTGGAGCCCAGGAGCCATGGAGGAGCCTTCTTCCAGCCTTGTTCTGCTCCCTTCCCCAGGGCTGGGCCAGGAGGGTGACAGCCGCCTCCCCTCGCCCCCTGCTCACGCCCCGTCACTCACGTAAGTCTGTAGCAGGGTGGAAGTCTGCGTTTGCATGTGGAGCGCCAGGTTATAGGCTTGCTTGACCGACTCGGCTGTGGACATGGGGGCTCCCAAAGGGAGAGGGGGCAGCAGCAGGGCCAGCAGGCAGAAGGGGGCTGGCAGGAAGAAATCAGAGGTCAGCACCAAGTCCCTGACCTCCCCTGCCGATTCGTTCATTCATAACAGCCCCTCATATGCATTCAGCCCTTGTGGCTTACAACAGTCTTGTATGTGCCACTAGGGCAGAATACCCTGTTAGCAGATTCTTTCTAGCTCAGTATATTCCCCTGGGACTTCTCCGATGGTCGAGTGGCTAAAGACTCTGAGCTCCCAAGCAGGAGGCCCCGAGTTCAATCCATGGTCAGGGAACTAAACGCACACCACAACTGAGAATTTGCATGCCACCATGACTAAGAACCAGCAGAGCCAAAGAAGACAAATTTTTATTTTTTCTTTTAAAATGCAATTTTATATAAATAAATATTGAAAAGAAAGAAAACATTCGCCTGACCTCCAGACTCATGTATTCAATTTCCCACTTGATGTTTTCCCTTGGAGGTTAATGAGCATCTCAAGTCAAAATATCCACTGCTGAGCTCTAGCTGCCCTGTTCCCCTCCTCCCCTGGTATTTCCATCTGAGAAAACTGCATGTGCATTCTTCCAGGTGCTCACATCAAAGTCACGGGGTCCTCTTGGACGCCTCATTCTCTCTCTCCCACTACGTTCACCCCACACTAAATCCTGTTGGCTCTGTCCTTAAAAGGTGGTCATGAGGTCTGTGGGTTTTTGTATTTGTTTCTTGTCACACCTTGAAGCTTGCAGGATCTCAGCTCCCTGACCAGGGATTGAACCCGGGCAGTGAAAGCCCGGAATCCTAACCACCAGACCACCAGGAACTCCCTGGGTCTGTGTTTCTGCATCCAGGCACTCGTGACAAGTGTACCTAGACTCTGTGAGAGCTCGCTGAGCTGTACACTTAGGACTTGTGCACATCTCCCTGTACCTATCTGATATTTTCAATACAAAATTTTAAAATGTGGATTTCCCTGCTGGGTCAGCGATAAAGGATATACCTGCCAACGCAGGAGACACATGTTTGATCCCTGGTCTGGAAAGATCCCACACACCATGGAGCAACCTTTAAGCCCTTGCACAACTACTGAGCCTGTGCCCTAGACTCCGGGAGCCACAACTACTGAAGGCTGTGTGCCTAGAGCCTGCAACAGGAGAAACCACTGCAATGAGAAGTCCACGCACCTCAGCTCGAGAGTATCCGCCACTCACGGCAACTAGAGAAAGCTTGAGCACAGCAGCGAAGAACAAGCACAGCCATAAATAAGTAAAAGATGCATCTGGAAGCTATGTCTCTCCCCTCTGCTGTCTCTGCTTCCACCCTGGTCTCCCTCTGCCACCTGGAAGCTCTTCAAGTCCAGCTAGATCCCTCCTTTGTCCAAACCTTCCCATGGCTCCCACCTAACACAGTGACTATTAAAGTCCTCACTGTGGGCTACAAGGCCTGGCCCCTCTTTTCCACAGCATCCGCTACTCAGACTTTGCCCTTGCTGGGCCCTGCCAGGACCACCTTCCAATCCCACCCAGGGCTTCTCCTTCTGATTCTTCAGGGCTCAACTCAAAAAGGTCTCTGGGGATGTCCCTGGCAGTCCCAGGCCTAAGACTCTGAACTGCCAATGCAGGGCGCTCAGGTTCAATGCCTGGTCAGGGAACTAGATCCCACCTGCCCCAACTAAAACCTGGTGTAGCCAAATTTAAAAAGAAGACAAAAAAACGTAAGGTCACAAGCAGTGATGGAGATGAGAAGCAGACCAGGATGGCTTCCTTAGCTTCCCTGTCTACATTCCTGAACTCCCAGAAGTTCAGAACTTAAGGGGAGGGCTGAGGGGAAGCCCTGTTCATTCATTCATTCAACAAACTTGGATCACTGTATACAAATTCTATGACGTCTGTGTGGGTGCTCAGTCCAGTCTGACTCTTTGGGACCCCATGGACTGTAGCCCACCAGGCTCCTCTGTCCATGGAATTTTCCAGGCAAGAATGTTGGAGTGGGTTGCCATTTCCTCCTCCAGGGGTTCTTCCCAACCCGGGGATCGAACCCATGTCTCATGTCTTCTACACTGACAGGCAGATTCTTTATCACTAGCGCTACCTGGGAAGTCACACTGGCATGATAATTTACTTATGATCACATGGACTGTCTGTCTGCTGAAAGAAATCTCATTTTTTGTCTGTTTCTTTACTGCTGTGTCCCCAATGCTTGGGTTTCCCTGACAGCTCAGTGGTAAAAAATTCGCCTGCCAATGTGGGTAATGTGGGTCTGATCCCCGAATGGAGAAGTTCACCCGGAGACTGAAATGGCAGCCCACTCCAGTAGTCTTGCTGGGAAATACCAGGGATACAGGGCCCTGGAAGGCTACAGTCCATGAGGTCCCCAAAGAGTTGGACACGACTTAGCAACTAAACAGCGACAATGACCCCAGTTCTTAGCCTCTGTGAGTGTATGCTTAGTCACTTCAGTTGTGTCCAACTCTTGGCTACCCCGTGGACTGTAGCCCAGCAGGAGCCTCTGTTCATGAGATTCTCCAGGCAAGAATACTGGAGTGGGTTGCCATGCCCTCCTCTAGGGGATCTTTCCAACTCACAGATCAAACCCAGGTCTCTTGTTTCCTGCATTGCAGGCAGGTTTCTTATCACTAGCGCCACCTGTGAAGCCCACCTAGGCTACTACTTAGCACCTAATAGGCACTCCAGAGGTATGTCTTGAATGAATGAATGATGAATGAAGTCTTCAGTGTGTAGGCTTTGGAGGTTCCCAGCAGATGCAAGAGCAGCCAGGTACCTGAGTCAGACGGGCCAGAGGGTGCAGGCAGTACCCCCGCCCTCCTGGTCTCAGGACCCTGGCACCCTGTCTCCCTCACTCACCCAGAAGATGATAATCCATGGTCTCTCCTGGATCCTTCCTCTCTGCAGTCTCTCAGTGGTTCTTGGACACCTGTCCTCTTGCCCCTCAGGTGGCTATATACTTGGGTCTGAGCCCTCGGGCCACCCATGAGGGAGGGAAAGTCATACCTTGGGGGTTTTGGGGGGAGGTGCAGAAGCCCCTGAGGCAGGGGACACCTAAAGATGGGGGCATTGAGGTAACACCCTAGTCCCCTACAGCCCCCCAAATCTGACTTTAACTCGGGTTGCTGGGAGAAAGGGAGCCAGGCAGGGAGGGGATTATCCTGGGGACAAAGGGGCCGCCCTGCTCCCTGCCGTTCTGCACGTCCTAGGATCCAGTTTCCCTCAAGGAGGCGGCCCCCTGCTCCGCCCCATCGGGACCCAGGCATTGGGCCCTGGTTCTGGAGGAGTTTGGAAAAGGGACAGGGGGTGGTGTGTAAGCAACATCACCCACACCCTTAGACCTGGAAGCATGTGATCCTGTGCAGGGCCCTGTGGGGCTCCTTGTCTCAAGGCCTTTGTGTCCTTCATTTCTTTCTTTCTTTTTTTTTTTTTTTGAGGGATTTATTTTAAATATAAATGAATTTATTTATTTTGTCTATTCTGGATCTTCGTGGCTGCGTGCGCTTTTTCTCTAGTTGCAGCGAGTGGGGCTACTCTTCGTTGCAGGGCACAGGCTTCTCACTTTGGTGGCTTCTCTTGTTCCTCTAGAGCACGGGCTCTAGGGTTAGGGCTCAGTAGTTGTGGCTCACAGACTTAGTTGCTCTGAGGCATGTGGGGTCTTCCGGGATGAAGAAGTGAACCTGTGTCTCCCACATTGGCAGGTGGATTCTTTACCACTGAGCCACGAGGGAAGCACCCACCCACCATCCATTTCTTTGATATTGCAGGTAGCAGCCTTCATTCAGCCTCCGTGATCTTCCCTGAAATCCAATGGGCAGCTGTTCATTAACGAAGGGAGGGATCGCAAAACCAGGGAGAAATAAAATCAAGAGCAGCCTTGGGACAAGATGCCCATGCCTGAACATGAGATACATACAATATCTTTGAAGCATTTTGCAGGTACTGAAACCCCCTCTGGCGGGACAAGCCAGTGGTATGCTGCCCTCAAACATGTAGACCCCAGACCCGTTGGACCTGAAGGCTGAATACATTAATTTCTATCTGACACCACCAAACATCAGGAAAATGTTCACGAGCCGATCCCATCCTCTTTACTATAAAATTTCTCAGTATGTTTCCGAGGGGGAACATGGTTTTGAGAGCATAAGCCTGCTGTATCCCCCTTTGCCTGGCAAAGCAATAAAGCTCTCCTTTTCGACTTCAGCCCCATCTCTGTCCCTGAAGTTTGATCCAGCACCAGTGTCCAGAGAAGTTGAGCTTTAGGTATCACCATGTACATGTCTTGGGTTTCCCTGGTGGCTCAGATGGTAAAGAATCTGCCTGTAATTAGGAGACTCAGGTTCGATCCCTGGGTGGGGATGATCCGCTGGAGAAGAGAATGGCTACCCACTCCAGTATTCTTGCCTGGACATTCCAAGGACAGAGGAGCCTGATGGGTGACAGTCCCTGGGATCTCAGAGTCAGGCATGACCCAGTGACTAACACTATACTGTACTATATGCACAGGTGGGCACGTGGACCCACACCAGATATGTGTATTCACTTTCATATGTTTATACACTCAAGGATGTATTGACTCAGGCCATGTGTTTGTCCCTGTTCCAGATAGAGTGGGATAGGGCAGGGAAGAAGTCAGACACAAATCCCTGCCCTTGTGGAGCTGACACCCCAGTGGACATGCCCCCAACTGTGTTACACCACACACCCTGCCAGGGAGTGTCAAACACAGGAGTGCACATGCGTCCGTGCTTATGAACACACAGTCATATCCAGAGCCCCCACCATAAGGCAGGAGCTACATCTGTTCATTCATTCACCCATGTAGACCCTGAGTCAGCAGCTGTCGATGGAGCCCCTCCTGTGAGTTGGCACTGGGGTGAATAATAAGGGCCACACAGTCCAGTGGTCCCACACAACCAACATGTGAGCTCATACAAAAAAAATTTCCTAAAGCTACAAGGTGCTGAGAGGAAGCCAAAACAGGTTGATGTCATTAACTGAGGGTAGAGGAGATTTAGATAAGGAGACTGAGGCCCAGAGAGGGGCAGCTACTTACCTGGAGTCACACAGCAAGGCCAGGACAGATCATAGCCTCCTGCCCCCCCAGCTTGGGACTGACTCTAGGGTGTCCCCAATCTGAGCTGTGAGCTGAAGGAGGGAAGAGGTTGAGGGAAGAGATAAGTTCTGAGGTGGGAGATCCTAAATTGGGTCTCTGAGCCTGGGGCCTGTCAAGTCTGCCAGGGAGGGCCTGTGTTGGGCAGGCTGTGATGTCAGAGGATTAGACTAGGCCCATTGAGTGGGTGCACTGAGGCGTGGGCCAGGCCAGGTAGTGGAGGAGGAGGAGGAGGAAGAAGAGGAGGGCAGGAGGGGAGGAGGGAGCCAGACCTGCGATCTTGTGCTATTCACATGTGGGCAGGGTACCTAGGGCCGAGCCTCACCCCAGAGGGCAGGCTCACCCTGAGCCCACCCCACCATCTCCTCCTCCTCCTGGGAACTTCACTTGCTCTCTGGACCCTTCAGGGGCCCTTCGCAACAGAAGCAATCCACCCCTATCCCAGGCCCAGTTCCGTTTTTCCAACGCATTTGTGGTAGATGTCAGAAGGTCTGCCGCCTCATCCTGCCCCGCCTCCTAGCCCACACATCTCCACCTGTTTTTCAGTCTCACCGGAAGCTGATGCCTGGGAAATCTTAGCAATTGAAGAGCCAGCAGTCCCTGAGTGGGGAAGATCCCCTGGAGCTGAGATTTTGGCAACAGTGTTCCCAAGAGATCAGTTCTGTCTGTCCACCAGGATGCTCAATCATGCCCCTATGTCATCCAGCAGGTTCCATCATGAGGCCCATTCAAAACAAATAAACAGGAATTCAAGCCAGAGCCTCTGACTCCAATGTTAAGCCCTATTCAAGCAAATCTTCACTCCTACCTCTCCAGGCAAAGAGAAAACCACTGCAAAGGCCCTGAGGTTGGGAATATCCTTGGCAGGTTTCAGGGACAAACTAAGCTGCTAGACAGAGCAAAGAGATGGGTTGTTGGTGACATATGACAGGACAGGAAAGATCAAGGGTCACCTTGCCCCCTCCTACCACCCCCTTACCTTTCCTTGACTGCCCACTGCCCTCAAGACAAAACCCCAACTCTGTAGTCTGGCTTTTAAGGCCTCAGTGCCCTAGTCACTGTGCAGCCTTGAACATTATTTCTTGCCTTTCCCTACCTTCTGCATCACCCATGTGTCCTTTGCATGCCTGCTCAGCACTACCCTCTCTTGTGACTCTCCCTGCAGAGAGAGTGAGCCTGCTCCTCCTTTACTTGACAATCCTACTCATACTTTAAGCTTCAACTTGGGTTTCACCTCTCAGGGAAGCTTTCTCTGTCTCCTCTGCCCCTCAGGGCTCCCAGAGCCCCCACCCTCCCCTCCTCCACTTCCTTCTCACCATGCACTGTCGTTCTCCATCTCTTGGTCTCTCTTTCCCCCTGACAGGAGGCAGGGTGTTCTCCATAGCCCCAGCAGCGGGCCACCCAAAAAGGAGACACCTGCCTGAGCAATGGGTGAAGGAAGGCAGGAACATACTGGTTCCAACTGGCGGGCTCTGGAGTGTGGTCTGCACCTGATCTCCAGGAATGCCTGTGTCAGTGGCTTGTCTTGACAGAGTGATGGGTCAACCGAGCAGTGAGGGCGTGGGGGCCCAAGGCAGGGACCGTCAGAGGGAGCAGCACCGTCTACTCCATTCACTGCATCTCTGCAGCACTGCTGCGGCAGCGGGATGGGCTGAACCAGTCCCAGTAGCATCCTGCCTTCTTGGAAGGCACAGTCTTGTGGCTCAGCCATCTTCATCATCATCATCTCTAATACTTTTTTTTCTTTTCCAGCTGTGCCACATGGCTTGCGGAATCTTCATTCTCTGACCAGGGATTGAACCCAGGTCCTTGGCAGTGAAAGCTCGGAGTCCTCATTACTGGACCGCCAGGGAAGTCCCATCACTAACATTGAGCACTGACTGATGGCCTGTTCTAAGCTCTTTCCATATAATAACATATCCTTTACAAAACCCCATGGAGTGGCTAGCACTGTTTCCCCATTTCACAAATGAGGAAAATTGAGGCACAGCAAGGTTACGTGATTAGTTCTGGGTCACACAGGATTAGAAGTGGGCTCCAAAGTCAGGGCTCTTTACCATTATCAGTGTCTCTAGCCTCCGGGCCTGACGCTTTCCAACCTGTGAGACTTTCCACAGTTCTTGTCCCCTGGGTTCTCTTCAGGAAACTGACAGGGGACTACATTTCACAGATGAGGTGCAGAGGAAGGAAAGGAATCCCATTTTTTAACCTCTATTATGTCACTAGTCACTTGATACATAGATATTATCTCATTTAATCCTTGCAATGACCCTGGGAAGCAGGTCTTATAGCTATTATTCCCACTTTTACAAATGACATTCAATGACTTGTCACGATCACACAGAATAAATTGTAGAGGCCTTGGGCTCAGGACAGGCTCTGATGTCTGGGCTGGTCCCTGTCATCCCACAGTTGCTTTGGTGTCCCCTTCAGAGGACATGTGGTTGGACACCACAGTGAGAATGGGAGGCACAGAGTCAGCACCGCTCTATGTCTAGGTTCTAGCCCAGTCCCAGTCTGGTGCCTGGCACCCCGTGGAATCCAGCTAACTGTCACCTCTGCTTCTGGAGCAGCCGTGGGCTTGATGAAGAGGGCCAGAAGAAGGGGAAGAGCACAGATGGGAAACTGGGGTGTCGACTTCAAAATGAGAAGTGGAAGTTTCCTGGTCGTCTAGTAGTTCGGAATCTGGGCTTTCGTTACTATGGCCCAGGTTCAATCCCTGCTTGGGGAACTGAGATCCCATAAGTCATGAGACTCAGGCCAAAAAAAAAAAAAAAAAAAATACCCCCACTTTGCATTATCCCCAGTGACCTCCTTGGAGAATCTGTGCTCACAGTCTCCCAACTTAGCTCCTGTGAGTCTACAGACTCTTAATTCCTAGATTGAGGAGGGACCTTTCTACCAGGGGACACAGCCAGAATCCCATTAAATTTTGAGGTACATCTGCCACCTGGTCACTTGCATCTCCTCCTGCCAATAGACCAGCAGGCAACAAAAGGACATGCCATACTGTTGCAGGAAGGGGGACTCATTCCAGGACACAAGAGTGGACTCTTGTGTAACATTCAGGAATGAGTTGTCCAAGGAGACACACGAGCTGATAAAGTGATAGACTGTATTGGGAAGAGGCACCCAGGCAGAGAGCAGAAGTTAGAGAACCCAGAAGAACGGAACTGCCATGTGGCTCCCAGTCTTGGGTTTTATGGGGATGGGATGCGTGTCCAGATTTTCTTTGGCCAATCAGCATCCTTCCTGGTGGTGCTTGCATGGCTCAGCCAAGATGGATGCCAGTAAGAAGGATTCTGGGAGGTGGCAGAATGCATGGCATCTCCTTCTGACCTTTCCTGAACTCTTCCAGTGGGTGGTGGCTTGTTAGTTCCATCTTCTTTTCTAGGACTTCCCATTGTAAAATAACTCACGCAAAAGGTCACTATGGGGTCTGGCTAAGGTAGGCGATTTCAGTCAGTGTGCTTCCCCTTACAATATGGATGGACAGAGGGTAACAAACTATGGTCAGAACACAAAGTAGGACCAGAGCTATGTAATGAGAGACAGAGGGAATATGCTTACCATTCAGGTGATCCCTAGGAATATCTCCAGCTACCCATGCTGAGGTGTATTTTTTTTTTTTTCACAATTGTATTTATTTATTATTATTTGTTATTTTGGGCTGTGCTAGGTCTTCACTGCTGTGTGCGGGATTTCTCTGGTTTCAGAGAGCGGGGGCTGTTTTCCTGTTGAGGCCTGTGGGGTTCTCACCGTGGTGGCTTCTCTTGTTGCAGAGCACAGGCTCTGGGTGTGCAGGCTTCAGTGGTGGCTGCACGCGGACTCCATAGCTGCGGCTCTTGGACTCAGGTGCTCCGAGGCGTGTGGGATCTTCCTGCATCAGGAACCGAACTGGTGTCTCCTGCATTGCCAGGTAGATTCTTAACCACTAGACCACCAAGGAAGCCCCTATGCTGTTTTATTTGTAAGTGGGCACGTACCATTGTCATGGGCTCATAAAGCATGCTAACTAGGGACTCAGACCCTTCAGGAGGGAGGGCCAGGCTCAATCCCCCAGACAAAGTATAGAGACCAGCAGAAACACTAGCTGAAGCCAGGAGCAGGAGGGAAGGGCTGGGCTAGAATGAGTGGATGTAGAGGAGAGAGCTGAGAGATATCAGTTGTGTGTTTAGAACTAATCCTCCTTTCCTAAGTTTATCCAGAAATTATGATCAAGCAGAATCCTGCGGAAGTTGTACTGGGATGAAGAGAACTTATTAGGGGAAGCAAGTGGATTGAATAGTGCCAAAGCGGACTGTAGGACATTGTTGGTGCCCCACCCAGATGCTTCTGCCAACAGCACACCCATCCCCCGTGTCCCCCTCCTCTGGAGAACTGCCCAGCACCTCTCCTCCTGGAAGAATTTGGCAAGTGATGAAATTAACTTCGTGATACACTTTTGGCTCCAGAACTTTCTCTAGATCAAATGTGGTCAGTTGAGACCACATTCTTGCTCAGCTTTTTATCACCGACATATCTTGATAACCTTGTTCTTCTGAGAACATTTTCCCAGTCGCTTGATCCAGAATTTCCATGATGGGCTACACCAAACTCAAAAGCTTCTGCACAGCAGAAGGACCAATTAACAAAATGAAAAGACAGCCTATGGAAAGGAAGGAAAAGTTTGAAAACCATATATCAACGGGAATTAATATCTAAAAAGTTAAAGAACTTAGTATAGACAAGAAAAAATAAAATAAAGAGGAGGGGACTTCCCTGGTGGTGCAGTGGAAGAGAATCCACCTGCCAGTGCGGGGACTTGGGTTCATCTCTAGTCCAGAAAGATTCCACATGCCGAGGAGCAACTACAATCTCACAGCCATAAATAAATATTCACCATTTAAAAAACACAATAAGAATCTTCTCATACAGGTGAGAAAATGGGGTTTCGAAGAGGTGATGTTACACAATGCCCGAAAGCTAGAGATGATGCCGAAAGCTCAACTTCTTTGTACACCAGTGCCGAATAAAATCTCAGAGACAGAGTTTTGGGTAAAATAGGAATGGAGTGCTGTATTGCTTTGCCAGGCAAAGGGGGATCCAGTGGGTTCATACCCTCAAAAACATCTGTCCCCCATTTGGGGAAGATAGTGAAAAGTTTTATAGCAATTATTCAGAGAGGGCATGATCAACTTGTAACATTCTTCTTTTTTTCTTTTATTTTTTATGATATTGTATTAGCCATACATAAATAGAGTGAGCACTCTTCTGATCGGTTGGTGGCGAGGTAAGTAGGGGTTCATGGTCTCAAATCAGGTCCAACTGGTCAGGTGTCTACTTGCTTGTGGGCAGGATGCCATTGTTAACCATCAAATTCTCCCACCTGGAGGGGGTTTTGGTATCTGCAAAAGAGCTCAAAGAAATTGTGTGCATCCCTTGATGGGGAAATCAGGCTCTTACCCCGAGGCTACTCTTAATTTTCTTGGCTTCTCCCTGGTTTTGCATCCCTGCATTCCCTGATGAACAACTGCTTGAAGCTGCCCATTAGAACTTAGGGAAGCCCATGGAGCCTGAATGAACCTTGTTTCCTATTATTAAAGAATTGGAGGAGGGGACTTCCCTCATGGTCCAGGGGCTGGGACCCCCCCCCCCCCGCCCCCAAGCAGGGGGCACGGGTTTGATCCCTTGTCAGGGAATAGATCCCACATGCTTCAACCCAGTGCAGCCAAATTAATAAACATTTTTTTTAAAAAAAGGGAGGACACGAAGACCTTGTGTCCAGGAGCCCCACAGGGCCCTGCACCGAGGTAAGGCCACATCTCCACACTGAGTCTCATTCTAGATTTCAGTGGAAAAAGAATCCCCTGGGTTACTCTTACAAATATAGATTCCTGATTCCCACTCACACATTCCATAGGTCCTAAGGAGCCACTAGTGGTAATGAACCCGCCTCCCAGTGTAGCAGACTTAAGAGATGTGGATTTGATCCCTGGGTCGGGAAGATCCCCTGGAGGAAGGCACAGCAACCCAGCCCAGTATACTTGCCATGGACAGTCAAGAAGAATGGGCGCCCCCTAGCAACAGTAATCGGTAGTGGACCCCGAAGGACCCAGATGAGGGGCGGGGGCGGAGGGGGTGCGGCTCCAGATGGGGTAGGCTGCCTGGCAGTTTTCTTCTCACAGGAGCCAACTCCTTCCAGCATGACGGACACCTGGGATCCCAAAACAGCTGGGCTGGAAGGGCCCTCGAGAAACGAACTACCAACACGTGCCCTGTGTCAGGCCCTGAAGGTGGGCTTTTTCCTGAACATTGTCATAACACTCTGCTTCGAGGTAGGTATCGCTATCCCCATTTTTCAGAGGAGAATAATCGAGGTTTGGTGACTTCCCAAGGAGGGGTGGGGATTCTGTATGACTCCAGACCCTTTTCCCTGGAGCTCACCTGACTTGGAAGCTACCGATTCTCTGAGGTTTGGGGGAACAAGAGTCAGGTGTGAGGCGCCGGAGCTTTCCAAGGGCCAACAGCGTGACAGTAGCTGGGCAAGAACCACGCCTCCCTTGTCGCCACAACATTGATTACTGTTGCTTTCCTTTAAGAGCCTTCCCCTGAAAGATGAAGTCGTGGCCACATGGGGAGGTGCATATTATAGATTCCTGGATCTCTCCGATGTCTTTTCTCCCTCATCCGCATTGATCCCCACCGGCGACAGAAATTCTTCCCCTCCACTAGCGAGTGAAGGCACGAGACTACATTTCCCGGCAGGTGGTCAGAAGCGGGTGGCGAGGAGAGAAGGAAAGACCCTCTCCCTTTCCCTCTGCTCTCATTTTGGACTGTTGCTGGAGATGCACATTTCAGCACCGCGTGTTCTTTCTCTGTTGAGCTAAGGAAGGGACTACGTCCCCCAGCAGGCACTGGCACAGAGCATGTGCTAGGCCGCCATCTTATTGTAGTCCTTTCTCCTGTTTCCACAAGCAGTAGCCTTAGCGAATGAACTACACGTCCCGGGTCACTGTCTCCCCTTTCCTCCAGCGGCCATCTTTGCTGGTAGACCCCGCCCCTTTCCCCTTCCATTGTCTGGTCAAAGAAAAGAGAAGGGAGCCGGGAAGACTGCAACTCCCGTCAAGCTTTGCCCCAACAGGAGGGGAATTTCGATATTACTGGCGGGCGAGGTGCCAAGGTGGTTGAGTGAGGCGACCGCGAGAAGCTAGGTTGCCTGCCATTTTTATGGTAGTCTCCTTAGCCTCTTGACCCTGCCATTCTTAACGAACTCTACAAGGCTCAGTTCAGTTCAGTTCAGTTCAGTCGCTTAGTCGTGTCCGACTCTTTGCGACCCCATGAATCGCGGCACGCCAGGCCTCCCTGTCCATCACCAACTCCAGGAGTTCACCCAGACCCACGTCCATCAACTCCGTGATGCCATCCAGCCATCTCATCCTCTGTCGTCCCCTTCTCCTCCAGCTCCCAATCCCTCCCAGCATCAGAGTCTTTTCCAGTGTGTCAACTCTTCGCATGAGGTGGCCAAAGTACTGGAGTTTCAGCTTTAGCATCATTCCTTCCAAAGAAATCCCAGGGCTGATCTCCTTCAGAATGGACTGGTTGGATCTCCTTGCAGTCCAAGGGACTCTCAAGAGTCTTCTCCAACACCACAGTTCAAAAGCATCAATTCTTTGGTGCTCAGCTTTCTTCACAGTCCAACTCTCACATCTATACATGACCACTGGAAAAACCATAGCCTTGACTAGATGGACCTTTGTTGGCAAAGTAATGTCTCTGCTTTTGAATATACTATCTAGCTTGGTCATAAGTTTTCTTCCAAGGAATAAACGTCTTTTAATTACATGGCTCAGTCACCATCTACAGTGATTTTGGAGCCCCCAAAAATAAAGTCTGACACTGTTTCCACTGCTTCCCATCTATTTCCCATGAAGTGATGGGACCGGATGCCATGATCTTTGTTTTCTGAATGTTGAGCTTTAAGCCGACTTTTTCACTCTCCCCTTTCACTTTCATCAAGAGGCCTGTTAGTTCCTCTTCACTTTCTGCCATAAGAGTGGTGTCATCTGCCTATCTGAGGTTATTGATATTTCTCCAGGCAATCTTGATTCTAGCTTATGGTTCTTCCAGTCCAGCGTTTCTCATGATGTATTCTGCATAGAAGTTAAATAAGCAGGGTGACAATATACAGCCTTGACGTATTCCTTTTCCTGTTTGGAACCAGTCTGTTGTTCCATGTCCAGTTCTAACTGTTGCTTTCTGACCTGCATATAGGTTTCTCTAGAAGGCTAGGAAACTACTATTCCCATCGCACCTCGTAAGATGGACTGCTAGTCAGGTGTCCGCCCGTCTTCCGCCATCCTGTTTGTAGTCATCGTTCCCACGGCTCTACGCTCTGAAACCCGGAGCCTTGGGGCAACCGGACTATAAATCCCGGCATCCTCCACTCCCGGTTTGGCACGTCCTCCGCCATCTTGTTTGTAGTTCCCACTGACCCCAGCATCCGTTTGATTCCAAGGTAAACCCAGCGTCCGCAGGAGTACTACTTCCGCCGTGCCCTGCGCTTGTTAGTCCTGAAAAGTGGAGGTGGTGGGCTAAGACAGGGGCATGGTGTCGGGTTCCTGTGGGAGAAGGCGGGACTAAAGAGGAGGAGGAGGAGAGGAGGCGGAGGGAGGGGCGGGGAGGGGAGGAGGAGGGCGGGGAGGGGAGAGGCAGTAGGAGAGGGGAGGGGGAAGAGAGGAGGGAGGAGGAAGGAGCTCAGCAGGGATGAGAGAGGCGGATAGGGCTCCGGGCCGAAGCAGCGCGCGGCCGGGGACCAGGGGAGCTGAGGCACGCCTTTTGCCCCCTCACCCGTTTCCTGTCCCCTTCCATCCTTTCCGTCCACCCTCCAGCTTGAGGAGGGGATTTATTCAAATTTTATTTAAATCTCTTATCTCCAGAAGGTCGCGCGCTGAGGGAAGGGGGAGAGGGCGGGGGCGCGCGCAGGGTCGGGGGCGAGGCCCAGCAGCTTCCTATATCCCCCTCTGCTCGCCCGGTGTAGTAGCGCAGGGGAGGGGGGCAGGTTACAGGGACCCCCCCCTCCCTGGGAACCGGCTGTGGGCGGGGCTTGCACCCCGGAAACGGTGGGGGTCCCAGGCCTGGCCCTGGACCCCTGGGCATTGGGCATCGGGAAGGGGCCAGTCAAAGGGCCGGGGGCGCTGGGGAGAGGCGGGGCAGGGTGGTGGGGAGGGGAGCTGGGACTAGGACCCCTGGACTGAGTGGGGCCCGAGAGCTGTGCACTCTGCGCCCGAGGAGCCCCCGTTGGCCTGGGGGAACTGAGGGACTGAGTTCCCCAGAGCAGGACCTCCCCCTGGAAGGGCCGCGCCGAAGCCCGTGGGAGGGCCTCGCCCCCGGCGCCCCCCATCTCCACTCGCCGCCGTCCCGGCCTCCGCCGGAGAGAGGGGCCGAGCAGCTTCAGGGGACCGTGGACCCCGTCGTTCTAAGCGTTTCGCGCCCCGCGCCGCCCGGCCCCCTCGCCGCCGATGGCCGCCGACGTGCCGGGAGCTGCCAAGAAGGGAGAGATGGCTCCCAGGACACGTGTGAGGTGGGTTCATGTGGCTCCTCCTCACCCACAGACCTGGGCAGTTCCCAGTCCAATTCATCCTCAGCCCGGCCTCTCGCTACCTTGCCCACCCCCAGCCTCACCCTCGGTTTGCTCCAACTTCTCATCTGCAGCCCTCTTTCCTGTTAGCCCTTAACCCTAGGCAACTGGCTTTCCTTCCCCTTGCGGATCCCCATCCCCGCCTGGAGTTGCAGCCCTCCAAGGCGCCTCACCTGGAGCGCTAGAGGGTTCCTTTCCCCCCGTGGATTGGTCTGGAAAGCTGGGTAAGACTCTGGATATGAAGTTTCCAGGCCTGCTGAATCTGTGTGGTATCTTAGAGGATCTGGTTTGCCTAGGAAGAGGAGCCCAAGGGATTCCAGACTTTTAGGGATGGAAAGCAGCTTGGGAAGCTGAGAGTCGGGGTGGGGTGGGGGGGGGGAGCGGTGCACATGAACCCATCTTGAGTTCTATGGAGATGTCAGGCTGGTTTCTAGAATCCCAGGGAATCTGGGAGATTGCCCAGGTTGACCTGAGAGACCCATAAGGAAGCTGTGTTGGAGCAGAGGGAGCTCTGTGGGGAACAGAGTTGAAATTTGGGGCCACGGAGGAGTTCTGAAGCAGCGTCTGAAGGAAGGTCTGTGAGCGCTGGAAAGTTAGGCAGCCCAGGGGATCTTTAGGGGTTAGATTGGCTGAGCAGGTTCCCATTGAATCTGAGGAGGGAATCTAGGCTTTTTAGAGAGAGAGGAGTTGGGTGTTAGTAGCTTCTGAGGAAAAAGAGAGGTCTGGAGTTGGCAATCAGGAATCTGTGGGGATCTGGGAGGTAAATTTGGAGTGTTTTATTTCAGCTTGGGGAGAGCCGGGGATGGAGCACATTTGGAGAACAGGGGAAGAGTTGGGACCTGTCTCAGTTGTTCCACAGACAAGGAGCCCTGGTTTTCCGGTGAGCTTTGCTATGGGGATGTTGTGGAGAGGCCGTTTTCCCTCTCTGTTTCCCTTGGTCCTCCCTGGGTCAGGCGTGGGAGAATGGAAGAAGTGTTAGAGTAGGAGTGAGGTCAGGAAGCTAGTTCTCAGGGCTCCCGGAGGAGCCAGGTGAGCTGCTTCAGGAAGAGGGTGGCCTTGCCTAGAGGGAGGGGAGTTCCCCTGATCCCCCGCAGGAGGGGCACCTCCTTGTTCCTTGTCTCCCTGGGTAGGAAGCCAAGCTCTGACTGCCTAGGAGTGGGGGGAAAGCTGCCAGGAGTCTCGCCGGCCAGGGTCCCCGTGGGCCCCCCTGAGCTTGCCACCCTCCACCCACAGCCCTCGGCGTTGCTGACGCCCCCAATGTCGTTGAGCAGCCGGGCGCCAGGGGGCCGGAGCGCGCCGATGCCGAACCTGCTGCTGCTGCTGGGCCTCTCTGCGAACTGAGTGCGGGGACTGCCACTTCTGCCGAGACATGAAGAAATTCGGGGGGCCCGGGCGCATGAAGCAGGGGGGAGGGGGGCACCCTTCCCCAGCTGACCTCAGCACCTATCTGGGGGGCTGGGGGTGACTCCTTCAAGGGTCATGTAAAGTTGCCACAGATTCGCTCGTTCGTTCACTGGCTGGTTCACATATCTGCCAGGCCCATTTCTGTCCTCAGCTTCAAGCTGGGGCCAATGTTAGGGTCCACAGAAGAATTCCTCCCACACCCTACTTCAGGCCTTTCCCAACTTTCAGAGGCAGAGACCCACAGAAAGCTCGGGCCCCCTTGGACACCCTCCCTAGAGCCAAGAATGGGTCTTTGCCTTCTTCGGCCTCCTTTTCACCTGTGAGAGTGGTCTTGGATTTGAAGCTAGTCTTACCCACTGTGTGGCCTTGAGCAAATCACTGTGACCCTCAAGGTACCTCCTCCGTGAAATGTTTCCTTTGTTGAGTTGTAAAGGTCATACAGCATGGATAAGAACGTACCTGCTGCCAGGCGCAGCACACAGTAGGTATCCAAGAACCATGGGGTTGTGCTCGCCTTCCTCATCCTTAGTGCTCCCCAGGGCTCCCGAGAGTGGGCCTTTCCCAGTAGCCGAGGGCCCAGCTCGCAGTGCCCTCCCGGCCGTCTCCGTCTGTCCTCATCTCTGTCAGCGTCTCTCTGACCTCCGACTGCTTCCGTCTCTGTTTTCTTTGGACGCTTCTCCATCTCTTTTTCTCTCTGGGTCCTTCTTGTCTCCCTCTACGACTTCCCGTATCTGTCATGTCCTTGCTCCCCCGAGTTTCTCCACCGCTTGCGTCTGCCTCTCTGAGCATCTCTGTCTTCCCGTGTCCTGTTTCCTCTTGGCCCGCTGTCGCCTGTGCATATCTCCACCTCATCTCAAGGAAGGGACACCTGTCACTCTGTTTGCCTCTGTCCTTCTGTCTGTCGTGTCCTGGCCAGGAACACGCCTGTTGGCCCTGTGGTGGAAGGGCTACTCCAGACAGATTTCAGCCACCTTCGCCCAGGGTCACTCTACCTGCTGCTCTCCCTGTCCCCCACCCCACCCCTTGTGGCCCTGCCGCCTCTCCTTTTGATGCCCTCCCCCCTTCCCCTCCCTCTGCCCTAATCCACACCTTCCCTTCTCCTCAAGTCAGGTTTATGGAGACAAAAAAAAAAAAATCTCACCCCTTTGAAGAGTTTTATTTATGAGAATAAATCAATTTTTTGTAAATAAAATGTTTAACAAGAACATTGAATTTACCAGTATATACAGTCGTTGACAATAGGGAAACACATTTAAGGAGAATAAGATCCTTGGGGTATGGCCTGGTGCCCCCAGCCATCTGCAAAAGCCACACTATAAATAGGAGCTTTCAGGAGAGCCCAGGCCCGGGATGCCAGCTGTCATCCCGAAGTGGATGTGACCTGAGCAAGAAACAGATGTGACGCAGGTCCTTAGCTTTTCAAGAGTCAGACATCCATTGAATAGGAAGTGAAGCACCGTAAGATGGGAAGTTGGAGCAGTGGCCACACTCAGAGAGGTAGTCTAGAGCAGGAAGTGAACTCCAGAAAAAAGGGACGCCTCGTTGCTCAGAAAGTCCATATCTGCATACAGGAAGTGAGGTCGACAGAGACAAGAAGGCTATCCCTTGACCTCCTCTAAATTGCAGGAAGGGGACCAACTGTACTCCCCCTGTAGACTGGGAAGTGAAAGTGAAAAGTGTTCCTCACTCAGTCCAATCCCACTCTTTGTGACCTCATGGACTGTAAGTGAAACCTCTTCAAAGAGGTATTTCTTTCCACCCAGGAAGTGAGCCACCAGTACCACTGGAATGGGAATTCATGAGATGCTGTCCATGGAGTCCCACCCAGATCTGGAAGGGAGGCCACAGGATCTGGGCAGGAAGGCCCAGGCATAAGGACTAGACGCCTGGTCCCAGGAAATGTTCCCAGATACGTGGTACACAAGCCCTGCTAGACAACAAGGCAGAAAAGACTCCCTGGTGAGAGAAAACAAAACAGGAAAGAATCAGCTGTGAAAGGGAAAGGGTTGCAGCTCTAACAGGAAGTTCCACCTCCTCTATTGAGAGTATTTGTCCTTGAGCTCACCCAAGAAAGTCACAGCTCGGTCTGTCCAAAAGCCGAAGTCCCGGATTATTACATACCCTCGACACCTCTTCTGGAAAGCTGTGTCCCCTAAGGGGACATTACTGAGGTGGGTGTTTGCTGGGGGTGTGGTCACGCCCAGGGCAGTCATGATGTCGGCCAAGTTGCCCGCTAGGCTTTTGGCCTTGAGTCTTGCTTCCCAAAGCTGATCCTCCATGATGGAATTGCCATGGTTGAGGTCATCCTGGTCAAGCATCGCAAGCCGGAGGTGCTGGCTCAAGGACCAGAAGGCCTCCTGGATGAGGCTCAGACGTACCTCATCTTCCAGGCCATGCCAGGTCTCGAAGAACATTTCGGTATCAGGCAGGGTACTGAGCGAGAGTTCAGGGAGTGAGAAGTCAGGATCACTAAAGGGAGTGCCTTGGTGCTGGAGCTGCACGAGAGACAGAGACAGATGAGAGTGAGGGGACCCAAACGCTGCCCTAGGGTGCCCCTGAATTCACATCTGCCTTCCATGAGACTGGCCTCTTCCTAGGGGGAGTCGCCATTCCCTGCCTCGGGGAGTTGATGAAAGGTTCTAGCACAGAGCCCGAGTTCTCTTAGGCTTCAACTCAGCCTCCTCCACATACAACTTGTGCGACTTTGAATCACAGCTTCAGTAATTACCACATGGCACTGTAATGGTGAAGATGATAAGATGTAATAGACATGAGGCACTTGGCACTTGGCATATGATTAGGGCGTTAATATCATTCACTAATGACATCTTTATATTAATATCATGAACACTATGATGATGTTACTTACTACCATATTTGCAAGGTAAATATATTATTGACAATGTGGTTAAAGCTGTATTTCCTTTTTATTCACATTCTTGAGGGGTTAATATTTGTTCACTTGTAAATAATTATTAATATTGAATTGAACTATAAGGTTATTGAGTTAATGCCTTCTCCATTAAATTTCTCACCTCCACAAACCTAGACCCACAGAATTTTAGTGTACACTGATAAATTCTGTACTTGATAGATCACCTAGTCCTACACCCCCATTTTACAAATGGGGAAACTCAGGGTCCTCAAAGCTACCCAGAGGATGGTGAGAGATATGAGACTAGAAATTAGAGGCAGGGACTTGGTGGTTCAGTAGTTAAGAATCTGCCTGCCAAAGCAGGGGATGTGGGTTCAATCCCTGCTCCAGAAAGATCCCCCATGCCGTGGGGCCACTAAGCCTGGGGACCGCAACTCCTGAGCCCTCACTCCTAGAGCACATGCTTCGTGACAGTAGAAGGCACCGCAGTGAGAAGCCCAAGACCGCAAAGCAGAGGAGGCCCCGCTCCCGAAATTAGAGAAAGCCTGTGACAGCCACGAGGACCCAGCACAGCCCCAGAGAAGGAAACTAGATTTTACAGAAGGAAACAAGAAACTAGGTTCGGTAACTTCACGTGGACCTAGATATGGTACAGTGGAAGAGTCACAAGCTCCAGGGCCTCCAGGGCCAGGTGGGTCCCGTCACCCGGAGAAGCAGCAGATGGGGTGCGGCTGCGGCACCGCGACTGGAGGCCAACAGGACCCCTGTGCCTGTTTTGGACAGGTTTTCAGGTTCAACATTTGAACAAGCATCGCATGGCCTAAACAAAACATCTGTGGGTCAGACCCAGCCAGCAGACTGCTGCTTTGAATTTCCAGACAGTTTTGGGACCTCAGGTAAATTATTCCCCCTCTAGACCTCAGATTCCTGGACTTTGCTCATGGTCCAGTGGTTAAGACTCTGCCCTGCAATGCAGGGGGTGTGGGTTCAATCCCTGGTTGAAGAGCTAAGATGTCACCTGCCTCGCAGCCACGAAACCCAAAGGATAAAACAGAAGCAGTATGGTAACAAACTCAGTAAGGACTTTAAAAATGGCCCACATCCAAAATCAAAAAGAGGGCTTCCCTGGTGGCTCTGTGGACAAGAATCCTCCTGCCAATGTCGGAGACACGGGTTCCTGATCCAGGAAGATGCCACGTCCTAGATCAACTAAGCCTGTGCGCCGCAACTACTGAGCCTGTGCCCTAGAGCCAGGGAGTCGCAACTGCTGAGCCCACATGCCCCAAGTACTGAAGCCTTGCGAGCCCGAGAGCCTGCGCTCAGCAAGGAGGGAAGCCGCTGCAATGAGAAACCTGCACACCACAGCTAGAGAGGAGCCGCCACTCAGGAAAACTAGAGACGTGCTCAGTGCTGAGTCACTTGTGGTGTGTCCAACTCTCTGCGACCCCATGGACCATGGCCCGCCAGGCTCCTCTGTCCATGGGATTCTCCAGGCAAGAATACTGGACTGGGTTGCCATGTCCTTCTCTGAAACTAAAGAAACTAAATAACAAAGCCGAAACTAAATTTAGCTGAAACTAAATAGCAAAGATCCAGCACAGCCAAAAACAAATACCATAATAAAAATAGAAAAAAGTTTTTAAAAAATCTAAAAAAGCCACCTCAGTTCTCTCATTTGTAAAAATGGGTCATAATTTTGCCTCCTAGAGCTATCTGAGGAGCCAGTAAGATAATGAGGCTGAATCTCCCATCATGGCATCGGCTCACAAAAGCAAGGGCAGAGGTGGTCATGGACAGACTCATGAGCCTGTAAAGCACTTTCCCTAGGTGCTTCCTTTGAATCTTCTGACAGTCCTGAGAGGTCAGCCAAGGCATGATCAGCATCCCATTTGGCAGATGAGGAAGCTAAGACAGGGAGAGAAGGAATGACCTGCCCAAGGTCACCCAGCCATGAGTGACCTCATTCCGGTGGGCGTGTCTCTAGCTGGCAGAGCCCCCGGAGCCCACGAGCCATGGAGGAGCCTTCTTCCAGCCTTGTTCTGCCTCCTTCCCCAGGGCTGGGCCAGGAGGGTGACAGCCGCCTCCCCTCGACCCCTGCTCACGCCCCTTCACTCACATAAGTCTGCAACAGGGTGGAAGTCTGCCTCTGCAAGTGGAGCGCCAGGTTATAGGCTTGATTGACAGACTCGGCTGTGGACATGGGGGCTCCCAAAGGGAGAGGGGGCAGCAGCAGGGCCAGCAGGCAGAAGGGGGCTGGCAGGAAGAAATCAGAGGTCAGCACCAAGTCCCTGACCTCCCCTGGCGATTCATGCATTCATCATAACAGCCCCTCATATGGATTCAGCCCTTGTGGCTTACAATAGTCTTGTGTGTGCCACTCAGGGCAGAATACCCTATTAGCAGATTCTTTCTAGCCCAGTGTATTCCCCTGGGACTTCTCCGATGGTCGAGTGGCTAAAGACTCTGAGCTCCCGACACAGGAGGCCCCAAGCTCAATCCCTGGTCAGGGAACTAGACGCACACCACAACTGAGAATTTGCATGCCGCCATGACTAAGAACCAGCAGAGCCAAAGAAGACAAATTTTTATTTTTTCTTTTAAAATGCAATTTTATATAAATAAGTATTAAAAAGAAAAAAATATTCCCCTGACCTCCAGACCCACATATTCAACTTCCCACTTGATGTTTTCCCTTGGATGTTAATAAGCATCTAGCTGCCCTGTTCCCCTCCTTCCCTAGTCTTCCCCATCTGAGAAAAGTGCATGTGCATTCTTCCAGGTGCTCATGTCAAAGTCACGGGGTCCTCTTGGACGCCTCATTGTCTCTTTCCCTCTACGTTCACCCCACACTAAATCCTGTTGGGTCTGTCCTTAAAAGATGGCCACGAGGTCTGTGGGTTTTTGTATTTGTTTGTGTTCACACCGTGAAGCTTGCAGGATCTCAGCTCCCTGACCAGGGATTGAACCTGGGCAGTGAAAGCCCAGAATCCTAACCACCAGACCACCAGGAACTCCCTGGGTCTGTGTTTCTGCATCCGAGCACTTGTGGCAAGTGTACCTAGACTCTGTGAGAGCTCACTGAGCTGTACACTTAGGACTTGTGCACATCTCCCTGTACATATGTGATATTTTCAATACAAAGTTTGAAAACATGTGGATCTCTCAGCTGGCTCAGTAGTAAAGAATCCACCTGCCAATGCAGGACAGACATGTTGGACCCCTGGTCTGGAAAGATCCCACACACCATAGAACAACCTTTAAGCCCTTGCACAATTAGCGAGCCTGTGCCCTAGAGTCAAGGAGCCACAGGTAATGAAGGCTGTGTGCCTAGAGCCTGCAACAGGAGAAACTACTGCAATGAGAAGTCCACGCACCTCAGCTCGAGAGTATCCGCCACTCACGGCAACTAGAGAAAGCTTGAGCACAGCAGTGAAGACCCAGCACAGCCATAAATAAGTAAAAGATGCATCTAGAAGCTATGTCTCTCCCCGCTGCTGTCTCTGCTTCCACCCTGGTCTCCCTCTGCCACCTGGAAGCTCTTCAAGTCCAGCTAGATCCCTCCTTTGTCCAAACCTTCCCATGGCTCCCACCTAACACAGTGACTATAAAAGTCCTCACTGTGGGCTACAAGGCCTGGCCCTTCTTTTCCACAGCATCCGCTACTCAGAGTTTGCCCTTGCTGGGCCCTTCCAGGACCACCTTCCAATCCCACCCAGGGCTTCTCCTTCTGATTCTTCAGGGCTCAACTCAAAAAGGTCTCTGGGGATGTCCCTGGCAGTCCCAGGCCTAAGACTCTGCACTGCCAATGCAGGGCGCTCAGGTTCAATGCCTGGTCAGGGAACTAGATCCCACCTGCCCCAACTAAAACCTGGTGTAGCCAAATTTAAAAAAAAAAGCAAAGACAACTTAAGTCTCGAGCAGTGATGGAGATGAGAAGCAGACCAGGATGGCTTCCTTAGCTTCCCTGTCTACATTCCTGAACTCCCAGAAGTTCAGAACTTAAGGGAAGGCCTGAGGGGAAGCCCTGTTCATTCATTCATTCAACAAACTTGGATCACTGTATGCAAATTCTATGATGTCTGTGTGGGTGCTCAGTCCAGTCTGACTCTTTGGGACCCCATGGACTGTAGCCCACCAGGCTCCTCTGTCCATGGAATTTTCCAGGCAAGAATATTGGAGTGGGTTGCCATTTCCTCCTCCAGGGGTTCTTCCCGACCCAGGGATCGAACCCATGTCTCCTGTCTTCTACTTTGACAGGCAGATTCTTTACTATTAGCACTACCTGGAAGTCACACTGGCATAATTTACTTATGATCACATGGACTGTCTGTCTGCTGAAAGAAATCTCATTTTTTGGTCTGTTTCTTTACTGCTGTGTCCCCAATCCTTGGGTTTCCCTGACAGCTCAGTGGTAAAGAATCTGCCTCTGCCAATGCGGGAAATGTGGGTCTGACCCCTGAATGGGGAAGTTCACCCGGAGACTGAAATGGCAGCTCACTCCAGTAGTCTTGTCTGGGAAATACCACGGACAGAGGGCCCTCGAGGGCTACAGTCCATGGGGTCCCCAAAAGAGTTGGACACGACTTAGCAACTAAACAGCAACAATGACCCCAGTACTTAGACTCCTGTGAGTGTATGCTTAGTCACTTCAGTTGTGTCCAACTCTTGGCTACCCCGTGGACTGTAGCCCAGAAGGAGCCTCTGTTCATGAGATTCTCCAGGCAAGAATACTGGAGTGGGTTGCCATGCCCTCCTCCAGGGGATCTTTCCAACTCACAGATCAAACCCAGGTCTCTTGTTTCCTGCATTGCAGGTTTCTTATCACTAGTGCCACCTGCGAAGCCCCCTTAGACTACTGCTGCTGCTGCTGCTGCTGGTAAGCCGGGTCAGTCCTGTCCCACTCTGTGCGACCCCTTAGACGGCAGCCCAACAGGCTCCTCTGTCCCTGGGATTCTCCTACCTAACACCTAATAGGCACTCCAGAAGTATGTCTTGAATGATGAATGAAGTCTTCTGTGTGTAAGGTTGTGGAGGTTCCCAGCAGATGCAAGAGCAGCCAGGTACCTGAGTCAGATGGGCCAGAGGGTGCAGGCAGTACCCCCGCCCTCCTGGTCTCAGGACCCTGGCGCCCTGTCTCCCTCACTCACCCAGAAGATGATAACCCATGGTGTCTCCTGGATCCTTCCTCTCTGCAGTCTCTCGGTGGTTCTGAGACACCTGTCCTCTTGCCCCTCAGGTGGCTTTATACTTGGGTCTGAGCCCTCGGGCCACCCATGAGGGAGGGAAAGTCATACCTTGGAGGTTTTGGGGGGAGGTGCAGAAGCCCCTGAGGCAGGGGACAACTAGGGAAGGGAGCATTGAGGTGACACCCTAGTCCCCTACAGTCCCCCAAATCTGACTTTGAACTCAAGTTGCTGGGAGAAAGGGAGCCAGGCAGGGAGGGGATTTTCCTGGCGACAAAGGGGCTGCTCTGCTCCCTGGCAATTTGCACGTCCTGGGATCCAGTTTCCCTCGAGGAGGCGGCCCCTGCTCTGCCCCATCGGGACCCAGGCATTGGGCCCTGGCTCAGGAGAAGTTTGGAAAAGAGACAGCGGGGTGGTGTGTAAGCAAAATCACCCACACCCTTACCCAGGAGCATGTGATCCTGTGCAGGGCCCTGTGGGGCTCCTTGTCTCAAGGCCTTTGTGTCCTTCATTTCTTTCTTTCTTTTTTTTTTTTTTTGAGGAGTTTATTTTAAATATAAATGAATTTATTTATTTTGTCTATGCTGGATCTTCGTGGCTGCGTGCGCTTTTTCTCTAGTTGCAGCGAGTGGGGCTACTCTTCGTTGCAGGGCACAGGCTTCTCACTTTGGTGCCTTCTCTTGTTCCACTAGAGCACGGGCTCTAGGGTGAGGGCTCAGTAGTTGTGGCTCACAGACTTAGTTGCTCTGAGGCATGTGGGATCTTCTGGGATGAAGAAATGAACCTGTGTCTCCCACATTGGCAGGTGGATTCTTTACCACTGAGCCACGAGGGAAGCACCCACCCACCATCCATTTCTTTGATATTGCAGGTGGCAGCCTTCATTCAGCCTCTGTGATCTTCCCGGACTTGATATGCTGCTGCTGCTGTGTAGTCACTTCAGTCGTGTCTGACTCTGTGCGACCCCAGAGACGGCAGCCCACCAGGCTCCCCCGTCCATGGGATTCTCCAGGCAACAACACGGGAGTGGGTTGCCATTTCCTTCTCCAGTGCATGAAAGTGAAAAGTGAAAGGGAAGTCGCTCAGTTGTGTCCGACTCTTCGCTACCCCATGGACTGCAGCCTGCCAGGCTCTTCTGTCCATGGGATTTTCCAGGCAAGATTCCTGGAGTGGAGTGCCATTGCCTTCTCCAGGACTTGATATGGGCAGCTGTTAATTAAGGAAGGGAGGGATTGCAAAACCAGGGAGAAATAAAACCAAGAGCAGCCTTGGGGCAAGATGCTCATTCCTGAACATGAGATACATACAACATCTTTGAAGCATTTTGCAGGTACTGAAACCCCCTCTGGCGGGACAGGCTGTGGTATGCTGCCCTCAAACATGTAGACCCCAGACCAGTTGGACCTGAAGGTTGAATACGTTAATTTCTACCTGACACCACCAAACATCAGGAAAATGTTCACGAGCCGATCCCATCCTCTCTTACTAGAAAACTTCTCAGTATTTTCCCGAGGGGGAACATGGTTTTGAGAGCATAAGCTTGCTGTATCCACCTTTGCCTGGCAAAGCAATAAAGTTCTCCTTTTCGACTTCAGCCCCATCTTTGTCCCTGAGGTTTGATCCAGCACCAGTGTCCAGAGAAGCTGAGCTTTAGGCATCACCATGTACCTGTCTTGGGCTTCCCTGGTGGCTCAGACGTTAAAGAAACTTCCTGCAATGTAGGAAACTCAGGTTTGATCCCTGGGTGGGGAAAATCCCCTGGAGAAGAGAATGGCTACCCACTCCAATATTCTTGCCTGGACATTCCAAGGACAGAGGAGCCAGATGGGTGACAGTCCCTGAGATCTCAGAGTCAGGCATGACCCAGTGACTAACACTATACTGTACTATATGCACAGGTGGGCACGTGGACCCACACCAGATGTGTGTATTCACTTTCATACATTTTTACACTCAAGGATGTATTGACTGTAGCCATGTGCTTGTCCCTATTCCAGATAGAGTGGGATAGGGCAGGGAAGAAGTCAGACACAAATCCCTGCCCTTGTGGAGCTGAAACCCCAGTGGACATGCCCCCAACTGTGTTACACCACACACCCTGCCAGGGAGTGTCAAACACAGGAGTGCACATGCGTCCGTGCGTATGAACACACAGTCATATCCAGAGCCCCCACCATAAGGCAGGAGCTACATCTGTTCATTCATTCACCCATGTAGACCCTGAGTCAGCAGCTGTCGATGGAGCCCCTCCTGTGAGTTGGCACTGGGGTGAATAATAAGGGCCACACAGTCCAGTGGTCCCCTACAACCAACATGTGAGCTCATACAAAAAAAATTTCCTAAAGCTACAAGGTGCTGAGAGGAAGCCAAAACAGGTTGATGTCATTAACTGAGGGTAGAGGAGATTTAGATAAGGAGACTGAGGCCCAGAGAGGGGCAGCTACTTACCTGGAGTCACACAGCAAGGCCAGGACAGATTGTAGGCTCCTGGCACCCCCCCTCCACCTTGTTTGGGACTGACTCTAGGGTGTCCCCAATCTGAGCTGTGAGCTGAAGGAGGGAAGAGGTTGAGGGAAGAGATAAGTTCTGAGGTGGGAGATCCTAAATTGGGTCTCTGAGCCTGGGGCCTGTCAAGTCTGCCAGGGAGGGCCTGTGTTGGGCAGGCTGTGATGTCAGAGGATTAGACTAGGCCCATTGAGTGGGTGCACTGAGGTGTGGGCCAGGCCAGGTAGTTGAGGAGGAAGAGGAGGAAGAAGAGGAGGGCAGGAGGGGAGGAGGGAGCCAGACCCGCGCTCTTGTGCTATTCACATGTGGGCAGCGTACCTAGGGCCGAGCCTCACCCCAGAGGGCAGGCTCACCCTGAGCCCACTCCACCATCTCCTCCTCCTCCTGGGAACTTCACTTGCTCTCTGGACCGTCACGAGCCCTTCACAACGGAAGCAATCCACCCGTATCCCAGGCCCACTTCCATTTTTCCAAGGCATTTGTCTTGGCAGATGTCAGAAGGTCTGCTGCTTCATCCTGCCCCGCCTCCTAGCCCACACATCTCCATCTCTGTTTCAGTCTAACCAGAAGCTGATGCCTCGGGAATTCTAGCAATTGAAGAGTCAGCAGTCCCTGAGTGGGGAAGATCCCCTGGAGAAAAGCATGGCAACCCGTCCCAGTATTCTTGCCTGGAGAACTCCATGGACAGTGGAGCCTGGGCCGCTACAGTCCATGGGGTCGCAGAGTCTGACTCGACTGAGCGACTAGCACTGACTTTTCTTTCCAACCTGGGTAAAAATCCTCGCTTTGTCCATCACTAGCTTAGGCAAGTTACTTAAACCTCTCTGAAGCTGAGTTTGTTTCCTCATCTGAAGACCAGAAAAATTGTCTTGGCGACTTAGGGTCTCACTGACTTCACCCACCAAGTGCCTGGACCTCTGCTATGAGACCTCTGCTATGAGAACCCCTCCTGAGCCCCTCAAGAGTTGCTGCAGTGATTCCTAGCGCCTCCAGTTCAGCTCAGTCACTCGGTTGTGTCCGACTCTTTGTGACCCTATGGACTGCAGCACACCAGGCTTCCCTGTCCATCACCACCTCCCAGAGCTTGCTCAAATTCATGTCCATTGAGTTGGTGATGCCATCCAACCATCTCATCCTCTATCGTCCCCTTCTCCTCCTGTCTTCAATCTTTCTCAGCATAAGGGTCGTTTCCACTGAGTCAGCTCTTCCCATAAGTTGGCCAAAGTACTGGAGTTTCAGCTTCAGCATCAGTCCTTCCAATGAATATGCAGGACTGATATCCTTTAGGTTTGACTGGTTTGAGCTCCTTGCCTCCACCATAATGCCTCCAACCAATGGCAAAAGCCTCAGTGTCCCACTATCTGGCTTGGAGCCCAATCCCAACCAGCCACACTAATGCTAATGCCAAGCAGGGCCCTGTGGGACTCCAGGGTGCAGGGGCCTTTTTGTCCACCATTCCTTGTAGGCAGGCCTCTGGCCTCCACGACCTTCTCTGAGTTCCAAAGGGCAGAGTAAGGAAGTGAAAGTCGGTCAGTCGTGTCCGACTCCTTTCGACCCCATGGAGTATACACAGTCCATGGAATTCTCCAGGCCAGAATACTGGAGTGGGTAGCCTTTCCCTTCTCCAGGGAATCTTCACAACCCAGGGATCAAAACCAGATCTCCCACATAGCAGGAGGATTCTTTACCAACTGAGCCACCAGGGAAGCCCACGAACACTGGGTTGGATATCCTATCCTTTCTCCAGGGGATCTTCCCGACCCGGGATTGAAATAGGGTCTCCTGCATTGCAGGCGGATTCTTTACCAACTGAGCTATGAGGGAAGCCCAAAGGGCAGAACAGCTGTTAATCAAAGCAGAAGCAGCAGGTGAGGCAGAGGCTTATTAAGATGAGAGACAGACCTTCTAGGACCCTGCACACACCCTCATCTTGTCCTCATCCTGCGGAAACTGCAGGAGAACAGATACAAGACTGTTACTGCCTTGATCCTTATCACAGACTCCTGCCTGACTGTGTACCTTTTCCCTACTCACCAGGGAGGGGGTGGGACACAGTTCTTGGGCACTAGCCTACTGTGCCTGGCAGAGCTCTAAAGCCATGCTTTCTTTCTCCTCCATCACTCTGTCTCCATATTTCTGTTTGGCATTAGTGCACAGAGAGCCGAGATTCTGGCAACAGTGTTACCAAGAGATCTATTCGGTCTGTTCACCAGGACGCTCAGTTATGACCCTGTCATCCAGCAGGTTCCATCATGAGACCCATTCAGAACAAATAAACAAGAATTCAAGCCAGAGCCTCTGACTCCAATATTAGCCCTTTTCGAGCAAATCTTCCCTCCTACCTTTCCAGGCAAAGAGAAAAGCCAGTGCAAAGGCATCCTTCCTGGTGGTGCTCGCATGGCTCAGCCAAGATGGATGCCAGTAAGAAGGATTCTGGGAGGTGGTAGAATGCATGGCATCTCATTCTGACCTTTCTTGAACTCTTCCGGTTGGTGGTGGCTTGTTAGTTCCATCTTCCATTCTAGGACTTCTTATTGTAAAATAACTCACGCAGATGGTTACTATGGTGTCTGGCTAGGGTAGGCGATTTCGATCAGTGTGCTTCCCCTAAACAGTATGGATGGACAGAGGGTAACAGACTATGGTCAGAACAGAAAGTAGGACCAGAGCTATGTAATGAGAGACAGAGGGAATATGCTTACCATTCAGGTGATCCCTAGGAATATCTCCAGCTACCCATGCTGAGGTGTATTTTTTTTTTTCACAATTGTATTTATTTATTATTATTTGTTATTTTGGGCTGTGCTAGGTCTTCACTGCTGTGTGCAGGCTTTCTCTAGTTTCAGAGAGCGGCGGCTGTTTTCCTGTTGAGGCCTGTGGGCTTCTCACCGCGGTGGCTTCTCTTGTTGCAGAACACAGGCTCTAGGTGTGCAGGCTTCAGTGGTGGCTGCACGTGGACTCCGTAGCTGCGGCTCTTGGACTCAGGTGCTCCAAGGCGTGTGGGATCTTCCTGCACCAGGAACCAAACTGGTGTCCCCTGCATTGCCAGGTAGATTCTTAACCACTAGACCACCAAGGAAGCCCCTATGCTGTTTTATTTGTAAGTGGGCACATACCATTGTCACGGGCTCATAAAGCATGCTAACTAGGGACTCAGACCCTTCAGGAGGGAGGGCCAGGCTCAATCCCCCAGACAAAGTACAGAGACCAGCAGAAACACTAGCTAAAGCCAGGAGCAGGAGGGAAGGGCTGGGCTAGAATGAGTGGATGTAGAGGAGAGAGCTGAGAGATATCAGTTGTGTATCTAGAACTAATCCTCCTTTCCTAAGTTTACCCAGAAATTATGATCAAGCAGAATCCTGCGGAAGTTGTACTGGGATGAAGAGAACTTAGTAGAAGAAAGTAGATCTGAACAGTGCCAAAGCGGACTGTAGGACATTGTTGGTGCCCCACCCAGATGCTTTTGCCAACAGCACACCCATCCCCTGTGTCCCCCTCCTCTGGAGAACTGCCCAGCACCTCTCCTCCTGGAAGAATTTGGCCAGTGGTGAAATTAACTTCGTGATACACTTTTGGCTCCAAAACTTTCTCTAGATCAAATGTAGTCAGTTGAGACCACATTCTTGCTCAGCTTTTTATCACCGATATACCTTGATGCTAGTAAAGTAATGCTCAAAATTCTCCAAGCCAGGCTTCAGCAATACGTGAACCGTGAACTCCCTGACGTTCAAGCTGGTTTTAGAAAAGGCAGAGGAACCAGAGATCAAATTGCCAACATCTGCTGGATCATGGAGAAAGCAAGAGAGTTCCAGAAAAATATCTATTTCTGCTATTTTGACTATGCCAAAGCCTTTGACTGTATGGATCACAATAAACTGTGGAAAATTCTGAAAGAGATGGGAATATCAGACCACCTGACCTGCCTCTTAAGAAATGTATGCAGGTCAGGAAGCAACAGTTAGAACTGGACATGGAACAACAGACTGGTTCCAAATAGAAAAAGGAATACGTCAAGGCTGTATATTGTCACCCTGATTATTTAACTTATATGCAGAGTACCTCATGAGAAATGCTGGACTGGAGGAAACACAAGCTGGAATCAGGATTGCTGGGAGAAATATCAATAACCTCAGATATGCAGAAGACACCACCCTTATGGCAGAAAATTAAGAGGAGCTAAAAAGCCTCTTGATGAAAGTGAAAGAGGAGAGCGAAAAAGTTGACCTAAAGTGCAACATTCATAAAACGAAGATCATGGCATCCAGTCCTATCACTTCATGGGAAATAGATGGGAAGCAGTGGAAACAGTGTCAGACTTTATTTTTTTTGGGCTCCAGAATCACTGCAGATGGTGACTGCAGCCATGAAATTAAAAGATGCTTACTCCTTGGAAGAAAAATTATGACCAGGCTAGATAGCATATTCAAAAGCAGAGACATTACTTTGCCGACTAAGGTCCATCTAGTCAAGGCTATGGTTTTTCCAGTGGTCATGTATAGATGTGAGAGTTGGACTGTGAAGAAGGCTGAGCGCCGAAGAATTGATGCTTTTGAACTGTGGTGGTGGAGACGACTCTTGAGGGTCCCTTGGACTGCAAGGAGATGCAACCAGTCCATTCTGAAGGAGATCAACCCTGGGATTTCTTTGGAAGGAATGATGCTAAAGCTGAAACTCCAGTACTTTGGCTACCTCGTGAGAAGAGTTGACTCATTGGAAAAGACTCTGATGCTGGGAGGGATTGGGGGCAGGAGGAAAAGGGGATGACAGAGGATGAGATGGCTGGATGGCATCACGGACTCAACGGACGTGAGTCTGAGTGAACTCCTGGAGATGGTAATGAACAGGAGGCCTGGCGTGCTTCGATTCATGGGGTCGCAAAGAGTCGGACATGACTGAGCGACTGAACTGAACTGATACCTTGATAACCTTATTCTTCTGAGAACATTTCCCCAGGCACTTGATCCAGAATTTCCGTGATGGACTACACCAAACTCAAAAGCTTCTGCACAGCAGAAGGACCAATTAACAAAATGAAAAGACAGCCTATGGAAAGGAAGGAAAAGTTTGAAAACCATGTATCAACGGGAATTAATATCTAAAAAGTTAAAGAACTTAGTATAGACAAGAAAAAATAAAATAAAGAGGAGGGGACTTCCCTGGTGGTGCAGTGGAAGAGAATCCACCTGCCAGTGCGGGGACTTGGGTTCATCTCTAGTCCAGGAAGATTCCACATGCCGAGGAGCAACTACAATCTCACAGCCATAAATAAATATTCACCATTTAAAAAACACAATAAGAATCTTCTCATACAGGTGAGAAAATGGGGTTTCGAAGAGGTGATGTTACACAATGCCCGAAAGCTAGAGATGATGCCGAAAGCTCAACTTCTTTGTACACCAGTGCCGAATAAAATCTCAGAGACAGAGTTTTGGGTAAAATAGGAAAGGAGCGCTATATTGCTTTGCCAGGCAAAGCGGGATCCAGTGGGTTCATACCCTCAAAAACATCTGTCCCCCATTTTGGGAAGATAGTGAAAAGTTTTATAGCAATTATTCAGAGAGGGCATGATCAACTCGTTCGTAACATTCTTCTTCTTTTTTTCTTTTATTTATTTATTTTTTCTTTTATTTTTTATGCTATTGTATTAGCCATACATAAATAGAGTGAACACTCTTCTGATGGGTTGGTGGTGAGGTAAGTAGGGGTTCATGGTCTCAAATCAGGTCCAACTGGTCAGGTGTCTACATGCTTGTGGGCAGGATGCCATTGTTAACCATCAAATTCTCCCACCTGGAGGGGGTTTTGATATCTGCAAAAGAGCTCAAAGATATTGTGTGCACCCCTTGATGGGGAATCAGGTTCTTACCCCAAGGCTACTCTTAATTTTCTTGGCTTCTCCCTGGTTTTGCATCCCTGCCCTTCCCTAATGAACAACTGCTTGAAGCTGCCCATTAGAACTTAGGGAAGCCCATGGAGCCTGCTTGAACCTTGTTTCCCATTATTAAAGAATTGGAGGAGGGGACTTCCCTCATGGTCCCAAGCAGAGGCCCCAGGTTTGATCCCTTGTCAGGGAATAGATCCCACATGTTTCAACCCAGTGCAGCCAAATTAATAAATATTAAAAAAAAAAAAAAAGAGGGGGGAGGACACAAAGACCGTGTGTCCAGGAGCCCCACAGGGCCCTGCACCGAGGTAAGGCCACATCTCCACACTGAGTCTCATCCTAGATTTCAGTGGAAAAAAGAATCCCCTGGGTTACTCTTACAAATATAGATTCCTGATTCCCACTCACACATTCCATAGGTCCTAAGGAGCCACTAGTGGTAATGAACCCACCTCCCAGTGTAGCAGACTAAAGAGATGTGGATTTGATCCCTGGGTCGGGAAGATGCCCTGGAGGAAGGCACAGCAACCCAGCCCAGTATACTTGCCTGGAGAAGCCCATGGACAGAGGAGTCTAGTAGGTTGCAGTCCATAGGGTCAAAAAGAGCTGGACACGATTGAAGCGACTTACAAACATGCCCCAACCACTAATGCCGAAGAAGCTGAAGTTTACTGTTCTATAAACACCCACAAGATTTTCTAGGCCTAAAACCAAGAGTTAAAAAAAAACAAAAAGAGATGTGAAGATGTCCTTTTCATCATGGGGTATTGGAATGCAAAATAGGAAGTCAAAGGATATCTGGAGTAACAGGCAAGTTTGGCCTTGGGGTACGAAATGAAGCAGGGGAAACCTAACAGACTTTTGTCAAGAGAACACACTGGTCAGAGCAAACACACTCTTCCAACAACACAAGGGGCAACTCTACACATGGACATCACCAGATGGTCAATACTGAAATCAGATCGAGTGTATTCTTCTCAGCCAAAAATGGAGAAGCTCTGTACAGTCAGTAAAAACAAGTCCTGGAGCTGACTGTGGCTCAGATCATTGGCTCCTTATTGCAAAATTCAGGCTTAAATCAAAGAAACTAGGGGAAACCCCTAGGCCATTCAGCGGTGACTTAAATCAAATCCCTCATGATTATACAGTGAAAGTGAAAGTCGCTCAACAGGTTCAACTCTCTGTGACCCCATAGACTGTACAGTCCATGGAATAATACTGGAATGGGTAGCATTTCCCTTCTCCAGGGATTTCTCAACCCAGGGATTCAACCCAGGTCTCCCGCATTATGGGCAGATACTTTACCAACTGAGCTATCAGGGATGATACAGTGGAGGTGATGAATAGATTCAAGGAATTACGATCTGGTAGACATTGCCTGAAGAACTATGACAGAGGTTTGTAACATTGTACAAGAGGCAGTGACCAAAACCATCCCAAAGAAAAAGAAATGCAAGAAGGCACAATGCTTGTGTGAGGAGGCTTTACAAATAGCTGAGGAAAGAAGAGAGGTGAAAAGCATGGGAGGAGAGAAGGAAAGATATACCCAACTGAGTGCAGACTTCCAGAGAACAGTAAGAAGAGATCAGAAGGCCTTCTCAAATGAACAATGCAAAGAAATCAGAAAACAATATAATGGGAAAGACCACAGAGATCTCTTCAAGAAAACTGGAGCGATCAGGGGAACATTTCATGCAAAGATGGGCACGAGAAAGGACAGAAACTGTAAGGACCTAACAGAAGCAGAAGAGATTAAGACCAGGTGGCCAGAATATACAAGCGAACTACAAAAAGGGTCTTAATGACCCGGGTAACCACGATGGTGTGGTCACTAACCTAGAGCCAGACATCCTGGAGCCTGAAGTCAAGTGGGCCTTAGGAAGCATGCCTATGAACAAAGCTAGGGGAGGCGACTGAATTCTAGCTGGAGCTATTTTAAATCCTAAAAGATGACGCTGTTAACGTGCTGTACTCAATATGTCAGCAAATTTGGAAAACTCAGCAGTGGCCCCAGGACTGGAAAGAGTCAGTTTTCATTCCCATCCCAAAGAAGGGCAATGCCAAGGAATTTTCAGATTATCACACAATTGCACTCATTTCATGTGCTAGCAAAGTTATGCTCAAAATCCTTCAAGCTAGGCTTGGCGGTGTGTGAACTGAGAACTTCCGATGTATAAGCTGGGTTTAGAAAAGGCAGAGGAACCAGAGATCAAATTGCCAACGTTAGCTGGATCATAGAGAAAGCAAGGGAATTCCAGAAAAAAAAACATCTATTTTGGCTTCATTGATTACTGGAAAGCCTTTGACTGTGTGGATCACAGCAAACCATGGAAAATTCTTAGAGGTGGGAATACCAGACCAACTTACCTGTTTCCTGAGCAACCTGTATGAGGCTCAATTAGGAACAACCAAGTGGTTCAAAATTGGGAAAGGAACACAACAAGGCTAGATGCTCTTACTCTGTTTATTTAACTTTATGCAGAGTACATCATGCAAAATGCAGGCTGGATGACCCACAAACTGGAATCAATATTGCCAGGAGAACTATCACAGACCTCAAATAAGCAGATAATAGCACCCTACTGGCAGAAAATGAAGAGGAACTAAAGAGACTCTTCGGAGAAGGCAAAGGCACCCACTCCAGTACTCGTGCCTGGAAAATCCCATGGACGGAGGAGCCTGGAAGGCCGCAGTCCATGGGGTCGCTGAGGATTTGACACGACTGAAGTGACTTAGCAGCAGCAGCAGCAAAGAGCATCTAGATGAGGGTGAGAGGAGAGCGAAAAGCTGGCTTAAAACACAACATTCAAAACACTAAGATCACGGCATGCGGTCCCATCACTTGATGGCAAGTAGAAAAGGGAAAAGTGGGAGCAGTGACAGATTTTATCTTCTTGGGGTCCAAAATCCCTGCGGATGTTTACTGCAGCCATGTAATTAAAAGATGCTTGTCCCTTGGAAGGAAAACCATGACAAACCTAGACAGCATATTAAAAAGCAAAGACATCGCTTTGCTGACAAAAGTCCCTACAGTCAAAGCTATGGTTTTTCCAGTAGTCCTGTATACATGTAAGAGCTGGACTGACCCTTGCTTCACCAAATCAAGTGGAATTCAGGTCATTCTAATGGAAGAGAGAGCTTTAGGCAGCTGAGATCTAAGCCCTGAGGGCTTCCTAATATCTGTGTATGACCAGTAAAGAGTTTAGGGGGCTGCCCTGGGCTTCCCAGATGGCGCTAGTGGTAAAGAATCCACTTGCCAGTGCAGGAAATATAAGAGATGTGGATTCCATCCTTGGGAGGGGAAGATCCCCTGGAGGAGGGCATGGCCCCCTACTCCAGTATTCTTGCCTGGAAAACCCTATAGGCAGAGGAGCCTGGTGGGCTAAAGTCCATAGGGTGGCAAAGGGTCTGACAGGACTGGAGTGACTTAGCACCCAGGCACTCTGGGCCTGGGGTGGGGTGAAGCTAAGCACATTCCAGCAAGGGAATGAAGGCAGGTGGCCTAGTAGCAGCGCTGGAAGAATTACATGAGGATTCAGAGTTTTCCATGGAGCTCTAGAAGAAGAATATTTGGAAGAATTTGGAAGAATACAGTATTGTGCAGGAGATCACGGTCTTATAGAGCCTAGATTTTTGGAAGACTAAATCTCAAATGCTCATCTCTAAATGGACAAAGGCCCGAGGCTCCCAACTCACTCTGGATTAGGTCAGAATTTTGCATCATAGCTGCCTAGCATGGGGCTTCCCTAGTGGCTCAGACAGTAAAGACTCGGCCTGCGATTTGGGAGACCTGGGTTCGATCCCTAGGTTGGGAAGATGCCCCAGAGAAGGAAACAGCAACCCACTCCAGTATTCTTGACTGGAGAATCCCCACCGGCTGAGGATCCTGGTGGCTACAGTCAGGGGGTCTCAAAGAGTTGGACAAGACTGAGCAACTAAGCACAGCACAGCACAGCTGCCTAGCACAGGGTTGGACACATAAGAGGTGCTTAATATCCATTTATTTAATGTAGCAGTGATGGTCCTCAATGAAAGTTACAGAAGATGTTTAAGATCATTTCTTGATAAGTGTGTGGGGTTTCTTTGCAAAGGTAGTCCAGTCATTTGTCTGGTTCAATATTCAAAAGCGTCAAAAATGGAACTTCCTTGGTGGTCAAGTGGTTAAGTACCTGTCTGCCGATGCAGGGGACATGGGTTCAATCCCTGCCCTGGGAAGATCCCACATGCTGAGGGGCAACTGAGCCTGTGTGCCACAACTGCTGAAGCCCATGAGCCCTAGAACCTGTGCTCCACAACAACTTTTGCAATGTTCAAAACCCCTGCTGCAGGAACACACTTAGAGCATTCATCCCAGCTCCCAATGAGAAGGGGGCAATGCGTGTGTGCTGAGTTGCTTTAGTCCATGCTAAGTTGTTTCAGTAGAGGCCGTCTCTGTGACCCTACGGACTGCAGGCCACCGGGCTCCTCTGTCCATGGGGTTCTCCAGGCAAAAATACTGGAGTGGATTGCCCTGCCCTTCTCCAGGGAATTTTCCCTGGAGAAAATGGAACCTGGGCGCCCTCCATCTCCTGCATTGGCAGATGGGTTCTTTAACACTAGTGCCATCTGGAAAGCCCCATTAGAAGGGCACAGCTCTAAAAAGAAATGTGATCGTATCTATGTGATAAATTTGGAGAGGTCTGGGGAGAAGCTTATACTGGCAACACCCACTGACAGTAGAAACTCAGCTACTGTTGACATCAGACCCTCCAGGGACACTGGACAATGAGCTCTACTGAAGTGTTCTGTGACCATTTGAAGCCACACCCACGTTGGAACTTTTATTAACCAGACCCTGGCAACTTCTGTGGAGCCTTGTTTTCAGTGATTACTAATTGCAGGGGTGACTGTCAACCTCTTACAGAGGCATTTTCTGGTCACTTGCCCACCATATCTCAGTGTAAATTAATCTCCTCTCTGCTTTATTATTATTTTATTTATTTGTCTGCTTTGGATCTTAGTTGTGGGTCACAGTTGTGTGTCCGCAGGCTCTTTCATTGCAATGCATGGGCTTCTCTCCAGCTAAAGCACATGGGCTTGGGAATGAAGTGCAAACGTACTTGCCCTGTGGCATGTGGGATCTTAGTTCACCAATCAAACCACTTCACCTGCATGGAAGGCTGATTCTTAACCAATGGACCACCAGGGAAGGCCCTCCTCTCTGCTTTCTGTGTAGTGTCCCATGTGACCAACAAAAGAGCTCCCTCATTGCATGTCTTATAGTGGGCGCTTGCCCAGATAATCCTCTACGTGACCGCTGTCCCTTCCACTACAAGCCACAGAAAGCTGTGTTTGTGATTACAGCTGTTTACAGGCATTGCCAGGGAGTGCTAGTGGTCAAGAATCTGACTATCAATGCAGGGGATGTAAGAGGTGTGGATTTGATCCTGGGTCGGGGAGATCCCCTGGAGGAGGATCTGGCAACCCATTCTCCATTTTTGCCTGGAGAATCCCATGGACAGAGGAGCCTGGCGGGCTACCGGGCAGAGGGTTGCAAAGAGTCAGACATGACTGAAGTGACTTAGCATGCACTCAAAGGTATTCTAGTTCTTTTCCTTCCAGGCAGAAAGTGGAAAGAGTTCCTGTCTCTGCCCACTTTGAAATTAGGGAAGGCTATGGAGTTGTCAATACTATGTGAGTACAACTGTCCTGTGTCAATTCTAGGCAGAAGCTATAGAAGCCAGGCCATGATTCACCAAGTCCTTCTCCCTCTATCCATCGGTGATTGGATGGTGATTATGGACGCTCCTATCCAGATGGAGCCTCTTCCCTTGGCCTTAATCCCTGGGTACTAGATGGGCAGACCTCTCCCCACTGACCAACACTAGGCAAACAGCATGAGCCAGAAACAGCCCTTAGTTGCTGTAAGCCACCCACACTTGGGTGTTCTTTGTTACTGCAGCATAACTTCACCTGCTCTGACTGATAAAGAAGCTATGACCTTCTACACAAATGCAGGAGAGATTGGGATCTTCCAGAAGAGTACCCACTGCTGAAAAGGAACCTCAAGATCAATGGGCTGCGCCCGCTCCTGAATTCAGTGAGCTCAGTCCAAGGTTGTGGATAGTTCTGAGAACCGGCAGGAGCCCTTTATCCCTTTCCAGCAGCTGCCCACTGGAGAGTGAATGGTGCTCCTGTTTCTGAATGTGGTCTTCAGCCCCAGCCCCTCATATAGGAACCACTATCACCTTTCCGTTGGTTCTCAGACAAAATGTGTAAATAAGGTGGACAGAAGACAGAAATTTTTTGTGCAAATGAAAAGAGACATGTGGATGCTCTAAACCTAGAGTTCACTTATGGCTGAGAAGTTCTGACTGTTGTTTTTATATTTTATCGTCTATGTGGATGGACTATAGTAATTGAAACTCATATTTTAAGTAGTCGTTTCAGTCGTGTCCAACTCTGCAACCGTATGGACTGTAGCCTGCCACGCTCCTCAGTCCATGGGATTCTCTAGGCAGCAATCCTGGAGTGGGTTGTCATGCCCTCCTTCAGCAGATCTTCCCCAACTAGGGGTTGAACCCGTGTCTCCTGCATTACAGGCAGAATCTTTACCGCTGAGCCACTGGGGAAAGCTGTTTTAAGTATATACAAATAATATCTGCTCATGGTAAAACTGTCAAACTGCAGAGCACATTACAAAGCGAAAAGCAAAAGTTCTCCTCGATCTCTGTATGCAGTCACACTCAGCCATCTCTCTATCCAGCCAGCGAGGAGTGCAGGTATACCATCTGGCCCTGAGGTGCTCTATAGAGTGTGAGAAATGGCTTTGACCTTCAGTAGGCTTATGTTCGGGTCTCAGTTAATGAAGTGGGGCCAGTAGTGCTTCTGCTAGGACTGAAGCAAGCTGGATGGAGACTGTGTGGACCTAGGAGTACTTGTCTTATCCCAAAGGGGCAGCCACAGTTCTGCACCAGCTCTTTCTTGTTCAAGGAAACAAAGATTGCAGACTCAGTGTTGCTGGATTCCAAGCGAAAGAAGTGAGTGGTTGCTGTGCCAAACTTAACACACAGAGGATGGACATGATCAACTGGCAGATGCTATCGCTCTGAAGGTGGGCTCTGAGGCCTTGGGAATCCTAGCACTTAAAAAAAAATTATGTTATGATACTATTTTTCTTTATAATTCTATAATGCTTTCTAAACTTTATCCATTTATTTATGTATTACTTGTTTTTGGCTGTGCTGGGTTTCTATTGCTGCGTGCAGGCTTTCTCCACTTTTGGTGCTGGGTACTCTTTGTGGGGTGTGCAGGTTTCTCGCTGGGGTAGCTGGTATAGGCAGGGAGCACGGACTCTAGGTCTTGGGCTCGGTAGTGTGGCGCTTGGGCTTTGTTTCTCTGCATTATGTGGGATCTTCCCAGACCAGGGTTCAAACCCGGGTCTCTTACATTAGCAGGCGAATTCTTTACCGCTAGACAGACCCCCCCGGAGAAGCTCTGAATCCTAGCTTTATCACTCAGTCATTCCCAGGTTCCTTATCTATAAAATGAGATGGTATACAGGATTCTTAGGAGGATCAAATGAGATGCTGAAAGCACATAAGAGACAGACTGTTCATAAGGCTTATATCTCAGGGAAGAGTCAAATGACTCTCATCTGGGAATGACACACATGAAGGCTTCTTTGGGACACAAACCTGAAAGATGAAATTAACTGGGTGCAGTGGTGAGAAGGGTGGAAGGGAAGAACCTAATCGGTAGAGGGACTGGCCCCAGAAAAATCCCTGGGGAATCATGCAAGCCAAACTAAAGCAGTGAGGAGGAAGAGGAAACAATCTTCCGGGAGTCAAGCATTTCCTAAATACACTGTGAGCTAGAAGGAGCCTGAGGCCAGTCCCTGCAAATTTAGGACTTCACATCACAGCAGCCAGCCTGCGTTCAATTCCCTGCCAGAAAAACCACACTCCCCAAATCTTCCACAGGGCCCTCGAACCACAGGGATGGAAAGTGAATAGGTTTGCAGGCAGAGGAGGAAGATTAAGAAGGCAGGTAAGAAGGTACAGTGGTAGGAAGCAGCCCCGTTTGCCTTGGCAGCTGAGGTGTCTAGAGCGGAGGGGGAGGGGGGCGCGCCGAGGGGGCGGGGGTGCCTCCAAGATTGGTTGGGCAATTGGCAGCGGGCACAACTTCAGGATGAACAATCCGCTCAGGTTGTTGAACCTCAATCAAAGGAGAATGCGCGCCCCCTAGCAACAGTAATCGGTAGTGGACCCCGAAGGACCCAGATGAGAGGCGGGGGAGGAGGGGGTGCGGCTCCAGATGGGGTAGGCTGCCTGGCACAGTTTTCTTCTCACAGTAGCCAACTCCTTCCAGCATGACGGACACCTGGGATCCCAAAACAGCTGGGCTGGAAGGGCCCTCGAGAAACGAACTACCAACACGTGCCCTGTGTCAGGCCCTGAAGGTGGGCTTTTTCGTGAACATTGTCATAACACTGCTTCGAGGTAGGTATCGCTATCCCCATTTTTCCAGAGGAGCAAAATCGAGGTTTGGTGACTTCCCAAGGAGGGGTGGGGATTTTGTATGACTCCAGACTCTTTTCCCTGGAGCTCACCTGACTTGGAAGCTACCGATTCTCTGAGGTTTGGGGGAACAAGCGTCAGGTGTGAGGCGCCGGAGCTTTCCAAGGGACAACAGCGTGACAGTACTTTCGGCAAGAACCACGCCTCCCTTGTCGCCACAACATTGATTACTGTTGCTTTCCTTTAAGAGCCTTCCCCTGAAAGATGAAGTAGTCGCCACACGGGGAGGCGGATGTTACAGATTCCTAAATCCCTCAGACGTCTTTTCTCCCTCATCCGCATTGGTCCCCACTGGTGACAGAAATTCTTCCCCTCCACTAGCGAGTGAAGGCACGAGACTGCATTTCCCGGCAGGTGGTCAGAAGCGGGTGGCGAGGAGAGAAGGAAACAGACTCTCCGTTTCCGTCCGCTCTCAATTTGGACTGTCGGTGTAGATGCACATTTCAGCAGCGCATGTCCTTTCTCTGCTGAGCTAAGGAAGGGACTACGTCCCCCAGCAGGCACTGGCGCAGAGGATGTGCTAGGCTGCCATCTTTATTGTAGTCCTTTTCCCTGTTTCCACATGGTGTAGTCTTAGTGCATGAACTATAAGTCCCAGGTCACCGTCTCCCCTTTCCTCCAGCGGCCATCTTTGCTGGTAGACCTCGCCCCTTTCCCCTTCCATTGTCTGGTCGAAGATAATAAAAGGGAGCCAGGAAGACTGCAACTCCCGTCAAGCTTTGCCCCAACAGGAGGGGAATTTCGATATTACAGGCGGGCGAGGTGCCAAGGTGGTAGAGTGAGGCGACGGCGAGAGGTTAGGTTGCCTGCCATTTTCATGGTAGTCTCTTTATCGTCGTGGTCCTGCCAGTCTTAAGGAACTCTAGAAGGTTAGGAAACTACTATTCCCATCGCACCTCATAAGGTGGACTACTAATCAGGTGTCCGCCCCTCTTCCGCCATCTTGCTTGTAGTCCTCGTTCCTTTTCACCTTTCCATTGTTCCTGAAGAGTAGAAATGGCAGCGGGAAGGCAGCAGATGGACTGCGACTCCCGTCAGGTACCACACACGCGGAGGGTTGTGGACAGGAGGGCGTGTGAGTGCCTGGTAAGGAGGTCGAGCCGGGGCAGAAGGCCATCTTGTTTGTAGTCATCGTTCCCACTCCTCTACGCTCTGCAACCCGGATCTTTGGGGGTAACCGGACTACAACTCCCAGCATCCTCCACTCCCTGTTTGGCACGTCCTCCGCCATCTTGTTTGTAGTTCCCGCTGACCTCAGCATCCTATTGTTCCCTAGGTAGCACCAGCGTCTGCAGGACTACTTCCACCGTCGTGCCCTGCGCACGTTAGTCCTGTAAAGTAGCGGTGGTGGGGGAAGGAGGGGGCAGGGGGCGGGGTTCCTCTGGGAGAAGGAGGGAGTAAAGAGGAGAGAGGAGGAGGAGGGAAGGAGGAGGGAAGGGAGGGGAGGGGAGGGGAGGGGGAAGAGAGGAGGAAGGAGGAAGGAGCTCAGGAGGGATGAGAGAGGCGGCCAGGGCCCCGGGCCGAAGCAGCGCGGGGCCGGGGGACCGAGGGGGCTGAGGCACGCCTATTGCCCCCTCCCCCTTTTCCTGTCCCCTTCCATCCTTTCCTTCCACCCTCCGGCTTGAGCAAGAGGGTTTATTCAAATTTTATTTAAATCTCTATCTCCTAAGGGTCGCGCGCTGGGGGGAGGGGGAGAGGGCGGGGGCGCGCGCAGGCTGGGGGGGCGGGGCCCAGCAGCTTCCTACATCCCCCTCTGCTCGCCCGGTAGCAGTAGCGCAGGGGGCCGCAGACCAGGGGCGGGCCCAGGGGAGGGGGGCAGGTTACAGGGACCCCCCCCTCCCCGGGAACGGGCGGTGGGCGGGGCTTGCACCCCGGAAACGGTGGGGGTCCGAGGCCTGGCCCTGGACCCCTGGGCATTGGGCATCGGGAAGGGGCCAGTTAAAGGGCCGGGGGCGCTGGGGAGAGGCGGGGCGGTGTGGGGGGAGGGGAGCTGGGACTCGGACCCCCGGACTGAGTGGGGCCCGGAGAGAAGCTGTGCACTCTGCGCCCGAGGAGCCCCCGTTGGCCTGGGGGGACTGAGGGACTGAGCCCCCCAGAGCAGGACCTCCCCCTGGAAGGGCCGCGCCGCAGCCCGTGGGAGGGCCTCGCCCCCGGCGCCCCCCATCTCCACTCGCCGCTGTCCCGGCCTCCACCGGAGGGAGGGGCCGAGCGCCCTCGGGGGGCCGTGGACCCCGGCGTTCTGAGCGTTCCGCGCCCCGCGCCGCCCGGCCCCCCCGCCGCCGATGGCCGCCGACCCGCCGGGAGCTGCCGAGAAGGGAGAGATGGCTCCCGGGACACGTGTGAGGTGGGTTCATGCAGCTCCTCCTCACCCCCAGACCTGGGCAGCTCCCAGTCCCATTCATCCTCAGCCCGGCCTCTCTCTCTACCTTGCCCGCCCCCAGCCTCACCCTCGGTTTGCTCCAAACTCCTCATTTCCAGTCCTCCTTCCTGTTAGCCCTCAACCCTTCGGAACTGGCCTTCCTTCCTAGACCTTGCTTCCCCTTGCAGACCCCCATCCCCGCCTGCAGTTGCAGCCCTCCAAGGCCCCTCCCCTGGAGCGCTGGAGGGCTCCTTTCCCCCCATGGATGGGTCTGGAAAGGGGAAAGCTGGGGTAAGACTTTGGATATGAAGAGAGCCTCCAGGCCTGCTGAATCTGTGTGGGATCTTGGAGGATCTGGTTTGCCTGGGAAGAGAAGCCCAAGGGATTCCAGACAATTAGGGATGGAAAGCAGCTTGGGAAGCTGGGAGGCGGGGGGGTGGTGCACATGAGCCCATCTTGAGTCCTATGGACATGTCAGGCTGGATTCTAGAATCCCAGGGAATCTGGGAAATTGCCCAGGTTGACCTGAGAGACCCATAAGGAGGCTGTGTTGGAGCAGAGGGAGCTCTGTGGGGAACAGAGTTGAAATTTGGGGCCACGGAGGGGTTCTGAAGCAGCGTCTGAAGGAAGGTCTGTGAGCGCTGGGAAGTTGGGCAACCCGGTGGATCTTTAGGGGTTAGATTGGCTGAGTAGGTTCCCATTGAATCCGAGGAGGAAATCTAGGCTTTAGGGGAAGAGGAGTTGGGTGTTAGTAGCTTCTGAGAGAAAAGAGAGAGTTGGCAGTCAGGAATCTGGGGATCTGGGAGGTAAATTTGGAGTGTTTCAGCTTGGGGAGAGCCGGGGATGGAGCACATTTGGAGAACAGGGGAAGAGTTGGGACCTGTCTCAGTTGTTCCACAGACAAGGAGCCCTGGTTTTCCGGTGAGCTTCGCTGTGGGGATGTCGGTGGAGAGGCCCTTGTCCCTCTCGGTGTCCCTTGGTCCTCCCTGGGTCACGCGGGGGAGTATGGAAGAAGTGTTAGAGTAGGAGTGAGGTCAGGAAGCTAGTTTCAGGGCTCCTGGAGGAGCCCTGCTTCAGGAAGAGGGTGGCCTTGCCTAGAGGGAGTGGGGTTCCCCTGGCCCCTCACAGGAGGGCCACCTCCTTGTTCCTTGTCTCCCTGGGTAGGAAGCCAAGCTCTGTCTGCCTAGGAGTGGGGGAAAGCTTCCAGGAGTCTCTCCGGCAAGGGTCCCCCTGGGCCCCCCTGAGCTTGCCACCCTCCACCCACAGCCCTCGGCGTTGCTGACGCCCCCAATGTCGTCGAGCAGCCGGGGGCCGGGGGCCGGAGCGCGCCGACGCCGAACCCGCTGCCGCCGCTGCCGGGCCTGTGTGCGAACTGAGTGCGGGGACTGCCACTTCTGCCGAGACATGAAGAAATTCGGGGGGCCCGGGCGCATGAAGCAGTCGTGCCTGCTGCGGCAGTGCACTGCCGTGAGTTCTGCCCCTGCTGCAGGGGGGCACCCTTCCCCAGCTGACCTCAGCACCTATCTGGGGGGCTGGGGGTGACTCCTTCGAGGGTCATGTAAAGTTGCTATAGATTCGCTTGTTCGTTCACTGGCTGGTTCACATATCTGCCAGGCCCATTTCTGTCCTCAGCTTCAAGCTGGGGCCAATGTTAGGGTCCACAGAAGAATTCCTCCCACACCCTACTTCAGGCCTTTCCCAATTTTCAGAGGCAGAGACCCACAGAAAGCTCGGGCCCCCTTGGACACCCTCCCCAGAGCCAGGAATGGGTCTTTGCCTTCTTCGGCCTCCTTTTCACCTGTGAGAGTGGTCTTGGATTTGAAGCTAGTCTTACCCACTGTGTGACCTTGAGCAAATCACTGTGACCCTCAAGGTACCTCCTCCGTGAAATGTTTCCTTTGTTGAGTTGTAAAGGTCAAACAGCATGGATAAGAAGGTACCTGCTGCCAGGCGCAGCACACAGTAGGTATCCAAGTACCATGGGGTTGTGCCCGCCTTCCTCATCCTTAGTGCTCCCCAGGGCTCCCGAGAGTGGGCCTTTCCCAGTAGCCTTGGGACCAGCTGCATCCTGTGCTCCCCTTGTGACCCCACCTCCCTTTTTCCCTGCAGTCACCCTTTTCTGGTTCGTCTCTTTGCCCCACAGCCCCTCCCTGTTTTTCCTTTGTCCCCTGACCCTTGCCTCACTTTTCTTCCCTACCTGCTTCTTCCCTGAGCCTGCCTCACAAGCTTCTTGATATGACTCAGTATTACCCCTGATTTTTTTCCTTAAGTCATATTGTCTGATAGCTGCTCTGTCTTCCCTAAGATCGGTCAGCTGCCCTTAGTGTTCCCAGGGGTCTTGCCAAAACCAGGTTCCTTGTGGCCTCCAGGGCAACCCCCGTACAGCTAATTGAGCAAACTCAGACTCACTCCAATCTGTCGCCATGTTCACTCCAGCTCTCTCTCAGTATTACTGTTACCTTGGCCTGTAGTCTTAGAGGGCCTATAGTCCCTCCTTTTCCAAAGCCAGCTATGTCAGGTCACCCAGGACCTGGATCCAGATGCAGCCATCAACAGTGTCAACTGTGTATCAACTACCTTTTCTGCATTGTCTCATTTTTATGACAGTTCTGCGAGGAAAAACTTCCTAGCCCCGTTTGACAGATGGAGAAACTGAGACATAAGGGGGTTAAATCAGTTCAAGGTCATACTGCCAAAAAGGAACAAATTCAGGATATGACCCAGCTTGCCCCCCTGGATTCTAAACCTTATCTCGCAGCTTACTAGGGTCCCCAGAAAGAACAGTCTTTCTCCTATGGTTTGCTTTTGGGATCCCTGACACCCCCTTTCCCCCAACAGCCCGTGCTCCCACACACAGCTGTATGCCTCTTGTGTGGGGAGGCTGGGAAGGAGGACACAGTGGAGGGAGAGGAAGAGAAATTTGGTTTGAGCCTCATGGAGTGTACAATCTGCAACGAGATCGTCCACCCTGGCTGCCTGAAGGTGATGGTCCTGGCGACCCTGGAGGCCGGGGTGGGGTCAGACTCGGGGAGTAAGGAGCTGGGGTAGGATGCCTCTTGAGTTTTTTGACACCTGACATCCACTCCCTGCCTCTGTCTACAGATGGGGAAGGCTGAGGGTGTCATCAATGCAGAGATCCCCAACTGCTGGGAGTGCCCTCGCTGCACCCAGGAAGGCCGGACCAGCAAGGTAGAGGCTGGGGCTTGGGAGGGTGCCAGGCTCTGGGTAGGCGGGAGATCGGGGGTTGGTGCAGAACCTCACCCCCAGCTTCCATCTCCCCAGGATTCAGGTGAGGGACCAGGCCGCCGCAGGGCTGACAACGGCGAGGAGGGTGCCAGCCTGGGGAGTGGATGGAAGCTGACGGAGGAGCCGCCGCTTCCACCACCTCCACCCAGGCGCAAAGGTCCCTTACCTGCTGGGCCCCCCTCAGAGGATGTGCCTGGGCCCCCCAAAAGAAAGGAGAGGGAGGCAGGGAATGAGCCCCCTACCCCAAGGAAAAAGGTGAGCCAGGGAGCATGCTCACTCGATTCAGCCTAAGGGATTTGGGGAGCTGTAGTCCTGTTGCTTTGGGGGGCAACCTGGGACATTCAGCTTCATGGGTTACCCCCAGGGGTTGTTGGGAGGTGTAGTTTGGAATTTCAGGTGGGAGGATGGTGCATGTTCAGTGTGGAGGAGAGGTACAGGTGAGAAGCTACTGGCGCTGGACAGGGAAGCTTTGGGTGCTTTAAAGAGGAGGGAGAGAGCATGCTCAAATTAGCTGCTGCAGAGGAGGAAGGAGGGGCTGGAAAGGGCCTGAGGGGGAAGAAAGAGGAGATGAGAGCATGCTCAGTGAGCCAAGACACTGGTTACCCGATGAGCATGCTCAGAGTTCTCCCTGAGGTGGGGGCTTCTGGGATTTGTAGTCTTAAGAGGTGAGCATAGATCTTAGTTTTGTGGACAACCAGGGGTTAATGGCGTTTCTCCCTTGCCCCCTGTCTCCTTCTTGCCCTGGTAGGTGAAAGGAGGCCGAGAGAGGCACCTGAAGAAGGTGGGTGGAGACGCCTGCCTCCTCCGAGGATCGGACCCAGGCGGCCCCGGCCTTCTGCCCCCCAGGGTTCTGAATCCGAGCCAGGCTTTCTCGTCCTGCCACCCTGGGCTCCCTCCCGAGAACTGGGAGGTGTGCCGGGGACCTCCTCCCTCCCCTTCCCACTTTCCTTTGCCCCACCCTCTATCCTGGAGACAGAAATCTGTCCTTTCCTGCCTACCTTATCCTACCCCAGCCCGCTTGGCCATGATGGGCAGGCAATTGAGCCCCTGGGAAGAGTAGAGGGGAAGAGTGGGTTGGGGCCAGGCCACAGGAGCCGAGGACTGCCAAGAACCCTTGGGGTATCATTTGACCCATTTGCCTCATCTTTTCCAAACCTTTAAGGGGTGAGAACTGAGTTCAAATCCCTGTTCAACCATTGACTTGCTGATTGGTCTTGGCAACTTATCAGCTGCTCTGGGCTTCAGTTTCCTCATTCGTGAAATAGAAATGATACCACTTCCCTTATCCAGTCTATGCCACAAAGCTGTTTAATGACATTAAATGAGTTTTGTAAACTGCAAAGGGACTAGATTTGAGGGAAGTAAAGCCCAGAGAGGTTTGAAGACTTGTCCAAGGTCACATAGCAATGCTAGCATTCAGCTGTCACTTTGCACTGACGCATCAAATGCCAGGGTCTGCTCGACTGTGCTCAAATTCTTCCTCTGCCATTTGTCAGTTTGTCACCTTGGGCAGGTTCCATAATCTCTCGGAGCCTACGTTTCCTCATATCTGGAAAGAGTGGCCCCAGTTGCCACTGCATCCCAGCGCTGTGAGGATGTCATGAGTCAGCGAGGGTGGGAGGCTCCGCCCGGGCCCGGATGATCATTGGTACTCCCGTCTCACTGCAGAGACGCTCGAAGTTGTTTGCTCCAGCTTTCTGTGTTGTAGATGATGAGAAAGGGGCTTCCCAAGGTCACAGAGAGAATTGATAGCCTTGTCAATATGCAAAACTAGATCTGTAACTGTTCTCCACACCTCACTACTTTTGGAAACTCATAAGCTATAGAGACACATGAGTCTTTGAATTCTTTGCATCAGCACCTTCCTGTGACAGATAAGGAAATTGAGAAGTCCGGAGAGGAGCATGCCTTGACTGAGGCCCACAGGGCAGGAACTCAGGACTGTCCCTCCAGCTATTCATCCCCCCGTGACTCCTCGGGGGTCGGGGGGTGGAAAGGCAGGTGCCAAGCCCTAGAACAGCCTCCGTCTCTCCCTGCAGAAACCAAAGCCGCCTTTGGCCTCTGCTGAGGGCCCCGCGGTGCCTTCCCCGTCACCCCAGCGGGAGAAGCTCGAGCGCTTCAAGCGGATGTGCCAGCTGCTGGAGCGGGTGCCCGACACGTCCTCGTCCTCCTCGGACTCCGACTCGGACTCCGACTCATCAGGCACATCGCTGAGTGAGGATGAGGCTCCTGGCGAGGCCCGGAATGGGCGACGGCCAGCCCGGGGCAGCTCGGGCGAGAAGGAGAACCGCGGGGGGCGGCGGGCTGTGCGCCCTGGCAGTGGGGGGCCCCTCCTCAGCTGGCCCCTGGGCCCCGCGCCCCCGCCCCGGCCCCCGCAGCTGGAGCGGCACGTGGTGCGGCCCCCGCCTCGAAGCCCCGAGCCCGACACGCTGCCTTTGGCTGCTGGATCCGACCACCCCCTGCCCCGCGCCGCCTGGCTTCGTGTCTTCCAGCACCTCGGGCCCCGAGAGCTATGCATTTGCATGCGAGTGTGCCGGACTTGGAGCCGCTGGTGAGTGGCCTGGACAGGCCTGGGTTCCATCGCCCCGCACGCTCCTCACTCGCTGGGTGACCTGCAACAGGTCCCTGCGCCTCTCTGGGCCGGGCGCTTGTGCTGATGGTGCTTCTGTAGGATGTACATGCTGTAGCTGGTGCTTCTATATTGACTGCACAGGCTGCTTTTGATTTATTTGCTCACTGAACCCTCACAACAACTCTGTGAGGTGGGTATTGTTATCCTCATTTTCAGAAGAAGCTGAGGTCAAGGTCACGTGGAGAGGAAACAGTAGAACCAGGAATTTGAACCTAGTCCTTCTGGCTCTAGAACCTGTCTCCTTAAAATTGTTACTTACGAGTGTTTAATATGTGCCAAGTATAGTGCTGACTGCTGTACCTGCATCCTCTCACTTGCTTTTCACCTCTCTCTGCTGCTGCTGCTAAGTCGCTTCAGTCGTGTCCGACTCTGTGACCCCATAGATGGCAGCCCAGCAGGCTCCCCCGTCCTTGGGATTCTCCAGGCAAGCACACTGAGGATAGTCTTATTATTGCTCCCACTAACACATAAGAAGGGGCCTCCCAGGTGGCTCAGCAGTAAAGAATCTGCCTGCCAGTGCAGGAGCCTCAGGAGACTCAAGTTCGATCCCTGGATGGGGAAGATCCCCTGGAAGAGGGTGTGGCCCCCCACTCCAGTGTTCTTGCCTGGAGAATCCCATGGACGGAGGAGCCTGGCGGGCTACAGTCCGTGGGGTCGCAGAGAGTGGGACACGACTGAAGTGACTTAGCACGCATGCATGCACGCCTAAGGAAGCCCTTTATGGGGCTTCCTCACTTCCCACTGCAGAGGCCATGAGTTCAGTCCCTGGTGAGGGAACTAACATTCTGCAAGCCATGTGGTGCAACCAAAAAAGCAGAAAGCCCTTTGCTGAGCGGCCCCTGCTCCCCAAGTGGCAGCCATATTTGGGCCTCCTGATTATGCTTGGAACTTCTTTGTGGCCTGGAGCCACCACCAGCACCCTCCACTTACCCTCCTCCCATCTCCCCACTGCTTCCTGAGTCTTGTTTCTATAGGAATGTGGGTCAGCCTCTCCAACCCTTGGTCTTACTCTTCGGTCCTGTCCCTTTCAACCCCCACCCCCACCTCTCCACCAAACTCTTCCAACACTCCCCCCACACCCCAAAAGAGCACATAGAGGCTTTCTGCATGTTGACAAGCCTTCATTCGTTTTCATGTTCCCATGTAAGTATTTGGGGCAAATACCATATCTGTTTTATCTTCATGTTCTCAGCACAGGACAAAAGGTAATGTGTGTTAGTCGCTCAGTCGTGTCCGACTGTTTGCCAACCCCATGGAGTATAGCCTGCCAGGCTCCTGTCCATAGAATTCTCCAGGGAAGAAAATTGGAGTGGGTTGCCATTTCCTTCTCCAGGGGATCTTCCCACTGAACCCCTGTGTCTCGGATTGCAGGCAGATTCTTTCCTGTCTGAGCTACCAGGGAAGCCCAAAGGGTAATGTAGGTGCTCAAAACACATTTTATTAAGTGAGTAAATCCAGGTTTTTTCCCCAGACCCTTCCTGTGGCCCGGGCATCCTGTTGGGATGTGTACACATTAGTTGATACGTTCCTCATACCAACAGCCCTGTGAAGGGAGAGCGTGAGGGACACTCGAAGTCACAGTGCAGTCAGTGGCTGACCTTAAACCCCAGTCCTTTTCCTTAGGATTCTGGTGTACTTGTTCACACTTGCTGGTCTGCGGAGGCTACAGAGCTACAAGGAGGGGAAGGCAGGCTCTGGAGATAAATTACCCATAGTTGAATCTTTTTTTTTTTTTAATGCTTTTTTTTGGTGTGTGTGTTTGGCTTCGCCAGATTTTAGTTGTGAGCTCTTAGCTGGGGCATGTGGGATCTAGTTCTCCGACCAGGGTTTGAACCTGGACCCCCAGGAACAGTCCTCCCTAGTTGAATCTTTCACTGCTGAGCTGTATGCTATCAGGCTAGTTCCTTTGTGCATCAGTTTCTTCATCTGTTAAAATGGGAACCAAGGCATTTACTTCATGAGTGTTTTTGTGAGCTGATACAATAAAGAATTGAGGACAGTACCTTGGAAATAGAAACTTCTTAGTGCCTTAACAGCAATCATTATCACTGGTTCAGCTACAAATATCTACTGAAAGCACAGACTTTTAAAATTCTGGGAACTCAGATCTGTGCCCTTGAAGAGTTTTCAGTCAACCTGCAACATAATAGAAACAAGTAGTTACAGCAGTTGCTGGGATCACCTCCTCCGCCTCTAGTAGTTTTTGGGGAACCATTTGCCAAGGCCTCTTGGTCAGGCCCAGCCCTGTGCTTGGTACATGGGACCCAGAACTGATGAAGACCCAATTTCTGTCTCAAGGGGAGACTCGTGACTGCAGGTGGATGAAGCAGAGAAGCTGACTGGATGGTGGTTTTCTGCTTGGGCTTAGGAGTCTAGTCCCCATGGGTTTCTCACCTGTGACTGCTGAACTTCTTGGATGAGTGGCCATGGGTGGATTGCTATACCTATCAGGGCCTCAGTTTTCTTATCTGTAGTCTGGGTTCATATCAATACCTAGTAGGGATGAAATGAGGTGATTCTTGGAAAATGCTTAGCACCATCACTAAAGGGTGCTAAATGCTCAACAAAGGGGTGGTTTTGGATGAGCAGAATGAGAGTAGGGCTGAACAAGGGCCTGAGAGGGCACAGTGGGACTAGTCTAGAGGCTCTGTCAACCTGGGCACAGAGGCAGGGCCTGTGGGGATGAAGAGGAGGGACAGTAGTTGAGAACTTCTTAGGAAGCAGGATGACTTGGATTTGGTGACTAAATGGATGTGGAGGCAGTAGGGTGACATGCAGCTGGGTTTCTGGTCCATGAGCCCGGATGGGCAGCAAGATCATGGCACAAGCTTGGGAATACTTAGCAGGGGCAGGTTCCCGGGTCAAGCCAAGTGCTCATATTTGCCAGGTTTGGTCTGAAAGGCCTTTGGGCCCATCAGGCACTAACAGGAGAGCACCTGGAGGCACAGGTCTGTTGCTTAAAAGAAAGATCCAAGTTGGGGAGTTTTTAACCTATAGATAGCAGCTTCAAGGAAGAGGCCAGAAATCAGTGTCCGCACTTGCGAGTTAGAGAAAGAACAGCCAGAGACTTGCAGGGGATTGGGAGCAGAGTGTGTCCCGAAGGAGAGATTGAGGAGGGAACAGGGGTGGGTGTTGGCGAGAGGTCACGGAAGATCAAGGACCAGAAGTGTCAGTTGGATTTTGCTCCAAAGAGGCCTGGCTGTCTTCTGCTGTGTTGTGGTGGGGGGAGGGCACTGGAGCCAGGTTGCCTGGAATTGAGGTTGGACTTGATCTGTTTGTTCTCTGCCATGTCCCTAGTTTCTAGGATACCCGGCATACAGGAGGTACTGAAAAAACACTTGTCGAGTGAATGAAAGTGAGGAAATCGAGTTGGAGTGTGAAAAAGAGGCAGCGAAGGTGGAGCTGGATAGAAATTTGTAGGTGGGAGAGCAGGAAGTTGCAGGCTTTCCCGTCGGATGGCTTCCATCTTCTCTTGGAAACGGGAGGCACAGTGATCTACCCAGGTCAGGGGAGGGAGGTGGGGTCATGGGGGGAGGCAAGGCCTGGGGGAGTTCCGGAGTCCCAGGGAAGAGGGTGGAGACTTCGCTGGAAATGAGCAAGGAAGGCACTATACTGCCTGGTCAAGGCAGCTGGACTTGGGACTAAACACTGATGGACAGATGGAAGGAGCTCAGTGCCAGCAAGGAGCCCAGAGAGCTGATAAGGAAGAAGTGGCTTTGGGTTGGACCCTGGGAAGCTGTGGAGTCCTTACAGGTAGCAGTTTTGGCTGGTCTAGCTCTGTGGCCCCAGAGGGCCTCTGCAAGAGGGAGGTTTTGGACTCAACTTTGGAGGTGGGTTGAGTTGGTCAGGGATGTCTGGAGTCAAGGGGAAAGGGAGTGGGGTAGGGCATTTGGCCATCAGGCTCGGCATCCCGTGGGTGATGGATGCCTTGGCCTTGGACTTCTTCCAACCTCTTACCTAAGTGTCATTCTCTAGTCTAGGAAGAGGGCTTCCCAGGTGACTCAGTGGTAAAGAATGTTCCTACCAGTGCAGGAGATGTGGGTTCGATTCCCTAGATCAGGAATATCCGCAGGAGAAGGAAATGGCAGCCTGCTCCAATATTCTTCCCTGGAAAATTCGATGGACAGAAGAACCTGGTTCATAGGGTCGCAAAGAATCAGACACGACTTAGTGGCTGAACATGCATACACTAGTTTAGGAAGAACCTGTCTATGGCCCCCTGTTACCCTCACAACAAACTTCCGTGGTCCTGTTGGACATTTGGACAAGAACAGTGACTGCACTAAACACTTCCTCTGCATAGTCTCTCCCCCTTTTTTTTTAAAAAACATCTTTCGTTTAATTATTTAAAATCACTATTAAAATGAAACGAGTTAATTTACTCTCCCTTCATTTTTGCAGCAAACCTGTGAAATCAGTGCTGCTTTTACACCATTTTATGGTTTGGAAAATGGAGGCCCAGAGACAGCAAGTGACTTGCCTAAGGTCACTCCAAGCACAGAGGCGGCAGAGCTGGGGCTTCGATCCCTACCGCTCACACTCCGCGCCTCGGAGCTCTGTGCCCATGTTCATCCACCCTGGCCTTCCAGCCTTCCTGGCCAAGACACCCCTAGCCTGGGCTGGCCCTCCTCCGTAGCCTCACCCCTGACTCTTCTCCATGTTGGAGCTCTCGATCCAGACCAGCTTGCTCTACCACCTGGCTCTGCTACCATGTAATCGAAGTGGGACCTTGAAATCAGTCTCCTAACTTCCCTGGACCTCATTTTCCTGACCTCTAAAAAGGAGATGGTGATTATAGTATTCACCTCCTAGGGCTGTTGTGAGGTTAAATGTGTAATGCGTAGAACGTAGTAAACCCTTGGTGAACATGGGTTTTCGTGGGTGAACATGAGGTATTCAGGTATTCGTGCTGGAGTCATCGTCTTTGTCATCCTCATTGTTACGGGGAGATGATGAATTGCCTTTTGTTCCTACTGCCTAAGATTCTCAGAGCTCTCCTGGTTTTTTGTTTTTTTTTCTGTGTACTTGGCCAGGACACTGGTTCTTCCTTATCTGAACTCAGATCTCCTTCCTCCTCCCTCAATAGAATTAACCCCTGCTGTGCAGCACGCAGGATCTTAGTTCCCTGACCAGGTTTCAAACCTGTGCTCCCTGCCGTGGAAGCGCAGAGTCCTAACCACTGGACCGCCAGGGAAGCCCCAACTGTTGCCTTCCTTCAAGTCTCAGGTCTGGCATTGTCTCCCCAGGAACGTCCCCGACCCAGTTTCTCACCGGCTCTTATCATGTCCCTTGTTGTCCCAGTTACTGTAAGACTCAGCTGCCTCCCCCGTTTCCTCACTGTTCAGCGTCTCAACACTTAGTATCAGTAGGGGGCCCTCGGTGACTATTGGCTGCCACTCTGAGATTTAAACCCAGTGTTCTGGTCATCCAAGGGCAAAGGGACAAATTAGCTGCAGCCAAGAAAAATAAGGAGAGACTTCCTGGAAGAGGAAGCACTGGAGCTGAGCCCTGAGGGATCCGGGTTGGTTGGCATTTCCATCAAAGACAAACATGTGCCGAAATGGGTTGGCACCAGATAGCAGGTGTCTGTTGGTAAGCAGGTGGTTTGGCCTGGCTCTTGTGGAGTGCAGTATTCAGATAGCTGGTGGCCTGTGTGTGCCCTCGGGGGGGGAAGGATTCCCAACTAGCCACAAGATCCAGGAGGGCTTCACGTTGGTGGTGACGGTTGAGCTGGAACTCATGACTGGGTCAGAATGAGCAGAGAGAAATTTTGGATGGAATGGGATTTCACTGAGTAGAAGCAGATAAGGGACAGAACCTAGGGGCAGAAGCTGGATTGAAGGTGGGTAGTTTTTTTGGTTTTTTTTTTTTCTTTTCCTGTTTAGAATCAGAGAGATTTGCAAGTGTTTATTGTTTGAGTGGGTGGAACCAGAAGAGGGGGAGGCTAGAATGCCAGAAGAGGAAGGGAAATGGTAGGAGGTGGCAGGTGGGACAGAGGGTGGAGTTTTTTGGATCAAAGCCTTGGTGTATGTGTTTCCAGCTTTCCCTAAAATGTCACCCAAGGGTTCTGGAGTTTGCCTGAGACTTGCAAGTGGCACAAAAACTTGGCTTGATCTTTCTGTTATTAATAGTTTTGAAAAGAAAGTTCCTCCGTTGGGTGCTGTTATATCTTTCGGATGTGTGCACGCTCAGTTGTGTCCACTCTTTGGAACCTTATGGACTGTAGTCCACCAGACTTCTCTGTCCATGGAATTTTCCCGGCAAGAATCTTGGAGTGGGTTGCCGTTTCCTCCTCCAGGGCATCTTCCTGACCCAGGGATCGAACCTGCGTCTCATACATCTGCATTGGCCAGCGGATTCTTTAACACTTGACAACCTTTCTAATGCTTATCTCCCTTTGAACAAAAATAGTCTTTAGATGGCAGCCAAAAGCCATAGCAACACCTAGCTAGAATTTAATAATCCTGGTCTGTTTTTATGGTGTTTCTGTCTAAGTATAACATATGTATGTGAAACAATACTGGTTTTCAGTGCAAATGCTGGTTTTAAGAATTGATTTAAAGATGAATTTACGTTCTGCAGATAAGTGGATACTGAATGACGAGTTTGGGCATTTCTGCCCCAGCCCAGGGCTTCCTGAAGGGAAAGCCTCCAGAAGCGGGGCTGGGAGAGAGATAAGAGACAGCTTCCTGGTTCCCCTCCCCACCCCTGCTGCTTCTGATACAGTTCATCTCGCCTAGTGGGAACTTTCTGACATGGCTTTGAACTACTGTACTGAAAGAAACTTTTCAAACTGCATCTCGAGAACTCTAGTGTATGGGGTTGGCCAAAAAAAATTTGTTTGATTTTTCCATAACAGCTTATTTGGGGGCAACCTGAACGAACTTTTTGGCCAACCCACTACTATAGTGTATTAGTAGATGACTTTGGCAGAGATGGGGAAGGGTTCCTTGGTAACAGTTTGGGAAGCGCTTCTCCAGTTTTCTGCATGCTGGTCTCATCAAGGCTGTCAGAGTTGCTGGAGACCAACCCATTTCACTTTATGCAGGCCTCATTCATCTTTGTAGTTTCAACAAGTGGGACCTACTGGGCCTTCCATAAACACTGACCGAATCACTGGGAAGCCATGAATGGAGTGTGTGGTAGGGGTGCTCTGTGGGAGCTTTGGGTGGTTCACATTCAGCTTGGGATCATCCATTTGTGCAACAGATATACAGCAGGTAAACTACGCACCTGGCCCAGTGCTGGGCACTGGGGGGTGCTGAGGGGAAGAAGCCAGGGCTGCCCTTGTGAAGTCTCCATTCTGGCTGGAGGCTCATAGTAATCACAGACTAGTAAGTCCAGCCCTGGGCAGCTGGTCCTCAGGATGAGCAGATGTGGATCACGGGCGGAAATTAGTAGAGGTTGAGAAGCCACCATAACTGGTGAGAAGCCCAAGGCAGAGGATGGGGGCTGCTGCTGGATCTCTTTGGGTCTCCATCAAATACAGTGTGTAGAGTGTGTTTGTCTTTGGCACAATGCTTTGGAAGCTTTAGGCCCCCTGACTATAGATTTTTTTTCTATTTTTGGTTGGGCTGGATCTTCACTGCAGGGTGAGGCCTTGCAGTGAGCTCTAGATGATCAGGCTCTAGAGCACACAGCCTCAGTAGTTGCAGCACGCAGCTTATCCGGGTACTCCATGCAGGCTCTCTAGTGCAGTACATGGGCTTAGTTGCCCCACGGCATGTGGGATCTTAGTGCCCCAACCAAGGATCAAACCCATGTCCCCTGCATTGGAAGGCAGATTCTTAACCACTGGACCAGGAAAGTCCCTGTAAGGTCCACTAACTGTAATAACCCCATTTGATCTTATAACCACCTCCTGGGCAAGGCCCACCTGTTGACTATCACTTTTTGTGTTATAAACAAGACCTGAGGCCCAGAGAGAGGGATGGGCTTGCCAAAGATCTCACATCCAATTAGTGATGGAGTTGAACCCCACACCCGGTGTTCTTGGCCTGGGTCCTGGGGCTTCCTGCCCACCCCTGCTGTTTGGTATGGACCAGGAGAGAACTGGGGTGAACCAGGGTGGGGATTGTGGCTTCCCTGAGACTGAGCTGAGGATTGAGGTCTCTGTCTCCCCCTTGTGGCCAACAGGTGCTACGACAAGCGTCTGTGGCCTCGAATGGACCTGAGCCGGAGGAAGTCACTGACCCCGCCCATGCTTAGTGGTGTGGTTCGCCGCCAGCCTCGAGCCCTGGACCTCAGCTGGACAGGTGTCTCCAAGAAGCAGCTGATGTGGCTTCTGAACCGACTGCAAGGTAGTGCCGGGTGGTGAGGTGGGGTGGGGTGAGGGAAGGGAACAGACCTGGGACAGCCCTTCTAGCACCTGTTTCCGGGGACCTCCCCCTTCCCCCAGGCCTGCAGGAGCTGGTGCTCTCTGGCTGCTCCTGGCTCTCTGTCTCTGCCCTGGGCTCAGCCCCACTGCCGGCCCTGCGGCTGCTGGACCTCCGCTGGATCGAGGATGTTAAAGACTCCCAGCTCCGCGAGCTGCTGCTGCCTCCGCCAGACACCAAACCAGGTGTGGCCTTTCTTGGCTCCTTTGTAGGAGGGGTTGGACAGGCTGGGGGATGAGGCCTCCACGGTCTCTTCCGACTCCTGCTGGGTGTTAAAGGATTTGAAGAACAGATAGAGCTTGAGGTTGAGGAGACAGGCCCTGCTTGGCCCATGTTCGTTCATTCACTTTCCTGCTGTGTGCTGGGCCCTGTGATCAGAGCTGAGGGGATGGGATAAGGAAGAGGTAGCCCCTGACTTCCAGAGGGGAAGATAATTAGGGGATGAAATGCAGTGTGGGACAGGAGGATGACACAGAATTCTAGGAGAAGCCAGGAGATTGTGAGCGAAATCTCTGGGTATGGTGGGCCCTATCGGGGGAGACTTCTCCCAGGGGAGCAGAGGGACCGCTGTGGAAGAATGCAGGCCTGGGGTGGCTGGTCAGTTCCATTTGTCAAGAGGAGCCAGGCAAAGGATCTTCTGTGAAATATCCTGGTTTTTAAATGATGGCACGTAATTCAGCTTCTTTTTAAAATTCATGTGTGGGCCCAGCAAAGATATGATTGAGCAGTAGAATTGGCCCCTAGATCCTCTTGCCCTGAAGTGAAATGATGAGGACTTTTCTGGGGGAGCAGGGCAGAAACGAGGGAGCCAGCTGACTTGCACGGTTGTGTGGAGGTGGTGGTTACATTTCCTGAGTCAGACCCCAGCCACCTCTTCACCCAGCTCAGTCCCTGGCCCCTGCCACCAGGTAAAGTCAGCTTCATGGCACATGGCCTCTGGGCCCGGCCCTGGGTAGGGCCCTGGAGACCTCAAACTGAGTGAGCCCCATTCCCCAGTCATGCAGAAATAGGGCATGACATGGTAATGGCTGTGGTCGGTGCTGGGGTGGGGAGGTGGGAAAGGAGGGCGATGAGAAAAGCCCTTCTTAAGGAGGTGCTATTTGAATTGAGTCCTGAAAGAGACAGGGTTTTCCCATGGAGTATGAAGGAATAAGCAGTTTTGTGAAGCCTGGGAACCATGCTGGCAAAGAGGGGATGCTGGGAACTGGGGCTGGTCTGGTAAGCACCAACCTGGTCACTTTAGGGGTCCTATTGAGGTGTGAGGTAGGAGTGCTGAGGCCTGGAGCTCTTCGTCTAGTTCTAGCCAGGAGCTGGGATACTCAGCATTTTCTCGGGTCCCCACCAGTGTGTTTTCCATGATGAAGCCAGGGGAACCACCCAGAAGATCAGGTCTGTCCATGTCACCCCGTGCTCTCCACTCGTTCTTGTTCCCTGGTGCTCTTTGGATGCAGATCAGTATTTTACCACGGTCGATAAGGCCACTGACCTATGCTATCCTGACATTTCAGCCATCTCAGCCTCCTTGCCAAGTTTCCTCCAGCCCCAGGGCCTTTGCCCACTCCTCTTTGCCTAGAATGCTCTATCCTCCTTCTCCTGATACCCAGTCGCTTTCTAGGCCGCAGCATCAATGTCACTTCCTCCTAGAAGCCCTCCAAGATCTCCTCCTCCCTTGAGATGAGAGTCCCTCTTCCAGAGAGCAGTCCCCTTCTAGCATATCATTGTACAGTGGTGAAATGATTTGGTTAAAATCTGTCTCCTACAAGGTTCTTAAGCTCCATGAGGTCAAAGACTGTCAGCTCAGTGTAGCACCTTGCTTTGGCAGCTCTCTTTCATGGCTCCCTTCTTGCCAACCCATCCCCCTCACAGCAGTCTTGGAAGGGGAAGGAACTAGGATAGAGAAGGAACTAGGATTTCTGGGTGAGGCCCAGAGGGCTTGAGTGACAGCTGCAAGTCACACAGGCCAGGCCAAATCTGAGCACCCACCCATGGCCCTCTCTTCCTGGAGCTGGACTGAGCGTTGAAAACAGTGCGTTCCGTGAGGCGAGAACGCGCCGGTTGCCTGGCAGACCAACTCCATCTTCTCCTGCTTGAATTGACTTCACTCTAAGCCCCTTTATCAGGAGCTCGCAAAGGTGAGCCATCCAGGCCCCCCTAAGCCTAATATGCTCCTTGAGACTCTACCCACTTTTTTTTTTCCCCTTGGCTACACTGGGTCTCTGTTGGCTTCACTCAGGCTTTCTCTAGTTGCAGCAAGTGGGAGCTACTCTTTGTTGCAATGCACAGGCTTCTCATTGTGGTGGCTTCTCTTGTTGCAGAGCAGGGGCTCTAGGGCACATGGGCTTCAGTGGTTTTGGTGCTTGGGCTCAGTAGTGACTCACGGGCTCAGTTGCTCCTTGGCATGTGGGATCTTTCTGCACCGGGGATCGAATCCATGTCCCCTGTATTGGCAGGCGGATTCTTAACCGCTGGAGCACCATGGAAGTCCTGTCCGCCCCCCTCTATCCCCTTGGCTTCCTGTCCTCATGTGGCATCCCTGGATTAACACTGCAAGTTTTCCTACTTCCTTGCTTTTGCCCCTGCTGTTCTCTGCCTGGCTACCCTTCCCTTCCCCATTCCTTCTCATTCAAATAAATCCCTGAAGGCCCACCTCAGTGAAATCCTTGAGCCCACTGGCCTTGCCCCAGCCACACGAGACCTCTCTTTCCTCTGCTTCCCTCTGTTGGCCTTTAGCTGTGGCCTGAGGTTGAGGGCATCAGCAGGTATATCCCCTCCCCAGGCTCTCAGCTCCTCAAAGAGAAAAGGAGAGAATTCAGAGCTTGCCAAGTAGGTGCCCAGAGGTAGCCTGGCAGGTTACAGAAGTGGTGAGCTTGGTGCAGAACGTTAGTGAGTACACCCTGCTTCAGCATCGTCGTTGGGTGAATGGGGTAGCCCAGTGATGCTAGATCTTACAATTTTTCAGGGAAAAGCTCCATATCAAAATTTCTTTATAAAAATGGCCTTTTATGTAGCATCCCTGGTGGCTCAGATGGTAAAGAATCTGCCCGCAATGTGGGAGACCCAAGTTTGATCTCTGAGTCAGGAGAAGGGAATGGCTACCTGCTCCAGTATTCTTGCCTGGACAGTTCCATGGACAGAGCAGCCTGGTAGGGGTCAGACAGCAGTGAGCGACTAACACACACCTCTTATGTAGTATCAGTCATTCAGAAAAATGTGAACACTTTGCAGATCCATAAAACACTCATGCAGGCTAGTTCCCTGACTTGGTGTCGTATGATCTAGTTTATTTATTTCTGGGTGAGGCTGGGACCTGGAAAGCCAATAGCATTGTGGTTAAGAGTTAGGACTTCTGAGTCACAAGGCCTGGTGTCTTGGCTCTGTTCATCCATAGTCATGTTATCTTGAGGATGTAAGGCTTGGGGATGTAAGCCTGAGTGTTCTCATCTGTAAACAGGAATGATGATCAGAAAACTTGTCTCCCAAGGCTTTGGTTCTTAAAGTGTGGTCTCGGGACCAGCAGCTCAGCGTTGCTGGAGAACTTGGTTTTTCCTTTGTCTGGATTTTTTTTTAACCATGCCATGTGGCATGCAGGATCTTAGTTTCCCAACCAGAGATTGAATCTATGCCCCATGCAGTAGAAGCACAGAGTCTTAACCTGGACCTCCAGGGAAGTCCTAGGAGAACTTGTTAGGCTGCCTGGGGGTGGGGCCAGCAATTGGTTTCAACCAGCAGCCCAGGGAGATACAGAAGTCAGTCTCTGTCTGTCTGTCTCTCTCTCGTTTTTTCTTTTTCTCTCTCCTCTAATCGGAGGGCCACTGGGCTAGGGGCAGGCTGCCACTTAGCTGCTACCTGGCCTACAGTGCGTGCTCAAGCATAGTTACAAAAATGGAAATGCAGGATCATGGTAGATACAATATAAAGGAAAGCTTTGGGGGCATAGATGAAGGGTGGGAGCTCTTCTACCCCAGAGATGGAGGAAGGGGAGTTCTCTGAGCTCAGACGGGAAAGCCAGGGACCCTGGCCAGGCAGGGGACTAAACACAGGTGGCCTTGGGCAGGGTCCCCTGTGGAGTTTGGCTCAAGTGTTTCTGAAGGAGGGAGAGGAATTTGGAGCTGAGACAGGGGTGAGACCTTGTAGGAACTCAAATGTTCTCCCAAGTAGATTAGACTTCTGAGGTGCCCTTGGAGAGTTTTGAGCAGAAGAGGGATGTGGTCTCATATATTTGAGAACTGCTCTTTTTTAAAATTAATTTTTATCTGAGTATAGTTGCTCTACAGTGTGGTAGTGTGGTGTTAGTTTCTGCTGTACGGCAAAGTAAATCAGCTATATGTATACAAATACACATCCCCTCTTTTGGGGATTTCCTTCCCATTTAGGCTGCAAGAAAGCACTAAGTAGGGAAGCTTCCATGAGCTGTACAGTAGGTTCCCATTGTTTACATATTTGATACATAGTGTCAGCAGTGTATCTGTGTCAAGCCCCAGCTCTGGGTGTCACCCCGCCCCCCTTTCTCCCTTGTGAGAATTGCTCTTTTGATAAGTGAGGAGGTGGGACAGGAGGCCGTCCTGTTGGGGATGTCATTTGTTGGATGAGTGACTATATATTGACAAGCATCTATATCCCAGGTCCTGTGCATAGATCAAGACACAAAAATTCCTGCCTTGCTGGAAGTGGCATTCTGGTGCAAGGGTCCCCAACCCCCAGTGTCACTCCCCATGGCTCCCCGTTGCTCCCATTACCACCTGAAGCGTCCCCCCCTCCCTCAGCCCTGTCCATGGAAAAATTGTCTTCCATGAAACCAGTCCCTGGTGCGAAAAAAGGTTGAGGACTGCTATTCTAGTGGGAGAGAGAAAAATACGTCAGTGAGAAAAAGAGGAGAAAGTGCAGGGAAGGCTTTGGAGCACGTGGAATGTTATAGTTCCGAATGGCATAATCGTGGAGGGCCTCCCTGAGGAGGCAGTGTGAGCAGTGGACAGATGAAATGATGGCAGCTTGTGTGGGTTTGGGGGAGAAGAGCAAGCCACGAGCCACTCAGAAAATGCAAATCGAGGTTCCTTTAGAGTGGGAGCAGGTCAGGGGTGGTGAGGGAGGAGGGTGCAGACGTAGCCGGTGCGGGGATGGGAACGGCCCACAGTGGTGACCTCTTCCCTGCCTACCACAGGGCAAACGGAGAGCCGAGGACGGCTGCAGGGGGTAGCAGAGCTGCGCCTGGCCGGCCTAGAGCTGACGGACGCCTCCTTGCGGCTCCTGCTGCGCCACGCACCCCAGCTGAGCGCCCTGGACCTGAGCCACTGCGCCCACGTTGGGGATCCCAGTGTCCACCTTCTCACGGCCCCCACCTCCCCGCTCCGAGAGACCCTGGTACACCTCAATCTCGCCGGTAAGCGCTGTCCCTTATCTCTCCATCCTTCCAGCCTCCTGGGCCCTGTGATCCGGGTGGACCCCTTGCTCACCTGGTCTCAGCTGCCGTCGCCCCCCTCAGGTTGTCACCGCCTCACGGACCACTGCCTCCCGCTGTTCCGCCGCTGCCCGCGCCTCCGCCGACTCGACCTGCGCTCCTGCCGCCAGCTCTCCCCGGAAGCTTGTGCCCGGCTGGCAGCCGCCGGGCCCCCTGGCCCCTTCCGCTGTCCAGAAGAGAAGCTGCTTCTCAAGGACAGCTAGTTGGGTGCCCCCCACCCTCCCCCAGGACTCATCAGGAGCCTGGACCTCAGGCCTTCATTTCACCCCTGCCAGGAGGCCAGGTCACCCACCTCATGACTTGGTATTCCTGAGTTTTACGACTTGGGGTTCCTGCCCAGGGACTCGAGCCAGCCTCCCCCACTCTCTACCCCCTGCACTGATATCTCTGGGGGTCTCTTCTTCCCATCCTCTCCCCCTTCCACCTGCTTTATCGTCCATCCCCTGGGGGAAGCGGGTCAGAGGTACTGGGGGCCGCTGAGCCAAAGGGCTGGTGGGAGGGGGGTTGAGGTGCAGTTTGAGGGGGGGCGAATGGGGAGAGTATCTGCACACAAGATGCTGGGAGCAGGGGGCTGGGGGAGGTGGAGGATGGGCTGGGGGGGGTGGGGGGCGGGCAGAGAGCAGACCATCAGGGGTTCAGGGAACAAAGACCAGATACTTGGAGTTGGGGGGGTAGGGTGGGGGGGCCAAAAAGGGAAACCAGAGGAGCAATTGGGGATGCAGGTGTCAGAGATGAGGGGATTCGGGGGACCAGGGGAAAGCAACAGGGCTGAGTGAGGGGCGGGGGGCAAGAGCAGGTGCAGGGGGGCAGTAGTAGCCTCTCGGGCCACCCCTCTCCTTCCTCCTCCCCGGATTTCAGTTCCTTCTCCCCAGCCCTGACTCCTTGAACGTCACTGACAATGGCAGCTATCTTGAGGAGTGGGGCCCGCGGGCCTACCCGCTGTTCAGCGCGCCCTGGGGAGTGGTGAGGGGTACCCCCGCCCCCTACCTGCCTCCCCGCACTATACTTGAACATTCATCTGTACTGAAGTGTTACTTGAACCGGGGGAACCTCGGACCTGGGGGAGCCAGAGCTTAAGGGGACGGGACCAGCTTGGACTGAGACTGGACTGGTGGACCACCCAGTTCGGACTGGACCACCCCAGGCTCTCTTGCTTTACTGTATTGAGCAGCTCCACCCCTCCTGACCCTGAGGTGGGGGTGGGGGGTGGTGGGCCAGCCCAGTGACGGGGAAGATGGGACTCCTCCAGCTTGGCTCTTCCCACTCTTTCATCGTCATGGAACCTTGTATCCCATTTGCCCAGGGAACTGCCACTCCTGGTTGCCATGGAATTAGCAGCCAATGGACACCTCCCAAAGCCAGTGCTAAGGCTGGAAATGGCCCCTCTTAGTTGCCATGGGAACTTAGTAGACTCTTGGCCCTCCCCTGCCCCTTCCTCTGCGGGGGCGGGACTTTGGGAGCCAGGGGCAGGGGCAGGGGCCAGGTCCCGCCCCTCAGCCTGGGTCTCCCTGGGGAGCCAGACTGGACCATATTGGGGAGGGGGGAATATCCACATACCTCAGGTAACAGGGAGGTGCACGGGTTGGGGGGGAGGGACTGGGTGGACCAAAGGCCGGAGGGGAGGGGGTCCTGGGGATTCACAGAAGGCTTGAGGATGGGGCCGCTTGAGGGAGGGGGAGGAGGCAGCCCAGCGAGGGATAAGCGGGGGACCCAGCCGGGCTGGGCCCCTGGGCCCCGGATCTGTACAATATGGTTTGCTATAAAACTCAAAATCTTCCAGCCGGGGCCGCCGAGTTCGTGTGTGGTTGTCTGCGGCGTTAGGGATGCCGGAGGTGGGAGTTAGGGGGGGAGTTAGGGAGTATTCTTTGAGGGTCTGGGAGGATGGGGCTCTTTGGATGGGTCTGGGGCACCTAAGGTCTAAGTGGGCCTCCAGAAATTGAGGCTGCAGGGCCTCCTGCAGTCTTTAGGGTGGGATGGGGTCACTTCCCCCGAGTTCACTGTTCAGGTGAGGGTTAGGAGTCTGGACTGTGCAGGTGTACCTGGAGTGGTCCAGGATCCGGAACTCCCAGTCACGGGCTCGGCGTTCATCACAGTGGGGCTGAGGCACCCAGAGGACATCCTAGGTGGACTGGGGTCTCGGGGTCCGTTGGGATCTCTGTCCACGGTCCCCCGGCTCCACCCCATCATGTGGCCGCCTCAGCTCCGCCTCCGCCCCAGTTCCTGTTTCGGCCTCGGCTGCAGCCCCTAGGGCTCCCCGCAGTCGCCTGCTCTTCCTGCTCCGCCCGGGCCACGTCTTCCTGGGAGCTCGCCGCCCGCATCCCCGCTCGTCCCGTCGGGGCATGGGGCCTTCCCCAGACCTGGGCCCGCCCTCCTGGGGCCTCAGAAGCAACTCGGCTCCGCCTTGACGGACCAGCCCGCTTGGTGCCGCGGCCCCAGGATGAAGGGCGGCGAGGGGGACCCGGGCGAACAGGCCCCGCTGAACCCGGAGGCCGAGAGCCCCGCGGGCTCGGCCACATACCGGGAGTTCGTGCATCGCGGCTACCTGGACCTCATGGGGGCCAGTCAGCATTCGCTGCGGGCGCTCAGCTGGCGCCGCCTCTACCTCAGCCGGGCCAAGCTCAAAGCCTCCAGCCGCACGTCTGCCCTGCTCTCGGGCTTCGCCATGGTGAGGGGAGGGAAGGGGCGCACAGGGTGGGGGTGAAGCCCATGGGGGGGAACGGGTCGGAGGCAAGGTGAACAGGTACCTAAGGAAGACAGGGTGGAGGAGTGGGAAAGGCCGGTCTTTCAAAAGGAAAAGTGGGGGGAGCAAACAAGGTCCCAAGGGACTACGCAAGTGTGTGTGTGTGTGTCTCTCTCTCTCTCTTAATGGGTGTGGGGGTGGCTCCTAGCATAAACTGGGCCCGAGGAGGATAAGCAAATCCTAAACGCGTCACTGGGGACACACATCACGGGGCATACATATGCAAGGACAGAGCGCAGAGCTCCAGAAGGGGCAGGACACGCAGAAGTGGCTTCTGGGTCCCCACCACAGGCTCAACAGCAAATCCGAGCTGCTTGGGGCTGAAGGATCACTTCAAGGATGCAGGGGTGAGAATAAACTGGATGGAGTGGTCACCCAACAGGAGGAGGGAGGCCAGGCCCTAGCGGACATGAAGAGTGCTTAGTGGTGGCCTGGGAAAGCTCTCAGAAGATATCTGTGAGGGAGTCTCTGGGGAGAAAGCTGCCTAGGAAGCACGATTCTGGAGATGATAAACTCCAAGTGTGGGCAGATGCTAATCAGCTAACGGTCCACCAGAGGCCTCACAGGAAGCAGGCTGAGGGAGGTCCCAGGGTGAGAAGACATCAGCAGACACAGGTCCTGGCTCCTTCCTGCCTGTGGCCAGCTGTGTGACCCTGGACAGGCCTCTGGCCGCCCCCCCCACCCATCGCTGGCCAGTGGGAAATTGTGAGATCATGGAAGGGCGCGCCCTCTGAGGCTGGCCAGGGAGCCACCCCAAGCAAGATGAGCTGATTCTTGTCATCAGATCCTGGGTCCAGGCACGTCAGAGCAAGACTCGCATCAGAATGGCTGAGACTCCCTGTTGATGGAAACCGAGGCCCAGAGCGGGGTGGTGGCCCAGCAGCTGAAGGGTACAGGAGGAACTGAGACCCAGGGTCGCTGGACTGCTCGTCCAGGATATTCCACCATCATGACAGGAAAAAGGAGAAAATGGGCTAGAGAGGGGTCCTCATGGAAATGGGGATATCAAGATGGGGATAAAAAGGGGCCATAGCCCTGGGTGGTTTGAGTTAGTCCCTGCCCCTCTCTGTGTCACAGCCTCTGTATTTGGATGACTGGCAGGAACATTTCTATCCCTGAGGGTCATCCTTAGATCTACGGTTTTCTATGTGAGGGTCCTGGATCCACAGGCCAGCTCACCCTGCCCGATGTGGGGTCATCTTGGAACAGGGAATGCTCCCCTTCACCTGTACAGACTGCAGAGAAAGGAGAGCAGCCCTGGGGACCCAGCTGAGGGAGTTGCCCCACCCCCAACCCCCCATGGTCCAGCGTGTTCCCAAGGAGACAATCCCGCCTGCTGCTGAACTTGCAGGTTGCTGAGGTGACAGCTTAAGGGCCAGGACCTTCTCTGCAGGATCAAGAGGCCAGATGAGTAGGTTCTGGGGGCCAGACTGGCTCCAGTCCTGTCAGGGATGAGCAAGTTTGAATCAGGCTCCAGGAGAAACCAAGACCAGGCCTGGCCCAGATTGCTGTCTGTAGAAAACTGCTAACATCCGCTATGGCCCAATTTCCCAAAATACTCAGCCTTGCCTTCCTACTGCTACCCTCTCAGCTCTGTACTTTCCTCCTTACCCCAGCCCAGAGCAATCTAATGGATCCTGCGAGAACCAGGCATGGGGAAAGAACCTGATCCTGGAATTCAGGTGACCCGGGTTAGAATAACATTATATAAATTGTATTGAACCGTCACTAAGTACCAGGTACTATGCTTAAGGCTTTAATGTGTATCATCTTCCTGTCATCCTACAAAGTAGGTACTACTACTATTTTATAAATGAGAAAACAGGATCAGAAATATTAAGACACCTGCCTACAGTTCCACAGCAAGTAAGTGGCAGGATTTGAATTTAGTCAGTTTAGCTCTAGAATCCAAATTTATACAACCCTAGAACAAGATCATCAACTCAAATATGTGCAAAGACCACACAGGTGATATGGATGTCAAGTTGGCTGGGCGGGGACTGTGGCTTTCAAGAGACCGTCATCTCCTGTGCAGAGGGAGCAGCCATGACTCGACTCTGACTGATAGTTGCCATGCAGGAATATGGGCCTGGTGTAATCAGATCTTCCAAATTTCCGGGAGGAGCTAGAAATAGGGATATTTACATGAAATCTCTTGAGTTTTAGAAGTTGGCAACAATTCTTAAAAAAAAAAAATGCACTGTCTGAGCCAAGCAAAACATGTTTGCAAGCTGGCTTGGGTTGTGGCGTGCCAGTTTGCAAACTCTGGCCTTGGACTTCAGTGTTAACTCTAATAATAACAGCAAACATCTACTTGAGCATACTGTGTACCTCACACTATTCTTTTCACTTGATGTGTCTCTAAATGTATCATTAAATTTTCACAACAACCCTATAAGGCAGGTAGGTGCTGTTATCCATCCCTGTTTTCCAGATGCGGAAAGAGAGGCACAGAGAGAACTAAGCCACTTTACTTGCTCAAGATTACACAGTTTGTACAACTGAAAATGAACCCAGGCAGCCCCGCTCCAGAATCTGTGCTTTTTTTAACCCCTATTTTTTTTTAAGTGAAAATGATGTGCATCTTTTAAAAAATTATCTTAAACTGATTTATTTGGCTGCATTGGGTCTTAGTTACAGCACATTGGACATATTGCTGCCCACAGACTCTCCACTTGCAGCTCATGGGCTTAGTTGCTCTGAGGCATGTAGGAGCTTAGTTCTCCCTCCAGGGATTGAACCCATGTCCCCTGCATTGCAAGGCAGATTCTTAACCACTGGACCATCAGGAAAGTCCTGGGCCCCTGTGTTATAAAAGATAAGATGGTCAGAAACATGCCATCTAACCCTCTAATTTCCCCCGAGGAGGGGAAACCAAGGCCTAGAAGAGGACAGAGCCTTGCCAAGGTTGTCCATTTATTCACTTAAAGCATGGGGGCCTTCTTTCTACCAAGCATTGTTCTAGGTCTTAGGGATACATCAGTGATGTACAGGCAAAGAAACCCTCTACTGTTGAGGTCATGGATGCTCAACCCATCCCCTCTTGTCCCCGCAGGTGGCCATGGTTGAGGTGCAGCTGGAGAGCAACCACGAATACCCGCCGGGCCTGCTGGTGGCCTTCAGTGCCTGCACCACCGTGCTGGTGGCTGTGCACCTCTTTGCACTCATGGTCTCCACCTGTCTGCTGCCTCACATTGAAGCCGTTAGCAACATCCACAACCTCAACTCTGTCCACCAGTCTCCACACCAGCGACTCCACCGCTACGTGGAGCTGGCCTGGGGCTTCTCCACTGCCTTGGGCACCTTCCTTTTTCTGGCTGAAGTTGTCCTGGTTGGCTGGGTCAAGTTTGTGCCCATCGGGGCCCCCTTGGGCACATCAGGCTCAATGGGACCTGCCTCCCAGCTGCCTGAGACTCTGCCGCCAGTGGCCACCTCCGTTAGTCCAGCTTCCAAGCCATCCTCCACTTCTGTAGCCCCGTCACAGGCTGAGGCCCCTGAGGCCTGCCCCCCACGGCAAGCATGTGGCAGTGGTGCGGCCCATGGACCAGGCTGGCAAGCCGCCATGGCCTCCACGGCAATCATGGTACCTGTAGGGCTAGTGTTTGTGGCCTTCGCCCTGCATTTCTACCGCTCCTTGGTGGCTCACAAGACCGACCGCCACAAGCAAGAGCTAGAGGAGCTGAGTCGCCTGCAGGGGGAGCTTCAGGCTGTGTGAGGCTGGTGTTAGCCCAAGGCTGAGAGCACTGCCTGCCCCAGGGGTCAGTCAGAGGCCCCGGATCTACCAATCCCATTCTGCTACCCTGCGTGGAGCCACTTCTTGTGGCCACTCTCAGGTAGAAAACAGATTCCTGCCCTCAGGGTCCTTTGGGCTGGACCTTGGGGCAGCTCCCACGTTCCCAGGGATTCTCCCTGTTTAGTCTGCCCCATGGGTTTTGGAAGCTCTACTCTACACCCAGGGGGCTGGGAGGAGAATGAGAGTTAAGTGGAAGGTCCTCAGTCCAAGCTCCTGCAGCAGGTAGAGGGGAGGCGGGGAGACTCTGGTCAGACCTTAGGTGCTCTTAGCCACTTGCCCCCATACAGAATGAGAATGTCAGAAGGATACACGCCCATCCAGTTGCCCCAGAAGGCAACCAATCCTTATTTTACTTTTGTAGAACCTGTTTTATGGTTGGCTTTTTTTTTTTTTTTTTTGAAGCTTTCCCCCATCCTCAGATTTTGATTTCCATGCTCTCGCTTTGGCATTTGGGTAGAGAGGGATTTAGGTGTTTCTCCCCCAAGAATAGGTCCAGCCTTTCCAAGGGAGAGCTTCCCTATTTGGAGGAGGTTCAAATGCCTGCCTCACTGCCCTAGACACACATTCATGCTTCTATAACTGATTCCTACTCTCCTGGTCCAGGGCTGGGGGTGCCGCGTGTCCAGCCTGACTCCCTAGCAAGGATTGGGGTGATAAGGGAGAAGGTCCATTCCATAGCCCTTAGAATACAGAACTATTCTGACACTGAATTTTTGATGCACCTAGTTTTGTATAATAAATTGTGTTTTACACATGTCGCTGTGGCTGTGAATGGAGTAAAGAGGAGGCCTCCTCGGGAACAGGGACTTGTTCTTAAGAGCCAAGTGGAGGCAAGTATCCCTGAGGGCAGGATAGGGGTGGAGCAGAGAAGGTTCCAGGCTTGACTCCCTTCTAGTGCTGACAGGGCCCAGTAGTTTCTGAATGCGGAGACTGAGTTAGGCTAAAGGGTTTTGCAATCTTGTTACTGAGTCCAGGGTCTGTCTCTTCCACTGAGCATGGGAGTGAAAAAGCTGTTTTAAAACTTCACATTCAAAAAACTAAGAGCATGGCATCCAGCCCCATCATTTCATGGCAAACAGAAGGAGGAAAAGTGGAAACAGTGATAGATTTTTATTTCTTTGGGCTCCAAAATCACTGCAGACAGTGACTGCAGCCACGAAATTAAAAGAAACTTGCTCTTTAGAAGGAAAGCTATGACAAACCTAGACAGCATATTAAAAAGTAGAGTCATCATTTTTTCAACAGAGGTCCGTATAGTCAAAGCTATGGTTTTTCCTGTTGCCATGTATGGATGCAAGAGTTGAAGGCTAAGTGCTGAAGAACTGATGCCTTCAAATTGTGGTGCTGAAGATTCCTGAGAATCGCTGAGACTACAAGTAGATCAAATCAGTCAAGCCTAAGGAAATCAACCCTGAATATTTATTTATTGGAAGGACTGATGCTGAAGCTGAAGCTCCAGTTCTTGGCCACCTGATGTGAAGGGCAGTAGAAAAGACCCTGATGCTGGGAAAGATTGAAGGCAAGAGAAGGGGCAGCAGAGTATGAGATGGTTAGATAGCATCACCAACTCAATGGATATAAATTTGAGCAAACTCCAGGAGATAGTGAAGGAGAGGGAAGCATGGCATGCTGGAGTCCATGGAGTTGCAGAGTTGGACAAGACTTAGCAACTGAACAACATTAAGTTTCTTTTAGTGTAAGTTTCTTTCTTGAGTAACTACTACATACTAGGGGCTTCTCATAGGTCATCTTATTTAGCTTATTTAACTGATTTAACAATCACCTCAAGAGACAAGTCTTTATGACTACTATTTCAGAGATAAGGAAGCCTCAACCTAAGAAGGTTGAGGATCTTTCCGAAAGCCACACACCCAGTCAGGGAAAACTTGAACCACCTTTACTATCACAAGGGGAATCTTTCGCTTGAGAAAAGGAGTATCTTTCAACTAGGACCAGAGAAAGAATCTGATTTCATTACCCCTGTTTCCATTGTAAATTTATTTCTTCAGCCTAATTTTCCTTAAATTTGTTAAGGGTCCTAAGCCTCTCCCAGAAGGGTTCTTTTGGTGTTGAGATTTTGGACAAATCGCTTTTCCTGTTCCTTAAAGTGTGAATTTACATGAACCAGGCCTCAGGGGCCTTTCCTGCAGTTTTAATGCCTACAATAGTTCTGCATAACAGTAATTAACATCTATTTTCCGAGGAAGAATCTAAAGCTTTTTGAAGTTAGTGACTTGCCCAAGGTCATACATCAAAAAGTCTGGAACTTAGGGCATCCCCTCAGCTCTGACAGTGCCTGGGAGTGCCATTACCCTGAGACCAAGATACCTGCGTCTAAGCTTACTAAGAAAAAGGGTGCTGAGCATCAGGGCGACCTCAGCCCAAGTCTCAGGTTTAAGCCTGGGCTGGTGCTGCCCTCGAGCGGCGGGACTGCGTAAGGGAGGCGGGGCAGAAGGTTGCACAAAACGGCACAAAACGGTTACTGAAAACGGCGGGCACTGGGACCATGATAATCTGGGAAATCGACCAGCCCACCCTAGTTCACGTACGACCTAATTTATCGTTTTTTACAGGACCGGTTCAAGATCCTTTAGGACCCACCCTTATCGCATAACTTTGATACAGACTAAGATTTAATCACTAATGGCGGGTCAGTACAGGCAAAGTGGGGCACCCTCTGCCGGCCTCAGTGTCCCCCATCTGTCAAATGGGCATCTTAAAAAACTGCCCAAAGAGGATAATGGGAGGAAAACGTTCCTTGCATTACGTGAGGCGCCAAACAGCCTGAGTCACCGTTGTTGGTGGTATTTTTCCATCTCCTGGGCACCCCTCCCAGCCCGCCCGGGTTTCCGAGGGTCCTACAGGAAGCGCCCCGAAGACGCCGGGCTCCGCACGCTGACCACGCCCTCTGTGCGCGGAGCCTTGGCTCCACCCACTAAATAATTCGCAGATTCGCTAGGCCGGCTCCTCCTCCGAATTTGTCGGGCCCCTCCATACTCGGCTGAAAATTCTCATCGGACTCCGTAACCATTTCCCCCAGGTCGGAACTGAGCAGTCCTCTGAGTTGTGCTAGTAAGAAAGATCCAGGAAAAGTGGCCGACTCTGCCAACAGGGCTTGGCTAACCAGGCATTATTTTCTTGACTCCACCAAGCCTGGTGAAGGGAGGCAACAGCTGAGGCCAAGACTCGTGGCGAATCTGCAGCCTTTCAGACCTTTGATCGCTTAAGGAAGGGGCAGGAAAGAGGAGAAAAGGAGCGCGCATCTCGTCTACCGATTCGCCCCGCCCGCCTGACGAATCTGCGCCTGTTCAACGCGCCACTCAAATCTCCCCAGCTCTGGCTGGCCTCCTCCCCTTCGCTCCGCCCCCTTTTCCTCTGGGATTAGTCGCTGCTTTCAACGCCGCCGATTCGTCAAGGGTCCCAGGCCAGAGCAGCTGGATAGTCGCGGTGAAGTCCATTCTCCGGGGGATGCGGCCAAACTCCAGGCTCAATGGGCCGCAACTCTTGAGCTTCATAGGCCGCCGACCGAGGCGAAGCCGCTATCCTCGGCCCCGTGGGTCTCCCGGAGTCGCCCGTGGCGAAAGTGCGAATATAGAAGCTGTGCCCGCTGGGCCTCGCGCAGGTGGCGGTGGTGTTTGGTGCGCGCGCCGGGGAGGTGGTGGTGGGGGGGCGCCGCCGCCGCCACCGCTGCGGGGCCGGGTCTCGCGCTGTCGCCGCCGCCGCCGCCGCCGCCTCGCGCCGCTGAGGTGCCGCGCGGGGTGGGGGGAGGGGGAGCCGCTCGCCGCGAGCGGGTGAGTGGGGCCGCGCCGCGCGTGCGCGGAGATGGGGGGGCAGAACGCGCCGGGGCGGGAGGAGAGGGCAGCGGCGCGCGTTTCCCCCACCCCCCGCCCGGATTCAGGGCCGAAGCCGGGTCTCGGGCTCGGTCTCGCGGTGTTTCCAACGCCCCGAAGAGGTGCCACTTCTTGGCCAGAGGATCGGGGCGCGGGGACGGGAGCGGTGTGTGGGAGCGGGAGCCGGGCTTGGCCTGGGCCGCTGGCCGGTGAGGAGGCGGGAGGGGGCGGGGCCTGCCAGGGGGCGGGGGAGGGGTCTTGCGCCGAGGCCAAGTGGGGCGCGCGCTAGGGAGAACGGGAAGGTAAGGGGGCGCGAGATGGGCCTGGGGGCCAGAGGGGAGAGTTGGGAGGTGGAGAGAGGATGGGGTGTTATGGTGAAAGAAGGTACTTGGGAGAAAATCTGGGGGAGTCTCGGGTCATGGTGAGTGAGGTATGGAAACTGAGGTGATGAGAGTTACCTGGAGTCGGGGCTAGTCAGCGAGGGGCAGCAAGGGAGTTGGGCCTAAGTCGTGAACCCCTTTGCTCATCACTCTTTCCTCGCAGTGTAAATGAGCAAAGATGGATCAGGAAGGTGGGGGAGATGGGCAGAAGGCCCCGAGCTTCCAGTGGCGGAACTACAAGCTCATCGTGGATCCTGCCTTGGACCCTGCCCTACGCAGGCCTTCTCAAAAGGTGTACAGATACGATGGAATCCACTTTAGTGTCAACGTGAGTGTCCCAGGCCTTCCCCAGATCTAGGGAACTCAAACCCGATCTCCTCTGTTACCTCTGCTCATAACCTAGAACCTGCCTTCTTTAAAGTGGGCAACCAGAACCCAGCTCTTCTGCTCGTGGATCTCCAGAGGGGCTCTAGAGATCAACACTGTGGTTTCACCTTGAGCTGTCTCTCTGTTCCTGATTATTTTCCTAGGACTCAAAGTATATACCAGTGGAAGACCTCCAAGACCCCCGTTGCCACGTCAGGTCCAAAAACAGAGACTTTTCCCTCCCAGTCCCTAAGTTTAAGGTACGTTTCTGCTAGTCTCCTGGTGTGGTGGCCCTTGGAGGGTGTGGAGGCTCCATCCTGGTAGTCTAGTCTTAATGAAGCATAGGGAAAGGGGGTTTTCCTAGTGAAAGAGTCTAAAACAGATCTAATAATCTCTGAGGCTGAGACTGAGTTGTTGTGGACAGGAGGTGTGTTTATTTTCTAGAAAGGTATATGTTAGGTGTTTCAAAAAGGGTATTAACTTTTTGAAGGGTGAAGACAGGTCCATCTGCTACACCTATCACTGTGTACTTCTAGACTGTGCATAGCAAAATAGTACCCTGTGTGCTACCCCAATTTCTCAGTTAAGGGGAGTGACAGTGCCAGGGACTCCATCCCTGGAGTCCTCTATTCCTCTCTCTTACTCTGTGATTTTTCCTCAGAGGATTCCCATGTCTCTGTCCAGGCGGGATACTCATCAGTCCTTGGAACACTGGGTCTAGAAAACTGGTGGTTCTTAATCTCCTTTGTGAACTCTATTCTTCCTTTTTAATAAGTCACTTGTGGGGTTCCCGCTTCCCTCTTTCACATTGTATACTTTTCCTGGACAATGTCTTTCCCATCCACAATTTTGACTATTACTGAAGTGTTGATGGCGTCCAGATCTCTTGAAACTCCAGACTTATTTGCCTGGTGGAGGGACAGCTCCATCTGGAGGCCCCACAGAAATCTCAAGCTCAGGAGATATAAAACAATTATCTTCACCCCCTTTGTCCTGCTTTTCTTTCCATTTTCCTTTTGCTGATGAATGGCAACACCACGTACTCAGCTGCACAAGCTAGAAACCTGGGTGTCATCCTATGATTCTTCTGTCCTTAACCTGTCACCAAGTTGTGCTGACTCTTTTTCTAAACACATCTCTCTTTTTTTTTTTACATTAATTTTTCTGTTTCTGTTGCCATTCTTTTAATACAGAGTCTTATGGTCATTTTCCCTGGTTTCCCTGTCTCTGTTCTCTTCTCCGTTTATTGCTGTCATTTATCTCTTTGGTTTTACTGTCATCTCATTTTGTTTTTGTTGGCAAGTTCACATTCTGTGTGCACTGGCACGTGTGACTGCTGGTCTGGCCAGCCTCGTCTCCTGCCTCGATAGTGCATACCTGTGCTCTCTCGTCCTGTGTGCTTTGCGGTTTCTAGGCAACGCCAAGTCATTTTATAGTCGTGTGCCCTACAGGTCCTGTCATTATGGTGAACTCCTGTTTATCCGAAAAGTCCAGTATGAATGACACCACCTTTATGAATTTTTTCCTGCCTACCCTCTCTGAGCAAAGGTTTCGTTCTCTGGGCTCCCAAACGCCCTGTCTGCACCTTTGTTGCCACTTGTTGTGTCGTGTTCTGATTGTGCGTGTCTATGTGTCCTGTCTGCCTTTCTGCATAGAACTCTCTTTTCTCCATCTTTGTATTCCTAGTGCCCTGTCCTTGGGAATCACTTAGTGAAAGCTGAGCTAGTGAATTATTTTCATATAACTGGTTCCTTCTATGAATGTTAAGTTCTCACTTTGTACATTTCTTTTTCTGGTTCTTGCCATCATTCTGTGCAGAGAATTCAGGGAAGAGAGGGGTCAGGACAGATGTAGCCTTTGTTGGGACCCCCTTCCCCATCCCCTTGTCTCTTGATTTCCCCATTGTCTCCCTCTCAGCCTCATGGATCTTGCTAAAGTTTCCCAATGGGGCAAGACATGGTGATCAGTAGTGAGACTCTAGACTTAACTCCTGTCCCCTCCACAGCTGGATGAGTTCTATATCGGACAGATCCCACTGAAAGAAGTCACATTTGCAAGGCTGAATGACAACGTGCGGGAGACCTTCCTGAAGGACATGTGCCGAAAGTATGGTGAGGTGGAAGAGGTGGAGATCCTTCTCCACCCCCGTACTCGCAAGCACCTGGGCCTGGCCCGCGTGCTCTTCACCAGCACTCGGGGAGCCAAGGAAACAGTCAAAAACCTCCACCTTACCTCCGTCATGGGCAACATCATCCATGCCCAGCTCGACATCAAAGGTGAGGGCTCCCTCGCCTGCTGCCCAGGATTGGGCTCAGATGGAGATGGTACACGCAAAATCTTCTTGGGGCCCGGCAAGTAGTCAGGTCCATAATTTCTCCTCTGAAACTCTTGGGCCACGTGTTTCTCACGTCAGAATTTTTTAGAGAGATTATGGTACAGATACGGGCTTTTTCATGTTGTCTCTGGCAGGGCTGGGGCAGCACCCTCTGGTTTAGTGTATGCCTGTATTTTGTGAGAAACGATCTGAAGAGTCACACTGCTACTGCTGCTGCTAAGTCGCTTCAGTCGTGTCCGACTCTGTGTGACCCCATGGAGTGGGTTGCCATTTCCTTCTCCAATGCATGAAAGTGAAAAGTGAAAGTAAAGTCACTGAGTCGTGTCCGACTCTTAGCGACCCCATGGACTGCATGCAGCCCACCAGGCTCCTCCGTCCATGGGATTTTCCAGGCAAGAGTACTGGAGTGGGGTGCCATTAAAAACGATAGTAAATAGCCTCAGGTCAGGTTTTGGCACCAAGTTCTAAAAAACACTGGCTTTTGAAATTTTAGATGGAGAATTAGGGACATATATAGGTGAGTGAGGGGCTTCCTTGGTAGCTTAGGTGGTAAAGAATCTGCTTGCAGTGTGGGAGATGGGGTTTTGATCCCTGGATTGGGAAGGTCCCCTGAAGAAGGGAGTGGCAGCCCACTCCAGCATTCTGCCTGGGGAATTCCATGGGCAAAGGAGCCTGGTGGACTATAGTCCATAGGGTCTCAAAGAGTCAGACACACCTGAGGGACGAAGTAGCAGCAGCTGAGGTGAGTGAAGTGGTCTGGACTTCTGTGCTAAGTAGCTGTAGGGAGGGGTGGGGACTGTGGCAGCTGTCTAGTGGCATCTGAAGGTGCTAGCTATTAGCCGACACTAGCCAGTTTGTACATGAGGATGAAGACTAGCAGATTTTTTTAAGCCCCAAATCTAGTTTTTTTGTGTGAAATCTCGTGGGTTTTGTTTTTGTTTAAGATACTTATTTATTTGGCTGTACCTGGGTCTTAGTTGCAGCGTGCAAGATCTTTAGTTGTGGCATGCAAACTCTTAGTTGCAGCGTGTAGGATCTAATTCCCTGACCAGGGATCAAACCTGGGCCCCCTGCCTTGCGACTGCATAGTCTTAGCCACTGGACCACTGGGGAAGTCCCAAACCAGTGGGTTTCTCCCTCACCCGTCCTAATACTTTAAGTGATTGTATAGGACAAATAAATCACAATGGTGGGCTGAGTTCAACCTTCAGGCTGCCATCGTACTGTAGTTAACAGGATGAGGAGGATGGTGGGGTCCAGCTTGAGATGACTGGGTTTGAATTCAGGTTTCACCACTCTGCAGGTCAGTTTTCTTTAAGCCTGTACGATAGAGTTATGGATGCTTTTCTCTGCTGGTGATTGTCGAACATAGTAACAGACGTTAGAAGTATTTCTGTAAACTATTAAGGGTCACTTGATATGTTATTTGTAGTAGTTACCAAGTAGAGACTAGGTAGCAGAACTTAAAGCCCCTAGGCTCCAGGAAATCTTAGCAAATTAAGGCCTGAGAAAAAAGTGGGACTACAAAATCTGAAAGGAGTTATTTCCTCCATCTGACTCTGTTGGTTCCCATTCTCTTCCCTCTAGGTCAACAACGAATGAAATACTATGAACTGATCGTCAACGGCTCCTACACCCCTCAGACGGTGCCCACTGGGGGCAAGGCCCTGAGTGAGAAGTTCCAAGGTTCTGGTGCAGCCACGGAGACGGTGAGAAGCTCGTAGTTGGCGATGCCCTCACCCCATGGGTGCGGTACTTAGACGCCAGGGGCAGCCTTTGGGCAGTTCCAGACTTCACTGTTAAAATATAGGAAGAGCCAGAAAAAGGACGCCTCACTGCTTTCCAAAAGCAGGGGATCGGGGTTCTTGGTTTGGTGAAGGTCATGTTGTCAAATGGTGCTTGACCTCTTCTCGTTTCCCCCTGCTGCACTCTCTCCCCCCAGACCGACTCCCGCCGCCGCTCCTCGTCAGACACAGCTGCCTTCCCGGCGGGCTCGGCTGTGGTGGGCACTCCCGGCAATGGCACCCCCTGCTCCCAAGACACAAGCTTCTCCAGCAGCCGACAGGACACCCCGTCTTCCTTCGGCCAGTTCACCCCTCAGTCCTCCCAAGGAACCCCCTACACGTCTCGGGGCAGCACCCCCTACTCTCAGGACTCTGCCTACTCCAGCAGGTGCAGCGGAAAGCCCCTCTGAGACCCTCAGAGGCGGGGAGCTGCCTGGGAAGAAGAAACCCAAAGTCTCAAAGAGGGAGTTGGGAACAATTGGTCTTATCGGTTCCTTGCGGATTCAGCCAACACACCCCTGTCCTCAGGGAATTTACTCTGTGGCTAGGAACCTAACAGCCATTAGATCTCCCTTTGGGGGCAGTGTAGAAGGGTTTTGGGTGCTGATGCCCGGGGCAGTGGGGTTTGGTCATACAAAGCTGCACTCCGCTAACCGCTGCATGTTTCCTCCAGCACCACTTCAACCTCCTTCAAGCCCCGGCGGTCAGAGAACAGCTACCAAGATTCCTTCTCCCGCCGCCATTTCTCCGCCTCTTCGGCCCCCACGACCACCTCTGCCGCCATCTGCACCACCACTGCAGCCACCGCTGCCGCCGCCGCCTCTTCCTCCTCGTTGTCTTCATCCTCTTCGTCGTCCTCTTCTTCCTCCTCCTCTCACTTTCGCGGTTCTGACTCAAACTACCCAACGTATTACGAAAGCTGGAATCGCTACCAACGCCATGCTTCCTACCCGCCCCGCCGGGCAACTCGGGATGAGCCTCCCGGGGCCTCTTTTGCTGAAAATACTGCTGAGCGCTTCACGCCATCCTACACCTCCTACTTGCCCCCCGAGCCCAACCGGCCTGCTGACCAGGACTACCGGCCTCCTGCGTCTGAAGCTCCGCCCCCAGAGCCTCCAGAACCTGGTGGAGGAGGGGGCGGCGGGGGGCCCAGCCCTGAGAGAGAAGAAGCTCGAACCTCCCCGCGCCCAGCCTCACCGGCCCGTTCCGGTTCCCCAGCCCCAGAGACCACCAACGAGAGCGTGCCCTTCGCTCAGCACAGCAGCCTGGATTCCCGCATTGAGATGTTGTTGAAGGAGCAGCGTTCCAAGTTTTCCTTCCTGGCCTCTGACACCGAAGAAGAGGAAGAGAACAGCAGCACGGGCCCAGGGGCTCGGGACACAGGGAGCGAGGCCCCTTCTGGGTCTGGTCACGGGCCCTGCACACCCCCTCCAGCCCCTGCGAGTTTTGAGGATGTGGCACCTACAGGGAGTGGGGAAACAGGCGCTACCCGGGAGTCGCCCAAGGCCAACGGACAGAACCAGGTGAGTTTGGGGTCTGCCCACGGAAGTGCCTGGGGTCTGGGAGAGCAGGCTTGGGCCTAGGGGAAGAAGGAAGAGAAGTGGGCAAGAGAACAGAGATTTGGGGAAAAGTCCATGGAACCGGCGGTAGCCTCCTGTGACCATCCTTTGTGCCCCACAGGCTTCTCCATGCTCTTCTGGAGAGGACATGGAAATCTCCGATGACGACAGGGGCGGCTCACCTCCTCCGGCCCCGACACCCCCCCAGCAACCTCCGCCCCCTCCGCCGCCACCTCCCCCGCCCCCTCCTTACCTGGCTTCCCTTCCCCTTGGTTATCCTCCCCACCAGCCTGCCTACCTCCTCCCCCCGCGACCCGACGGGCCGCCTCCTCCCGAGTACCCTCCTCCTCCTCCACCACCCCCCCACATCTATGACTTTGTGAACTCCTTAGAGCTCATGGATCGACTTGGGGCTCAGTGGGGAGGAATGCCCATGTCCTTCCAGATGCAGACCCAGATGTTAACTCGACTCCACCAGCTGCGGCAAGGCAAAGGATTGACCGCGACCTCAGCTGGTCCCCCCGGTGGGGCCTTTGGGGAGGCCTTTCTCCCATTCCCGCCCCACCAAGAGGCAGCCTATGGCCTACCATACGCTCTGTATGCTCAAGGGCAAGAAGGTCGAGGGGCATACTCCCGGGAGGCCTACCACCTGCCTTTGCCCATGGCAGCCGAGCCCCTGCCCTCCTCAGTCTCAGGAGAAGAGGCCCGGCTGCCCCCCCGGGAGGAAGCAGAGCTGGCTGAGGGCAAGGCCCTACCATCGGCAGGCACCGTGGGCCGTGTACTGGCCACCCTGGTCCAGGAGATGAAGAGCATCATGCAGCGAGACCTCAACCGCAAGATGGTGGAGAACGTGGCCTTTGGAGCCTTTGACCAGTGGTGGGAGAGCAAGGAAGAGAAGGCCAAGGTGAGGGCCAGTGCCTGGGACTGGAGAGACCAGGGCTCCATTGGTGGAAATAGACCTCTGGCTTCTTCAGGCTACACAGCTCAGGAAAGAGAGGTAGTCAGGGTGAGTGGAGAGACGAGGCGCTCAGTGGTCCATACAGCTGAGCACAGAGGGGTTGGAGGGTACCCAGAACAGTAGAAAAGGGAGGTGTCTGAAGAGTCGGAAGAGCTTTGTCCTGGTTCCACTGCTGCCTTGCGGCAGACGAAGCCCGTAAATCTCTGGGCTTCGCTCTGCAGTGTCTCCATTTGTAGAGAGAGAGTAATAGCAGCAGCTTTGTGAGGTTGATAGACGGAATGAGCGGACTTTTGAGAAGATACCTGTACAGGGGCTGGTGGAGGGAGGTGTGGCGTAGATATGTGTCAAATGGAGAAGTGAGTGGATGCCTTTCTGTATTCCTGGGGCCTGGGAGTAGTTCTCAGGCAGGAGGCAGGAGGGAGCACCTGGGTTCTGGGGCTCAGTCCCCCTACTGCCTGCAGCCATTCCAGAATGCAGCTAAACAGCAAGCCAAGGAGGAGGATAAAGAGAAGACAAAGCTCAAAGAGCCAGGCCTGCTGTCCCTCGTAGACTGGGCCAAGAGTGGCGGTACCACTGGCATCGAAGCCTTCGCCTTTGGATCAGGACTGCGAGGGGCCCTGCGGCTGCCTTCTTTCAAGGTACCCAGAATTGTGATCTTGCCTGATTGGGTGGGGATAGAGTTGAAAGTGGGGTTCCCTTCCTTAGAATAAGGGTGGTTGGGGACCGTGAGTGTTTGGGTTTTCTCTTTTCATTTTGTAGGTAAAGCGAAAAGAGCCTTCGGAAATTTCAGAGGCCAGTGAGGAAAAGAGGCCCCGGCCTTCTACTCCAGCTGAGGAAGATGAAGATGGTGAGTAGGTCAGGTGGAGGAGAAAGGGGAAAACAGTCTGCTTAGATTCTGATGGCCTTCCCTGGGGGCTCAGATGGTAAAGAATCTGCCTACAATGTGGGAGACCTGGGTTTGATCCCTGGATCGGGAAGATTCCCTGAAGAAGGGAATGGCTACCCAGTCCAGCATTCTTGCCTGAAGAATTCTATGGACAGAGGAGCCTGGCAGGCTGTAGATTCTAATAGGAAAGCAAGAAGAAGGGGTGAAGGAGTGAAGGTGTCTTGAGGGCAAAAATCCAAGTGAAGATTTGAAACAAAGTTATAATAAAGTAGCTCTTTGAGATATGAAGTTAGACAGGTTATCCACCCAAAGTTACCATCTAATGCTTAAGCATGCTTGCACCCTTCTTACCAGTCTGTCTAAGTCTGAGCTATATAACTTAAAGGCTTCCGTGGCTGGGAATCTTCCTTACTGAATCTGATCTGCTTTCCTGGAAACTTGTTGACTTTAGTACAACTTTCTTGGGCCAGATATTAAAAGAAGTCACCTCCCTCTTTCACCCAGCCCAGAAAAGGATGAAAGATAAAATGGGTCTGGTGTGTTTAAAACTGTGTAAAGTGTGAAGGAACTCTGCAGTTTGTGTGTTTCTCTGCTGAGCCTCAGCTTCTTGTCTATGAAACAAGGTCTGTGTTATGGGACTGTGAGAAAGGCCAGTGGTGGTGTGTGAAGAGCTCCTTTTACCAGATGGGGCTGTTACTGCTGGTGGTAAATTGCGCCACCTACCCCTCTTCTGGACCTAGATGCTGAGCGAGAGAAGGAGGTTGGAGAGCCAGGCCGTCCGGGGACCAAGCCCCCGAAACGAGATGAAGAGCGAAGCAAGACCCAGGGCAAGCACCGCAAGTCCTTTGCTCTGGACAGCGAGGGGGAGGAGGCATCCCAGGAGTCCTCCTCAGAGAAGGTGAGGAGCCTGCGTTCTGAGTTCCTGCCGCCATAGCCAGCTTCTCTCTGCGCTGGAGCCCCGGTGGCCACGCTTCCTAGAGGACCAGTTGTTCTTCTCTTGTTAACTCCCAACTGTCCCTTTCCCTAAGGATGAGGAGGATGAAGAGGAAGATGAAGAAGATGAAGAGCGTGAGGAAGCCATGGATGCTGCCAAGAAGGAGACAGAAGCATCAGACGGTAAGCACCCAGGGTGTGCAGGTGAATTCTGGAAAGGGAGAGATTCAACCACCCGTCCAGCCCTTTCCTTGCCCGTGTAACCTGCCCGCTGGGTTGACTGGCCATCTGTGCCTTCCCCCACAACAACTGCCTTTTAGCCTCATTCTTTGGAACCCTTGGCCCACTGCAAACAACACCCAGAATACTCCCTCCTGCTTTCCTCTGAAACAGGCCCTCTCATGAAGACAACCCAGCACAGCCTATTTCTCTTCCCAAGATAAGAGGGCTGCCTTTTCCTGCTGGCCCTGCTGCTGCCACACCGTGCCTTTCCCCCTTTGGGCACTGCTCTTCCCTTAAAGCTGGGCCATCAAGCTCTGTCAGCTTCTTCCCCTGCCTGCAGCTGCTGTCATTGAAGCCAACTCTGTGCCTCAGTTGAACATATGTTCTTCCGCGTTGATTGAGGCCTGGGTACATGGTTCAGTCTCTCTCTTCATTCCTTTCTTCAGAAATAGATGCTGAGCCCCTGTTGTGAGGCAGGCACCGTTCTAGGTATTAGGACATAGCAGTGACCAAGGCAGAGGTGGTTCCTGCTTTTCTGAAGCTGGCGATCAGCCAGATGGGAGGCGGGCACTTGACAAACAAGTGGACAAATAGCAGCACTTCCAGTGGAGAGACTTGCTTTGAAGAAAATGAACCAGATTAATGGGGTCGGGAGGAACGGGCTCAGGGAATGGGGGAAAGATGGGCTCTTTTATAGCTGATGGTAAAGAAATGCCTCCGAGTGGTGCCATTTCAGAGGCCAGAATTGTAAGAACGATGGTCTGAGAGCCTCCCTCTCAGGAGAGCAGAGGGCAAAGTCATCTGCTAAGAGTGAGGGGCGCAGACCCCTTCACATCCACGTGGTCACCAGTTCCTGTCTGTCTTACCGTCTCAGTGTCTCTTCCAAGGGCACCATCTTCTCTTACCTATGACGTCCCCACTCAGCCCCCGGGTCTGCTGGGTGAACTCCCTGTCCTTGACGTCAGCATTTCCTTCACAAGGATGCCTTCCCTGATTTTGACCCACCAGGCAGAATCTGGGCCTTCCCATTGCCTGCACCGTGTCACCCCCGACCCCAACCCTTCGTACTGGAATTTATCACACTGTAGGCAAATTGTGTGCCCCTCCATCTCCTTGTGGGTAGGAGTCCCCAGCACCTAGCATGGAGCCTCACGTATCCCTAGTAGTGACTCAGTGAATGAACCCACAGCTTGACTAAATGAGGGGTCTTCTCACCTCGCCTGACTCCCCCTTCTGGATTTCCAGGCGAGGACGGGGAAAGCGATTCGTCCTCCAAATGTTCTCTGTATGCTGACTCAGATGGTGAGAATGATAGCACGTCGGACTCTGAGAGCAGCAGTTCCTCCAGCTCCTCCTCCTCTTCATCCTCTTCGTCTTCATCTTCGTCCTCCTCCTCCTCATCTGAGTCCTCCTCGGAAGAAGAAGAGGAAGAGGAGCAGCCAGCAACCATACCTTCAGCATCGTCGCCCCCCAGAGATGTCCCCACGCCCCTGTCAGCACCTGCAGAGGAGCCCGAGCCAGAAAGGGTTGAAGACTCCCCAGTCACACCTCTCCCCGAACAGGAGAAGTCTCCTGTGGGACCTGCAGGTAGGTGGTGGGGAGCTGCTGTCAAAGTCTTTGTGTATGTGTGTGTCTGTGTTCATGGGAACGGTGGGGTTGACATTTATTAATTGTATGCACATGTGTGACTCGTTGGAAAACATGCAGAGTTGACCAGGAGTCACCGTCTCCTGTCACTCCTCCCTTGGAAACATTTATGGCCTGACATGCTTAGATCACACTGCCAGAAACAGTTTTCTGAGACGGACCAGGTGTCTGGCTACTAAAAACAGAATGGTCTCTTCTCAAATAAGTTAAGGAGAGAATTCCCAATTTAGTAAATTTCTCCTCATTTTTTCTTAAGCCTCTTCCTTAATGTGTAGTATATACCTGGGTTTAAATGGACAGATTGGATAGATGATAACTGTTAACAATGTGAACTGAGAAGTTAGTTCTATCTTTGCTTTTCTTTGTGAATTTGTACATTCAGTTGTCATTTTATACCACACATGTAATGTATCTTGCTGAGTGAACTGTTGCTTCAGGCAGTAGATACTTATTTATTGAATGGGGGTGAGGGATAGGATAGGGTGCACAATAGGCCCTGTTTTCACCCTCATGAAACTTACCATCTGTAGGAAGAGACAGTTCAGTCTCCCCTTAAAAAAATACTTAAGAAATTCTGTGGCTACAAACTGTAAGAGCCATGAAAGAAAAGTCTAGGTACTTTGAGAACCTGGCACATCTGTGAGGAGGTCTTCCTGCTGAAGCACCACTGGGCTAGAGTCAAGCCAAGGCAGGCAGGAGAGCGTGTGCAAAGGCCCTGAGGCAGAGGAAATGGTGTGCCCGGAGATAAAAAGGAAAGCTAACCTGGGGAGTGAGAGTAAGGGGGAGCTAGGGTGGCCTAAACTGAAGAGATGAGCAAGGGCTGAATCATGGAAAATGAATAAGCCTCGCTAGGAATTTGAGCTTGATGTTGAGGGCAGTGGAATGCCATCAGAAGACTGACGTGATTATATCCATGTTTTGAAAAGATGCAGTGCAGAGAAAACTTGGAGAGGGGCCAGAGTGTATGCAGGGAGATTAAGAGGCTGTTGCAGTAAGGCAAGCAGTGGTGGTAATTCGGCTTGCTCTCATGATGGAATTAACTCGGTTTTCAAGTTCCACTTTAGAGATGTGTGTGGCCTTCCAGAATCTCGTTCGAACCTTGTTGGGAATTTGTCGTCTGAGACAGTCAGTGAGCACAGGAAGACCTTTCAGCATTGATGCACTCTGTTCTGGTGCAGATCCCGTGAGAGGAGGAATCGAGGCACTGATTAACCCTAAGACACCTTTCAGCCTCTTGAAGTCCTTGGGTGGCAGAAGAACTGATGGGGTTGCAGGTCAGGGGGTATTTATCGCAGTACTCTTTGGGAGGGTAGGAAGAAAAAGCGGGATGTGATCAGATCTGCATGTCAGGAGGATCATTTCGGCAGAAGTGGGAGGATTTCTAAGAGGTGAAGAAGGAAGTGGGACAGCTCCTGAGAAGGTTTGAAGGGATGGGGGTGAGCGAAGGGCCTGAACCAGAGCAGGGTGGTTACAGTGAGGACAGGGTGCGGGGAGCGGAAGTCGGGAGGAGGGTTTGAGAGAAACTTAGGAGCCAGAATCTCTCGGTTAAAGTACTTACCAGGAAAGGAAACTCAAGGAAAGCCAGAACTAGGGAGAAGTCTGATGCATTTAATTGGGGTTAAGTTTCCTGTGCCTCTGGGACTTCTAGGTAGGAACATTCAATGGGCAGTTGAATCAATAGATCTGAAGCTCTACACCTGAAACTGTCACAACCTTGTTAATCAACTATACTCCAGTATAAAATAAAATGTTAAGAAAGAATAGATCTAAAGCTGTAGAAAACAGTAGGTGGGAAATGCGATAGGTATTTGTAAGTATGGGTGTGAATACAAGCGTATACCTTGGAAGGGTGTATGGAATGAGAGAAAGGGGCCAGAGCCTAACTGTTTTATAAGAGATAGTGGGCAGAGTGGAGCCAGGGGAGGCTGAAAAGGAATGACCAGAGAGGTGGGAAGGAAACCTGAAAGCCCAGGGTATCAAAAGGGGAGTGTGGCCTGTATTTTTGTAAGGCCTCAAAAGGAAAAGCGAGTGTTGGGTTTGTCGGTTAGGAGGTCACCAACTTATGAAATTGATAAGCTTACCTTACCTTATCAATTTCAGTAGTGTGGCTCAAGTTAGAGGGTGTTAAGGAGTAAGGGCAAGTGACAGATAACCATTCTTTTGGTAAGGGTAAGCTATGCTTGTGGAAGAAGAGAGTTGAGGGGGATGGTACCTAATGTTAGTGAACGTTTCTTGAGTAGGTCCCACGTGCCAGGCTCTAGGCCTAGTGCATTGCAAATATCACTCTCTCATTTACTCCTCATAGCATCCCTGCTCCTCCCATTTTACAGGTGAGATGGTCAAGGTTTCCCAGCCGGGATTGGAGAGATGGCAAAAAAACTGCAGGGTTGATGGAAGGTTAGTTTTTCAAAGTAGGTGAGACTTGAGTGTGTTCATACACCGAAGGGAAGAGAGAGCAAGTGGAGGGACCAAGAGAGAGAGGAGTACTTGCTGGAGCGGCACACCTGGGGAGGTGGAGGATGGACTCTGTAGGTCAGATGCAGATCTCTCTGTAAATAGGGAGACAGGACGTTGTGGGGTCTTTGCCTGAAGGCCACCTTTCTTCTCTTTAGTACATTTCTTTTTACTGTGTGTGTGTGTGTGTGTGTGTATAATTTATTTATTTGGCTCTGCTGGGTCTTAATTGCAGCACTGGGGATCTTTAGTTGCGGCATGTGGGATCTAGTTCCCTGACCAGGGATCGAATCCAGACCCCTTGCCTGGGCAGCACAGAGTCTTAGCCACTGGACCACCAGGGAAGTCCCAGGCAGGACATTTCTGAGAGTGAGGGGGCACAAGTGGAGCCTGGAACGTTGGGGTGAAGGAGGAGAGATGGGTTGGGTTCATTCCAGGTTAGGTAGAGGTAGTAGAAGGCTTCAGAAAGTAGCATGAAAGGAGAGGACAAAGCAAGGGCCCCCGTGTTCTGGAATGACCAAGAGTGAAGTTACTTTAGGAGGAAGGTGATGGGCTGGAGGATGACAGAGGATGGGAAATTGAATAGGTATCATGGGGTGAACTGAAAGGACCTAGAGAACTGTGGTCAGAGGGTAGGGGTCCGAGTCACAGTCTGAGGTGGAGGGGTGATGAGATCACGTGTGTGACTCGTGGAGGATAACTGAGGATGAGTGACTATGAGAATCTGTCGAGTAGGTGGGCTGTCAGAGCCCTCTAGGTAGGTAGATGGCAGAGGAGAGAGAGGAGAAGAAGATGAAGGCCTTTAGAGAATGGTAGGAGAATCTGAGCTACCAAGGACACGACTGGATAGAGGCCTGTGTGGTCTGATGGTCAGAGCCTGGAGAGGACTGGTCTGGTGGATCCCAAGGACAGGGGCCTGGACACCTTTAAATCTCGACTTTGTTGTCTTTCTCTGCTGCACATAGTCGTCCTCTGCTTCTCCATTCCAGCAGAATATGTCTGCCCCACAGCGAGACCCCCTCCTATCTTGAATCCTTATCCCGGGGGATAGTTGGGATGGCTTGGGTCACACAGCCATCAGTTAGTGACAGCCTGGGGGCAGGAAGTGGGGTAAGTCATACAGTATAAACAGTAGCTTCTGGGAGTTGTATCGAGTGGGCAGGTACTCCAAAAGTTGTCTCCCAGAATTATGAAAGGCATGGCCAGCTTTCCTTCAGGACGGGGAGCAGGAGGGAAGTCTTTGGAAGAAGCTGTGTTGGGGGAGGGATTGGGTTTTCTCCAAAACCAGGGTGCCAGGGGGCACAGTAGGCTAGGGTGGGAGGTTGGGGCAGAGGAGAAGGCTGCCCTGGAGCTCAGGAAAGGATTAGACAGGAGAGGACTTGTAGGAGCTAGGGGACTGGAGAGCAGCACCCAGGGCCTCGCTAGCTTCAGAGCGTGGGTTGCTCCTGGCTGACAGCCCGGGGGTGTCTGGAGCCTCGAGAGACAGGAGGCTGGGGGCATGTTGGGTGAGGCAGTGGAGGCATGTTGATCACTGCCTGTTCAGGCCAGACCTGGTGCCAGCTGCCCTTGAGCTCTGTGGATGGTAGAGCCAGATGTGCAGCCACGGAGTTGCAGGCCAGGAGGTGCAGAGTGGCATGGAGCAGGAGATAAGATCCCAAACTCAGACCCCAGGCTGCCCTGGGGCACAGGCCTTGTGCTGCCACTTGCTAGCTGTGTGTATCTGTAAGATGGGGTTAATAATAGTACTCACATCATTGGGTTGTTGGGAGAATGAAGTGAGTATTTACTATAGTGAAAGGCTTGGATTAGTGCTTGGCACAAAATTCCAGCTATTAATCTGGTGCAGCAAATTTGAAGCTGGCACTTGAGAGCCACCAGCCTTCTGATTCTGAGAAGACACTAGCAATACCTGAGGAAACTGGGTAAGTCTTCACAATGGTAGTGGCCTTGAGCTGGGTTCAAAAGCTGTGTGCAGGCTTTCTGGATGGGCGAAAGGAGTGAGGTATTCTGAACAAAGGAAACCATGTGAGCAAAGGGCCAGGGGCCTGAAAGACCGTGCCTCTTTGAGTGGCTACAGCCTAGGATGAAAGGGCGAGGCCATGGACTGGCCTCACAGGGATGGGTCAGGTCTTCAGGACAGCCCCTGGGAGAGGGCTGTGTCTGAACAGCAGCAGCTCAGGGGGTCCCCACCAAGGGAGGATGTGTTTCCTGTCCCATTAGCCAGGAGAGATGGGACCACCTGCTCGTTCACTCACCCCTCATCCTGAGGACCTTAGTCCACTCTCAGCCTCTTTTCTTTTTTATAATGTATTTATTTTTTAAGTATACTTGACTTACAATATTATATTAGTCTCAGGTGTACAGCATAGTGATTTGGTATTTTCATAGATTATTAAAAGTTATTACAAGAGAATGGCTGTAATTCCCTGTTGATATAACTTTGTTTTTCTATTTTATATGTATGTAATTGACACGTAACATTGTATTACTATTTTATTTTAGACAAAGAAGTTGCAGGGTGGAGAAGGTTAATACCTGTTTATTTTAAAAACCTGCACAAATAATACATGAACTCTCACGTTAAAAAAATCAGAGAATACAGAAAAAAGCAAAAGCCCCACCCCATTTGGCACAACCCTACCACCCCCACCTGCCCCAGTCTTTGTCCCAGTGTCCTCCAGTGGGAACTTCCACCAGTCCTGAAGGTGCCCTTCCTGGCTTTGCAATGGCATACACATTTGTAAATGTACATTTAGAAAAGGTTTCTAAAGCCAAAACAGTATAATTTCATTGACATGAAGGAAAAGCCCAAATAAAGTACCACCTCAGCTTCTTGAGGGGGGACTTCCTGACCCCTTTCTCATTGGGTAAGACTCCAGTACAATTTTATAAAGCCTTTTAATATAAGATTCAGTTTCTTACATTGTATATATTTTAACCTCACAGAACAAAGAATATTGTTTGTAGTCAAAATAATGGATACTTTAATTCTGGGGAGATCTGGGCAGTTGCATCCTGGTTACAAAATGCAGCTGGCAAAAAAAGTTGTCTGATGTCTGTCTGATTGTTGGATGAGGTTCTGTCACTACCAGTCGTGGTTAAAGAAAAGAGAAAGACTGGAGTCCAAGTGCTGAGTTTCCTCAGAGCGCCACCCCTGCCCTCAGAGCGCCACCCCTGCCCCTCAGGGCCTGCGCTGCCCTGTGTTTCACGTGATTGTTTCCTTGGACTAGAAGTTCCAGAAGGGCTTCAAAGGTGTTTTCCTCATACTTGACATGGTTAAAAGTGAAGTCGCTAGTCATGTCTTACCGGGTTCCTCTGTCCATGGGATTTTCCAGACAAGAATACTGGAGTGGGTTGTCATTTCCTTCTCCAGGGGATCCTCCTGACCCAGGGATTGAACCCGGGTGTCCCACATTGCAGGCAGATACTTTACCATCTGAGCCACCAGGGAAGCCCTCCCATAGTTCATTTCAGTTCAGTAGCTCAGTCGTGTCCAACTCTTTGTGATCCCATGGACTGCAGCACGCCAGGCCTCCCTATCCATCACCAACTCCTGGAGTTTACTCAAACTCATGTCCATTGAGTTGGTAATGCCATCCAACTATCTCATCCTCTATTGTCCCCTTCTCCTCCCACCTTCAATCTTTCCCAGTCTTTTCCAATGAGTTGGTTTTTCACATCAGGTGGCCAAAGTATTGGAGTTTCAGCTTCAGCATCAGTCCTTCCAATGAATATTCAGGACTGATTTTCTTTAGGATGGACTGGTTGCATCTCCTTGCAGTCCAAGAGACTCTCAAGAGTCTTCTCCACCACCACAGTTCAAAAGCATCAATTCTTCAGCACTCAGCTTTCTTTATAGTCCAACTTTCACATCCATACATGACCAGTGGAAAAACCATAGCTTTGACAAGACGGACTTTTGTTGGCAAAGTAATGTCTCTGCTTTTCAATATGCTATCTAGGTTGGTCATGACTTTTCTTCCAAGGAGCAAGCGTCTTTTAATGCAGTCACCACTGCAGTCACCATCTGCAGTGATTTTGGAGCCCAAAAAAATAAAGTCTGTAACTGTTTCCATTGCTTCCCCACCTATTTGCCATGAAGTGATGGGACCAGATGCCATGATCTTAGTTTTCTGAATGTTTTAAGCCAACTTTTCCACTCTCTTTTACTTTCATCAAGAGGCTCTTCAGTTCTTCACTTTCTGCTATGAAGGTGGTGTCATCTGCATATCTGAGGTGACTGATATTTCTCCCAGCTGTCTTGATTCCAGCTTGTGCTTCCTCCAGCCCAGGATTTCTCATGATGTACTCTGCATATAAGATAAATAAGCAGGGTGACAATATACAGCCTTGACGTACTCCTTTCCTGATTTGGAACCAGTCTGTTGTTTCATGTCCAGTTCTAACTGTTGCTTCGTGACCTGTATGCAGATTTCTCAGGAGGCAAGTCAGGTGGTCTGGTATTCCCATCTAAGAGTTTTCCACAGTTTGTTGTGATCTACACAGTCAAAGGCTTTCCCATAGTTAGTGCTCAGGAAGTGTTTGCAGAAGGTATGAATGAGCAGATGCAAAATGCCACCCCATCAGGGGAACCGCTCCTAACGAGGACACGGCACGGGCGAGAGGCCAGTGTGTCAGGTGGAAGGTGAGGAGCAAGGGCGGCTGGGGTGTGGACTCCCAGGGGAGGCTGGCTGCCTCCAGCGAATTTCCATCATCATATCCATCTGATCACCAAGAAGCTGACCCTCGCCCTTCTTTGTGCTTCTCTCTCCAGGTTCCACCGAGGAGCCGCCTCCCAGTGCGCCCCAGCCTCCCCCAGAGCCACCAGCTGGACCCCCGGCCCCCACCCCCCGCCCCGACGAGCGCCCTTCCTCTCCCATTCCTCTCCTGCCCCCACCCAAGAAACGCCGGAAAACCGTCTCCTTCTCTGCTGTGGAGGAGGCACCGGCCCCAGAGCCTCCCCCCGCCGCACTGCCACAGGTCAAGTCTGCCGCCCCTGCCTCCCGCAAAGCCCCCCGGGCTGTGGAGCGGACCATTCGCAACTTGCCCCTCGACCACGCCTCTCTGGTCAAGAGTTGGCCTGAGGAGGTGTCCCGAGGAGGCCGGAACCGGGCCGGAGGCCGGGGCCGCTCCGCCGAGGAAGAGGAGGCCGAACCCGCCACGGAAGTGGACCTGGCTGTGCTGGCTGACCTGGCCCTGACCCCAGCACGGCGTGGCCTGGCCGCCCTGCCCGCCGCCGACGACTCGGAGGCCGCGGAGACGCTCGACGAGGCGGAGCGCCCGGGCCCCCTGCTCAGCCACATCCTCCTGGAGCACAACTATGCCCTGGCCGTCAGGCCGCCGCCGCCGCCCCCGCAGCCACCCTCCACGCCTGCCCCTCGTCCCTTGGAACCCGTTCCGGCCCCCGCGGCCCTCTTCAGCTCCCCGGCAGACGAGGTCCTCGAGGCCCCGGAGGTGGTGGTGGCTGAGGTGGAGGAGCCAAAGCAGCCGCCACAGCAGCAGGAGGATGGGGAGGAGGAGGAAGAGGAAGAGGAGTCGGAGTCATCGGAGAGCAGCAGCAGTAGCAGCAGCGATGGCGAGGGCGCCACCCGGCGGCGCAGCCTCCGCTCGCACACGCGGCGCCGGCGGCCGCCCCCGCCCCCGCCCCCGCCGCCGCCCCCGACCTTCGATCCCCGCAGCGAGTTTGAGCAGATGACCATCCTCTATGACATTTGGAACTCGGGCCTGGACTTGGAGGACATGAGCTACCTGCGGCTGACGTATGAGCGGCTTCTGCAGCAGACTAGTGGGGCCGACTGGCTGAACGACACCCACTGGGTCCAGCACACCAATATCCTGAGCCCCAGAGTCTAGCCTCAGGACAGGGAGACAGGCCTGGGGGTGGAGGTGGGGGCCCTCCCTGGGGTCGCTGGCCAGGCACTGCCCTCCTGCGATCATTCCTGGGTCTGTGTTTACCTCAGTCCCTGTCCTGTTTTCTGCCACGTTCAGCTTGGGTATTTCTTCTCTGGCTGCCAAGTCACCGTTTCTCTCTGCTTCATGCCTGTTTTCTGCCTTTTGATGTTTTGGTGGCAGAAAAGGTGGAGTCTAAGACATTTCTGTCTGTCCTTCTGTCTTAACAGTGAGTAAGCTCAGGACCTCCAGCTAAGGCCAGTCAGTCACCCTTTCCATGGGCTGGGGCTGGGGCTGGGGCTGGGGCTGGGCTGGGACTGGGCTGGGGGTGGGGGTGGGGGGGCGGGGACAGAGGGGAGCAGAGCCCCAGGGATCTGACTGGGGAGCACCCCGTTCTCTTCCTTGACACCCTGCACTCACCAACCTGAGCACTCCGAAACGCAAGCGGCGGCCCCAAGATGGGCCCCGGGAACACCAGACAGGCTCAGCCCGCAGCGAAGGCTACTACCCAATCAGCAAGAAGGAGAAGGACCGGTACCTGGATGTGTGCCCTGTCTCGGCCCGGCAGCTGGAAGGAGTGGATACTCAGGTGAGTCTCTGCCCGGGTACCCGCCCAGTGGCAGCATTTTCTTTCCATGAGTTTTCATGTCACTTACCTCCTCCCTGGCCTGCTCCTTGCAGGGGACTAACCGTGTGCTTTCGGAGCGCCGGTCGGAGCAGCGGCGGCTGCTGAGCGCCATCGGCACTTCTGCCATCATGGACAGCGATCTGCTGAAGTTAAACCAGCTCAAGGTGAGGGAGGAGTGGGAGTTGAGGAGGGCAGGGACACTGTGGGAAGGTGGCATCACGGAGACTCCTAGTGGTGGTCTGGGCACAAGTGGCCAGAACACTTCTGCCCCGGAGGTCTGAGGAGTGGCCAGCGGCTGGGTTGAAGGGGATTCCCAGTGGCACAATCTGCCTTCTGCCCTCTAGTTCCGGAAGAAGAAACTCCGATTCGGCCGGAGCCGGATCCATGAGTGGGGACTGTTTGCCATGGAACCCATCGCCGCTGATGAGATGGTCATCGAATATGTGGGTCAGAACATTCGCCAGGTGAGGCTTCAGCCCCTGAACTCACACGAGAACCACCCAGCCTTTGGGTGAAAGCCCATACTCTCACCTGGCTCCCAGACTTAGCCAGTGACACCTGCCTGTTTTGTTCCCCTTCCTTCCTTCAACAACTGTTCACGGGTACTAGTAAACTAGCTTCCCTGGTGGCTCAGCAGTAAAGAATCCACCTGCAGTGCAGGAGACATAGGTTCCATCCCTGAACTGGGAAGATCCCCTGGAGAAGGAAATGGCAACCCACTCCAGTATTCTTGCCTGGGAAATCTCATGGACAGAGGAGCCTGGCAGGCTGGGGTCACAAGAGTTAGACATGACTGAGCAATTAAACAATAGCAGCTAGTAAACTAGATGTTAGTGATCCAGTAACAAATAAGATGAATATTATGTCTCCCTTAAAGACCTCACAGTTTAGTGAGCAAGACAGGTACTGAACAGGTAAGTCCAGTGAAGAATGATGTTCGATTGGTATGAAAGGAGGTGTTCAGGGGGGCAAGGGCAGCAGGAATGACGTTTACACCAGAAGCTGAATGATGCTGAGGCATCCCAGGCCCCAGTTAGAGGGCAGGACGCTCCCCCATGTAGGAGGCATAGGCAAAGGCCTGGAGGCAGGATGGTCTTAGGAGCACAAGCAGGTCACTGGGAAAACTCGGGCCAGTGGCAACAAAGTGAGGCCAAGGGGCCAGTGGAGGCCAGACGCCACAGAGCTTGGGAGCCATGTTAATGAGATTGGACCAATGGTGAGAAAAGTTGCCGTGAAGCAGTAAGCAGGAGAGGATTTGGAGGTTAATAACCTCCATCTGACTGCCATGTGGAGAACTGGGTGGGGCTGTTGCAGAGATCCAGGCCGAAGGTAGGGGTGGCCTGAACGGGCAGTGGGTTTCAAGTAGCTGGCAGAACCAGTCAACCAGTTGGTTCTGAAGATGGAAGGCAAGGGCTGAGGCAAGACGGTTTCTCCGGGCACTGCCTTTAGCAGCTGGGAGTAGGAAAGGCTGCCAGCAAAGAGGCGGAGCGGGTGTGTGGTCAGAGGCCTCTGGTCAGGACAGTGCCCGGGGGATGTCTCATGGGTGACGCCCAGCAGTTCCACTGAGGTGGATTTTGGCTGGAGAGAGGAGTTTGGGAGGAGTCCCCCCACTTAACTGGCTCTCGAAGGCCTGGAAGAGAGTGAGTTTGCCCAAGGGGAGAGTACAGAGGGTTTATCCAGCTGTTTACTGGGAAATGAGTTACTCCTCCTCACATGAAAATGTGGGCCCTGATGGCAGACAGTGGGAGCCGTAGGTCCCGATGTGGAAAGAGGGTCCTGGGAGAAGAGTAGGGTTCAGTCCGTGAAATAACCACTGACATCTCAGGAACCGTCCCAGCCCCTGAGAGTCTGGGGACTCCCCCATGGGTCAGGCAGACTCCCCTGGGAGGAGCCAGTGGCTGCTTCTCCTGCCCTGTGGTCAGTGCAGACTTCCTTGGGTTCCTTCCTCTGGGTGCCTCTGTCATAACAGCAGCCAAGGGTATTGGGAGGTGTTCATCAGAGGAAGTCCTAGAAGCAAAGTCAGAAGTCAGCGCTTTGAGGTAGCGGGTGCTGGAGGGAGATCTGTGGATTCAGGACAGGCTGGCGTGGCTCCCAGGCTGGCAGCTGGGGGAGTGTCCAGACCCCTGATCGCAGGGGCCAATGGAGTCCAGCCTGGCCTGGCAGGAAGCTGAGGGGCAGCCCCCTGACCATCACCCTCTGTCTCGTTAGATGGTGGCTGACATGCGGGAGAAGCGCTATGTGCAAGAGGGCATTGGCAGCAGCTACTTGTTCCGGGTAGACCATGACACCATCATCGACGCCACCAAGTGCGGCAACCTGGCGAGGTTCATCAACCACTGCTGCACGGTGCGAGGACGGGGCCGGGCAGGGGCGGCGGGAGGGGGTGGGGCGGGAGCTGGGGCGGGGGGCAGCTGCCACTGATGCGCCCCTCGGCCTGCAGCCCAACTGCTATGCCAAGGTGATCACCATCGAGTCCCAGAAGAAGATCGTGATCTACTCGAAGCAGCCGATTGGTGTGGATGAGGAGATCACCTACGACTACAAGTTCCCGCTGGAGGACAACAAGATCCCGTGTCTGTGCGGCACGGAGAGCTGCCGCGGCTCCCTCAACTGAGGTGGGGCAGGACTGGTGCCCTCACCCCTATTTATTCCCCCTCGCCGCCCTGAGCTCCCAGCGCTCCCAGCCTTAGTGGGCTCAGTGGGGCCCACCTGCCCCCTCTTGGAATGTGGGCTTGGGGGCCCTGAGCGCAGCGAGGGGGCCTGAGTCCCGTGAGGCACCTTCTGCGGGCCCTCTCTTGCCCCTGCCCTCCCTCCCACCCCCCCAATTTTTTTTCTTTGCGGAGAAGAAGCTGTAAATGTTTTGTAGCTGCCAGCAGCTGTTTCCTGTGGAAACCTGGGGTGCCGGCCTGTACAGATCCTGTTCTTGGGGGGCCTCCCAGCCCCCATGCTTTGTGTTAATGGGGACTCCCCCTCTGTGCCCTGCGTGCACCCCTCCCCAGTTTAGGGGTCTCTGGGGGCAGTGGCCATGTTCTCCCCCTGGAGGGGGCCCTGCGCCCCCAGTCCTGGGGACTCTGTGCCTGGAACCCTGCCTCATCTGTTCCTGCCAGACCCGTGGGTCACCCTCCCATCTGGTGTCTGGAAGCTCTGGCTTTGCCAGGCCAGGATGGTGGGGGGCAGGCCCTTCCTGTTGGGCTGGACTGTACATATGTTAATAGCGCAAACCCGACGCCACATTTTTATAATTGTGATTAAACTTTATTGTACAAAAGTGCTTGGTCAGTATCTTTGGGAAAGAGTAGGGTGGGATGGGGATTGAGGACAGAGGGTGGGACAAGCGAAGATGGTGGGAGAACAGGTGGCCTGCAGTTTGGGGTGGGTAGAGGGGCTTTGGGGCCAGAGGCCAGACCTACAGACTCAGCCCCCATCACTTCAGGCCACCTGATAGGCTGGACCAACCATCCAGAAATCCCCGCCAAGGCCAGCCAGAGCTGGGCCAAGGTCAGGCCTCCCTTCCCTTCCCAGAACCACAGCTGCTGCTGGGCTCCGGGTCTCCTGGGAGGGCCACCAAGAGGGAAACACTGATGTCATGTGCCGGGAGTGAGGTCACCCTGCCTCCCCTGTTCTGCAGCCGCCAAAACCCCTACTCAGCACCCACCCAGCAGGTTCTGTTCCCCCATCCCCATTCCACAAGCTCTCTGCTGGAACCAGAAGCCTGTGCAGCCTAGTGGCCACCAGAGGGTGCCCTGTGGCAAGGCTGGGGGGCGGAGAGGTGGAGGCTGGGCTGGTCTCTGTTCCTGGAATGGGCCAGGAGGGAGGAGGAGCAAGCGGAAGGGACCGTGTGGCGCTGGCCCAGGAGACACAGAAGACCGCCTCGGTACCTAGTTGGGCGCCCTAGGACTCTGGCTGCAGGTAGGTCCCTTCCCCCAGCTCCGCCCTTCCCGCCTTCCTCTACCCCCTGCCCCAGCTCCCTGCCAACCACCCTTCGTTTTGGCCCCAGAACTTCTCCCTCTCCCTCAAACCCTGACCCCTTCTTTCGTGCCAAGCCCACCCCCTTATCTCGGAAACTGCAGCTGGCAGGGTCAGAGGGCAGGTAGCCTGGCCACTTGCACCCACAGGCACAGCCTCCAGAAAACGCTCCAGCCTCTGGCTCGCTGCTCCGGGCGACTGAGTCAGAGGCCCCTTCTAGGAGGAAAGGGGCAGCCCTTGCTGGGGCAATCGGCAGCAGGCCACCCGAGTGAGGCAGGGTGTCTTTCCCCAGCCAGGTATGGCTGACTCTGCCCAAACCCAGGAGCTGGTGTACCTGGTCACAGGTGGCTGTGGCTTCCTGGGGGAACATGTGGTCCGAATGCTGCTGCAGCGGGAACCCCGGCTCCGTGAGCTGCGCATCTTTGACCTACACCTGGGTCCTTGGCTGGAGGAGCTGAAGACAGGTGACGGGGGAGGGGTGGAGGAGGGGCAGCAGAGGGTAGGGAGGGTGTGGACTCCCTTCTGAGTGGCGGAAAAGATGATGCCTGTTATGTCTCTCCCGCGGGAGCGGATAGGATGAATGAGTCATTAGGAAAATGTGGCTCCTGAGGGTGTGGGCCAAGCCCAGCAGCTGGCTGATGGTCTCAGCTCTGACATTGCCTCTGCCTGCCCCTACCCGCTCCCAGGGCCCGTGCAGGTGACTGCCATCCAGGGGGATGTGACCCAGGCCCACGAGGTGGCAGCGGCCGTGGCTGGAGCCCACGTGGTCATCCACACAGCTGGGCTGGTGGATGTGTTTGGGAAAACCAGTCCTGAGACCATCCACGAGGTCAACGTCCAGGGTGAGCTGCTCCCTACCTGTTCTGACCATGTCCTTAGTACTCCCTGGCCCATGGCCTGATCTTGGCTGTTTGTTCCCTGCCCCCCTTTTGACCCTGACCTGTGTGATCAGCCTGTGACGATCTGTCCCTTCTGCCCCTGTGGTGGCAGGCCGGTCCTCTGACCTCTGTGGTTTTCCCCAGGCCTGGAGAAGGCGGGCATGTGTCCTCGTCCAGTGTTGGGATGGGGAGGGGAAGAGGCGGATGGGGAGGAAGCTTCAGTTTGGACACACAGCCCCCTACCTCCCTCAGGCACACAGAATGTGATCGAGGCTTGTGTGCAGACTGGAACACGCTTCCTGATCTACACAAGCAGCATGGAAGTTGTGGGGCCCAACATCAAAGGCCAGCCCTTCTACAGGTGAGCTGAGGTCCCCCTAGTCCTTCCAGGGCCCTACCTCCCCTCAGCATTAAGAATCTTCCCTCTCCCCCTACTAGGGGCAATGAGAACACCCCCTACGAAGCCGTACACCGACATCCCTATCCTTGCAGCAAGGCCCTAGCTGAGCGGCTCGTCCTGGAAGCCAATGGAAGGGAGGTGAGACTCGAAAAGATGAGACGTGGGAGATGGGGCTGCCTGGCAGAGGCAGAACCAGAGCCTGTGGGCTTTTTTCTTTCCTTCTGGCCACACTGCATGGCATGTGGGATCTTATTTCCTTAACCAGGGAATTGAACCCTCACCCCCTGCAGTGGAAGGGTGGAGTCTTAACCACTAGACCTCCAGGGAAACCCCTGGGTTTTTTGTTTGGTTTGGTTTTTGTTTTTCTCACCATGGGCTCCTTTGCATCCTGCCCTGGTTTCCTTCCCTCTCAAACTCGAAGGGACCAGGGCGGAAAACAGCACCAGATCCTTGGTCTGAGCAGGGCGTGCCTTTTTTGCCCCCAGGTCCTAGGGGGGTTGCCCCTAGTGACATGCGCCCTGCGTCCCACTGGCATCTACGGCGAAGGGCACCAGATCATGAGGGACTTCTACCACCAGGGCCTGCGCCTGGGGGGCCGGCTCTTCCGAGCCATTCCAGCCTCTGTGGAGCATGGCCGAGTCTACGTGGGTGAGGCCCGGGCTGGGTGGTGGGGGAGGCTAAAAAAAAACAGGGCAGGACTTGCGTGGTTCTCATAAGTGGGGGGTGTTATATACTCTAGCTAAAAAAGGACGGTTTATACATGGGCCAGAGTAGACTCTGATATGTGGGCATCGTCTTCACGGGCCATAGAGGAAACAGTATCCTAGTGAGTGGGGAAGGCTGACATAAACACCAAGTCATAGGCTGAAAGTGTTGCAGTTTTGGGGGTAGCATCTCCTCAGGAGAGAAGAAGGGGGAGCATCTCCCCAGGACCAAGAGATGAAGGAACTGTATCCATACAGGCTGGCCTGGGGAAGCACCTGGCTAGGCAGCCTTCAGCAGGGCTATAGTGACGTGGGTGGTATCGATGCGGACCCGAGAGGGTGGCTTGTTCATGCAGTGGCCCAGGAGACAGCAGCATCTATGTGGTTATCAGGGCACTCAAGGACATATCCCCCTCATTCTCTCTTCGGCACCCCCACCCCCACCCCCACAGGTAACGTGGCCTGGATGCATGTGCTGGTGGCCCGGGAGCTTGAACACCGAGCTGCCCTCATGGGCGGCCAGGTGTACTTCTGCTATGACAACTCACCCTACAAGAGCTATGAGGACTTCAACATGGAGTTCCTGGGTCCCTGCGGACTGCGGCTTGTGGGCACCCGCCCACTGATGCCCTACTGGCTGCTGGTGCTCCTGGCCGCCCTCAACACCCTGCTGCAGTGGCTACTGCGACCGCTGATGCTCTATGCGCCCCTGCTCAACCCCTACACACTGGCCGTGGCCAACACTACTTTCACCGTCAGCACTGACAAGGCTCGGCGCCATTTCGGCTACGAGCCCCTCTTCTCCTGGGAGGAGAGCCGGACCCGCACCATCCGCTGGGTGCAGACCGTGGAGGGCTCAGCCTAGCGACGGTGCAGCTGGGCCCGGAGCCTGGCGTGGCACCGCATCGTTGGGTCCCAGAGCCCTCAGACCCTGGTGGGGAGGGCAGGCTGAGCCAGAGGAGGGGGCTGATGTGACTGGCGGTCCCAGAGCCCTCCACCTTGGAATCCAGGAGCCTTGAGCTTGTGTCTTAATGTCCCTAAGTTCTAGGGCAGGGTTTGGGGGCAGGCGTGTCTGTGTCTTCACTCTCAACTCAGGCCTCATGGCTGCTTAATAAGGATCTCACCGCCCTGACATTCTCAACGACGCCATCCCATTTCTGGCTTTCCGAGCAGAAAGTGGGCGGAAGGCCCACAGGCCCTCATTGCTGGCCCTTGGATGTCCTTCGTGGTCCTCAGGCTTGGTTTCAGAGTGAAGACGCTCTCTTAACTCTTCCCACCACCTTGGTCCCTGCTTGGGGGTCACAGTCCCATGATTTTAAACATTTATTACCTTTAGACATTTATCTTTCAATACTCGTCAATAAAGGCTGAGGAAGTCTGTGTATTTTTCCCTTCTTGCCCCCTACTCTGCCTGAGGTTGCCCCAGTAATGCATACCTGTCCAAGCCCTGGATTAAAACTCCTCTGAGCCTGTGCCCATCCGCCCGGCGAGCACGCCCCCCCACCTCCCACCATGTCTCTCCCGCTCCCACGGCGCCTGTCCCTCGTGGGGACAGAAGGAAGTGAGCACACAGCATCCCGCTGTTGGATTAGTTGCTATTTCTCCCGTCCCACGGGGCCCAACCCGGCCCGGGGTGGGGGTGGGGGGCTCTGGGGACAGGACATGCAGGGCGGGGGTGGGGGGCAGAATTTTCCTGTATTTTATCCATTTGCAACTTGGTCACCAATAGAGAGAAATGGGACTCTGAGGGCTAACAGGAGAGGATGGCCTGGCTCTGGGCCCCCAGCCAGGCCCCAGGAGTCCTGTCCCCTCCGGGGAGGAGAGGGAAAGAGCTCTAGAAACCAACGGAGAAACAGAAGGGGCAGGGGCTCATGTCAGCAAACACGGCTACATCACGTGACACGCCAGCGACACAGAAACACACGCCAACGCACACGGTTGCACAGCAGGCAAGGTGGGGGGGCAGGTGGGGGAGGAGGGAGCCGGGGGCCACCCATCTTGTCCTCTGTGGGGCAGGCTGGGGGTGGGGCAGGGTGAATGCATAGAACACATCATGTACACACGCTCAAGGCGTGGCAAGAGCGTGCATCAACCCACAGGCACATGGGATGGACACGCAGTGTGCTTCGTGAAAGGCAGGGCTAGGGAGAAGGGGGGAGGGGAAGCAGCGAGCCTTGGCCAGGCCCGGGACCACCCACGGGGCACACAGGGGCTTGATGGTGGTAGGGGCTTGGCGGGCAGGTGGGCAGCACACACTCATCTGAGAACATGCAAGACACACCAGCCCCCAGACAACAGTTCCAGGACACGCACGGACACAGCAGCCAATAGGCAAACATCCTGTGGTGGGTGGGACTTGGAGAATCAGACCCTCAGGGATCCTTTGGTCCATCTGAGGCCCAGAGATGGGCAATTACAGACCTAATGCCACTCAAGGAGGCAACAGCATCTCTCCAGCCATGGCTCCAGCCTTCTCCTCGTGGCCCCAAGGCCGTGGGAATTCCGGAAACACCTGGGCTGAGAGGGTATCCTGGCTGGGCGGCCGGAAGGAAAAAGGGTTGGGTCGGGGGTGCTGGGGCCTGCTCTGACGTCCCCAAAGAAGCCTGAGTGTGAGCAAGGGGGCTACAGTCAGATCCGGGGGCAAACTTCCTGTCCTGACGAAGGGCACTGTGGGAATGGACAGGCAGGCGCCCCTCCTGGGGACAGCCCACCTTAGGGGTCCCGTGCATCTATGGGCCATACACATAGGCAGGGCCCAGCCAGGTAGGGAGGAGATTGGCTATCTGAGCTGGGGCTGGGGCGGGGTGGGGTATTACGTTCCAGAAGGTCACAACTGCATTGTCTCCCTCACGCACACACACTTCACATGAAGAGGGCCTCCAGGAAACCATGTGTACACATACCAAAGTCCTCCGCCCTGTGCACACGTATGTTCCTGGGCCAATGGAGTGGAAGGCTTCAAACACTGTTTTCTGCCCATGTACCCCTCCCCCACCTGCCACCCAATGCACAAATCCAGCCATGCATGTGTTGTCTACGCAGCAAGGGAGGAGCTGGCCCCTTCCTCACCATCACAAACCCGGGCCCGTGTCCCACTCTGACTCACCCTGTGGGCCAACTGCTATTGGTGACACTGCGGCAGTACTCACGTCCAGGGAATGGGTCCCATGACTCAGCCCACTCCAGTACGTCTGAAATAAGCAGTTCCCTAAACCCCAAAGGCCAGCGCATCAGACAGGGTGGTAGGGACCATCACCGGCCTCTTTTCGGTTCTGAGGTAATTTTCAGGAATGTTCTCATTCTGAGAGCCTGGGGCAGCCCCTGCCATTCCCCTGGTCAGTAGCGTTTCCCACCAACAGCCTTTCCAGGAGACATTCGTGTGCCCCAGTGCCAACCTCTACAGGCTTCATGCTGGTGTCAGCATGCACTGGGCTCCTGTGTGCATATGTGTGTGCCTGGGTGTGGCCTCATCCCCGTGGCAGGTAGGAGACACTGAGGTGTCCCAGCTTCTACACGCCCAGGCCTACGTGACAGAGAAAGATAAGCATGTGGGCTTGTGTGCACAGGGGCTTGGACCACGCAGGGCAGGAAGCGGCCATTGCACAACGTTGATGGAGCCACGTGTGGCCACACCCAACAGCAGCCAGCAGCTCTGGGGAGAGAGGGAGCGAGCAAATAACTTGGATCAACAAACCTGGACGGGGCACAGGTCCTTGCAGGTGAACGGATGTGGGTATCATACACAGGGGGGCAGAAACACACTATGTAGAAATCCTCTATACACACATACACACACACACTTGCAGACGTACTTGAGATAGCGTAGAAATATAGATTTCTGTGCCCATCCAAAACAGGTGTCCCATGCAAAATGTAGAGGGTTCTATCTCAAGAGAACACCTACCGACACCTTAGACACAGCCTAGATATGCACACGCACATGCACACACACACACACACACCCTTCACATGACTTGCCGGGGGAAATGCACACAGATATACAGGCTGAGCTAGATTATTTACACGTGCATGCGTCCACTTGCTTACCTCGGCTGAACCCCATATGCACACATGTGCTCCCTAGGACACAGGCCAGCCCCAGGGGTGACTAGGCCAGGAGGGTTGGCTCCACACCATGCTGGGGTGTCTGCCATGATCTGTGTGTACTTGGACCAACCTGGATCCTCAGGGAATGAGTGTGAACCTCTGCACACATACAACCTGCCCCATTTGTAGCAGACTCAGGGGAAGGGGGCATGTCAAGGGAGGTGGTGCTGTTACATTGGATTGAAACACCCAAACACAAAATTCCACGGACACAAACTGTGTATCCATGGATCTGTGACCACACACACACACACACACACACAAAACCCTGTTTACAGAAGACAGAAGAGTGTGGCTCAGTGGGCTGCTGTGTCACACCCGGCCATAGTCCACACAACAACCCAGAGGAAGGGGGAAAGCTCGGACAACACACAGACTTGAGGTGGGGGGGCAAGAAGGGTGATCGGGTGCTTGTACACACAGTTACACACGTACACACACGCACACACGCTGGGGTGTCCACACGTCTCGAGCATGTGCCGGCGGCATGCATGTTGGTGTGCATGTGTAATCACGCCTGCTGCTATCTACGTGCGGGGGCGAGGATGGTCCATGGTCGGGGGAGGTCCAGGGACTCCAGGGTCTGACGGGCGGTAAAGGTTAGGGGGGCTGCCTGTGTCGAGGGTGAGCCTGGAGCAGGGGATGGAGTGAAGGGGCGGTGGGGGTATTGCTCCCGATGTGGTGGGGGAAAGATCTGGGAGGAATAGGGTGGGGGGGCCTACAAGCCCAGCGTCCCCCCAATGGATGACGCCAAGACCACCCCCAGCACCACACAGCAAATGATTATCATGATTTTCTTCTGCAGGCAGGAAGGCCGGGGGGAGGGAGGAGACAGGGAGACCGAGAGATAAAGAGACAGACAAACCGACAGATGGACGGGGAGGATGGTGTGAGGGAAAAGAAGAGGGGAGAGAAAACAGAAAAAAAAGGAAGAGGTCAGAACCCGAGATAAGGCCTCTGGCGGGATTTCATCACTCACCTCAGCCCCGGCCTGAGCCCAGCCCCGCCCGCTCGGCTTCAGCCCACCTGCTTCACAGGCCCACCCACCCCCCGCTCACCCTCCGGGCCTTGCTCTGATATTTCACAGCTTTCTTGGTGTCAGACACGGCTCGCTCCACGTAGTCCACGGAATGTTCCACATTGTACTCAATGCGGTCAATCATTTCGCCCTGTGGAGGAGACATGCATGGGACGGGGTGGGAACTGGGGCTGGAAGAGGGGACGCTGGGGGACCCAGGCGAGGCTCCCCGAGGCAGTACCTGGCTCTCCACCAGCATGGCCATGTCCACAAACATGTCATGCAGCTCACGGATGCTGGTTTCCAGTTTGATGATCTCGTTGTGCCTCGTCTCGATTTCGTTCAGCGCCTGCTTTGTCATCTGCGAGTCCATTTTGATCTAGGGTGATGGGGGCGGGAAGGGTGAGTTTTGGGGGGTCGGGGGGAGCTGCAATCCCTTCACTCCCAGAAAAGCATCTGGGTTCAAATCTGGCTGTTGCTTACTAGCTGTAACTGTGGATAAACTGCTTAACTTCATGGAGTTTCAGTTTCCTCACCTAGAAAACTGATACTAACAGTGTCTGCCTCACATGGCCGTGTGAAGATTGAGTGACTATGTGTATATTGATTAGAATAGTACCCAGCACACAGAAACCACTAAAGAGACGTGTTAAATTACAAAAAGTAAAACTTGGGGACTTCCCTAGTGGCCTAGTGGCTAAGATTCCCAATGCAGGGGTCCCAGGTTCAATCCCTGGTCAGGGAACTAGATCCCACAGGCCATAATTGAAAGATCCTGTGTGCCACAACTAAAGACCCAGGGCAACCAAATAAATGAATATATTTTCAAAAAGCCTTTAGCACACACAGGAAGGGAGATGGGGGTCCTGGACCCCCACTAGGATTGGGGGCCAACATCTGGTCAATGGTGGACACGGTAACACAATCAGGTATACTGCCTCCCTACAAAAGCCAGATCACTCATTTTCCAAACCACTCACTGTTTAGAAAGCCACTCTTCTGCTCTAAAACCCTCCAGGGCTTCCCACTACCCACAGTCTACACACCTTTTACTTTAGCAATCAAGATCCCATCTTCCTTTCTGTCCTTATCTCCCCAAATCATAAGAGCCCACATCATCCAATGGCTCTTTGGCAACTGGTCCACTCTCCCTGTCTTTATTCAGTCTGTCCTCTTTGTCTGGAATGTCGTTTGCCCATCTTCCAGTGTCCAAATGCTCCTTGTCTCTTAAGGTACACAGCTCAATGCCACTTTCCCCAGGAAGCCTTCCCTGACCTTAGAAGTGAATACTATTTTAGGGCCCATTTGCATCCTGTTCAGCCTTCAGGCAAGGTACTGACAACCCTGCACCACAATGATGGTGGGTCAACTGGCAGGGATCAGCTCTATATCCTGAGAACCACTCATCAGCTTTCCCTCTACTCTCAGGCAGACTGACAGACATCCTGGGCAGAACTGTCTGGGAGGGCTCCAGGCTAACTGGCCCATGAGCGATTTTCTCAAAGCTAATTTAACAAAGTCAATTCTCTAAATAACAATATGCTGGAAACTGCTAGACAATCAGTAAACAGACTTTAATCCTGGTCTAGAAACCTAAACCAGAGTCATTCTGCCACCCACCAGAAGCAGAAAGAGAGCCAGAACCTGTCAGCCAGGGCAAAAGTGGAGAAAGAGAAAGAAGAACTACAGTGATAGAGGTGCAGCTGGGGAAAGTCCGTCTATTTCACAGATGAGACGGCAAGGGCAACACTTCAGCAAAACTAAAACTAGTTGTTGTTGGGTTTTTTTTTTTAATCTTCAAAACGTAGGCAAATTAGTCACTTGGTGAAATGACCTGTGTCACTAGGGAGAAGTGTACCCTAGTACTGAAGAGTCATGACTGGACGGCATCCTTGCTCTGCCTCTAGTTGTGTGACCTCGGCAGGTCATTTAAGCTCTTTGATTAAATTTGGGTCAGATTTCCTCATGTGTGAAATGCAGCTGCCTCAGAGGCTTGTGGTGAGGAGTAAAGGAGTTTAGTAGGTACAGTGCCTACAACAGTGCCCACTCCCGTTTGCCATTTTTATGAGGGTGCCTTTCTGCTCAGCCCCCATGGAATTCCCCAGTTCCAGATTCAGACTTCCCCACGCTTGGGATCTCAGGGTGGACTTAGGACCTTGAGTTCAGCCTAAGCCTGGGGAGGAATGATGAATACTCTGCAAGTACACGCCCCACCCCTACGCGGGGCTCACATCGTCTGTGAAGATGGCCAACTTCCCACTCTCCAGCATGTCTTCCAGTTCTTCGTTGGTTGTGGTCCTTCCGGCTGTGGGGAGAAAGGGCTCTCTGCTCAGTGACTGGGCCAGCCTGGGGGGCCTAAGGTGAGGGGACCCCGGAGCCCACCCTCCCACCTGGCCTACGGTCCCCCGAGAGGAAGGGCCTGCCTGGAAGGAGTACGCGAAGGCGGGAGTGGGAGGGCTGGGGGTAGGGGGTGTCACACGCACTGATCTCCAGCTGCCGCTGGATCCGGTCCTTGCAGCGGTCCCGGTACTTGGACTGGGTCGCGTTGTATTCAGTCATTACTTCCACGAACTTCCGGGAGAGTGTGGAGTGCTGGGGTAGGGGTACAGACACATTAGGAGGCAGGGAGCAGAGACCGTGGAGGGATGGAGTGGGCAGAAGGGATTGTGTAGGCCTATGGCCCTTTCTTTAGCTCGGGCCACGATCCCAACCCCTCATAATAGCGCAGTTCCTTAGCCCCAATACCTCCATCCTACGCCCAAACCGACCAAAGCGGCCAGGCGAGAGCACGGAGTCGTAGCGCGTCCCGCCCTCCGCCGTAGCCCCGCCCCGCCCCGCCCCGCCCAGTCTCCTCCTCGGAGTCGCCCCATACCTGTGCCTGCTCTGGGCCGCCCAACCCCAGCAGGCAGGGCTCCGGCCTGGACTCCTCCCTTGCCAGGTCCCTTCTGCTTTGGTTCTGGCCCCGACCCTGACCGTGCCTGGCCGCTGCCTCCTACCTGGGTCTTGCGGATGCGCAGGTCCGCAGAGGAACGATTCAGTCCCTCCTCCTGTTCAATGCTTTGCTCGATCGCTGTGGGAAAGAAGACGCAGTGACGGGCGGGCGGGAGACCCGGGGCGTATGGGGCGGAGGCTAGGGACATATGAAGGGGTCGACATCCTGAGGCAGGCCGCAGGCCTGTGAACAGATGTCACACCCAGGCAAGGGCAGGCAGTTAAGACTGCAGGGTGGCGAGGCAGGAGGCCGGCGGATAAAATGACCAAGGTTTGAGGGGGCCTGGAAGGCAAGTAGGAGGGGAGATTGAGCGTCAGTTGGTCACCAGACAGAGGGGGGCTATTTGTTCTGATGGAGAGACTGGGTCTTTGAAAGTTTGTAACTCCTGCCCAGTCGCCCAGTCAACATCCTCTGTGTGAATGGGAGTGGAGGGTACTCTCTACTTTTTGCAACCTCAGCAAAAGGTCAGGAACCCATAGTGGGACTTTTCCAGTGGACTGCAAGGAGTTTCAGGCGGGTCAGGTTCTACTGGCCGCCCTTTCCTTGGAAAATTCCAGGGTAAGCAGATGGATGTTCCAACAGAGAAAACAGCTCTCCTCCTTCCCAGGTAGCACTAGTGGTAAAGAACCCACCTATAGATGTAGGAGACATAAGAGATGTGGGTTCCATCCCTGGGTCAGGAAGATCCCCTGGATGAGGGCGTGGCAACCCACTCCAGGATTCTTGCCTGGAGAATTCCATGGACAGAGGAGCCTGGGGGGCTACAGTCCATAGGGTCACAAAGAGTCGCAGATGATGGAAGAGACGGACATGACTGAGCCCACGCACACACACTGCCTTAGAAAATGATCCCTGTGCCAGGAATCCCCACTGCTAAAGGATGTTCTGGAAAAGCACACAGATTAACTGGGATTGCTGCTTCTAGATCATACACTCCCCACACTTATTCAGATTTCCTATAAAGGAACTTGTGAGTAAAATCAGCTGGGCTCCAGAAATGCAGCCTTAATGAAACACAGGCCCTCTCAAACGGGGAAAAGCCTCCAGGCCATTCCTAAGAACACTGCTTCACTGTTCCTGGCAGCGGTGGAGGTATGAGGATGGATGGCACCCCAACGCTCCCCTGCCAGCCATGGTGGGCCAGTGAATGAGTGACATCCCTGTTCCAGCTGCTACAGGAAAAGTCCAGAAACACACACCCAAGGATGTTGGAATCGCTGGCCTTAGACTGGGACCCTATTGTCAGAATTGGGGCTGGGGTCAAATCCCGGAGGAAGGGATCCTTTAATAAGGTCTCAATGACTTCTTCCAGCAATCTTGGGAGTTCAGTGATAGCAGTCCAGATTTCAGACTAGAAACTGAGATTGAGATGGAGAAAACAACCCATTCGAGGTCACAGACAAAGCCAGAGGTCATGGCACCACAGAGCTGGAGAAAGATGGAGAAGACTCTCTTTTCCTGGAGCTCTGAAAGGTCGGCTTCTCTAAGGCATTGCCACTTTTCCTAGCTTCTTTCTTGGCTATTTCTGAATTCCTAAACCATACAGCCCTCCTCATGGTCTCATGCATGCTAGGTCGCTTCAGTCATGTTCAACTCTTTGCGACCCTATGGACCGTAGCCTGCCAGGCTCCTCTGTCCATGAGATTTTCCAGGCAAGAATACTGGAGTGGGCTGCCACACCCTTCTCCAGGGGATCTTCCCAACCCAGGGATTGAACCTGTGTCATGGTCTTATACAGTGTGTTAATGTCAGAGTTCCATAGGCTCAACGAAATCGCTGAGCACAGGGATTTTTAAACTGTGTTCCATGGATCCCTGCTTCTGAGAAGGAACCTCAGAGGTGGCTGTTCCCAGGAGTGATGGGAAGCCAGGTGCACAGGGCTCTGGGACTCCCACCCCCAGGTCAGCCAGAACAGTCTGACATTTATGTGTTGTATATAATGGAATTTGGGGTGAGATTTCACTTAGGAAAAAAGATTTTGCTACCCCCCAAAAAAAAGAAAGAAAAATGAACAAACTCCACCCCCCCCAGCTTTGAAATTGCTTCAGTAGTTCTTACGGTACTGATGAGGAAGCTGAAGGTAGGGTACCTGTCCAGAATGAGTTAATGATGGAAGTGGGCTCCCTCTATCTGGATTTGCAATCAGTGAGTTCCCACTTTGGATCATTCTGCTTTCCAGCACACTCTCCTAAGTGCAAAGGGCTTACAGATCAGCACTAGAGGCTCACATATGACCTCCTGTTGAATCCGGGAAAGCATGGAGTCCCTGTCCTCACCTCCCTGGACCAAGGTCATTGTGCTCAGGGTCAGACATCTGACATGACTCCTTTCCCCCCAGAGCCCAGCAACGTGCCTCAGACAGGAGAGTGCTTGGCAAGTGTTTTCTGATGCTGAATTACCAGGAGCACGCAAATTAACATCATGGTAACGCTGCTGAATTCCCCTGGCACCAACAGACAAGGAGGTTCCCAACCCACAATGCTTTGGGGGAAGGTGGTTATTACCAGCACCCAAGTCCTTAAATTAGAGTGGATACATGAGCATTTGGCAAGTCCCTCCTGCAAGCTTGCCAGCCCCCTGGTGTCAGCCACACAGTCCAATCTGTCCTGAGCTAAGGATACCAATTCAGAAGCATTTGCTGAGCCCACCTACTGGGTGCTGAGCGTTATGTCCGGCACCTGTTCGGGAGAAATGAGGCCTCTGTGAAACGAAAGCCACCTGGAAGACTGTATTTTCTCAGCAGACCTTGTTGTTGATGGAACCAGCAGAGCTCAGATGAGATTTGGACAGAAACCCTCCTCTCTCTCATTTCCCTATCCTGTCTGTATCTTTCTCTGTGGAATCTGGAGCAAATCAGAAAATCTGGGATTTTATGCCTTCTCACTGTTTAGGAATTTGACTCCTGGAAGTTTGTAGATATTTGTCATGGTTTAGTCCAATGGAAGGCAGACTTGTTTCCGTCCTTGGTCAGGGGATGGCATTTCTCACCTTTCAACTTGGATCGAACCTTGTTGGCCGTCTTCTTGATGTCTGTAGTGAGGTCCTCCAGCTCCTGTTTGGTCTCTGAGGGGGAGGCGAGGGGAAGAGAGGGATGGGTGAGACATTTGGGTGGGACCCCAGCCTCCTTCTGCCCCCAGCCCCCAACTACCCAGCAGTAGCACTTACTCTCATCCGGGTTGGGGGCGGCCAGGATGGCACTGTGCTGTTTTTTCACTTGTTCCACATCCTCTGACAGCTTCTCAATGCAGCCCCGGATCTCTTCCACCTGGGGCAGCAAATTGGCTATACCCAGCCAAGTCGTCGGGCCAGACAAAGGGATTCGGGGGGGGGGTGCTCAGTCAGGGTTCAGGGAAATGGGCCAGACCCAGAGGGGTTGGTAAAAGGCCAAGGGGATGGAGGAGTAGAGAGAGGGATGGGGGTGTGGGGGGCCAGGAAGAAGGCAGGTGTGGGCTGGGGGTCAGGTTCTGTTACCTGTTCAAAGAACTCATCCATGAAGTGGTCTCGGTCCACATGGACCACTTCTTCCTCATCATCGCTGTCTTTCGCCTGGAAGGCAAAGAAAGGCAGGGTCTGTGAGCAGTCCTGATGCTCCGAGCTCTAGGCTCAGGGTGTGGGTCCTTCTGAAGGGCGCCCAGAAGTCATAACAAATACTGAGTGTCTTGTGGCACAGGGTCCCGGAGGCCGGGTGGCTGACAGCCCAAAGGACACCTTGGAGGGAATCAGCCAAAGGCACCCTTATGGGGTAGAAGTGGTCCTGAGAGCGCTGTCACCCTGGAGGCGGGTGGCGCTCTGGACAGATGCTTTATCCAACCAGTGTGGAAGCATTTCCATATTATAAAAACCGGCCAAATGTCAGTCTGGCAGTAACTGGCTCTGGGCTGCGAGAAGGGGTCTGACGTGGAGTCCCGGGAGCCTGACCCCCGCCACCATGCCCCCAGCCACTCCCGCCAGGCTTCACTGTGTTCCCTTCTCTTCCCCTCCAGCCTCCAACACGACCGGCCATGTCCCCTAGGCAAGGTCACTTCATGCCAGTGGCGGGCATCAAGTTAAGCAAGCACAGTCAGGCCTGGGGAGGGCTGGATGCGAGACACAGAGAGCACCCCGACCTTCCTCCTCCCACCCACTCTCACCCCTCCCCGACTTTCCTCCGTGCAGTCACTTGCTTTCATCCAGCCTCTTCCAACTTCACACCCACCTACTCTCCCTTGCTTGGATTTCCCAGTTGCAACCTGCAGCTGCTCAGCCCTCCACCCCCAGGGCTCAGAGACACAAAGGGATTCGCCCTCCCACACCGCCACCGCGGCCACCAGACAGGCCAGTGACACAGACAGAAGGGCTGACACAAAGGCACACAGAAATAGGCCCTCTGACACCCACACAGAGCTGCACTGACGTGCTGACGCTCACCCGCACACGGGCCCACAGCAGAGCTGCCTTCTGAACATGTGGACACACAGACGTGCAGAGCTCACCACCCCCACGCCCCCTGGGACATTGGGGAGGGCCCCCTGGGGCTGTGCTCCCAGCCTCTCTGAGCCTCAGGTTCGCATGCTCACTCAGATCTAGGAAGGAGGAAAGTGGGGCAGGGAGGGCTCCCCAGTGCTCCACACTCCCTACTCAAGACCCTGCTCGGGACAGAAGTCTGAGGGCCAAAGCTGAGCCCATTAAACTTAATTACATCTGGAGCCCTAATCGGCCTCCACAGAAATTTAAACAGAATTCATCCTGATTTCCAGAAAAAAAAAAAAAAAAGAGCCAAGACTCAGACAGAAGCTCATGACCAGAGCCTGAATGAAATCAAGACAGGAGCCAAAAGTGTCTAGCAGGGGATGTTGCCAGATGAGATCGAAAGAGGAGAGCTCGCCCAGAACCTCGACAGGGTCCCAGCAGACCGCAGACAGGACCCGACAGAAACCAGACAGCTCAGACCCAACCAGACTCACGCAGACAGATCGCAGACAGCTGAGATCGAACCTAGACAGAACCAGATGGGAGCTAGATGCGATCTAGACAGCCGGTTAACTTGGAATCAGAGAGCCCTGAGAGCACAAGGAAAAGACCAATGGAGACGTCCAGCTAGACCCTCTCGAAGGCACCCCAGCTTTCCACCAAAGCCTGGCTCAGATGGTCCCCAGGGATCCTCCCCATGCCATGTCAGAGAATGGGCTCAGCACTTCCATTTCATCTCCAAATATCTCCCGGGAAAGGGCGGCTCCTCTTCTTGGCCCACAGCTGCCCCCAGAAGGAGGGGTGGTACCCGGTGGGGCTTGGGGACCCTGAGGGGACTTCTGGCTCTTCAAGCCTCCAGCTGACCCGGAACCACACCCGCAGACCTTGGCCCCAAGAGGCTCTGGGCTGCTTGGCTCATCTCTGAGGACTCACCGGCCTCCCATGAGGTGCTAGCCTCAAAAAGCCGCTGCCCCACGAAGGCATGTTCCTTCTCTGCCTTCAAGCACTTGGCCCGCAGCCTGGCTGCCCAAGAGTCATGAGGCCTCTCACTGGCCCAGGTGTCTGGAAACTCTCCTGTTCTTTTTCCCCTCCCATGCTGACTTTCTGTGCGTCTTAGTTCCCCACCAGGGAAGCCCAATGCTGACTTCCTCAAGTCTCATCTCTTTCCCTCTCTCCTGTGGTCCCTAGGCCAGGTCCCGGCTGCCTGTTTACTTGCCCTTGAGAGAGGAGGAAAGGTACAAGCCCCAAGGATGACTTAGCTGGTGCACTAATTACAGGCAACTGAGAGCTAAACTCCTCTCCAGTTTCCAGACACTTCTCCATCTATAATCTCGTCTGATCCTTACCACCACAGCCCTCGAAAAAGCTGTCCCCATTTCACAGATGAGGGAACAGGCGGGCAGAGGGGGAAGAGGAAACGGACTTGCTCAAGGGCACCCAGGCTGAAGGGCTGGGAAACCAGAGGCGTAATGTAAGATATGCCTCCTCCCAGACCCTCTTCTGTGGCTCAAGGCCACACTGCCTCCTACCGGCCACTCCACCACCAGAGGGTTCCCTTCTCAGGTGCCCTCCTGACAAGGTCCAATCTGGGCAAAGCTCTGCACCCTGAAAACCTAGCAAAATATTAGCATCTGAGAGCGCCTTTGGCCTTGGTCTTGCATTCTTGTTACCTCATTTAATCTTCACTGAAATTCTTCAGTTGACCATCGGTCAGAGAAAGCTCATGAAAGTGTTGGTCGCTAAGTCGTGCCCGACTGTTCGCAACCCCGTGGACTATAGCCTGCCAGACTCCTCTGTCCATGGGATTCTCCAGGCAAGAATACTGGAACGGGGAGCCATTCCCTTCTCCAGGGATTCTTCCCCACCCAGGGATGGAACCCAAGTCTCCTGCATTTCAGGCATACTCTTTACCATCTGAGCCAGCAAGGAAGCCCAGTTATGGCAAATGTTTACACAGCATTTGATGATGTGCTAAATGCTGTTCTAAGCACACTGCCTGTGTTTATCCATTTCATTCTCACAATAGCCCCCTTTTATAGGTGGGGAAACTGAGTCACAGAAAGGCAAACATGCTTGCCCAGGTCAGCAGCTGGAGGGCTACACGCCTTCTTCCCTCTGAGCTTCAGTCTCTGCATTTGCTGAACGGCAATCAAGTCAAGAAAGTAAAAGTGTTAGTCGCTCTGTCGAGTCGACTCTTTGTGGTCCCATGGACTGTAGCCCGTCAGGCTCCTCTATCCATGGGGATTCTCCAGGCAAGAATACTGGAGTGGGTTGCCATTCCCTTCTCCAGGGGATCTTCCCGCCCCAGGGATAGAACTCAGGTCTCCTGCACTCCAGGCCGATTCTTTACCATCTGAGCCACCGGGGAAGCCCGAGTCCTCCCTAAATGGTGGGCTGGAGGAGGCAATGAGACCACCAGGCAAGAAGAAAATGCCAGATGCTGCCAGAAATAATTACTGCTCAGGGAGGGTTGGCTGGTACCCACTGCCTTTCCCCTGTTACAGATGAGGAAACAGGCTCAGAGAGGTTGCCTGACCCTGCCTAAGACTTCACAGCAAATAAGGTCAGAGGTGAACTGAAGTGAATTTAGCCCCTGAACTGTCTGGTGCTTAATCTCGGGCTCTTTCCCTCCTGTCCCTCTGTTTCTTCCTGGCCCCTAAAGACTTGTCTCTGCTGTGTCCTCAGAACTGCTGAACTCCTGTGGCTGGGACAGAAAACCAGGAAGAGGTGCCAGGCTGCAGGAAGAGCCCAGACAGGAAGCCAGATGTTTTAGCCTCCATTCAACTTGCTGGGTGGCTCTAGGCAATTCGCGGCCCCTCCCTGGGCCCTGGCTTATCTGTGAAATGGGTGGGCCCTCCTCACTCTGTGATGTGCATACTTTTCATTAAGAGCACAGCCTACATTTCTGGAAGAAGCTAACCAGCCTAAAAAGAAAACAGGCTGCAGGCAAATAAGAATACCTTGGAAAAGATGATCATACATGCCCTTATCCACCTTAGGGACAGCTGAAGCCTCAGTTTCCTCATGTTCAAAATGAAGATAAGAATTATACACATCAAACACATAGGTGTCAATAACGAGGCATTGGGCTCAGTTACAAGTGCTTTGCCTGAATGAATTTAATCCTTACAGCCACTCCATGAAGTAGATACTCTTTTTATTCCCATTTGACCAAAGAGGCAGAGACAGATTAAGTAATTTGCCCAAGATCATACAGCTGATGGGGAGCCCACAGGGTGGGGCCTGGATTGGAGCCCTGGCGGTCTGCTCTTTACTGCCTGCCAACTCCTCAAGCGCTCAGGAGGATGAAATGGGAGAGTGTGGAAGTCCTGGGCACATTCTGGAACTGTCCTGGGCACAGGGGACATCAGATCCAAGCCTCTGGGTTCAGTCCTTCCTGATCAGAGACACCCGGGGCCCTCATGGGTGTGTCACTGGCGTGGCGACAACACATGCATGGACAGAGGGAGTGGGGCAGTGTGAGCCAGCGAGTCCAGCACGGAGACAGACAAGAGGGTGACTAAACCAGAGGTGGAAAGAGACTGGAACTGGGTGGTAGAAAAGTCATAGAGTGGGGACTTCCCTGGCAGTCCAGTGGTTAAGACTCCGAGCTTCTACTACAGGGGCCACGGGTTCAATCCCCGGTTAGGGAACTAAGATTCTTGCATGCCGCATGATGCAGCCAAAAAAATTAAAAAAGAAGTCATAGAGTGGGTATGTGTTTGGGTAAACACGTATGCATGCCCCCCCACACACAACACACACATGCTCACACCTGCTTCTCAGGGGCACACGCATCCTTTGATCTAGAGGCACCAGCCTCTCTCCACTGCACCCCCTGCTTTGGTCCATCTGTCTCCCTGACCCGGGCCTCTGCTCGATCCCAGCATCTAGTGCAGCCTCCCGAATCCTACCTCTCTCCTCTGCCTTCCCCACCAACTCCTTGTTCACGGTCCCTCTGCCCCACAGGGTCGTCATTTATCTAACAAACGTGACTGATCAGTGTCCACTTCTCTCCTGGGTGCTGCAGAGAACAAGCCAGGAAGGGGGCCTGCCCCCAGAGAGCTGACATTCCAGGGGAGGGAGATAGACCGTGCAAAAGGAGCAAGACAATTTCAGACCGGGCTCCTTTTACATAGCAGGAAGGAGATAAAGCGGGAGGTGTGATAGAAATGGCCGTGGGCGAGGTTTGACATCCGAGCTAAGGCCCAGGGAGTTAACTGCACCACAACCTGGGGGACACTGAATTCAAGGCAGAGGGAACAGTGTTCAGGCAGAAGGAACAGCATTCACACAGAAGGACCAGCAGGTGCAAAGGCCCTCAAGCCGGGGGAGCTTGTGTGTCTGAATGGCAGAAACAAGCCCCGTGCTGCTGGGGGCTATCAACCCATCACCCAGGGTTCTCCTGTTCCCTGATGGAGAATGTGGGGCCACTGTTTCCTTCTGCTGCATCAGGTCTGCACTTCTAAAGCATCTACTGTGCCTATCCCACCCCTGAGGGCCCTCAAATTCCCCACTGCAGGCTCCCCTCCCCCATTCCCCAGTCTCCCCAACCACCCCCACCCCCGCCTTCCCACTCCAGAACTGCCTCTGCAGGCTCTGCCCACAACGCATCGCCTTGTGGCTTCGCTCTGTAACCTTTCTCCCCACCTCACTTGCTCTCTTCTTCTCCTTTTCAGCCCATCCCTGGACCCACTCCTTGGACCCTGAGACACCCATCCAGTCAACTGACTCCCTCCTGCAGCCTCCACTCCAGCCCAGCAACTCCCAGTTGCCAACCAAAGGTGCCTGGTGATGTGGAAACAGAAAACCCTAGTTTAACCCTGGCTCTACCATCAACAGCTCTATGACCTTGGGCAAGTCAGGTTACTGCTCTGGCCCTCGATGTACTCCAAAATAAATTAGGGGCCACATCTTGCCCATCCCAGGGGGCTGACAGGAGACTCAAGAGAATTAAACGAGTCAGCTGTAGAATAACATACACCCGTGGAGCAATGCTAAGCCCAGGCCTTCTTCTAGGAGCCTCTGGCATAATCTCAATCCTCAGGATAGCCTTCCAAAGCAGGTCCCATTGCGACTCCCAATTCATTCATGAAGGAAGTGAGGACCAGAGAGGTTAAGCAACTTACCCAAGGTCACACAGGAGTAGCAAAGCTAGGATTTGAACCCAGACAGTCTGACTCCCAAACCTGTGCCCTTGAGTGCTATGTGATAAACCCCTTGGGACCTCTTAAAGTGCTATTGGGAAAAGACAATCAGGACCCCCCAGGCTGACCTCCCCTCTTATCACTGACTTTCTGATCCCTTTCATTCTCAATTCTGGTGGAGAGACCCCCACACTCCTTGCATCTGGAAGCTTCTTCCCACCTCACACATGCCCTCCTGAATCTCCAGTTTCCTGGAGCCATGACTAACCAGAGCCATCAGCATTCAGTCAGCACCCTTCACCCTTCCACCCTCGTCCCACCTCCACCACCGGCTGCCCCCAGCAGCCCCAGCAAACTGGATGCCTCCCCTTGGGGCAGGGGGTCCCTGACCCACTCAGAAGAAGACTTTCATCACTGCCTTCAGTGTATCCTGCTTTGCCTTTTCCCTCCCCCTCTCTAATCACACCATGATTCCACTATCACCCTACCCCTTGCTTTCCATCTCGCTGGGTTTTGGAGACATGGCACAGTCTTGGCAACAGCAGAGCTGGGTTCAAATCCAGACTCCCTCACTTGCTAGTGGTGTGACCTTGGGCAAGTTTTAACCACTCTAGGCCTCAGTCTTTTTCACCATAAAATGAAGCAGTCTCTCAGTCTGCCTACCTTACCAGGTGAGGGTCTAATGAGATTATGGATGGCAACCTGTTTTGAATGAAAATGGGGAGAGAAGGGGAATTAAAAGCATCAGTGCTGGAGCCAGCCTGCCTTTAAATAGCTGTGTGACTTTGGTCAAGTTATTTAACCTCTCTGGGCCTCAGTTTCCTCATCTGTAAAATGGGATAATGCTAGCACCAATTTCTAGGGTTGCTACAAGGATCAAAATGAGTTAATATGTATATAACACTTAGAACGGTGTCTGGCACATGAATGTTGGTTATTTTTATCACTCCCATTTTCCTGATGCCTGAGTGTATAACTCAAAGTTTAATTGAAAAAAAAAAAAAAAAAAAAACAACCTTCAGAATTCCTTCTTTCAACCACCAGTTTCTCCTTCCATCCCACCTGTCAACCCATTTCTCCTAGAGGCAAGAGTCACTTGCCTCCAAGCTCCTTCTTTTTGTTTTCCTATAACCTGGTTCCCCATCTCCAAACCCAGGGGGCCCTCCAAAGACAGCTTTTTACCCCCAGTGTTGAGACTTCTCTTTCAAAGGCTAAAAAGGCAGAGACACATGTCAACTTGGCAGACGGGAAACCCAGATTCCTGTCTGATCTTCCCATCCACTTGCTTGGTGACCTTGGGCAAATTCCTACCCATCACAAACCTCGATCTCCTCATCTGTCAAATGGGATAATAACCCAAGGGGAACAGCCAATAGCTCCTAGTCAAGTGCATCAGGCTACATCAGTTGGGTCTAGTACTTTATTAGCATAACCCCCGGGGCCCTGAGCACACCGCAGGCTGTCAGCTCTGCCTCCTTGGGCCCCAGGTCATTTCTCCAATGCCCCTAGCCTCCTCCCAGTCCTAGAAACCACTCTTATCAAGCCCCCACTCCCATCAAGCCCCCACTCCCCAGCCTCTTCCAAATGGCAGCTTTCACTGCAGACACCATGCCACCCTCCTCCCCTGTCACCCAAATCCAACTCACTGCCTGGCCGGACTCCTGGAGCCGGGCCTCTTCAGGCCTGCAGACCGGGGGCGCACGCCAGCTCACCCCTGACCGTTCAGGATGCCCCAGTTCCCCGCAGTGGGGCACAGTCCGTGGCACACAACCCAGTTCCAGGGCCCTATACAAGGAACCTCCTTCCGGTCTCTCCTGCAGCCCCTTCTCCCACCTCTGGGATCACTCTCTGTCCGGCCCTGGCCTCTGGCCATCTCCTGAGGCCACCCCTTCCCTCCTCATCTCTGAGAGGTGCCCCCTCCCCACGGAGAGCAACACAAACACACATTTCATTCACTGCTCAGTTAGCATCTCAGTCCCAACCTGTGTCCTTCCCCCCGGCCGCCCCCAAATCTGGGTCCCACTAGGCTCAGCCTGGCCCAGGAACTGCCCACATCCTCTCATTCAGCAAATCAGCCCAGCAGATGACAGCACCCTCCAGTTCTCTCCCCACACTCACTCTCTCCCATCCTCAGATGAGACCCCAGGGCCCGCCTGGGGACGTGGGGTGTCCAGGGTCCCTGAGACCTCTCCTGCCCCCAGCGTGTCTTAATGGCCTCAACCCCTTCTAGCCACTGGCCCTAAAATGCAGGTTCATTGGAGACAGCAGGTGCCTCCACATCTTGGGGCGCCCCTGCCACCAACCTCCCGCCTCATCATTTGCCCCCACGTCCCAGCACCTCCCCCACTCCACCCCCACGCGTCCCCCAATATTGGGGTCCCGCCCCCCCCATTCTCCCCACCCCCAGGCTCACACTCCGCAGCTCCTGAGTCCGATCCTTCATCCTGCGACGGCTCCTCCTCCTCCTCCTCCTCCTTCTCGTTCTCCTGTCTCTGCTTCTGCTCCCTGCCTCCTGCCTCGGTTCGGGAGGCCGGAGTCTGGGGGCGCCGGGGGGGCACCGGGGCCACTGGCTGGGGCCCGCGGGCGGGGGCGGAGTCGGGGTCGGCGGGCTGAGGGCCGGGCAGGGGCAGGGGCCTGGGCCGGGCTCGGCTCTGCCGGGGCTGCGGTGGCGATGCGGCTGCGGCACAGGCTCGGATGGAGGGATGCGGGAGAGCTGGAGCGCGGGGGAGGGGGGCGGAGGGAGGTAAGGAGGAAGGGAGGGAGGGGGGAACCAGGAGGGGGCGGGGAGCAGGGGGCATGCGCAGCGCCGGGGGCTGGGGGCGCCTGGGGGTTGTAGTCCGGGGAGGGGGACCCAGGAGGGAGGGAGACGGGAGAGGCCTAGAGGGGGGTGGGGAAGGGCAGAGCCACAGAAGCAGGGAGAGATGCGGAGAGGCAGGAGATGCGGCTGGAGGCGCAGAGATGCTGGTGTGGGGTAGGGGTGGCGGTTGGAATGGCAGAAAGAAGGGGTCAGGGAATGAATCAAGGGAACAGCCTGGGAAGCGGTGCTGTGGATCCCTTTACACCAAGAGATGCAGATAGAATTTATATTTTATGTTTGGGAGTATCCCTGTGAGTCTGGGCAGGACCACCTCTGTGTGTGTGTCCCTGCGGGGAGCTTTCTGGACACTAGAAATAGCGAAAGTGACCCTCTAGGTGGCTTTTGTGATGCAAGGAATCAGTCAAGCCTAGCTGAGAAGGACATGGGGCTTGTTTTTCCTTTTCTGCACGACCTTCCCCACTCTAAGTGTGAGAGTCCCCGGACAACGTGGGTCTCAGAGCTCTTCTTGTCTACATCCAGGGACAGGGAGCTCACCACCTCTGGAGACCTGGCCCATCTTTAGGTGGCTCCGTCAAAACAAAATTGGTCCTTGTTGGGAGGGGATTTCTGGTAACCTCAAGGGTCCAAGAACCCAGTCCTGTTCATTCATGACCACCTTTCCTCTCTCCATCTTCACGGCTTAACATCTCGTCAACTTCTCTACCCCTGCAATGGGGCCTTGGCCACCAAAAGGCCTCAAACCTACTTTTTCAAAGGTCCCCAGTGACCTCCTCTATGTCAGATCCATCAGTTGCTCGCCAGGCCTTATCCTCCATGATCTTTCAGTGATGCATGACCCCAAGGACCCCTCTCTTCTTGACACCCTGCCCTCCTTGGCTCCCACCTGCCTCTTGCCTTCCCCGCCTTCCCCTCCAAACTCTGGAGGTTGTTTCCCAGCATCCATCCAGACCCCCGGCTTCTTCCACCTCCCCTCCGCAGCAGGATTTCCTGGGCCTCCTCCCAGGGTCTCTTCTTTCTTTACCCACCCCCCCACCTCCCCAGGTTCAGCCATGCCGACATGACTACAATATCCACTCTATACCTGCATGCCAGGTCCTCAGGGCAGCACCTACTATGTGCCTGAGCACTGAGTGAGCACCAAGAACAGACACCAAAACTGCAGTCTCAGATGTGGGGATCCATAACTATTTTGAGTGAGGCCAGGGCTTTGGCACTGACCACCAAGACTGTGGTGGCCTCCCCTTCTCCCAATGAGCCCCTTCCTGTGCTCACCATCAAAGAGGGCATCTCTGTCCACTCAGCCCCTCAAAGAAGATAGAAAGCTCTTCTTGGCTCCCTCCCCATCCAAAGAATGCTACCATGTTCCAAGCATCTGCCAAGTCCCTGGTGCTCCACTGAGGAGCCCCCATAATTCTCCCAAACTCATAACAGCTACTGCCATTATCCCAAGCATCCACATCAGGAAGCAGGCTTGAAATGCTTAAATAACAGCAAAGGGCAGGGCTGGGGCTCTTGCCTGCAACTTTTTTATTTAAAATTTTTATTTTCTGCCTACATGCCGCATGCAGAATCTTAGCTCCCCAGCCAGGGATTGGACTCCCACCCCCTGCTTTGGAAGTGCAGAGTTTAAACCGCTGGACCATCAAGGAAGTCCTTGCCTGCACCTTTTGATGACAAAGCCCATTCCTGTAAAACCACAAGATTCCAGCCCCTCCCTCCACGGTCAAATCTAGAGCTGTCTCCTGGGTTCCATCCATCCCCACCACCCTTGTCAGTCTAGGCACTCACTGGTTTTTATCCAGACCATCAGAGCAGCCCCCTCTTGGGGACTTGCCTGGTGGTCCAGTAGTTAGGACTCAGCACTTAAACTGCCAGGGACCAGGGTTCAATCCCTCGTTGGGGAACTAAGATTCCATAAATTGTGCAAAGTGAACATGAAAGTTGTTCAATCATGCCTGACTCTGCGATCCCATGGACTATGCAGTCCATGGAATTCTCCAGACCAGAATACTGGAGAGGGTAGCCTTTCCCTTCTCCAGGGGATCTTCCCAACCCAGGGATCAAACCCAGGTCTCCCACATTGCAGGTGAATTATTTACCAGCTGAGCTACCAGGGAAGTGTAAACCCATGCAGCGTGACCAAAAAAAAGAACACCCTTCTTTCTGCTCCTCTCACCTGCAACCCTTTCCCTTCACATCCTCAGATGCTGCTGCTGCTGCTGCTGCTAAGCCGCTTCAGTCGTGTCCGACTCTGTGTGACCCCATAGATGGCAGCCCACCAGGCTCCCCCGTCCCTGGGATTCTCCAGGCAAGAACACTGGAGTGGGTTGCCATTTCCTTCTCCAATGCATGAAAGTGAAAAGTGAAAGTGAACTTGCTCAGTCATGTCCGATTCTTAGCAGCCCCATGGACTGCAGCCTACCCTGCTCCTCCATCCATGGGATTTTCCAGGCAAGAGTACTGGAGTGGAGTGCCATTGCCTTCTCTGCCTCAGATGCTAGTGCTTCCCTAATAAATGAGATAATATCAATCCCCAACATCAACAAAGTCAACGTCCCCCGCCCCCACGGCTTCCCGGATTACACTCAGTAGCTGCTCTCTCATTTGGTCCCCATCCCCACAATCTCATCTCTCTTACTACTTCTTTCCCTGCTGCATGGACCCCAGGCCTTAATGACACCAAGGACCCCAAACACCTTGGAGTCTTTGGCTGTGTGGCTTCCCCTGCCAGGTATGCTGTTTTCTCCCTTCATTGACAGTCAGACTTCTCATCCTCCAAGGCCTAGTTCCAGCCTCTCCCAGCCATCCAGGAAAACAGCCTCACGAGGTGTGGGCCGAGTCTGCTTCCACTTTAGACTAGCCTGGGCCTGACTCATTTCTGCTTCTCCCCAGCAGTCAACACGAGGTGAGGCACAAGATACATGTTCACTAAAAATCTGAATGGAGAGAAGAATGAATAGCATACTCCCTCGTACCGTTATCCCAGCATAAAGACAACGGAAACAAGTTCCATGAGCAAGGATTTTTTAAAAATTGAAATATAGTTGATATACAGTATAACTTAAAGGTGTACGCTATCAGTTCAGTTCAGTCGCTCAGTCGTGTCCGACTCTTTGCGACCCCACAAATCGCAGCACGCCAGGCCTCCCTGTCCATCACCAACTCCCGGAGTTCACTCAGACCCACGTCCATCGAGTCAGTGATGCCATCCAGCCATCTCATCCTCTGTCGTCCCCTTCTCCTCCCGCCCCCAATCCCTCCCAGCATCAGAGTTTTTTCCAGTGAGTCAACTCTTCACATGAGGTGGCCAAAGTACTGGAGTTTCAGCTTTAGCATCATTCCTTCCAAAGAAATCCCAGGGCTGATCTCCTTCAGAATGGACTGGTTGGATCTCCTTGCAGTCCAAGGGACTCTCAAGAGTCTTCTCCAACACCACAGTTCAAAAGCATCAATTCTTCGGCGCTCAGCTTTCTTCACAGTCCAACTCTCACATCCATACATGGCCACTGGAAAAACCATAGCCTTGACTAGATGGACGTTTGTTGGCAAAGTAATGTCTCTGCTTTTGAATATGCCATCTAGGTTGGTCATAACTTTTCTTCCAAGGAGTAAGCGTCTTTTAATTTCATGGCTGCAGTCACCATCTGCAGTGATTTTGGAGCCCAAAACAGTAAAGTCTGACACTGTTTCCACTGTTTCCCCATCTATTTGCCATGAAGTGATGGGACTGGATGCCATGATCTTCGTTTTCTGAATGTTGAGCTTTAGGCCAACATTTTCACTCTCCTCTTTCGCTTTCATCAAGAGGCTTTTTAGGTCCTCTTCACTTTCTGCCATAAGGGTGGTGTCATCTGCATATCTGAGGTTACTGATATTTCTCCCAGCAATCTTGATTCCAGCTTGTGCTTCTTCCAGCCCAGCGTTTCTCATGATGTACTCTGCATATAAGTTAAATAAGCAGGGTGACAATATACAGCCTTGACGTACTCCTTTTCCTATTTGGAACCAGTCTGTTGTTCCATGTCCAGTTCCAACTGTTGCTTCCTGACTATAGTGTTTCACAATTTTTAAAGGTTATATTCCTTATGCAGAAGGCAATGGCACCCCACTCCAGTACTCTTGCCTGGAAAATCCCATGGACAGAGGAGCCTGGTAGGCTGCAGTCCATGGGGTCGCCAAGAGTCAGACACGACTGAGCGACTTCACTTTCACTTTTTACTTTCGTACATTGGAGAAGGAAATGGCAGCCCACTCCAGTGTTCTTGCTTGGAGAATCCCAGGGACGGGGGAGCCTGGTGGGCTGCCGTCTATGGGGTCGCACAGAGTCGGACACGACTGGAGTGACTTAGCAGTAACAGTAGCAGTAGTCATTATAAAACATTGGCTATATTCCCTATGGTATATAATATATGCTCATAGCTTAGTCATTTTATGCATAAGCATTTGTATCTTTCAATCCTCTTCCCCTATATTGCTTCTCTCCTACTCTCTCCCCACTGTTAACCACTAGTTTGTTCTCTGCTTCTTTTTTGTTATATTCACTAGTTTGTGGTATTTTCTGGGTTCTACGTATAAGTGATACCATACAGTATTTATCTTTCTTTGTCTGAATTGTTTTACTTAGCCTAATACCCTCCAAATCCATCCATATTGTTGCAGATGACAATATTTTTCTTATGACTGAGTAGTATTCCATTGTGTGTGTGTGTGTGTGTGTGTGTGTACACCACACTTTTATTTGTTCATTTGTTGCAGTGCACTAAGGTTGCTTCTATATAACTATAACTGTAATATAACTGTAAAAATGCTGCTATTAACATTGGGGTGCATATATCTTTTTGAATTAGGTGTTTGGTTTTTTTTTGAGCTATATACCAGGGAGTGGAATTGTTGGGTCATAAGGTAGTTCTATTTTTAGTTTTTTGAGAAACCTCCATAATGTTTTCCTTAGTGGCTACAACAATTTACATTCCTATCAATGATGTATGAGGATTTCCTTTTCTCCACATCCTCACCAACAGCTGTCATTTGTGTTTTTTTTGATGATAGCCGTTCTGAGTGGTGTGAGATGATTTCTCATGGTGGTTTTGATTTGCATTTCCCTAATGTTTAGCAGCATTGAGCACCTTTTCATGTATCTGTTGGCCATTTATGTATCCTTGTTGGAAAAATACCTATTTAGGTCTTCAAGACAGGGATTTTCGTTTGTTTTGTCCATTGCTGGTTCTCTAATGACACTATGGCACCTGGCACACAGTAGGTGCTCAATAAATATTCATTAAATGAAAAAAAAAAACCGCACAGGTATTTTCTTGGCAGTCCAGTGGTTAAGACTCTGCACTTACAATGCACCGGGTGTAAAATGCAGGTTTGATCCCTGGTCAGAGAACTAAGATCTCATATGCTGTGTGGTGCAGTCAATATTTTTAAAAAGAAACTAAATAGATTAAATGAGTGAATGAATGAAAGATGCACAACTCAAACCTGGCTGCGGCTCTTAGGATGGACACAGGCACACACAGTGTGATGGCAACAATAGTCTCCGTCATGGGTCAGTGATTGTGACCTCAACAAATCCATGATCACTTAAAGTCTACTCAATTCCCCTGCGAGGTGGGTTGCCTGGAACACACACCAGCCTCTCTGCCCAGGTGGCCTTTCTAGAGCATCAGTGTCACCAGGTCAGCTGCGGCGGGCGCTCCACAGAAAGAGAAAGGCAGTGGAACTTCCCTCAGCAAAGCCGAGGAGAGGTGAGGCTGCTGTCTGCCAACGCAGCCCCTGGGCGATCGACAGACAATCGGTGGCCACAAGGGTTCCGTCTGAGCAGTTCCGCTTTATTGCCACAAACTCTTGATTTATATAGGCAAGCAGGGGGGTTTGCCTTTCCATAGTTGCACCAATCACGTTAAAGGTCAAATCGTCTTGTGCCATAGTTGTACCAATCACGTTAAAGGTCAAATCGTAATATGCCATAGTTGCACCAATCATGTTAAAGGTCAAATCGTAATATGCCATAGTTGTACCAATCTCGTTAAAGGTCAAATCGTCATGGGCCTTCATTATAACAGGAGTCTATGGTGATCATGTGCTGTCCACGTGCATGGAAATCAAGAGAGCCAATCAAAAACTTTAACATAGACCACGCCCCTATCTCTTCTGCCAGGCGCCATCTTAGTTTCCAACCGCAAAGCTAACCCATCTTTTTTAAGATTTCCCATTTAGGGCCCCACAGTCAGCCCCTACTCTGAAAACCTCCCCTGTTCCCTGTTGCTGATGAGAAAATCCAGACTTCCGCACCTTACTTTCCACTTTAGCATCCCCATGTACCTGATTCCAGTCCCAAGGTAGTCCCCATGTCTCCCCACCTCTATGCCCTTTCTTCATGTTATTCCTGACTCTTGGAATACCCTTCCCTTTCCCATCCCCAGTTCTAATTCCTACTCTTCCTTCCAAGTTTAGCTGCAGGAGTCTTTCTTGACACTCCTGAAGCTGGACAGCAGCTTGTTACATATAGAGATGACCAGGTCTCTTCCTCGGAAATTCTGAGTCAGTAGATCTGGGTTTTTAGCACGGACCTCTGGCAATTCTTATTTTCAGTCAAGTTTGGGAACTATGGTAAATCAGATAAGCAAGGTTAAGGCTAGGTTATGCTACACAACAAACATCTCCCAAATCTGAATGATATAATACAACAAAGGTTTATTTTTGCCATGGACCTGAGTTACTTCCCAGAGCACCTGTCCTTCAAGGGAGACTCAGAGACTTATCAGCCCAGTGGGCTCAGGTACCTCATATTGAAGGACTCTATCTGATTAATCTCTGCCTCCCCATGGTACCTGATAAAGGATATAACGCACCTGCTTGCTCAGAAACAGAAGAAGAAATACCCATTTGACCTATTCATACATTAACCAGTATTTATTGAAAGCCTGCTGTTTGTGCCAAGAGCTTCCCTGATAGCTCAGTTGGTAAAGAATCCGCCCGCAATGCAGGAGACCCCAGTTCAATTCCTGGATTGGGAAGATCTGCTGGAGAAGGGATAGGCTACCCACTCCAGTATTCTTGGGCTTCCCTGTGGCACAGCTGGTAAAGAATCCACCTGCAATGTGGGAGACCTGGGTTCAATCCCTGAGTTGGGGAGATCCCCTGGCGAAGGGAACAGCTACCCACTCCAGTATTCTGGCCTGGAGAATTTCATGGACTATATAGTTCATGGGGTTGAAAAGAGGTGGACATGACTGAGTGACTTTCATTTTCACTGCTGTTTGTGCCAGGACTATGCTCTGTGGCTAAAGACACAGAGGAGGGCAAATCAAACATCAACCTGTGCCGGGAGCCTGTGTGAGGAATCCCGCCTGTGACAAAGGTCATGAGGAAGGAAGCCTGACAAAACGCAAAGGCATGATCCGGCTTCGAGGGTTCCCCCTGAGTTTTCCTGAACATCTACCTCCAAAAACCAGAGTCTGCCTGCTTTATTACTGTGCTTTTCACTCTTCTGACATTCTCTGGAAAAAAGTTAATTCTGGAAAAAAGTTAATTCAGGGCTTCAGTCTCCTGCATCAGCTCAAACCCCTTTGATGGCTCTCTAACTTGCCTGACAGGTTCCCCCAGACTTTTTACAATTTGTGAATTGCTCACAGCCCCCTAACCATGAGAGGCACAAAGCTTAAAGCATATTAAAGATACAGAGCCTTTTCTAAAGAGCTAAAAATTATATTGGTGATGGGTTTTCACTGTTGACTCAATGACTGCTGCCAGGCCTCCATATTCTTTATCTTTTAGGCACCTGAAGGATATTAATCAATGTAATAGGAATATAGAAAAAGGAATATAGTAGTTTTGATGTTAGCAATACTAGACTTTTGAGTTAATTACTTTTCTCCTTATAAATCACTGTACTCATTTTCATTGTTATAAATTGTTGTATCTTTGCTATGTAAGAATGTAACTTTATTTAGTGCTTTCTGAGAGTGGCACCAGACTTTGGGAAGAACAACACCGTTAGGGCAAATAAGTCTTCTGGTTGACAAACCCTTATCAGAAAAAGGGCTGTAAAATGTTAATTGGCCCTCTGGCCAAAAGATGATGTAAATCACCTAAGACTTGTGTATACAACTAGGTATGCAGAGAGAAAGCCTGGTCTTGATAAGAGTCAGGGCTGCTGACACTGCATAATTTTATATTATCCATTGATCTCTATGTACAAAAAAGGTATAAAAGGCCTTGACGGACAATAGAGGATGGGCCAGTCACTGGACTGGTTTCCCCCGTGTGGTCTATTCTCCTTCTCTCCTCTTCTGGCTGAATTCCCATCTAGGGCGTGGAGGCTCGCCATGTCTGCTTACTTGCCCCGGCTTCTAAGATCCACGCGAGAGGGAGCCCAAGGTGGGGCACGCCCCGCTATTCAAGAGGACACCGGTGGCCTAACGTAGATGGTGCAAGTTCCTTGTCTGGAACTTTATTGGCTTTCCACGTAAACCAAGTTATTCAGTCTCTTTTCTCTACTAATTTTCCTACTATACTATTTCTTCCTAATCTCTTTTGTATTTCTAAATAAATAAGTTTTTCCTCGCTTACGCCATCTCCCCTTCAAATTCCCTGGATCCATTGGGGCAGGACCCCGGCAGACCTGTCCACATGGAGCTGGTTACCTAATTTCTCTAAGGCCTATTTTCCAGATCTGTAAAATGGGCTCCAATCCTCACCCTTTAAGCACAACATGAGGATTTACTGAGAAAATGAGCATGGAAGCCATTTGTAAATTTGAAAGATCTCAACTCAAGCAGATGTGGAAGAGCACTGATATTCTGCTGTGTGCCCCTCCCTGTGCCTCCACCCCTTCAGATCCAGCACTCAGGTTATATTCATTGCCTGCGTGCTGCCACTTCAGCTGTGTCTGACTCTTTGTGACCCTATGGACTGTAGCCCCCCAGGCTCCTCTGCCCATGGGATTCTCCAGGCAAGAATACTGGAGTGGGTTGCCATGCTGTACTCTGGGAGAACTTCCCGGCCCAGGGATCAAACCTGCATCTCCTGCACCTCCTGCATTGCAGGCGGATTCTCTACTACTGAGCCACCCGGGAAGCCCTTACGTTCATTAGGCCTCTGGAATTTGGTCCACATCCCTCTACATGTTTTTTACACTACCTGTTCAAATCATCCTGAGTCTGAAAGTGAATATAATGTTATAATATAATAGACCTTATTGTGTGTCAAGCTAAGTTTAAGCGGTTTTGATTTTAAATCTTTTGGCTGCACTGTGCATCCCTGCCCAAGAATCACACTCATGCCCCCTGCATTGGGAGTGTGGAGTGTTACCCACTGCACCACCAGGAAAGTCCCTGTTTAAGTGTTTCATTTGTGTTAATTCATTTGATCTTCACAATAACCATCTGGAGGTACTGTTAATATTGTTTCTACAGATAAGGAAACTGGAGCAAAAAGTTTAAGTAACTTACTCGAGACAGGAGCAGGGATTCAAACCAGGCAGAAATTGTGGCGTATTGAAACATTCTTCTAATCAACTGGTAAACGCCTCCCAGGGGGCGCTTTCTCACCCTTCTCTCCATCAAAACCAGAGTCAACGTCATGCCGTAGAGACTAGAGCATGGTACTGACTTTGTAGATGTATTTTGGGAGAACTGATGGCATTACAATATCGAGTCTCCTCCTATCCTGGTACATGGTATATCTAGCCATTAGTTTAGGACTTCTTTAAAGTCTTTCAAATAAAGTTAAAAATTTTCTCTCATAAAGGCCCTTAATGTATTCTTTTTAAAAAGATTTTTTTGATAAGGACCATTTTTAAAGTCTTTATTGAATTTGTTACAATATTTCTTCTATTTCATGTTTTGGTTTTTGCTTCGACGCATGTGGGCTCTGAGCTCCAAGACCAGGGATCGAACCCACATCCTCTGTTAAAGGCCAATTTTTAAACCACTGGACCATCAGGGATGTTCCAAGGCCATTAACATATTTTTAAAAGATTATTTTTTGGCATCATATATTTCTGCAAATGGTGTTTTTACATTTCCTAACAGTTTGTTGCTATGATTTATAATGGCAGTTTATTTTAAGGTATTTCTCTTTTTCCCTCCAGCTTGCCTCCACATTCAGCCAGAGCCAGAAACTCAGGAGTGATGTAGGACCCTCTTCCTATCTCACCTTCCCTTCAAATCTGATGGATTCTGTCTCTCTCTCTCTCTTTTTTAATATTTATTTTTATTTATTTATTTGGCTAGTTGCAGCACGTGAGACCTAGTTTCCTGACCAGGGATCAAACCCAGCTCTGCTGCATTGGGAACCTGGAGTCTTGGCCACTGGACCACCAGGGCAGTCCCTCTGGATTCTGTCTCTTTAGTAAATATTCCATCCCTATCTCCAGGCTTCAGTGTAGGCCTCACTATTTAGGGCCTGTCTCATAACTGATCTCCCAATCAACCTTCACACAGGGAGGGCAATAGTCAACGCTTACTGCATCCTTGTGCAGTTAGAAAACGGTGTCCCTTCCCCACAACACTCTACATCCTTCTGTCAGATAATTTTTGTAATAAATGTTCAAATATGGAATACATGGTATCTGCATGTTGCTAGCCCTTTCGTACTCTTGCCTGGGAAATCCCATGGGCGGAGGAGCCTGGTAGGCTGCAGTCCATGGGGTCATGAAGAGTCGGACACGACTGAGCGACTTCACTTTCACTTTTCACTTTCATGCATTGGAGAAGGAAACGGCAACCCACTCCAGTGTTCTTGCCTGGAGAATCCCAGGGACGGGGGAGCCTGGTGGGCTGCTGTCTATGGGGTCGCACAGAGTCAGACACGACTGAAGTGACTTAGCAGCAGCAGCAGCCCTTTCGTGGGGTACCTTGTGTAGTGTGTACTTGTACAGTCATCTCTGATGGCCTTACACCTTGCCACCAGAGGATATCTCCATAAAATGAAAGTTTGATCATGGTATTCTATTGTGGGCTGGATGTCTGTGTCCCCCCCACTCCCCAAATTCATATGTTGAAGCCTTAATTCCTAATGTGATGGTAGCAGGAGGTGAAGCCTTTGGGAGGTAAGCAGATTTAGATCAGGTCATGAGAGTGGAGCCTCTAATAGGATTAGTGACTTTATAAGCAAAGGAAGAGACAGCAGAACTTTCTGTTTCTGCCATGTGAAGACACAGTGAGCACAAGCCAGGAAGAGAGCCCTTACCAAGGACTGAATCTACTGGCACCTTGACCGTGGACTTTCCAGCCTCCACAGCTGTGAGAAATATCTATTGTTTAAGCCACCGACTACATGGTACTTTGTTAGAGCAGCCCAAGCTAATAAGACATATTCCTTTGCTTAAAATTACTCACAGGTACCCCTTTACCATTCTTTCTTTGATATAATTGTTTAAAATAAATGATACTTTCACATGGTTCAAAAATCTAAATTATATTAAAGTTTTACCGTAAAAATTCTTACTCTAACAACTGTACTCACCACCCATAGGAGCCACTTTTTTTGATTTATGCAACATTCCAAGATTTCTTTATGAGGTTACAGGAAAAATACCTATGGGCACACGCATGCACACACACACACACACACTCACACATACACTTTTTCTCTTATACAACAGTAGCATGATGCATTCATTCTAACATTTTAACTAAAAACATGTTTTGAAACGTTTTCACATTTATACATAATGAATGCCTTCATTCTTTTTGATGGCTGCATATCCACTAATGGACCAGTTTCCGATGTATTGCAAACAATACCCAATGAATAGTATTGATGTATGTATGTGTCATTTCACACATATGCAGATCTGGCGACTTCAAATTCCATTTCCTCACCCTTTGCAGCCCTTATGGACTTAAAACTTGCTTTGACTAATAGAATATGGTGCCAGTAGTGTGTAACTTCTGAGCAGGGCCTCAAGAGACCTTGCAGCTTCTACTCGCACCCTCTTGGAACTCTGAGGCCGCTATACTCTGAAGAAAACCAGGTTGAAATACCACACAGAGAGAGTGTGTGGTTCAGCTGTGTTGGTCAACTGGACCATCAGAGCTTAGGTCCCAGACATGTAAATGTGAGAAAGGTCATCATGGGCCATCTAACTCCAGCCAAGGTACAAGTTGATTGTTGCTACTTGAAGAATCTAAGATGAGACCAGCAGGAAAACCACCCAGCTGTCCTTAGAATCTGGAGAGACAATACATGCATTCAGAATTCAGAAACAGTATATGGGGACTTCTCTGGTGGTCCAGTGGCTAAGACTCTGCACTCTCAATGCAGGGGGCCCAGGTTTGATCTTGGTCAGGGAATTACATCCCACATGACACGAATAAAAGATTTTGCATGTCCCAGTGAAGACCCACCACAGTCAAATAAATACATATTAAAGAAAAGAAACAGTATATGCACTCAGAATTTTGACACATATTGTCTAGGTTGCATCATTTTGCAGGCCCCACCAACAAGTGAAAGTCCCTGTCTCCCCACAGTTTTGCCAAAAGACTGGGTTGCCAAATATGAATTTTGTTAGACTTCCCTGGCGGTCCAATGGTTAAGACTCTGTGCTTCCTCTGCAGGGCACGTGGTTTCCATTCCTGGTTAGGGAACTGGGATCCCACAAACTTTGGCATTCCAGCCAAAAAAGAAAAAAAAAATGTTGCTAATGCAATATATCTCAGTATTATCTTAATTTTCACTTCTCTTACATGCAAAAATGAACATCTGCATATTTAAGTCTTTATTGTCTTTTTTTGTGATCTGTCATGTTCTCTGGCCATTGTTTTTTTTATTGAACTGTTGGTCTTATCACTACATGCTGCTGCTGCTAAGTCACTTCAGTCGTGTCCAACTCCTAGCGACCCCGTAGACGGCAGCCCACCAGGCTCCCCTGTCCCTGGGATTCTCCAGGCAAGAACGCTGGAGTGGGTTGCCATTTCCTTCTCCAATGCATGAAAGTGAAAAGTGAAAGTGAAATCGCTCAGTCGTGTCCAACTCCTAGCAACTCCATGGACTGCAGCCTACCAGGCTCCTCCGCCCATGGGAATTTCCAGGCAAGAGTACTCAAGTAGGGTGCCATTGCCTTCTCCGTTATCACTACATGGAGCTCTTTAAATAGTTAGGGAGATTAGCCCTTTGTGTATGATAAGAATTGCAAATATTATTTTCCCAATTTGTCTTTTGATTGTGCTTTCATTTTGTTGCCATGTAAAACTTTTTCATGTAGACAAATATATTAATCTTCTATTTTACATTTTCTGAATTTTTTTATATCCATTGTAGCTCAGCTGGTAAAGAATCTGCCTGCAATGTGGGAGACCTGGGTTCAATCTCTGGGTTGGGAAAATCCCCTGAAGAAGGGAAAGGCTACCAATTCCAGTTTTCTGGCCTGCAGAATTCCATGGACTGTGTAGTCCATGGGGTCAGAGAGTTGGACATGACTGAGTGACTTTCACTTTCACTCTCTAATGTGCTTTTATTTTTTTAATTGAAGTTTGATTTACAATATTGTGTTAGTTTCAGCTGTACAGCAAAGTGATTCAATTATATATATATGTCTGTTTTTTCCATATTCTTTTTCCTTATAGGTTATTATAAACTATTGAGTGTAGTTTCTAAATTTTGAGCTGTAGTTAGAAAGGCCTTCCTTATTCTGACTTACAAAGAATTTTGTCCATTTTTTTTCTAGCATTTTTATGGGGGTTATCCTAACCAGCTGTGTGATGCATCACCTTCAGAATGAAGTTCCAGGCCAAGGTTATGGCACAGGTGACCTGGTGTCATCCACACAGAAAGGAAACAGGAGAAACAAGAAGTTAATTTAGGAGATTCTCAGGGGAGACGATGTGTGGTGTTTGGAACATGGTGAGTTTAAGACAGTCATGGAACTCCAGGAGGGGATGTCCAGAAGGCAAGTGGATTCAGAGGTCTAGAGCTTTGGAGAAAAGTGGGGGCTGGAGATATGGATTTGGGAGCCAAATATGGATGTCGATTAAAGCCATGAGAGACAAGAGGTTCCCAGGTGGCGCTCTAGGGAGTGATTAAGGTCAGGCTGAAGACACATCATGAGGAGAGAGTGGTGGGGGCTTCATCGCTGTAGCCCTTGGGTTTTCGGCACAAAACTAGCCTCAGAGACATTTGAGGGCGCACAGAAGCCCTATGTGACCCATGCGTGGATATCTTGGTTTTCAGTGTGTATGTGTGCTTAGTCTTCTAGTCATGTCCAACTTTTTGCAACCCTATGGACTGTAGCCCGCCAGGCTCCTCTGTCCATGGAATATTCCCAGCAAGAACACTGAACTGGGTAGCCATATCCTTCTCCAGGGGATCTTCCCAATCCAGGGATTGAACCCAGGTCTCCTGCATTGCAGGCAGATTCTTTACTGTCTGAGCCACCAGGAAAACCCTTGGCTCTTGGGAAGACAGCAAATAGGGAATGAGAGGAGGACCAACAACCTCCCGAGCAGTCTGTTCCCACCCAACAGATGTGGAAGGGAGACCCTATGACAGGGGAAGGGAAGAGACTCGTCTTGCCGTTGGCCCCCACCTCCCCACCAGATGATCCAAAGTAGAGCATTAATAGGTGGCGGCAAGTCCCCCAAGGGTGGGTGGAACACAGGGAGCCACTCCTGGCTGGTGTCTTTCTTGGATTATAGTGTACTGGTTAAGAGCACAGAGTCTGGAGCTTCCTCTCTGGTTTCAAATCCTGGCTCTCATATTTGCTAGAGTGTAACTTTGGGCAAGTTACTTACTGCCTCTGTGTCTTAGCCTCCTCCTCTGTAAAATGAGGACAGTAATATAGTACCAATCTCACAGAATGTACATAAGGATGAAATGAGTAACTTTTTATCAAGTACTCATATCGGTGCCTGGCACACAGTAAATGCTAAGTAAATGTCAATTAAAAAGAAATTGGGCAGACTTCCCTGGTGGTCAAGGGGTTAAGAATCTACCCTGCCATGCAGGGGACACAGGTTCGAACCCTGATTGGGGACTTAAGAACCCACATGCTGTGGGGCAACGAAGCCCGTGTGGGGCTACTCCTGAGCCCGCAAACTCTGGAGCCCTCCAAACAACCAGAAGAGAAGCCCAAATGCTACAACTAGAGAGTCCATGCACCACAACAGAAGATCCTCCATGACACAGAAGATCTCGAGTGCTGCAACTAATACCCAATGCAGTCAAATAAATTAATTAAAAAAACAAAAGAAATTGGGAAATTCTCTGGCAGTCCACTGGTCAGGACTCCATGCTTCACTGCCAAGGATCTGGGTTCCATGGTTCCTGGTTGAGGAACTAAGATACCTCAAGCTGCATGATGTTGTTAAAAAAAAAAATTCGTTCCTTCATGAGTATTTATTAATCAGCTACTAAGTGTCAGGCAGTGTTGCAGGTGCTGGGGACATGGTAGTGAATAATTAAGGTGAAAATCCCTGTCCTTTTGGAGCTTACATTCTAGTAGGGTGGAGAGGAGGGATGGAGGCAGACAATAGATAACACAAATTAGCAAAATACATAGTATGTTAGATCCAAGTGAAGACATGAGAGATGGGCAGGAGTTGGCAAGGATCTGGTGCACGCTGGGGCTCAGGAGATGAAAAGAGGAAGAAAGACTCTGGAGGAGTAGCAGCATGGAATCCCTGGCAGAGACACCCGGGCTGTTGACATCCTGGGATCCAGGAGAACTAATATTCCTCTCAGCTATTCTGAGACTCACTGAGTGACTTTGGGGCATCCTTCTATAGAAGGTGGGTTCCAAAACGGCAAGCCATTCTTGTCTGCCCTGTTATATCTCTGGCCCTAAAACAGTGTCTGGCCCATACAATAAATATCCACTGAATGAATGAATGTCTACAGGGTTAGGGTTAGGGAAGTGTCACCAAAAGCCTGAAGCATAAAAGAGAAGACCAGGGAATCATAAGCTTCATCTTCAGTTATATAAGAGGCTAAGACTCTATCAACAAATATTTACTGAGGGCCTAACATGTGCTGGGGTTCCTAGTTGGTTCAGTGGTAAAGAATCTGTCTGCCAGTGAAGGAGACACAAGAGATGCTGGTTCGATCCTTGGGTTGGGAAGATCCCCTGGAGGAGGAAATGGCAACCCGCTCTGGTATTCTTGCCTGGAAAATTGTATGGGCAGAGGAGCCTGGTAGGCTACAATTTGTGTGTGTTAGTCACTCAGTCGTGTCCGACTCTGTGACCCCATGGACTGTAACCCTCCAGGCTCCTCTGTCCACAATCATGCCCTCACTTTAGTAACTCACAGGCCACGATAATATGGAATATTTTTGTGGGTTCCAGACGGTATACCCCCAGTGCAAGGTGGGGGTCTGGGGAGGGGGCTGTCTAAGTGACATGCTGCTCAATGTAACAGACTTTTTTCTAAGCCCGAGCTGCCCTGAAATGCCCTGCTCAAAGGTGGTGAGTGCAGCGGGACTGCAGTGTTCAAGCCGGGCGCCAGCCAGCCGCCCACCTGTCAGAAACTGTGCCAGGAGTATGCGGGAGAAGAGAGTTCCGCCTCGGGTGAGGTCACTTCCCACCCCCAGATGCTCTGCCTACAAAATCTCGCAATTCTCTGACGCTGGATCTTATACTTTTCTGAATTTCAAGGTCTCATGATGTTGACAGCTCCAAATTCTAAGTCCTCAGTCTGCCCACACTCGCAGACCCAAAAGAAAGGAAGCCGGATTCAGCCTGGGTCCTACCACCCACTGTCTCTGGGGGTAGTCAGCGCCCCCTCCCCGCCTCGCGGGGGTTCTGAAGAGAGGTAACTCGGGCGCGGGGTGCCGAGGACGTCGTGGGGAGATGGGTGTTCCAGAGATGGAGTTGACAGGGCCGAGACATGTGACAGTCGAAGAGTCACGTTCCGTGGTCTGAGAGGTTGGGACCAGGCCGGTCACATGACGCGCGCGGGGGGGTTTGCACTATGGGGTGATGCGAAATGAGAGGGCCTCGCAGATCACGTACCAATGACGCATTCCCACCCCTTTTGGCAACTAGATTTCCGCTGGAAGATGCGATAGTTCCGGAAAAGGGGGCGGGTTCTCACGTCCTGGCAATTTCGCTTCCGTTCGGGGCGCTGAAGCTTCCGACCTCGGCCTTTCCCTGGGGTGGGGAAGGGACGCGATCCGGTGCGCATGCTCCAGTCTTTCCAGAGGGGGCGGGGCCGAGGCTGCAGGAGAGGGCGGGGGGGGAAGAAAAGGGAATTCCAACCTGTGGAATCTTGGGGGTCCCCGAGGTCGGCTCCTTCCCTTTGAAACTGTGAATGGTGCCAGGGACAGAGCCTCTAGCGACTCTTGGGGGAGGGTTTGGGGTCTGCAGGGTGAGGGCGGAGGGGAGTGTCAGAGTGTGAGTTGGGTACGGGAGTTCCAAACTTAGAATCTTGAGGCCCGCCGGGCTCCGGCGCCGGCGAGAGGGATCTCGGGCCGCCATGCGGGACAGGACCCACGAGCTGAGGCAGGTGAGAATTTGGCGCAGCAGGGTTGGGGACGGGTGGACGGGATGGGGTCTACTGGAATGCAGGACTCCTGGTCCTCGGGGCCGGGAGGGATGACTGTGGGCTAGGAAGGAAAGTCCCGGAAGCCCGTGAGTTCTACTGGGGGAGAGCAGTAGCAAGGAAGTGATGCCAGTGACCCCGGCCCTGGCAGGGGGATGACAGCTCGGACGATGAAGACAAGGAGCGAGTCGCGCTGGTGGTACACCCGGGTACTGCACGGCTGGGGAGCCCGGACGATGAGTTCTTCCAGAAGGTAAGAGGCTGGAGTCTCGGCCTGGATTCACCAGGGGCCTGGAGGGCCCGAGGAGCAGAGCAGCCTGGAGCACCGCCCACATCTCCCTCAGCCCTCTCGGTCATCGTCCCCAGGTTCGGACAATTCGGCAGACTATCGTCAAGCTAGAGAATAAAGTCCAAGAGTTGGAGAAGCAGCAGGTCACCATCCTGGCCACGCCCCTTCCCGAGGAGAGTGAGTGAAACCCCGGGTGCAGAACGCATGCTCAGCCGGAGGGCTTGTGGGGGTTGTAGTTCCACACAGGTGGTGGCCAGGGAGATTTGTTGAGGTAGAGGTTGCTATTTGGGCATCATGGCTTTCTCTTGTTTAGGCATGAAGCAGGACCTGCAGAACCTGCGTGACGAGATCAAACAGCTAGGGAGGGACATCCGCGCGCAGCTGAAGGGTGAGCTCCTAGGACCTTGGCCAGATACTTTCCTCTGATCCTGCCCAACTCCTGGTTATTTCTGGGCAGTGTGTGGTCCAGAGAGGCCAGTGATATATATCCAGGTCACACAGCAGGCCAACGTCTAGAATCTCCATCTCCTGGCTTCCAGTCCAAAGTTCTTTCCACAGCATATGCCTGCCTCTCAAGTTCCCTTATTTATAATGAAACCATTTCCATTTGATCTTTGTCCAAGGCAGAGGTTAGCGTTGCTACCTCCACCTTCAGGTCGTTATCTGCATATAACTGTATAGTCTGCCGTCCACATCCCAGGTTCTGCAAGGGTGGATTCATGCAATCGTGGATTGTGTAGTACTGTAGTATGCATTTATTTTCTAAAAATTCAGCTATAAGTGGACCCACACAGTTGTGCAAGGATCATCTGTACTCCTACAATTCTTGCTGCCCAGTGTGTATTCTTTGGGTGGGAAGATGTGGGTTTTGTTAGGAACCTTCTCCAAACATGTGGGAATTCTCTGATGTATTTATTGCAAAGAAAAATATACTTTTGCCTGTCAGAGGCTCAAGAGTAGTCATTTATGATGAATTTTATTTCAAAAAAAAAGCTCTGTGGAGATATTGTATCTCTCTCTATTGTATGGCTGCATGGCTGGGTCCCAGTCCCCAAATGAATTTCAGAAGCCAGAGGTCAAACCCCCTCCTCTACCAATACTTTTGTGTCTTTCCACAGCTATAGAGCCCCAGAAGGAGGAAGCTGATGAGAATTATAACTCCGTCAACACAAGAATGAGAAAAACCCAGGTGGGTTCATTATTCCCAGAAGTAGGACATTTTAGCAAGTGTTCAATAGATCATTAGATGGCAGATGTAAGAAGGCAGGGCTCTTAGAGATCATTAAATCCAACCTGATGATTTTCCAAATGAGGAAACTGAGGCTCAGAGATAAAAAAGGATTTACCCCAAGGTCAAGAACCCGGGTCTCCTGACTTCCAATCCATTATAACACCTTGCCTTCTTCTCCTCCATTCAGTGAGAAGTTGCTGAGACCCCAGACATGATCTGGGCTTGGCTGTAGGAGATATACTTTCTAGAAGCCAAGATGGGGAGTTAAGCTTGCATAGATGACAAAGACATTACTCAGGTAGGACTTGGTAGTTAATGGCTCTGCCCAGGGAAAAAGAGGGTGCAGTCAAGTGACTGGGTGGTTTCCTACCCATGTGATGGGGACATCCTCTGCCCCAAGGACAGAATTCAAGAAGTCAGGAAGAGGAACTTCCCTGGTGTGTGTGTGTGGGGAAGGTCACTGAATCATCATCTTAATAAGGAGATTTGAAATGGTCTGAGCAGTGTCCTCTGGGTGCCCAGAGAGGCATGGTTTGGAGTTCTTGGAGGTCAGAGTTGGAGTAGGTGGGCCCAGAAATCAGCAAAGACCCCAGATTGAAGATTAAACAATTTGGGGATTTTTTTTTTAATGGAAGAGAAGGAAAGAGTAGTTTTATTACTTTGCCAAACAAAGGGGGGAACACAGTAGGCTAGTGCCTCAAGAACTGCCCCCCCACAATTTGGGCATCTTGAAAGGGTGCAACTGAACCCAGGACAGCAGATGTGTCCTGGAGAAAGGAACTCCAAGGAATGAGCAGATTTTAGACATCAGGAAAATGGACAAGCAGGGAAGGCATTTACAGGGGGTGGGGGGCTTGTGGTAGTCATTGTGTGAGAGGTTGAGTGCCCAGGTGGGCCTGCAAAATCTGGGAAGTGCAAAATCCTGGCACACCTTTAGTCTAAGCAGCGAGGCTGGTGTTCAGCAAGCATTCCACTAATATTCTTTGAGGGCCTACTGTATGCCAGACCCTTTTCTAGCTATTTAGGAAACATCTGTCAACAAATGATCTCTATCCTCATGGAGATTTCATTCCAGTGGGGAGAGTCACCATAATAAATTAGTCAATTATTGTAGAAATAGAAGTATTAAGGGAAAAGAGAAGAGGGATTGAGAACAGCGGGAGAAGGCAGGTTCCAACAAGGTGGAGAAAACTTCCGAAGGTGACATTGGAACAAAGACTTCCAGGCTTCTGTGGGGCTTGCGCATTCTGGGCTAAAGAAATGGCAACTGCAGAGGCCTGACGTGGGGCTGTGTTCTGACCAGGGAGGAGTCAGGAGCCCACTGTGATTGGAGGGAAGGAGTGAGGGAGACAGCGTGGGGACGTGGGGACGTAAAATGAGAGAGGGAATGTGGGAAGGGGCGGGTCCTGTAGGGCCCTGTAGTCCCTGGGAAGGGCTTTGGCTTTTACTTTGAGAGACCAGGGGAGCCTTTCAAGGAGGTCAAGGCCATAGGCACCTCTGAGCTCATGCTCTTTGCTCATTGTACCCAAGGGGCTGCTGAGGCCCAGACCAGGCAGGGATCCTCCCAGGGGTCCCCAGCTTCTCTTCTCCCTCCTTAGCACGGGGTCCTGTCCCAGCAATTCGTGGAGCTCATCAACAAGTGCAACTTAATGCAGTCTGAATACCGGGAGAAGAACGTGGAGCGGATTCGGAGGCAGCTGAAGATCAGTGAGTTGTGGTGCCCGGCACACAGGGTCAGCTGACCCAACCGGCTCTGAGCCTGGCCTTTTCCTTCACAGCAAATGCTGGAATGGTGTCTGACGAGGAGCTGGAGCAGATGCTGGACAGTGGGCAGAGCGAGGTGTTTGTGTCCAATGTGAGTGGCCGCCACCAGGCTCCCTCTGCTGGGCCCCCCATCCTCTCTGAGTCCTTTAAAAAAAAAAAAAAATTATTTATTTTCAGCTGTGCTGGGTCTTCATTGCTGTGCAGGCCTTTCTCTAGTTGCAGCGAGCAGGGGCTATTCTCCAGTTGTGGTGCATGGGCTTCTCCTTGCAGTGGCTTCTCTTAGAGCACAGGCCCTACAGCCCATGAGCTCAGTAGTTGTGGTTCTGGGCTCTAGAGCACAGGCTCAGTAGTTGTGGCGCGCAGGCTTAGTTGCTCCGCAGCAGGTGGGATCTTCTCCCATCAGGGATCAAACTGGTGTCTCATGGATTAGCAGGCGGGTTCTTTACCACTGAGCCACCAGGGAAGCCCTCCTGGCCCTTTTTCATGGAGGGAATCCTGAGGCCCAGAATGGAACATATTAGCCTGCCTGGCATCCCTCATTAAGGCCTGGGCCCCAGTTCTAGGCCCAAGGGCTGCCCTGAAGCTGAACAGGAACTTCTACACATGCCGCTGATTTCCTTGTGACCTGTCCCATTGCTCCTGTCCACTCTGCAGATACTGAAGGACACACAAGTGACTCGACAGGCCCTAAATGAGATCTCGGCCCGACACAGCGAGATCCAGCAGCTGGAACGCAGTATCTGTGAACTTCATGAGATTTTCACTTTTTTGGCCACTGAAGTGGAGATGCAGGTGGGTGCCTGAGGCCACTGGCTGGGCTTGATCCAGTCCCCAGATGTGAGAGCGTGTCATGACTGTCAGCCTGCTTCCACACTTAGCCTCTTTCACCAAGGCTTTTGTTACCCTCCAGACTGGCCCTTACTTCCATCCTTAGCTGTGTTCCCAGATTTCATCCTTAGCTACTCAGATGATTACTGCTCTATACCTTGTACCCCATCCCTTGAACCGGAGCCCACACCACGTATGGCCCCAACCCTGGCTCCTCCTCCAGCAACAGAATCCATTCTTACACACCTAAGAGCTCTTTAGTTGCCCCCTAGAGGGGCCTGCCTCCTAAAATGTAGACAAGGATGGGGTGGGAGGTGGTATTCTTCCCCCGGCCCTTATCTCATGATAAGGGGAGCTTCCAGCCCCATCTGGGGGAGGTGACCCCAGTGCCTTTTTGCAGCTGGGAGTCCTGAGGGAGAGATTTCACCCTGTAGGAGTCCAGGGTCTGAAGCCTGGTGGTACCGTGAGGAGGCAGCGACAGGGAGGGCTTTCCGGCAGCTGGGAGACAGGCCTAAAGAACAAGGGACTTCAGACAGATTTGCGAGGGGACAAAAGTTCACCCTCTGTGAGCCAGTCAAGGTGCTCCGCTCCCAGCCAGCACTGCGAGTAGAAATTGTATGGGGCGAGGGCGCAGGACAGAAGGGAGCATACGGTAGGAGGGAGCCTGGAAGCCATCCCCAGGCGTGTGGACTTCTGGCAGATGCGGTCCTGTCCCCACCTCTTCCTTAGTGCACCGCTCTCTGCCAGGAGTGTCCTTCAGTCCTCTGGTTGGGGTGGGCAGAGGAGCTGCTGGGCCTTCCGCCTCCAGTCATTCCTTCCTGCCTGAACCGCCTCCTCTTCCGAGCAGGGGGAGATGATCAACCGAATTGAGAAGAACATTCTGAGCTCAGCCGACTATGTGGAACGTGGGCAGGAACATGTCAAGGTGGCGCTGGAGAACCAGAAGAAGGCGCGCAAGGTGAGCCTCCGCCCTTCCCCCGCCACCCCTCCCCCTGGTTGGCCCTGCCTCCACTCCTGAGTTTCCCTGACACCCACCCCCCAACCCCTCTTCCTCTCCCACAGAAGAAAGTCTTTATTGCCATCTGTCTGTCCGTCACTGTCCTCATTCTGGTGGTCATCATTGTCATCTCGTTGATTTGACAGCACCGCATATTCTTGGTGAGATACCATGGGCCTGCCCCCTGGCCTGCCCCATACCCGACCCCAGCCTTTTCTCCTCTCAGACCCTCTTCTGCCACCTTCCCTTGCAGACACTAAGAGCACCAGGGACCCAGGGTCTGCCTTCTCTCCCAGCAGCTGGGGATGGGCTGGACAGAGCCTCCAGCCAGACCCCTTCCTCACAGTGGCCTTGTGCAGAGAGGCAGACAGTTCTTCTGGGGTCGGCAGCCACTCATCCATGGGGGCCTCACCCCTGGATCACAGTGCCTGGGGGAAGGCCTGCAGTGTCCTGTTTGGCAGAAACGTGGTTTTGTAAGAAATTAAAAAAAAAAAAAAAAGCTTGGCGATTCCCCTGTGCATGCGTGTCCTTGAAAAGTCTGGTCCAGGGCCTTCAGCTGTCCAGCCTCTCCACCTCCCAGCCACCCTGGAGGACAGACCCAGCCCAGGCAGACAGACTCAAATCAGACTGTCTCAGGTGACCACGCCAGGCTGGCAGCTCCCTTTTACTCTTCCACGAGAATGGGTGGGGCCTGGAAGAGATGACACTGACATGTGACTCAGTACTGTCCCTGGGGAAAGAGCATTGTGAGGACCTAAGCCCAAAACAGTGAGGCTGAGCCAGGCCAGGCTAGGACACAGAGATGTGTGTGTGGCATCTGTGGGCATTCCTGAGGCCAAGAAGAAGAGGCACTGTGAAAAAGGAACTGAGTCTGTTCCTTTGGATACAGTGGACAAGGAAGGGCCTGTCTCAGAGGTGGCCATACTTGAGTCCAATGGGAAGCGAGGAGTCCAGTGGCTGGTTATGGGAAGAATCAGTGAAGAGACTGCCAGGCAGAGGGTTCAACAGGCCAGGCCTTGTGCTCAGAAAAAACCATTGCCTTTTCTTTCCTTTGTATTCTTTTATTTAACTTACTTATTTTTGACTGTGCTGGGTCTTTGTTGCTGCTCTCAGGCTTTCTCTAGTTGCGGTGAGCAGGGGCTACTCTCTAGTTATGGTGCACCGGCTTCTCCTATCTGGGACTTCTCTTGTTGTGGAGCACAGGCTTCACGGTGCCGGGGCTTAGTTGCCCCGAAGCATGTGGGATCTTCTCAGACAGGGATCGAACCCGTGTTTCCTGCATTGGCAGGCGGATTCTTAACCACTGGATCAAGGGAATGCTTTACAGTGTTCTGCTGCTGCTGCTAAGTCACTTCAGTCGTGTCCGACTCTGTGCGACCCCAGAGACGGCAGCCCACCAGGCTCCCCCGTCCCTGAGATTCTCCAGGCAAGAACACTGGAGTGGGTTGCCGTTTCCTTCTCCAATGCAGGAAAGTAAAAAGTGAAAGTGAAGTCGCTCAGTCGTGTCCGACTCTTAGCAACCCCATGGACTGCAGCCCACCAGGCTCCTCGGTCCATGGGATTTTCCAGGCACATTGTTCTACTGCACAGCAAAGTGAATCAGCTGTATGTATACATTTATCCCCTCTGTTTTGGATTTCCTTCCCATTTAAGGTCACTACAGGGCAAAGAATAGGGTTTCCTGAGCTATGCAGTAGGTTCTCTTAGTTATTTTATACATAGTAACGGTAGTGTAACAATAGTGACAGGGAAGCCTGGCATGCTGCAGTCCATGGGGTGCAAAGAGTTAGACACGACTGAACAACTGAACAAAACCCCAAAACAATAGTGTATATATGTCAATGCCAATCTCCCAGTCATCTGCCCACCGCTCCCTCTCCCGACTTAGTGTGGCATTGCCTTTTATATAAGAGTTCAGATTAGAGAGGGAGGCACTCTGAATCAGCCCACACCTTGTTTCTCAGGGGTCTTGTGGCTGAAGCGGGTAGAGGAGGCTGAGGAGCCGAGTTTCTGTGACTCACCTGAGTTCCAGACTCCAGCTCGAAATTTCTAAAGAGTTCCAAGCCCCATGCCTGGTTTCTGGAGCTGGATGTAGCGCCCGTCCCCAGACACTTGGTTTCAGGGCTTCTGCCTCCGAAGCCTGGTAGGAATGGGGCAGGGCCTGACCCCTGACCAAGGTCTGGGAGCGGGGTTCCAGCCGCCTTGTCCCATCCCACCTTCGATCCCACTGGTTGCCGCTGCTGCTCCTGGCTGCCCAGCTGTACCGCTTGCTTCGGCCGCCAAGTACGAGGTACACACGTGGAAGCCGGGGCGACGCGAGCCAAGGAAGGGACGGTGGAAGAGCCAGTGGAAGTTGGTGCAGACTCGGCCCCGCTCCTGAACCGGGCTGGGGAAGGGACCAGGGGGCGGGATTGGGCCGCAGTGGCGTACGATCAGACCTGCCCCGCCTCTACCCGAGGCTAGGCGCCCGCCTGCAACGTCTCCCTGTGGCCCGGAAGCGGCGGTTGGGCGGGGCCTGCGCCAGGTCCGAGGTGTACACTTGGCACCGAGCGTACGGGGCGTGGCTGAGGGGGTGGCCGGGCTGACACTTGGAAAACGGACCGCTCGGATTGGCCAGCGGACCTAAATGTTCCTGGTCCTGAAGGCGTGAGCATCCGGAATTAAACTGCAATTAGATGTGGGCGGGGCCTCAAAGCGAGACCGCAGTCGCACCGAAAAGCGATTGGATCACAGAACGCAAGGGGCGTGATCAAAACGCCTAATAAGGCGGAAGGGGGCTGGCCTGGGAGTGACCCATGAGGGTAGGGACTCAGGACCTCACGCGAGAAGGCGTGGCTGGGTGCCGCCCCCCTAGCAGCCGGAACTTGTGGCTGCTAGAGAGTCCGGGAGTGAGTCTGGGAGTGTACCCACGCTTTAGTCCTGCTTGAGGTCCTATGTCCTGTGTACAGAAGAAACTATATGCCTGCAGGAAGAAGCCCCTCGTTTTTAGCAGCGTGCAAACACTCTATATGTCCACCCAGTGGGGAAACTGCGAGACTGGCTGGATGCTGCCTCAGTAGAAGACTGATTTGGACTCTGGGCTTCCATGATTCTCCACTCTCCATCTCTTCCCCTACGGCCTGCTTCTTCAGCGGAATCCTGTTCTGTTGGTCGCCTTTACCCACTCTCTCACTTTTCTGCCTTCAGAATCAACTGAAGTTGACAACCCGTGGCGCCTACCGGGATCTGACAGAGACTGTCAAACCGACGCGGAGATTGCCACGTCTACGCAGCTGGGTGTCCACGTAGAGCATGTGCCTTCTGCTTGGCAGTGCTGGACAGCGCCACCCCCGAAAGGCTGCTTACTTGTCTCAGGACGCCATCCAGAACTTCTCAGAAGAGTTGGCTAGACGGCCAAGCAAGGGCTCGGATGGCGGGTTCAGTAATTTGAACTTTTCCGGTGGGCTGTGGGGACCCATGGAAGGTTTCTGAGCAGGTGAGTTGGCAGGTTTGGAGCAGACCTAGTAGGCAAGTGGACCCAGTAAGTGGAGGTTTTACAAGTTCCCTTGTGTATACCCCTTCTGTGAGAGAAATCAACCTGAGTGAGGGGCCATGGGAAGGTTTTTTCACTGAAATCCTGGCTTGGGTGCTGCTGTCAGCCTAACTTTCAAGGAACATGGTCTGCGTGAGTTGTGGCTTTTCCAAATCCATCTTCTATCACAACCTTTCAGCTGTAGCCTTCTCCACATATTCCTCACCCACTGAATATTTCATGGTTCAGATTCTTAAGAAAAGGGACCTGATTGATTTAGGTCAAGTTACATTGACCTACTTGGGAATTGTCTGACCTTGACCTTGAGTCAAGATTTTACCCTTGACCAAGGTGTATGCCTGGAGAATCCCAGGGACAGAGGAACCTGGTGAGCTACAGTTCATAGGGTCACAAAGAGTTGAACACGACTGAAGTGACTTAGCGAATACACAGGACGTATGAGAGATGGTACAAGGTACAAAACACGTCAGCACAGTGTGTATGAAGGAAGAATGGTTGAACTCAGTGATTGACGTTTCTGGTACAGCCCTGTAGTAGATTATATTGTTGTTCCAAATATATGCTGTTCTTCCTATTGGGCCCCTCACGTGAGGAGGATTATACATTCATGCCCACTTACAATAGGCTTGGCTATATAACATGCTTTCGAATCTGAGTAGATATTAAGACACCACTTCCAAGTAGAAGCTTTAAGCACCAATGAGTAGTCTGGCGGTTTCCCATCTCTTTTTCCTCTGCCACGAACCTGTCAATTGCCAGATGAAGACTTCTTCAGCCTGGAACCCAGAATTAACAGGACATGAAGCTGATCTGTAGCCCACCTGTAAAATGAGGTATAATGTAAATGAGAAACTTCTCCTGCTGGGAGCCGCTGATATTTGGAGGTTGGTTTTTACCACATTATCATAAGTCTAGTTCAGCTGTTACAGAGGTAGTAGCCAGAAGTGAGGTGTTGCTACAATAAAAAGAAAAACCTGAGTTGTGTGTCATTAACTTTGGATCTGGACAGTGGCTGGTGAGGAAACTAGCATTTGTTTAAACTCTAAGCTGGAAATAGAACTAAGAGTACAAATAATGTCCAACTGAATTTAGAGATTTAGGCAAAAAAATGGGAAAAGAGAATATTAGTAGCATGCCCTGGTTGCTGTTGGGTGCATCTGACAAGTTACTATAAGAAAGATGATTCAGAAAATAATTGGCCACTTTTTAAGCAGAAATGGAAGAGAATATAGAAACTCCAGGCAAGTGATAAAAAGAATGCATTTTTGGCTGTGCTGTGCAGCATACAGGATCTTAATTCCCCTACCAGGGATTGAACCTGTGCTCCCTGCAGTGTGAGTGAAGAGTCCCAGGGAATTCCCTGATCCAAATTTTTAACCAGTGAAAGATGCAACTGACAGGACCCTTAAGCCACAAAGTTTCATTAAAACTCATCTTTGTGGGACTTCCTGGATGGTCCAGTGGTTAAGTCTGCAATTCCAAGGCAGGGGGCGTGAGTTCAATCCCTCATCAAGGAATTGAAATTTCCACATACCTGAAAGCAACTAAGCCTGCAAGCCACAACTACTGTGCCCACGTGCTCTGGAGCTAATCCCCAGCAAAGAAAGGTTCCGCATGATGCAAGAAAGGTCCCTCAGGCCACAACTAAGACCCGGCTCAGCCAAATAAATAAAGTGAACAAATAAATATTAAAAATAAACAAATAGTCAAGACATCCCCAAACCAGGATATGTGTTATTAAAAAATTAATCAGTGTGTTGTGACAAAAAAATTACAGGGGCTGTTGTAAAAGATAGTCAGGAATGGCTTCTTAGGGAAGGTGACTAATTCAAAGAGCAGAACGGACAGCTCAGAAAGCAGAATAAAACTATGGAGGATTGTTTTTAGGCCTGGAAAGCTAAAGAAATTTGCTCAGCTGGTTTTTGAAATTGCTTTGGATCAATGACTCCTTTTTGCTTTCCATTTCTTCTCTTTTTTAACCAGAATGTCTATTACTATTACCTGATGCATGTCCCAGGCTTCCCTGGTGGCTCAGTGGTAAAGAATTTGCCTGCCAGTGCAGGAGACACAGGTTCAATTCCTGGGTCAGGAAGATCCCCTGGAGAAGGAAATGGCAGCCTACTCCAGTACTCTCATCTGGGAAATCTCATGGACAGGAGCCTGGCAGGCTACAGTCCATGGGGTTGAAAAAGAGTGGGTTACAACTTAGAGACTAAACAACAAAAAATGCATGTCCCAGCATTGCATGTTGGAGTACATGTTTCATTCTTTTTCTTTTTTGGTGGCATGGCGCAACATGTGGGATCTTCATTCCCCAATCAGGGATTGAACCTAAGCCCCCTGCATTGGAAGTGCAGAGTCTTAGACACTGGACTGCCATGGAAGTTCCCATGACTTGTTTTTTTTAGATTCATAGGTCCACAGATGGGAGGAACTGTGCGCCAGAATGGATTATACCCAGAGCCTCATCTGCATCTAATTTAGATAATGAGATTTGGGACTTTTGCTTTGATGAGATTTATGAGTTTTTTTTTTTTTTTTTCACCCTGACTTGATGCTGCCATGGGATGAGACTTTTAGGGACCCTGGGAGGAGGTAAATGCATTTTGCTTGTGGGACAGATGTGCACCTTTGAGGCCTAGAGGGTGAACTGTGGTAAGGAGAATAATGGCCCCCAAAGATTCCATGCCCTAATCTCTGTGAATGTTATGTGCCAAAAAGGACTTGGCAGATGTAATTAAGTTCACCAATCTGTTGAGACAGGGAGATTGTCCTAAATTATTCATATGGGCTAAACGTAATCATATGAGCTCTTAAAAGCTGAGAAGCTTCTCCAGCTAGCTACAGAAGAGGAAGACAGAAGTCAGAGAAATTTGAAGCAGGAGGACTCAATGCACCATTGCTGACCTTGAAGAGTGAGGAGCTCCTAGCCAGGGAATATAGACAGCCTATAGAAACTGAGAACAAACCTCTGGCTGACAGCCAACAAAGAAACAGGGACCTCAGTACTACAGCCAAATAGAACTGAATTCTGTTAATACCCCCAGGTGAGTCTGCAAGTGGATTCTATGCCAGAGCCTCCAGATAAAAGCTCACATTGGGCAAGACCTTGACTTCAGCCTTGTGAGACACTAAGTAGAAGCCCAGTCAGAGCCTGGACTTCAGAACCTACAGAACCATTGATAAGAAATATATGTTGTTTTTAAGATGTTAAGTTTGTGGTCATTTATTATGCAGCAGTAGAACAGCAAGATTTGAGCTGAGGCGTGAAAGAACAGAAAACATCATGGGCAAATCTAGGGTGATGGGTTCCATCCCCAGGAAAGAGCAAGTGCAAAGGTTCCAAGACGGAGAAGAAACAAATCAACAGAAGGTCAGCATGGCTGGAGCCTGCTGAGTATAAAGAACGGTAAGAGATTAGTCAGAACTGGGATAGGACTTGAATGGAAGGCAGGCTCCAGGGAGAGGGATTTTTGTTGAAGTGGGCTGTCTGTGCTAAGTTGCTTCAGTTGTGTCTGATTCTTTGAGACCCTATAAACTGTAGCCTGCCAGGCTCTTCTGTCCATGGGATTCTCCAGGCAAGAATACTGGAGTAGGTTGCCATGTTCTCCTCCAGGGATCAAACCCGAGACTCTTACAGTCTCCTGTGTTAGCAGGTGGGTTCTTTACCACTAGCACCATTTGGGAAGCCTGAGAGTGGGTTATGCATAAGTCACTGAGAACAAGTCACCAAATTTCCTTGGTTGAATCCAGAATCACTGCCCCACCTACAAAGTCTGCTGCCTTCCCTTACCCCTGCTCCGGCCCTGGTGGTAGAATTTTCTCCTGTGAGGAATTCTAATTTATCGAGCCACTTGGCTGGGGAGGGGATGATGACTGCAATCCATGATAAGGAGTGATGTCAGCTATTGCCCTAGCAGTGGGGGCTATGATTTTGCATTCCCAAGATGCATTCACTACCTGGAACAGTCCTGGCAGAGTCAGGGAATTAAAGGAAGTTGGGACAGAAGAAAAGTGAGGGCCAGAAGTCAGGCTGTCTGCAATTATGCAGATAACAAAATGGGGACAAAGACATCACAAGAAAACTTCAGCTCACTATTTCTTATGAACATAGATGTAAAAGTCCTCAACAAAATACTGGCAAACAAAATCCAGCAATATATAAAAATGACTCTCCAAGTGAGATTTATCTCAAGAATGCAAGGTTGGTTTAACATCTGAAAATCAGTTAATGTCATAATAATAAAGACTGTTAATAGAATAAAGGACAAAAACCTTTTGATCATCTCAATAGACACAGAAAATACATTTGACAAAATCCAACAACTTTGATTTTTAAAAAAGCTTAAGAAACTAGGAATAAGAGGGAATTCCCTTAACTTGCTAATTATAAACACAATAAAAATAAATAAAAGGCATCCAGATTGGAAAAGAAGAACTAAACAACCTCATTTTACAGATGACATGATTTTGTATATAAAAAGTCCTTAGGAATTCATATACACAAAAAGATTAGAGCTAATAAACCAGCTCAGCAAGGTTGCAGAATATAGGAACAATGTACAGAAATCTATTGTATTTCTCATCAGTAGCAATGAGATATCCAAAAAAGAAAGAAAATAATTCCATTTACAATAGCAACAAAAGGAAAGAATACTTCTATATAAATTTAACAAAAGAAATTAAGACTTATACTCTTGAAAACTATAAAACACTGTTGAGAGAAATTAAAATCTAAATAAAATTTTAAACACCCAAATATTCATGGGTCAAAAGATTTGATATTGTCAAGATGACAATACTCCTCAAATTGATCTATGGAGGCAGTGCAATCCCTATCAGAATCCCAGCCAGTTGCCTTTTCTTTTTAGCAAAAGTTGACAAGTTGATCCTAAAATTCATATGGAAATGCAAGGGATCTAGAAAAACAAAAATAATTTTGAAAGAACAAGTTGGAAGGCTCACATGTCCTGATTTAAAATTTACTACCAAGCTACAGTAGGCAAAACAGTGTGATACTGGCATAAAGAATGATATGTACCCAGGGAATAAAATTGAGAGTCTAGAAATAAACCCTCATATTTATAGTCAGTTTACTTTCAACAAGGAAGTCAAGACAACTCAATGGAGAAACAATAGGCTTTTCAACAAATGGAACTGGGATAGTTGGATATCCATATGCAGAAGAATGAAGTTGGGACCTTTACTTCAAACCATATACAAAAATTAACTCAAAGTGGGTCAAAAATCTGAACAGAAGAGCTTTTAGCTATAAAAACTAAATTTATTAAAAAAACTTTTATGCATTTTAAACTCTTAAGTTATAAAGTTTATAACTAAGATAAACTTTGTAAATGTTTATAAAACTCTAAGATGAAAACAAAGGCATAAATCTTCATGACCTTGGATTAGAAAATGGGTTATTAGATATGGCTTTCAAAACACATGCGTGAGTGCATGGTGCTAAGTGGCTTTAGTCATCTCTGACTCTTTATAACCCCATGGACAGTAACCTCTGTCCATGAGATTCTCCAGGCAAGAACACTGGAGTGGGTTGCCATGCCCTCCTCTGGGGGATCTTCCCTACCCAGGGATCAAACCCATGTCTCTGAAGTCTCCTGCATTGGCAAGTGGGTTCTTTACCACTAATGCCACATGGGAAGTCCCTCTCAAAACAACAAGCAATAAGAAAAAGAATAGACAATTTGGACATCATCAAAATTAAAAAACGTGCTTCAAAGAGTACCATCAATAAAGTAGAAAGACAACCCACCCAATGGAAAGGAATTTTTGCAAATCATAAAGAACTTGTATCTGGAATACATAAGTCTAAACCACTCAACAGAGTCAATCCAGTGAAAACAGTGGGCCAAGGATTTGAACAGACATTTATCCAAAGATGATATACAGATGCCCCATAAGTGCATGAAGAGATCCTCAACATCATTTTCCACTAAGGAAAATACACATCAAAACCACAAATTTACACCTACTAAGATGGCTGTAATAAAAAAGACAGATAATAACAACTGCTGATGAAGATGTGGAGAAATTGGAACATTCATACCTTGGTGGTGGGAATGTAAAATGGTGCAGTCACTTTGGAAAACTGCCTGACAGTTGCTCAAATGGTTAAACATAGAGTTACCATATGATCCAGCAATTCTATCCCTAGATATATACACAGAGAATTTAAAAAGATGTCCACACAAAACCTTGTACATGAATGTTCACAGCAGCCTTACTCATAATAAACCAAAATGGAAACCCAAATGTCCTTTGGCTGATGAATGGATAAACAGAGTAGTATATCCATACAATGGAATATTATTTGACAATAAGAAGGAAAGAAGAACTGATCAAACTATCAGTACAACATGGATGAGCCTTGAGAATGTTATGCTAAGTAAAAGAACTGGTCACAAAAGACCACATATTGTATGACTACATTTACATGAAATGTCCACAACAGGCAAATCTAGAGAGACTGAAAGCAAATTATCCATTGCCTAGCACTGAGGGTAAAGGATTGTCAGGGAATGGGGGCTTGGGATCAATAGGAAGTGACAGCTGTGGAGTTTCTTTTAGAGGGTATGAAAATATTCTAAAATTAGATCATGATGATTGCATAACTCTGTGAATATACTAAAACCCCCTGAATTATATACTTCAGACAGGTTAATTGTAGGGTATATTAATTTTTTTTTTAGTTTTGCCAGTTTATTGCTACCAACCCATCTCCCTCCACCCGCCTCATGTGTGTGCGTGCTCAGTCATGTAACCCCATAGACTGCAGCCCACCAGTCTCCTCTGTCCATGGGCTTTTCCAGGCAAGAATACTGGAGTGGACTGCCATTTCCTTCTCCATGAATTTTATTTTAATAACACTGTTAATTTTTTTGAAAGTCCCTGAGTCCTCAGGGAGCAGGAACTTGGGTATAGGATGCTGGGGGTGTCAGAGAAGGGGGACCAAGGGATGGGCAGATTGTCTGGGCCCAGAAAGGGAGCAGGAGTTGTGGGTCTCTTCCAAACATTCTGGGAACCCACTCCATCCTTCATTGTAAATAGATAGCCAGGGAGATCTATCGATTAGTGTATATGGTATCTTTGTGTATATGTGTGTACGTACGCACGCTCACTTGTGCCCAATACTCTTGGTGATCCCACGAACTGGAGCCCACCAGTCTCCTCTGTCCACAGGATTTTCCAGGCACGAATGCTAGAGTGGGTTGCCATTTCCTACTCTGGGGGATCTTCCCCACCCAGGGATGGAAACTGCATCTCTTGAGTCTCCTGTTTGATAGATGATTTTTTACTACTAGGCCACCTGGGAAGCCCATATGGTATCTTTACATGAATATATTTTTAAAAGATGCCACCCCAACCCCCAAGATAAATCATCTTGCTCGAGGCCAAAAATCAAGTCAGTAGTAAACAGAAGTTCTACTTTCAATCTCCCAATCTGATGTCTGTTTCTTTCCTGGACCCTTAGACTTTGATCCCAGCCTGGACAGGAAGGAGGCCCGGGGACAGTGCTTATCCTGCTCTGGGTGTGAGTATGGCCAGTGAGTGTCCTTGGTCAAACTGGTGCCCTCTTTCTGCAGCCATTACACCCTGGTCCCTGCTGTTGCCATGTGGCCACCTTGTTCTGCTATGGAGAATGGACGTGAGGTCCCTGACACTAAGGTGATACCTACTACTTCTGCTTCAGGTGCTACCAGCACACGGGCTGGAGGGGGCCTGAACACCAGACACTTCCTAAGGCTGCCAACTTGGTGGCCCCCAAGTCTACAGGTGACAGTGTGGAAAGGAGGATCTGGTTCACTGTGACCTTTGCTTTATTTTGTTTTATAATTGTGAAAGGCCCTAGTAGTTGGAATTTATAGTTCAGAATCAGTTCCTGAGTATCCTCCTAGAAATACTCTGCTGCTGCTGCTGCTGCTAAATCACTTCAGTCGTGTCTGACTATTCGTGACCCCATAGACGGCAGCCCACCAGGCTCCCCCGTCCCTGGGATTCTCCAGGCAAGAACACTGGAGTGGGTTGCCATTTCCTTCTCCAATGCAGGAAAGTGAAAGTGAAGTCACTCAGTCGTGTCCGACTCTTAGCGACCCCATGGACTGCAGCCCACCAGGCTCCTCCGTGCACTTGAATTTGAGCACTTATGAGTAATTCAGCCCAAATGGGAGGATACTAACCACACTGCTTTTCACTTTTTCATTTGACATTTTTTTGGATATTACTCAACAACATAGATTGATAAGCCTAATTTTTATTCTTTTTTTTTTAGGCCTAATTTTTTAAAAAACTGTTGCATAATATATTTTACAGTGGCTTTTAGTCCTTTGTAATGGACATAGAGGGTGTTCCCAGTCATCACACATTTTGCTGCACTGAACAATCTTTCGTTTTCAGTTTTGTCACAGAATTGGAAAAAGAAATGTGTGGTGTAAATTCTTTGAGGTGTATTTGCTGAGTCGAAAAGTGTATGCTTTTTTTTTTTGGCTGTGCTGCATGGCTTGTGGGATCTTAGTTCTCCAATCAGGGATCAAACCCATGCCCTCTGCATTGGAAGTGTGAGGGGTCTTAACCACTGGACTGCCAGGGAAGTCCTTTTACTTTTTAAAAAATGTGTTTTCTTGCTTCTTTTTTCCTCTTCAGTTTTACTGAGCTATGACATACAGCACTGTGTTTAAGGTGTACAGTATAATGATCACATACATCACAAAGCATTTAACTTTTGATAAACATCAAATCATCTTTCCAAGAGGCTGTACCAATTTATACTATAGGGCCTCATTTTTGTTTTTCCATTTTTGGTCTTTGAAAAATTACTTTAGTGTTAAATACATCACCTCCACTGTTTTTGAAAATATATATTGCACAGGAATTTAGGATTTTCAAGTTATGTTAAAAATATCCTTTTGAATGGCAATGAACTTAAAGATTAAACTGAGAATCAACAGCTTTTAATAGTATCTTTCCATTCAGGTACATGGTATGTCTTCATTCAGTTAGGTCTTATATCCTTCAGGATAGAGATACCATTTTCTTCATGTAGGATTTGTATGTTTTTTTGTGTGTGAGCTTTATTCCTATGTAGTTTATGGGTTTTGTTGTTATTGAGAATGGGACTCCAAGTATATTTTCTAGTCTGTTATTGTAATTTACAGGAAATATAACTTTGGCCTCAGTTTATTATCTGTAAAAAGACAGAAGTAGAACTCTCAGTAAAAGGTTAAATAAGTATGGGCCAAAGAAAGCTAAACAGATTTGTTCATTGCAGGACTTATCAATGACTTTAATATACTTTGATCACGAAGAATTCCCAAGAAGGTACAGGAATTCCTGGTACTCACTTGACCATGGAACCCTTCATCACAAGATATTCTGAAAACATATTTAGAGAAAACAATGCACCCAAAGACCCTTCTAGTTTCTAACTTGTCAGTCCAGGGATCTCCACTAAACCTTATCAGGTGCCCAAACTCCTCTGTTACTTACCCCCAACCAGAACACAGAAGACAACCCAGTGTCGAGTGAATGCTTTAATGAGTGGTGCTTGGAGGGAGCCAGGTCTCCCGCCAACTGCTACCGGCCACCACTGTCCCCAGCTTTGTCAGGAAGATGAGCTAGCTGCCTGGGCACAGAGATGGATCTGAAGTCTAACAGTGATCTGGGGCAAAGGGGGGTTCGGGAAGCACCTCATAGGGGCAAGGTTCCCAGGAGTGTGGCAGAGGGGACCTGGACCTCAGGCTGGTCCCTCTTCAGGCATTCCTAGTAAAGCCACGAGGGGCTCGAGGGGCGTGGGGGTTCCAATGGGCACAGGGTGGGTGCGTTCGTGCTTGCGCAGGTCGCTGGCACTCAAGAAGGCCTTGGGGCAGTGGGGGCAGGTGTATGGGCGCACAGAGCTGTGGGTGCGGCTGTGCTTGCGTAGCCCAGCCCGGTCTGAGAAGCTCTTGCCGCACTGGGTGCAGGGAAAGGGCCGGAGCTCTGGGTGTGAGCGCTCATGCCGTCGCAGCAATGTCAGCGTGGAGAACGTCTCCTTGCACTCCCGACACACAAACTGGGGTGGTTTCTCATCCACCTCCTCACCCCCCACCTCACCTGCCGCCCCCATGGGACCAGGAGCCTCCCCAACCCCTTGGCACTTTACGTGCTCCACCGTCATGCCTACCACTTGCCACTGGGTAGCCATCACACCACCCGATTCCGGGGGCAGCCCCAGCAGCCCAGCTGGAGGGTCTCCGAGCGCCGCCCCTGATGCTGGGGCGGCTGAGCCCTCGCCAGCCATGCTGACTGGTAGTGCCAGCTCTACCACCAGCTCCTGTTGCGGGGGAGCCCCTGTGGCCTCGCTGCTTCGATGAGTCCGCTCGTGCTTCCTCAGGCTGGATGAGACCACGAAGGATTTTCCGCAAGCATTGCAGTGGAAGGGGCGCTCACCCGAGTGCACCCGGCTGTGCTTAGTAAGGCTGGCTCGCTCCGCAAAGGCTCGCCCGCACTCCTCACAGCGGAATGGCCGCTGGCCCGAGTGCACCAGCGCGTGCCGCTTGAGGTCCCAGGACGCCACGAATGTCTTGTCACACTGCAGGCACTTGAACGGTCGGTCGCCCGTGTGCACCCGCCGATGCATGGCCAGGTCGGCCGGCTGCCGAAAGTCCTTGCCGCACTTCTCACAGCGGTAGGGCTTCACGCCTTCGTGTGCCCGCTGATGGCGCCGGAAGCTTGAGGGGTCGGAGAACATGCGGCCACAGCGCGGGCACAGGAAGGGCTTCTCGCCTGAGTGCGTGCGCTCGTGGCTCTGGTAGGAACTGAGCTGCGTAAACCCCTTGCCACAGGCTGGACAGCGGTAGGGCTTCTGCGCCGCGTGGATGCGCTGGTGGCAAGTCAGCGAGGAAGAGCGGGAGAAGCTCTTCCCGCACTCTGAGCAGAGGAAGGGGCGCTCGCCCGTGTGCGACCTGTGGAAGTGCGGAGACCCAGTGTGAAGGTGGCAGCCCTTCGCCTGACCCCCGCTCCTGTCTGCACTGTAAGTTAGGGCCCCCTAACCTCTCTGGGGTCTTGGTCTACGGGCCACAGCGCTGTACCCGAGTAAAAAGCCTTCAGGACAGGTGTAGGTTCCAGATCCGTCACTGCAGGCCACAGACCCGGCCCCCATTCGCACCTCTTGCACGTACCAAAGACCCTAAGAGCAGCCCAACTTCAAGCCCTGGCCCCTTCGCTGCACGCTAGGAACCCAAGCCAATCAGATCCCAGATTTACCCTCCAGCTCCCATAGATCCGCCTCACTCGCCTTCCCATTGGCTCCTTCGGCTCTCTGGGACTCAACGCCTTTAACCTATTGGTGCACTCTTCCCAACCCCTTCAGCCGCCCCCACCCAGTCCACCTCCCTCACCGTTCGTGGTTGCGAAGGTCCTTGAGCTCTGCATAGGCTTTGCCACAGCGCTCGCAGCTGTAGGGTCGCAGGCCTGCGTGCGTGCGCCGGTGTTTGCGGAACACCGAGGGGTCGGCGAAGCTCTTGCCACAGTCGGCGCAGGTGTAGGGCCTCTCGCCCGTGTGACCGCGCTGGTGGATCTTTAGCTTGGAGAGCGCGCCGTAGGCCTTGGGGCAGTGCGCACAGCGGAAGGGCAGCTCGCCAGCGTGTGAGGCCAGGTGCACGCGCAGGCACACGGGTTGCATGAAGCGGCGGCCGCACTCGGGGCAAGGGAAGGGCTTCTCGCCCGTGTGGCTGCGCCCGTGGCTGCGCAGCTCTGGTGCTGTTTTATAGGCTTTGGGGCACAGCGGGCAAGCATAGGGCCGAGGCTTGGCCGCTGCACCTGACACCTTGTCCCCGCTAGCATCTTCTGCTTTGGGGTCTGTCTCTGGTTTCAGCTTCACCTCGGCCATCTCCTCAGTGCAGTCTGCAGGCCCATGCGTGGCAGCATGGCGTGCTGCCCGGGGTGCATTTGGAAACGTCTTGGTACAGGACAGACACTTATAGCGGCGGCCTGAGCGCTTGTAGCCCGGGGCTGGGGACCGGTCCTCCGGAGACTCTACCTCCATGGCCTCGATGGGCGGATCTTCTCTGCAAGAGAAGCAAAGTTAGGAGCCACACCCCTTTCCGAATTCTCCAAGGGCTCTCTCCTCACCAAAGCCCTCGAAGGCCTCAGAAGGAACTGCCTGTCCCACCCGGGTGCATGTCCTTTCTGTCTGTGCTCCTGTTGTCCCTCTGGTCCGTTCACTGATGAAAGGGGCTGGACTAGGTGACTTCAGAGGAGCTGAGGGGGTAAGCTGGGATCATCCAAATGTTCACTGGCACTTTTCTCCCCAGCTTCTGGGTTTCTCCAAGCCCTGTGGCATTCAGAGAAGGCCCAGGCTTGGTCCATCTCACCATGTTTACGTTCTTGACCTCAGCATCCAAGACCTGTGCCAGGCTGCAGGCACGGAGGCTACCCAGATGTGAGTCTGGCCTGAAGGTCTCTAAGTTCTCAGGAAAGACAGACAAGGGTCCAGAGGAGGGCAAAGCCAGCGGGCTAAATGTGGTGATTGGCATCATCTGTCTGGAAGGGTAGGTCCCCAGCATGTTTATTTTGTCTTTCCCTTCTGGTTGGTTAGCTCTCAGAGGCAACAACTGTTCACACAGAATTCTGGCCTTGCACAGCTGTAAGATACTCCACCCCGAATAGGAATCCTGGTCCACCCTCTGTTCTGGAATGGCCCTTTGGTTCTTGCTCCCATAACTCTGGTAATGGGGAGCTCAGTCACTCTCCAAGCGGCTTGAGTCATTGCTAGCAGAACTTAGAAGCCTCTGTCTCCTACTCAATGCATCTGCTCTGGCCTGGCCTCCTGGGACACCCGGCTGTAGCCACCCCTTCTTTTTCCATTCAGAGTCCAGACACCCTCCACCCAGCTGCTCCTGGGGATCATGGATGGGAGGAAATAGGATTAATGGCTACATTAGTCTTAACACCAGCTCATCCTCCCTGGGGGATGAAGGGAAGAGGATTATAGCAGATCCACTTAAGGAGTGCTTGCAGCAGCTGCTGGGGGCAGCCAGGGCAGGAGGTGGGGTGGGGAGGACAATGCTATGGAGAGGGGAGGGGAGCAAGGTGTGCCCAGAAGGTGGACCTCGAGGTGGGAGGTCAGGATTCTCCTTTCTGGGCTTGTTTCCTCATCCTATACCTCAGGGATTGGTGGCTTTAATTTATGACCCAGGGAGGACATAGGAGTCCCTGATGGGGAGTGGCAAGGGGTGCATCTTTAGAATCAGCATCCTTCTGCCTAGTGGCCCTGCCTCAGTTCCTGTCCCCTACATACACAGTCTAGCGTGCACAGGCAGCCAGAGTCTTCTCCCTAAGGTGCCATATAATGCTCGGTCCCCTACTCAGGAACTTCCCATGGCTTCCATCACACCACATAAGTTCCCAGGTCTTTCCTGGCTGTTACGGATCTCACCAATCCTTCCTTTTGGAGCCTTACTTCCCAAAGGAAGCTCATCCTGCATCTCCCGTTGGTTTTTGGCCCCATCCTACATAGCTCTGTTCCACCCCCAGCTTGGTTTTTGTACTTTTCCCACTAAATTCTAGGACTGGAAGTTGAATTAAGGGTTTGAGGCCCCACCTTCCCCAGGGCTGAATTCCACCTACAGTTTTCAGGGGATCTGCTTATCCCTGGATGAGGCTCTCACAACCTCCCTCCCAGATCATCTCTGGACAGTCTGAACAGTCTCCTTAATAAAAATAAGAGCTCACATGTACAGAGCGCCTGCTAAATAACAGACAATATCCTAAACTCTTTACATGTATTAACTCATTTGAACTTCACATGAACACCAGGGGATAAGTTCTATCATTACCCTTCTTTCTCAGATAAGGGATTGAGGCCCAGAGAAACAATGTAGCTTTGTGGTTAAGTGCAGTCTCTGAAGTCAAACTGCCTTGCTTTCAATCTTCTCTTGCTTGCTTCCTAGCTGTACATTGACCCTGAGCAATGTACTTCCTGCTCCAGGACCTCAATTTTTCTCATCTGAAAAAAGGGAGGTAATAACAGGACTTACTTCACAGGGCTGGGCAGGGCTCCATGAGATAATAATTACTACCCTCAATTACTGAATTTTATCAGAGCCAGACACTTTGCTGCATGTGCTACCTTATTCTCTCATAGCTTTCTGAGATCAGGATTGTTTATTCTCATTTTACAGACAAATAAACTGAGGTTCTAGACTTCCCTGTGGTCCAGTGGTTAAGAATCCACCTGCCAATGCAGGAGACATGGGTTTGATCCTCAACCTGGGAGGATCCCACATGCTCAGATCAACTAAGCCTGTGCGCCACAGCTACTGAGCTTGTGTGCCACAGCTATTGAGCTTGTGCCCCGCAACAAAAGAAGCCACCTCAATGAGAAGCCCGAGCACCGCAACTAGAGAGTAGCCCCCAGTTGCCGCAACTGGAGAAAGCCAGTGCACAGCAACAAAGACCCAGCACAGCCAAAAATAATAAATAAATAAATTTATTAAAAACAAAACTGAGGTTCCAAGAAGGTTAGTGATTAACTCATGATCACATAGCTAATAACTCATGCAGGGCATGACAGAAGATGAGATGGTGGGATGGCATCACCAACTCAATGGACATGAGTTTGAGTAAACTCAAGGAGTCGGTGATGGACAGGGAGGCCTGGCGGGCTGCAGTCCATGGGGTCACAAAGAGTCGGACACGACTGAGCGGCTGTACTGAACTGAACTGGGCTGGGCTCTTTCTCTACAGTTCTTCATTTACTTAAGGTTTATTAACCAAACCATGAGATCTTCCAGGGCTCCAAAGACAAAGACCATGGCCAGAAAGGCCCTGAACTACCTAACTCCTGCCTATCCCATCTCCCACTCCCCTCTCCTTGGCTCACTTGGCTCCACCTACACAGGTTCCCCCTTTTCCATCCTCAAAGACCTAAATTCCTTCCAATCTCAGGGACTTCACACTAACCGTGTCCACTGCTAAAAACACTATTCCCCAAGGATCTGTGTGTAGCTATCTCTTTGATTCCATTTGGGTCTCAGCTCCTTGTCACCTCCTTAAAGAGGGTTTTCCTGACATTTAAAAAAAAATTTTTTTTTTAAGTTTACTTGGCTGCACCAGGTGTTATATGTGGCATGCAGGATCTTTAGTTGTGGCATTCGCACTCTTAGCTGCAGCATGTGGAATCTAGTTCCCCAACCAGGGATCGAACCCAGATCCCCTGCAATGGGAGGACAGTCTTAGCCACTAAACCACCAGGGAAGTCCCTGACCACCTTTCTTAGTTCTATCTGCATCCCTGCTAATCACTCTTTGTTCCCCTCCTCTTTAATCTCCTTCGTGTTGTTCATCTGGATAACATTTCTTGCAAATTTACCAAGGGCCAGGTATCATTCTAAGCATTTTATGTGTACTACTCAAGCTAAGCTTCACGACTGCCTAGGAGTTTGTTATGAATGAACATGTGCAGGCATGGAAGAAAGGGGCATGTGAGAACTTAGGTGGTCACATATATAATCCTAGAAAGGAGGTCTCACCAGGATCTGAATCAGCCAGCACCTTGATCTTGGACACCTAAACCTCCAGAACCATGAGAAATAAACTTCCATTGTGCCCCCAGTCTGCTATCATTTGTTTGTTTGTTTTGGTTACAGTCAGACTTGGTAGAGCCTGTTATATAACAGACTTATTATATACTGAACAGACTACGTTAGGTAGTGTTTTCCCCATTTTCCTCCATTTTCCAGACAAGGATACTGAGGCACACGAAAGGGAAGTAATGAGTCATGGTCACAGCCCATAGCCCAAAGCCAGGTGGTCTGCCTCCCAAACTTCTGCTCTGTCCCCTGATTATTGCTTTGCTAGCACTTACACATCTTATGGTTCAGTTGTTAATTCTCTGTCTCCAGAGCAAGCATTTAGGCTGGCACAGAGCTAGGTACCTTTATTTTGTACTCTCTACAAATAGAACCATGCTTGGTGCCCCAAAACAAACTGAACAGATCAACCTCTGAGACAGTATCTGAACCCAGGTCTCTAGCTTCCACCTCTCCCATAACAGGAGTTTGTACTGAATTTCTCTGCCTTTCCAAGTTCACAAGGTCCAAATATCCCAGTGGATTCACTGCTTTGGTGTGGGAGCCTTATTTTTGTTTACTACTGGATTTAGGAGGGGGATGACTTCCTGCTGCCTCAACAGACTCTTATCGCCAGGGATCCAGAGATTTAATTCCGAGTTTAAGCTAAACCCTGCGGGCAGGGACAGTGAAGAGCCACTTTTTTAATGTTCTCAGACCTCAGTCTCCCAACGTCTAAACAAGTAGTTACTAAAAGGCCTCACAGGCCATGAGGGATCCGGTGAGATGGCAGATGGGGAACTGTGAACCACGCAGAGATGAGAGCTAATCGTCTCCTAGGCATTCAATCTGGTCAATCCACAATGTAATCCCAACCCATTTTTCCGGCCTCACCTCTAGCGGCAGTGTGCCCCTCCCGACAGCGACCTCAGCTCCAGCTACAATTCTCAAACTTCCCCACCTAAATCCATCTTCATATGCAGTTCCCTCTGCTTTCTCCAGTGGTAAAACTCTTTCTGATTCTTCAAATAAATTGCTTCCCCAATGTCCTCAGGAAGACTTAACAGGCAGTAGAGGTAAGAGCGCCATGGCGCTCTGGGCCTCAGTTTTCTCATCAGTAAAATGGGGTCTCTAAGGCGTGTGGGAATTTTAAGGGCGTTAGAGCCAAGAGCTACGGAAACCCTGTGCTTCTTGCTCCCTGCAACTGTCTACGTGTCGGCGCCTCTGCCAGACAGACAACCCCACATGGCAGGGCCCTGGGCTCGCTCTTCTCAGGAAATGCCCTGGGAAAACGTGGCCTCGGAGAACACAGCAAAAAGGTGAACGAAGAATGACAGAATGAAAAATGAATGGACCGAAGGCCAGACCCTGGACAAAGGCCTGCAAGATGGCGTTCTCTAGGACCGCGGGAGGGGCGGCCAGGCCCTCGACCGGGGCGGGGGGGCCGCCGGCACCAGGGACCGTGCTAGGCGGGCAGCGCGCCTGGGACAAAAGCCCGCAACATGGCGGGCTCTAGGACCCCCGGGTCCGCACGGCACTACGCGGGCAGCCGTGCCGCCTAAGCCCAGGCGTCAGCCGCTGCCGCCCCGCCGGGACAGCCGGCGGGTTCTAGGACCCACTGGGCCTGGAGCCCGCCCGCGCCCGCCCGGGGCCGCACTCCTCCCGCCCCGCCCGCACCGCTCGCGCCAGGCCAACCCCATCCGCCCTAGGCACCCAAAGGGAAACTGAGGCCTGCGGGATTGCGTCTGCACTGGGGCTGCCCAGGGATCTCTGCATCTTCCCGCCGGCGTTTCCTACCTGAAGAGAGTTGGGCTGGCTCCGTGGCGTCAGCTGCAGCTCCTCTCACCGACAGAGCCCGGGACTTTGCCAGCGAGGGGCAGGCGCTAGGACCCAGCGGGGGGGTGGGGGTGGGGGAGGGAAAAAGGGGAGGGGCAGGAGGCGGGGCCGGCGAGCGGAAGTGGGAGAGAGCTTTCCCGGCAAGGGAGAAAGACAAAGTTCACCGGAGCAACCCCAAGAGAAGGTGGCGGACAAACACCTTGCAAGGGGTCTCTCTGGGTGCTAATGACAAGGAACACGGGAATAGGTTTACGGGATGCACCGACTATTGCTGGCGTGGCGCTAGATCACCGTGAACTGGAAGGTGGGAGGACAGAAAGGCCATGCCCAAGATTTGTAATACCTAAATCCGCTTATATTCCACATTTCCCTTAATAGAAAGCATTAAGTGACGCTCCCTCCATCTGGCTTGAGAAATTTTTCAAGGAGCCCCACGATAAGTGTCGCCCAAGTACTGAGGTCAGGGCTGCAGAACGCTTTTTCTCCCTCTTCTGCGCTCAGTCAATATGCACCGGAACGATTTTAGCGGATCTTCCCGGAAGTGTGGCTAAGGTTAGTGCAGAATGAGCTCTTTGACCTACGTGGGCGGGGTCGGAGTCGCGCGTTAGTTGCTTCTCTCCTAGCACCGGAAATGTGTCTGTAGAACCGCTGCTTGGAGGCGGGACAGAAGCATTTTTAAGGCGGAAGTTTCGCGGGGAAGCTTTTGAGGCTAGGACACTTCCTGTTTCCTAGTAACAATAGGAAGTGTCCGCGGAGCTGGGCGATAGACGGCTGGTTAGTGCCAGCTGCGCCCTTTTCCCTCTACCTCCTTCCTTTTCCCCTTCTCCTTTCCCTCTTTCCCTCCTCTTCCACTTCCTTGAGCCCTTGCAGAGTGTGCGTGTGTGGGAGCGCGAGAGCCCCCGCACAACCACCCTTTGGGGCGCGCGGCTGCAGTTAGGGTGAGGGTCCCATTGCGCAGGCGCACTCCCGTTCGCGGTCCCCAACGGACGCACCCGCGGCGGGAACGAGAAGGGGCCACCGGTGTGAGGTAGGGGTCCTGAGAGAAAACTGGCTGAGGAGGTGAATGAAATGAGGACCTCTTAGGTAGTTGATTCGGAGAGGAGACTCTTGAGCGAAGGGGCTTTGTGAGAAGTGAGAATTCTGGGAGCAGGTTCAGCAAGGAGGTTTAAAGTCGGAGATAGGAGTTGTATTGGGGCCCCCGGAGGTTGGAAGAGTCCGAGTCAGAGAAGGCCAAGGTGATGTAGGAGGCATGGGGGCCTGCTATGGAGTAAGGGCTTTGGAACGAAGATTGAGTGAATGGGCTTCCTCGTGTGTCAACTGGAATAATAGAGGCATTGCAGTGAGTTGTGAGAATTAGGTGACACAATGAATTTATTTAGCACAGGGCCTAGCACATGGTAATGCTTAGGTAGCACGGGTAGCTGTTGTTATCAATATTAAAAGAGAAGGTAGAAGGAAAAACGAGAAGGGATGGAGAGAAAAAAGTGATGAATAATGGGAAAGAAAAAGGTAGGGGGCGAAGTACCAGAATGGAGATGGAATTTCCAAGATGGAAGATGGTTTGGAACCCGGGGAACCCAAGAGAGTCTTTCAGAAAGGAGATTTTGTGACCCTGAAAGGAATAGGGCAGAAGGGGGAACAAATCAGCCCTTTTCTCTGTAGGAGGCTTCTAACCTCACTTCTCAGGTCCTAGGCCGTCTATTGGAGAAAGAGGCTGCTTTTTCAGTGCCTCTCTATGAGAGTTGCTCAGTTTTGTCCGACTTTGTGACTCCATGGACTGTAGCCAACCATACTTCTCTGCATGGGATTCTCCAGACAGGAATACTGGAGTGGGTTGCCATTCCCTTTTCCAGGGATCTTACTGACCTAGGAATTGAACCTGGGTCTCCTGCATTGCAGGCAAATTCTTTATTGTCTGAGCCACCAGAGAAGCCCCTTTCAGTGCCTTTAAACTACTTTATTTAGCTGAGGGATGAAAGATGGAGGATTGGACTTATCTTATTGAAGGTCCTAGGAGAGGTACAAGTTTCCTTTTAAGATGTCATGTAAGATAGGTTGTTTGTTTCAAAATTATAGAGAGCAGAGGGTTAGGGACGGTAAGATTTTTGGGTCTTGGTCTGAAGGCAAGGTTTGTGATTAGAGATGGGATGCAATCCTTTAGATGTTAGTTTCCTTATATATACTTCTAGAGATGAGTTAGGCCTAGGAGAGCTTTCATATTTGGGGAACCTGTATTCAGAGACATTTTAAATGGTATTTCCGGGAACAGGTCTAGTTTAGAGCAGGTCTCTGGGCATCGCTACTTGGGGGTAACTCTGTGACCTCTGGTGAACTTGTTGCTCATATAAAATCAAGAGGCAAAGTTAATTCAGGCCTTCCTTCTGACCACTGCCCCCTTTTCCTAGGCCTTGGACCCTCCATCAGAGGAAGATGCTGCTGCCATTTGCCTGCTCTTCCTGAACCTCCAGGTTTCTGCCACACTGCCCCATGGAGGACACACCCACTTCACTCAGCTGCTCTGACTGTCAACGCCACTTTCCTAGCCTCCCAGAACTGTCACGGCACCGAGAACTGCTCCATCCATCTTCCAGCCAGGGCATCGAGGCGGACAGCATCCCTCGGCCCTACCGCTGTCAGCTGTGTGGGCGGGGCTATCGTCACCCAGGGAGCTTGGTCAATCACCGCCGGACCCACGAGACTGGCCTTTTCCCCTGTACCACCTGTGGCAAGGATTTCACCAACCCCATGGCACTCAAGAGCCACATGAGGACTCATGCTCCTGAAGGCCGTCGGAGGCGCAGGCCTCCCCGCCCCAAGGAAGCCACTCCATGCCTCCAGGGGGAGACAGTGTCCACTGACTCCTGGGCCCAGAGGCTTGGCCCTGGGGAAGGCTGGGAAAACCAGAAAAAACATATTGAAGAGACATCTGGCTGTGAGTCTGGGCCAGAACCTAGGGCAACTGCGGGCACATGGGAAGGTCCACCCACCAGACAAAGAGAAGGCTGGGAAGGCCAGCCTGATCCTGAGGAGGGTGTAGAGGGCTGGGGTCCCACCACCAACTCTGCCAGAGACACTCCACTCCCCACCCCAGCCAGCAGTCTCCTTAGTAATTTGGAACAATATCTGGCTGAATCAGTAGTGAATTTTACCGGGGGCCAGGAGCCCACCCAGTCCCCTCCTGCTGAGGAGGAGCGGCGGTACAAATGCAGTCAATGTGGCAAGACCTACAAGCATGCTGGGAGCCTCACCAACCACCGCCAAAGCCACACTCTGGGTGTCTACCCTTGTGCCATCTGCTTCAAGGAGTTCTCTAATCTCATGGCTTTGAAGAATCACTCCAGACTCCATGCCCAGTATCGGCCTTACCAGTGTCCCCACTGCCCCCGTGCCTTCCGGCTCCCCCGAGAGCTGCTGGAACACCAGCAGTCCCATGAGGGTGAAAGTCAGGAGCAGCCGTGGGGAGAGAAAGGGATGCCCACCACCAATGGGCACACAGATGAGAGCAGCCAGGACCAGCTCCCTGGGACCCACATACTGAATGGCTCAGGGGAGCTGAGCACGTCTGGGGAGCTGGAAGACATTGGCCTGGAGGAATACCGGCCTTTCCGCTGTGGGGACTGTGGCCGTACTTACCGCCATGCTGGGAGCCTCATCAACCATCGCAAGAGCCACCAGACAGGTGTCTACCCCTGCTCCATCTGTTCGAAGCAGCTGTTCAATGCAGCTGCCCTCAAAAACCATGTGCGGGCCCACCACAGGCCCCGGCCAGGAGCTGGAGAGGATAGGCAGCCGTCAGTGCTGCCGGCTCCCCTGCCTCTGGCGGAGTCCACTCGCAAAGAAACAGAGGCCCCCTCCAGCACCTTAGACCACCGCCCGTATAAGTGCAATGAGTGCGGCCGGGCTTACCGGCACCGGGGGAGCCTGGTGAACCACCGCCATAGCCATCGGACAGGAGAGTATCAGTGCTCTCTCTGTCCCCGCAAGTACCCCAACCTCATGGCCCTGCGCAACCATGTGCGGGTACACTGCAAGGCTGCTCGCCGCAGCACAGGCCCAGAGCCCGAGGGGCCCCCCGGCCTCCTCAAGGTGGAGCTCCCACCTGACCCAGCGGGGCCAGAGACGACTCTACTTTCAGATCAAGGGCCTGGGTGCAAACATGAAGAGGGGGCCCCTGCTGTCCCCCCAGCCACAGATCGGACCATGCCACAGATATGTAGCGTGTGTGGGATGCTCTTTGAAGACTCTCGGAGCCTTGAACATCACAGGCGGACCCACGGGGAAGGGGCACAGAGCAGGACCGAGGCCAGGGAGTCACCTCCTCGGGTGTTTGCTTGCCGAGACTGTGGCAAGAGCTATCGCCACTCAGGCAGCCTTATCAACCACCGGCAGACCCACCAAACGGGAGACTTCAGTTGTGGGGCCTGTGCCAAGCATTTCCACACCATGGCTGCCATGAAGAACCATTTGCGTCGCCACAGTCGACGGCGGAGCAGGCGGCACCGGAGGCGGGCTGGCAGTGCTGGCGGCGGGGGAGAAGCCAAACCCCCATCAGATGGGAACTGGGCACCGGAGCCAGTGGACAGTGAGGGCCTGGGCTGTCCCCGAGACTCTTCCAGGGCAAGTCTGAGTGGAGCCGAAGGCAGCATGGAAAGCAGTGGGGGCTGTTTGCAGCCTGCAGCCGAAAGGGACAACCGTGGGATTGAGAGGAATGAGGCCTGTTTCCAGGGTGATAAAGAGAGCCAAGGCGCCGAGGAAGGACTGGAAAGGATGGAGGCCTGTTTCCTTGACAACGTGGACATCCCAGGTGCTGAGGAAAGCAATGGGACTCGCTTCTGCGATGGCCTCCCTGGGGTGGAGGAAGACCAGAAACCAGCCCCTGGCCAGCCCAGCTCCCCTTCCCGCTCTGCCAGCTCTGCTGCCTGGTCGGCTGAAGTCTCCCACACGTGTTCTGACTGTGGACATTCTTTCCCCCATGCCACTGGCCTGCTGAGCCACCGGCCCTGCCACCCACCGGGCATCTATCAGTGCTCCCTCTGCCCAAAGGAATTTGACTCCCTGCCTGCCCTGCGCAGCCACTTCCAGAACCATGGGCCCGGGGAGGCCGTCTCAACCCAGCCTTTCCTCTGTTGCCTCTGTGGCATGATCTTCCCTGGGCGGGCTGGCTACAGGCTTCACCGGCGCCAGGCTCATGACTCTGGCATGACTGAGGGCTCAGAAGAGGAGGGGGAGGAGGAAGGAGCTGCAGGGGCAATTTCCACCCACAGCCCCCCACTGCAGCTCTCAGAAGCCGAGCTGCTGAATCAGCTGCAGCGGGAGGTGGAAGCGCTGGATGGTGCTGGGTATGGCCACATTTGTGGCTGCTGTGGTCAGACCTATGATGACCTGGGGAGCCTGGAGCGTCACCACCAAAGCCGGAATTCCGGGAACACCACTGATGAGGTTCCCAGTCTCCTGCATCACCCAGCAGAGTCAGGTGACGCCACGGTGGTGGTGGCAGACGGTGTCTTTGAGGGCACGGTGACCTCTCTCCCTGCAAAGTGTGGGGATGCAAAGCCCAGTGAGGGTGTAGGTGCCACGCTTGCCGACAGCCTTTGCCGGCAGGGTGAGGAAAGTTCTCTGGAGACCCAGCCCCGCCCCTTCCGCTGCAACCAGTGTGGCAAGACCTATCGGCATGGGGGCAGCCTGGTGAACCACCGCAAGATCCACCAGACCGGGGACTTTGTCTGCCCAGTCTGCTCCCGCTGCTACCCCAACCTGGCTGCCTACCGCAATCACCTGCGAAACCATCCACGCTGCAAAGGCTCGGAGCCCCAGGTGGGACCTGTCCCAGAGGCAAAAGGCAGCGGTGAAGCCCAGACTCTGGCAGAGGAGGGCCTTGAGCAGGCCGAAGTGGAGAGGTTCCAGAAAGAACTTAAAGTGGAGCCCCTGGAGGAGGGGGCTAGAGTGAAAGAAGAGGCCTGGGAGGAGACGACTGTGAAGGGGGAGGAGACGACTGTGAAGGGCGAGGAGATGGAGCCAAGGCTGGAGACAGCGGAGAAGGGCTGCCAGACTGAAGCCAGCTCTGAGCGGCCCTTCAGCTGTGAGGTGTGCGGCCGCTCCTACAAGCACGCTGGCAGCCTCATCAATCACCGGCAGAGCCACCAGACCGGCCACTTCGGCTGCCAGGCCTGCTCCAAAGGCTTCTCCAACCTTATGTCCCTGAAGAACCACCGGCGCATCCATGCCGATCCCCGGCGTTTCCGCTGTGCCGAGTGCGGGAAGGCCTTCCGGCTGCGGAAGCAGCTGGCCAGCCACCAGCGGGTCCACCTGGAGCGCAGTGGGGGTGGGGCCTCCCGCAAGCTGTCCCTGGAAGATCGGCCCTTTCGCTGCGGGCAGTGCGGGCGGACCTACCGCCACGCGGGCAGCCTCCTGAACCACCGGCGCAGCCATGAGACAGGCCAGTACAGCTGTCCCACCTGCCCCAAGACCTACTCAAACCGCATGGCCCTGAGGGACCACCAGAGGCTACACTCGGAGAGCCGGCGGCGGCGGGCCGGGCTGTCCCGGCGGGCAGCTGTGCGCTGCGCCCTCTGTGGTCGGGGCTTCCCTGGCCGAGGGTCCCTGGAACGGCACCTGCGAGAGCATGAGGAAGAGACCAGAGGTGGTCAGGGAGGCCCAGATGGCACAGAGGGTGGTCAGGGGAACCTGGCTGATGACCAGGGACTGGAGGACAGATCGGGTGGTACTGAGTCGGGACCTCAGCTGGAGGATGGAGCCACAAGGCCAGCAGAGCCAAGTCAGAGCCCCATCAGGGCAGCGGGTTTAGAAGCCACAGAGCCAGCATCCTGGGGCATGGGGGAAGCAGATGAGTGGCGAGGAGACCAGGGACCAGTGAATCATGATGGAGATTGGGTTCCTGGGGGTCATGTACTGACCAAGCCAGAAGATGAGTCCGGGGACAGTGTCCCCAGAAGTCCTTCTCCCCTTGGCAACACCCAGCGCAATGGACCTAGTCTGACTCCAGTGGACAGCTGGGACAGTGGAGACTGTGGCCCTCAGCCCCAGCCAGAGAGCCACTCCTTTTCCTGCAGCCATTGTGGCAAGATCTCCTGCCAGTCAGAGGGCCCCTTGAACCACCACAGCACCCACAAGACTGACCGTCACTATTGCCTGCTCTGCTCCAAAGAGTTCTTGAATCCTGAGGCCACTAAGAGCCACAGCCGCAACCACATAGCTGCCCAGACCTCCTGCCCTGACTGTGGCAAGGCCTTTGAGTCCCACCATGAACTTGCCAGCCACCTGCAGACTCATGCCAGGGGCCTCAGTCAGGTGTCACCCCAGGTGGAGGCCAGAAGCCCCAAAGCAGGGGCTGAGGAGGAGGAGATGGAACTCCCTGGTCAAGGGAAAGCCCCATCAGAATCCCCCAGGGCCCCAGGTGAGAATGTGGGGAGAGCTAGTGGAGGCCAGGGTGCTGAGTCCTTGGTGGCTGTGCATGAGGAGCGGCCCTTCCGCTGTGCCCAGTGTGGGCGTTCCTATCGCCATGCCGGTAGCCTGTTGAACCACCAGAAGGCTCACACTACGGGACTCTACCCCTGCTCCCTCTGTCCCAAACTTCTTCCCAACCTGCTGTCCCTTAAGAACCATGGCAGGACCCACACGGACCCGAAGCGCCATCGCTGCAGCATCTGTGGCAAGGCCTTTCGGACAGCTGCCCGGCTGGAGGGCCACGGGCGGGTCCATGCGCCCCGGGAGGGGCCCTTCTCCTGCCCCCACTGTCCCCGCCATTTCCGCCGTCGAATCAGCTTCCTGCAGCACGAGCAGCAGCACCAGGAAGAGTGGACGGTGGCCAGCTCTGGTACGGGGGCACCAGCAGGCTTGGGCAGAGGGCTGAAGGGTCTTGGAGGAGGTGGGCACACAGTAGAGGGTAAACACTGGCCCCATGGTGGGCAGGAAAGCAAGGAGTGAGAGGATCATGGGGATTCCAGGAGGCGGCTCAGGCTGGGATAAGGAGAAAGTTAGGTCGAGGACGCTGCGTTTTGAGTGGCTGAGATCTGACCCCTTGAGTCAGGTATATAGGGAGCATCCAGGGTTGGTGCAGGGAGGGGGTGGCAGGGTCGGAGCCAAGGCAACTGCTAGGGCTCCCCTGCTGTACCAGAGCCAAAGACGAATGGTCTTTCTGTTTGTGGGGGACTGGTAGCCAGTTACCATCTGGCTATTATAGACACTTCTGGAAACCCTTCTGATCCAGCCAGTTAAGTAATGATTTCCAGAGAAAAAGATGATCTCAGTTCTGCTCTTAGAGTAGGCCAGGATCCCGGAAATGAGGAAGGGGGCATAGGAGGCACCCCCAGACTGGACTGCTTTGTGGCTTCCATGCCAACTTGTTCGGGGAAACCAGGTCACTTGTTGGCACTCAGTGCCCTGTCCCTTTCCCCATATCTTGTCTCTGCTCCCCCTCCTCTTTTCTTGGAAAATGGACCCTTGGCCCTTGCCCACCCCTGTTGGTCCGCGTCTCCGCTTCCCTTTATTCATCCTTCTCTCTGTGCTGTGCATTTCCTTTTTGGGATCCAACTAAACCACCCTTTCCACCTGCACACCCCCCTCCCCGCCAGCACACCTTTAACTGGAGGACTGAGTCACAGATAATTGTTTCTTTGAAGTCAGGCCCAGCTGTGGCAACAACAGTCATTAGCCCCTATCTCCCGTCCTCTATCAGGGGAATCTTCATGGAAAGTCACCTCCGCCCAGACTTGTGGAGGAATGGGAGGGCCGGTTCTCTCTGCAAGTCGCAGGCTCACCCTCCACCTCCTCTAGGGGCCTGTAGCTCTTATCCCAAGACCCCTTCCATCTAGTGCCTGGGTGTCCCTGAGAGAGTAGATGGTCCCCTTGACCGGGGATCATCAGGGCAGGTGGGGACAGCGGTGAGATTCCCCTGAGAGTGCTGACAAGGTGGCTTTTAGGATAAAAGATTTCTTGTGACCCCAAGGGAATGAGCAAGGAGCTAATTAGCCAGGTCTGGGAAAATAATTGGGAATTCACATACAGGACTGTGGGGTATGGCCTCCGGGGTAGGGAGCTGGGTACATGCTGCGTGGGGTTTGCCCCCTCAGTCACCTCCTCTCTCTCTCCCCAGGAACCCCAAAGGCACCAGCGGCGGGCAGAGGGGACTTGTCATTGCCGCCTCCACCCACCCCCACGGCCCCACTCCTGGACCCTTCACCCCAGTGGCCTACAGACCTCAGCTTCTCCCTCTGAAGTTCCAGTCTCCAAAGATCAGAATGGGGGTGGGTGGGGGGTCAGGGCGAGTTGCAGGGAAAGGCTTGATCTCCTTGTTTTGCTCAGGAGTAGTTTGGGCATCCCCAGCTCTTTTCTCCTCTCCTCCTTCAAAGAGGTCCCAGATCTGGCTTCTTTCCCAAGGAGGGGGTGAGATGTTCCTTCTGTCCTGTCCTTGAGGGACCTCTGTTGCCTCAGCTTTTGTCAACAGGTTCTTTGCTATGACCAGCCCCACCAAGAAACCCAGTGCCCGGCTTGGCCACGATGCTGGGCCACCCTTACCAGCCAGATTCCAACACCAGGGAGAGGCAGATTCAAAGAGCGCCCCCATAGGTGGAAATGTTGCCTGTGGAAGGGGAGCCTTTTACTACAATTTGTAACTTATTTTCTAAAGTCTATTTTGTAACAATTTATTTAAGTTTAAAAAAACAGGAAAATTGCTCCCCCCAAAAAAAGAAATTTTCAAAGTACTTGGCTGGTGTCATTGAATCTGAAGGGATGAATAGGAAAAGCTCGGGATGCCTGCGTTGGACCGCAGAGCTGGGTAGGGGGCATCCACGGGCGACATCTCCCTGTCCTGCAGGGTGGAGCTTTCAGGGCAGGTTCCTTCCCAGAGCCCTTTGTGCTGTTGGACCTGCCTGGGAAAGGCGGGGGGCTGGATGGGAGAGAGGCAATTCTGTGGGAGTTGCCTTGCTGTGACTGCAGCGCGTCCCAGAGCCACCTGTCAACAGTTGGCTGGCTGGCCTGTCAGGGAGAGGAAGGAGGGTGGGGTTGGTCTCGAGCTCACAGCTTCCCTCCCTCCTCAAAGGAAGAGGAAGGAGGTGCCCCTGAGCCCCTATGACAGATTTGAAAAGTGAAGGCTCACAGGTTAAGAGGTGTGCTCCTAACCAGTCAATGATAAGAGCCAGTACTTGAATCCCCATGACTCCGTCCACGGCTCCACCTGCCGCAGCTGGAGGTGGCTGGGGACAGATGGCCTCAGGCCGGCTGACAAGGGGTCTGCGGAGGCAGGTGTTGGCAGGAGGCCCCAGGGCCACGTACTCATGTTAGCCGCGCAGCTTCGGGGCTCGGGCTCGGGCTCGGGCTCGGGCTCGGGCTCAGGCTCCTCAGCGAAGTAGACCTGCCAGTCCAAACTGCTGACCCAGTTCTCATAGGTGGGGAGCGCCGCAAAGACGGCAGGTCTTGCGGGGCCTTGGCAGGCATCTCCGAAGCTGTGCAGCCCAGCCAGGAACCATGTGCCCCTCACTTCGTGCACCAGCGGTGCCCCCGACAGGCCCTGAAAGGGGTCAGGTCAGGGGACACTGGATTTTGACTTCCTCTTCTCCCTAGGCAGCTGCATGGGGCAGGAGGGGCCGGGGCTGGGGGTCTGGCTCTTTGGGAGCCAGTTGGCAGAAAGCCTGAGTTACAGGTGGAGGTCAGGCTGTGAGTGGGAGGGCGAGGGGTCTGTGGGGTGACGTTAGGGGGAATGGGTCTCACCTCACAGCTGGGTGGTTCGCCCACAACACTGGTACACACCATCCCCGGCAGAATGCTGTTGCTCCCGAGGGCTGCGTGCAGGCGGCTACAGGCCCTGGGCCCCAGGAGGGTCACAGGCACTGTCTGAGGGGAGCCGGTGTCTGCAGGGTGAGGGGGAAGACCCGGCTGGTACCTCAGCCTCCAGGCTGCATGCCCAGCTCTGGGAGCCCTCTCCTGTCCACACACCTGCTCCTTGGCGGGCCAGCCCTAGGACCCAGCCGCGTTCCCTATCAGGCAGGTAGTGGTCCGAGTAGGGCAGGCAGAGGGGCCGCAGGCTGGGGCCCAGGGTTACAGGCTGGGCCAACAGCAGGAGGGCCACGTCATAGCCTCCCTCCGGGTGGGTATATGCCCCATGCAGGATGACTTGCTTCAGGCCCGACTCCTCTGGTCCGACCCCCAGGCCTACCGTCCATTCCTCTGGGGTCTGGCGCCTGTGCAAGGACGGCATTGACAGCACTGGGTAGCAGAGCCACCATCAGAAGTTGGGGCACAGGGTGAGGGAATCAGGGCTCACCCAATGAAGCAATGGGCAGCAGTCAGCACCACCTCCTCTGACACCAGGGCTCCGCCGCAAGCCAGCTTCCCTTGGTGCTTCAGCCTGGCGTCCCAGGGCCATGGGGAGGGAGCTCCTGCCTGAGGGCCTTCTCTCTTCAGAGATCCACAGGCTGAAACAGATGCATTACATCATCTGCCCTCTCTAAATGCTCACTGCATGCCAGGCCCTGCGCTAAGAGCTTCCCGTGTGCTATCGAATATCCTCACATCATCCTTTTAAGCTGAATCTTTGTTATTTTCGTTACCGAAGTAACCAACATTCCAGAAGTTCAGTGATTTTCTAGCTCAGTAACCACAGGCAAGTAGCCAACTTGGGATTCAAAACGCAGGGCCTAAGCTTTTAACCCTGATGGTCCAGCATCATGGGAGTGGCCCGCTCATCATTCCTCTACCCCGCCTGTCTACAGCCCTCTGGGCTTGGAATGGCCCCAGAACTCCTGGCTCACTGATGCTTCTCTTACCATCAAGATAGGCCTTCCGTCCCAGGAATTATTTTGCATGCCATTTGCATGTTAGTCACTTAATGCCAGAATTTACGCCCCACTGAGTGGGAACCCTGCCCTCTCCAATCTTGTGGAGTCCCTGCTTGGAAATTTGCATCTTACCTCCCCAGACCTTCAGCCAAGTACCAGAAATTCCTCTTACCTGAATCCAAATGCATAAAGTTCTGAAATGTCTATCTCTCAGCCATAAATGGAGCTATTCCCATCCTGGTCTGAAAGGGTCCTTTAAATCCCCTTGTTAGCCCGTGGCAGTGTGTGGATGCCTTGTTAATCAGTTTTCTATTCTGAACTGAAATTTATTCTGCTGTGGCTCCCACCTGCTGCCCAGAAGTCCTCATGCAGCCCAGGGGGAGGTTCCCCCACATCCCACTCCTGACACCCACTGCTCATACCTACACAGCTGTCCTCATCACTGATCTCCGGGGTCTCTGGGTTCTGGGTTAGGAAGGCTGCCCCCTGAGCTCGAGCCTGCAGCCAGGAGCTGTGAGCAGCCATATTGGTCAGCAGCACAGGAGTATCTTCCCGGGCACAGCTTGATGCAAAACTGATGATCCCAGCTTGAACCCAGTGTCCATCGGGTTCGCGGCACAGCACGGGACCCCCGGAATCTCCCTGGAGCAGGCAGTGTTGTCAGAGACAGACATCTGAGCCCCAGCCCTCGGTGGACACCCTCCATGGGCCGCCCTTCCATCCATCCCTGTGGATTGAGTGTCCAGCCTATGGCAGGCCCTCTTCCCTTCTGTTCCCTTCCCCTGTCCTCCTCCTCAGACCTGACAGGGCCCCTGCATCCCAGGCTGGGGACCCCCACACAGCATCCCAGGCCGGGCAGGACTGGCCAGTGACCGCTGGTGCAGGCGGTTGTAGAGACAGTTACACGTGGGGCGGCTGATTAGACGCAGGCGCAGATTCCGTAGGGTCCTGGGAGCTGGCAAAAAGAGGGGGTTGGGGCCAAAGTCTGGGCCCAGAGGAGCAAGGGAGCCCGGGAATGGGAACAGTTAGCAGCTGAGGTTGTGTGACCTTGGGCAAGCCAAGTACCTCTCTGGGCTTCAGGCTAGCACTTACCATCATTGGTGTCCTGATCCCAGCCAGTGGCCCAGCAGGAAGTCCCAAAGGGGAAGCGATGGGCAGGTCGGGGCAAGCAGAGGGGTGTGTGGGCTATGGGGTGGGCGAGTCGGAGCAGGGCCAGGTCCGAGCCCTGGCTGTAGTGATTGTAGGCCCTGGGCAGCTGCAGAGCCGTTACCCCCACCTCCTCAGCCCCTGGGCTCAGACCTTCATGCTGCAGAGAACCCAGGACAACTGACCAGGAGTTCAGTTCTGTCATTGCCTCCCTGGAAGGGGGAGAGGGGACAAGACCCAAACATTGAGTGCCAACAGAGACATTGACACCATAGGAGATAGCACAAGGAGGTGACAGATGGACAAAACTGTGGTTTTGAACAAGGGCCATCCTTCTCCCAACCTCAGCTGTCACGCTTGTAAGACTTCTACCATGAAAGTTTGACATTAACTTGATAGTGTGTTCCTGGCATGTGGCACGTTTTAAATGAATGGTAGGTTGTTATTCTAGGGGCAGGGCTCAGTCTTGCAGGGCTTGGGGACAAATCACCCACCCCAAAGCCAGAAATCTTTTGACTGCAGCCATGACTCACTTTTCAAAGCAGTGGGCCGCAGTGAGGACCCAGCTGTCCGCCACCAGGGACCCGCTGCAGATGTGGATGCCCTGCCTCCTCACGCTGGCCTGCCACGGCCACTCGCCAGGCACTGTGTTGCCCTCCTGAGGCTCAGGGGGACCAGGGCCTCGCTGCCCACATGCTGTGGAGAGGCAGGAATCAGGCTGACAGCAGGGCCCTGGCCTGCCCTCACCCCCAGCATGACCCAGACCCAAGTAAGGCCCAGGCCCCACAACTTACCACGCTGAGCTTGAAGACCTGGGAAGAGAGAGACGCAGGTGAGCCTTAGGGGAGGGGACCTGCCCAGTCCAGCCTTGGTGGAGGGGACAGGTTTGCGGGGGACTGGCCTGGGTCCTTGCTATGACTGTCTGTGGCTACCTCACCGGCCCCTCCCAGAATGAAAATATTTATATGAGGTCAAGAAACAGCTTTTATTGGAAGCTATTCAGAGTGTACACTCAGTCATTAATTCTCTTCTCTCAGCTGTGCTCAGCACTCCTGGGCATTGAGTGGCAGGACCTGGGGTTCAGCTTGGGACCAGGCCAACCCTCCTCCAGGCTTCAGAACCCCCAACTCCTGCCCCCACCGCTGAGTCAGGGAGCAGCCTGTGCCTGTGGAGAGCATTAGCTTAATTGTGCCCTGGGCTGTGGAGGCCTAAGAGGAAGGATTAGAGACCTGCGTCATGTCCAAGTTGGGGAGGGCATCAAGAGTTGAGACTCACTCCACCCCTCTTCTGACAACTTGGCCTCCCCCGTCTTTTTAGAAAGAGACTCTACCAAAGGTTTCCCTGCCCTGCGTCTTCCCCATCACAGACACACACAGACACACCCATTGAACATGGGAGAGACAGGATGTATGTAAAGAAGGGGAGCCTGAGACCAAAGGGCCCTAGAACTTGCCTAAAGCCATTATGGAAGGAGAGAGGCCAATGAGGGCACAGGGTACACACACAGGCATAATGACAGTTCCTGCAGACACAGATTATAATCCAGTCCAAGGAAATCACACCCATTTGGACACAGGCGGCCACATACACCTTCCCCCCCACACACACCCGGACACAGTTACCTTGCCACAGTCTGACTGTCACCCCCCCTCCAGGCAGGCTTCCTCCCACACACCCAGCTTCAGGGGCTGCTCCGGCAGAGGACAGCCCCCAAACCATCACCGTAACCCCCCCACCCAAACCTGGGTGACTCACCCTCTGTGAGGACCACGGCTCCCAGGATGAACAGCTTCAGTCCCCAGCTCTGCTTCATGCTGCCCCAGGTCAATCTGCCGCCTGTGCTCTGGTTCTCAAGAGAGGCCACCTGGGTCTCCCTAGCTCCACCTCTGCCCCACCCCCAATTTGCTAGGAGTCAGGTGTCATTGCTTTTGCTGGGCTGGAAGGGGGCCAGCAGTTTCTAGCTCTGGGGCTGTGGCTGTGTGACCCTGGGCTATTCAGCACCTCTCGCTGGGCCTCAGCCGTGGCCTCGCTGCCTGGGTTCACATCCCAGATCCCCCTAACACGTGAATGACTTTGGACAATTAGCTCCTCATGCCTTGTCTGAAAAGCTCAGAGCTGCTGGATGTAAAAATGCCTTTACCGCAGCCTGGCAGAGTGAACTTGCTACCAGCAGGGAACCTGGTACAGGTGAAGAGCATGGTTGGCAGGCCTTTCCCACCTCTCTCCCAGGTCTGGGCCCAAGTGGGTTTCACATACCTTCTCTCATCTTGCTTCAGAGGCAGTATGTGCCGGTTTGGGTGTCAAGAGGTCAGACTCTCTGCTTCTTACTGGCTGAAGCTAGCAAATCTCAATGCCTTTCTGCCACCTTCCTGGGAAACAGGGTTATGTGGGGTGCACCTCCCCCACCATTTTAATTTTTTGGCTACATTGTGCAGCTGGTGGGATCTTACCTCCCCAACCAGGGATCGGAGCCTGGCCCATGGCAGTGAAGGTGTGGAGTCCTAACCACTGGACCACCAGGGAATTCCCTACAACATTCAAGGGGCTTGAGCATCCTTGGATTTTAGTTTGGGAAGTGGGATGGGTCTTGGAACTAATCTCCTATGGATACCAAGGGATGACTGTAATAATACCTACCTCATACAATTGCTATAGGGATTAAATGAGTAGACAGATGTCATGTTCTTAAACCGTGCTTTGTATGTAAATAAGTACTTAGTATACATTAGGAAAAACAAAACAAAAACACAGCCTGTGCCTGTCCTTCCAGGGCTATCAAGACTGCTTCTAGTGGTAGATAAGGGAGCTGGAGGGGTTAAGGTTAGACTACAGGAAGAACTTCCAGGCACGTCTGCACAGAACCAGAAAGTCAGCTCGCCCTTGCAAGCACATACCTGGCTGCCCAAGAAGATGAGGCCTGGCTTCTGTGGGTAGCAGGCACAAGCTGCCAGCCTGTTTCCTGGGGGTGGGGGCTGATGGCGCCCCAGGTTTTGCTGACTCCACATACTGGAGAAGGGACTAATCACCCTTCCCAGGCAGGCCCTCCACTCTCCCTCTGACTCATATCTTCCAGTCCCAGAGGAGGAAAGATCAGGGGAAGCCCAATACTAAGGTCCCTGGCAGACAGATGGCTCAGATTTGGCCAATTTAAATAAGAAATTTTATTGGTCCAAACCTTCTCTCCTGGAGCAACAGCAGGAGCTTTGGAAATCAGCCTTTGGGGACAGAAACAGAGGCACTAAGGTAGAGCAAACAGTGTGGCATGTTTGGTTCATTGTCCTGTGTGGGAGTATGGCAGGGGCAACTTGTAGACTCTTCCAAGGACCCAGACGTGGCCTTCTTGGGCAAAGGTCACTCTGGCTTGGGGTGAGGGCTCAGTGCCCCTTGACCTTGCCCTGGGATCCCTGGACCTCTCGGAAACTGAGCACCGTCAGGCCCACATTGATGGCGTAAGTAGTGATGCAAACGATGCAGAAATCATAGAGCACGAAGAACAGGATCCAGGCCAGGTACACAGAACCAGCTAGAGACACCAAGGAACTCAACCTCAGTAGAACAGATACCCAGCGGCCCTGCAGGCAGCCTGTAAAGCAGAAAAGGGGCAGATGTAGGCTCTGGAAACTAGCCACTACTAGAACATGCCATGACTCCATGGTGCCACCCAGAGAGCAGGGGCTACTGGGGACAGAGCCTCTAAAATGAGCAGCTCAGACAGGCCCCACCACGACCCTGGTTCTCCTACGTGTTCAACGATCCCTGGGACCAAAATAGTGAATTTTCCTGCTGAGCTCTATGTGAGATGAGAGACAGCAACCCTTGGGTTTCCCCCAGAAGGGAGTCTTTTCTAGAAAATCGGGTTCCTGGGAAGTCTCTAAGGGCCCTCTGGTTCTGACAGTAAAGACTCCTGTAAGTTCCCACCTTCTTGGTGCTCAGTGATGCGCAATTAGTTGGCCATCAGATGTCTGGGTCACCAAGACTGCAAGAGTTCCGGCTAGGCTGGCCAAGAGGGGAAGGGGGCTGTCACGAGAGGGTGAGGCCACTCACCTAACAACAACTGCAGTGTGTAGAAGATGCAACCAAATATGCTGTTGGATTGATTGAGGACGCTGTCTTTGCCCAGCACATGTTCCACCAGTCCGAAGCCACGGCCCCACCTGGTGGAAGTGAAGTGAAGTCGCTCAGTTGTGTCCAACTCTTTGCTCCCCCATGGACTATAGCCCACCAGCCTCCTCGGTCCAAGGGATTTTCCAGGTATGAATACTGGAGTGAGTTGCCATTTCCTTTTCCAGGGGATCTTCCCAACCCAGGGATGGAAACCGGGTCTCCCAGATTGTAGGCAGACGTTTTACCGTCTGAGCTACCAGGGAAGCCCACACTTGGTGGAGGGGAGGGCCTAAGTTAGGAGTGTCAACCCAGTGCCCTGAGCCCTATCCTGGGTTATTTCCAAGAAGCCGGCTGGGCTGTCCTTCCCCATCTCATCCTTCCCCCAACCCCTACATGAGTCCAAGGGTCAGTGACCTCCGAGCATAGCCTTTCTTTGGCCAAGGCAGGAGTCCATGTCACTGCCTGTCCTCCCCCATCCCCAGGTCAGGCCTGGCCATGGCTCTTCCATAGGCTCTTCTTTTCATCCTAGACTTTCAATAAATCCTAGGATGGTAAGGTGCGTATAACCCTTCATCTTATTTACCAGAGACTGGGAAACCAGGACAGAATCTCTCTGCCTTGGACCCTTAAATCTCCAGCGCCCCCGCCACCCTCTCCCCTCTTCTGTCTCAGGTCATCCCACAAACCCTGTATCCTCAAGCAAAACCAGACCTGGCCACCTTGTCGCCAGGCACGCCCATCCTTAAGACCATAATCAGTTCCTACACTCGACCCCATCTCCCTGTGTCCTGCCCGGTCACTGTTATACCTTGTCTTCAGGATTCACATGCATTCCCTCGAATAACCCCAGTCCCCAGAACTATCTGTCCCTTTAGCCCCACACTCCTGTCTCGGACACACTCGTTTCTCCAGGCAACGCTCCCTTGAGCAGCCTGGTCCCGCGCGTCCGCTCCCCGGGAACCCCAGCCCCCGACTGATCTGGCAGTCTGGCTGCCATGCACACCGGGACCCCATGCACCGCTCCCACGTGCAGCGGTCCCCCAAGCCCTCCACTCCCCGTGCACCTGGAGGAGAAGACGCGCGAACAGCTGATGGCGGTGCCCACGTCGCAGAGCGCGCGGTAATCCCGGTCCCGGGCGCGCGCCGCCTTCACGTGCAGCGCGTAGAGAGAGAGCACTAAGCCCGCGAGGCAGAGCGCGAGCCGCACCCACCCCGGACTCCGCCAGGTAGTGCCCATATCTTCGGGTCCTGCCCAAAGCCTCAGCCGGAAGCGAACCGGCCACGGGGCAGGGGCGGGGCCGGATTTGACCACGCCCGCTCCCGCCCCTCTGACTGAACGATTGGCCTACTGGTCTCGCCCCCCCTGATCTAATTGGTTGTTCCTATGATTTGGCATGCGTGCTGCCGCGGTAGGAAAACAGTTGAGGAATGCTGGGACTGGAAAACCAATTAAGGGACATGGGTATTTATGGATTGGACGGCCTGCCAGGCATGATGGGAATTGTAGTCCCGGGAGGCTGCAGTGCCTCGAGGATAATGGAATCTCCGGAGTTTTACAAGTTATATTAATCGGGCTAACAATATATAGCGTTTACTCTAGTCCAAGCCCTGTTTTAACTTTGGAGAATCCTGGAACTAGAGACCAGCGGATCAGGGAATCCAGGGCATACTGCGATCTGATCAAGAACCAAGCGTTTTCCCTAAAATTATCTGACAGCATAGCCTCCAATCCGCCTAGTTTGCCCAGCCATTCCCTCCTGCTGCACCAGCGCCTCTTGCTGGCCGATATCTACGTCTCTCTCCTACATTTCCAGCTCCATCAGCTTCATATCCTGGACAGTATCCTAACCTCTGTTCTATTGTGGCGCCACCTGGCGAAACCTGAGCCCAGGTCAACCCAACAGTCCCTCCATTCGAAGCCTTTGATGGGTTAGCTGACCTCTCCCTTTCACACACCAGTATTTATTAATGAGCCATCTCACCCAGGATAGGCTTTCCGGGTGGCGCAGTGATAAACAATCTGCCTGTCGATGCAGGAGGTGCAAGAGACGCGGATTCCATTCCTGGGTCGGGAAGATCCTCTGAAATAGGAAATGGCAGCCTGTTCCAGTATTCTTACCTGGGAAATTCCATGGATAGAGGAGCCTAGCGGGCTACAGGTCACAAAGAGTTGGACACGACTGAGCACACACACACACACCTCACCTATACCTCCCCTTCCTTCCATTTGCATTGGAACTTCCCCCCTCATTTTAGAAGCTGCAATAAATATCCCTTTACAATCAAGTTTTTTTTTTCTCCAGAATATTTTACACTCTGTCTTTATTTACTTCCTTACATTTTCCTTGCTGCCCAACACAACATAAACTAGCTCCTGCCTCCAATACTCCCCTGATAACTGGTATCACCAGGAAGCTAAATTCAACGAATATTTTTCAGTTCTTATCATGCTTGACTTCCCAACAGTATTAATCCTTCCTGAGAACCCTGTCTTCCTCTGGCTTTTGTTATATTTCACTCTTCTACATGGCCCTCCTCCCTCCCTGGCTGCTTCTTCTCAGGCCCACTTCTCTTCTTCCAGACACTGTGGTCAGTGGAATAATGGCTCTTAAAGATGTGTGTGTGTGTGTTGTGTGTGTATTAGTTGCTCAATCGTGTCTGACTCTATGTGACCCCATGGGCTGTAGCTCTCCAGGCTCTTCTGTCCATGGAATTCTCCAGGCAAGAATACTGGAATGGGTTGCCATTCCCTTCTCCAGGCTCCCAAAGATGTCAGTGCCAAATTCCTGGGACCTGTGGACATGTTAGTTTGCATGACAAATGGGAATTAAGGTTGCAGATGGAATGAAGGCTACTAATCTGCTGATTTTAAAACAGATTACCCTATGGGTCCAATGTCATCACAAGGGTCCTTAAAAGTGAGAGCAGCAGAAGAGTCAGAAGGAGGTGTGACTACGGAAGAAAAGCAAAACGAGATGCAATGTTGCTGGCTTTGAACATGGAGGAAAAGGGTCATGAGCTAGGGAATGTGGGTGGTCTCTAGCAGCAGGAAAAGTTGAAGAAATGGATTCTCCTCTAGAGCCTGCAGAGAGGAAGTTTTTTGTTTTGTTTTTTGGCTTCACAACATGACTTGCAGGATCCTAGTTCCCCAACCAGGGACCAAACCCGGCTCTCGAAGTGGAAGTGCAGAGTCCTAACAACTGGCAAAGTCCTAATCACTGGATCTCCAGGGACTTCCCCAGAAAGGAACTACTGCCATCCTGATTTTAGCTCAGTGAGACCCATGCCAGACTTCTGAACTCCAGGACTGTAAGATAATAAGTTCATGTAGTTTTAAGCTACTAAGTTTGTGGTAATTTGTTACAGCAGCAATAGGTATCTAGTAAGAGCACTATGACTTCGGCCAGTTTCTCAGCTCTTTCCACGGTTTTCTGGCATGTTCCTATTATTCATGGCTGACTTCTTCCCAAATGAGTGATCTTAGAGGGAGTAAGGTGGAAACCACAGTATCTTTATGACTCAGCCTTGAAAGTCACATGTTGTCATTTATCTTACTGGGTCAGGTCAGCCCTGTCCAATGTGGGAAGAGACTCCAGAGGGATATAAATACAGGGAGGCGGGACTCATTGAGGGCTTACTGCTGTTCAACAAATTACCACAAAAATAATGACTGAAGAGAAACAACCTTTTCATTTTCTCTCAGTTTTTAGGGGTTAGGAGTTTGATATGAGAATTTTGCCTGGGCAGTACTGGCTCACATAATGGCAGTCAGATGATGACTAATCTTGGAGCAATGGGAGGCTGATAACTTGGCTTCTATCGCTCTTCTTTGTTTTTGGTTGTGCTGGGTCTTTGTTGCTGCGAGTGGGCTTTTCTCTAGTTGCGGCGAATGGAGGCTACTCTCCAGTCGCAGTGTCAGGGGTTCTCATTATGGTGGCTTCTCTCATTGCCTGGGCTCTAGGCTCACAGGCTTCAGTAACTGTGATGCAAGGGCTCTAGAGAACAGGCTCAGTAGTTGTGGTGCACGGGCTTAGCTGCTCTGTGCCATGTGGGATCAATCTTCCCCGTGTCTCCTGCACTGGCAGGGGGATTCTTTAGCACTGAGCTACCGAAGAATTATGCCCCCTCCCCTTCGTGTAGCCTTCAGGGACTCTCCGTGAATCCATGTAGCCACTCCTCCATAGGGGCTAATTTGGGCTTCCTCACAGCATGGCAGACTCCAGGCCACAGCAACCAGTTTCCAAAACTGTCCTCCATGATTTCCACCTCCTGGTATATATAACATTGTGTAATTTCTTCCCACCCTAAATAGGGCTGACCTGGCCCAATGGGATAATGCAGACATGATGGTTTAGGAGTCTGGAGGCTGTCATTATGATAGTGTGGCTTCCATCTTGCTCCCTCTTAGATCACTGACTCTGGGTGAAGTCAGCTGCCATGTTATGAAGACATCCAAGCAGCCTGAGGGAGGGGTCCACTTCGTGAGAAAATTAGACTTCCTATTAACATCCAGCACTAACTTGCCAGGCATGTGAGAGCGCCACCCTGGAAGTGGATTCTCCAGCATTAGCCAAGACTTCACATGACTGTAGTTTCAGGCAACATCTTTTTTTTTTTTTTTTTAATGGCCATACCATGCAGCTTTTGGGGTCTTAGTACTCTGACCAGGGATTGAAACTAAGTCCTTGCCAGTGAAAGCACGATGTCCTAACCACTGGACCACTGGGCAACATCTTGACCACAACTGCGTAAGCAACCCTGAACCGGAAACACCTAGCTCAGCTGCTCCTAGATTCCTAACCCAAAGAAACTGTGTGAGATAATAAATATTTATTGTTTTGAACTGTTGTATTGTGAGGATAATTTGTCACACAACAACAGATAATTAATACAGGGCAATCAGGGACTCCTGTGGTAGTCCAATGGTTAGGACCCTGTGCTTCCAATGCAGGGGGCATGGGTTTGATCCCTGGTTGGGGAACTAGGGTCCTATATGGCCAAAATAATAACTGCAAAAAAATAAATAATTAAAAAATACAGGGCAATCAGATTGTTTATGTGACGACTCAGGTCTCCAGTAAAAGTTCTCCAGGGAACCAAATAGAAGCTGTATCATCTTTTATGATCTAGCTTCATAGATCATTTAGTATCCCTTCCACTGTAATCACAAATCTGCTTAGAACCAATGGGAAGGAAATCAGAACTTCACCTCTTGATAGGAGAAGGGTCAAAATCATAAACTAAGAAGTTCAGGGACTTTCTTGGTGATGCAGTAGATGGGAATCCACCTGCCAATGCCAGGGACACAGGTTTGCCCCCTGGTCTGGGAAGATTCTACATACCGTGGAGCAACTAAGCTCAGGTGCCACAACTACTGAGCCTGAGCTCTAGAACCCACGTGCTGCAACTACTGAAGCCCACACACCCTAGAGCCCATACTCTGCAACAAAAGAAACCACAGCAATGAGAAGCCAGAACACCAAAACAAAGAATAGCCCCTGCTCACCTCAACTAGAGAAAGCCCGTGCACAGCAGTGAAGACCCAGTACAGCCACAAATAAATACATAGTTAATTTTTTTTAAAAGAGAAGTTCATGTGGGTGTGTGGGGTGCAGCATCTTTGGGAAATACAAACTGCCACATGAGGCAGCTTTTTTTCAACCCACGTCTTCTTTTACTCCATACAGATTACAGTTTCTGAGCTCTGAGCCCCGATCTTGCTCCTGGGCTCCAAACCCCATAGTAGAAACACTTCTAGGACCTCACCATCTGGATATTCTCACAGCTCAATCCGATGAGATGCAACACACTCAAAACTGAGCTCCTATGTTACTCAGCTATAAAAAGAAATGATATTGTGTCATTTGTGGAGACATGGATGGATCTAGAGACTGTCTTACAGAGTGAAGTAAGTCAGAAAGAGTAAAAATATCATTTATTAACGCATATGTGTGGAAACTAGAAAATGGTATGCTGCTGCTGCTAAGTTGCTTCAGTCGTGTCCGACTCTGTGCGACCCCATAGACAGCAGCCCACTAGGCTCCCCCATCCCTGGGATTCTCTAGGCAAGAATACTGGAGTGGGTTGCCATTTCCTTCTCCGATGCATGAAAGTGAAAAGTGAAAGTGAAGTTGCTCAGTCGTGTCTGACTCGTAGCGACCCCATGGACTGCAGGCTACCAGGCTCCTCTGTCCATGGGATTTTCCAGGCAAGAGTACTGGAGTGGGGTGCCATTGCCTTCTCCAAGAAAATGGTATAGATGATCTTATTTGCAAAACAGATATAGTGGTTTACAGTTTAAGGCTCTGTCTTCCAAGGTAGGGGACCCAGGTTGATCCCTAGTCAGGGAACTAAGATTCCACATGCCGTGGAGCAACTAAGCCCTAATTCCTCAACTAGAGAGCCCGAACCCTGCAACAGAAGTCAGTGTAACAGAAAGCCCATGTGCCATCATGGAGACTTAGCACAGCTCAAAACACTCCAACAACCCTCCCCCACACAAACACAGAAATAGAGACATAGATATAGAGAATAAACACATGAACATCAAGAGGGGAAAGAGGGTGTGGTGGGATGAACTGGGACTTGGGGATTGACTATATACAGTACTGATGAAAAAGTGAAAGTTAGTTGTGACCCCATGGACTGTAGCCTGCCCAGCTCCTCTGTCCATGGAATTCTCCAGGCAAGAATACTGGAGTGGGTTGCCATTTCCTTCTCCAGGGGCTCTTCCTGATCCAGAGATCGAACCCAGGTCTCCTGCAGTGCAGATATGTTCTTTACCAACTGAGCCACAAGGGAAGCCCCACACTACTGATACTGTGTATAAAAATAGAGTCCCAGGTGGCTCAGTGGTAAAGAATCCCCCTCAGTGCAGGAGACATGGGAGACCTGAGTTTGACCCCTGGGTTGGGAAGATCCACTGGAGGAGGAAATGGCAACCCAGTCTAGTATTCTTGCCTGGGAAATCCCATGGACAGATGACTGATGGGCTGCAGTCCATGGGGTCACAAAGAGTTGGACACAACTGAGCACTCACACACATAACATAGATAATTAATGAGAACCTACTGTATAGCTCAGGGAATTCTATTCAGTGCTCTATGGTGACCTAAATGGGAAGGAAATGCCCCAAAGAGGAGATGTATGTATACCTATAGCTGATTTACTTTGCTGTATAGTAGAAACTGGAGAAGGCAATGGCACCCCACTTCAGTACTCTTGCCTGGAAAATCCCATGGACGGGGGAGCCTGGTAGGCTGCGGACACGACTGAGCAACTTCACTTTGACTTTTCACTTTCATGCATTGGAGAAGGAAATGGCAACCCACTTCAGTATTCTTGCCTAGAGAATCCCAGGGATGGGGGAGCCTGGTGGGCTGCCGTCTATGGGGTCACACAGAGTCGGACACGACTGAATCAACTTAGCAGCAGCAGCAGCATAGTAGAAACTAACAACGTTGTAAAGCAATTATACTCCAATAAAAATTAACTTTCAAAGATAAATAAAATCTGAAAGGTTTACAAAGAGCAAACTGAGCTCTTTACCTTCTCCAAATCTGGCTCTTCTCTGGGGTTTCCCATTTTAACCTTGGCCTCCCTCAGTCCACCCAAACCACTCCTCCTGGAGGTCTCTCTCACTCCTGGTAATTTATGCAGACCACTACCTTGACCCAAACCATCATCAGCTCCTACCTAGATAAATGTAGTAGCCTCCTCTCTGGTCTCTCAGATATATTTGTCCCTCACCCCAACATACATTCTCCATGCAACAATCAAAGTGATCCTTTAAAAATAAAAATAAAAAATAAAATAAAGATGTAGCTTTGTCACTTTGCCTTTCAACAGCTCAGAGAGCCCAGTGTTTCTTTCATTGATTTAACAAATGTTTATTGAGCACCTGTTACATGCCAGAGACTGTGTTAGGGCCACAAGATAAATCAGTATAGCAGGCAAATATTCATACATTGGTCTTACATTTTAGGGGAAAAAATGAGTAATTAATATAAGAAATTCATATAATATGTTGTTGGTGATAAATGCTATGGATGAAATAGAGAGTAGAGCAGAAGAAATTCCCAGGCAGTCCAGTGGTTAGAACTCAGCATTTTTCACTGAAGGGAGTCATGGTTCAGTCCCTGGTCCCAGAACTAAGAGCCCCAAAGCCTTGAAGTCCAGCCAAATAAATAAATAACTGAATAAAGCAGTGTGAGGGGAATGGCTGCTAATGCTACTAAGTTGCTCAGTCATGTCCGACCCTGTGGGACCTTATAGACTGTAGTCCGCCAGGCTCCTCGGTCCATGGGATTTTCCAGGCAAGAATACTGGAGTGGGTTGTCACTTCCTTCTCTACGGGATCTCCCCGACCCAGGGATCAAACCCACATCTCTTAGGTCTCCTCCATTGGCAGGCAGGCTCTTTACCACTAGCCCTACCCGGGAAGCCATACTAACCAGAGGGGAATGGGGGCGATTGCAATTTTAAATCGGATTATCAAGTTGGGCTTCGTCCAACTTACATTCGGGCAAAAGCTTAGAGGTGAGGGAGTAAGCTATGTAGAGGGGAAGGGTGTTCTAAACAGAGGAAACAGCTCCTGAGAGGTGGAATGTGCCTAAGTATGTTTAGGGGAAAATAGGTGGGCCAGTGTAATGGGAGGTAAGGACAGAGAGGAGGGAGGGGACAAGTTATTTAATCTCGTTTTAAAAAATTTATTTGGCTGCACCGGGTCTTAGCTGGGGCACGGTGGAATCTTCCTCGCTGGCATGCGGGATCTCTTTCCCTGACCAGGGATTGAACCTGGGCCCCATGCACCTGGAGCAAGTAGTCTTAACCACTGACCATCAGGGAAATCTCCCATATACTCTTTCTGGGGCTCTATCCCGTCCTGTGAAAAATGAGGATATTAATAGTACCTACCTCAGAGGTACTGTTATGAAGATGAAACGAACACGTCAATCTCTTAAACAAGAGCCTGACTGGCGGGGCACTCGCGGTGGTGCATGTCCAACCTCCACCGCCGGAAGGCAGCAGCGAGTCTCGGCAGGGCTCTGGGCCAGCGTGCAGGGTCAAACGAGGTGAGGCTCTTCCCGGATGTCTGCAGACTCTGTGACAGCAGCCGTCTCCCGCATTCCCGGCCTCGCCGCGGCCAGGAGAGCACAGAGTTCTGGCACACTGCAAGCACTTCTTTGCCTCTATGGGCACGCTGGCCTCCCACCGGAAGCATCCTCCCCTCTGCCTTCTTCCGCTGGCTCAAGCCCTGCCTGCCTCCAGCGTCCTCCGGCTTCACTCCAGGATAGAGCCAGGATGCGGGAAAAGAGAGTGGGAATGGTATGGGGATGAAGGGCGAAGAAGAAATCCAGAGACTCAGGGAGCCCCTTCCTCATGATCTGTGCAGACTTTCCAGCCAATTCCTCAGGCAGGCTAGCTGGTGGTAAAGGGTCCAGCTTTCACTTCGGAGGGCCCAGATTTAATCCCTGGTTCCGGAACCAAGATTCCGCAAGGGGTAGATCGTAGCCGAAAAAGGAAAAAAAAAAAAAAAAGATAGCTTCAAAGACATCTGCTTACTTGCTTCTTTAAATTTTTAAAATATTTAGAATCCAGTCAGTTCAAGTACACACAAACACAATGAAAAGTCTTTCTCCCATCATCTCCTGCTTGGAAAAAAAATTGTCCTTTCAGTAGTCTCTGCATTTGGTCTCACATCCTAATCACTGTAGCCAAAGGGTTCTAAGACGCAGATCTATTCCGTTAAAATCCCTCAATAACTTCTTACTACCTCAGGACAAATACAGGTCTGGTCACCTCATTCAGCCCCTCTCCTCTGACTCCACAAGGCTCCAGGCTCTTCTCTGTCATGATACGCCCTTCCCATTCCAGCTCCCAGGAGTTGCTGAGTCCTACTCACACTGCACGTGTATCAATTGTCTACCTTCCTTTACAGGGTCGGGAAGGGTCTATTAACTCAAGACCAAATCTCTTCTAGCACAGAAATGTCACCTAATCAGTGTTTGTTGCTGATATTAATTAGTAATAATATTAATAACAATAGCTAATATAGTGTTAATTCCATGCCCAGCACTATTCTAGGCACTTTACGTGTATAAATTCATGTAACCACACAACCCCAAGGTTGATACAACCTCATTTTACGAAGACGGGAATTTAAGGATTGAGTAGTTTAAGTAAGTTGCCCCAGATAGTGAGTGACCGAGCTGGGTTTTGAACCAGGCACTTTGGTTTTCCACAAATGAGTCAAGACCTTGAGGAGGAGCAGACCTCAGAGAGGGAATCCAGATAGCGTTTGGTCTGTGCACGTTGCATCTCAGGGTATTCTCGCCCTGTTCCATTTCTTTCCCGAGGGCCCGCTTTCCAGAGAGACCAGGTAACTCTGGAGTTATTTGGGTGGTCTAGGAGCAGGGACATAACCTCTTTGGGCTGGGCGCGAGGGTGCGAGTCCTCTGCTCCAAACTACAACTCCCAGGAGGCACCGGGCGCCCATAGCCCACGCGACGTCACGGCGGCAGAGGGCGCAGGCGGCTAGGCTCGCCCGGCCCGGTCGACTGTTGGGCTGTTCCGCTCGGACCCCGGCCCTGGCTTTGGCCCAGCGGTAAGGGGAGCGACCTGCGCAGACCATGCCCGCTAAGGCTTCGCATCACTCGACCGCAGCCTCCGCCTTTGCGCTGGATCGTTGGAGAGCGCGTGGAGGGCGGGGGTGGGGGGACCAGCATCTACCATATGGGGGAGATCTGGGCCGAACCAAGTGACCCTGCGGAGGGAGGGAGCTAGACGGGGACTCCCGAGCCGCTGCTTCCACGCAGCCGACCCTCGGTGCACAATTCTTTGTGCCACACGTGTGCAGGCCAGACCCCAGCCGGTCTGAAGGCGACGGATTAGGGGTCAGCCCCGCCCCCTGAACGAGGGTGCAGCGGATCCGAGAGATCTGCGGCAAGGTTTTCGGGCTGGCCTGGTCTAAGGATCCCCTCCCCTCCAAGCTACCAGATAGAGCCTTAGAGAATAGTAACTCCAGAAAGCAAGGTGATCCAGGCTCCCCCTGTGTGTGGGGGGGGGGGGGGCGGGGGGGAGGTGGTTGAAGGGGTTGGGCAGAGATGGTCGAATCTGATTATACCTGTGCTCACGTAGAGAGACGGCCCCTCTGGATTCAGATCCATACAACTCCCCCTTTCCCCGCCTTGGCAGATGGGAGCTGCTCCCCGGAGGCTGAGCTGGTCAGCATCCTCAACTGGCGCTCACCCCTGAAGTCCGAGAAGTGCCCCTGCCCACCCACACCCTTCTTGCCCAGGTTTGGGGTCGCCTCCATCTATCGGGTCCTCAGCCCTATTGGCCACCCAGTCCAGTTCAAAGGAACAGAACGATGATACTGGCTTCCGTGCTGGGGAGCGGACCCCGGAGTGGGCCACCCCTCCGGCCTCTCTTGGGGCCCGCACTCTCGCTCCGGGCCCGCTCCACATCAGCCACTGATACCCACCACGTGGAGATGGCACGGGAGCGCTCTAAGACCGTCACCTCCTTTTACAACCAGTCAGCCATCGACGTGGCAGCGGAGAAGGTGTGCAGCTAGGGCGGTGAGGCCTGGGTCTGGAGCTGGAGTGGGGGTCCAGGGAAGGGGTGAAGCTAATATGGCCGGGGGCAGGGTGTGGGAGATACTATGCTCAAAGGCCGTCTGCCCCTCCAGCCCTCGGTCCGTCTCACTCCAACCATGATGCTCTATTCAGGCCGCTCTCAGGATGGCAGTCACCTTCTGGTAAGATTCTTGCCTCTTGTTTTGCTCTTGGGCCCTGGAGCTCTGACCCAGCCCCCCAGCCCCTGGCCTTAACTTCCCTCTTCTCTTTCTTCTAGAAAAGTGCCCGCTACTTGCAGCAGGAGTTACCAGTGAGGATCGCTCACCGCATCAAGGGCTTCCGCAGCCTTCCTTTCATCATTGGCTGCAACCCCACCATACTGCACGTGGTAAGGTGGCCTCAAGGGGGCGTAGGAGAGGACTTTAAATCATTGTGCCCACCACCCATGGGGCAGATGGGGAGAGGGAACCAGAGTGGTAGAGACCTACTTGCCTAAAGGTTTCTGAGTCCTAGAGGACTCGGCCCCAAGCTTTCATGGAGACTTGAAAGACCATGATGGGGTCGGAACCCAATGAACTGGGGTGGATGGCAGTCCCCATAGGTGGTCATGGCTGACTGTTCTCTACCTGTGCCCAGAGCATCCTTGTGAATTCCCACACCTCTTCCTTGCAGCACGAGCTGTACATCCGTGCCTTCCAGAAGCTGACAGACTTCCCTCCGGTGAGGGCTGGGCCAGGGCAGGGTGAGGGGCTGAGAGGTTAGGGCTGGACCATCCACGCTCACGACTCTGTGGCTTGCAGATCAAGGACCAGGCGGATGAGGCCCGATACTGCCAACTGGTGCGACAGCTGTTGGATGACCACAAGGATGTGGTGACCCTCTTAGCGGAAGGCCTGCGTGAGAGCCGGAAGCACATAGAGGTCAGGGCAGCGCAATGGGGGCCCAGACCTGGTGGGGGGCCTGGGAAAGGCACCGGGTTTCTGAGGCTTGCTCTTTATAGGATGAGAAGCTCGTCCGCTACTTCTTAGACAAGACGTTGACTTCAAGGCTTGGGATCCGTATGCTGGCCACCCACCATCTGGCGCTACACGAGGACAAGGTGGGGCGCCGGGACCTGAGGATGTCAAGTGGACCAGAGGGAGCTGAGCCAGGAGCCCCCTTGAACTGGGGACCTGGCCCGCAGGCCTGGGGAGAGCCCTGGGGCTGCTTCCATAGTCTAAAGTTTACAAGCTTTTGTTGCCCAAGATGTGGGTAGAGGTGATCTCTGGTCCTGACCTTCTTTCTCCTACCAGCCCGACTTTGTTGGCATCATCTGCACTCGCCTGTCACCGAAGAAGATTATTGAAAAGTGGGTGGACTTTGCCAGGTGAGGCTAGAACGGTTAAGGAAGTGGACATCATCCAGCAGGGAAGCTCTGGGTCTGAGCACTTGCCCAGGATGTGGTCCAGGGCAGGACTTTTCAACTGTGGTACTGTTTATGTTTTGGGCCAGATTATTCTTTTCTGTAAGGGGCTGGCCTGTGCTTGTTAGGATGTTCAGAAGGATTCCCTGCCTTCTACTCACTTGATGCCAGTAATACTCCCCAGTTGTGGCAAACAAAAATGTTGCTAGGGATTGCAAAGTGTCCTTGGGAGGGTGGGGACAGAATCAGCTCCAGTTGAGACCCACTGGTTGGAGTCTGAACCCTTGCTCCTATCCACAGACGCCTGTGTGAGCACAAGTATGGCAATGCACCCCGAGTCCGTATCAACGGACACGTGGCTGCCCGTTTCCCCTTCATCCCAATGCCACTGGACTACATCCTACCTGAGCTGCTCAAGAACGCCATGAGGTGGGCTGCTGGATGTATTGGAAGGGGGCAGATGGGAACTGAGGTGAGGCGGGGGCACCACCACCTACTGGTATTTGGCCCCTTGCACAGAGCCACAATGGAAAGTCACCTTGACACTCCCTACAATGTCCCAGATGTCGTCATCACCATCGCCAACAATGATATCGATCTCGTCATCAGGTTTGCCTTGGGTGCGAGTTGGGTGGTATGGATGCGGGTTTCTGGGCACTGTTCCTGATCTGCTGAATGACCTCAAGCTTAGTGAGACTTGGTGTTTCAGGACAGTCTCTGGTCCTGAGATTGCCATGAGCTGGACATGAGTGGATCTGGAGCCACCTGCAGGCCCCAGGGGCTTGTCTTTGTCAGAAACTGTGGGGCCCAGAGCAGGGAAAGTTAGAAATATGGTGCTGGGTGGAGAATAAATGTCAAGTCCTGCGAGAAGGTTTAAGCAGTCAGTGGCAGAAGTGAGGGTGGAGAAAAGTAGCTTACAAAAAGCAAGGCCCAAGAGTCCAGGTGACCACATTCCATGTTTGCGTGGGTGGAAGGGACAGGAAGGCCGACTTAGCACTCATTGCTTGGGAGATAGTGAACCCCCACCAAAGCTGAGCCAAACCCCCGTTACCATCATCCTCCCAGGATTTCAGACCGGGGCGGGGGAATTGCTCACAAAGACCTGGATCGGGTGATGGACTACCACTTCACTACAGCTGAGGCCAGCACCCAGGACCCGAGGATCAGCCCCCTCTTCGGCCACCTGGACACGCAAAGTGGTGGCCAGTCTGGACCCATGCACGGGTGAGGCCCCATCCGGCCAGAACGGAGGGGTGGGGGGAGCCCAGGAGACTCAAGCCTCTGAAGCCCGTGTCCTGTCCCCCTGCCCACCCCCAGCTTTGGCTTCGGGCTGCCCACTTCACGGGCCTACGCAGAGTACCTCGGTGGTTCCCTTCGGCTGCAGTCACTGCAGGGCATTGGCACAGATGTCTACCTGCGGCTCCGTCACATCGATGGCCGGGAAGAAAGCTTCCGCATCTGACCTCGCAGCCCTAGGCCAGTTGGCCTGCCCAGGCTGGGCTACACTCCCTGCCAGGACCTCCCGGACCTTGCAGGGTACCACCCTGCTCCACACTGCTGCATCTCGGGTCTTAGGGCCCCAAACAGGTGGACTTACATGGAGCCAGGCACCGGCCCTCTTTCATAGGGTCCACTGCTTCCCTGCCTCCAGGCCTTAGAGGGGAGGAAGTGGGGACCCTTGAGGTCTCCCGCACCAGCTCCGTCATTCTCGTTCCTGGGGAACCCCACTTTGACCTGCTGTTTGTTATTAAAGTTCACATTTTGAATGCCCTCTCAGGCCCCGTGTGTGGGGAGGGCAGATGAACCTTTGTTTCTGCCCTCTTTCAGGTCCCCTGGACCCTGGGTTTAACTAGTTCATGTCCTGGTCTTGTAACCATCCTCATTGCCTGGCAGACCAGGAACGGAATTGGCCCTGGGTCTCCTGCACAGTAAATTTAACTGGAGTGGAGATGAGTTGGGCAGTTTGTGCAGACCTCTCATTCATTTCCCAAATGTTTCTGCCTCCCAGACAATATGGAAGGCCCAGGTTGGCCCAGCTTCAGGCCTCAGTTCCGATTCTTCCCAGCAGTCACAGGTTATAGAGGTGAAGGTGACCCGACTGGGCACTCTTCTGAGCCACCTGATTCCTAAACCTGAGTAAGGAAGGTTAAAAATACTGTCTGCCAGCCATGCCTGCTATTGCCAAGTAAAAGAACACACAGGATTGTGCCCTGGCAGGCCCCAGAGGACAGTGGGGCCCGGGTAGGGGGGGCAAAGGGCTCCAGGGAGCAGGTGGTGGTGACCCCCCTCCCACCCATCTTGCCAGGAAGGAAGAAGGCCTAAAGCCTGCTTGGTGGGATTTGTGATGGAAGTGGGGGACTGAGAGGAGACAGAAATTGTATCTGGTGGTGGGAAACCCTAGTGATTTGCCAGGCTGAAAATCTTGCTGCTGCAGTGCTGGGAGGAGGAGGACGGGGAGGCTGGAGAGGCAGATGGGAGTCAGGGTGAAAGACCTTGAAATTATAGCCCAAGAAGTGTGAGTTATATCCTGGAGGTAGCAGGGATCCATGGAAGGGTCTGAAGCTAGGAAGGGAGGTTAGATTCCCTAGAGTGAATTGTTCAGTCGTGTCTGACCCTTTGTGACTCTATGGACTATATAGTCCATGGAATTCTCCAGGCCAGAATACTGGAATGGGTAGCCTTTCCCTTCTCCAGGGGATCTTTCCAACCCAGGGATCGAACCCATGTCTCCTGCATTGCAGGTGGATTCTTTACCAGCTGAGCCACCAAAGAAGCCCTGGATTCCCTAGAAGCACATCTTACAAAGATTTGTACCCAAGCAATTTGTTGAGAAAGTGCTTCCAGAAGGGAGGAGGGGAGGCAGGAAAGGGAGGGGCAGGAGACCAGGCAAGAGAGGTAAGCAGCACAGTCATTGATGGACTCCTCTGCTGGATGATCATTTGTTTATTGTCCATATTTGATTGGGCAGGTACTTAAAACTCCCAGACTGAGAACTTCCATTTTCAGCTCTTTCAAAGCAAAACAGTTCCATTAACTTGAGAGACTTTTCACCAAACAAGCCTCTGGTGCTGACTTCTGAAAGCACATCAAAGGTAATATGAGCACAAGGAAGCAACAAAAAATGATTCTGTGGGATCTGTGTGAATCATCAACATAGTTCTAGGGGTGGGTGGAGAGAGAACAAGTACTACAGTGTTAATTTTAAACTTTTTTCTTGCCTGACTTATTTCTTCTGTTTCATATGCTGCCAGAAGGGCATTTACCACTCCCTCCAAACTCCTTTATTTTCCCAAAGCCAAGTTACCAGCTCTTCCCACTGCCATCACTCACAGATACTTAGATGTTTCCTGATCTGTAACCTCATCCTTATACCTTGAGCATTCCACTCCTCTTAGAATTGTTTCTAAGCCCAATAGCCAAATTACAAGTCAGATATGACTCAGAGTGGCCAAAAGGAATGTTTATTGAACACCTTACCCTGTCTGCCATTGTGCAACACGCACTTGTTTTATATACGTAAGAGATAAATATATGATTCAATCTTTATGGTTATATGGCTTATACAGTGTAACATTTAACGACATTCTGGGAATGGACACTCCCAGTGTAGGGTCAGAACCCAGGATTCCTCACTCATTAAGCCCAAGACTCTCTCCATTATGTCCAGGGCCTTTGACTAGTTTCTCTTTAGGGAACTTGGTCATTTCTTTACAAAGGCTTGATTCTGTGCGAGTGATTAATTGGGCCTGCTTCCCCAATCCGATCTCCTTTTCCCATCCTGAACAAGGAACGCAGTTTCTTCAGTCTTTAAAAACGGGAGACCAGTATTTGGCTGGTGGAATTGCATGGGATGGGTGTTAACCTCAGGCTCATTGCCCTAAAGCCAGGCATCCAGGGAGGCTGCTCTGGCTCTGCCCCGGTAAACTGGGGGCAGCGCCGCCCGATAACTGGCACATCTTGGCTTCCTCAGGCACCAGAAGTCTTAAAAAGATAGAGCTGAGACATCACATCAGGAAAGCCTTTCTCCTCTCTTTTAACTCTAGGGTGCAGCCACAATTCCAAACAGAAAACTCCAATGTAACCGGCACAGTCAACGTCAATCTGGCCCGGCGCCGCGGAGACACTCACACTAACCAACGAGCTCCTGCCACGTCACAGACCCCGCCCTCCAGCTTGCTGCGGGCTCCGCCACGCGTCGCTGACCCGGATCTAAAGGCGCTACGCGGCGCTATATTCTGGCGTCACTTCCACTACAACGATGGCGGCACAGGGAGCAGCTGCGGCGGTTGCGGCAGCGACTTCAGGGGTCTCGGGGGAGGGCGAGCCCGGACCCGGGGAGAATGCGGCGGTCGAGGGGACCGCTCCATCCCCAGGCCGCATCTCTCCGCCGACCCCGGCGCGCGGCGAGCCGGAAGTCACCGTGGAGATCGGAGAAACCTACCTGTGTCGGCGGCCCGATAGCACCTGGCGTGAGGGCGGGGCCCAAGGCCAGGGGGCGGGGCCTAAGGGCGGGGCGGGGCCTGAGGGGGTTAGAACACTGTCTTGTGGACTTGCCCCGGCGCCGCCTACAATCCCCACCGCCTGGGCTTTAACCAAAGTCTTCCTTCTGTGTTTTAGAGCTCCCATTCCACTTGCAAAGTCTTAGGCTTCATTCCCTTCTTTTTTGTTAATCTGCTTCCTCGCTGGTCTCCCTTGTGTCTGTGACTTCCCCTTTTATCCATCCCCTACAGCCGCCAGCGGAGAGGACCTCCCGGAACACAAAAACGAACTTCCCCTCCCTTCTATTTTTTTGCGTCATTTCCAGAATAATCCCCAAATACCTTAGAATGGCCTTCGTCTTTGTCACCTTTCTGTTTTTTAGCACTCCTAGCAAAGGCCATTGACGGACCAGACCACGCTCTTAAGACCATATTCCTTTTACTGCTGGCTAGCCCCACTCATCCTTTTAGCATCATATCCCCTGTGATGCCATTCTTGACTCCCTTCAGGCAAAGTGCGTCGTTCCCTGCTGTATATTCCTGCAACATTTTCTTTGTACCTGAGCTACGGTATATGTACCATTGTGTTGTCATTGTCTGTCTTCTATCAAAGTGTGAACTTCTGGAGGGCAGGACCGCTCATGTTTCATCAGTGTATCTTCTGTACCCAGCAGCAACCCAGCTCAGGGCCAGACTTGCAGTGGTTGCCTTAGTCATTTGTTGAATGGTCTGCCATTTGGTGCTGTACTGAAAGCTTATCACCATTTGAGGGGGGCGCTGTTATCCTTATTTACACATGAAAGCGCTGAGGCTCAGAAAGCCAAAATAACTTGTTCAGTTAAATATAGCTAGGAAGTGGGGCTGTGTGAATCCACAACTAGCTCTCATGGCTTCTAAACAAATGAACGACTGAGTATACTAATACAGACCTTGAATTTGGAGCCAGACTTGAATTCGGTTAAATATTAGTGCTTATTTTCAAATAGGTGAGCATGGGTAAGCCTCAGTTTCCTTGTCTCTAGTATAAGAATAAGAGCCCCAATCTGGCCCACCTCAAGACAGTGTTTGAAGGGAGTGGCAGAGGTGAACAGATGAGGTTAGCTTCGGAATCTGGCCTCAGAATCTGGCAACCTGCCCCTCAGTGTCACTCGTTCCAGCCCCGTATTCTTTCTCGGTGATCCTAGCCTTTTCCCTTCACAGATTCTGCTGAAGTGATCCAGTCTCGAGTGAACGATCAAGAAGGCCGAGAGGAATTCTATGTACACTACGTGGGCTGTGAGTGACAGGGTATTCAGGTCTGGGTGCGGGGTTGGGGGAGAACGTGAAAGGGCAGCACCCTCATGACCCATCCTCACAGTTAACCGGCGATTGGATGAATGGGTCGACAAGAACCGGCTGGCGCTGACCAAAACAGTGAAAGATGCTGTGCAGAAGAACTCAGAGAAGTACCTGAGCGAGCTGGCTGAGCAGCCGGAGCGCAAGATCACTCGCAACCAAAAACGCAAGCATGATGAGATCAACCACGTGCAGAAGGTCCGGATTCCTCCCCTTCCCCAAGTCCCTCCCCTTCCCCAGGTCCCTCCCCTTCCCCTGGGCCCACCCCTTTCCCCTGGGCCCACCCCTTTCCCCGGGTCCCTCCCCTTTCCCAGGGCCCCGGGAGGCTCAGCATCCTCTCCGGACTAACTTGGGTCCTGGTGCCACACCCACAGCAGCTCCCATTGCTTAAGCTCCTGCAGTATATGGGGGACTATCTACTTCCTCCCAGGTATTCTTCACAGATGAGAAAACTGAGGCTCAGAGAGGGTGAGAGCTTGGCCATAGTCTTGTGGCAAGAAACTGACACAGCTGGGACTGGAACTCAGGCCTCTTGCAGCGTTTATGCCCCTCTTGGCTGTGCCACATTGACAAACGGACCTGCAAGTTCCAAGGGAAGGAAGAGAATGAGTGATTTAGGGGTGCTTGCAATCGCCAACCCTTGTGCTGAGTGCTGTGCCTGGATAAGCTCATCAGGTCTTCTGTAACAACCTAATGCCACAGAGCTAATTAATTCTTTTTGAGGAAAGCAGGAAGCAGACTCAGAGAGGTTAAGTAACTTGCCCAAGGTCACACAGCTAGTATATAAAAGGGTGGGCTGAAATTAGAGTAATAATGGCACATTTATTGGCTTGTGAGCCGCAGTATTAGGCTAAGTATTCTAGAACATGATTTCATTGAAATTTCACAGCAACTCTGTGAGGTAAACTATATCCCCAGTTTATAAGGGAGGTGCAGGTAGTTTAGGAACCCAGTCATGAATTAGATTTGCCAACTAGATTGTTCTACTTTGGGGCACAAGCCCTTAGCCTTGACTTGGAAATATCGTAGAAACTCCTGCCATTTATTTCCAAAGCTTGGATTTGGGGACTTCCCTAGTGGTCCAGTGGTTAAGACTCTGTCCTTCCAATGCAAGGGGTATGAGTTCAATCCCTGGTTGGGGAACTAAGATCCCTCATGCTTCTGGGCTAAAAAAAAGAAACAAAATTTGGGTTCTTTTCTTGAAGCCAGCCTGCCCCTGGGGGGTTTCTTTTCTCGCACTTTGAGCCTCAGTTTCTTGATTTGTGAAATGGAGTGTGCAGATGAGAAGAGGCTTTATGAAGCTCTTAAGGAACCCAGATTTTTGTTATTTTCACCCAGTGCAATTGCATCCTGAGCACTCATTGTGGGTTTTGCAGCAATGGTTTGCAGACTGTGGGGCACAGCTATTAGTAGAATGCAAGATGAGTTGCATTGGGTTGTGGTCATTTAAATTTAAAAAACGGAATAATTAAGACAAGGTACAAACTATCAGAGTATATTGTCCTTTAATAAAGGTAAGTTGAGAAGCTCTTATTTCAGATACAAATATAGTTTGTATACACAGACTGTCAACTGGTTAACAGTGCTGTCATTTAAAAAAATTATTTTTAATGCTTTGAATTAGAAAGATCTTTCACTGGGGATTCCCGGTGGTCCAGTGATTAGGACTCGGCGTCTTCACTGCCATGGCCCAGATTCAGCCCCTGGTCGGGGAACTAAGATTCCACAAGCCATGTGGCGAGAAGAAAACCCAAAAGATGTCTGTAAAGCACCATCTAAGGCAGCACTGTCCTACTGAACATCCTGTGATGGAAATGGAAATGTGCTCTGTCTGTGTTGTCTGATACAGTAGCCACTATACCCACGTGTGGCTATTGAGTACTTGAAATGTACTGAGAATTGAATTTTATTTTGAATGTAATGAACTTAAATCTAAGTAGCTGCTTGTGGCTAGTGGCTACTTTATCCCACAGCACAGTCTAAGGTTTGCTCAGCTCCCCAGCCAGGTTGCCCTGGTAAAGTAAGTCTCAAAGATGTCTTTCTAAGCTGGCAGTCAGCTTGGTGGATGACCATGGACCAGTGGTGGTCAAAGAATGAATAACCAGCAGGTTACTCAAAGAATGAATAATCAGCAAGTTAACCAAAGAATGAATTATCAGTGAGTTAACGATCAGCAAGGTTCTCCAGGGCCTCATTAATGTTTAATTCTAAATAAATTACAGCATTTATGAAAAGTAGTGTTTTTGTAGTTCTTTAACCCATTTGCAGAAGAGGACTGATTTGTGAATTGGGAGATGTGTTTTAAAGAGGCACATGAGGAGGAAAAGTTCCCTTCCCTCATTTTTGCAGGGGTTTAGCTTTGGTGTTGGACAGACCGGAGGCCCATGCCCCACTCTGCTTGGTCCTGGTTCTGTGAGCCTACTTCTCCATGCCTCAGTTTCTTCTGTGCGGTGTGGATAGTGAGCACTCCCATCTCAGGCTCGTGCTGAGTAATGCCCATGATGTGAGCACTTGGTACTTGGAATAAATGGCAGCTGGCTAGTCCCCAAGGGTGAATGACCTCACTTCTCCCTGTTTACTTCTCTGTAAAGCATTGTGTATCCACATTGCCAAAGGGTTAAATGAGGCCATCTGGCAAAGTGCTTGGTGGAAAGGGCTCTGGGTAAGACACTGGCCCCTGTCTCCCTTCTGAACCACAAGGCAAGGCTGCCGTCTTCTCTGGTGTAGGTCCCAGGCTTTCCTGGGTCACTTGTCAGGCAGGCCTTGGTTCCTTCTTTAGCCTCTGGCCTAGAACCTGGGCAGGCTATGATTGCCACGTGAGTTATATTCCTGCCTTCCAAAGACTTGGAAAATAGGGAAACCAAGACGGGGGAGATGGTGGGTACTGTTGTTGAGCAAGGCATTCCTGACATGGGAAGGAATGTATTCTGGCTCAGAAGAATCCAGTCAGGCCTCTTGGATGGGATTGGAAAGGGTGCTGGGCCTTCAAAGACAGAAAGAGCACGGTAAAAACAATGACACATGATCACTCACCACACTCTGCCCTGTCAGGCACTCGCCTGGCTCATGCTCAGTACCGGGCTGAGTAAGCATTTTTTGGCAGCTGTAGAAGAGAGAAGGACATGGAGGCTGGGAGGAACTGCATGCGCAAAGACATGAAGACCAGAAACAGGAGTGTCAACAGCAGAGCAGGGTTGAGCTGAGAGAGGGCTGGGAATCCCCAGAGGCCTTGTCAGCAGCTGTCTAGATCTGACATGGTGGCAGTGGCTATTCGGGGTGGGGCAGAAGGAACCAATTCCAGAGATGACAAAGAGGTAGAGCTGACACGACGTGGCCATTATTTGAATGCCAGGCTGAGCGAGGAGGAGGAGCCTTGTGAGCAGGCTCATTATTGGTCTGGGGCAGTTGGCCCAAGGGTGATGCTTCCCAGTGAGTTGAGGAACCCAGGAGGATGAACAGGTTTGTAGGAGGAAAGGCCAAATTCCTTTCTGGACACCTAGGGCTCGCTGTACCTGTGGGAGGGGCCTCTGGGAGCAGTCCCATTTGCAGGAAGGGGGTCCAGGCACATTGGGGTGTCCCTACCAGTTCCTGATATGGACGCAGAAGACCAGACCTATTATTTCCTCTGTCTCCCAACAACTATGGCAGAACTGGATTGATCCGATGGCAAACACTGAAGCTCTTAGCAACCTAAGGAGTGGAGCCAGGCCTTTAGATCCTAGCCCTGTTCATCGGTCCAAAGGCAAATGGTCCAAACTTGAGCATCAGGGGGCTCTGGGATGTGTGTGTGGGTGGGCAGATGGGAGAGGAACTTGGACCAGCCAGCTCTGAAACCAGGTAAAATGAGCTTGCTCGATCTCGTTATTGTAGTTTAAGGGATGAGGTCTGGAAAATGGAAGGGATAGCCTGACCCCTTCTATTCACCTCCGTCCACTGCTCTTTCTCACTCAGACCTATGCAGAGATGGATCCCACAACAGCAGCCTTGGAGAAGGAACATGAGGCGGTAAGTAGGGGGAGGGGTCCTAAGCGGAGCTGCCCCTTCCCTGTTGCTCCTCTTGCCCTGACCAAGCCCGCCTTTCCTCCACTCCCACCTCGCCCACAGATCACCAAGGTGAAGTACGTGGACAAGATCCACATTGGGAACTACGAAATCGATGCCTGGTACTTCTCCCCATTCCCTGAAGACTATGGGAAACAGCCCAAGCTCTGGCTCTGCGAGTACTGTCTCAAGTATATGAAATATGAGAAGAGCTACCGCTTCCACTTGGTAAGGCTGGGCTGGGTCTGGTACGCACAGGGGGTGGGCGTCGAGGCTGAAGGACACCTGAGAGAGCAGCCCGGGGCAGGAGAGACAGGCTCACAAGCCGTAGATCCAAGGAAAAGCTGGCCTGGGTGGAGAGACCTGGCTTCCAGGCCTGACTGTGCGGTGGCTGGAGCCTCCGCAGACCTCAGGTTCCTCTTCTGTGGCGTGGGGGCCTTCTGGGGTCCCTGGCCCTCACCACATATTTATCAAGGCCTGTCCCGTGCCAGGTTCCTCTGTGCAAAAGAGGAAGTCAGCACAGCCCCAGGGACCATGACACCTGGACGGTTGGAATGCTCGGCCACACACATGAGCCACCTGGCTGGCGTGGTGGTGTGTTTCCCACAGGGTGGATTCTTAGGCAAATGTGTGTAGTTTAGGAAACAACCTTGTCATGGGTGCTGGCCCTCCAGAGCCAGGCTGAGCTGGACTTGTAATTATCCAGTTGTGTGATGTTCATGCTAGTTACCTGGCCTGTTAGTGTGCCTCAGTTTCTCCGTCTGTAAAATAGGATTTGTCTCCTCAGATGGTTGGGTGAGTTACTTGATATAGGTGAAGGGTGGATCCCCAGGGTCTCCAACTGGGGAAGTGGAGAGAAGCAGAGGCCTGCTGTCAGCCACACAGGGTGGGATGGAGTGCCCAGCGGGGAAACTTGGGACCCCACGTCTGTGCCTCTCTGCTCTCAACCCCCACCCAGGGCCAGTGCCAGTGGCGGCAACCCCCGGGAAAGGAGATCTACCGCAAGAGCAACATCTCTGTGTATGAAGTGGATGGCAAAGACCACAAGGTGAGCTCTTGGGCAGAGTTACCATGGAAATGGGGGATGTGCTAGGCACTTCCTGGTGTTCCTCACCATCGATAAAGGGCAGAGGCCAGCCTTAGCATGAGAAGAGGCCTGCGGGCTTGTGCTCAGCCTGGCACCCAGCCTGTGTTCTGTGCAAAGTCAGCTCCCCATGGTGCCACCCTCAGCTTCTGGGTTTCTCTTCTGTCCCTGAGGGATTTGGCTTCTGAGGGGGTAGCTGGGGGTGGCTTAGGCTCAAGTGCTTCTGGAACCCGGAGTGGAGATTGTCCGGCCTCAGGGTATTGTTCAAACCTGCTTTCTCTTTCTGCCTGAAGAAATGGTGTTTGTTTTTCCTGGATGGGAACTGCTCTGTGTGAGGTTTCCTGCCCGAGAGCTCTGTGGCTCTGAGGCCAAGTTCCTTGTTCCTGAAGGACTTCAGTGGGGCAGTGTATGGTCTCTGGGGCATGCTTTGCTGTCATGGACAACTTGGCCTTTGCCTGGTCAATCTAGGAGGGTCTCACCGAGGATCCCCAATTCCTGTGCAAGGACAGCGGAGTGTAAGATGCAGGGGCTGGCTTCTGAGTGGCTCTGGGCTTCAAATTGCCCTGTCACTTCCTTGCTGACCTTGGGCAAGTTACTTAAGGTCTTCTGTTCCTGTTTTCTCCTCTTTAAGACAGGAGTCATGCTAATATTTACCTACGAGACTTGTTAACGGAATAAATGAAACAGCAAAGTCAAGTACTTAGCCCAGTTCTTGGCATTGAGCAGGGACTTAGTAAACACAGGCTTTTGCCAGCCTTGTGATGAATAGCTTGCTAAATAGCGTCACGTGAGCCCCCTGCTCTGCCTTCCTGAACATCAGTGGGGTGGGGGTGGGGTTGGAGGGGCAGAAAGAGACAGAGCAGAGACGTGGGTGTTCTTTCAGCTCCATCCTATACAGCTTTGAGGCCTCAGGCAGTCCCTCACCCTTACAGATCCCCAGTTTCCTCCTAAGCAAAATGAGTCAGTAGTGTTGGGCTCACACAACTGTTGGGTCAAATGAGAGTGGTTGTAAAAGGTGTCCTTGATGTCTGCCATGCAACCAACCTCAAGGTCCCACTGGCCCTCCTGACATTGGTCTCTGGCCTGGCACAGCCGATGGGGTAGATAGCTTGGGCTGTGGAGTCAGGCTCAAGGGTTGTTCATCTGCAGACATTTACCAACCCCCCAGGTTCATCCTTCGCCATGTGCTAGGTCTGAGGGCACGGCTTTGAGCAGACAGAACTCACACACCAGCTTGAGTCCCACCCTCGCGCTCACCAGCTGGGGGACCTTGGGCAAGCCAGTCTCTGAACCTGTTTCCTGAGCTGAAATAGAAGAGTCTATGTCTCTAAAGAGCAAACTCCTCTTGAGCACTCAGCAGCAGTTGCCATGAGTAGCCCGGCTCTGCTGTGACCTCCTTGAGTGCTCCTACCTATCTGATTTTCCATTTCCCTGTCCATCAGAAAGTGACTCTAAGACTCCTTGAAATGCTAAACACAGCCGTTCTGGTGAGGATCCCACTTCTCACCGGGCTAGCACTGGCTATGCTCTGGAGCCTGGCACTTGAAACAGGCAGGGTGACAGCACCTGCCCAGACCTTGATGGAGCTAGGTGGAAGTGTTCTGCCTGCCCCTTGAGCCTGCTTCCACCCACCCCCACCCCTCAGATTTACTGTCAGAACCTGTGTCTGCTGGCCAAGCTCTTCCTGGACCATAAGACGCTATACTTTGACGTGGAGCCATTCGTCTTTTACATCTTGACCGAGGTGGACAGGCAGGGGGCCCACATCGTCGGCTACTTCTCAAAGGTGCTTGGAAGCCCAGGTTGAGGGAGGTGGGGGGCAGGGAGTGGATGAACCTGAGTAGGGGCTGAGTCTCCGCAGAGACCCTGACCACCCACCCCCGCAGGAGAAGGAGTCCCCAGATGGGAACAATGTGGCCTGCATCCTGACGCTGCCCCCCTACCAGCGCCGTGGCTACGGGAAGTTCCTCATAGCTTTCAGTGAGTGGTTCCTGCAGGAAGGGCGACGATGATGAGGGGTGCCAGGGCAGGGTGGGTCCTCAGTTTCCTCGTTTCCACCACCTCCAGGCTATGAGCTCTCAAAGCTGGAGAGCACGGTCGGCTCCCCTGAGAAGCCACTGTCTGACCTGGGCAAGCTCAGCTACCGCAGCTACTGGTCCTGGGTCCTGCTGGAGATCTTGCGAGACTTCCGGGGCACCCTGTCCATCAAGGACCTTAGGTAAGTCCTTCCAGAGGGAAAGACTCTCCTCCGACTGCCCGTGATCCCCTCTCCTTGGCCCCTCCCAGCCAAACCCCTCAAGTAGACCTCTCTCCAGCATCTGCTCTAATCTGCTTGTGCAGCCAGATGACGAGCATCACTCAGAATGACATCATTAGCACCCTCCAGTCCCTCAACATGGTTAAGTACTGGAAGGGCCAGCACGTGATCTGTGTCACACCCAAGCTGGTGGAGGAACACCTCAAAAGTGCTCAGTATAAGAAACCACCCATCACAGGTAGGTAAAGGGGCTGCCCTGGGCGAGTGTGTGTGTGTGTGTGAGTGAGTGGTGGGGGATAGGTGCAAGGACCTCCAGGAGCCAAGGCCTCCTTTTTGCTGTCACCTGATCCCAAACCAGTCTGACCAGCTCCCAGGACCAAGCCTGAGGCAGGCCACTCATACCTGGGCTTCCCTTCCCACCCCCCACCCCCACCCCAGGAATCAGCCTGCCCTTGTTCCCATCTGCAGGTGAAACCTGGCCTGGGCCCAGGGCAGAGCAGCCAGGGTGACCAGCCCAATCGGGGGAGGGGGGTGGGGGGGGCCGTCCTGCCTCTTATCTGTCTTTTCTTACTGCAGTGGACTCTGTCTGCCTCAAGTGGGCACCCCCCAAGCACAAGCAAGTCAAACTTTCCAAGAAGTGAGTGGCCTGCGCCTCTGCTCCTGGACCCGTGCCTCCTTGCCCCCAGCCTGTAAATATGTACAGACCTGTTTCATCACTTTTTTAAATAAAGTAAGTGCTGCTGGTGTCCCAGAGCTGATGGGCTTCATTCATTTCATGTCACACACACACATAGCCAGTTGTGCTCAGAACATTTTACTCCTTCTGACCCCCCACCTCAGATGCATGTTGGAGCCCAGTTCCGGTGGGGGCTCAGTCCTCCGGAGTCCAGGAGTCAGGGCTCACGGGGGGGCATGGCAGCCAGTGAGGCAAGATTGGGGCCTTTTTTGTCCTTGAAAACCTGCTGCCCAGAGGGAACCCCAGGCTTCCCTGGTGGCTCAGATGGTAAAGAATCCACCTGCAATGCAGGAGATCAGGGTTTGATTCCTGGGTCAGGAAGATTCCCTGGAGAAGGGAAGTGGCCACTCACTCCCGTGTTCTTGCCTGAGGAATCCCATGGACAGAGGAACCTGATGGGCTACAGTCCATGGGGCTGCAAAGAGTTGGACACAACTAAGTGACTTAAACACTTCAGAGGCAGCCCTGGCCCAGAAGACAGGAAGAGGGTGAAGTGATGGGGCTCATAAGACAGAGCAGGTGAGGTGCTGAGCCAGTCCTTCTTCAGTGGCCATCATCTGGCCAGTCTTCTAGAAATGGGTGGGGAGCCAGGGCCCATTTTCATAGCAGAGGGTCCTTGGGGGCTACATAGGAGCCCAGCAGATAGGCTTGTGGACAGCAGATGGAAGTGACCAGAGGTTGTAGCCAGTACCACAGGCAGTAAACTCCTGGAGCGGAGGTTACTGTCCCAAAGAACAATCCAGAAGAGTGGGCTCAGAGTTCAGGATGGTGCCTTGAACTCCCACAGGGTCCTGGGAGGAGGGAGTGACTCAAGTCAGGCCCTGGGCCCAGAGTGTCCCAGGTGGGGCCTAACATGGGAACAGCATCCGTCCTTGGGTGTGATGTGGAGGTCTCAGAAGCAAAGCAGCTCCCAGGCGTGAGTAGCTCAGTCCTCATGCAGTGGGCGGAGGAGGCCCAGGGTCAGGCCAAGTGGCAGCAGAAGGATGGGCCCCACCAAGCCCTGTGCTGGGGCAGAGTTGAAACCCTTGTAGCGGCTGCAGAGGTGGCCATCGGGCTGGGACTCCTCCATTTGGGGCACCACCTGAGGCTGGAGCTCCGCCACTTTGTAGTGAATCCAGGAGGCATAGACGGAGGTCAGGGTATAAACACCAGGCCTGTTAGGGGCCCCACAGGCATCACCCCAGCTTACGATGCCTGCCAGGTACCAGCGGCCTGCCACTGGGCAGGAAAGTGGGCCCCCAGAGTCACCCTAGAAGAAAATCCACACAACAGCTTTCAGGTAGGGACCCCAGGCCTCCAACCATCCAGGCCAAGCCCCTCAAGCCCTCATCTCCCAAGACACACCTGTCTTCCCCCATTCACCTGGACCCCCTGCATTTACCTGGCAGGCATCCTTATTCCCGTTCACGTAGCCAGCACACAGCATATCCTGGTCGATTAGGTGGGGCTCCCCGGGCTTGGCATTGATATTGTACAGGCAGTTACAGGTCTCACGACTGATCAGCGGTACCTCAAGTTGCTGCAGTGGCCGGGGGTTCGGGAGGCTCACTGTGGGGGGCGAAAGATGCTTACCCAGGGTTTCCTAGCCTAAGTCAGCTCCCCTCTGTGTCTCTAGACGTCAGCCCTGTCCCTCACCTGAGGGCGCCACATGGCCCCAGCCAGTGACAATGCACTGGAGGCCATTGGGGAAGGAGGCGTTGGCTGCGGGGAGGCAGATCGGCCGGATGTAGCGGGAGAAGGTGACGGAGCTGCTGAGCCGGAGGAGCGCAATGTCACCCATGGAGCCCTCATGGGAATATTTCTCGTGGGAAATGACCTGGGCCACCCCGCGGACCTGGGTGTCAGTGCTGTAGTAGTCCAGCTGGTGGGCGCCCAGCTTGACCTCGTATTCTTCTATCTTGTTGTCACTGCAGGCAGAGGGGTGAAGGCAGAGCAGCTGACCTTTTGGGTCCCACTCTGCATCCTAGTTTTATCCTGTGACCTGTGACCTCTGGCCTTCACTCCTGACAGACCCTTAACAGGCTTTATTGATACCCCCTAGATCCAACCCAAGAACCCCCAGTCTGACCTACATTGATCCTTGAATCTTGACCCCCACCCTACTTCCCCACCCTGCCCCCCACCCCATGGGTACCTTGGGAAGCAGTGAGCAGCCGACAGCACCCACTGATTGGACACGAGAGAGCCGCCGCACACATGGGTGCCGTGGTGGTTGATGCTGACCTGCCAGGGCCACTGGCCGCGAGCTGCAGTGGTACCACCTGTGATGCGTCCTTGAGGGACCATGCCACAGGAGTCTGCTGGGAGAGGAAGGGGAGAGGGTCAGGACCTCTGGAGCCACCAGACCACTTCCTCACCCGACACAGCCCAGGAAGTCTGGTTTGGAGCTTCAGGGGTGAGTTCACAGAAGCCAGCGAGGCTTTGTCCCCATCCCCCAGCTCACCAGTCACCTGCTGTCCTAAGGTCTCACCCAGCCTCTGTCCTCTCGGGCCTTCCTGCCTTCCATCTGATCTACTCCTTACACATCTGGCCAGTTCACACCGCTGCTTAAATCCTTCCCTGGCTCCATTCTGCCCTTAAGAGAGATTCCGGCCCTCTCATGGCGCTGCTGTCCACTCTGCCAACAATCTGGACACTCACTGTCATGTCGGGCCACACACTAGACCTCAGACCTTTGCTTACTCAGATCACTCCGCCTAGGGTAGTCTTCCTCATCCCCACTTCTATTTGAAATGTGAAATGGTGATACTTTGGCCCCCTGATGGGAAAAGCTAACTCACTGGAAAAGACCCTGATGCTGGGAAAGACTGAAGGCAAAAGCAGAGGATGAGATGGTTAGACATCAATGGACGTGAATTTGAGCAAATTCTGGGAGATAGTAGATAGAGGAGCCGGGAGTGCTGCAGTCCATGGGATGGCAAAGAGTTGGCCAAAAGTTAGCAACTGAGTACAATAACAACAACTTCTATTTGCCTATAGAGGTGGTTCAAATACCAGAGCCTCTGAAGTCTGCTGTCACCCTGCTGACTGAGATAGGTGATGCCTCAGAGCTCCCAGGGTCTGTGCTTCCTGGACAGGGCTGTTCGCATTCTCACTGTCTACTTCAACCAACCAACTTGGGCATTCCCTAGGGGCAGAGACGAGGGCAGACTCACACGTCCCCAGTGCTGGGCACACAAATGGAGTCGTGGATGTGTTGAACAAATGAACAGAACAGCCTGGATCCCAGGGTGTGAGCGTCTCATTTCATTTCCAGGACAGCCCCACCCCTGTGAAGGCCACTGTTTGGAGCAGGACCCAAATGCCCTTCACAAAGTCACCTTCTCAGGTGCAGGGAAAACCACCCAGCCAGGCTCCTCCCCATCTCCTCGTAAAAAGGACAATAGCTACCATTTAGAGACCAACAGTTCAAGCAATGCCAGGCCCTGAAGGGGCTTTCACTTCCTTCATCTTCCTGACTCCTCAAGCAGCCCCAGGAGGTAGACAGAATTGACTTCATTTTATTTTGGCTTGCGCTACATGGTCTGTGGGATCCTAGTTCCCCAACCAGAGACCAAACTGGGCCCTTGACGGTGAAACCACAGTGTCCTAACCATTGGACCGCCAGGGGATTCCTTCAACTTCATTTTAGAGGTGAGGGGACTGGCCGCGTGAGACATAGCCAGTACATGGTGAAGCAGGGACTGCCAAGGAGACTGACCCTTGGTTTGCTACCCTCAAAACAACCCACCTTTGGACTCAGACCTGACTTCAAATCCCAGCGCAGCCACTTCCTGGCTGTGTGCCGTTGGGCAAGTCACTTATCTGCCCGTCACTGTCTTAAAGATTGAGGCTATCGTCCCCGCCTCAAGTGCTACCAGGGACCTAAATAAGACAACGGGAGTGGAGGAAACAGCTTTGCAGAAGAGAGGGTCAGGTGCTCCAATGCTCCATGGAAATCTGAACCCCTGGCCCCACCCCTCCCCTTCCCCTCCCCCATTCCTCCCAGGCGAGCCTCACCTTCGGCCACAACGGCTCCTGGAGGGAGAGAGAAAGAGGGAGGGGTAAGTAGGGAAGCCTCTAGAATTCAGACCCCAGGCTCCCCCACCCCTCACCCTAGCCCCAAGGAGACCAAAGCTGAGGAGACAGGCCAAGAGCCAGCGAGGCTGAAGATGGGGGTTCTTGAGCCCAGAATAAGGGACATACCCCTGAAAAGGGTTATACCCTTGGCCCCAGTGCATTCCCCTCCTCCCCTTCCCACCCTCGCCAGCCCCATGCTCCCCGCCCGCGCCCACACTCACCTATCCCATTCCGGAATAATCCAAGCAAAAGCACAGTGGCCACAGCCTCCAGCCACCTGGGCCCCAGGCCCGACCTCCTGGCCATGGCCCAGGACCAGGTGCCCTGGGCACCCAGGGGAAGGGACCTCAAAGCCAAGAGGGAGGGGCTCAAAGGCAAGCTCCCGGTGTCGGGATCTCGGAAGGGAGGAGAAGCAGGTGTCCAAGGCTGGCTTCTAAGGTAGGAAGCGAGCGCAAGGGAAATGCTGGGGTCTCTGCAGTCGGGCAGGGAGGACCGGTCTCCAGATTGCCCTGGGTACGCACCGACCTTCCTTCCGGAGTGGCAGCTCCAGGAAAGGACACCTACCTGCCTGCCCCGCCTCTGGCCCCGCCCCCCCAACTCCCGCCGCTCAGCTCCACCGGCCTCTCTCACCAGACTAGGCTGTGTGTGTGTGTGTGTGTGTGTGTGTGTGTGTGTGACCCCTAGGCTGTGTGTGTGGTGGGCAGGAAGGTGTGTGTGTGTGGGGGGGGGCTGTTGTTTAAGCAGCCCCAGGCAGGGCTGGAAACCTGGATGTCTGGATTCCTGACCCAACTGCTCTTGGGCCCAGGTCTTTCAGATCTCCCATACCTGTTATGCCCCCTCAGGGCCTGGCCTGGCCTCTGTTATCTTACTGCTCCCTCCTTCCCTCCTGAAGCCTGCTGTCTGAGCCCCGGGACACCCGGCTCTGCCCCGGGGCTAGGGCTCCTTCAGGCCCTACTGTGGAGCCTGAAACCTCATCTGCATGTGGTGAGGTGTGATGACGTGTCCGGGGATGCTCATCATTCCATACATATTTATTGAGAGCCTAATATGTCCCAGGTACAGGAGACAAAGCGGACACCGTCCTGCCTTCCCTGAGCTCATGGTGAAGTTGAGGTGACAGACCTGAATCACAGGATGACACAAGCAATTACAGAATGACTTCAGATGAGGCTGGAGATGGAGAAAGAAGTGCGGGGCGGGGTGGGGGGTGGCTCTGGAGGCCACCGACAGGAGCCCGACCCGGGCTGGCATCAAGAAGGGCTCCTCAAGAAGGTGCCTTTCAAACTGAGACCTCAAAGGCTTTTGAAAAGGTGTTAACAAGGCAAAGATGGGGAAGGGTGGTCCCGGTGAAGGGTCCTCTAGTGGAGGGTGCAGGGCGCCAATGTGCCTGGTCTGGGAAGTCGGTTGCTTCCTCTGCGACTGTAGAAATTCGGGCAACTGGGAATGTGTGTTGACTTCGAGCTTTAGAAAAAGAGAGCCCCCATTTGCCCACCTTCCTTCCCTGAGACTAGGCATCTGGCTCTCTGAGCCAGGACTTTAGGGCCCAGGCTGGAGGGCAGGGAATTCCTTGATTGGGAAAGGAGATGAGACTGACTTGGGAAGGAGTCTAAGCTGAGGTGGAGAAGGTAAGACACTGGACATGATGGGTGGGTTTGGGTAGAGAATGGGGCATATTAAATGCTTATGGAGGATGGCATATGTGTGACTGACTGGGTATGGGGAACAGATAGGGGTGTATGTCCCTATGGAGACAGATTCAAGGGAATATTCTCTTTGAGATCTGACAGCTAAAGATAAGCCAGGCGCCAGAATTCCCTGGTGGTCCAGTGGTCAAAACTCTGCACTTCTACTGCAGGAGGTGGTCATGGACAGGTGAACTAAGATCCCTGAATGCTAGGTAGCATAGCCAAAAAAAAAAAAAACCATGTTCTTTAAGAACTTCTGTCCAGGGACTTTCCTAGTGGTCCAGTTAACCACTGGAAGAATCTACCTTCCAGTGAAGGGGTACAGGTTTAATCTCTGGCCAGGGAATTGAGATACTACTTGGCGTGGGGGCAACTAAGCCCAGGCAGCCCCACTACTGGACCCTCGACCTCTAGAGTCTGTGCGCCATAACTAGAGAGAAGTCCACGAACCACAGCAAGGAGTCTGTGTGCTGCGACTAAGACCTGGCACAGCCAAAAAGAAAAGAAGATCCTTTGTCCATCTCGTCAGTCCCTCAATCTTTCAAGAACTTCCAGCTTTCCTATATGTCTCCCCCTACCCTCTGCCTAGTCAATCTTCTGCTGCATATGATTGACTCAGCCATCTGCTCATACCCTTTGCTGCAAACGGTGACTCCAGCTGCAGAGGTGCCCTCAGTGGGGTGGGTAGCAACCATTGCTACCCTTAGCGGCTGGTTTCCACCCCAAGCAACCCTTCTGCCCCGTAGGGGTCTTCCTTTGCTTTTATTCTGTGCTAGAACATCATCTCCTCTGGGGCTTTCTCCTGACCCCCAGTCCACGTGTTCCCCACCATGCTGGGAGCATTTCATGGACTTGTCAAGGCCCCAGCCATGTTGCTCCATGCAGTGCGGGGGTCATAGTTCCCTGATCAGGGATGGGACCCACACCCCCTGCAGTGGAAGCGCAGCATCCTGAGTTAGCTGGAGTTAGCCAGGAGTCAGTAGTTAGCAGGAAACGTGGCTGAATTAATACATGGAGGTACACTGGCTGTGGCTTCCCTGGTGGCTTAAGATGGTAAAGAATCTATCTGCAATTTGGGAGACCGGGGTTGGATCCCTGGGTTGGGAAGATTCCCCTGGAGGAGGAAATGGCAACCCACTCCAGTATTCTTGCCTGGAGAATCCCACAGACAGAGGAGCCTGGTGGGCTACAGTCCATGGAGTCGCAGAGTCGGACACAACTGAGCGACTAACACACACACACACACACACAGGTTAGTGATGGGAAGAGGCTGTGAGATGTACAGATGAGGGACTCATGATGGGGTCCAGACCCTGGGGGCTTTGGGCAGGATGTGGTGGGCCCTTGAAGCGTACAAGTGGGGTGTGTGTACGAGGAAACCGGAGGCGTACACTCTGGGACACCATTCATCAGGGTGTGTATATGGGGGAGGCTCCCCATGGGTGCAGAATATGACAGACCGACCTGGCACTCCCAGACCCCTGGACTCTCCCGCTGACCCTCACCCTCAGTCCTTCTTGGTCTCGAGGGGGAGGGGCAGCAGGGCCAAGGCTGTGGCCAGCAGGTGTCAGGGACGCTGATTCCACTAGGGATGTGACACCCAGCTGGCCACCCAACCTCCCCACCCTGGGGCAGGAATGAAGGACAGCTGCCACCTTATCGCAGACACATTTCCTGGTTGCCCACAGCCTGACTCACAGAGGCCTAGGAGGGAGAGGCCCAGCCCTGGGGCCCCCCGGCCCCCTCAGCCTGCCTCCAGCCGTGCCACAAGGCCACGTGTCTGTGTTTACGTGTTTATTGTCCGCTGGCTCCCGCTGCCCTCAAGAATGCCAGAGCCCGAAATAGCTGGGCACTGAAGCCCAATTATCCGAAGCCGCTGCAGTCTAGGTGGGTGGAGCGCTCCAGAGGTTCTGGGTAAGGGAACGGGAGCTGGTTGGGCTACATTCCAGCCTCACTGGGCGGGAAGTGGGAGGTGGAAGGGGGTGGGGGAGGTGAAGGGGAGGTAGCCCAGGGCCCTGGGGGCCGGGGAGGTTGGGGGGGGGCCTCAGCCCTGGATCAGGGGGGTGAGAAGCATCAGGAAAAGAGCAGCCCGCGGGGAACCTGAGGCCCTGGCCATGTCAGGGGGACAGAGATCACTGCCTTCAGGGAGCCAGTGGGGGAAGCTGCTTGCGGGTAGAAAAGGTGCCTCCCCCACTGTCTGGGAGATCCAGGCCTCTTCAGGGCCAGTGGCAGCAAACAGCTCCCGGCTGCCTCGAACAGCCATGCCCACGAGGACCCAGGAGCCTCCCTCAGTCTGGCACAGGAGCGGAGGTGCTGAGGTTACCTGCAGCATCAGGGCCAAGAGCAACAAGGGCCCTTACTCTTCCTTCCGGTCCTCTGTGCCTCCTAGGACCCAGTCACAAACCACTGTTCCTCTCCATCCTCAGGCATCTTGGCCCCCGGTCTCTCCCGAGGTCCAGTCAGAAAGCACTGCATCTTCCTATCTGAAACCTAGCACCTACGAAGCCCCACCCTGCTCTCCCCCTGGCGTCCAGCTGCCCAGCACAGCCTCTGCCCTGACCGGGCCAGGATACCCAGGCCCTGTACCTCACATCTGTCCTCTTGCCCCTCTGCATACAGGACACACAGAGTTCCAGGAGGCAGAAGGCCTTGATAGAGGCAGTGACAGAGTCGCGGAGTCAAGATGGAGACAGCAGCAGCCACAGGGACTAGAGACAGGAAGGAAGGTTGTCCCAGGCATTCTGACATCCTGTCCCTTCTCGTCCCCAGGACCCAGGGCTCTCACCTCGATCCTGGGGGTCCTTCCAGCCCAGTACCCAGCAACTGGCCCCCAAGGGGGTACCCCCTGGGTGAAGGCAGATGGGCAAGGCTGATGGGGAGGGCTCCACTCGGGAGCTCAGCTCCAGGAGGGCTAGCGGGGGCCGCAGTCCCAGGTGCCGGGGCAAGCGGATGCTGATGACCAACCGGGACACCTGGTGGCTCTGGGGGAGGGGACTGGCCCCCGCCCGGCCCAGGTACACTTCAATATAAGGCACCGTTGTAGAGCCTGGCCTGCAGAAACAAGGTCCAGGGTCACTTCCTGATCCCCTCACTGCGGATGAATCCTTCCCAGCCCAGGGGAAAGCGTGGAACGAATGTCCAGGGTCATTCCACTAACTCCTTCATTAGCCCTCCTTTGAAATCTCTCTTCTGTCTCAAAACACTTCAAGCAATTCCTGGTGCAATAAAAGCCCTAAAGGGAGAACAGCCTGCTACTGTCCTTTGGCCCCTCTCCCAATGTCTCCCTCTTGCCAGGAAGATGGGTGAGACCCACCTGAGGACGCAGTGAGTGGCTGCCAGGACCCAGCCTGGGGCCACGAGGATGCCAGCGCAGACTCGATCTCCAGCTACATGCACCTCTGCCAGCCAGGGCCACAGGACCCCCATCGGAGCCGGCTCGGGACGCAGGCCACAGGCTAGGGAGAGGAGATGAGGCCCTCAGTGGGGACCCCACAGCTGACTCTCAAAGCCCCTATCATGGATCTAAGCACCCCCAGGGGCCCCTAAGCCCCAAAGCCCCCTCCTCACCACCATTCTCTGTGTGAGGGGGACAGGTTAGTGCCTCAGTCTCCTCCCCTTCAGGTCCCCAGTCCCAGGCCAGCTGGTCCTCCAGGTAGGCCCCCCGAGTCACATGGCTGATCCATGGACCGTGGGTCTGCAGGGGGTAGAAGACTCTGGGACGCAGGCAGTCACTGGGCGAGTCTCTGATTCCAGCCAGGAACCAGGTCCCCTCTTCCCGGCACAGCAGGCTCCAATGAGAGTAGTTCTGTAGCAAGAGGGTGTGTGTGTTAACAGCCTTTATGCGCGTGTGTCAGTTGGTGAGGGGACAGCAACAGTCCTGGAGCTTCCCTGGACTCCAAACTGTCCCGCACTCGGACACAAGAAATCCCACCTCCTCCAAGCCAGGCTCCAACGCTAATCTGAGTAAGAAGGCTGCCCTCACTTTAGGATTCTCTTTAAACCAAGAGGAGTTAAACAGTCCCACGGTCTTGGCGGGTCTTGGCCGCTCCCCAAAAGGCTTCCAGGATCAGGCCCCGCCTTAACCCCGTCTCCGCCCCCACAGCGCGGCTCCCGGTTCCCCGCCCCTCCCCGGCCCCGCCCCTCCCCGCCTACAGTCCGCTCCTCCTTCTTATTCCAACTCTTAGGCCCCGCCCCCGCCGCTCACCCAGCAGCTCTCCTCCATCTCCTCCTCCTGGTAGGCGGGGCAGAGCGCCTGCGGCGGCTCTCCTGGCGGCGGCACTGACGCCCCCTGGCGGCCATACAGGCAGTGACACCACCAGGCGCCCAACAGCTCCGCCTCAAGCAGCGAGCTGGCTCCGGGCGCGGGTTCTGCGAGAGAAGGGGAGGGAACCAGCGCTCCCGCCGCGTCCGGCCCCGGGTCCGCCCCGCCCGGCCGGCGCCGGGCCCCCACTCACCCCCGCGGCCCCAGCGAGCCAGGCGGCAGCGGCTCCCTGGCAGGAAATAGTGTTCCGGGTGGGGTAGACACACTGGCCGCGGGGCCGCGCTCAGGTTCACGGGCGCGCGCAGCTGCAGCAGCGCTAGGCTCGAGGCGTCGTCCCACGAGGCGTTCTCGTGTGGCACGAGGCGCGCCACCTGCTCCGCGCGCGGGCGCGAGGGCAGTTGCACGCGCCAGTAGTCCAGGTCGCTGGGCGGGCGGGCTGAGCTGATGTGACTGCGGGATGGGGAGACTGGGAACATGAGCTGGATCCTGCAAGCTCAGCTCTAAACCTCCACCCTTGGCTTAGAGTCAGGGTCTCTAGGCAAGATTCTGCATCTCCTTCCCCCACCCCTCCGCCCAATCCTGGGTCGAATTTGTATTACCCCTGTATTTGCCCCAGAGAGACTAGGACCCTGATTTTTGAGCTGGATCATACTCCTCCAATGGGACCCCACACCTCTACCCCTACCCTACCCAAGGGAATGGCTGGGGCCAGTTAGATAGTATCTCAGACTGAGCAAGAATCTGCCCAAGACTGGGTTTTCACTCACCCTGGAAAGCAACTGGCAGGTGCCAAGACCCAGCTTTCAGACACCAGTGCCCCATAGCAGGGTCTGGATCCTGGGACCATCACCTGGGCTTCCCAGGGCCAGGACCCTGGCCTCGAGGCTTTCCCACACTCTGAGGGGTGAGAGGCCTGAGTCAGAGGGCCTCCTGAACCCAGGCAGTTTCCACCTGAACTCAAATCTCCCAGATCCAGCTGACATCTAGGGGTCCTGCCTTCCTCACCTGGCAGGGCGGTGGTGCAGTTCTCATTCATGGGCTCAGGGAGGCCTGACTGGGCTTCTGGGGACTGGGTGGGGAAGGCAGGCCCAGGCTCTGAGCCCAACACCTGTTCCCTTATCCATGCCTCATAGGGAGCAACAGCAGTGAAGACTCCTGGGCGGTTCCTCCGTCCACAGCCAAAGCCAAAGCTGGTGATTCCCGCCTGGAACCATCGGCCACCTTCCTTGCAGACCAGGGGTCCCCCAGAGTCACCCTGATGGCAGATGACTCAGTGTCACTGGATCAGCCCAGGGACCTACCAGCTTATCTTGGACTACCTCTTCTTTTTGGTCCGACACACAGCCACCTTCTCCTGGAAATCTACGTGGGCTGTGCCTTGTTCTCTGTGACCCCTACAGCTCTGAGCAGGAGAAAGCCTTGTAGAACAGAAAGGCTGATGAGGAACCAAAGCCAAGAGCACCAGGCTAATGCAGTAAAGGCCACATCTGAGAGGCCTGCCGGTCTCATTCAGAGCCAAATGATTCCTCAATAAATTGTTAAACCCTGTCTTTGGTTTCTAAGCTGTTAGAATTCCTTGTTAAACTGTTAAAGTAAATCGGAGGCACTTCTCTGGTGGTCCAGTGACTAAGAGTCCTTGCTTCCAATGCAGGGGACCCAGGTTCAATCCCTGGACAGGGAACTAGATTGAAGATCCCGAGTGAACTAAGAACCCGTGCAGCCAAAAAAAAAAAAAAAAAAGTAAATCAGAGATGTCAGCATTCAGGAGGAAAAGGCTGTTAGAAAAGCACCAAGAAAGAATGGTTTGTAGAAAATTAAGGAGGAAGAATTACAAGAAACAGACATTAAAACAAGGGTTCTGGGACCGTTTACTGCTGGGGCATTGTCCCTAAGATATGACTATAATCCAGGTCAGGCATCTCTGTGACCTGAGGAGGGTTACAGAGAAAGCTCAGAATTATCCAGAACTGTACTGTCCAATATGATACATGTGATAGCCCCTGTGACTATTTGAATTAATTAACATTTAATAAAATTAAAACTTCATTTCCTCAATCACACTAGCCACCTTTCGAACGTTCAATAATGTATGGGAGAAACCAACACAATATTGTAAAGCAATTATTCTTCAATTAAAAATAAATAAATTAAAAAGTGTTCAATAGCCAGTGTGGCTAGTGACTATAATGCTGGACAGTACAGATAGAAAAACATTTCTATCATCATAAGTTTTATTGGACAGCAGCATGGGTCTAGAGGAAGCTGAGTTGTTGGCAATCCTGTTCAAGAGGCAGGGATTATGTCCATAGGTTCTGGAACCTTGTAACTGGGTGCTGTGCTGTGCTTAGTCACCCAGTCGTGCTGACTCTTTGCGACCCCATGGACTGTAGCCTGCCAGGCTCCTCTGTCCATGGAATTCTCCAGGCAAGAATACTGGAGTGGGTTGCCATGCCTTCCTCCAGGCAATCTTCCCAACCTAGGGATCGAACCCAGGTCTCCCACACTGCAGGCAGATTCTTTACTGACGGAGCCACCAGGAAAGCCCAAGAATATTGGAGTGGGGAGCCTATCCCTTCTCCAGGGGAATTCCTGACCCAGAAATTGAACCGGGTTCTCCTGCATTACAGGCAGATTCTTTACCAGCTGAATTACCAGGGAAGCCCAAACAGAAAGGTCCCACTGAGACATGAAATTGGGTCGCTGGATTCAGAGTCTGGAGTGCTCACCCTTATAGCATGGAATCCCCTTTTTCATAATTGGGAGGGACCCTGAAATCAATTGGGAGGGACCCTGAAAATCATCAAAACTGAATTCCCATCACCACCATGCATGCTTGAGTGCCGTCAAAAATGTGTGCCGTTTGAGGAACATTTCTGGGGACAATGGTTAAAATATATCATGTTTTGGCCTTCAGCCCATTATCCGGAAAATTCCCTTCTGTGAAGGATTAATTCACTTTTAAAAAGAACTGTTTGTTGAGTATCCACTAAGTAATAGGTCCTGTGCTCTAGGCTACAGTATGGGATAATTGCCTGGAGAATCCCATGGTCAGAGAAGCCTGGTGGGCTACACAGTCCATAGAGGTGCAAAGAGTAGGACATGACTGAAGCACCTTAGCATGCGTGCACAAGGACCAGACCTTGTTCTAAATCCTTTTCGGTGGTGGTTTAGTTGCTAAGTGGGGTCCAGCTTTCAAGATCCCATGGACTCTAGTCCGCCAGACTCCTCTGTCCATGGGATTTCCCAGACAAGAATACTGGAGTGGCTTGCCATTTCCTTCTCCAAGGGATCTTTCCAACGCAGGGATCGAATCCATGTCTCCTGTATTACAGGTGGTCTCCTGCACTGCAAGCGAATTCTTTACCACTAGCCATCAGGGATTCCAGAAATACTTTTTACATGTACAAATTTATTTAATCATTATAACCTCCTGACGAAGTAGGTAACGCTATCATCCCCATCTTTCTGATGAGAAAGTCGGCACAGAGAGGTTAAATAACTTGGCCAAGGCCACACAGTTCACAAGCAATGGCGCTGAGCTTCTAAACTGGACATCCACTGCACTATACTGCCCATCAATAATAGTGGCCGTTTGTTGAGCCCCAAGTTCTGTCCATTTATAATCCTCACATCGATCCCTTCTGCTGGCAATCTTACCCTCTTTTTGCAGATGACGTTCAGAAATACGAAGAGGGAGGATTAGTCTATTCCTCACACTGCTTCCTATTGGTTAGGGCTCTGCCTGGCCCTGCAGGCAGGTGCAGGCACCTCCCCTCACCTGGCAGGTGTCCCTGCGGCCTTGTGGGTAGCCGGCACATAGCATCCCCGGCAATAGCTGGAAAGTGAGATTAAAGGGGCCAGGCCGGCTGTAGAGACACTGACAAGCAGCCTCTCCCAGCAGCCTCAGCTCCACTTCTTGTAGCACCCAGGGGAGAGGCAGGGGGTCTGTGGACAGAAGCAGAGAAGAAAGCTGTGAGGCAGGGATGCAGCTCTCTCTTCCCCAGGGCTTAGCCTGGTACCCTCCTGGGCTCTCCTGGACATGTCTGTCCCCATGCGCCATGGCACGAATCAATGCACATGAGTCTGAGCAAACTCTGGGAGCTGGTGAAGGACAGGGAAGCCTGGAGTGCTGCAGTCCTTGGGGTCCCATAGAGTTGGACACGACTGAGCGACTGAACAATAACGGCTAGGTCCCCTGCGACTGCCTTCTGGGCATCTCTGTCTCCTTGCGCCATGGCATTTAAACCCACCACATCCAAAATCAGTGTCCCCTCCGGCTCCTCTCCGCTCTTCTTCCGACATCATCATCGCAGGAATGGCCCCATCAAGTACCCGGGGAGGGACCCACCTGGTAGGCTCCACCCCCCAATCGCCCACCTCCCGAGACACCCCCCTTTTCCACTCACCCTCCTCCTGGACATCCCCCCAGCCGGTGGCCCAGCAGGCGGTGCCGTGAGCAAAGCGGTGCGAGGCTCGGGGCAGGCAGACGGGCCGTACGGAGGGGCCCAGCCTAGCGGGCGAGGCCAGGCGCAGCAGGGCCACGTCGGTGCCCCGTTCCACGCTGCTGTAGTTGTCCGGCACCAGGATGGCGGCCACCGCGCGGACTTGCGCGCCGTCCAGGGGCCGGTCCTGCGAGTGCACGCCCAGCACCACCGACCACTCGGCCGCGGGCTCCAAGGTCCCGTTCCTGCGCCGAGGCAGGAAGGGGGTCAGGTGGACCCGAGGGAGCGGGCAGACCCTCGTGGGGTGGGGGCTCGGAGTCAGGGAAAAGGTGGGGTCAGCCAGACCACAGGAGGGGTGCGTCCCATCTAGATTTAGGGCTGGGGCGATCCGGGTTGAGCTAGCTTCGTAAAAGGGGGAGGAGCGAATGCGATTTGGAGGTGTTGGGGGGAGAACTGGAAAGATGGAATTCAGATTCGGATAGTTGGTGGGGTGACGGGGCGAGTCCGCTGGCTGCCTCCCCAAATAGTCAGAACCCGGATACCCAGCAGAGCACTTAGCGTCAGGAGGGTGGGGAGGCAGGGGCGGCCGGGCTCCAAGTTAAGCTTGGGTCCGCGAGGTCCAGCTGCCGGTCGGGCTCGGCTTTTTGAAGGAGAGGCACTGGACGTGCGCGAATACTCACGTCACGAAACAGTGAGCAGCCGAGAGGACCCAGGAAGGGGCGATGAGGGAGCCCCCGCAGATGTGGCCCCCGCCATGATGCAGGCTCACCTGCCATGGCCAGGTGCCCGGCTGAGAGTCTGAGCCCCCCACGATTCGGGCAGACGGCTCGGGGCGACCGCAGTCTGCAAGGGGTACCGTGGAGGTCATCGCCTGTCCCTGCCCCCCACGCCGGAGGCCCAGGTAACTCAGGACAAAGCCCCATCTCCCACTCCCCTTAGTTTGCCCTCCCCCGTCCCCCGTCCCCCGTCCCCATCCCCTGCGAAAGAAACAAACAGAAGTTTCGCATTTTTAAGTTTCTGATCACTTCCACCTCTCATCACCTTTCGTTGTTCAGTCTCTAAGTCCTGTCTGGTTCTTCGAGACCCTATGGATTGCAGCACTCCAGGCTCCCCTGTCCTCCATTATCTCCCAGGGTTTGCTCAGATTCATGTCCATTGAGTTGGTGATGCTCTCTAACCTCATTGCCTAGCCAACCTTAACTTCTTTTAAGATCTGAGGTTCCTCCCCACCCCGATTCCTTACCCAGATCTTCAGATTCTTCTTGAGTAGGACTGAGAGCTGGGAGTCAGAGGGGTAAAGAGAGGAAAATACTGGTGACCTCCAGCTCTTGACAATGCACAGCCACCATCTTCCTGCTTTCTTCTTCCCCAATTCCTTGCTCTCTCAGCCGCCCTGCCAGCACCCAGGCTACCCGTCCCATCTTTTTTGCCTCTGCCGGTGATGTTCCCCCAGTGGCATTGCCTTACCTGAGTCCTGGAAGGCTCCCGGGATGGGGCTGATGGCTGGAGAGATGGAGGCAGGAAGAGGCTGGAGACCTACAGTTAGGACGATGTGCCCTCCATGGCCCCCTCCCCCAAAACTTTGCAAGTACTCCATCTCCTCATGGCACCCAGACCTCCATGCCCCTTCTTCTCATAGGCTATTCCTCTTGCCCCTCCCGACACCTCACTCTCATCTTCTTCTGGTGTCCTCCTCTGACACCCTACTCCCCAGGTGGACCCCTGGAGTCCTGCTTTCCAGCTCCCCAGAGGCTAGGACCCAGACCCTTTGCAGCCATGCCCTGTCCCCTGAGCTTACCAAGGATCACAAGCGGGAGAAGCAGGTGCTGGGACATGGTCCGTTTGAGTCAGCTGGAGGCACGGCGATGGGTGAAGATCCACTCCCTGCCACACAGCTCTGTCTCTGCCTCGGCACCCCGTGACTCCTGAGGGTCCAGAAAGAACCCCGCCCTCCCTGGCTGGAGCCCATCTCTGGGAATCTGAGTGGATCTGGGGCTGGAAGGAGGAAGTAGGGAGCCTGAAGTCCCCACCCAGAGCCCTGTGCGCATCTCACGTCTCTAGAGGCCCGGGGTGGGGGTGGGAGGCAGAGGTCATAGCTCCTGGACACCTACTGGGTGGGGGAGGGAGGAGCAGAGAACCCCCAAGGGGGGAAGGGAAGGATGGCCAGAGGCTAGGAGGCCAAAGTGCTAGGTCCCTGGTGAGGCAGGTCAGCAGTGGCCCTTGGGACAGGGAAGGTGGCCCCTCAGTGGTGTGACTCACCTGATTCTTCATCTCTCTTTAGGGTGCGGCTACCCCAATGGGTTGGCCTTTTCTTCTCACACAGCTCTGGTTACTGGAGTTGCTGGCCAGGTCTGGGACGGGAGCCCTAGGGAATTCAATCCCATCCCAACAAAGGGATCACAGATTCCGGCAGCTTGGGGCAGGGCAGAGGATTCTGGGAGGGGGCTGGGCAGGCTGATAGGGCCCGGAAAAGGCTCTACCCTTCTTTGTGTTAGCGTAAGTACTCTCGGCTGTTGTGCCACTTACTTCGTATGACCTCAGGAAAGTCACTCAACCCAGGTACAGTAGGAGTCGACTTAAGAAATACGATGCTTCAAAGAGGAATCGAGGACAGTTTAAGGAAGGAACTGTTTATAGATGGTAGGCAGGGAACTGGGCAACCATCAGGGATGATGAAGCACCTGGGGGCCAACAATACTGGAGAGCCCCTCCTGAAGAGGCAGAGAGAGGAAGCAGATATTAGAGCTGGGAAAGAGAGAGCTGGGCTGTAGGAGAGGACCAGCCAATAGGAGTGCCTCAGGGGAGAAACAAAAACCTTTATCAACCAGTGGCTCAGCAGGGAGGGAGCTGAGGAAGGAAAGTCCCCATCTCACTCACTTTGGTCACCTGCTGGCTCCTCCCATTACCTGAAACCTACCGGAAGTCAGAGTGTAAGACAGCCCATGATGTGGCCCAGAAAGGTCACCCTCTGAGGGGACAGATCAGGATGGAGAAGTATAGGGAGTGGAAATGGAAGGTCAAACAAACAGTATCCACACACATACATCCATTTTCTTAACAATAATATAAACTAATAACACTACTAACAATACTCCGTTTGTCCAGGGACTTCCCTGGTGGTCCAGTGGCTAAGACTCTGCACTCCCAAAGTTCAACCAGGTTCGAACCCTGGTCAGGGAACTAGATCCCACATAACCCCAACTCTGAGTGTGGTTGCTGCAAATAAGAGTTCTCATGATGCAGCTAAAAGAAGCTGTGAGCAGCAACTAAGACCCAGCGCAGCCAAATAAACAGATTTTTAAAAATACTCAATTTGTCCAATTTTCCTAGAAAACAGCAGTCTTCAGTTCAGTTTAGTCGGTCAGTTGTGTCCAACTCTTTGTGACCCCATGAACCACAGCACGCCAGGCCTCCCTGTCCATCAGCAACTCCCAGAGGTCACCCAAACTCATGTCCATTGAGTTGGTGATGCCATCTAACCATCTCATCCTCTGTCATCCCCCCCCTTCTCCACCTGCCCTCAATCATTCCCAGCATCAGGGTCTTTTCAAATGAGTCAGCTCTTTGCATCAGGTGGCCAAAGTATTGGAGTTTCAGCTTCAACATCAGCCCTTCCAATGAACACCCAGGACTGATCTTTAGGATGGACTGGTTGGATCTCCTTGCGGTCCAAGGGACTCTCAAGAGTCTTCTCCAACACCACAGTTCAAAAGAATCAATTCTTCTGTGCTCAGCTTTCTTTATAGTCCAACTCTCGCATCCATACATGACTACTGGAAAAACCATATCCTTGACTAGACGGACCTTTGTTGGCAAAGTAATGTCTCTGCTTTTCAATATGCTGTCTAGGGTGGTCATAACTTTCCTTCCAAGGAGGAAGTGTCTTTTAATTTCATGGCTGCAGTCACCATCTGCAGTGATTTTGGAGCCCAGAAAAATAACGTCAGCCACTGTTTACACTGTTTCCCCACCTATTTCCCATGAAGTGATAGGACCGGATGCCATGATCTTCGTTTTCTGAATGTTGAGGTTTAAGCCAACTTTTTCACTCTCCTCTTTCACTTTCATCAAGAGGCTCTTTAGTTCTTCACTTTCTGCCATAAGGGTGGCGTCATCTGCATATCTGAGATTATTGATATGTCTCCTGGCAATCTTGATTCCAGCTTGTGCTTCTTCCAGCCCAGCGTTTCTCATGATGTACTCTGCATATAAGTTAAGCAAGCAGGGTGATAGTATACAGCCTTCACGTACTCTTTTTCCTATTTGGAACCAGTCTGTTGTTCCATGTCCAGTTCTAACCGTTGCTTCCTGACCTGCATACAGGTTTCTCAAGAGGCAGGTCAGGTGGTCTGGTATTCACATCTTTTTCAGAATTTTCCACAGTTTGTTGTGATCCACACAGTCAAAGGCTTTGGCATAATCAAGAAAGAAGAAATAGATGTTTTTCTGGAACTCTCTTGCTTTTTCCATGATCCAGCTGATGTTGGCAATTTGATCTCTGGTTCCTCTGCCTTTTCTAACACCAGCTTGAACATCTGGAAGTTTGCAGTTCACGTATTGCTGAAGCCTGGCTTGGAGAATTTTGAACATTACTGGTGTATGAGATGAGTGCAATTGTGCGGTAGTTTGAGCATTCTTTGGCATTGCCTTTCTTTGGGAGGTCTAGGCAAAGCCTAAGTACTTTTGCTTTTTGGGGAGGTACAATCCCAGGGTGACAAGAGTTAGGGAAAATGAGAAATGATCAGGGAGAGGAAATGCAAATACAGAGACCCAACAATTGACTGGATTCAACTGATAATCTTGCTGCTGTTGCTGCTAAGTTGCTTCAGTCATGTCCGACTTTGTGCGATCCCATAGACAGCAGCCCACCAGGCTTCCCCGTCCCTAGGATTCTCCAGGCAAGAATACTGGAGTGGGTTGCCATTTCCTTCTCTAATGCATGAAAGTGAAAAGTGAAAGTGAAGTCGCTCAGCCGTGTCCGACTCTTAGCAACCCCATGGACTGCAGCCCACCAGGCTCCTCCATCCATGGGATTTTCCAGGCAAGAGTACCAGAGTGGGGTGCCATTGCTTTCTCCAGATAATCTTGCTAAATTTAGCTAATCCATGGTTGGCAATGAAGGTAAATGAGGTGGAGTGAAAATTAATAAAGGGAAACCTCACTGAAATGGAGTTGGGAGGCCAGAAGGAGGAGCTCTCATGCACATATTGGTTATTGTTGTTCATTCACTAAGCCATGTCTAACTCTTTTGCTCTTTTGCCACCCCAGGGACTGTAGCCTGCCAGGCTCCTCTGTCCATGGGATTTCCCAGGCAAGAATCCTGGAGTGGGTTGCCATTTCCTTCTCCAGGTGATCTTCCGGACCCAAGGATCAAACTCGGGTCTCCTGCATTGCAGGCAGATTCTTTATGATCTGAGCCACCAGGGAAGCCCCATGCACACACTCCTTGATGTCTATACAGGTCCCAATCAGAAGAGACACTAGAGTATTTTGCATCTCCAGCAGAAAGTGGCACTACTTTTCTACCCCCCAGCAAGGGGAAGAAAGATTTTCTCCCTTCCTGGCAACAGCTCAGCCATTGAGAGCTGATTTTAATAAGAGTGTCACGCTGGGCAGTTTGTGAGATTTTAGTTGGCTGACCAGGGATGGAACCCGGTTGTCAACAGTGAGAGTGCAGACTCCTAACCACCGGACTGTGTGGAATTCCCTTTAGTGTCTCCTTTAGCTGTATTAATAGAATACAGCTGGATTCCCATATCTGCTTCTGCATCCAGTCTATTGGGTTATCATTGTCAAGAATCCTTTGGAAACCTACACTGTATACTTAATGTCATGAAAATAGTTCTGCTGTTGGGCACCCCTTGAAAGGGTCTTGGGGTCTTTCCAGGGGTTACCAAGAATACTTGAGAAATACTGCTTAAAGACAATAATTCTTAAAAAAAAAAAAAAAAAGACTAATTCCTGGATTTCCCTGGCAGTCCAGTGTTTAAAACTCCACACTTCCAATGAAGGGGGTGTGGGTTCCATCCCTGGGCGGGGAACTAAAATTCCCTGACACAGGATGTACCCCCTCCAAAAGACAATAATTCTTACCCTTTCCCCAACCCCAAAGGCCTGAGGAATAGAACTTACCTCTCTAAATAGGACAGGAACTCACCAAAGCAATGTATATTGTGGGAAGTAGAGGGAACATTTTTCTCTAGGGAGACAGATGAGAATTTCTGGGAGTGCAAGTGCGGTTAGCAAAAGCTGCCCTGGTGATTCTGATAGTTCCTCTACCCCAACATGCCCTAGCTTGAGAATCACTGCTCTAAGTTTCCTAATAGCCAATACAAAGAGGGAAACCCAAGCAACTAGGACAGAATATAAATTTCTCCTGTAAGTCCTCATGGAGAGGACATCTTGGTGTAAGGAAATCTCCCTCAACAGTATCATTCTGGCAAAAACAGCAAGAAGTTTCATAAGGTTGACTTTTATAGTATGGCAGAATGTCAGCCAATAACACCGTGATCAAATATCATCAACACACTAATTATACGGCTATGCCTCTGGTAAGAGAGGCAGTGCATGGACGCGCGGTTCACTGTTGCTGTATTTGGTGGTGGGGAACGTATAGATCAGCTATTGTGTTAGTTTTCTGCTACTGATGTAGCACAATGCCATACATTTAGTTGCTTAAAACAACACAAATTTGCTACCTTACAGTTTTGAGGGTTAGAGGTCTGACAGGGGTCTCTCTTGGCTAAAATCACCAGGTCATCAGGACTAGTTCCTTCCCGGAGGCTCTAAGGGAAAACCCACTTCCTTGCCTTTTCCAGCTTCCAGAGGCTGTATTCACAGCTCATGGCTCCCCTTCTGCATCTTCAGAATCAGCACTGTAGCATCTCTCGGACCCTTTTTCTGTCTTCACATCTTTCTCTCTGACCAAAACCAGGAAAGGTTCTCTGAGCTTAAGGGTTTATGTGATTTGGGAGGATGTAAAGAAAGGGGAATCCGAACCCTTGTGCCCTGTTGGTGGGAATTCAAATTGTTGCAGCTAGCATAGAAAACAGTATGGAAATTCCTCAAAGAATTAAAAGTAGAAAAGCTGAGCTACCAGGGCAGCCCAGAACTGCCATATGATCCATCAATTCTCCTCCTGGGTATTTATCCAAAAAAGTGAAAACACTAATTAGACTAGGTATATGCAGACTTCCCTGGTGGACCAGTGGACAGGACATAGATTCAACCTCGGGTCTGGAAAGATTCCGCATGTCTCGGGGGCAACAAAGCTCGTGCACTGTAACTACGGAGTCCATGCTCTAGAGCCTGTACTCTGCAACAAGGGAAGCCACCAGAATGAGAATCCCGAATACCACAACCAGAGAAAGCCTGAATGCAGCAACAAAGACCCAGGGCCGTCAAAATAAATAAGTAAGTAAGCAAAAAAGAAAAGATGTACGCACTTCTATGTTCATTGCAGCATTACTTAACAATAGCCAAGATATACAAGCAACCCAAGTGCCCATCAGTAGATGAACAGATAAAGAAAATGTATATATATATAATATATATATACACAATGGAATATTACTCAGCTATAAAAATGAATGAAAACTTGCCATTTACAACATGGATGGACCTAGAAGACATTATGCTTTGTAAAGTAAGCCAGACAGAGAAAGACAAGTACCTTATGACTTCATGTAGGCTGCCTCTGAAATGTGTTAGTCACTTAAGTCATATCTGACTCTTTGTGACCCCGTGGACTGTAGCCTGCCAGGCTCCTCTGTCCATGCAATTCTCCAGGAGAGACTACAGGAGTGGGTAGTCATTCTCATCTCCAGGGGCTCTTCCTGACCCAAGGATTGAGCCCAGGTCTCCTGCATCTCAGGCAGATTCTTTATCATCTAAGCCACCAGGGAAGTCCAGCTATATTGTGTACGAAGAACTGAAATAGTGTTGTAGGTCAATTATACTTCAAAAAACAAAACTTCCTCTCGTAGGAGAAGAGATCAGGTTTGTGGTGATCAGAGGGGGTGGAGGTGGGGAGAGCTGGATAAAGGTAGTCAAAAGGTATAAACTTCCACTTATAAGATAAATAAGTACAAGGGATGTAATGTACAGCAAGATAAATATAATTAACAGTGCCCTGTGTTACATATGAAATCTAAGAGAGTCAACCCTGAGTTCCTATCACAAGGAAAAGTATTTTTTCTATTTCTTTAATTTTGTGTCTATATGAGATGACAGATATATTCACTAAGCTTATTGTGATAATCGTTTCATGTGTACATTATGCTGTACACCTTTAAGTTATACAGTGCTATATGTCAATTATATCTCAATAAAACTGGAAGAAAAAAAGATTCATGTGATTACACTGGCCTCACCTGCACTATCCAAGACCATTTCCCTGTCTCAAAGGCCATACTCCTCTCTTTTTTTTGGCCACAGCATATTGCATGTGGAATTTCCCCGACCAGGAATCGAAACTGTGCCCCTGGCAGTGGAAGTGTGGAGTCTTAACCACTGAGCCGCAAGGGCAGTCCTCAAAGTCTCACTCTTAATCATATCTATAAAGCCTCTCTTGCCATGTAATGTAAAATATTTAGTTTCTGGGTTATTAGAGTGTGAACCTCTTTGGGGTCCATTATCCTGACTACCACAGCCAGAGAAGTGGTGAGCACTATGTCACCTGTCTTTCCAATGTATTCTAAGATCAAATATTAGGAAGTCCCAGATATTCAATGGGGAAATTGGGACTCACCTGACTCCAATATTAGCCTAATTCTGCACTTCTTGTCCATGCAGGCTATGAAAACATACTGACTCATGCCAGGCATTTCAGAGGTTGGGAGGATGGCTTATGAAACAGCTAATGCACACATGTGGGAAACTGTATTTATCTTTTGATTTTTTTACTGCACCGGGGCTTTAGTTGTAGCATGCGAACTCTTAGTTGTAACATGTGAGATCTAGTTCCCTGCTGAGGGATTGAACCTGGGCCCCTTGTCTTAGCCATTGGACCACCGGGGAGGTCCTAAGGGTATTGATTTTTATGATATGATTGTGTGTCTTATTTGCAGTGGAAAAACTCTTGTTTTAAAGAATCCTTAATTAAGGATCATTAAGGAAAAAAACAACTCAATTTAAAAAAGGGGCGAAATATTTTGTTTCAGTTATCTGTTGGTGTGTAATAAACTATCCCCAAACCTAGTAACTTAGAATCCATTAAAAAATGATATGAATGAACTTATATACAAAACAGTAATAGACTCACAGACAGAAAATAAACTTATGGTTAACAAAGAGTGGGAAGGATAAATTAGAGGAGCTTGGGATTAACATACACACATTACTATGTGTAAAACAGATAACACAGGAACTATACTCCATATTGTGTAATAACTTACAAAGGAAAAGAATCTGAAAAGGAGTATATATATATTCAGTGCTGTATATAAACATTCCATATTATATTTAATTATACAATATATTTATGTATAAATATATAAACTATATAACATATTTTATCATCATTATTATTAATATATTAATACATTTTAATATATAATATATCAACATTTAATATACAATATATATTTAATATGTGATATAAATTTAATATAATTATAATATATTAAAATATTATATTATAGTATCATAATATATTATAATATAATAGATATATTATAGATTATGTATAATTATATTTATTATATAATATTATATATTATATTATTATATATTTATTCTGTTATAATTATATAATTATAAATATTATAAACATTATCATATAATTATTATATTATTAATAATTATTAACATTAATATTAATTTTATAATTATATAACTATAATTATTGTAGTATATTATAATATACTATAGTATATTAATATACTATAATATACTATAATATAAAATATACTATATATATAGTATATATAATATACTATAGTATATTAATACTATACTATTTTATAGTATACTATAGTATACTATATTATAGTATAGTAATACTATTATAATATATTATAGTTATATAATTATAAATATATTATATATTATTATATGTTATAATTATATAATTATATATATTATATATTATTATATGTTATAATTATATAATTATATAAATATAAATATAATTATAATCATATAACCCCATAAATAGAATATATAACATATTATTATATAATAATATTATATATTATAGTAATTATGTATTACAATATTATGTAATTACATATTATTATATACTATATTATATGTCATATTATTATATTATATGTTATCTATTAAAATATATTATATATAATTATATATAATATATAATTTAAATAATACAATCATACTAATATATTAATAATATATTGTATTATTATAATAACATATTGTTATCTAATTATAATATAACATAATATAGTATGTCTTATCTCTTATATGTTGTATGTATATATGTATAACTGAATCCCTTTGCTGTACACCTGAAACTAACGCAACTGTAAATCAGATATGTGCTCTCATGTTCATGTGCTCAGTTGTGTCTGACTCTTTGGGACCCCATGGACTGTAGCCCGCCAGGTTCCTCTGTCCATGGAATTTTCCAGGCAAGAATACTGGAGTAGGTTGCCATTTCCAGCTCCAGGGGATCTTGTCCACTCAGGGATTGCACCCTGAAACAATCTTGCCTCTCCTGCATTAGCAGGCAGATTCTTTACCGCTATGCCACCTGGGAGGCAAAATACTTCAATTAAATAATTAGGGACTTCCTTGGTGGTCCAGTGGCTAAGACTCCACTCTCCCAATGCAGGGGGCCCTGGTTCAATCCCTGGTCAGGTAACTAGATCCCACATGCTGCAACTAAGAGTTAGCATGCCACAGCTAAAGATCCCACATGACCGAAGGAGGACTGAAGGTCCTATGCGCCACAACTAAGATGGGTGCAGCCAAATAAACTGAAAAAAAAAAAAACCAGATGCAGACTAAGTGTAATTCTCATACATTGCTGTGGGGTGGGGAGGGTGGGTAGAAAATTGTTTGGTAGTATTCAGTAACCACTCCAGTTCTCTTGCCTGGAAAATCCCATGGACGGAGGAGCCTGGTAGGCTGCAGTCCATGGGGTTGTGAAGAGTTGGACTCGACTGAGCGACTTCACTTTCGCTTTTCATTTTCCTGCATTGGAGAAGGAAATGGCAACCCACTCCAGTGTTCTTGCCTGGAGAATCCCAGGGACGGGGGAGCCTGGTGGGCTGCCGTCTCTAGGGTTGCACAGATTCAGACATGACTGAAGCGACTTAGCAGCAGCAGCAGCAGTATTCAGTAAAGCTGAACGTATACCTCTATCATGATTCAATAACAATATTCTTACAATTAGATGTAAGAGATGAGTGCACCAAGAGACGTGAGCATCGCAGGGTGTCTGTAGAAGCTGTATTCATAAGACCAAAACATGAGAACCAAAATAAATGCCCAGTGACAGGAAAACTGGTAAATCAACTGTGATATTGTCATACAGTGGAATACTATGCAGCAATAAAAAGATGAATTACTGATACGTGTGCCCACATGAATGGATCTCACAGAAACTATGTTCAGTGAATATCAGTATCATACTGTATGAATCCAATTATATGCAATTTCAGAAGAAACACAACTTATCAATGATTATAGAAGTCAGAATAGTGGTGACCTCTGCTGGAAGCATTGACCAGGAAGAGCACAAAAGTACTTGCTGGAGTGCAGGAAAGTTCTATATCGTGATCTAGGTGGTGGCTATTCAGATGTATACAAATGTAGAATTTCATCAAGATTTAAACTTAGCACAGTTTGTGCAATTTTACTGTATGGTCATTTAGCCTGAATAAACAATGACAAAACACATTTTACAATTAAGTGGATTCCAGGGTCTGTTAAGGAAAAACAACTGAGTCAGCTCCAAAAATTCTTGCCTAGACCATGGACTTTGGTAAAAGGTGGCGCATTCCATCAGATACACCAGAGCTGGCATACTACATAGTTTCTGAAAGTTTAACCAGAAGAATGAAGCCCTGTAGTGATTGGAGAAACAATAAAACCACAGTAAAACAAAGTTGTTGATATTCCATTCCTGATAAAGAAGATAGCTTCTTTTTAAAAATTAGGTAACAAGTTACTGTTTTTCTGAATCAGTGTTCTCACTAAAAAACTTGATAATCACTGACCTAGAAGAAAAAAGACATTCTTAAGATAATCTTTAAAAAAATTTTATCTCAGCCAAGCTTTTGAAAGGTGCTGAGAAGAAAGCGAGTGCCCAAGAATTGATGCTTTTGAACTGTGGTATTGGAGAAGACTGCAAGGAGATCAAGCCAGCCAATTCTAAAGGAAATCAGTCCTGAATATTCATTGGAAGGACTGATGCTGAAGCTGAAACTCCAATACTCTGGCCATCTGATGCAAAGAACTGGAAAAAACAATGATGTGGGGAAAGATTGAAGGCAGGAGGAGAAAGGGATGACAGAGGATAAGATGGTTGGATGGCATCGCCAACTCGATGGATCTGAATTTGAGTAAGCTCTGGGAGTTGGTGATGGACAGGGAAGCCTGGCGTGCTTCAGTCCATGGGCTCACAAAGAGTTGGACCCTTCTGAGCGACTGAACTGAACTGAGCAGAAGGAGCAGGAGATTGTTTCAACAGGTTAAGGATAGGGCCACGTACACCATGTGACTAAGCCAGATAGTGCTACACCATCTTGTGAAAAGAGGATGTGCAAAAATTGGAAAAGAATCTGGGGTGTCTGCTCTAATGCACACCTGAAGGGTGCCATCACACAGCAAGGCTCCAAACATTTTGTAGTTTGGGAAACTGTTAAAAGTAGATGTAACCCCTGGTGAGATTGTTAGATAAAATAGAGGATGTTCAGTTAAATGTGAATTTCAGATAATCAACGAGTAATTTCTTGTATAACTATGTCCCATACAATATTGGGAAATTCTTATTTGTGTTTATCTGAAACTCAGGTTAAATTAGGCATCCTGCATTTTTATTTGCTAAATTTGGCAACCCTATTCCCTTGGCTATAACATTGTCTTGCTAAGTTACTGCGTTATTGCCTCTCTATTCGGAAGAATGAGACTTTCTGGAGTGTGCTCCAAAATAACTTGAGGTGGATTCTAAAATGCATATACCATATTACTGGATGGAGTGTTTCTCTGAGTGGGAATATTTGAAAGATCATTAATCAAGTCTGACAGGGTTGATTTCAATCTGTACCAGAAGCCAAGTTGACAGTACGGTCAAGAAGTCTCCTGAAGCTCCCCCTTGTGGCAGGAAAACATAACCCCTTCTGCTTTCCATTTCACTCTACCAGACACCCCCCCTCCCACCTCTGCCGCTATCACGTGGTCTCCAGGGACCACGCTGGCACAAAGTCACCACCGCGGTCTCCCATCCTTGCCTCCAATATAGCCCCCAAGCAGCCGAGGAGTACTGGAGACAGAAATTGTCCCAGGACTCAGCACTTTGGTTTCAAACGAGCGGTCCTAATTCAAGAGTACTCGTTTTAGTGAGATGTGCTATGTGCCACATGGAGGGTGGTTTTTGAGAGAGAGGAAAGGATCTCGGTGGGGGTCTGGGAGAGAGATCCTTTGCCACGGAGGAGAGCAGCCGTGGGGCTCTCCAAACTGGATGGGTGTGGCTGAGCGGGGTTTAGCGCTTGGGGATAGAGAGGATGCCAGGAGATGATGGGGGAGGTGCCAAGGGCAAGACTTTTGAGAAGCAACCATGGCAACAAGGCCTTGACTTGGAGGTCTGAGTTTGAAAGCTCACTGGACCCTTCTGTAAAGATGAGGAATGAAGCAAGGTGGGACCTTGTGTAATCATACTGGAGCAGATGTTTCTCCTGTATATTTCTTGGGTTTTCTGAATTTTAAACATACAAAAGGAGAGTGTGTATGAGGGGAGAAGCTGTAGGGAACAGAAACCCATTCAGACTATATTAATAAAGAACAAGCACATTATTTCAGGTTTTTAAAAAATAAACAGAAACCTCAATTAAATAGAGTTGGGAGACCAGAAGAGTTTGCAACAGGAAAGAGAGCAACATCAGAAAGAAGAAAGACTCCTCTTATTTTCTGGCAAAAAGACTTAGTCAATGAAAAGCCGTGGATTCTTTGATTACTACAACCTTCCCAACTTCCTTTTCCCTTCTAGAAAAAGAAGAGTTCTCCTTCTCCTGCTATACAGGGACTTGTATGTGGCTCCCAGTGGTTGCCGACCCTGAACTGCAATTTGCCATTCAGTTCAGTTCAGTCACTCAGTTGTGTCCAACTTTTTGCAGCCCCATGAACTGCAGCACGCCAGGCCTCCTTGTCCATCACCAACTCCTGGAGTTCATTCAAACTCACGTCCATCAAGTCGGTGATGCCATCCAGTCGTCTCATCCTCTGTTGTCCCCTTCTCCTCCTGCCCCCAATCCCTCCCAGCATCACAGTCTTTTCCAATGAGTCAACTCTTCACATGAGGTGGCCAAAGTACTGGAGTTTCAGCTTTAGCATCATTCCTTCCAAAGAAATCCCAGGGCTGATCTCCTTCAGAATGGACTGGTTGGATCTCCTTGCAGTCCAAGGGACTCTCAAGAGTCTTCTCCAACACCACAGTTCAAAAGCATCAATTCTTCGGTGCTCAGCCTTCTTCACAGTCCAACTCTCACATCCATACATGATCACAGGAAAAACCATAGCCTTGACTAGACAGACCTTTGTTGGCAATGTCTCTGCTTTTCAATATGCTGTCTAGGTTGGTCATAACTTTTCTTCCAAGGAGTAAGCGTCTTTTAATTTCATGGCTGCAATCATCATCTACAGTGATTCTGGAGCCCCCCAAAATAAAGTCTGAGACTGTTTCCACTGTTTCCCCATCTATTTCCCATGAAGTGATGGGACCAGATGCCATGATCTTCGTTTTCTGAATGTTGAGGTTTAAGCCAACTTTTTCACTATCCACTTTCACTTTCATCAAGAGGCTTTTTAGTTCCTCTTCACTTTCTGCCGTAAGGGTGGTGTCATCCGCATATCTGAGGTTATTGATATTTTCCCGGCAATCTTGATTCCAGCTTGTGCTTCCTCCAGCCCAGCGTTTCTCATGATGTACTCTGCATATAAGTTATTTAATGCAGGGTGACAATATACAGCCTTGACGTACTCCTTTTCCTATTTGGAACCAGTCTGTTGTTCCATGTCCAGTTCAAACTGTTGCTTCTTGACCTGCATCTAGGTTTCTCAAGAGGCAGGTCAGGTGGTCTGGTATTCACATCTCTTTCAGAATTTTCCACAGTTTATTGTGATCCACACAGTCAAAGGCTTTGGCATAGTCAATAAAGCAGAAATAGATGTTTTTCTGGAACTCTCGCTTTTTCGATGATACAGCGGATGTTGGCAATTTGATCTCTGGTTCCTCTGCCTTTTCTAAAACCAGCTTGAACATCAGGAAGTTCACGGTTCACGTATTGCTGAAGCTTGGCTTGGGAGAGTTTTGAGCATTACTTTGCTAGCATGTGAGGTAAGTGCAGCCATTGATCCTAAATAAACCCATCTTTGCTGGAAAAATATCTGGCAGTGGGTTTATTTTAGGTCAACGTTTTGGTGGCCCATACAGAGACCAGAGAAGACCCCTGAAGGCTCTGCGGGTCTTTGTTGCAGTGGGTTTCTCTTAGTATGGTGAGCAGGGGCTGCTCTGTAGTTGAAGCGCATGGGCTTCTCATTGCAGTGGCTTCTCTTGTTGTGGGGCATGGGTTCTAGAGTGGGTGGGCTTCAGCAGCTGTGGGCCATGGGCTTAGCTGCTCCGAGGCATAACATGTGGACTCTAGATTAAAAGCGTCTGAGAGTTCTCTCTCCTTCCTCTTCTTGTCACCCAAACGTGAGCTCAACAGGTTTCCAATCTGTGTACCCTCTGACAAGAGAGACTATACCCAGAAAAGGTCCTTCCTGGTGTTTTATGACAAAAACTGCTGAAACTAAAAAACTGACTCTTGACCAGCAATGCATTCAGAGAAACAACTTCATCAAAAGGAGAAACTGTTAAAAAAAAAAAAAAAAAGAACAGAAGCCTCAATTAAATACAGTTGGGTGACCATGCTTGTATCTCCAATTTTACATACCATGGTGGTTAGGTTTCTGGGTGATGGAATGATGTGTTTCTTCTACTGCAAAGAAGAAATACAGCTCCACTGAAAAACTGCTAAAGCCAAATTTACCCACAGAGGGACTTCCCTGGTGGTCTAGGGGTTAAGAGTCCACCTTGCAATGCAGGGGGCGCTGGTTCCATCCCGTCAGGGAACTAAGATCCCACATACCGTGGGGCAACTAAGGTCTACAACTAGAGAGCCCATGCACCACAATGAAGACCCAGTATAGCCAAAAAACAAAATGTAAAGTACAAAACTTAAAAAAAAAATTTACCCATAGAAATGTCTTATTTCAGTAGGGATCAGCAGGTAAGAAAACCCTTGAGGGACTTCCCTGTGGTCCAGTGGCTAAGAACCTGCCTTCCAATGCAAGGGATGCCAGCTCAATCCCTGGTCGAGGAACTAAGATCCCATGTGCTGGGGGTGGGGGGCGGATGGAGGTGGGGACTGAGCCTGCACGCCGTAACTACTGAGCCCAAGCACCCCAACAAAGAGCTTGCCTACCTACCACACCTAAGACCCGATGCAGCCAAAAAATAAACAGATAATGTTAAAAATGGAAACCCCCTGAAATGAGAAGCAAATCTAATTCTGTTATGCCATGTTTTTTTCACACTTTAAAAATAGATATGTATTTATTTGGCTAGGCTGGGTCTTAGTTGCAGCATATAGAGTCTAGTTCCCTGATCAGTGATTGAATCTGGGCTTCCTGCATAGGAACAAAGAGTCTTAGCCACTGGACTACCAGGAAGTCCTCACATTTTTTTTTTTTTTAAGTAAGACTTTCCTAAGTTATTTCATACGAAGCTTTCACTGAAGAAAGGAGATGCTAAGTTCTCTGGTTTCTAGACAGCTAAGAGGAGACAGCCTTAGAGCAAAATTCTTAAAAAGAATTCTAAAGAAACGCTGTTTAGTAGGAAATAGAATTCCTTGTGGAAATTATAACAGAGGCCCTTCTAGGTGTGTGTTTATGACGGTTTGTATATTCTTGGTAAGTGCAGTTTGCTTAGGTTCTAGCAGTAACTCACTAGGTCTGAAGACAGGATGAAAAAATAATAGGGCAGAATATCTCACTGATTTGCTTTACTTCTTAAAATGTGGCCTAGAAAATTTAAAAGTACAGAAGCAGATCTTAAGGCTCTAGATTGTTCCTTTGCACATTCATTAGAGATATATTTTTATATGTGTAGTTTTCATTTTAGTTGCCCTATAAAGAAAATAAGGAGAACTTTTACTTGCATTTGCTTCCTGTCAAAACATGCAAATGAATCAGAAAAAAAAATATATATTTGGCATGTCAGGGTTCAGGTCTTTGCACAAACAAGTCAAGCAAAAACACGTTTCCTTAGAGTTTCTGCTTATTTCTCCGGAAGCCCCTGTACAGCTGCCTTTTCTTGGCCCTTCTCTTTTCTCCTTTGTCTTCAGAGCAAGAGACTCTCCTCACAGGCAATGATGCGGAAATGCCACCAGAGCCTTTCACGTTTCATTTTCATGAACCGGGGACCAGTATTTGGGTTTGGCCAGTTTGTTCCCCAGGGACCTCTAACCCCTTTGGAAGTGGATGTACCGCTCCAATGGACAGTTGTGCCCTTTCATGCCACCATAACCACCAGACTCCTCACCCCATGTCCTTTCTGTCTCCTGGCTCTGCCTCCTCGGAGGCCTTCTGCCATTCTTGCTCATAGCCAGTAAACCATGTGGCCCTTTTCTATCTTGCAAAGAGTCAGACGTGACTTAGTGACTGAACAACAACTGTTTACCGTGACAACTTCCTATGGAGATACGAATCCAGAGCAGCCAACAGAGACACTCCCCATCCTGGGCATTGCCCAGGGAAATAATAAAGCAGTTACTTCTCATTTCTGAGTTGTGGTATCTAGGTCCCTGACCAGGGATGGAGCTCAGGCCCCCTGCATTGGAAGCCTGGAGTTTTAGCCACAGGACCACCAGGGAAGCCTTGAGGCTAGGCATCTTGAAGGACATATGAGAGACAGAAAGGACATTTATTCATGCAATTATGTTCTAGGCCGAGATACAGGTGATTTGCAGGTGGAAATATCATTTGATATTGACATTAGACCTACCAGGTCGCTTTCTTTCATTTTTACCTTGAGTTATAGGAAGTAGTGGGGTCTTCTCACACCTCAGAGTTTATGCTTAGGCTGGTGAGGGTTTTGTCCCATCTTGAGTGAAGTTCAGCTCCTACTTTACTCCTTAAGCCTTGGACTTGGAATGGCTTGTACTGGCCTGGAGGAAGGGATGCCTTCTCAAGTCACACAAAGATGCACTGCAGGTGAGAAGTGCCGAGGTTTGGCCCACAGCCCCACTCCATACCTGTCAAAGTCCCTAAGAAGACAGATGTTGCCTGCTCTTCTGCTGGGGCCCTATAGTCAGGGACCCAGCCACAGCGCCCAGAAGACAGGCTCTCAGTCAAGTTGGCTCCTCCCTCTTCCTCTGTTCCTGTCATTCTTGGGCAGATAAATGCCTTGTTCATCTGGTAAACTCCCAACTGAAAAGTCATCAGGGAAGGCTTATCCATTCCACACCACTGCCAAACTAATCCTCCATAATAATACCCTTTTACTACCCACCACTGGTCCCACCCTACAATATCCTTTTACCACCTACTGCTATGTCACTTTGTAAGAGTCAGTTTCTTTTTTGGTCAATATACATTTCCCTGATGGTCCAGCAGCTGAGACTCTACGCTCCCAAGGCAGGAGGCCTGGGTTCCATCCTTGGTCAGGGAACTAGACCCCACATGCCCTAACTAAGACTTGGTGCAGCCAAATAAATAAATAAATAAATAAATTTTTTAAAAAATTAAAAGGTAAAGGAGGATCCAGGGAAAAGTGAGTTTTCTTCATACACTCAATCCCAAGTTTCACATATTCTTTTCCCAGAAATAACTACTGTTACTAGTTGGTTTTTCTTCTTCCATAGATATTTTATGCATAAACAAACATGTAAATCAGTAACACTTCCCCCTTACTTTAAAACCTAAATAATATATTACACATATATTGTTTAGTACTTGCTCCTCCCTTCCCATTATTAATAGAGATTAAATAGTCTTTATATCTGTGGGTTTAGATCCACCTCATTAAAAAACAAAAGTCTCAAGGTGTGGTGTCTGTACACTTAGATCCATCTTTCTTTCTCGTTTTTAATTTTTGGCCATACCACGACGCAAGGCATGCAGGACCTTAGTTAGTTCCCTGATTAGTGATTGAATCTGCACCCCCTGCAATGGAAGCGTGGAATCTTAACCACTGGACCAGCAGAGAAGTCCCTCACCTCATTCTCTTAATCTCATGTTATAGCTGTATCACAGTGGTTCCCAATCTAGGGTGACTTTGTATCCCACCCTCTCCAGTCAAGAGAAGACTTTGGTTATTAGGACTGGGGTTTTCACAAACATCCAATGTGGGTAAAGGCCAGGAATATTGCTAAATATCACACCAAACACAGGACTTCCCTGGTAGTTCAGATGGTAAAGAGTCTGCCTGCAATGCAGGAGACCCCGGTTTGATCCCTGGGTTGGGAAGATCCTTTGGAGAAGGAAATGGCAAGCCACTCCAGTATTGTTGCCTGGGAAATCCCATGGACAGAGGAGCCTGGCAGGCTAGAGTTGGACATGACTTAGGATTTAAACAACAATAAACATTACACAGTAAACAACAACAATATTAAAAATCAGAGACATTACTTTGCCGACAAAGGTTCATCTAGTCAAAGCTATGGTTTTTCCAGTAGTCATGGATGTGAGAGTTGGACTATAAAGAAAGCTGAATGCTGAAAAATTGATGCTTTTAAACTGTGGTGTTGGAGAAGAATCTTGAGAGTTCCTTGGACTGCAAGGAGATCCAACTAGTCCCTCCTAAAGGAAATCAGTCCTGCACATTCATTGGAAGGACTGATGCTGAAACTGAAACTCCAATACTCTGGCCACCTGATGCGAAGAACTGACTCATTGGAAAAGACCCTGATGCTGGGAAAGATTGAAGGCAGGAGGAGAAGGGGACGACAGAGGATGAGATGGTTGGATGGCATCACCGACTCAATGGATATGAGTTTGAGCAAGCTCTGGGAGGTGGTGATGGACAGAGAAGCCTGGCGTGCTGCAGTCCATAGGGCTGCAAGGAGTCACGACTGAGTGACTGAACTGAACTGAACTGAAACAATATCAGGACAGTCCGCACAGTAAAGAATTATCTGGCCTCAATTGCCAATAGTGCTGAGACTGAAAAATTTTGCTGTATAATAACTCAGTTAGCCAGGTTCTCTGTTGATAACCATTTAGGTGGTTTCTAATATTTTGATATATAGACCCTGCTGTAGTGACAATGGTATAAATTGGAGTTCTTAGTTGCAGACGATATGATTTACTTTAGTTTAAGCAGAAAGGGATTATAATAGGGGATGACCACATTTTGGAGAACGTTAACAGTCAAGCTTGAGGGGTTTCCCTGGTGGTCCAGTGGCTAAGACTCCTCACTCCCAATGCAGAAGGCCCCTGGTCAGGGAACTAGATCCCACCTGCCATAACTAAGATCGAAGATCCCAAGTGCTGCAACTAAGACCCTGTGCAGCCAAATAAGTAAATATTAAAAAAATTAAAAACAACATGTAGGCTACAGAGAACCGGTCTGAGGGCTGCTGCATTTCACACCACCAGACTGCATTTGGGGCTTTGAGGGAGAAGCAAAAACAGACAGAACTCTGAAGTACTAGGGTTCATTGCTATCTGCCAGGGCGAGCAGAGGAGGAGAAGGCAGGGAAGAAGCTAAATGGCCAAAGGGAAAGGTGGGAGGGGGAGCAGGGATGGCCAGTAAGGAGACTTTGAAGGACAAGTGAGAGGCCCCTTTGTTTCAGAAGAGGTTCACTGAGAGAGATAAGCCTGGAAAAAGAGTCATGTGAGGGAGCGTTTCAGAAGTCACAGTTGGAGCCTGTTACTCGCGAGCGCTAGCGTGCAGCTCTATGAGTGCGGTTCCCTGACTCTGCCATCCCTTCTGCCTGTTCCAGCACTTCCTTGGCTGGTTCATGAACTCCCCCTTACCCTGGCTTCAGTGTTTCCACCTTTCTTTCCTCTTCTGTGGTTGTCTACTTGCTGGATGACTCGCTCTCCCGGAAGTTTCCACAGTCCTTGATTTCAAGTTACATCAGTTACCACGTTTGATCCAAGTACACTTTGGATTCGGTGCGTCTCACCTGCATCTCACCCCCAGGCAATAAGGTCCTTTTTAGTCCTTCCCTCTCTAGGTCTGCCCCAGGCTTGGTACATACTATGCAGTGCTCAAGCGATGTTTGCTGAAGCACAGGAGTTAAGGGCAGAAATTCTGAGCCAGGTTGCCTGGGCTAGGAACCTAGCTTTTCCACTTTCTGTGTAGCCCTGGGCACAGCTTTTAACCTTTCCATCCCTATTTGTTCATCTGTAAAATGTAATCCTCAGGTCAACATTTTACTGTGAAGAAGAAAATTAAACAAGCTACATTCGGCACTCAGAACAGTGCTTAATACTCAAAAAGTCTTATCAAAGTGCTATGTTATTATAAATACGTTCTCTATATAAATATTATTAGTATTTATTTATTTTTGGCTGTGCGCAGGCTTTTCTCTAGCTGTGGCGAGTGAAGGCTGCTCTCTAGTCAGGGTGCATGGGCTTCTCACAGCAGCGGCTTCTCTTGTTGTGGAGCATGGGCTCTAGGGCGCACCGCTTCAGTAGTTACGGCTCCTGGCTCTAGAGCACAGCCTCAACAGTTGCAGCTCACAGGGTTGGCTGCTCTGATGCATGTGGAATCTTTCCAGATCAGGGATCAAATCGGTATCTTCTGCTTGGCAGGTGGATTTGGAAACCCTATAAATACTATTATTAGATGTTATCTTTGTTATTAAATTGCTTCATCTATTTTGTACCCTAAAGCATCCTTGTTACTCAGAACAGTCCCTGGAACTCTGTAGATACTTTTTATATATTTGCAGAATCAATGAATGCATGAGTGATGGAATTCCCTCTGTTTGTCCTCATTCTAGTGTGACAGTGCCCTTCCAGTAAGGCTGGGGTGGGCGACAGGGTGTTCAAGTGCCATTAGGGCCTAAATCAGAAATTTAGAAGTTTGTGGATATAGTCCACAAGTATTTCTCTAGGAAAACGTGTCTAAAACGTGTCTACAAACGAAGCTCTGGTAACTCAGGTCAAAGGTAAATTGGGAGGGAACATCTGTATGGCACATGTACCAGGAATAACCTCCTTTGTCTTGTTTTAGTAGATACTTTCAAATTTCCTTCTCTGGAACTTTGACTAGAGTGCAAGTTGCAAGTTAATTTGAATTTCACATTTTGTCCTCGTTCTTGTAGAGAGTGAAAAGACTTCAGAATACTGCAAAGTGTTCATATAACCAACAGAAGGAGTGTTTTTGTAGCTGCACAGACCTGGATTCGAATCAGGATACCTGTTCTATAATCACGGATTGTTCTTGGTCGGAGTCTTATTTCTCTTTTCTATAAAATGGGGATAGCTTACTTTCTTCATAAGACTGTGTTGGGAAAGCATTTAATTGTGCATTTTGAAACGACTTCAGCTCTACACAAATATCAGTTACTACTGGATCTCCACATTGGTTTCTTGATAGAGTTTCAGGAAAACATCTGTGAAAGGGTGGGAGATAGCTATCTAATCTCAACGCTCTTTGAGATCCGGAGGGTTTGGGCTTTCCCGTCCAACAGCTAGTCAGGGGCCGAGGCTTGAGGACGCTGGGTGGGCGATCAGTGCTTGATCAAACTAGGACCGAAGGGTCTGGGCTAAACTCCCTGCTTTATTTCTTTCATGTCAAAAGTCACAATCTACAAACCCTGATAAGGACTCAAGAGAGGTAAGCCAAAAAGAAGATGAGTGAAAACCGAGACGCTGAGAGAGGGTCTGTGTCTGTTGTCTCGGGAGGAACATTAGAGCCAGAGAGGGAGGATGTGCCGGAGGGAGTTCGCGTCTGAAAAAGTGGAAGGGGAACGGAACGCAGGAACTCCACACCCCGAGTGAAAGTGAGGCCCAGTGAAAGGGGCCAGCCTGTGGAATTTCGGTTCCCGCCCTACGACTCCCGGCTTTGACTACAGTTCCGCCCGCAGCAGCCCAGGGCCCCTTGCCCCGCCCCCAGGGGTTAATCGGATCGTACCATTATGCCATCCTAGGGGCGGAGGTGAAACGTGGGCTAGTCTTGCAAAGCAAATAGTTCTTTGTCAGAAAAAACAGGGTTATATATATGATCTGAACGTTTCTTAGTTAATATATTTCCTTTCTGCCTGCTAGGATCCTCTATACTCCCTGAAGAGTGCCAGGAGTCCGGCCATGTTTCCCCCTTTCCTTTCCGTAGTTGGTACGTTCCCCCGGGAGACGTAGGCGGGGAGGCGTACATAAACCTCGACGCAGGAGGCGGGGTTGCTCAGTCCTCGAGGCGTCGGTGCTCTGTAGTGTTGGAACCTTCTTGCTTGTCGGCCTGTGCGCGCGTGCGCGGACATGGCCTCAAACGGTATGTAAGGGCGCGAGGCGATCGTGGCGCGCCGGCCCCGGACCTCATTCCCTCCCAGTCCGGCTTTTGTTTTTCGGTGGGACCCGGGCGGCTATCGAGTGCAGGATCTTTTCCTCGCACCACTGGCTAGAAGCAGCGGAGAGGGGTGGAAGGGGGAGGCCGATGTCGCCATTTTGTTTTGCTCATCTGGCGCCTCGCGTGGGGCGGGAGGTCGTCCCTTCGTTGCCCCCTTCCTTGAGGTGAGGGTTGGGAGAGACGCGGCTTAGTGGTTGGGAATGGGAGGCATGGATGGAAATGCTCGGTCTCCGTATCTTCTTCTCCCCCTCGTCCCCAGCCCCGCGCTCGGGCCCGCTTTGTCGCAGTGCTGCATCCGGGCACTCGGAGGAGCGCGCACGCGCTTTGCTAGCCCCTCCTCCCCTTTCTGGCGGCGCGAACCGCCCCCCCCCCCCCCCCGGTCTCCTGTCGGCCCTGCTTTTTGTCGCGAGACCCTCGGCTGGAGGCTCCGCGGCGCGCGTCCGGTGTGGGCCGCGCCCCCGGGGTCCTTCGGGAAGGGGCGGGACCGCCTCGTTCCCGCCTCGCTTGCCACGCGGCCGGAGGCGGAGGCTCGGGGTCTGGGCCGCGCGCCCGCTTAACGGATGGGGGTGGGGGGCTGGGGAGTGGTCCAACGGTCTTGAGGACTGGGCCCGAGGCCTTTCCCGCCTGAATTTCCTCTTACAGAGGTGGGAACTGAAAAGAACGGTCGCCTGGGGCCACACCCTCTCTCGGTGCTTTGGCTCTTTCCTGCGGGGGAAGCGCCTCGTTTCCTGTATCGAGGAGATGAGCCGATCAGGCCCGTGCGTCTTCCATGTGGCGTTTTAAAAAGCACTTTCGCTGCTTTGGATTCGCCTAGTATTCCCGCAGCCCCGAGTTAGCCAAGAGGGATAGGAAAACACACTTGTTTGGGAGCCACAGGGCTGGGGGGTTGAGTACCAGCCAACGTGCTGATCAGAGTGCTCTCTTCCCTTGGTTAGCTGGCTTTGCACCAGAAACTCCCATTTCCAGGCTCCAAGATTGGGCAAAGGGTGAAGCGTGGCGTTTTGTGAGACATTCTTGTTCTTTGGATTGAGAAAGCGGAGGCTCCCTTCGGAACAGTTCTGCCTCTGGCTTGAATTAAAAACCTGTCCTGCTGAAACAGCTGTGTGATTTCAGCCTAACTCTTGGCGATGTCTTCTTTCTCGAGGGAGCGTGGGAAAGAAATGTGTAAATCTTTGCAGTTCTGACATCGATTGAAGTTGCGGACAGGTTGCTGCTGTCCGCTAGCACTCTTGCTTTTTCGAGTACTTAAGGCGTCTTTCTTGGTTTTGTGGAAATGCGCTTTCTCGTTGCGTTTTTCATTGTAAGAAAACTTGTCTGGGGTCTCACCAGACTGCCCCTCTCCATAGAGTTTCATGAGGGAATATATGCCTCCTTTGTTGATTTTCTTATCTGGGGACCCGGAAGCTTAAGTCTTTAAGCTCGTCTATTCTGAGAAATGGCTGAAGGTAATATAATCCTGTTTTTCTTTTGCAGACTATACCCAACAAGCAACCCAAAGGTGAGTGTCCTTTCTGGACTTACAGAGTTTGTAGAGGGCGAGGGTGGTTAAGGTGTCTTTTCCTGAGAGCACTGTTTTTTTCTCCAGCTATGGGGCCTACCCAACTCAGCCTGGGCAAGGCTACTCACAGCAGAGCAGTCAACCCTACGGGCAGCAGAGTTACGGTGGCTACGGCCAGTCTGCGGACACTTCGGGCTATGGCCAGAGCAGCTACGGTGGTTCTTACGGACAGACCCAGAATAGTGAGTCTTAGTGGGTCACCCCACCTCTTCTGCTCTTTGTGAATGTTGCTTTTCTTAAACCTAAGCAGTGCTGAAACATTCCCCTTAACCAGTCTTTGACCCTTAAAGCTCTTTGATGTTTTGAGTCCTTTGAAACAAAAAGACTTAATTGGTTTGTAATCCTGCTTCCTTTTCTTTTCTGTTACTTTTTACTTTTCTGTTTATGCTGCTATTTTCCCAATTTCCCCTAAGCATGAAAGTGAAATGAAGGTGGGAGGAATATTCTCTAGAGGGAGAAATGCTTTAGGCTTTTAAAGAGGGAAAATGACTTGCTTGAAGACGTTTGAAGTCAGGTGGCATCGCATGGATACACCAGGAAGTGGAATTTGCCCTGAGGTCCCTGGAGTGTAAATAAAACGCCTTGTCTTTATTTGTTCTGCCAGGGGCGGGCAGGTTAAAGTGCTGTTAGTGACAGATCTCTTGGGCTGTGACTAGTGGTGGTCCTGGAGGCTGGCTTTGGGGGTGTGTGGTATGAGATTAGAACTTAAAACTTGAGTAGAAGTTGAAACACGGCTTTCAGGTAGAAAGGTAATCTCTTTAGCTATGAGTTGCAAGATTGCCAAGCATTTTCTAAGAAGTTGACTTACCAAGTACAGGAGGCATTAAGTGGTATACAGTGCTGTTCTCAGTGCATTCCCTGCCTGTTCTCTTTCCTCATAGCTTCTGTGACTTCCCTTTTCCTTTCCTTGTAGCAGGCTACGGCACGCAGTCAGCTCCCCAGGGATATGGCTCAACTGGTGGCTATGGCAGTAGCCAGAGTTCTCAGTCGTCTTACGGGCAACAGTCTTCGTACCCTGGCTATGGCCAGCAGCCAGCTCCTAGCAGCACCTCAGGAAGGTAAGGAGTGGGTGTGGAGAGGACTGAAAAGATTAGGGGTTCAGCAGTGGGAGTAATTACCAGGGGTAATGGAGGAGAGGTGGTCTCTGTTGGGGCAGAGAATGGGATGTACCAGAAGTGAAGTCCTGGACACACTGGCATTGTGACTCTTGTCTTTTTCTCTTCCCCTAGTTACGGTAGCAGTTCTCAAAGCAGCGGCTATGGGCAGCCCCAGAGTGGAGGCTATGGCCAGCAGTCTGGCTATGGTGGGCAGCAGCAAGGCTATGGGCAGCAGCAGAGCTATAACCCGCCTCAGGGCTACGGGCAGCAGAACCAGTACAGTAGTGGTGGTGGCGGCGGCGGAGGGGGTGGCGGAGGTGAGAGGTTTCCTTCTGCTCTGTCTCATCCCTGCTTTTCGCGAGAAATTGTATTCTAGGCCCTTACCCTGAAAGGGTTCTTAAAAACCCCAGCTTTATCTGCATTTCTATTGATGTTTATTTCCTGGCACTCTTGAACTGTTTCATGCCACCCCCCAGTCTGTTTTGTCCTTTTTAAAGGCAAGCTGTTCTTTCCTGACAGGTAGCTATGGCCAAGATCAGCCCTCCATGAGCGGTGGTGGCGGCAGCGGTGGTTATGGCAACCAGGACCAGAGTGGTGGCTACGGGGGAGGCCAGCAGGACCGTGGGGGCCGTGGCCGGGGCGGTGGCGGTGGTTACAACCGCAGCAGTGGCGGCTATGAACCCAGAGGTCGTGGAGGTGGCCGTGGAGGCAGAGGCGGCATGGGGTAGGTGTCTTGTGAGCCAGGGAGTACCATCAGTGGGACGGGAGGAGGGTTGCATGAGTCTCCCTTGACGCCTAGTCCTGTAGTGCATGGTTAGTCTGATCTGGGAATTTGTGAGGGCTTTGAGTTGGGGTCTTGACTGTTTCTTTTTCGTACATCCATCCCCATTTTATTTTTGTGAGAACTTGGGAGCCTGAACTTCTACCCACACTTCTGTACAGAGATTTGAGTACTGACAACTTTCATCTCTAAAGAAAAAGAAATGTAGGGGTGTATGTGGATTGGAGTCATTGATATCCTAGGCAAGAAACATGGAAGTAAAGGCTTCTTTCTCTGCAAGGGAAACCGATGATCCCACTCCTGGTGACAGGGAAACTTGTTACTTGTATTCCCATGTGTCCGCTAAAGGAGCTGTCAATGGTTAACCTGACTTGAGCTTCCAGGAATTGGCTACTCTCTCTTCCTGTATTCTCTAGTCACTTGAATCCACGAACTTGACTTGTACTAATCTGACGGACTGTAATGATTTTGTGTGTGACTTGGTTCATGGGGCTCTCTGAAGTGTGCAGACCTTTTGGACAAAGTACAGTACACTCGACAGTGGTCTCCCACCTACTTGCTCCACTGTCCCCCTTCCTCCGGTTACTTGTCCAGCTGGACCTTCTTTCCTCCCCTTCCTGCTGAAGCTGAAGTAAAACCTTAGATTTGATGTTAGAGCATTTGTCAAGTCTGTTGGTAAATAACGATTGGAGGCACCCTTCTCTGTCTCTCTTGAGAAGGGGAGGAATGTCAGTGTGTTACTCCTTTTGGGGAAAAAGTAAGTTTTTAAAAAAGAGTTTGTGTATGGTAAGTATTCAGAGGGGGGGTGGGGGCAGTGCCAAAAACCTTACAGAAATAAGGAAAACTCTTGTGTGCGTGTGTTTATAATGCAAAACTTTAAAAAAAGAAAAGCAACTGTTATGTGACTGTTAACTTGCTCTGCATTTTATGTGCCACAGGTATGAAAGGTGACATTGCAAAATACTCCGCTCTTCTCGCAGTGTAGAAGGGGTGACCCCGGGGGTGGGGAGAGATCAAAACCAGCTCAGTAGTTAGGGAAGGGCTTAGCTAAGTTTTGTCTCGCTTTAAGGGGAAATTGCCTTTGGTTTTGACTTTTTATGGAAAGGGGTTGGGTCTGCTTGCTGCTTTCAAAGCAAAAAAACAAACAAAAAAAAATCACAAAAATGTGTTCAGGGCTACCCCAGCCTGGTGTGAAGTGTCTTCTGGGTAAACTGGGGGTAGGGTTTTTTAAACCAACTACTGGGTTGGCAACTGCTTGCGACAAGAGGAAAAACATCTGCTACGTCGGAAGAACGGCCAAGGAAAATGGGTCATTTTTTTTTTTTTTTCCTAGAGGAAATAGATATATAACCTTTTAAGCAAAATCCTTAACAATTGTGTCTGAGAAATTGCACACGTGTGTGTGACATGCTCACAGGTCAGACAAGGGGTGGTCAGGAAGGGGAATGTATTTTAGTAGCCACTTGCATTATCATTTTCCCGAAACACCTACCTATGTTTGGGGAATGTTGAACAAAACCAAAAACCGCCCTTTTGTAGCCGTTGGAAGCTTCATGTCCTTTCTTCTAACTTGTCTTCTCCAGCGGAAGTGACCGTGGTGGCTTCAATAAATTTGGTGGTAAGTGAACAGAGTTTCCAAAATTCCCAACTCCCAGCAATGCTTTGTCTGATTGTTCATTTGCAGTTGTCTTAGCGTGTTTTAAGTGTCAAAAGTTTTGGAGTGTCCATATCCACCTCCAGAAAGGGGTGGGGTGGAATGCCACCTGCTGCCAGATGTGTGCTAACCTGGAGGCAGGCAGGGAGTAAGACTCAGCAGTCGTCTGGTACCAAATTGGTTTGACCCAGGTTAATAAGCGGTGTTTAGGAGGCCTCTTGACGAGTGTCGCCACACCCGGCAGTTAGTGACCACCGTTACGAGAAACTGGAGAGTGTGCTGGAGCATGTGGTGCCAACTTGGCTTTAGGATCGATCCTTTGATCAGTGTGTCCGAGGCTTGTGTGTGTGTGTGTGTGTGTGTGTGTGTGTGTGTGTGTGTGTAACAACCTCCAAACGTTTTAATTCTGGACGAGGGATGAAGTATTGCCCTGCCCTGAGGATGGTGACGTTGGTATATATTTATGTATTAAATACTGAATGGTGTCAATGCAATCCTACATACACGTATTTAAACTCAACTCAGATGGGCTAAATAGCAACTAGCTCTGGGCAGGAAGGTGTGAACTGCTTCCAAGAAAGGTTGGGAGCATGTGTGGCTCATGGGAAATAATCAGGTCTTAATAACAGCACAAACTGAATTCATGGAAAAATGGCAAATTGGAGAAGTCTCCCAGTAAGCTGGAACTTTTCTGGTCTGGTTAACTAACAAAGGGTTTCTTGATTTGTCTCAACATGTAAAGCCAAAGGCTTGGGTTCATGATTTAGGTGTGTCATTGAGTGTGGGTACAACATTTATATATGGTGAATTCAGATAAACTTTGGGCGAAGATGGTCTCTGGAAAAAAAAAATAGAGGCTGCATTATGGAAATAAGATTTCTGGTCTGTTCCCTGGGACATGCTTAAAACATACAATAGCTATTTTGTATGATTTTTATTTTCATGTGGTTTTTGGGGAAACAACATGGTTTTAAGACTGGTTTCGAAAGATGACATTAAAAATTGTGCCACAAGGGATAAGTGTCTTTGGTGCTAAAGTTTGGAGAAACTGTATGAATGCATATCACATTGCTGGTGGTGAGCCCATTTCTCTCTGGGGCGAGAGAAGAGGGCCAAGCTGAGTTGGTTTGTTAACTTCAATGGGTCTCCCTCCTAGCCCTCCCAGTCTGTGCTGAGGACATTTCCCAGCCTGAGCTGGGGGAGGCAGCATTTTCTGAAGTGTGGAGTTGTCCCTGTGGGGACTCAAGTTACATGCAGACCTTAAGAAAAGGGGCCTGTGTCTTTCCCAGACCTGCCTAGGGTTTTCTCTGGGCAGGCAACCCAGAACAGGGTTTGGAGTGAGGCTGGCTGTGAGCACTTACCTGATATTTTGCAAAAGTTTGGATTTGGTGTTAATTTTTTTGCTTGTCTTTCTCAGCCTCTTAACTAACGGCTCCTCTTTCCTTGTTTTTTTTGTTTTTTTGTTTTTGTTTTTTCTTCTATGTCATTTAAGGCCCTCGGGACCAAGGATCACGTCATGACTCTGGTAAGTCCGCAGGTGGCAGGAAAGAAAGGCAAAAGTGGTAGCAGGACTTTCCTTGGATGTTGTTCAAACTTAAGGGAATCTGAAGAAGAGCGTTTAGGAGTAGCTGTGTTGAATAGTGTATTTAACAAGAAAGACACAGGGACGCACTTAGTGTATGTCTTGTTTTGATGATGTTTGTATAGGGCTTCCCTGGTGGGAATGCTGCATTTTAGTGTAAAATTAGTTTCTTGGGGGTCTTCAACTGAAAGTTGACAAACACTGGTGTGGTCTTGGGCAGTTAAATCCTGAGCCCTGGATTCTTTTATGAATTTCAACATATTTTAAGGGGTAGTTGTAAAACTAAATTTTAATTTGTGAAGCGGCTAGCATACAGGCACTCAGATAATGAAGCAGAGTTGGAGAGTTGGAGGACCTACAGCACCAGTACTTTATATTAATTGGTTTAGAAATTTTCTTTCTTGGAAAGCTAAGTATCAAAGTTCAGGTTACTAAGTGTCACTGACTTATCTTATTTCTGGTTGTTTCCTGTCTCCATGTTTCCTGCTGTGTTGGGCAAGCAGAACAGGATAATTCAGACAACAACACCATCTTCGTGCAAGGGCTGGGCGAAAATGTTACAATTGAGTCTGTAGCTGATTACTTCAAGCAGATTGGTATCATTAAGGTACTTATGGGAACTTCTCTGGCAGTCCAGTGGCTAGGACTCCTTGCGTCTACTGCAAGGGCACGGGTTTGATCCCTCATTGGGGAACTAAGATCCCCCCGGCCCCAATAGAGAGTGGCTATGTCCCCCCCAACCCCGAAAGAAAGACCAAAGGTACTTCTGGAGCAGAGTGGGTGCATTCTATTAGTGCTGCAGGCTTTGGGATTTCATACCTTCCTGAAAATAGAAGTCTTAATGGTTGCCTGCTTCATTTGTTGAGGAAAAAGCATTAACTGTTGCCATTCCAAAGGGAATCATTTTAACACAAAAAGGTACAATTGATTAAAAAGATGATTAAAACTTTCGAATTTGTAGTCTATAATCTTTGTCATTTAATATTGAAGGGAGAAGCAGTTAACAGTCGATGGCTTTCTTTCAAGCTATGTATGAAATAGGAAGGTATGGTTTTGATAGTGCTGTATTCTCTGATAGACTGATGTGATCTCATGTTGCTTTCTTCAGACAAATAAGAAAACAGGACAGCCCATGATTAATCTGTACACAGACAGGGAAACAGGCAAGCTGAAGGGAGAGGCCACGGTATCATTTGATGATCCACCTTCCGCCAAAGCAGCTATTGACTGGTTTGATGGTATGTCTGAGGAGGCTGGGGAGAGGGCAGCTAGCTTGGGGAAACAGGCTGCATTTTAAGGGTTTCTTTGAGTCTTCCAAGACTTAACAGCACTACCCTGTTGGTGTAGTCTTATATTTGGTTATGTTTCATGAGATTGTAAACATTTGTAAGAAGGCAGAGTCTTCTCTTGATTGTACCAGGTATACTTTGGGACCCACAGGTCGTAGGTCTTAATTAGAAGTCTCTTTTATACCTCCTTTATTTCTTATAGGTAAAGAATTCTCTGGGAATCCTATCAAGGTCTCATTTGCTACTCGGCGAGCAGACTTCAATCGGGGTGGTGGCAATGGTCGTGGAGGCCGAGGGCGAGGAGGTAAGGAGCTCTTTGTGTTGCTGTAAAGAAGTGATGGGGAGAGAAGAGGGAAGGAGGATGGTAAGGGCTTGTGTGGGAAAGACAGGGTAACCACACTTGGAAGGTGAGCAGACCTGTTCTTCGCTCTGTTCTAGGACCTATGGGCCGTGGAGGCTATGGAGGTGGTGGCAGCGGCGGCGGTGGCCGAGGAGGATTCCCCAGTGGTGGTGGCGGTGGCGGAGGACAGCAGCGAGCAGGGGACTGGAAGTGTCCTAATCCGTGAGTGAAACTGCTTAATTTTTTTCTCAGCCCTCTTGTACATGTGCCCTTTGATGTTAGGTTGTATGCCAAGTTGTTGCTTCAGTCCTGTCTGACTCTGCAACCCCAAGGACTGTGGATTGCCATTCCCTTCCCCAGGGGATTTTCCCAACCTGGGGATCAAACCCAAGCCTCTTATGTCTCCTGTGTTGGCAGGCAGGTTCTTTACCACTAGCACCACCTTGACCTTAGGACAGAGCTTGTAGTTTCTGCTAATGTCAGGGATAGGCGTGGCTGGAAGTCATCTAGACTGGGCTCAGTAACCTGCAGTCTTTGTCTCTGCTCCTGAGAAACGGGCCTCTTTGCTTTTCCGAGGCCTCATTTTCCTCACGTATCCCTGGGGTCACTGGAATCTTCATAGTTCTAGGCCTTGGCCATTTCCACCCCCCTCCTACACACATTAATTGTCTTATTTTTCCTTAGTACCTGTGAAAACATGAACTTCTCTTGGAGGAATGAATGTAACCAGTGTAAGGCCCCTAAACCAGATGGCCCAGGAGGGGGACCAGGAGGCTCTCATATGGGTAAGGAAGAGGCAGAGCTGGTGTTGGGATCTGCAAGGAGGCTAGACAGGGGGAGGGAGGATGGGTCTGGGGGATGTGATAGAGGGTTGAATCATATTTCTTTATTTCCTAGGGGGTAACTACGGAGATGATCGTCGTGGTGGCAGAGGAGGCTATGATCGGGGTGGCTACCGAGGCCGAGGAGGGGACCGTGGGGGCTTCCGAGGGGGCCGGGGTGGTGGGGACAGAGGTGGTTTCGGCCCTGGCAAGATGGACTCCAGGTAAGTAAGACTAAATTGAAAGGGAACTAGAGCAGTTGACCAGAGGTCATGGGATTGCAGGGTTTGGGGAGCGTGGTTTCATTTTGAGGGCGGGGTTGGGAAGCTGAGACTTATGCTTGGGTAGGAGACAAGGGAAGGAAACTTACCTGGGGGAGCTAGTCTGGATGCCCATGTGCCCTCCGTGCCCAGGGAGACGAGCTGTCTCGGGGTGGGTAGCAGGGCAGGTTGGGTTTTGGGGGTGGATGGGTAGAGAGGTTGGAACCCAGACCTCATGGATGCTCTTTCTTGCAGGGGTGAGCACAGACAGGATCGCAGGGAGAGGCCGTACTAGCCTGGCTCCCGAGGCCTTGGAGCAGCTTTCTTCCTGTACCCAGTGTTACTGCCCTCATTATTTTGTAACCTTCCACCTCCTGATCACCCACGGGTTTTTTGTGTCGGACTATGTAACTGTAACCATACCTCTGGTTCCCATTAAAAACCATCATTTTAGTTAAATTTTCTTCCTTTACCCCCTCTTCACTCCTGGAGCGTGGATGTCCAGGTCAAGAACGTGGGGAGTTTTTCCTCTATTCAGATCAACCAACCTGCCTTGTGGGAACTGGAATAAATTTGTTTGTTCCCGCTCAGCAGGAACTAGAATAAAGTGTTTGATACTTGGTTCAGGGGAGCAAAGGTCAAGTGTATCCTTGAAAGTAGAGATTAAACTTCTCTATTCACAGTAAAAATCAGATGAATGAAAGGGGTAAATGAAAAACATCGTGTGTTGCCCCCCATTTTTGTCCAGCCATGTGGAAATTTTTCTTCTACTGTGTTGATTGATGTGCTGATTTTTGTGGGCTTATTTTTAGCAGTTTTGTTCCTTTTAAGGAGTTCTGGCACTTTTCTAAGGGTGGGACTCAAACAAATTAAACTTTGAGGGTGATACTCAAGTTTGATTGACCCTGATTAGATCATGTAGTTAACCAGTTGGGTTTTTTCCCCAGGAAGGGGAGAAACTGAGCACCTGCCTAGTGGCAGATAGGCTGTTCACAAGTTTTCGCAGATGGAAAACGAAGTGCCTGGGTTCTGTAGCTCTCACAGTCAGGAAATGGTTTGACGCCAGGATGCAGTCCTTGTCATCTTCCAACTTGATTTTCATTTCTTGGCGTTTCTTTGTGAAACAAATTCCTACCCCAAACATTTATTTGCTTCAGTTCAGTTCAGTCGCGTCCGACTCTACGACCCCATGAATCGCAGCACGCCAGGCCTCCCTGTCCATCACCAACTCCCGGAGTTCACTCAGACTCACGTCCATTGAGTCAGTGATGCCATCCAGCCATCTCATCCTCTGTCGTCCCCTTCTGCCTCCAATCCCTCCCAGCATCAGTCTTTTTCCAGTGAGTCAACTCTTCAAATGAGGTGGCCAAAGTACTGGAGTTTCAGCTTTGGCATCATTCCTTCCAAAGAAATCCCAGGGCTGATCTCTTTCAGAATGGACTGGTTGGATCTCCTTGCAGTCCAAGGGACTCTCAAGAGTCTTCTCCAACACCACAGTTCAAAAGCATCAATTCTTCAGCGCTCAGCCTTTTTCACAGTTCAACTCTCACATCCATGCATTGCTCCATACATGACTATCTCAAATCCATACACGATCGTTTTCTGAATGTTGAGCTTTAGGCCAACTTTTTCACTCTTGTTTCATCAAGAGGCTTTTTATTTCCTCTTCACTTTCTGCCATAAGGGTGGTGTCATCTGCATATCTGAGATTATTGATATTTCCCCCGGCAATCTTGGTTCCAGCTTGTGTTTCTTCCAGTCCAGCATTTCTCATGATGTACTCTGCATAGAAGTTAAATAAGCAGGGTGACAATATACAGCCTTGATGTACTCCTTTTCCTGTTTGGAACCAGTCTGTTCCATGTCTAGTTCTAACTGTTGCTTCCTGACCTGCATACAGATTTCTCAAGAGGCAGGTCAGGTGGTCTGGTATTCCCATCATAGAATTTTCCACAGTTTATTGTGATCCACACAAAGGCTTTGGCATAGTCAATAAAGCAGAAATAGATGTTTTTCTGGAACTCTTGCTTTTCCATGATCCAGCAGATGTTGGCAATTTGATTTCTGGTTCCTCTGCCTTTTCTAAAACCAGCTTGAACATCTGGAAGTTCACGGTTCACGTATTGCTGAAGCCTGGCTTGGAGAATTTTGAGCATTACTTTACTAGCATGTGAGATGAGTGCAATTGTGCGGTAGTTTGAGCATTCTTTGGCATTGCCTTTCTTTGGGATTGGAATGAAAACTGACCTTTTCCTGTCCTGTGGCCACTGCTGAACTTTCCAGATTTGCTGGCATATCTTTCAGGATTTGAAATAGCTCAATTGGAATTCTATCACCTCCACTAGCTTTGTTCGTAGTGATGTCCACTTAACTTCACATTCCAGGATGTCTGGCTCTAGATGAGTGATCACACCATCGTGATTATCCGGGGCGTGAAGATCTTTTTTGTACAATTCTGTGTATCCTTGCCACCTCTTAATATCTTCTGCTTCTGTTAGGTCCATACCACTTCTGTCCTTTATCGAGCCCATCTTTGCATGAAATGTTCCCTTGGTATCTTTGATTTTCTTGAAGAGATCTCTAGTCTTTCCCATTCTGTTTTTTTCCTCTATTTCTTCGCATTGATCGCTGAAGAAAGCTTTCTTATCTCTTCTTGCTATTCATTGGAATTCTGCCTTCAGATGCTTATATCTTTCCTTTTCTCCTTTGCTTTTCGCCTCTCTTCTTTTCACAGCTATTTGTAAGGCCTTCCCAGACAGCCATTTTGCTTTTTTGCATTTCTTTTCCATGGGAATGGTCTTGATCCCTGTCTCCTGTACACTGTCACGAACCTTAGTCCATAGTTCATCAGGCACTCAATCAGATCTAGGCCCTTAAATCTATTTCTCACTTTCACTGTATAATCATAGGGATTTGATTTAGGTCATACCTGAATGTAGGCCTGGCTTAAGAGGATGCTGAATTTTAGGAAAAAAGACTTGGGAATGAGATAAGATGGTGAAAGGGGAAGGTTAGCTGAGAAAGTAAGATAAGGCTCCCTCCCCACAACACTAGTTTTCCTGAAGGTGGGACTCTGGGTATTGTCTCTTGAGACTGGTGTAATTAGGTCACATTCACATCTGCCAGTACTCAAAAGTCTTTGGTATTTTGAGAAAGGGAAGGGGTTGGGCCAATGAGTTGCCACCTCAATAGTGCCCCTTAACCTGATATATATTTCCTGACCCCAGAAAACTACCCCCTCCTTCCAACTCAAAACTTGAATTTAGGAAACTTGCCCACTCTTGCCAAGCAGTTGAAATTTGGCTACACAGAACTTATAACCAACAGCAAACAGTGTTTTTTGTTGTCAGAAGCACAGCTCATAAGAGTGCCTGGGACCCCTTGTGGGAAGTGCTTTTCTATTTCTGAAATTGTTGCCTTTAAGAGTTGATTCATCCTCAAACCTCTGGTGATTTGAGACGAGGCTGTGGCTTTGTCCAAAGGAATAGCTTTGGACCGCCCTGCTGGGTGGGACTTCCCTGGTGGCTCAGTCAGTAAAGCGTCTGTCTACAATTTGGGAGAACTGGGTTCGATCCCTGGGTCGGGAAGATCCCCTGGAGAAGGAAATGGCAATCCACTCCAGTACTATTGCCTGGAAAATCCCATGGACAGAAGGAGCAGCTTGATAGGCTACAGTCCATGGGGTACAAAGAGTCGGATACGACTGAGCGGCTTCACTTCACTGCTGGGTGGAGGTGTTCTGTCAAGAGAAGGTGGGGCATGGCTGAAGCTCTCCAGGCAGTGCTTCCATTTGGCTTGTGGAACTTGGTACTTAGGAGAATCCCTGAGATTTAGAGCCAAGGAAATGGCAGTGGTTTTCCCACCCTCTTCTGCTTTTGATCCATCTTAAAATGATGTTTGGTTTGAATGGCACGAACACAGCTGAGAGGTTTATGGGTGCTTCACCTGGTAGGGCTCTGGTGGTAGGGTTTGATGGTGGTTCCTTTATCCCTGCTGTTAGAGGTGAGTCTGGTCTCACCCAAGCTCTGGGAATAAGTGGGATTATTAGCAATTAGTTCTTGTCCTTTAAAAGGCTTCAGTGATTGGCCTCACCCTTCAGTAAAAGGAAATAGGGTCCTGGGCCTTCTCTGGTGGTCCAGTGGTTAAGGACTGCGTATTCCCAGTGCAGGGGGCTTGAGTTTGATCCCTGGTCAGGAAATAAGATCCACACGTGACAACAATGAAGGTCCTACTGTGCTACAACTGAGAGCTGAGGTGGTCAAACAAAAGAGTCCCGAGTGTCTAGTGGGTAGATGAGTTTGGGGGACTTTGAGGAGGATGGGTAGAGATGGGTGAAGACAGAAATAGCAACTGAGGGAAAGTTTTGGTGGTTGATTCCAGTGCCAGTTCATCCTTTGGTGAGAAAATAGACCCTGAGGGGTTTGAACTTTGGATCCTCTGCTCTTTGCTGTATTCCCCTGTAGGCAGCACCTGGCTGGTGATAGCCAGGCATGTTTTTTTGATGAGGATTGTAGGCTGGCTGGTCTTCTGAGTTCTAAAGAATATGTTATTATTAACTGAGTTACTGAAAATGTCCTGTGGTCTTGAAGCACTAGGCATCTGGCGTTTTTGAATTGGGACAGGCTAACTTAGGAGGAAGCCAGGGGGAGAATGTTACAGGTGGGTGGGGAGAAGTGTGATGCAGGTCTGATTGCCACTGCATGATTTAATCTTTTTCACCTTTGCCCCCCATCACGTACTGGATTTCAGTAGCTCAGATAATAGTGCAGAGGTTAGGTCATTGAGTCAATCATCCACCAGGGTTTAATTAAAAAATTTCTTTAATTGAATTTATCTGGCCGCACCATGAGTCGTGCAGGATCTTAGTTCCCTGACCTGTATTGAACATGAGCCTCCTGCAGTGGAAGGATGGAGTCTTAACCACTGGACTGCCAGGGAATTCCCTACCAGGGGTTTTTACCAGATCTCATCCCAGTACTAGTTTTATAGACACAGCTCGGGTCCATTGCAGCCATTGCTCTCCAGCGTTCCCAGAACTCAGACTACCTTTCCTACCTTTGGGCCCTCATAAATGACTCTTCCCTCTTGAACTTTTTGTGTTAATAGTTTTAGACAACCGGTTTCCACAAACATCTGTTCACCTCCCCATGCAGTGGTCTTCGTGCTGCTGGGTGTATAAGAACTGAGGAAGTAGTGTCAGGTGGAACTTGCCATCAGGTTTGACTTCTGGGCTTGTAGAAGTCTGGTTCACAGTCCTTATGGTGTTGGCTGTTAGAGCTTTAGGAGACCACTGACTCTAAAATTGCTATTTTTTTAAAATATTGAAGTATAGCTAATCACGTGTGATAATTTTGGGTGCACAACAGAGCAACCCAGTCATACACATGCATGTATCCATTCTCTCGTAAACTCCCCTCTCATCCAGGCTGGGACATAACTTTGAGCAGAGTTCCCTCTACTATACATAGGTCACTCCTTGTTGGTTAAAAAATTCTTAACACTCTTGAGGCAGGAACAGAAGTGTCATGAGATTGGGTCTGAGAATAGTGCTCTGTGGATGGATTGTGCTCTCAGCTTGTTGGATTGTGGTTTCAACCTTAAATCAGGGTAATGGTGCTAGTGAGGAGGGCTGTTTTAACAGGAAGGACAATTGAGAGCCACTAACATGGAGATTGGAGACAGAAAAGGAGCTAGGACTATGGGGTCTGATTGGAGATTCCTTGTATGTAGTGGGGGACCAAGCTCAGGCGATTCTGGATAGAGAATGCCAAGGAGGGAGGAGAAAAAACAAGGGAACAAGGAGCCAGGCTTTTCGGGTAGCGTCCTGCAGGTGTGCCACGGGGTGGCAGCGTTGCACCCGCGCTGCTTCCCAGTAGCTGTTCCCGCAGGATCCTTAGGGCTCTGTAGTGCAGCCCCCTCAGGGTTAACTTGTCTTAGATTTAGCCTGATGGCTATTTTATTATTTTTTTTAATTGGAGGATTATTACAATATTGTAATGGTTTTTGCCATACATCAGCCATGGGTATTTTGTTTTTCCCAGAATTAGAAGGGGAGTGGCCCCATCCTGTGTGCTCTTTGCCTGAATGAAAGTGAAAAGTGTTAGTCCTGTCAGATTCTTTGGCCCCATGGGGTGTAACCCACCAGGCTCCTCTGTCCGTGGAATTCTCCAGGCAAGAATACTGGGGTGGGTAGCTGTTCCGTCTCCAGGGGATCTTCCCAACCCAGGAATTGAACTGGAGTCTCCTGCAATGCAGGTGGATTCTTTACCAGCTGAACTACCAGGAAAGTCCATTGGAGTGGGTAGCCATTCTCTTCTCTAGGGGATCTTCCCGACCCAGGTATCAAACCCAGGTTTCCCGCATTGCAGGCAGATTCTTTACTTTCTGAGTCACCAGCAAGCCAAATCCCTGGAAAAAGTGACAGTGTAGTTGCTCAGTAGTTTCTGAGTCTGCAGCCCCATGGACTGTAGCCTGCTGGGCTTCTCTGTCCATTGGGATTCTCCAGGCAAGAACTGTGGAGTGGGTTGCCGTTCCCTTCTCCAGGGAATCTTCCTGACCGAGGGATCAAACCCAGGTCTCCAGTGTTGCAGACAGATTCTTTACCGTTAGAGCCACGAGGAGGGCTTTCCTTCTGCAAACCTTGGCAATCTGACCAAGGTGGCAAAGCCAAATCCTCTCTGGCAATGTGTGTCTTAAGTTGGATATGCACCTGAATCACTCTGCTGCTGCTGCTCCTGCTAAGTCGCTTCAGTCGTGTCCGACTCTGTGCGACCCCATAGACGGAAGCCCACCAGGCTCCCCCGTCCCTGGGATTCTCCAGGCAAGAACACTGGAATGGGTTGCCATTTCCTTCTCCAATGCATGAAAGTGAAAAGTGAAAGGGAAGTCGCTCAGTCGTGTCCGACTCTTTGCGACCCCATGGACTACAGCCTACCAGGCTCCTCCGTCCATGGAATTTTTCCAGGCAAGAGTACTGGAGTGGGGTGCCATTGCCTTCTCCAGAATCACTTGGCAGTGGGTTCTAAGTTAGCTTGTAGGTCCCTGTGCTGTACAAGTTCTCTAGCAATGTTGATGGTGCTGTTTGAGCAGCACACTCTTAGAGCCAGACTTTGAAGTCCTGCAGGGACTTGTCTGCTCACCACCTGCCCCCTCCGTGAAGGGGAACTTGATTTTGTATAAAACTTTCTCTGTAGACAGTTTGAGCCAGGAGCTAAGAAAAAGGTCACTCAGGGAAGGCTGGGCTCTACATATGGATTTTTCTAGTTAGCATATGCCCAGCTAACACAGACTATTTGTTCTGTTTGCTCTTATTTCAGTCTTGTGATGCTTATAGGTTTGGGCAGAACATGTCCATTGTTTCAGGTGCTTTTTGAAGCCATTGAACTAAGAACAAAAGTATCCTGGAGATCATTGTTGACAGTAATGGGCCAGTTGCTGCTAGGTGATGAGTTAGGTCCTATTATCCTTATTTTATAGCTGGAGATGCTGAGGTACAAACTGACTTCAAGTTTCATAACTGATGAGTGAGGTGGACCAGAGATTTAAATATTGTTTGGCTGTGGAAGTTGTGTGCTTAACTAGTATGCTGTGGCTGGTAGAACTGAGCTTCACCGTACTCTCCCTCCCTCCCCACCCCAATAAAAAGGAAAAAGAAAGCCCCCAAGAAGTCTTTCAACTTAGGGGAGCTGTTTTTTAGAAACTTATCTTGCCTCAGGCCTGCAGTGGATTTTGTACCTGCTCTGTTTGAGCATCTGCTGTGCAGGGAAGTGTTAGTTATGGCTCCATCTCCAAAACAGTAACTTTCTATGAAGTCTTTTTTTTTAAAATTACCTATTAGACATACACAGTAACTGCTATTTATTATTTTTCAAATTCAAAGCATGACACAGGTTGAAAAGATGTCTTTTGGGGGGAGCTTACTCTAATGGGGGAGTCTGGTATAAAAATATAATAGAGTGGTTTGCTCTACCATAGGGACAGTAGGTGGGAGTGCCGCTGGAGCCCAGAGGAAGGCCACCTGTGGGCATGTGAGGACCGGGGTAGGGTTTCAAGGTGTTCAGGTCTAAGGGCCCAGGGTGTGCTAGGTAGGGCATGGGGTGTGAGGAAGCAGTGTTGGGATCCGGGGCTATGTGACGAGAAAGGCAGGAGAGGTTGGATGGGGCCACTCAGGGTCAGGCTGGAAGGCGGACTCAGGTGTCCTAGCGTTAGGAGGGAGTCCATTTCCATCATCAGTTTTGATCACTCAGGCCCTTGATGGTGTTTAACTAGAAGTAGGGAGGTCAGAGGCCTGCTGTGTGTAAGACATGAAGGAATAAACCAGATGGGGGCAGTGAAGTTGAAAAGGAAGGTGTTTGGATGTGAGTTGGAAGAATGACTCCATCTGGGCTTTATGGAACATGGTAGGGTTTCTTGTTTTCTGGTTAGGCTGCGGCTGTTGTCATATCAAGCATAGTAAAAGGAAGACAACTTCCAGTTTGGGAAGTGGTAAGGTCCTGTTCCCTGGTGGCTCAGACGGTAAAGCTTCTGTCTACAATGCGGGAGACCTGGGTTCGATCCCTGGGTCTGGAAGATCCCCTGGAGAAGGAAATGGCAACCCACTCCAGTACTATTGCCTGGAAAATCCCATGGGCAGAGGAGCCTGGTAGGCTACAGTCCATGGGGTTGCAAAGAGTCGGACGCGACTGAGCGACTCCACTTTCACTTTCAAGGTCCTTGTAGAACATAAGTGAACACACGTCTTAGGCTGAATTAAGGCTTGGTTTATAGATTTAAGAAGACTTGGCAGAAAAGGGCTGAGATGGAATGGGGAGCACCTGCATTCATTTTATCGGGTGGCTAGCGACAGAAGATGAGTCCATGGGGTCCTGAGTGTTGGGACTGAGGGGGGCAATGGGAGAAGCTCAGCTTTCCTTTTGGAGTCCTAAATACCATTAGAAGCAATCTCAGGTGACTGCGTAGCCTTGACAGTGGCCATGAGCTTAGCTTCTTGGTAGCTTCCTCCTACAGCAAACCATTTGTTTTCTCCTGCTGCTCTGCTGCTGCTGCTAAGTCGCTTCAGTCATGTCCGACTCTGTGCGACCCCAGAGACGGCAGCCTACCAGGTCCCCCGTCCCTGGGATTCTCCAGGCAAGAACACTGGACTGGGTTGCCATTTCCTTCTCCAGTGCATGACAGTGAAAAGTGAAAGTGAAGTCGCTCAGTCGTGTCCAACTCTTAGCGACCCCATGGACTGCAGCCTACCAGGCTCCTCCATCCACGGGCTGATTCAGTAATCAGAGTAGGGAAACGTTTCACAGACTGTGTGTGTGTGTGGTGGGGGTGGGGTGGGCGTGGAGAATAAATACTGCATTTGCTAGTTCTTGTGTCTAGGGAAGGTATTCCAAGTGAAGCCTTCATATGGCTTTGTTCATTCTGTGCTGGTGTATCATTGTCAATGGCACACCCTGGACTGTCATACCTGGATCCCCAAGTCTGATGATCTGACTCCTGTGTATGGAGTATCTGACCTCCTTGGTGTCTGCCTGTTGCTTTGCATCCATCCCTCCAAGCCAGAAAGAATTGGGGTGCAAAGTGTACCCAGGATGTGGTCTTAGGATGCTGGTTCTGTAGCAGCCTCTGGAAAGACTCCTTAAGGTGCTGTTTTCTAGAAATAAATACTATTTTCTTTTGTTGACACAATTCCATCAAGAGAAGAAACAGCTGCTGGAAGTCATTTCCTGAAGTTTTGCTTTTGTGTTTGGCATGTTTTCTGGGCAAAGTGTAACCTATAATCCCTTTTTGCAGGGGGTGGGAGGGAGCAGCCAAGCCCACTGGTGTCAGTGCCTGAAGGAACCCTAGGAATACTTGCTTTGTGTTCTCCTGTTGGTGGCTCAGACGGTAAAGCGTCTGCCTACAGTGTGGGAGACCCGGGTTCAATCCCTGGGTTGGGAAGGTCTCCTGGAGTAGCAAATGGCAACCCACTCCAGTATTCTTATTTTTTTAGGCTTCTCTGGTGGCTCAGGTTAAAGCGTCTGCCTCCAATGAGGGAGACCCGGGTTCGATCCCTGGGTCGGGAAGATCCCCTGGAGAAGGAAATGGGAACCCACTCCAGTATTCTTGGCTGGAGAATCCCATGGACAGAGGAGCCTGCTAGGCTACAGTCCACAGGGTCGCAAAGAGACAGACACGACTGAGTGACTTCACTTTCACTTTCATCATTTCTCCTGAAAATGGCTCTAATTTTGTAGTTTTTCCCCTATGAAAAATGAAAGAGAAGCTTTGTAGACTAGTCTGTTTCTAAATGCATCTGTTGGATCTTGTTCAGTCGTGTCTGACTCTTGGTGACCCCATGGACTGCAGCATGCCAGGCTTCCTTGTCAAATTCGGCCCCTCACAATTCCAGGCCCTTTGATCATCTCTCTATTTTAATTTTTAGACCTTGGCCACAAGGTTAACTCATGGTTCACAGGTCTAAAGGGCAGACCCTTTAGGGTGGCATTGAAGGAGCCACCAAATGGTGAATGAGGGAGACTATTCCATGTACCTGAGGCAGGAAGGGTGAAGTGTTTGGGGAGCCTGTTGCCCTGTGCGTGGATATGTAGCTCAGGTCCACATGTGCTTCCAGGCTGCAAGTAGGAAAACACACCAAGTACAAGTGGGATTTTCATGTATTGTGTATGAGAAAATCAGAGATTCCAGATAAGTTGGCTGGAACAGCCAGGGGTGGTATGTGGGAGCCATTGCTGGAGAAGGTGCTTCAGCTCTGCTCCAGGTCGTCCACCAGGTAGGGCTGGGTCTCCCTCAGCGCCTGGAGGAGCAGATCCTTGCAGGTCATGTTCCAGGCTGGAACAAAGCTGAAGAGCTTCCTCATCTTATCCGAACTAGTGCGCTCTGCCCGCACTGCCTGGTACTGGTCCTCTGTCAGGACCTTCCCATACAGGGCATCCAGCACCTCATCAACGACTGTGACCCGTGCGATGAGAGCCGCCCGATGCTGTTCCACAAAGTGCAGTCCTGGGGCGAGAGGGAGGAGAGGGGCGGAGCTGGCACCCAGGGTGGGCACTGGAGCCTGTCTATCCCTCTTGAACACTTTTCCCTCAGGTTGCCCTGAATGCAAACCTAAGGGGCAGGGCTCAACAGGACCTACATAGAGTGGGATGCGCTTAACTTTACCTCCTTTTCAGCCAGATGTGGCCCCAGGAGTGTGGGTAGGTGAGTGGGAAGAGTTGGCCCAACTTTGCACGCCCTGAATGCTCTTGGCCTTGACAACAGATTTAGGCTGTGCAGGGGTGCGGTGGGGCGGGGCTGGTGAGGTGTCCAGGTAGGTGAGGTCAGAGATTGAAGGCCTTACCTGGCTTGGCTATCTTCTGGAGAGGGGCCTTGACCTCGGCTGGCACGTTTCTAGCGCCTGTAAGAAAATGTTCAATGGTGTCTCCAAGTCTTTCTGAAGTCTCGGTCTGGAAGCCAAGGTCAGTACCCAGTGCAGGAAGCCTCCCCAGCAGAAGCTTTTATGAAGGGGTAGGAGGAACAGGAAGAGAAAGTGCCTGGAGAGGCAAACGTTGGGGCTGGGAGGGTGCAGATGAAGGGAGGGAGACTGGCCTGGACCTAGGAGTGTGGCGGGGGCGCACTCACCCTTGCTCATCATGGTCTCCTGCAGCTGCTCCGCTACCTCCTGCATGCCCATGTCGCGAAGCACGAGCGCCGTGAGCTCGGCACCGTATGCCTCCAGATAGTAACTGACGAGCTTGTCGGTAAGGTCCACGGCGTCCAGGGGCATCAGGGTCCCCCGGGGGATGCGTCCATAGCCTTCCCGCAGCGGCACTGAAAGCAGTTTCATCTTGAACTTTTTGAACTCGTCCGCGGTCAGGTTCTCCAGAGCATCCAGGATGGCATCGCGTGTGCACCCCATGTCTCCGGGGTCCTCCGCCGCAGCCGCCACTTCCGCTCACTCCGGGTGTCTGCCGTTTGGAAAGCCTCCTCTGGGGCGGGACCAGAAACTCCCCGCCTTCTCTCAATTCCTGTCTCTGCCCCAGAACGTTGCCCTCGGGTGTAAGACTTAACTACTCTCCTGCGCCTTCCCGTCCCCTCCTGGCCATCGGGGGGCGCCCAGATCTCATCCTTTGGCTGATCTCTGAGTGGGGCCCAGATCTCATTCTTTGGCTGATCTCTGAGGAGTGACCCAGACCAGTGGAAAAGGGCTCATGGGTGGTGCCTGCTTCTCTAGGCTTGGACTAGCTAGCTAAATCAGGAACCTGATTTACTGGAGCATCAGGGCTTCGGACTCATGGAATTTTAGAGCCCTGAAATCTCCATGTTTCCCTAAATCTTAGCATCCCCTCTCACATGTCATAGAATCAGAACCCTAACAGCCAGAACCAGGTAGCTTCCCAAATTCCACAAACTGGGGAGAAATGAGGTGTCAAAAAGAGGGTAGAGGTAACTATGTGTGTTTTCTCTCTTTGAGCCTCAGTTTCCTGATGTACAAAATGGGGATGACAACATGCCTTTGTCCACTCTGTAAATATTCCAACATAACATGGGTTACCTGATGGAACCTGAAAAAAGCGTGTTAGTTGCTCATTTGTGTCCGACTCTTTGCGACCCCATGGACTGTAGTCCACACGTCAGCCATTCCCTTTTCCAGGGGATCTTCCTGACCCAGGGAGAGAATTCAGGTCTCCCGCATTGCAAGGATATTCTTTACCATCTGAGCCACCAGGGAAACCTGATGGTGCCTGAAACCTTGCCAAATACCTCCTGGAAGAGCCAGGATTTGTTCCCCCAGGAACTGAATTTCTTGGAAATTGATCACAAGACACACTTGTAATGGTTGAGAAAATTCTTTGCTGAGGGGAAAGTCATGGGTAGAGAGTCATTCTGGGGTCAGGAGGCTTGACCCAGAAGAGTACATGCAAGGTGGCGTGGGTTGATGCTGGAGGCCAGGCCGAGGCTGGAAGCCTTCACTTGCCTTTCACGTGGCTGGGGGGGCCCTGCTGCTCTGCCCCTGTGGACCACACCAGCCTTGTCTTGCACCACATCCTGCCCCCATTCCGTCTCTGAGTTCCAGCTGCACTGTCCTTTCAGTTCCGCAAATGTGCCAGGGTCCTTTGCTTCTCCAAGCCTTGGCACATGCTATTCCCTTCACCTGGAACTCTCTTCCCTCATTCTTTGTCTAACAAGCTCTCAAGATTTTAGGTCTTCAGGGAAATGTTACTTTCTCTGGAGACCAAGTTCAGACTCTCTCCAATTCAAAACACCTGCTACTTATTTGTAGCTCTCGTAACAATTGTGACTGTAAATTGCAACTAGCTCTGTGCATTTGTTTAGCATCAGTCTTCCCTGACAGGCTGTAAATATGCTTGCCCAGTTCATTGTTATAATCTGCAGCATCCAGAGCAGTGCTGGGCCTAAAGGAGCTCAATAAGTTTTTTGTGGGATCAATAATGAGTGAATAGGCCTCATGACTCAAGGGAGATACCAGTAACTAAAGGTGTACCTTCCACATAGTGAAAGTGAAGTCGCTCAGTTGTGTCCGACTCTTTGTGACCCCCATGGACTATACAGTCCATGGAATTCTCCAGGCCAGAATATTGGAGTGAGGAGCCGTTCCCCTCTCCAGGGGATCTTCCCAAACCAGGGATCGAACCCAGGTCTTCTGCATTGCAGGTGGATTCTTTACTAGCAGAGCCACAAGGGAAGCCCTACCTTCCACATAAGCTCTTTAGAAAGAGGCAGTTTCAGGAATATTCTGGCAGTCCAGGGGTTAGGACTCAACGCTTTCACTGCTGTGGGCTTGAAGCCATACAGTCTTCAGTTTTAATCCTGGCTCTCTTTCCTAGGCGGGTATAGGAATCCTACATTTCCCCCCTCTCAGCTGGGTTGTAACGATTGCCATTCCTTCTAGTGCTGTGATCCTGACATTATTAGACATTTATTCACTTAGTGGGTACCCATCTCCCCACTAAAACATGAGTTCTAGGAGGTCAGGGACCTTGCCTGGTTCACTGATGAATCTCCAGCATCAACAGAGTGCCTAGGAGGACTTCCTGGTGGTCCTGTGGTGAATCTACTTGCCAATTCAGGGGACACAGTTCCATCCCTGGTCTGGGAAGATTCCACATGCTGCAGGGCAGCTAGCCCATGTGCTCTCGAGCCCGTGCTCTGCAACAAGAGAAGCCACCTCAAGCAGAAGCCCATGCACAGCCACCAGAGAATAGCCCCTGCTTGCCACGACTAGAGAAAGCCCACAAGCAGCAACAAACACCCAGCACAACCAAATACAAATTAAAAATAAAATAGAGTTTGACTTTAAAAAAGAGTGCCTGAGACAGCAGATGCTCAGTGAAGATTTGCTGAATGAAGAAATGACTGAGGCTGTGTTTATGTGCAACACGTTGTGTTCATGAGCTTCCGGCAGAGTAGCAGGGTCTGCTCCCCATCCATGTGCATGCTGCCCTCCATGTGCTGGGCTGGGGAGTACTGTGTACCAATATCCTCACCATGGGTGGCACTTATGGTCCAGCAGCCAGTGTTCCCTGAGCTTCTTCATTGATTTTTGTGCACTGTGGCCAGAAGGCTACATCTTCCTAGTCCACATATTGATCCTGTCCCTCCTGTGCTTGAAAGCCTCCTATGATCTCAGTGCCCCCAGAATCAAGTCCAAGCTCTCTGGCTTGGCCTTTACAGCGCTTGCTAACTGCCTCGGCAGCACCGTTGGCCTCTGGACCTCTGCACGTGCAGCAGCTGCTCTCTGCTTGGCCTCTTTCCCCTCCTGGTCTGCTTGATATGTTCCTGCTCTCCTCCAAGATGCATCAGGAGTCACTTTTTCTAAGAAATAATAAAAAAATGCGCCCTGTATATAGTCTGTGATCCTTCACCTGCAGTATTTCTAAGCCTTCCAACGGTCCCTTTGGGATAGGGAACAGTGGCCCTATTGTACAAGTGAGAAGAGGCTCAGAGAGGTTAAAGGACTTGCTCAAGGTCATATTACTGAGGGATCATGCAGGTTGGCTGGCTGGCTTCTGGGCCTGGCCTCTGTCTGCTCTTCCCAGTTGGATTTTCTGTCCTTTCTGTGCAAAATGAATTATTCCTTGGCCACACTGGCTGGATACCCCTTTGACCCCTTTCTCACTGTTTGTCATACAGTGTGTTGGGTCACTCTGCTTTCCTCACTAGACTGAGGGCTCCTTGAAGACTCTTTCAGGTCCACAGCACCCAGCACAAGACTTCAAACAGATTCTGCCTTAGTGAGACTTCCTGAAATGACAAACGAATCCGAGGGTCTAGAATCATAGAAACCTATTCCTCAAAAGAGCCAGACACGACTGAGCACACGCATGCACGTGCACACACACACGTGTAACCGAATCACTTTGTTGGACACCTGAAACACGGTAAATCAACTATACTTCAATAAAAAATAAAAAATTAAGAAAAAATATTAAAGATCTACTGTATACTCAGTGTCACGGTAGGTGCTGTAGGAGACTAAGAACAGAATAGTATCTTCCATTTTTCAAATTTACTATCTTCCAGGCGTGTGCTAAGCACTTAACATGCATAATCGCATTTAATTCTCCCAACAGCCCCATGAGGTATGTGTCCCCCTTCACAGAGGAGGAAACTGAAGTTTTCAGAAAGCCCTCTGAAAGCCTGCCCTGGTGAAACATGAGGAAATACAGATGGAGCCACTTGACTCCTAGGCTCAAATTCCAAACTACATCCTAAAAGTACCACTTCTGTTTTCAAAAATTGACGAATTGCAATGCAACCTAAATGTACACCAGCAGAGGACTGGATAAAGAAGATGCAGTACACATATACAATGGAATATTACTCAGCAATAAAAGGGAACCAAAGCACGCCATTTGCAGAGATGTGGATGGACCAAGAGGTTGTCACACAGAATGGACTAACTCAGAAAGAAAAAATAAATATCATATTTAACCATATATATGGAATCTAGAAAAATGATATAGATAAACTTATTTGCAAAGCAGAAAGAGAGACTCAAGCATAGAGAACAAAAGTATGGATACTAAGTGGGAAGGGATGGTGGGGTGGATTGGGAAATTGGGACTGGCATATGTACACTACTACGTATAAAATAGGGAACTAATGAGAACCTGCTGTTTAGCAGAGAGAGCTCTACTCAGTGTTCTACGGTGACCTAAAGGCAAGAAAATCCAAAAATCCAAGAGGATATTTGTATACCCCACTCCAGTACTCTTGCCTGGAAAATCCCATGGACAGAGGAGCCTGGTAGGCTGCGGTCTATGGAGTCACGAAGAGTCGGACACGACTGAGCGACTTCCCTTTCACTTTTCACTTTCATGCATTGGAGAAGGAAATGGCAACCCACTCCAGTGTTCTTACCTGGAGAATCCCAGGGATGGGGGAGCCTGGTGGGCTTCCGTCTCTGGGGTTGCACAGAGTCGGACATGACTGAAGTGACTTAGCAGCAGCAGCATAGCTGATTTACTTTGCTGTACAGCACAAACTAATACAATATTGTAAAGCAACTATACTCCAATAAAAAAGGAAAAAAAATCGTATGTTTATGACAAAAAAATGATAGATTGCTTAGAGAGATAATGCATCTGGGAACATAAGCCTTCTCCAGACTGTCCGGACACGCCCTTAGGAGGGCAGATGTTGCAATACTAGAAAGGATAATGTTAATATTCTCCTCTTGGCAGAATGCTCCAGAAACTTAGCACATTCAGAAGACCGTGGAATAGTGGGAAAAGCAAGTGATGAGGGATATCAGACCCACTCAGATTTGGTTCCCAAACCCTCTGCCTCTTCACTGTGTGACTCAGTGTGGTCACAGCCCTTCTCTGGAGTCTGCACTCACCAGGCCACAGGTATTGGTGCTCTGAGAACAGTGGCTTCTCCAGGGAAACCCCAGGAGGTAGACCCAGAGCCAGCTCATTCTTGGAGATTGGAGGGTGGCTTTCCCTTGTGGAGGTGGGGGATAGGAGCCCTGGACAACTCTCTGGGAAGCCATGGGAATCCCTGTTCCCTTGATCCTGCTTTTCTGGGGGAAGTACTCAGAGTTCTGAGTTTTGACTCCTGGCAGGAAAGAACCACCAGGTCTCACCTCAGGCCAAGCTTCTTGCCCCCTGCACTAAACCAGATCAGCTGGGGTTGGTAAGATGTTTCTTGGGTGTGACCTGACCCCTTTGCCCCCAGCAGAAGTAATTCTTTGATTGCTGGAGCCAGATTGCACCCCTGGGGCCAGAAGGACCTAGATTGCCAAGACATGGGGCAAGGCGTTTAATCTTTTTGTGCCTCATGGCTTCAGTTAAGATAGGAGCAATGATGGGATTGTTATGAGGTTATAAATGGATTAAGAATTGTGTAGCGCTTGGAACAGGGCTAGTACAGACTCTGCTTTTGTCATTGTTACAGTTTCTTAGCCTCAGTTTCCCAATAGGTGAAGCGGGGATGGTATTATTGACCCTACTGGAGTGTAAGAAAGATGCATTGGAAAAATTAATAGTAATAATTGTAATATCAATGTCAACATTTATTGAACATTTTGTATGGGCTTGACATTGTTCAAAAAGTTTTCTATGAATTGGCCTGTTGAATCTTCATAACAATCCAATAGTCTTGATAATAATCCCGATGTGATCCCTATTTTACAGATGAGAAAATCAGGTTGAATGACTTGCCCAAGGTCACACAATGAGGAAAGAGCAGAGTCAAGATTTGAATGTATAGTGGCAGTTGTCAAGGGGCTGCCCAGGTGGCTCAGTGGTAAAGAATCTGCCTGCCAATGCAGGAGATGCAAAAGATGCGAGTTCAATCCCTGGGTCAAGCAGATCCCCTGGAGGAGGAAATGGTGACCTATTCCAGTATTCTTGCCTGGGAAATCCCATGGACAGAGGAGCCTGACGGGCTACAACCCATGGGGTCCCAAAGAGTTGGACAAGACTGAACACACACACACACACACACACACACACACTGGCAGTCATAGCTTCCTAAATCCTTGGTGCCAGAACACTCTGCTTGGTGTTCACTCAGCTTATTACCTATTTAGTTCATTATTTATCTAGATAATAATTTCATCCTCATAACAAGCTTCCAGGAATGAGGTTATTATCCAACTTATCCTTATATTGTAGCTGAAAGATGCTGCAGGTGTGCTCTTATCTCCACCTGCTTTCTGTTTGGAGAAGTGGAACTTCCCTGGATTTCTCAGGGTTCTGGGGAAAAACCCTATCTCCCTACCTCCCTATGGTTATCCACATAACCAGGAGAATTAAATCTGTCGTCATTTATGTAGTTAATTTAGTTCATTTCAGTTCATTTGCTCAGTCGTGTCCGACTGTTTGCAAACCCAGGGACTGCAGCATGCCAGGCCTCCCTGTCCATCACCAACTCCCAGGACTTGCTCAAACTCATGTCCATCAAGTCAGTGAGGCCATCCAACCATCTTATCCTCTGTCATGCCTGTCTCCTCCTGTCTTCAATCTTTCCCAGCATCAGGGGCTTTTCCAATGAGCCAGTTCTTCGCATCAGGTGGCCAAAGTATTGGAGTTTCGGCTTCAGCATCAGTCTTTCCAATGAATATTCAGGACTGATTTCCTTTAGGATGGACTGGTTGGATCTCCTTGCCGTCCAAGGGACTCTCAAGAGTCTTTTCCAACACCACAGTTCAAAACCATCAGTTATTTGGCACTCAGCTTTCTTTATGGTCCAGCTCTCACATCCATACATAACTACTTGACTAGATAGATCTTTGTTGGCAAAGTAATGTCTCTGCTTTTTAATATGCTGTCTAGGTTGGTCATAGCTTTTCTTCCAAGAAGCAAGTGTCTTTTAATTTCATGGCTGCAATCACCATCTGCAGTGATTTTAAGAGCTCAAGAAAATAAAGTCTGTCACTGTTTCCATTGTTTCCCCATCTATTTCCCATGAAGTGATGGGACCAGATGCCATGATCTTAGTTTTTTGAACGTTGAGTTTTAAGCCAACTTTTTCACTCTCCTCTTTCACTTTCATCAAGAGGCTCTTTAGTTCCTCTTCACTTTCTGCCATAAGGGTGGTGCTATATAATACAGCTTTTAATATAGTTAATTGCTCTGATCCAAAAGAATCATAAAACCTCACTTATCTCTTCCTGAGACGCCCAAATGATTATAGCCTGAACGAAGTTCCCAGATTAAGCCCCCAAGGTACCAGGAAGCCTGGAGCAGCTTCCTAAACTGGCCAGCATGCAACATGCAAGAACTTAACATGCAAGTGTTTAAGGAATGTGGGACTTCCCTGGTGGTCCAGTGGTTAAGAATCTGCCTCACAACGCAGGGGGCACGAGTTCGATTCCTCGTTGGGGAGTTAAGATCCCATATGTGTATGTATTCAGTCACTCAGTCGTGTTCAACTCTTAGCGACTCCCTGGACTGTACCCGTCCCCCGCCCCGCCCTCCTCTCCCCAGGCTCCTCTGTCCATGGGATTTTCCTGGCACAATAATGAAGTGGGTTGCCATTTCTTCCTCCAGGAGAAAGATCCCACATGCTACAGAGCAACTAAGTCCAAGCAACTAGAGTGCGCCATAATGAAAGATTCCAAATGACGCAATGAAGATTCTGACATGCAGCAGCAAAGACCCCATGCAGCCAAATTAATTAATTAATTAACTAAAAATAAAGAAGGAAAGAGCTGAAGAACTTACAGGCGAGTCACAAAAGAGAAGGTGTGCTAGGAGCTCTGGCTTCTGGGGAGATTCATTTACTTGCCAAAAAGTTGGAGTGTGATGACCTTGAAGAAGGGGAGTGGGGGACAGCTGCCTCCTCCTTTATAATCAGGGGAAATAATTTCATCTTTTTTCTCACCTGTGGTGGGGGTGTCTGGTTACTCTCATGGGACAATTGATCTGACTCTTACAGAAGCTCAGACTAACAGAAACAGAGAGTGGTCGAGGGGGAAATAAATCCAGGAAAATGCTGAGAGGTCAGAAGAGAAGGACAGAGTGAGTCCTTGTGATTTTTCATTCATTGAGTGTTTACTGAGTAACTGCTGTGTGCCCCAGACTTTGTTGGAAGTTGGAGAGGAACAATGAACAAAATTTATGTTCTGGTAGGAGAAGACAGACAAGAAACTAACAAGTGAAATATGTTTGTGTCAGACTGTGATAAATGTTACGGAGAAAAATAAATCGAGGAAGGAAGGTGTGAGATTTAAAATCAGGGAGTTAGGAAAAGCCCCACTGAAAATGGTGACATTGGGGAAAGATCTGAGGGAGCGAGGGAAGTGGTCACGCCCAAACTGTGTTCTATTTATATTTTAATGGAATATAATTGCTTTACTATATTGTGTTAATTTCTGCTGTACAACAAAGTTTATCAGCTCTAAGTATACATACATCCCCTCTCTCTTGAGCTGCCTTCCCATCCCCTCATCCTACCCCTCCAGGTCATCACAAAACATCAGACTGAGCTCCCTGTGCTATGCAGCAGCTTCCAATAACAGGGTTTTCAAGAATGTTCCAGGCAGGGGGGTTAGAAGTCCAAAGGGCAAGGCTGGAGTGAGCAGGGGGAGAGGTGAGTGATGAACAGGATAAGAGGACTTTGGTTTTTATGCTGAATGCAATTTACACTGAGATCTGAAGGATAAGCCTGGAGGCTCCCAGAGCAGGATCAAGTTGCGACCTCTGGCCCTGGATATAGCTCATTCATTAATTCAACTGTCCCTCTGTCATTCCTTTCCTGAGCACTGAGGGAGGCCCACGTGGCCCTAGGGCTTGTGCTGAGCACTGGAAACTCCAGCTGGGGGAAGAGCGTCCCCTCAGTCCTGCAGGAAGGAAGGCTTTCGGGGTTGGAGGAGATTCTGTCCCGTGTGACTTTGTGCCTTAAGTTTGGGGAATCAGTGGGTGATAAGCTGGGGAGGGGCCACAGGCAGGGAACAGGGGAGGCTGGAAACGGTGAGGCTGGGGAGAAAGCGGAGACTCCTGCCAATCAGGTTTCTATCTTTTCCGTGGTTTCAGAGGCCCTGTCTCTCTGCTAGCTCTGAGTTCTGGCTCCAGGCTGGGCAGGGGACAGCAGAGCGTGATGGGCCACGACAGGTGGCTTTGCCATGTGACGCTTGTCCGCTGACTGCTCAGTCCTCACTTTTAGAGCAGTTTCCAGAAGTGATGTGAGGGGATAGGCCGGGCAACCTATATATAGTCCTGGGGCCAGGGCTCAGCCTGGGAGGGTCTGTCTGCTCTTCACCGTGCGCCCATCACCCGTGGTGTCCCACGACCTTGCTCTGAGCTTGGTGCTTGCTTCTCTTGAGACACAGCTCTGAGCCACCTACAGTTAAGGCTTGACCTTGACTGGGCCTCTTGGGAGTCTCTTTTTAGCCAAGATCTCCAGCCAGACCTGTGAGTCCAGGGGTCCTGGTGGGAGATGGTGGCTGGGGATAAGGGGAAGGGGAGGGAGAGGTGAGAGGAGAGGAGAGGGCAGGGACTCTGGAGGATTTGGGGTTGGGGCCGAGGCCAGGGGCCAAGTCAGGGGAAAGACACTTGGGGGTAGGACAGGGTTTGAAAGCCAGCCTCAAGTTGAGGAAGGGGGATTGAGCCCGGTCCCTGACAGGGGCTATTTGGGTGGGGTGGAGGGGTGGGCTGGGGCAGATAAACGAGTTGAGGTTCCCTTTGGGCCTGAAAGGGAATCTCCCTTTCTCCCTTGGCCTGAGCCAGAGTCCCTTTCTGTGTGGGCTGAGAGGCCTCTGGAGGTTGGGCCCGGTCTCGCCTCCCTGACGGACCCCTCCTCCATGCAGGCCTGCCATGTCGGCCGCGCCCGGCCTCCTGCACCAGGAGCTGTCCTGCCCGCTGTGCCTGCAGCTGTTCGACGCGCCCGTAACGGCCGAGTGTGGCCACAGCTTCTGTCGCGCCTGCCTGAGCCGCGTTGCCGGGGAGCCGGCGGAGGACGGCACGGTGCTCTGCCCGAGCTGCCAGGCCCCCACGCGGCCGCAGGCGCTCAGCACCAACCTGCAGCTGGCGCGTCTGGTGGAGGGGCTGGCGCAGGTGCCGCAGGGCCACTGCGAGGAGCACCTGGACCCGCTGAGCATCTACTGCGAGCAGGACCGCGTGCTCGTGTGCGGCGTGTGCGCCTCGCTCGGCTCTCACCGCGGCCACCGCCTGCTGCCGGCCGCCGAAGCCCACGCGCGCCTCAAGGTGCGGGCCCCTCCGGCGGGGGTCGGGGTCGGATGGGATGGTTGGACCGGTCGGGGTCGGGACGATCCGACCTCAACTTCAGGGCCCGGGGCGCCTGGAGATGCCAGGGACGCGGGCGGGGCGGGGCGTCTAGGGAAGATGAGCTGAAGGCGGAGCCTGACGGAGACCAGAGCCTGGAAGAAGCGCTGGGAGACCGGCCTCGGCGAGACAAGCGCGGCCACTGGAGCGCACGCGGGGATGCGAGAGGAGCGCAGCGGCAGAGCGGAGTCTGCCTCGCTGGGGCCCTAGCGGAGGACAGGGTCGGTGCCCGCGGCCCACGCGAACAGGCTCGGCTGCTGGGCGTAGCCCTGGATAAGAGGGGCCTCGCTGTCCGGGACCGCCCCGCTCCTGCTCCCCTGGAGCTGCCAAGCTTGTAATGACCTGACAGTTACCAGATGAAGCCTCACCCAAAGGGACCTGGGAGGCCAAGGCACGCCTGCGCGGGCAACTCTTGTGCACAGCCCCGAGTTGGTACCGAGACCCAAGTGCAGGCTGTTTTTGTGTTGGAGCTGGAACTTCCGAACGCCTCCAGCCTCCACACACAGTTGTGCGCGCCCCCTAGGTTTGCCATCTCTGCGGATGCCCAGACACTGGCAAATGGAGACGCAGGCACACGCTGGCTCGCCTGGCGTACGTGTGGCAGATCACACGAGTGTAGAGCTACAGGAGTGTATGTGTATACACGGGCCCAGGGAGATATGTCATGAAGCCATTTATAGGGTTGTTGGAAGAATAAACGACAGGTGCAGGGCTTGGCGGAGGCGGGGTCCGGAGGCTTGGAGCAGTCCACCGTCTCTGCGATGGAGAAGCTGCCACTTTTCAGGCAGCTGTTGAGAGTCGGGGGCGGGTAATCTTTGCCCGTAAATTCAGCGTTGCAAGACACTTCTCTTTGGTCTCCAGACTTCTAGAAGGGGTAGACCCCGCCCTTAGGCCCCCCAAATCCTCCAGGGGCCCAGCCTCACCGTCCCTCCCGCTCCAGCCTTGCCAGTCCCTTGGGGTGCTGGCTTGTAGTCCCCTAGCCCACTGCAGGAGGCTCCTCCTCCCAGGAGCCCACCCAACCCAGGCTCCCCTCTGCTGGTGACCCCAGAATGCCTATCCTCATCCATCTTTATCTGCAAAAAGAGAAGAGAGTCCATGAAGTGGAACGGGGCACCAGGGAGCCCAGAAGCCTCAAAGGGGCAGGCGGGTTAGGATACAGTCTTTCAGAGTCTGCATCAGTCCACCCTAAGCCCCAGGGAGGAGGTAGCTGGAGGTCTGAAGTAGAGATTCCTGGAAGGAGGGGGAAAAGTGAAAGTGTGTCTGACTCTTTGTGACCCCATAGACAGTAGCCTGCCAGGCTCCTCTGTCCATGGAATTCTCCAGGCAAGAATACTGGAGTGGGTTGCCATTTCCTTCTCCAGGGAATCTTCCCAACCTAGGGATTGAACCCACGACTTCCACGTTGCAGGCAGATTCTTTATCATCTGAGCCACATGATGGACAAGAAACCTGGGGTAGAGCAGAACACCTGGGTCCTTGGGGAGGAAGATGGGTTGGTCCAGAGAATACGTGCCAAGACTCAAGAGTGATTGGATGGGATCTGCTGGGCATCAGGGGACTCACAACCCCCAAAGTCATGTGGCCTCCTCCTGCTTGCCTCGGAGTAGGAGGACACCAGCCTGTTGGTGAGACCCATCATGCACTGTGTCGAGCACTGCTCCCCACACCTCCTCACCACGGGATGTTCCAAGAGCCTTCTCTGTTCAGCCCCTAGCCTCTACGGTGCCATCGTGCTTGGTCCCCACGGCTCAGCTCTGTCACCCATGATGATGGCTCATCTCACCTCAGATGGCTGAGAGCCTCCAGGGCTACCCTGCCCAGCAGCAGACAGGGCTGTAGCCCTGGGAGATGTCTGGGGAAGGAGACTGACCTGGCAGCCGGCCGCAGTAGCCCATGGTCCAATTTCGGTGGGGACTCATAGCCAACAGCACTTAGAGGGTCTCCCAGTTTCCTTTAGGGGAGGTGGGGAGGAGGCTTCCAATTTGTCCCCAAAACCATAGGTAAGGTAGGTGGGGGATAATCGTCCCCATTCTGCAAAAGTGGAAAATTGAGGTTGGAAGTCAGGGCGACAGGACTGGAACAGTCTGATTTCAGGGCCGTGCACCTCCCAGCAAACTGTCTTTGGCTGGAGGTATTAGGAACTCTCCTATGCCTGCATTTCACGATCCCAAACAGACAGACCTAGAGTAGGAGCTGGCCCACAGGTTTGTTTGGTTTGTCCATGCAGAAGACATTGTTTTTAAGCTTTTGGCCATGCTGCACTGCCTGTGGGATCTTAGTTCCTCAACCAGGGATAGAACCTATGCCCCCTCCATTGGCAGCTCAGAGTCTTAACCACTGGACCTCCAGGGAAGTCCCAGAAGACATTTTTATTCAATTGCCTACCCTCAGAACCAGGGAAACCCTGTTTGGTGGCTCAAACAGTAAAGAATCCGCCTGCAATACAGGAGACCTGGGTTTGATCCTTGGGTTGGAAAGAACTCCTGGAGAAGAGAATGGCTCCAGTATTCTTGCCTGGAGAATTTCATGGACAAAGGAGCCTGGTGGGTCCATGGGGTTGCAGAGAGACAGACACGACTGAGCAACTCACACTACACTACTACCCTCAGAGCCTACAAGTGTGCAGGGAGGCCGGTTAGAGGGTTTTGCTAAGATTCTGCTTTTAGGTATAGGGTGAAGGGCAGGAATGGGAGGAGGCTGCCTGTCTCTTGTACACATCCTCCACTACCCCCTGAAACCCGCTATGTGCCAAGCCCTTACCTCTCCAGGGGAGGAAACCAACTACATCTGTGATAATCGTCTTCCCAAAGATCTATGCTGAAGGGCTGCCTGCTGGGGGGATGCTATCAGGAAAGACAAGGCTGGGGAGGACTTAATGGAGATAGACAATGGGAAGGGGGGACATTCCAGACCTCAGAACTGGTACTGGCAAGTGCTTGAGACCAGCAAATGTGTTTGGGGCATGATAAGTTGCCAGCCTGGCTGGAAGAGGAGCTGGCATTGAGGCTGAGCCAGAGGGGGCGGGTTAAGGTGGGGAGGTGTGGGTTTGGTGGGGGAGGTGGGCGGTCGCATTACTTCTTTATATCTGCCCTCCCCCCACCAGTCGCAGCTCCCACAGCAGAAGATACAGCTGCAGGAGGCTTGTATGCGGAAGGAGAAGAGTGTGGCCCTGCTGGAGCATCAGCTGCTGGAAGTGGAGGTGAGGGACTCGTCCCAGCAGAGCCCGGGGAATGGGGGTCCAGGCTGGGGGTCCCCAGCCAAATGCTCTTTCCTGTCTGTCCCCCCAGGAGACGGTGCGTCAGTTCAGGGGGGCAGTGGGCGAACAACTGGGCAAGATGCGTTTGTTCTTGGCTGCCCTGGAGGGCTCCTTGGACCGTGAAGCTGAGCGAGTGCGGGGTGAGGCGGGGGTCGCCTTGCGGCGGGAGCTAGGGAGCCTGAACTCTTACCTGGAACAGCTGCGGCAGATGGAGAAGGTGCTGGAGGAGGTGGCAGACAAGCCGCAGACAGAGTTCCTCATGGTGAGCATTGGATGGCTTCCCTCTGCCCCTCAGCCAGGGTTTAGGCTTTGGAGACCTCATTCCATTGTCACATAGGGAGCCCGAGGTACAGAGATGGGCAAGGATGAGCCAGGGTCACACACCAAGGAGGGGTGAGCCCCAGGATGGCCCTTCTGGTTGTTTAGGTGGGGCATTGCCCAAGGACGCTGTATCTAAGGGGGCATCATTCGTATCAGAGACTTTGCAGGTCTGCATTTTTATTAGGACACTTTTTTATCAGGTGGAATTTGTTTCTTGAGGAAGGGTGTATTTTTTCTAATTCACGCCACAGTAAAGGGCTAGGGGTGGCCTTTAATTCTGGGTTTCTTTTGTCTTTTCTGATTCTTCCTGACCCCGCACCCAGCATTTCTGTGTTCTGCCCCAGCCTCAGAAGTCCCCAGTGTCCCCCCTGCCTGCTCACCTCCATTCTCTCTTTCTCTCATTCCAGAAATACTGCCTGGTGACCAGCAGGTGAGATCAACCTGGCCCTGCCCCCTTTCCCATCTTGCCCTTGTCTGCCAGGGACACTGGCTGGTTCACCCTCTCCTCCCATTCAGTCTACTGGGGTTCCCCTGCACTTTGTGCAGATATGAACTTGACCTGTCTTTCTCCTCAGGGACCTCCCAGACCATTGCTGGAGACAGATGTGGGCAGGGACACAGGCATCACTCAGTGCTGCTGTTGGGGGCTGGGGGTGGGAGTGGGGGTGGTGGCGGGCCCAGGCTTTCCAAAGGTGTGCACGTTAGAGCTGGATGCTGAAGGAGTGAACAGGCTTCCCAGGTGGTGCTGGCGGTAAAGAACCTACCAGATGTGGATTTGATCCCTGGGTTGGAAAGATCCCCTGGAGGAGGGCATGGCAACCCACTCCAGTATGTTTGCCTAGAGAATCCCATGGACAGAGGAGGCTGGTGGGCTACTGTCCATAGGGTTGCAAAAAGTCAGACATGGCTGAAGCGACATGGCATGCAAGTAAAGAGTTGGTGGAAGAGCATTGGAGGCAGAGGGAACAGCAAGTGCAGACTGCTAAGAGGAAGTGAAGATGAAGCTGGTGTGGCTGGAGGGGGCCAAACTGTGAAGAGGGGAGGAGCTGGACCTTATCCCAAGAGAAGGCTTTGAAAAAATACTGGTAAAATATACATGGGCTTCCCTGGTGGCTTAGTGGTAAAGAATCTGCTTGCCAATGCAGGAGACATGGGTTCAATCCCTGGGTCAGGAAGATCCCCTGGAGGAGGAAATGGCAACTCACTCCAGTATTCTTGCCTGGAAAATCCCATGGACTAACCCTAACCCTACCCCAGTTCAATTCAGTTGCTCAGTTGTGTCCATCTTTGTGACCCCAGGGACTGCAGCAAGCCAGGCTTCCCTGTCTATCACCAACTCCTGGAGCTTGTTCAAACTCATGTCCATTGAGTCAGTGATGCCACCCAACCATCTCATCCTCTGTCATCCCCTTCTCCTCCTGCCTTCAGTCTTTCCCAGCATCAGTGTTTTTTTCCCAATGAATCAGTTCTTTGCATCAGGTAGCCAAAGTATTGGAGTTTCAGCTTCAGCATCAGTCCTTCCAATGAATATTTAGGACTGATTTCCTTTAGGACTGGCTGGTTTGATCTTGTTGGACATGACTTAGAGACTAAACAATAAAAACAACAAAATATAATGTAAAATTTACCATTTTAACCTTTTTTTTTTTTTTTTTTGGACTCACTGTGTGGCTTCCAGGATCTTAGTTTCCTGACCAGGGATCAGCAGTGAAAGGGCAGAGTCCTAACCACTGGGCTGCCAGGAAATTCCCCATTTTAACCTTTTTTTTTTTTTAGGGTACATTTTAAGTTCAGTGGCATTAAGCACATTCACATTGCTGTGTAACTATCACCATCATCCATCTCCACACCTTTTTCATCTTTCCAAACAAATGAAAACAGAAGAGCTTTAAACCAGGGTATGATGGGGGAGGGGCACATCCTGGAACTTGACCACAGCTCCTTCCTCCTGTCTTCTAGCTACTGCCCCTTGCCCTCCTCCTACTCTGTGCCTCTTCCAGGGAGTCCCTTCACCAACCCTTCCTCCCCTCTCCCCACCCCCAGGCTGCAGAAGATCCTGGCAGAGTCACCACCACCTGCCCGTCTGGACATCCAGCTGCCCATCATCTCAGATGACTTCAAATTCCAGGTGTGGAGGAAGATGTTCCGGGCTCTGATGCCAGGTACTGGGAGGGGCCCACCCTGGGTTTGTGCTTGTGATGCTGTGGTTGATGGGAGGCCCCAGCCACATACAGAGAGGCCTCTCAATCCCAACTGGGGAGATCACCCTAGAAGGTGCCCACTGCCCCTTTCCCTCGGGGTTAGCACTCTTGTAACCTGTGCTCAGAGAAGGCCTTTAAAGCGCATGGGGTTTTCGGGTGGCTGACTGACATGGAGAGGGCACTGGTTTTTTTTTTGGCTGTGCCACTGGATCTTAGCTGGGCATAAAGGCTCTTCCATCTTCACTGTGGCACGTGGAGTCTTTAGTTCCTGGCTGTAGGATTTAGTTCTCCAACCAGGGATCAAACCTCAGGCACCCTGCACTGGGAGTGCAGAGTCTTAGCCACTGGACCACCAGGGAAGTCCTGACAGTAAGTCCTGCTTACTGAAAGAATGCTGCTGCCGGCAGCAGGGGAAGCTGGGGCCTGGGTCTGAGCCTTGCAAGACCCGTGGACCTGCCCTGCCCCTGCTGTGCCCCACCAGTGGGGATGATACGCCCTGCTCACTGGGAGCTGAGGACCTGCGGAGCTGGAACCCTGGGGTCAGACACTGACTCTGGCCTGTGGGCTTTTTCTCTGCAAGAGCTAGAGCCCATTGGGGAGCTAGAGCTCCAGCAGATATATACCCGGCCTCACTGGGGGGAATGGAGGGACCTCTGCTTTAGCCAAGAGAAGCCTAAGGCCCAGAGACTGGTCAAACCTGACTTGGTCACACAGCCGGGTGAGGTTGAGACTAGCTTAGGACCAGGCTTCCTGACTATCTCCTGCTCTAAGGCCTTAGATGGTGAGTGCCACGGCCTTGTATCCACTTAGTTCTCCCCACAGCCCTGGAAGGAGGGAATTATGGCCTCATTTTACAGCTGAACAAACTGAAGCCCTGAGAGGTGTGGCCTTTGGCCGGAGTCAGAAAGCCGAGGCGGGGCTCACTGCCCAGAGATGCTGGGAGGATGAGAGGAGCTGCTCCCCCAACAGGCGGGTTGGGAGAAGGCTCTCAGGGAAGCCCACCCGCGGGGTCTGACTCGCTTCCTTTCGGTGGCAGCGCTGCAGGAGCTGACCTTTGACCCGAGCACGGCCCACCCGAGCCTGGTGCTGTCCAATTCGGGCCGCCGCGTGGAGTGCTCGGAGCAAAAGGCGCCGCCAGCCGGAGAGGACCCCCGCCAGTTCGACAAGGCGGTGGCGGTGGTGACTCACCAGCTGCTCTCCGAGGGCGAGCACTACTGGGAGGTGGAGGTGGGCGACAAGCCGCGCTGGGCGCTGGGCGTGATCGGCGCCCAGGCCGGTCGCCGCGGCCGGCTGCACGCGGTGCCCTCGCAGGGGCTCTGGCTGCTCGGGCTGCGCGACGGCAAGATCCTGGAGGCTCACGTCGAAGCCAAGGAACCGCGCGCGCTGCGCACCCCGGAGAGGCGGCCCACGCGCATTGGCATCTACCTGAGCTTCGGCGACGGCGTCCTCTCCTTCTACGACGCCAGCGAACCCGACGCGCTGGAGCTGCTCTTCGCCTTCCATGAGCGCCTGCCGGGGCCCGTGTACCCCTTCTTCGACGTGTGCTGGCACGACAAGGGCAAAAATGCGCAGCCGCTGCTGCTCGTGGGGCCCGACGTCGGCGGCGGCTCGGAGGCTTGAGCTGCCGGTTGGGTTCGGGGAGGGGTGGGGGGCCCTGCCGGCCTGGTCGGGGTCGCCGGGGTTGAAGTCAGGGCGGAGGGGGTTGGGGACGGGACTTCAAACATTCTGAGAAGTTGGCGGTTGGCATGTGCAGGGGACAGCCAGCCAGGGGTTGGGTTGGTGATGGGAAGGGGAGACCTGAAGTCAGGTCAGTGGAGAAACTGTAGCTGGCGAACCTGGGAACACCAGCGATCAGGCGAGAAGTTGAGATTGAGGAAGGGTCAGGGGGCTTGGGGAGGAGGGAGGAGAGGAGCTCGAGAACTCTGTGGGAGTCAGGAGGCCCAGAAGCCTCCCGCTCCTTTCCGCCTTGGGGGGCCTCCGAAGTCGGGTCTGGTCTCACCACGGCAAGAGGCCTTCCACTGGGGTGATTCTCCAACTGGAGCATATGCACCAAGGTCACCTTTTCAGAGCACCTCGGAATGCCTTGGCTAAAGCCCAGAGGGCAGAATTTCTGGTTCAGTAGGTCAGGGGTGGGTCAAAAGTGGGCCTTTCTAGCAAGTCCTCAGGGGCCGCTGATGCTGCCTGTCACAAGCTGGATCACACCTGAAGCGTTGCTAACTCAGCCGGCCTTCTGTTCAGTCAGCTTGCTCTTACACAGAGTTATCACAAAGCTGTCAGCCATGATGCGTAGAAAACCCAAAATACATTCCTCCAGGCCACAGCCATTTAAAAACTGTCAGAGCCTGTGTGCCAAAGTGCTTCAGTTGTGTCCGACTCTTTGCGACCCTGTGGACTGCAGCCCGCCAGGCTCCTCTGTCCATGGGATTCTCCAGGCAAGAATACTGGAGTGGGTTGCCACACCCTCATGCAGGGGATCTTCCTGACCCAGGGATCGGACCTGCGTCTCCTGCATTGGCAGGCGGGCTCTTCACCACTAGTGCCACCTGGGAAGCCAGAGCCTTTGCTGGGTGAATAAACTGACCCCCCATTTATTGCCCTTTGCCTCCGGATTATGTTGACTGAGTGTCTCAGGTGTGGAGGACACCATCCCCTCAGTTGCCAACCAAGAGAAAGAGCCTGATGCTAGCCCTGCCCTGGGCCCTGCTGCTTGTGAAGGAGAGGAAGCCCCCATCTTATCACCCTCCCTCCCCGAGTTGCTTCCTTAAGTGTGAACATTTTTTTAGGCCTTTGGGTGTAAAATAACCACTGAAGCCAAGAGTGGGAGCCCCTTTTCCCTGGAGGGAGAGGCTTTGGGGGTTCAGGCAGGTGGGACTGCTGCCCCCTCCCATCCTAAGGAAGAATGAAGGCCTGGGCCATTTCCTATCACCAGTGCGGTCGCTACTGCTGCTGCTGTGTGAGGTCTGGGACCCTCTGGCAACTGACGCCAGTGTGGGAATTTTCTGGGGGTGGAGGGGAGAGGAAGGTGTAGGGTAAGAAAGGAGCTGGCTGGGGGTGCGCCCCTGGCTGCGTCTCCAAGAGGAAGGCCTGTTGCGCCCTGGCTCTGGGACACAAGAGAAAATTCATCTGAGAAGCTCTTTCTTGTTAGAAAATAAAACTGTTAAGTGAAGGGATGATTCGTTGATGGTCAAATGAATAAACGCGATTACAGTCTGACTCCTTCCTAATTAAATCTGTGTCAGGAGACGACTGATGTATTGCTAGGCAGTATGGGTGACCCAGATGATAAAGAATTTTTGTCGGCAGTTCTAGAGAACAGGGTTTGATACCTGGGTTGGGAAGATCCCCTGGAGAAGGGAATGGTAACCCATTCCAGTATTCTTGTCTGGAGAATCCCATGGACAGAGGAGCCTGGTGGGCTGCAGTCCACGGGGTCACAAAGAGTTGGACACAACTGAGTGACTACACTTTCACTTCCTTTCATGGGGGCTTCTCCAGTGGCTCGGGGTAAAGAATCTGCCTGCCTATGCAGGAGTTGCGAGTTTGATCCCTGGGTCAGGAAGATCCCCCGCAGAAGGAAATGGCAACCCTCTCCAATATTCTTGCTTGGGAAATCCTATGGACAGAGGAGCCTGGCAGGCTATATTCCATTGTGTCACGAAGAGTTGGACAAGACTGAGCAAGTAAACAATGAAAATCTTCTCATTGCCTGTCCAGCCTTCAGTCTTGATGGACCCATCAAATCTTTCTAAAATTCCAAGTATGGTCATGTGATTCAGTTGTCAAAACTTCCAAGGATTCCAAGTTGCTTGCAGGAGGCTTGTGGGATCTTATTTTGCCCACCAGGGATTGAACCCCAGGCCCTCTGCAGTGAAAGTCCAGAGTCCAAACCACTGGACTGCCATGGAAGTCCCCCTCCAGCCTCATCTTATGCCTTCTGTTCACATACGTCTACACTCTGGCCCTACTGAACTCTGAACTCTTGGGGTCCCTGCATCCCCCATATTACACAACTCTCAGCTAGGAATGGCTTATTCCCTTCCCTGCCCTACTCACCTACAATACTCTCCAGAAATACCACATTAAAAAAAATTCATTTGTTTATTAGGCTGCATCTGATTTTAGTTGCGGCACGTGGGGTGTTTAGTTGTGGCGCTCGGGCTCAGTACTTGTGGCACTCGGGCTCAGTACTTGTGGCACTTGGGCTCAGTACTTGTGGCACATGGGCTTAGGTCCTTGGCAGCCTGTGGGATCTTAGCTCCCCAACTAGGGATCGAACCTGTGTTCTCTGCAGCGGGAGGCAGATTCTCAACCACCAGGGAAGTCCCAACACCAACGTGCTTATTCTCTCTTGACTTCAGCACCTTCATACAATGTGCAACCACTGAGCTGAATCCCTGTCGTAGGTGTCTGCGGAGGGCGGTTGGTGCCCAGGTGGTCCTAGGCCCTTTCTAGGAAGAAGGGACTGTGAGAAGCAGAGGCCAAGACAGGATTCAATGTGCCCGGATTGTTCTGAGGGAAGATGCCTGTGAAAGAGAAAATGGGGCCATAGGTCACGATCCCTGTCTGACCCAGAGTGAAGGAGAGAGGGGGGTTTGGAGGGACTGTTGTGGGGACTCCTCCAGAGAGCTGCCCCTCAGAGGAGCCCACCTTTGTGCCGCTACCACGCTCGGCCGTTGGCTGGGAACTGGGCTCTGCGCAGAAGGGCAGGGAAGGGTCTCACCGCTCTTCTGCTGCCCTCAGCCATCTGTTCCTTGAGCTGGAGTTACAGCAGGGAACTTCTTTTCACAGTCTTCGCACGTTCTTTCTATGGAAAGTTATCCTGGCTTGGGCTGTGTGCCTTGAGGGGAATGACCCGGTGACTTGCCCTTGGCTGACTGTGACAGATGGAGTCCCTGAGCCAAAGGCAGTCAGCATGGGGCGAGTTTATGGGAAACCCTGCCTCATCTGGGTGTTCCTTGTTGGCTGGGGACCACCTGGCTCAGCCAGAATCTCCCTGGGGCTAGAGGAAGGTGAAATGGGGACAGAGAGATGGATTCCTCCAGAAAAGGACCAGAACCTCCTCCCTGAGTTCTTCCCCTTCATGGAGACCCTGGGAACTCATCACAACTGGCTGCAAAGAGGTTTCCGGTGCCTCCTGACTCCTGAGTGTCCAAGAAAACTAGCGCCTGCCAGGGCCATGCTGAACTGCAGGTAAAAACATTTACTGAGAGCTTGTTATGTGTCAACAACTTTATTTTTATTTAAAATGTTTTCTTTATTTTTGACTGTGCTGGGTCTTCGTCGCTGTGTGGGCTTTTCTGCAGTGCGATGAGCAGGGGCTCCTCTCAAGTTGGGGTGTGCGGGCTTCTCACAGCAGTGTTGTGGAGCACAGGCTGTAGGGCATGCGGGCGTCAGCAGCTGCAGCTCCCAGGCTCTAGAGCACAGGCGCAATAGTCATGGTGCACGGGCGTGGCTGCTCTGTGGCGTATGGGACTGTCCCAGATCCAGGATTTAACCCATGTCGCCCGCATTGGCAGGTGGATTCTTTAACACTGAGCCACCAGGGAAGCCCCTCAATAAGTTTATATCCAGTATCTCCTTTATCTAATTTATCCTAATAAATTAGATAAAGGCTCACAACAATTAGGGCTCACAACAACTAGCATCTCACTAGCCTGCTCCGGAGAAGGCAATGGCACCCCACTCCAGTACTCTTGCCTGGAAAATCCCATGGATGGAGGAACCTGGTAGGCTGCAGTCCATGGGGTCACTAAGAGTCGGACATGACTGAGCGACTTCACTTTGACTTTTCACTTTCATGCATTGGAGAAGGAAATGGCAACCCACTCCAGTGTTCTTGCCTGGAGAATCCCAGGGACGGGGGAGCCTGGTGGGCTGCCGTCTATGGGGTCGCACAGAGTTGGACGCAACTGAAGCAACTTAGCAGCAGCAGCAGGAGCAGTCTGCTCATCAGAAATGATCCCTGTTGTCAGTTTAATGAGTAGTTTTCTAGGACTTACTGTGCATTTATGTGTCCCACAGATAATATATAATATAGTGTTTTTCTTTCTATATAAATGATGTCATACTCTACATGAATATGACACATTATTCTACATATTCTGCAATGTCTTTTTTTTTTTCAGTTCAGTCAGTCAGGAGATTTGTCCACGTTCCTGTGCAGAAAGAACCTTCTCCTTTTTGATTGCTGTGTAGTATTCCACCATGTGAATGTGACATAACTTACTTCATCATTCCCTGATTAACTGGTATTTTATCTCTAACCATTGTTATTACAGACAATGCTGCTGTGAACATCTGTGGATATGTCTCTGTGCACACGTGCAAGGGCTTCTCTAGGGTAGGTACTAAGTAGTGGAGGTCCTAAGACTTAGCATGTGTGTGTGCTCAGTCGTGTCTGACTCTTTGCGACCCTATGAACTGTAGCCTGCCAGGCTCCTCTGTTCTTGGGATTCTCTAGATAAGAATACTGGAGTGGGTTGCTATGCTCTCCTCCAGGGGATCTTTCCAGCCCAGGGATCGAACCTGTGTCTCCTGAGTCTCCTGCATTAGAGACAGATTCTTTACCTACTGAGCCACCTGGGAAGCTCCATTGGAAGTTACTCAGCTATAAAAAGGAACACATTTGAGTCAGCTCTAAGGAGGTGGATGAACCTAGAGCCTATTATACAGAGTGAAGTAAGCCAGAAAGAGAAAGACAAATAATAGTGTATTAACATATATATGGGATCTAGAAAGATGGTACCAACGATCCTACATGCAGGGCAGCAAAGGAAACACGGATGTAAAGAACAGACTACTGGACTCAGTGGGAGAAGGAAAGGGGGGGATGATTTGAGAGAATAGTATTGAAACATATTCATTATCGTATATAAAATAGATCGCCAGTGGGAGTTTGAGGCATGATGCAGGGAACCCAAAGCCGGTGCTCTGTGACAAGCTGGAGGGATGGGGTGGGGAGGGAGGTGAGAGAGGGGTTCAGGAGAAGGGGGCACATGTATACCTATGGCCAATTCATGTTGATGTATGGCAAAAACCATCACAATATTGTAAAGTAATTATCCTCCAATTAAATAAATTTAAAAAAAGTGAAGGCAGCAGAAGGGCTTCTAGAGGATTCTCAGTTCCTAGATGTGGGTGAGAGAGAAAGAGGACAAGGGGACAAGTGGAACTGACCTGGGAGGGACACAGCAGCCAAGCAGGCTCCCTGGCTGATCCTTTGGCCTGAGTCACCCCTGCTGTGAGGATTAAGTCATCCTCTTGGGCCCTGCCTGCACCTAGGGGCCTGGGAGCACCATCTAGGCCTGGAGAAGGGAGTGTGGAGGTGGCTTCACACACCATCAAGCCTGGCACTGGACTTCAGGAACTGGAGGCAGAATAAATTTCCTGAGAATGACTAAAGGCTAGACCAGAATGACTGGGTTTCTGGGAGAAGAGGGATTGAGGGGCAGATGCTGGGTGTGGGGACATGGGGAATAGGCTTGTCACTGGTGATCCAAGAGTGAGGAAGCAGGGAAGAGCGGAGGCCAGATCCAGGGTCCTGGAAAGAGGATGGGTGGGAATCAGGAGGTGGGACCCTGGGGGAGGGTGTTATGGGAGGAGGTTTTTCCACTACCGGGGGGCACTGGAAACTTATTGCTAGAGACACCTGTTGTTCTTTTGCTTCTCTGTCCAGTATTCCGTCTTTGTTTTTTTCTTTCATTCATTTTTTTTTTTTTTTTTGGCTGCAGAGCATGTGGGATCTTAGTTCCCCGACCAGCGATCAAACCTACATCCTCTAAGTTGGAAGCACAGAGTCTTAACCACTGGACTGCCAGGGAAGTCCCAACTTTCCTTCCTTAACAGGCACTTCAGGAATGATTCGGCCAAATTGCTAATTTTATGGGTGAGGAAACTGAGTCAGCTCCCAGGAATTAGCCACAGGAATTAGAACAAGTGAACAAAAAATACTGGGAAATCTTTTTCCTAACTCCCACTTCAGAATTCTTTTTGAGACATTACTTATACTTTTGCAGGTATAAGATCTCCAGCACAGAAACCATATATTTAATTAAATTATTTATTTTGGACACACATTTTATACATAGTAGTTTATATTTCTTAATCTTATACCCCTATCTTGCTTCTTTGCCCTTCCTTCTCCCTGTTGGTAAGCTCTAGTTTGGCCTCTGTATTTGTGAGTCCCATATACTGCTTTTAAACCTCAGGTGCACAAAATTGGATTATGCACAACACTTTACTAGTCCACTATCATCAAATGGTCTATGCGTATCCCTCTTGTCTCATGTTACGTACTTATTAAAAAATCTGAGCACTGGAACTTTCCTGGTGGCCCAGTGGTTGAGAGGCTATCTGCCAATGCAGGTTCGATCCCTGGTCTGGGAAGATCTCACATGCCGAGGGGCAGCTAAGCCACAGCTACTGAAGCTGGTGCCTAGAGCCTGTGCTCTGCAACCAGAGAAGCAGCTGTGATGAGAAGTGCTTCAGTTCAGTCAGTTCAGTTCAGTCACACAGTCACTCCTACTCTTCGCAACCCCATGGACAGCAGCACGCCAGGCCTCCCTGTGTATCACCAGCTCCCGGAGTTCACTCAAACTCATGTCCGTTGAGTCGGTGATGCCATCTAACCATCTCATCCTATGTCATCTCCATCTCCTCCTGCCTTCAATCTTTCCCAGCATCAGGGTCTTTTCTGATGTGTCAGTTCTTTGCATGAGGTGGCCAAAGTATTGGAGTTTCAGCTTCAGCATCAGTCCTTCCTATGAATACCCAGGACTGATCTCCTTTAAGATGGACTTGTTGGATCCTCTTGTAGTCCAAGGGACTCTCAAGAGTCTTCTCCAATACCATAGTTCAAAAGCATCAATTCTTCAGTGCTCAGCTTTCTTTATAGTCCAACTCTCACATCCATACATGACTGCTGGAAAAACCATAGCTTTGACTAGATGGACCTTTGTTGATAATGTCTCTGCTTTTTAATATGCTGTCTAGGGTGGTCATAACTTTTCTTCCTAGGAGCAAGCATCTTTTAATTTCATGGCTGCAGTCACCATCTGCAGTGATTTTGGAGCACAAAAAAATAAAGTCTATCATTGTTTCCACTGGTTCCCCATCTATTTGCCATGAAGTGATGGGACCAGATGCCATGATATTCATTTCCTGAACCTTGAATTTTAACCCAACTTTTTCACTCTCCTCTTTCACTTTCATCAAGGGGCTCTTTAGTTCTTTGCTTTCTGCCATAAGGGTGGTGTCATCTGCATATCTGAGATTATTGATATTTCTCCCAGCAATCTTGATTCCAGCTTGTGTTTCTTCCAGTCCAGCGTTTCTCATGATGTACTCTGCATAGAAGTTAAATAAGCAGACTGACAATATACAGCCTTGATGTACTTCTTTCCCTATTTGGAACCAGTCTGTTGTTCCATGTCCAGTTCTAACTGTTGCTTCTTGACCTGCATACAGATTTCTCAAGAGGCAGGTCAGGTGGTCTGGTATTCCCATCTCTTTCAGAATTTTCCAGTTTGTTGTGATCCACACAGTTAAAGGCTTTGGCGTAGTCAATAAAGCAGAAATAGATGTTTTTCTGGAACTCTCTTGCTTTTTCGATGATACAGCGGATGTTGGCAATTTGATCTCTGGTTCCTCTGCCTTTTCTAAATCCAGCTTGAACATCTGGAAGTTCATGGTCCAAGTACTGTTGGAGCCTGGCTTGGAGAATTTTGAGCATTACTTAACTAGCGTGTGAGATGAGTGCAATTGTGCATAGTTTGAGCATTCTTTGGCATTGCCTTTCTTTGGGATTGGAATGAAAACTGACCTTTTCCAGTCCTGTGGCCACTGCTGAGTTTTCCAAATTTGCTGGCATATTGAGTGCAGCACTTTCACAGCATCATCTTTCAGGATTTGAAATAGCTCCACTGGAATGCCATCACCTCCACTAGCTTTGTTCGTAGTGATGCTTCCTAAGTCTCACTTGACTTCGCATTCCAGGATGTCTGGCTCTAGGTGAGTGATCACACCATCGTGGTTATCTGGATCATGAAGATCCTTTCTGTATAGTTCTTCTGTGTATTCTTGCCACGTCTTCTTAATATCTTCTGCTTCTGTTAGGTCCATACCATTTCTGTCCTTTATCAAGCCCATCTTTGCATGAGATGTTCCCTTGGTATCTCTAATTTTCTTGAAGAGATCTCTAGTCTTTCCCATTCTATTGTTTTCCTATATTTCTTTGCATTGATCACTGAGGAAGGCTTTCTTATCTCTCCTTGCTATTCTTTGGAGATTTGCATTCAAATGAGTATGTCTTTCCTTTTCTCCTTGGCTTTTCGCTTCTCTTCTTTTCACAGCTATTTATTTGTAAGGCCTCCCCAGACAGTCATTTTGCTTTTTTGCATTTCTTTTTCTTGGGGATGGTCTTGATCCCTGTCTCCTGTACAATGTCACGAACCTCCATGCACAGTTCTTCAGGCACTCTATCAGATCTAATCTCTTGAATCTATTTCTCACTTCCACTGTATAATCGTTAAGGATTTGATTTATGTCACACCTGAATGGCCTAGTGGTTTTCCCTACTTTCTTCAATTTAAGTCTGAATTTGGCAATAAGGAGTTCTTGATCTGAGCCAGAATCAGCTCCCAGTCTTGTTTTTGCTGACTGTAAAGAGCTTCTCCATTTTTGGCTGCAAAGAATATAATCAATCTGATTTCAGTATTGACCATCTGGTGAGTCCATGTGTAGTCTTCTCTTGTGTTGTTGGAGGAGGGTGTTTGCTATGACCAGTGCATTCTCTTGGCAAAACTCTATTAGCCTTTGCCCTGCCTCATTCTGTACTCCAAGGCCAAATTTGCCTGTTACTCCAGGTATCTCTTGACTTCCTACTTTTGCATTCCAGTCCCCTATAATGAAAAGGACATCTTTTTTGGGTGTTAGTTCTAGAAGGTCCTGCAGGTCTTCATAGAACTGTTCAGCTTCTTCAATGTTACTGGTCAGGGCATAGACTTGAAGTACTGTGCTACTGAATGGTTTGCCTTTGAAACGAACAGAAATCATTCTGTCATTTTTGAGACTGTATCCAAGTACTGCATTTCGAACTCTCTTATTGACTATGATGTCCTTGCACCACAGCAAAGAGTAGCCCCCGCTTGCTGCAACTAGAGAAAGTCCACACACAGCAGCAAAGATCCAGTCAGCCAAAAATAAATAAGTAAATAAAAATTTTTTAAAAATTGAGCACCTGTGAAACTGGCATCTAACCCAACACAGCTTATTTCTAAGAACTTCCTCACAGAGTCTTCTCCCCTGTCCCACCCCCTGCCTGCCTCTCAGAGGGGACCACTAGCCTGGATTTGTGTTTTCAATTTCCTTGCTCTTTTTTTCTTTTAATGATCACAGATGTCTTTAGTTTCACTTTACTGGCTTCTGAAATGTATAAAAGAAGCATGAAAATACTTTGTTTTCTGAGACTGGCTTGTTTATTAATAATTTCATTGTTACAGAAATTTCAAACCCACAAAACAAACTAAAATAACGTGGATCTCTATGCACCCATCAACCACCTTCAGCCATTAAGAAGATTCTTCCATAGCTGCTTCATCACTCATGTTTTCCTTTCTCTTTTCCTGTGAATCTTAGTCATCTTATCATTTCATCCAAGCCCTTCCTACTGCTGATATAAATTGGCAGAGCATGTGTTAAAGAGCCACCTTGTTATATTAGGAGACATAAATTTGTAAATGTGACTTGAATAAAGACTACAATTCAGATGTTAAAAAATTTTACATTTAATCACTTGTACATTCTTTAATACTCATTTCTAAAAGCTGTTGACATTTCCTAGCATAACCATATTACCATTATCACACCTAACAAAATCAACAAGCACCATGTAATACCAGTAACCTACTAATTCCACTTAACATATTTTACTAGGATTCATCAAGGGTGTTGCACTGACTATAAAATGTTCTATTTACCCATTCTCTTATTGTTGGCCATTGACTCACTTCCAGTTTTCAGTCATTATGAATAGAATGGATGTGAATATTCTAGCATGTGTCTCTTGGCACAAATGTGCTAAATATGCTTTGTTAAATACCTAAAAGTGAAATTCCTGGGGAAGTTATGCAGTGTTTAAAACCTGAATTCTCCGGTTTTCATGCTAACCAGTAGTATATTAGAAATTCCATGGATCTACAACCTTTCTAGTACTTGAATGTCTATACTGGGTTGTAAAGTAAAATTCAGGTTTTTTTTTTTTTTTTACTGTGGTGACATTCAGAAAAGTTTGAAGAACTTTGGGCTAAAGAGTCAAATAGGTATATTTTGTTACAAAAAGCCTATCATTCCTCATTTTCCTCCCCTTCCCCTGCCTTGCATTCACTTTTGTTAATTTTGGTATTTATCTTCATAACTCTAAGTAATATGCTTATAATGCCACTTCTTAATTTTTGTGTGCTTAGTCACTCAGTCGTGTCTGACTCTTTGTGACCCCATGGACTGTAGCCCATCAGGCTCCTCTGTCCATGGGGATTCTCCACAAGAACACTGGAGTGGGTTGCCATGCCCTCCTCCAGGAGATCTTCCCAACCCAGGGATCAAACCTAGGTCTCTCACATTGCAGGCAGATTCTTTACCATCTGAGCCACTAGGGAAGCCCATGAATACTGGAGTGGGTAGCCCATCCTTTCCCAGGGGATCTTCCAGTCCCAGGAATCAAACCTGAGTCTCCTGCATTGCAGACAGATTCTTAATTTTTAGGCAGTATTTATTGGGTCTTTCTGGGGCTTCCCTGGTGGCTCAGGTGGTAAAGAATCTGCCTGAAATGCAGGAGATGTGGGTTCAGTCCCTGAGTTGGGAAGGTCCCCTGGAGAAGGGCATGGCAACCCATTCCAGTATTCTTGCCTGGAGAATCCCATGGACAGAGGAGCCTGGTGGGCTACAGTCCATGGGGTTGCAAAGAGTTGGACATGACTGAGCAACTCACACTTTAACTTTCATTGGGTCTTTCTACATTGGGAGATGATTTTTCATCACTTTCTCTTTCTTACATCTTCATGATACACGTGTACTCAGTCACTCAGTTTTGTCTGACTCTTTGATCCCATGCACTGTTGGCTGCCAGGCTCCTCCGTCCATGAAATTCTCCAGGCAAGAATACTGGAGTGGGTAGCTATTCCTTTCTCCAGAGGATCTTCCTGACCCAGGGATAGAACCCGAGTCTCCTGTATCATAGGTGGATTCTTTACCTCTGTGCCACCTGGGAAACCATCCCAATATAGTTAAATCTTTACTAAAAAAAATTTTTTTTTAATCTATTTGGTTGCCCTGTGCTGGCATGTGGGATCTTAGTTCCCCAACCTGGGATGAAACCTGGGCCTGCTGCATTGGGAGCACTGAGGAACCACTGGACCATCAGGGAAATCCCATTGTCTTTAGTTTTTTATTAAATCAATATTCTGGCTTTATATTATGATGACTATGTATATGCTATTCATGGCCAAGTTATCTAATGTATTTTGATTTCTTTTTCTCTCTTGTATAACGTTTTGTTTTCTCGGTAATAGATTCTTTTCTTTTCTTTGGTTCCGTTAGAGGTTATACCTAATCCAGTCACCAGCCTCTGCCAGGTGTCTAAAAATCTCCTCTAGGCACATCCAGACACTCTAGGGGTTCCAACCAGTGTGTATCTGTCCATCTTATCTCCTATCATACTCTGTGGCCCCACTCCCCGAGGCCATCACCCCACCCTCTTCCTGGTGTGGCAACCACACTGATTTCTTTGTTTTTCGGTTTTGAGCTTGCTCTTCAAGCTGCAGCAGCTTGGTTTTCACACGCCTCATGCCTCTGCAATGGCCTTATTGTCTTTGTGTTGCTAAATCTAATGGACATTCTTCTGTTTCCATCTCTGTGTCTCAGCAGCATTTCACGTGGCAGACAGCTGGCTTCCTTGAAGCGGTTTCCTCATTCTTGCTTACCATCTGCCTCTGCCTTGGCTTTTGTTCTCCCTGAAGCAGATCGTGAGACAAGGGCTTCTAGTATAAGGAGGGAGGTACAGGGATCACTGATGGAAGGGTGGGGAGGAAAGGTGGCCAATAAAGAGTGTATTTTAAATTTTAATTTAATTTTACTTTACTTTTAATTATATTTTTAATTTCTATTTTTGTTTTGTTCACGCTCTGAGCAGAATCTTAGTTCCCCAACCTGGGATAGAACCCTGGCCCCCTTCATTGAAAGTATGGAGTTCTAACCACTGGACCACCAGAGAATTTCCATTTTATTTTGATTAACTTCATTTTGTTTATTGATGTACATTTGATTTACAATATTTTATTCATTTCAGATGTATGACATAGACATTCAACATTTTTATAGATTATACTCCATTTATAGTCATTATAAAATATTATTTTATTGGCTATTTTCCCTGTGTGCTTACAACATGTCCTTGTGGTTTATTTACTTTATACATAGTAGTTTATATAATTTATACTGCTTTCTCCCCTATCCCCTACTTTGCCCCTTCCCCCTTTCCTCTCCCCAGTGGTAACCACTAGTTTATTCTCCATATCTGTTGTTGTAGAATCTGGAGTTGCAAAACACTCCTTGGAGGACACTCCAGACAGTGGAGTACAGTTTATCATGCTAGCAGGTCCAAGGAGAATTGGTTCCCAGCAGGACCCCGATGATTTTGGAGGACTTTATACCCTCTGCTGCATGCCTGGTTACATGTTAGTAATTAGTTTTACAACACGCAGGTGTGGAAGAATTAACAATTACAACATTCAGGTGCTGGCGAAATTGTTAGTCTAACTGACTGAGACAACCTAACCTGTACTTTGATAGTTAACAGGGTTCAGGCAGAGTTCATGTTCTTTGTTAAGGGGTTTAAGATGAGGTTCTTGCCCTCCTCCCAGCGGCTCCAACACTGAGTCTATTTCTATTTTTTTCCATGATTTTGTTTTATTTTTTAGATTCCAGAAAGGGTGTGTTTTTTTCATTTCCCCCCAGTTTTATTGAGGTATAATTGATAAATAAAAATTGTGTATGTTTATATGTACATGTGATGTTTTGATATATGTATACACTTGATGAAAGTGAAAGAGGAGAGTGAAAAAGTTGGCTTAAAGCTCAGCATTCAGAAAACTAAGATCATGGCGTCTGGTCCCATCACTTCATGGGAAATAGATGGGGAAACAGTGGAAACAGTGTCAGACTTTATTTTTGGGGGCTCCAAAATCGCTGCAGATGGTGATTGCAGCCATGAAATTAAAAGACGCTTACTCCTTGGAGGGAAAGTTATGACAAACCTAGATAGCATATTCAAAAGCAGAGACATTACTTTGCCAACAAAGGTCCCTCTAGTCAAGGCTATGGATTTTCCAGTGGTCATGTATGGATGTGAGAGTTGGACTGTGAAGAAAGCTGAGCCCCGAAGAATTGATGGGTATGGGGGAGAATGGTTACGTGTATTTGTGTGGCTGAGTCCCTTCGCTGTTCACCTGAAACTATCACAACATTGTTAATCGTCTGTACCCCAATACAAAATGCTTTTGATGTTAAAAAAGATTTTTTCTTTTTATTTTAATTGGAGGCTAATTACTTTGCAATATTGTAGTGGTTTTTGCCATACATAAAAAGGATTTTTTTAAAAAAGTAAAAAAATAAAGAAATGACACAAAATCGCTGGATCCTTAATAATGCCACTAAGCTGCTGCATACCTGGCTTTGGAGACCCCCTCTGCTTTTGTTCTGTGTGGCAACTCACTCCAGTATTCTTGCCTGAAAAATGTCCTTTGGAGAGAGGAGACTGGTGGGCTGCAGGTCATCGGGTCTCAAAGAGTTGGACACAATTGAGTGACTGTGCAGGATATGTTGACTATTGCTTGAGTTAGAATCTCTCTTAATCTGTACCCCAAAGCATTCTAACAGATATAAGCTCTGCTGTAAAACTTGGTACATAACTTCTGGGTGTCTCAGTTTCTTCATCTACAAGATGGGGATAATAATAACTTCTTCATAGGATTTCTATTAAGACTGGATAGTTAACACATCCAAAGCACTTAGAACTGTGCCTGGCACAGAGTAAATACTCACATAATGTCAATTGCTGTTCTGGTTTTATTATTATTACTTTAAAATATAATATGTTATATTGTGTGTTTACTATTTGTTCTGTTTTTCCATTTTTCAGTTTTCAAAATTAGGCATTTTTTAATTGTTTTTTAAAATATTTTCTACTTTTTACCTTAATGTAGCATGATCAGAGAATATGGCAGTATCACTTGTATCACTTCTGCCTTTTTTTTTTTTTTTTTTTTTTTGACCATGCTGCACAGCTTGTAGGATCTTAGTTCCCTAACTAGGGATTGAAGCCAGGCTGGGGCAATAAAAACGCTGAGTCTTAACCATTGACTGGATCACCAGGGAACTCCCCATTTCTGCCCTTGTGTGGCATAAAATTGGAATGTTTTTTTCAAAATGTGATTTAGTGCTTAATAAAACTATATCCTATTTCTGAAAGTTAATCCTCCATATATATCTGTTGTTGCTGCCTTATTAGTTGTCTTGTTTCAGATTCATCACTTAAATCTTATATTTAGACCTCAATCTGAGTTTGTTTTCCATTTCTACTTTCTAAACGTTGTCAAGATCCACCTTTCCATCCTATGTTCTAACTGGACATGATTCCAACATTTTCTCAAATTCCAGTTTGCTACTAGACTCAGTGTTTTACTTCTGAGATGTTTCTACCTCCCGAATAAGCTTCATTATCCAAGGTTCTGGAAAAAGACCCCCAGCCCCTGGCTTTTCTATCCCCACTGGTGGGCCCCCCTTCCAATCCCACTTCCTCTTGCTCTGTCTGTGAGCAGGAAGTGTCTGAAACCAGATGTTCCTCTTTTGTAGGTGCTATCAGGATCCTGCCTCCTTCCCTCCCCTGACCGTGGCCCTGACACTCAGCTTTTGACCACGCGATTGCTCCAGTTTGCTGTTGCAATGGCTCTTACACTTTTCTATCTGCAGAGTAATTATTTGAGAGTCAAAACCACTATGGAGCCACCTGCTATAGTTTACCCAGGCTTCTTTGGCACATTTATGACCAGGAAAAGGAGTTTTCGGTATGAACTAAGGTGCTAGGCGCTAGACCCATCCTGCAATAATATCTTCAGTTCGTCTCTCCACTATTTCCTTCTTTCTACCCTTTGTTACCCCAGACCAGTGGAAGTCTTGCCCAGAGCTGAAGTTTCTGTTACTTACTTATTCAATCTGATTTGCTTAACTCTTTTAATGTGGCACGTACCATGCTCAGTCCTGGGAATATACATTTGTATAATTCAAGATTATTGCCTTCACACGTTTATAGATCTAGGGGACAAACTAGTGGTTACCAGTGGGGAGGAGGAGAGGGGCAATATAGGGGTAGGAGAGTGGGAGGTACAAACTACTGTGTAAGATAGGCTACAGAGAGGAATTGTACAACATGGTGAATTGAGCCAATATTTTATTATGGCTGTAAATGGAGTGTAACCTTTAAAAATTTTATAAAAAATAAAAACTTTTAAAAATGCCTTCAATAAACAATAGTGGGAGAAATAACCTCTTAAACACTTAATGAGATCCCAGAGTGACAACTATTTTTATTTTTTTTTAATTTCTGGATGTCTATATTCTTTTTTTAAAAATTATTTGTTTGTTTATGGCTGCACTGGGTCTTCCTTGCTGTGTGCAGGCTTTCTCTAGTTGCAGAGAGTAGGGGTTACTCTGATTACGGTGCTCAGGCTTCTTACTGTGGTGGCTTCTCACATTGCAGAGCACAGCCTCTAGGGCCCGTGGGTTCAGTAGTTGCGGCACACTGGCTTAGCTGTCCCATGGCATGTGAAATCTCCCCAGACCAGGCAGCGAACCTGTGTCCCCTGCATTGGCAGGTGGGTTCTTAACCACTGGACCACCAGGGAGGTCTGAGAACTGTTAATAGAGCTGTGTAAGAGAGTCTGGGTCTGAGTAAAAAATCAGGGTAGGCTTCTCAGAAGCTCGAGTTGGCTCTTGGAGAGCAAATAGGAGTTCCTAAGGATGACAAAAAGCGGAAGAAAGGCATTCGAGACGTGTTCAGTGGTAAGTTGAACTAGTTATATAAAGCAGCATAACAAATGACCCCAGACATAGTGGCTTAAAATAACAGTAATCATTGCTGATGGAAATGCCAAATGGTGCAGTAACTTTTTAAGACAGTTTGGTATTTCTTACAAAACCAAGCATACTCTTACTGAATGAATCCAGCAACCCTGCTCCTTGGTATTTACCCAAAGGAGTTGAAAACTTATGTCAACACAAAACCCTGCACATGGATATTTATAGTAGCTTTATTCATAACTGCCAAAATCTGAATGCAACCAAGATATTTTTCAGGAGATGGGTGGATAAACTGTACATCCAGACAATGGGATATTATTCAGGGCTAAAAGAAACGAGTTATCAAATCATGAAAAGACACGAAGAAGCCTTGAATTCATATGTTTCAGGGAAAGAAATCAATCTGAAAGGGCTTCATACATATGATTCCAACTTTATGACTTTTTGGGAGGGGTAAAACTATAGAGACAGTAAAAATATCGCTGGTAGAGCTGGTTGATGATGGCGGAGGCTTTGCAAACACAGGGCTAGGAGATGTATGGGAAATCTTCATATCTTTCTCTCAATTTTGCTGTAAACTTAAAACTGCTCTAAAAAAATAAGACTTGGAAATTCCCTGGCAGTCCAGTACTTCTGACTCAGAGTTTTCACCCTGGTGGCCCAGGTAAATCCCTGATAGGGGAACTAAGGTCCTGCAAGCTGTGTGGTGTGGCCAAAATAGAAAAACCAAAACACCCAAACTTTATTAACCTCCACTCCCCCCACTGCCGCAACAAAAATTGTTCCTTATCTCCCCTGATTTCTGTGGATCAGGAAATTAGGGATGGCAGGAGCAGTTCCGACTCAGTCTCTCTCTTGAGGTTTTGGTCTGATGATGTCAGCCAGGGCTGTAGTCCTTTGAAGGCTTGACTGGCATTGGAGAACCTGCTTCCAAAGTCACTCATTCCCTCTGAGGGTGAGTCAGTCCTGGCTGTTGATGGATGGCCCCAGTTCCTCTCCATCAGGGTCTCTCTACAGTATAGTTTGAGTGTCCTCATAGCCTGGTGGATGGCTTCCTCCAGCCTCCACAGAGAGAGTCATTCAAGGGAGCAAGACCGAAGCTGAAATGCCTTGAGGATCACATACATTCACTTCTGCTGTGTTCTATTGGTCACCCAGGTCAGCTGTGATTCTGCATGGAAGGAGGACTACTGAAGGGTATGAATATCAGGATAGAAAGATTGTTAGCAGCCATCTTGCGTGTTGGCTACCATATAGGGCACACTAAGAGTAATGGATATATTGTGCTTGGGTTATAAATGATTAGAAATGGATCCAAAAGCTTTTTATGGACTTACTTGTCTGGGTCTATGACTTTGGCTTTAACTGTTGGTAGGAGAAATTACTGAAAGGTTTTAAAGAAGGCACCAAGAGGGTTGGACTGTCTCTTCTTGGCCATATTGGACTGCAGGAGCTCCCCAATATGTCCAAAAAAGCCCCCTGATGGTCTCTGCTTTTTTGCTTGGGCTGTTTTATACCTCATGTAGATCCACATAGTGTTTCAGCTTTGTCTTTGACTGCCTTGCAGAAACTGTCCATGTCATATATCTGCCTGGATATGCTTCCACTTTGTAAAACTTAAAAATCTCTGTATCAGTTAGGGTACTTTTGGTTGCAAATGAAAAATTCAACTCCAAATGACTGAATGAAAATAGTTCATTGACTCATGCAACTGGAAAGTCCAGAGGTAGAGAGGATTTCAGGTGAGGTTTGATCCAAAGTTTCATATTTTCAAGAGGGATCTGGCTCCATTTCTGTGATGTGTTGATTCATCCTCAGGTGGATTTTTAAAAAATAATAGTAAAAATGGCTGCAGTGGTTCCAAGTTTTACATTACGCTGGAAAGAGGGAAAACACCTTTTTCCTCAGATCCGCTTTGATTGCTCTGGCTTAGATCACATTCCCATACTCAAGCCAATCATTGATGTCAAGGGTCTGGAATACTCAAATTCTTAGTTTAGTTCACATGCTTCACCTTTGGACCTGGAGGTAAAGTCAGTTGTCCCCAAATAACACAGTCCTTCAAACAGGAATTAAAACTTACTGAGAAGAAGGAAATAGGACGCCAGGGAGGAAACCACAAGTGTTCAACACGAAATCAAATTGTGATGTCGTTTATCCAAACATTATTTACTAAGCCCCAGTCAAAGGTAATATTGGGCCCTGGGACAGAGCCATGAATTGGACACAATCCCAACCATGTGTATCTTCAGAACTTGGAATAGCATTTGGCACATACTGGACATCAAAAGGAGAAGGGGACAACACACGATGAGATGGTCGGATGGCATCACCAACTCAATGGACATGAGTTTGAGCAAGCTCTGGGAGTTGGTGATGGACAGGGAAGCCTGGCGTGCTGCAGTCCATGGGGTCGCAAAGAGTCAGACATGACTGAGCGACTGAACTGAACTATTTGTTAAATGAATAGTGTGGGGGAAGATAGATGTGTATGTAATTCATCATCTCCTGTAAGGTCTATTTCTTGGTCTAGGGACTTTGAGAGGCTGGGGCTATGATCTATTCTCTTCTTCCTTCTATTTTTCCTTCTTTGGATTGTAGCTCCTCCAGGGGGAGAGACTGGGAGGAAGAATTAGAGAGATGTCAGAGAGTTTCTCACGCGCCTGGCTGCTTATTTGTGGTTGGAGGTGCCCCTAATCTCACTCATGTGCAGGATGGGTTCATCTCTTGCTTATGGTCCTCAGGATCTGAGGTTCAAGGTATTCCTGGAGGTGATATTTAGCTTTACCACGGCCCCCTTCTCTGCTGAGGAGCCCCTTGGAGGCAGTAGTGTCTGTCTTGCTTGGCCTCTCCAGGCCTGTTTTCTAACCCTTGTGCTTCATTTGGAACCATGAAGCCCCCATTTCTTCCTGTTTCCTGATCTTATTTAAGCCAGACAAAACTTTTCTAGAGGAAAGCTCTTATATTGATACATGCAGCCTTTATTCAAACACCAAGGCTTGTAAAGTGCTGAATAAGGGGGGGCCCTGAAGCTGGATGTGACAATAATGATACAGCATCAGGTCAAGGGTCAGGCAAGGATTTGACGAACTGGAGATGTTTCATATGAGGATGCTTAGTGTAATGGTAATGATAGTGTGGTGACTCATTGGTAAAGAATCAGTCTGCCCGTGCAGGAGATGTGCATTCAACCCCTGGGTCGGGAAGATCCCCTGGAGAAGGAAATAACCTGCTCCAGTATTCTTGCCTGGAGAACCCCATGGACAGAGGAGCCTGGCGGGCAACGGTCCATGGGGTCGCAAAAGAGTTGGACTTGAGTTTGTGACTGACAACAACAGCGATAAAGTGGCAGAGAGAGCTAGTTGTCTCCTAGTATCTGTCTTTCTGTTTTTCCTTTACTAATTCAATTCCAAATTTTAGCCAAGTGAAGTCGCTCAGTCGTGTCCGACTCTTTGCGACCTGTGGACTCTAGCCCATCCAGCTCCTCCATCCATGGGATTCTCCAGGCAAGAATACTGGAATGGGTTGCCATTTCTTTCTCCAAGCATGTGGCTAAATCACACAGAATGCAGACTGTATTTCTCAGCCTTCTTTGTCACTGTGTATTGCCATGTTTTTGAGTTTTGCCCAATGAAACGGGAAGGGAAACGTCATGTGCAACTTTTGGGTCATACCCTTAAAGAGTCACACCACATCCTCCATTTTTCCTGCCAGCTGAGGGAAGACATGGTGGTGGGCCATCTTCGATGGAGTGGATGAGGACAGTAACTTGGGATAACACAGCAACTTGCTAGATGGAGCCTAAGTCTCCAACACTGTGGGGCCTCTCTATCTCCCTGGACTGTCAGCGGGACAGTCTGACTTCAGTCTCTGAGGTTTGGGGTCTAATTAAAGCAGTTGAGGGGCTTCCTTGGTGGGTCAGATGGTAAAGAATCAGCTTGCAATGCGGGAGACCTAGGTTGGGATCCCTGGGTTGGGAAGATCCCCTGAAAGGGGGCATGCAACTCACTTCAGTAGACTTGCCTGGAGAATGCCATGAACAGAGGAATCTGGTGGCTACAGTCCATGGGGTTGCAGAGTCGGACATGACTGAGCAACTAGGCACAGCACAGAGCAGTACCATATATCAGTCACATCCTACACGCCATGCACTGTGCGAAGCTTTTCACGTACATTATTTAGCTTAATCTTAAAAAAATTTTTTTTGGGGTTGTTCTTGTTAAGCAGTGCATTAGTTAGGGCATTTGGGGTAAAAATAACAGAAACAGACTCTGGCTAACAAGTAGAGAGTGGAATTTCCTTCAAGGAAATAGAGTGGCTTAAAGAATGTAAGAGAGGGCTGAAAGACAGACTCAGAGGACAGAAATCATGACTTTGGAGGTCCTGACAAGAGAGAAATAAAGCAAATGTTAGTTTTCTACCCTTGCATCATTGTGCTCCGAATTCAAATTAAGAGTAGACTTGACCTAACTTTGGGCAAGAGGCTACCCATTTAGTTAAGGAAGGGTAAGGCACTTTGGGGGCTTCCCAGGTAGCTCTGACAGTAAAGAATCTGTCCACAATGTGGGAGACCCGGGTTCGACCCCTTGGTTGGGAAGATCCCCTGAAGAAGGGAATGGCAACCCATTCCAGTATTCTTGCCTGGAGAATCCCATGGACAGAGGAGCCTGGAGGGCTACAGTCCATGGGGTTGCGAAGAGTTGGACATGACTGAGCAACTAGCACTTGGGAAGTTTCCACGTGCCTAAGCCCATGTATGGGCTTCCCTTGTAGCTCAGTCGGTAAAGAATTTGCCTGCAGTGCAGGAGACCCGGGTTTGATCCCTGGGTTGGGAAGATCCCCTGGAGAAGGAAATGGCAACCCACTCCAGTATTCTTGCCTGGAAAACCTCATGGACAGAGGAACCTGGTGGATTGCAGTCCATGTGGTCGCAAAGAGTTGGGCACGACTGAGTGACTAACACACATAACATACAAGCCCATGTGTGAGTGCTCTGGGGCCCACGAGTCACTACTACTGAGTCCCTGGGCAGCAACTACTGAAGCCCATGTGCCTAGAGCCCATGCTCCACAACAAGAGAAGCCGCTGCAATGAGAAGCCCATGAATGGCATCTAGAGAAGGCCGGCACACAGCAACAGAGACCCAATGCAACCAAAACTTAAAAAAAATAATAATTAAAAAAATGTCCTATAGAGCTTGGAATGAACATACACACAATACTATATATAAGATAGGTAACCAATAAGGTGCTTTCCTTGTGGCTCAGCTGGTAAAGAATCTGCCTACAATATGGGAGACCTGGGTTCAATCCCTGGGTTGGGAAGATCCCCTGGAGAAGGGAAAGGCTACCCACTCCAGTATTCTGGCCAGGAGAATTCCATGGCCTCTTTAGTCCATGGGCTCGCAAAGAGTTGGACACGACTGAATGACTTACTTTCACTTTCTTTCTACCAACAAGGACCTACTGTATAGCATAGCAAACTCTACTCTGTTCTTTGATAACCTATATGAGAAAAGAATCTAAAAATAATAAATATATATACATGCTTACTGAATCACTTTGCTGTACATATGAAACTAACACAGCATTGTAAATCAACTATACTCTACTAAAATATTAAAAATAAAGTCCTCTAAACCTACATGAAACATTTGTGCCAAGATGTTATATGACAAAAACATGAAATGTAACCAAACCTATCCTATCATGACAAACTTGTAAACAGTATCTGTGCAGAAAAGCTGATATATTATGGTGCTGGGACTTTGCGTTGTTTTTTCTCATTTTCTTTAATATTGTCACCATACTGTTTGCATAGTTCATACAACTTGGAGAAAGAAATACAATTATAGTGGCTTCCTAGGTGTTGTTCTTTGGGGTTGAACAGTCAGGTATCTTGGGACATAGCTGATGTGATCATGCTCCAGAAAAGACCTGTCCTGGGACTGCCCTTGTGGTCCAGTGGTTAAGAATCCACCTGACAATGGAGGGGATGCAAGTTTGATCCCTGGTCTGGGAATTAATATCCAATATGCCAGGGAGTAATTAAGCCAGCACATTGCAACTAAAGCCCCTGCGTGCCACAGCTAAAGATCCTGCATGATGCAAGGAAGATCCTTCTTGCTGCAATTAAGACCTGAGGCAGCCAAATAAATAAATATTAAAAAAAAAAAAAAGACCTGTCCTTTAGGGTTGGGGAAGTCTTTGCCCTCTGACATTTGCCTCCACTTCCTTCACCTCTGGAAGCCAAAGAAGCCTCACAACCAGAGTTCCTGGTTCTTCTCCAGTGACCGAAGCACAACTTCCTTTCTGACCAATTTCAAGAACTAGTAGTTTTCACCTCTGTTTGCTCAGGTCAGGTTCTGAGCCACTTCTGCTTTCAAGGATGAAAAGGGTGGAGGAAGTATTCCAGGGACTGTGGCAGTGAACATCTGTCCCTGCCCTGCGACTGACCTTTGGCCAACTATGCTCTCAGTGTGATTTTGGTGGAAATGCTCAAGACTCTCATCAAGCCTATGGTAAGAATTTTTCTCAGAATCTGCCAGACATTTGGCTTCCTGCTTGGACAACTGAGAGAGCAGCTGGAAAATTCCAGAACTGGGCTTTGAACTGGGCAATAGGCAACTCTGTGGCCAATATACCCTTTACGTGTCATTGGGGCCATGACAGCTATATCATGATAAACCTAAGACCCAGCAGGTAGAATAATTACAGCTTATATTGACTAAATTTTCACTAGGTGCACATTGACATCTATTATCTTATTTAATCATCACAACATCCCCAAGGGGTGAGTACCATTATTACCATCATTTCCCAGTTGAGTGAGGACAATGGGGTCCAGAGAATAACTTGCTCAAGGTCGCAGGCTTATAGACCTAGAATTTAACTCCCCAGACTAGCCCCAGACATCAAAGGCTCAACCAACTTGTTGAAGATGATGTTCAAGTGGAACTTTCCTTGGCAGTTCAGTGTAATGGAAAAAAAAATATTCTTTTTTTTTAAAACCTTTTCGTAATTCCCATCTCTGTGAGGTTGCCATCTATTCTTTTTAAAAAAATTTACATTTAGTTATTTGCCCGCACTGGGTCTCAGTTGCAGCACATGGGATCTTTAGCTGCAGCATGCCAACTCTTGGTTGTGGCATGAGGGATCTAGTTCCCTGACCAGGGATTGAAACTGGGCCCCAATGGAGCACGGGCTCTTAGCCGCTGGATGGATCTCCAGGAAAGTCCCCCCACCAAACACAATATTCTGTTGTTGGTTCTTGCCAGAACCTTCTTGGGAGGGTAGATCCTGTGAGGCCAGTTCCTTTGAATGTGGTATGTCAGGTAAATTGGAGGGGTTTTGACAGAGATAAATCATCTGAGTAGGTGAGGGAAGAGAGATTTGGAGAGACTAGTCTGAGAAGTTGTGTTGGGAAGGGAAGAGCCACGATCTTGGGTGCTTTGTGAGGCAATGGGAGATGGAGACCCTGCTATCTTCATTCTCTTGGATGCAAAGCCAGAAAAGCTTGGGAGACGAAACACGGCAAAGAGGATTTGTAAAGTTGAGTATAGAGAGTCATGTGATACCAAACCCACTTGTTTGAAAGAGAATGGAGTGAGTCATGCAGATATCTGGGGGAAAATTGTCCAATCCGAGGGACCAGCTAGTGTGCAGGTCTTGAGGTAGCAGTGTGTCTGGGGTGCTCGAAGAGCAGCAAGGAGGCCACTGTGGCTGCAGGGGGAGGAGCAAGGGCTCAAGGAAAAGGAGAGGAGCTTAGAGTGGTAAGCGGGGGCGCTGGGGTGACAGATGACTTAGGGCCTGGTGGGTAATGGAAAGGACTGGCTTGGGCTACCAGCGAGGTGAGGAGCCTTTGTAAGCTTATGAGCAGAGGAATAATATGTGCTTTTTTATAATAATAATATATCCTTTTGAAAGGATCTCTCTAGCTACGACGTTGAAAACTGACTTTGTGGTGTTGGAGGAAGTAGAGAACCAGTGGGGCAGAGACAAGGTCTAATGCTACAGTGCAGGTGGGATGGTGGTGGCCTCCACTGTTTTGGTAACGGAGAGCTGGTTTAAAAAAAAAAAAAAGTTCATTTTTAACATGTTTGAAGGTAGACCTGTAGGATTTCCTTGTGATTTTCAGTCTGAACAACTGGAAGTGTTACTGACTAGAGTTCTCAGTCTTCCCCAATCAACTGAGATTGAGAAGAGGCCAGTCAGGAAACTCAGGTGAAGCTTTATTGGGGCTCCTGTGGCCGCAAGAGGGATCGAAAACAAGCGACAGTTTTCCCTGCTCACTCCCTGAGGGGCAGGTGAGCTGGTTTCTTATGTGGGATGAGGGTAGGGGTGTGTTCAGGGGTCAGGCCAGAGGGGTGGCTTAGGTGTTTTGCCCACCCCTCTGGTGGTGTTGAGTTGGAGAAGGCGATGGCACCCCACTCCAGTACTCTTGCCTGGAAAAATCCCATGGACGGAGGAGCCTGGTAGGCTGCAGTCCATGGGGTGGCTAAGAGTTGGACACGACTGAGAGACTTCACTTTGACTTTTCACTTTCATGCATTGGAGAAGGAAATGGCAACCCACTCCAGTGTTCTTGCCTAGAGAATCCCAGGGACGGGGGAGCTTGGTGGGCTGCCGTCTGTGGGGTTGCACAGAATCGGACACGACTGAAGTGACTTAGCAGCAGCAGCTGGTGGTGTTGAGTGCAGGGGGCATGCACAGTACCCTGCTCTCTTTTGCTCCCAACACTTCGTTTTTGCTCCTAGCTCTTCAGAAGTGGCAGTTGGGTTTTTTTTTTTTTTTTGGTCTTTTGTTCAGAATTTGCCCCAGCCATGCAAGCAGTTATTTTTAGGCACATATAGATCCTTTGTATTTTGTTGCTCGAGGGGATGTTTGCACAGGTGCAAGCATTGCAGCAAAGGATGCCAGACCCCATCCTATCTAGAAGGACACTGCTGCTGTCGGTTGAAAGTGGGGGAACAGCTCCACCATGGTGCCCCAGCCACCTGGTACTACCATATGGCCACACAGGCAAAGGCTTGAACCACAGCTCATCTGAGTTTCTGCAGGACATCTGTGATCTTCCCGGAATAGAGGATAAGGAGCTGCTCTGCGGCCACATCCTGCCTGCCTTCTTTTCTCTCTTGGGCTCTCTCTCAAGCGTCATGACTCATGTCCCAGGTTGTGGCTACGTATGGGCTTTCTGCCTCACCCACCACCCTCTGCCTGCCAAGAGACCCCCAGATTAAAACTGCTTGTCTGTTAGTCTAGGATATAGCCTTCCTTGTTTTTGAAGTATCATCCTTTTTGTTGTGTGGGACAACAACCATGGAGTGATTGGTTTTGCTGTCTGAAAGTGTTAGTTGCTCAGTCGTGTCTGACTCTTTGCAACTTCATGGACTAAAGCCTGCCGGGCTCCTCTGTTCATGGGATTTTCCAGTCAAGAATACTGAAGTGGGTTGCCTTTCCCTTCTCCAGGGGATCTTCCTGTCCCAGGATCAAATGCAGGTCTCCCACATTGCAGGCAGGTTCTTTACTGTCTGAGCCACCAGGGAAGCCACCCTATGTTTGCTGTCTATGTAAGTAATAAACTGTCTGAACCTAACAGTGGCTCATTGTATCTTTACTGGTGGCCTTGGCCTAGACTTGTCTTGTTTGCTGGAGGCTCAGATGGGCCCAGATGCAGAAGCATGATCAAGAGTGATCAGGAGTTCAGGTCTAGATGTACTTGTTTTACCGGACTTGTTAGACAGGGCTCAAGCAGTTGGCCACCTGAGTCTGGAGCTCAGGAGAGGTCTGGGATGGAGACAGAAACATAGGAACATCGGCATATGATGATGTTTAGAGCCCGGAGCCCACTTAAGGACAGTGTGTGTTAGATGCTCAGTGGTGTCTGACTCTTTTGCGACCCCATGGACTGTGGCCCACCAGGTTCCTCTGTCCGTGGGATTTCCCAGGCAAGAATACTGGAGTGGGTTGCCATGTCCATTTCCTCCTTCAGGGGGTCTTCCCCACCCAGGGATCGAACCTGTGTCTCTTATGTCTTCTGCATTGGCAGGCAGGGTTTTTTTAGTGCCACCTGGGAAGCCCCCAGGGGATTCTTTACTGTCTGCGCCACCATGTGACACTTAAGGACAGATTGTAGGTAAAAAAGAGGCCCAAGGACTGAGCTCTGGAATCCTTCTACAAGGTTGGGGAGAGAAGGAGGGATTGGTCAAAGAACCTGGGATGAGCGATGGAGGTGAAGGAAGAACAAACAGGGCCCTAGAGGCCAATTTGCAGATTAGTTCCTGGAAGGAGTGGTTGTTGTTCAGTTCCTCGATCATATCCAACTCTTTGTGACTTCATGGACTGCAGCACACCAGGCCTCCCTGTCCTTCACCATCTCCTGGAGCTTGCTCACACTCATGTCCATTGAGTCGGTGATGCCAGCCAACCATCTCATCCTCTGTCATCCCCTTCTCCTCCTGCCTTCAGTCTTTCCCAGCATCAGGGTCTTTTCTAATGAGTCAGCTCTTTGCATCAGGTTGCCAAAATATTGTAGCTTCAGCTTCAGCATGTTAGGTAGGTAGAACAGGGAAAAGGAGTCCAAAATGGCGGTGGCTAAAAAAAATACAAGGAAGGTCCGAGGACCAGAGTGAAGACTTCAGGTAGAACAAACAGCACTCCTGGCTAAGCCCAATTTGCATAGGGCAGGCCCAGGTGGAGGAAAAAACATATAAAAGGAGGAGCCAAAGCACTTTCTTTCTCTGTTTCTCTCCCGTGTGCGTGCGCTCTTTCTCTCTCTCTCTCTGTCTCTCTCTCCCTCCCCTACACGCTCCTCCACTCTCTTCAAGTCTTTGGGTTGGCATGCCCTCACGCTTTGAGGATGGATTCTCCTGCTATCTTCTAGATAAAATAGAGCTGTAACACTGATTTGCCTAAGAGCTATAACATGGTTTGTCCAAGACCTGAGAGCTGTGACACGCTGAGGGCTTTAATGTCCGTCGCTCCAAATCTTTGTTGTGACGAGACAAAGAACCAAGGAACATACGCTTGCATGACATCTATGGTGCAGTGACTTGGATTTAACCTGGCTGAAACAACCTCCGCGCAGAAGAGGCCAAGCACAGCAGGAGCCCAACTCAGCGAAGCTCCGGAGCTAGAAGCGGAAGGCGAAGAAACCCAGCGCAGGGGAAGGCCCATCGTGCTGGAAACTGGGACAGCGAAAAACAAGCTCAACAGAAAGGTCACGTGGCCCAGTCTCAGATTCCAGAAGACCTCCGGTTAAGGTAAGACCTCGCTCTTATGGCTGGAGGGAGATGCCTAACGAAATCTTAATTTCTTTATAACCTCTCATTTCTTGTTCCCTCAAACCTCTCGCAAACAGGCGGGTGGCAGGGGGCACAACTGAGAGACTCTGGAGAGGCTACTCCTCAGCATGTCCCAAAGGCACTATCTGCTGAGCCCCAGTAGCTGTTACACAAGACGGTGGGGGTTCTTCTGTCCTTTCTCTGTGCCAAGGATCAGACCAATGAAATTGTGAGCACCGGTCAGATATTTAGCAAATTTTCTGGCGGGCTATGAAGGGGATTCCTTGGCACATTTTCCCCACTGCTTTCCCTCCTGTCCTTCAGCTCTCTCCCGGGACTCAAGCTCGGCCAAAACTAATGAAACTCAGGCCCTGATGTCTCATTGCAAAAATCGATTGAGAGACAAAGCGATAAGAGGTGGATTTATTAGGATCCAGAGAGAAGCCACTCTTCAAGGGCAAGGGCTGGGGCCACGGAATTAGGCCTGGCTAGGTTTTGTGAGGGGGTGGAATTCATATAATAAGGAGCGGGAGGATCATCCCGACCACTGGGGAACCACCCACTCCTCCATCTTTTTCACAGTGCCTTGGAGCTGTCCTGCCACCTCTGGGTGTGTCTGTTGGCTTATAGACTGGGGATTAAGGTTTACTTGAATTTGACTTGTCATCTTGGACCCAACTGATTTTAATTGGTTTACATTATACCCTTGTGCTATGTCATTCTTTCAAAGGTTGTGCTCTGCCCCCTTCCCTCCTGTTTCATGCTCTTTGCCTGAGCCCCATCCAGACCCACAAGGTTGCCTCTACAATCTTCTGGAAAGACAACCAGAAAATAGCTGGCCTTGGGAGGGAAATACTCTATAATATCCAACCCCCTAATCCTACCCAGTACTGGTCACAGTGGAGACCTTGGGGATGCCCAACTCCAGTCTGGGGGTCCCAGGAGGTCATCACGCCTTGACCTGCCTAGGGATCTGGTCCTTGAAAGGTTGTCACGCCTCAATCTGCTTGGGGATCCACTAGTCCCAGGGGTCCCAGGAGGTTATCACACCTCGACCTGCCCAGGGACCAATTCTCGGGAGGCCGTCACACCTCGACCCGCTCAGGGATTCGATCTCTAGGAGGCTGTCATGCCTCACCCTGCCTGGAGATTTGCACCCTGACCCGGGGACGCCTGGCTCTCAGGTTGCAACAGTTCTGAGTAGGATAAGCTTCAGAAAGACTCACCCCTAAGGCAGTCCACCCACGGAAACAGAAGGAAGCCTATTAGCCCAATGAGAACCCCATTGCCTTTCTGGAAAGGCTAAAAGAGGCACTCCAAAAGTTTACCAATCTGGACTTAGACTCTTACGAGGAACAGGTGATTTTAAAGGACAAATTCCTGTCCCAATGTGCATCAGATATCAGAATTAAGTTATAACAGCTACAACAGCAGGACCCTGCTGCCTCTTTAGATGAAATGGTCCAGACAGCCACCAATACCTTTTATAACAGAGAACAGGAGAAGGAGGCCAAGGCCCAGGAGAAGGAGAGAAAGAAAGACAAGGCATGCCCAGATGCTGGCCGCCCTCCAGAGAAGCCCTACGGCAAACCCCGAGTCCTTGAAGGACAAGGCACGAGACAAATGCCTGATCTGTAGACAGGCGGGGCACTGGGCCAAAGAGTGTCCAAACCGTGATAAGTCTCCTAGAACGGCTTGCCACAAATGCCATCAACTGGGACATTGGGTGGCACTCTGCCCTCGGGACCCAAGAGCCTCAAGGTCAAGCGCCAAGCCTACCCTCACGATGGTTCAAGAGGACTGAAGCGGCCCACTCCAGCCAGCCCACCTGTCACAGATACCCATCACGGGGCTGGAGCCAAGGGTGCAACTGGATGTGGCAGGTAGGTCCAAGAATTTCTTGGCTGACACGGGGGCTACCTACTCTGTCTTGATCTATTCCGGACACTTCTCCTCCCAAACCTGTACCATTTTGGGTGCTACAGGAAAAGCAACTGCTAAAAGATTCACCCGAGCACTTCTTTGTTGCTGCGATGGACAAATATTTTCCCACCAGTTTCTGGTGGTCCCTGAGTGTCCTACTCCCTTACTGGGAAGAGATATACTCACTAAACTGGGGACCACCCTTGTGATGGGAAGTTTTTCAACCCCTAGAGCTCTACAGCTCCTGGTTACACCTTCAATAGAGAGGGACCAAAAACTATGGGAAGACAAAATTAACCCCCAGATGTGGGACAAGGGGATTCCTGGACGAGCCCACCAAGCTGAACTGGTCATCATTGTCCTCCGAGATCCCACTCGGTTTCCTAACTGGAAACAATACCCTCTCAAAAGAGAGGCTCGGGAGGGACTACAGCCTTTAATAAATAAATTCCTTGCTTGTGGGCTATTGGTCCCCACCAGTTCACCATGTAACACCCCAATCCTCTCAGTAAAGAAAAAAGATGGAACCTGGCGAGTGGATCAAGATCTCCGCATCATAAATGAAGCTGTAGTCCCCCTCCATCGCATAGTACCCAATCCCTATGTAATCTTGGGAGAAATCCCACCCAGTGCCAAGTGGTCTTGGATCTCAAAGATGCAATTTTTTGCATACCACTGGCTAAAGAATCCCAATATCTTTTTGCCTTTGAGTGGGAGGCCCCAGGAGAAAAACACCAGCAGATGACTTGGACAGTATTACCTCGGGTTCAGAGATAGCCCCCACCTGTTTGGACAGGCCCTTAGCCAGATCTCCTAGATCTGGACCTGGGACCTAATGGGAAAATATTACAATATGCAGATGACCTAACTAATCTGCTCTCCAGATGAGAAAAGTGCCCAACAACATGCAATTCAGGTTCTTGGCAGAAAGGGGATATAAAGTCTCCTGTGCTAAGGCACAGATGATCGATACCAAGGTCACTTACCTGGGAGTTCAGATTACACACGGGTCCAGGAGGCTGTCCTCTGATTGGGTACAAGGAATCCTCCAGTTGCCCTCCCCCATGACTCAAAAACAATTGTGAGCTTTCCTGGGGCTAACTGGATATTGTAGAATCTGGATAACCAACTATGGTCTAATTGCCCAGCCCTTATATGAAAGCTTAAAGGGACGAGATGATTCAATCCCACTGATGTGGGGAACTCCTCAAAAGAAGGCAGAGGCTACACTAAAACAGGCCTTAACTCAGGCACCTGCCTTGAGGTTCCCAGACCCAGAAAAGGCATTCCTACTTTATGTCCATGAAAGAGAGGGAATAGCTTTGGAAGTGTTAACTCAAAGGTTGGGATCTGAGCCCCAGCCTGTAGCTTACTTGTCCAAAAAGCTCAATCCAGCTACCCGAGGTTGCCCACCCCCTGCCTTCGAAATCTTGCAGCTATTGCAATCATGATAGAAGATGCTTTAAAACTCTCGTTTGGGGGCAAACTAACTATTTTTTACCAGCCACCAAGTAAAACAACTCTTAAATGGGAGAGGCCATTTATGGATGTCTGATCAAAGAATCCTCAGGTATCAAGCAATGCTGATGGAAAATCCAGGCCTCACTATATCACCTTGTGAGGTTCTTAACCCAGCCACCATCCTGCCTACCCCCGAGGGCTCTCTCCCCTTTCACTTTTGTCTAGAAACCTTGGACCACTGAACAAAACCCCAAGAGGGATTATCAGAAGATCCTTTGACCAATCCTGAGGAAATCTGGTACACTGATGGAAGCAGCTTTGTCTTGGATGGAAAAAGAAGAGCCGGGTATGCAGTAGTCTCCAATTTTGAGACCATAGAGGCTACGCCTCTGCCACCAGGTACTTCAGCCCAATTAGCTGAGCTCATAGCCCTGACTCGAGCTTTAGGGCTGGGAAAAGGAAAAAGAATAGCCATTTACACTGATTCCTAGTATGCCTTTCTGGTGCTAAATACACATGCGGCTATTTGGAAAGAAAGGGGCCACTTGACCACCCGAGAGTCCCCAATCAAATATGGTGATCAGATTCTTCAACTCTTGGAGGCAGTCCGTCTGCCCACTAAGGTTTCAGTCTCCCACTGTAAAGGACACCAAAAAGGGAGCACAGAAGTGGCACGAGGGAACCAAGCAGCTGATCAGGCAGCTAGGAGAGCAGCATTACAGAACCATGACCTAATAGGGGTTGGCAGCTTAGTTCCACAGACTAATTTGCCAGAAACTCCTTCATATACTGAAGGTGAGACTCTTAAAGCTAAGAGTGAGGGCTTTCAAGATCATATGAGGTGGTTCCAAAAGGGGAGACTCCTTTTTCTGCCTGGAACCTCCAATGGAAGTTGGTTAACTCCTTACATACCACTACTCATTTAGGAGAAAAGTCCCTCCAGAGATTACTAGAAAGGTCCTTCAGAGGAACAGGCTTCCAAACAACTATAAGACAGGTGGTCTCCTCTTGTCCCACTTGCCAATTAAACAACCCCCAAGGAGCTCGAAGACCCCAGCTGGCCCAGCTCGTCCAATGACGAGGGGCCTACCCAGGAGAGGACTGGCAGATGGACTTCACCCAGATGCCAGTTTCTCAAGGGTATAAATACCTATTAGTCATGATAGATACATTCACAGGATGGATTGAAGGCTTTTCCACCCAGACTGAGAAGGCTGAGAAGGTGGTAAAAAAACTGCTCCATGAAATCATTCCAAGATTTGGTCTGTCCAGGTCATTACAAAGTGACAATGGGACATCATTTACTTCTAAGGTCACCCAAGGGGTCTCAAAATCACTGGGCATTACTTATTATCTCCATTACTTATTATCTCCTCTGCCTGGAGGCCTCAATCTTTGGGAAAAGTAGAAAGAGCCAATCAATTCTTAAAACCATCGATAAAAAAGATAACCCAGGAGACCTCCCTGGGGTGGAAGGAGGCTTTACCGATAGCTCTCCTCCATACCCGCATTGCCCCTAAGGAACAGCTTGGTCTTAGCCCTTATGAGATGCTATATGGGAGACCTTTTGTTTATGTCAATGACCTCTTCCTAGATCCAGAGGTTCAGACCCTACAGTCTTATATCATGGCCATTGGGCAATTCCAACAGGATATACGCTTGTGAGATATGAACCAGGACCCAAAAGATTCTAAGGAGTCACCACTATATGCTCCAGGAACTCAAGTCCTAATTAAAGTCTGGGAAGATGGGTCCCCAAAGGCTCAACTCCAGCCCACATGGAAGGGCCCCTACCCTGTAATACTTTGTACCCCCACAGCAGTCAAGGTACCAGGACATGACTCCTGGATTCACTACTCACGAGTCAAGCCATGGAAAAAAACAGAAGAGGACACTCAATACACCTGTGAGCCCCTGGGAGATCTCAGATACCTATTCAGGACTGCAAATGAGCGCCATTCTAATGAACACCCCCAAAATCTAGTTTCTGGGGTTAAGATTTCTCAGGATAGCTCTAAATAGCCAACACAGCTTGACAGAGATTGTACTCCAAAACAGACAGGAGATAGATCTTCTGATCCCTGAACAAGGAGGGACTTGAGCCATCCTGGCGATGTGAATTTAAAATTGACTAATGCCCCTACTAGTCCTTGTTAGGCTATATTGATGATGCTTATGATTATTCCATGTACTGTCAATTGTCTAACCTGTTTTGTCTCTGCCCAGGTCAACAAGCTACAACATTCAGTGCCAGTTCAACAAAGATATAAAACTCCAGCCGACCACGAAAAATATCACACCCTTAGATGGACACCGCTATAAGGACTCTGAGCCTTGAGACTAGCAAGAGGGGGAGGCCCAATACCCCTCGCCATCCCAGTTCAGCAGGAAGTAGCCAGAAAGACCTTGACGCCCCTATTCCCAAAGAATTGGGCCTCCCATCTCTTGAGGGGGGAATGTTAGGTAGAATAGGGAAAAGGAGTCCAAAATGGCGGTGGCTAAATAAAAACAAGGAAGGTCCGCAGACCAGAGTGAAGACTTCAGGTAGAACAAACAGCACTCCTGGATAAGCCCAATTTGCATAGGGCAGGCCCAGGTGGAGGAAAAAACATAAAAGGAGGAGCCAAAGCGCTTTCTCTCTCTTTCTCTCCTGCGTACATGCACTCTTTCTCTCCCTGCCCCCACCCCCCGCCTCTCTCTCTCCCCCACGTGCTCCTCCACTCTCTTCTCTTTGTCTAAGACCCAAGGGTTGTGACCAAGGAACATACACTCGCGTGACAAGCATCAATCCTTCCAATGAATATTCAGGACTGATCTCCTTTATGATGCACTGGTTGGATCTCCTTGCAGTCCTAGGGACTCTAAAGAGTCTCTTCTCCAACACCCCAGTTCAAAAGCATCAATTCTTTGGCACTCAGCCTTCTTTTATGGTCCAACTCTCACATTCATGGAGAAAGGAATGGCAAATCACTTCAGCATTCTTGCCTTGAGATCCCCATGAACAGTATTGTCATGCAAGTGAATGTTCCTTGGTTCTTTGTCTCATCACAGCAAAGGTTTGGAGCGATGGACATTAAAGCCCTCGGTGTGTCACAGCTCTCGGGTCTTGGACAAACCGTGTTATAGCTCTTAGGCAAATCAGTGTTACAGCTCTATTTTATTTAGAAGATAGCAGGAGAATCCATCCTTGAAGCGTGAGGGCATGCCAACCCAAAGACTTGAAGAGAAGAGAGTGGAGGAGCGCGTGGGGGAGGGGGAGAGAGAGAGAGTGAGAGAAAGAGCACACACACGCGGGAGAGAGAGGGAGAAAGCTCTTTGGCTCCTCCTTTTACATGTGTTTTCCTCCACCTGGGCCTACCCTATGCAAATTGGACTTAGCCAGGAGTGCTGTTTGTTCTACTTGAAGTCTTCACTCTGGTCCTCGGACCTTCCTTTGAGCTTCCTTGTCTTTTAGCCACCGCCATTTTGGACTCCTTTCCCCTATTCTACCTACCTAACAGTATGAAAAGGAAGGAGTGGGTGAAGCTCAAAAGCTGCTGCGGAATCCCTTAAGATGAAGATCACAAACCCACTCCCTAGTCAATCAGGTATCCTTGGTGTCAAAACAGTTTTGGTGCAGTGAAAGATGGGGTGGAGCAAACGCTGGATTGGAACTGGTTCAAGGGTGAGGGGGAGGGGCAGGCACAGCAAAAAATGCAGACACATGTTTTGGAACCTGTTTTGCAAAAGGGAAGCAAAACCAAAAACAAACAAAAAAACTGGGGCAGTGGTTGAGGAAAGTGGGATCAGATAGTTTGTTTGCTTTTTCGTTGAGAAACATGTTAGCCTGATGGATATCAGATTTCTATATAAACACCCAATATTCATTTCATCGGTCTTATGTATTTTCTTCCAGAACCAATACCTTTAACTTCTGCTTATCTGATTTTAGGGTAGTACTGTGATAGGGCATGTTTGGCTATGACACAGAGTTATGTAAATAGGTTATGCTTCATAATTTTCTAGGCTATTCTTGTGTGTTTTCTCTTTGAGGTGAATTTTATTTATTTACCTTTTTATTTTAAAAAGGAATTTATTTATTTGGCTGCATTGGGTCTTAGTGTTGGCACTCAGGATGTCTGTTGCGTCATGTGGAGTCTTTCATTGTGGCACATGGACTCTAGTAGTTGTGGTGAGCAGGCTTAGTGGTTATGGCTCAATGGCTTAGTTGCCTGGAGGCATGTGGGACCTAGTTCCCCAACCAGTGATTGTACTGGCATCTCCTGCATTGCCAGGTGAATCCTTAGTCATTGGACCACCAGGGAAGTCCCTAGGTGAATTTTAGAATTAGCACATTAAATTGATAATAATCCTGTTGGGTGAGGTTACAGTGAATTGCTGACTAATCTGATGGAGAACTGATATCTTTATAATGTTAATTAAGCCTTATCATTAGGAACCTGGAATGTCAGGTCCATGAATCAAGGCAAATTGGAAGTGGTCAAACAAGAGATGGCAAGAGTGAATGTCGACATTCTAGGAATCAGCGAACTAAAATGGACTGGAATGGGTGAATTTAACTCAGATGACCATTACATCCACTACTGCGGGCAGGAATCCCTCAGAAGAAATGGAGTAGCCATCATGGTCAACAAAAGAGTCCAAAATGCAGTACTTGGATGCAATCTCAAAAACGACAGAATGATCTCTGTTCATCTCCAAGGCAGACCATTCAATATCACAGTTATCCAAGTCTATGCCCCAACCAGTAACACTGAAGAAGCTGAAGTTGAACGGTTTTATGAAGACCTACAAGACGTTTTAGAACTAACACCCAAAAAAGATGTCCTTTTCATTATAGGGGACTGGAATGCAAAGGTAGGAGGTCAAGAAACACAGGAGTAGCAGGCAAATTTGGCCTTGGAATGCGGAATGAAGCAGGGCAAAGACTAATAGAGTTTTGCCAAGAAAATGCACTGGTCATAGCAAACACCCTCTTCCAACAACACAAGAGAAGACTCTACACATGGACATCACCAGATGGTCAACACCGAAATCAGATTGATTATATTCTTTGCAGCCAAAGATGGAGAAGCGCTATACAGTCAACAAAAACAAGACCAGGAGCTGACTGTGGCTCAGATCATGAACTCCTTATTACCAAGTTCAGACTCAAATTGAAGAAAGTAGGGAAAACTGCTAGACCATTCAGGTATGACCTAAATCAAATCCCTTATGATTATACAGTAGAAGTGAGAAATAGATATAAGGGCCTAGATCTGATAGAGTGCCTGATGAACTATGGAATGAGGTTCGTGACATTGTACAGGAGACTGGGATCAAGACCATCCCCATGGAAAAGAAATGCAAAAAAGCAAAATGGCTATCTGGGGAGGCCTTACAAATAGCTGTGAAAAGAAGAGAGGTGAAAAGCAAAGGAGAAAAGGAAAGATATAAGCATCTAAAGGCAGAGTTCCAGAGAATAGCAAGAAGAGAGAAGAAAGCCTTCTTCAGTGATAAATGCAAAGAAATAGAGGAAAAGAACAGAATGGGAAAGAATAGAGATCTCTTTAAGAAAATTAAGAGATACCAAGGGAACATATCATGCAAAGATGGGCTCGATAAAGGACAGAAATGGTATGGACCTAACAGAAGCAGAAGATATTAAGAAGAGGTGGCAAGAATACACAGAACTGTACAAAACAGATCTTCATGACCCAGATAATCATGATGGTGTGATCACTAACCTAGAGCCAGACATCCTGGAATGTGAAGTCAGGTGGGCCTTGGAAAGCATCGCTACAAACAAAGCTAGTGGAGGTGATAGAATTCCAGTTGAGCTGTTTCAGATCCTGAAAGATGATGCTGTGAAAGTGCTGCACTCAATATGCCAGCAAGTTTGGAAAACTCAGCAGTGGCCACAGGACTGGAAAAGGTCAGTTTTCATTCCAATCCCAAAGAAAGGCAATGCCAAAGAATGCTCAAACTACTGCACAATTGCACTCATCTCACATGCTAGTAAAGTAATGCTCAAAATTCTCCAAGCCAGGCTTCAGCAATACGTGAACCATGAACTTCCAGATGTTCAAGCTGGTTTTAGAAAAGGCAGAGGAACCAGAGATCAAATTGCCAACATCTGCTGGATCATGGAAAAAGCAAGAGAGTTCCAGAAAAACATCTATTTCTGCTTTACTGACTATGCCAAAGCCTTTGATTGTGTGGATCACAATAAACTGTGGAAAATTCTGAAAGAGATGGGAATACCAGACCACCTGACCTGCCTCTTGAAAATCTGTATGCAGGTCAGGAAGCAACAGTTAGAACTGGACATGGAACAACAGACTGGTTCCAAATAGGAAAAGGAGTACGGCAAGGCTGTATGTTGTCACCCTGCTTATTTAACTTATATGCAGAGTACATCATGAGAAACGCTGGGCTGGAAGAAACACAAGCTGGAATCAAAATTTCTGGGAGAAATATCAATCACCTCAGATATGCAGATGACACCACCCTTATGGCAGAAAGTGAAGAGGAACTCAAAAGCCTCTTGATGAAAGTGAAAGAGGAGAGTAAAAAAGTTGGCCTAAAGCTCAACATTCAGAAAACGAAGATCATGGCATCTGGTCCCGTCACTTCATGGGAAATAGATGGGGAAACAGTGGAAACAGTGTCCGACTTTATTTTTTTGGGCTCCAAAATCACTGCAGATGGTGACTGCAGCCATGAAAGTAAAAGACGCTTACTCCTTGGAAGAAAAGTTATGACCAACCTAGATAGTATATTCAAAAGCAGAGACATTACTTTGCCAACTAAGGTCCATCTAGTCAAGGCTATGGTTTTTCCAGTAGTCATGCACGGATGTGAGAGTTGGACTGAAGAAGGCTGAGCACCGAAGAATTGCTGCTTTGGAACTGTGGTGTTGGAGAAGACTCTTGACAGTCCCTTGGACTGCAAGGAGATCCAACCAGTCCATTCTGAAGGAGATCAGCCCTGAGATTTCTTTGGAAGGAATGATGCTGAAGCTGAAACTCCAGTACTTTGGCCACCTCATGCGAAGAGTTGACTCATTGGAAAAGACTCTGATGCTGGGAGAGATTGGGGGCAGGAGAAGGGGACAACAGAGGATGAGATGGCTGGATGGCATCACTGACTCAATGGACGTGAGTCTGAGTGAACTCCGGGAATTGGTGATGGACAGGGAGGCCTGGCATGCTGCAATTCATGGGGTCGCAAAGAGTCGGACACGACTGAGCAACTGAACTGAACTGAACTGAACTGAAGCCTTATCATCCAGGAATATGGCATCTCTCTCTATTCTTCTGTGTCCTTCAGGAAAGACTAACAGTTAAAAAAGTACATATATAGTTTCACCTATTTTGCTTTAGATTTATGCTTAGGTGTTTTATAGCTTTTTGGTGTTACGAATGATGTTTTTCCTATTATCTTTTCTAATTAGATAATTAATCAGTCTTAGATGAATAAGAAATAAATAAGACTTTTATATTTTCGTTTTGCTGAATAAGGTTAAGTTCAAGTTATCAGTGAATGGTCCTGGGTTTTCATACTTTCTGCACATGATGACTCTTTTGCCCATTGACTCTTCCTCTTTTGTAGGAAATAGAATTTTGACTGGATGTTCCTCCTGCCAATTGTTTTCGCTCTTGGAGAGGCAAGAAAAGTTTTTTCTCTTTGAAATGGTTTCCACAGAGTTGGGCTGTGCGTTCTGGATACCTCAGTTTACTCAGACTCACACAGAAAATAATTGCATAGGGTTGATATATAATACTGGAATCTTCCATTATATTCACTTGAATAGAAAATTGATGAACAGTAAAAGAAAAATTTGCCAAATATAGGAAATTCAAATTTCCTTCTAAAAGCTTATTTTAAGCTCTTTTCAATAAGTAGAACTGGAGGGACATCTCTGGTGGTCCAGTGATTAGGAATCCACCTTCCAAAGCAAGAGATGAAGATTCGATGGATTGCTGGTTAGGGAACTAAGATCCCACATGCTGTGGGGCAACTAAGCCCGCAGGCAGCAACTATTGTGGCATCAAGCCACAACGAAGACCCAGCATTGCCAAAAAAAAAAAAAAGGAACTGGAAAATTATTTGTTCATATGGACAAAATGAAATTGGGTTTCCTATTTCACCTGTGTACAAAAAATTCAACTCTAAACAAAGTAAGAAATTAAGTAACAGAAATAAAAGAAGTATTTCAGAAGAATATATAGATTAAAAAAAAGGAACTGGGAAATTTTTTGTTCATATGGACAAAAATGAAATTAGGCTTCCTATTCACACTGCACACAAAAAACTCAACTCTACATAAAGTAAGAGATTAAATGACAGAAGTAAAAGAAGTATTTGAGAAGAATATATACATAAAGAGGAAACAAAATTATTACTATGGATAAAAATGAAATTGGATTTCCTATTTCACACTGCCAACAAAAAATTCAACTCTACACAAAGTAAGAAATTAAATAACAGAAGTATATGAGAAGAATATATTGATGAAAATAAGTTTTTCTAACTCGAGATTTTTTAAGCAAGTCTTAGAAAAGGCTAATAATAAATTTGGTTGCATCAAACATAAGAATTTCTTCACAAGAGAAATGACAGTTATAATTAATAATAACTCATAGTTTGAATGTGAGTATCAAAAGATATTATGTCTGTGAAAGCGACCTGTGAATCACCAGGCAAATGGTTGTTGTTTTTATTCTATCCCAAAAAGGTGCCTTTTCTGTTTAGATGGATTTGATGTTAGGAACATCCATTCACTCGAATTATTTCAAGTTTTGAAGCTTTGGTAATTAGAATTCCATGATAGGTGTTATCAATGGACAGGTTCTTATCATTCAGCTTGGCTCCTAATAGTTGTACACAACCTGCTCCTGGGAAGCTTGCAAAGGGCCCGAAGTGTTGTTGGTGAAGGGTTGATGGCTCAAACAGAAAAGAATCTGCCTGCAATGAGGGAGACCTGGTTTTGATCGCTGGGTGGGAAAGAACCCCCGGAGAAGGGAATGGCAACCCATTCCAGTATTCTTGTCTGGAGAATCCCATCAACAGAGGAGCCTGGTGGGCTACAGTCCATGGGTTCTCAAAGAGTTGGACACAACTGGTGCAACTACACTTTGGTAGCTGCTACGGTGCTAAGAGCAGAAATACACTGAAGTGAAGCACAGGTCTCTGACTAGACTCTAGAGCTCCTAAATGAGTACATGAGCAAGATTCTGCTGGCACAATTGCCATCTTGATGGGGAGGAGGGATTCTTGGTGCTTCCTACTCTGCCCTCTTCCCAGAATTCTCTCCCTGGTCAAATCAATTTCCTAGGGGGAAGAACTCATACGAACCAGAGTGATTAGCAAGACACACAAGAATCTCTACTCTCTGGAGCTTTTACATTCTAGCTGGGGAGTCAGAGAGTAGATAAACTAAATAAATATATAATTTAATATAATGATGAATGTTAATGAAAAAGCATCTGAGTATCTGTAGCAGGTGCTGCAATTGCTCCATTCACATCCCATCAGCGCTTATCATTCTCATGCAAGTTGCCCAGGCTTCTAGCTGCCAGCACCTGCCTGCCTATAGGCTCTCTATGGCTCCTGGAGCCTTCTCTGTCTTGGGGTAGGGCAGGTTGGGTGCACTAGAGAAGTAAGGCTTTCCCAGACAGCAGTCCTCCACTAATAGCTGATGTGGGTTGTGGATAAGAATATGGTCCCCTTTCCTCTTAAAAAAAAAAAAAAAAGATTTTTGGCTACATCCCAGGGCATGTGGGATCTTAGTTCCCCAACCAGGAAGGGAGCCTGAACCCCCTGCATTTACCACCAGGGAAGTCCTGCAATCTCCCCCTTCTCTCAAGTGGATAACTCTGAGGCATGTTCTACTCTGGATTTCAGATTTCCTCAGTATATTAAATTCTAATTGTTTACAGAGGGAACTTGTTTTGTCTCACCACTTTTATGGTTCTTTTCCATCCCCATTTCTTCACCAGTGTTCCCTAGATCACCTCTCAAATAAATTACTTGCACTCGAATCCTTGTCTCAGGGTCTGTTTACAGCAGAACCAAGCTAAGATTTTGTCAAGAGTAGGACTAAGGGGATGGGTGGGAGGGAATGCATAAAAGCCTATGTTGCTAGATGCCCACCTGTGATCACCTGGTCAGGTGCACATCTAGATGGGTCATTAAGAAAGGCTCTGGGAGTTGGACAATCTTTCTGTGATTTTTCCATTGGCCTTTAAAGTGGTCCCTTGGCCACTGTTCTGGGAAAGGAGGGTCTGTGATGGCCGAGCAACTTCTTGTGGTAATCAGAGTATGAAAGCCTTTCACCAAAAATAAACCCAGCTGATTTATTAAACTATGTCCCCACACCCTTGCTGGTATCTTCTCATCCTGAGCTGATGGCTGTATTTGTTTTTCCTCAGCTCCTTTTCCTGCTAAAAAGTACAGACATGGTGTCATTTATTTATTGGTGTTTTTCTTTTCTTTCTGATTTTAAGCATCATCCTTTTTTTGGTATGAAAGTTTTAAGTATGAAAATATATAGAGAAGGAAATGAAAATCACCCTGTGGCAGATTAAAAGTTGATCACAATTTCTTTAACACATTGAGAGATGAGATCTGTGCTCCCTCTCTTGGAGGTTGAGGTCTATGACTACTTGACTAATAGAATATGGTGGAAGTGACTCTGTGACAGTTTCCAGATCAACGCCTTAAGAGACTGGAAACTTTCCATTTTTATCTCTTGGAATATTTGCCCTTGAAGTCTAACCACTCTGCTGTGAGTAGCCCAAACCACACAGAGAAGCCACATGGAGGTCCTACAGCTGACAGCCCCAACCAAGCTCCGTGCCTACAGCCAGCACCAACTTCCAGCCATGGGAGTGATCTATTTTGAAAGTCCAGCCCAGCTGAGCCTTCAAGGACTCCAGCCCCAGTCATGATCTGACTGCAGTTATCTGAGATTCCCTGGTGGGAAGTGCTGGGGCTAGACAATCCACAGCACCATGATACAATGAGAGGATGTTATTTCAGACTTGTGGTTGCCAATGGGGAGGGGGTAGAGGGAAGGAAATGGACTGGGAGCTTCGGGATTAGCAGATGCAAGCTATTCTATGTATGTAAAACTGAGTCACTTTGCTGTCCATGTAAATCAACTCTATTTCAATTAAACAAATTTAAAAAAGAGAAGTTGCTGTTTGAAGTTGGTAAGATTTGGAGTAGTTTGCTGTGTGGCAATAGAGAAGAACAGACTCATTGTCCTGTGATCAGGCAACAAATGCCGTAAATGTTTTGGTTTTCCTACACACATATATCTAAAATCTTTTAAAAATGATCTAATTAATTAATTTCTTTTTGGCTGTGCTGGGTCTTTGTTGCTGTGTATGGGCTTTCTCTGGGCTTCCCTGATAGCTCAGTTGGTAAAGAATCCTCCTGAATGTGGGAGACCTGGGTTTGATCCCTGGCTTGGGAAAATCCCCTGGAGAAGGAAAAGGCTACCCACTCTAGTATTCTGGCCTGGAGAATTCCATGGACTGTATAGGAGTCCATAGGGTCACAAAAAGCTGGATACAACTGAGCAACTTTCACTTCCGGGGCTTTCTCTGGTTGCAGTGCCCAGGCTTCTCATTGCAGTGGCTTCTTTTGTTGCAGAGCACAGGCTGTAGGGCATGCAGGCTTCAGTAGTTGCAACTCCTTGGCTCTAGAGCCCAGGCTCAGTAGTCCTGATGCACAGGCTTAGGACTGCTGCTCCATGTCATGTGGGATCTTCCTGTGTCGGTGATCGAACCTGTGTCTCTTGCCTGGGCAGATGGGTTCTTTGCTGCTGAGCTACCAGGGAAGCTCCCACACTCGTATCTTTAAACAGGTAATTTGAAAACAAAATGTTCAGAAATTTAATGGAATTTTTTTCAGAGAGTAGGCTTCCCTGGTGGCTCAGATGATAAAGAGTCTGCCTGCAATGCAGGAGACCTGGGTTCAATTCCTGGGTCAGGAAGACCTCCTGGAGAAGGGAATGGCCACTCATTCCAGTATTCTTGTCTGGAGAATTCCATGGACAGAGGAGCCTGGTGGGCTACAATCCATGGGGTCGCAAAGAGTCGGACACAGCTGAGTGACTAACACACATTTCTTTGCACTGGTTATTAAAGCAGAACAAGGGCAAGAGAGAATATATTTGAGAGAGATTGAAAAATGGTTGGCTTGGGGACCACATTAGCGGATAGACACAAGGTATGGTTTGGGGTTCTATATATTTCATGAAAATTATGCTCCTGTGTCCTTGAAAACAGTTTGTGCAGACATCTTTGACTGTACTTCTCAGCTATTTCTTAGGATAAACTTAAAATAAATTAAAACACATTTATTTATTTGGCTGTGCCGTGTCTTTCTTGCAGCACACGTTTCCTTAGTTGAGGCATGTGGTCTAGTCCCCTGACCAGGGATCAAACCTGGGCCCTCGGCATCATTAGATGTGCAGAGTCTTAGCCACTGGACCAGCATGAAAGTCCCAAGATAAATTCTTGGAAGTGAAAATTCCTGGGCAAAAGCATTTGAGACATTTTTTTTAAAGCAAAATAATATTCAAAAATCACCAGATGTCCCTTTACCTGAGTTGTCCTTATTGATGGCCACACCAGAAGACAGCTCCTTGGGTGGGAGGGAGGGACATTTTGCAAACCGTGCTTCAGGGAGACATGTTCTGGGAGGTAGGTCCTCAGTCTATTTGTTTTCATAACGTTTTGGCCAACTCTAAAAGCAGGTGGGCAAACAAAGATAACTTTGGGATATGGACCCAGATGGTTTGGGCCAGGGAGCTGGGTAGGGAAGAAGCCCAGGCTGTGTGCACACAGCCTGGATAGGAAGGTCAGGCGGGACTGTGTGCTCACTGAGCCTCCGCCCTCTTCCTTTGAGTCTGACAGGCTTCTGCCTCCTACTTCTCTGTTTTTGTCCTTCCTGGCTTTAGTGGCTTCCTTGAAGTGGCTCAGTGGTGCCTGCGGCCTCACGGTTCCTGCTGCTTCCAGCTATGAATCACAGAATCCTTCTACTAACAGGTGTGCCTGGAGCTGGGGGTCCTCTGGGGAGGAGGAGGGGAGTTTGTGAGTTTGTGAGTTTGTGAGTGGAGACAAAGTGTCCAGAATACTTAGGAGTGAGACTGGGGAGAGCCAAAGGGGATTGGAGGAAGGTGAAGGGATTCGAGGAAGGTGAAGGGATTCACGAAGTAGAGCTAGACTGAAATGGGATGGTCACAGAGGCTTGGATAAATGGCTCGGTTCATAGAGTATGCCCTGGTTTGGTTGGTCCCGTCTTCACAAATGAGGAAACTGAGGCGTAGAGAGGTGAAAAGACATATTGAAGGGTGCACAGTAGATCTTGGCTTCTCTTCTCAGAGTGCTTTTTTCTTGGATTCCATCTCACCTCCTATTTGTCTCCTCTTTTCCAAGGACCCAGGTGTAAATGTTTGTCGAATGACTGACTGACTGAAATGATTCGAGTTCATTTTCCTTTTTTGTCTGTTTTGTGGCGTGTGAGCCAAAGAGGGCAAAGAAATGCTTGTGAGTTGCACAGGGAGGAAATTACCTAATGAAGTCTTTAGGAACTTACTGTTGGGCAAATCAGTGGAGTGGGAACCTAGGGTGAGGCTCAGAGAGGGGCTGAATGTACCTGTTGATGGACATAATCAATAAACAAGAAAAGAGGTTGGTTTGTTTGTCTGAGTCAAACTGAGGACTATAGCCCAGGAGACAGCCTCCTGAGAATTCGGAGGAACTGCTCCAGAGAAGCAGGGTTTTGGGCATAGTTTTATATCTTGTCAGAAGAAAGCACATCAAACAAGTCAGGGATGCATTCTTTTGAGGTTTCAAAAGACATGAAAGCCAAACAGATCATCAGGTACACAGAAAGTTGGTATGGGCTTGGCACCTGGGAAGGAAGTCTTATCATCAAAGCAGGAACAGCATTGGCGTCCCAGGAAAGGAAGTATTTCATCTTTGTTTTTTTATTTTAAAAATTTTATTTAGTTTTGACTACACTGAGTCTTTACTGCTGCATGCAGACTTTCTCTAGTTGCGTCAAGCAGGGGCCACTCTCTAGCTGCGGTGCCCGAGCTTCTCATTGTGGTGGTTTCTCCTGAGGCAGAGCGCCGGCTGTAAGGCACATGGCTCCTGTGGCTGCGGCGCCTGGGCTTAGCTGCCCTGCAGCATGTGGGACCTTTCCGGACCAGGGGTCAAATCTGTGTCTCCTGGATCAAACATCCTACTGGGAGATCTCCTGGAGGAGGACAGAGCAACCCAATCCAGTATCCTTGCAAGAATACCATGGACAGAGGAGCCTGGTGGGCTACAGTCCATGGGATCACAAAGAGTCGGACACAACTGAAGTGGCTTATCATGCACAGAAGCCAGAATGACTTCCCATAGCTCAGTATATCAAAATTTCTTCCGTTATACCCGATATTGGTGTTCTAAGGCGAGGAGTCAGCAAACTGTGGTCTGAGGGCATAATGTGAGGACTCATTATGTGTTTTTGTACATGGGTCCCAGATGAATGTTTGGAGCTATGAGATCCAGATGAATATTTGTATTACATAACTAGATTCCATTTGCCTCTTGGTCCACAAAGCCTAAAATATTTACTATTGAGCCCTTTATAGAAGGCTTCCCAAGTGGCGCTAGAGGTAAAGAACTTGCTTGCCAATACAAGAGATGTGAGAGACATGGATTCGGTCCCTGCTTCAGGAAGATCCCTTGAATAAGGGCTTGGCAACCCACTCCAGTATCCTTGCCTGGAGAATCTCATGGACAGAGGAGCCTGGTGGGCTATAGTCCATGGGGCTGCAAAGAACTGGACATGACTGAAGGGACTTAGCATGTTCCCCTTTATAGAAAGAGTGTGGTGACCTCTGCTCCAGGCTGGGACCTGAGGGGAACCCATCTCCATGTGGGGTTGGGGTGAATCCTGACAGGAATATACTTGGGGCAAGAGAGCAGGCTGCTTTCTTTCTTTTTTTAATCTTTCTTATTTTTTAATTTAATTTAATTTTTTGGCCAAGCTCTGTGGCATGTGGAATCTTAGTTCTTCAACCGGGGATGGAACCTGTGCCCCTGCATTGGAAGCTCAGAGTCTTAACCACTGGACCACTAGGGAAGTCCCAGGCTGCTTTCTTAACTGTTTCCATATCACCTCCTGACTTCTACCCCCTTGTTCTCCCTCCAGCCTTGGCCTTATGTCATGGGTTCAACCTGGACACGGAAAAAGCAGTCATCTTCCAAAACAACGCAAGGGGCTTCGGGCAGAGCGTGGTCCAGATTCAGGGATCCCGGTAAGGGCTGCAGGGGCACTCCCTGCCCACACGCTTTCCCTCCAAGATTTAACATACTTAGCTGGGACGTGGAAGCAAGCTAGATGTCCATCGACTGATGAATGGATAAAGATGTGGTAAACGTATACAATGGAATATTACCTAGAGCCTATTATACAGGGTGAAGTAAGTGAGAGGAACACAGATCTTATATTAACACATGCATATATGGAATCTAGAGAGACAATTACTGATGAACCTATTTGCAGGGCAGCAAAGGAGATGCAGACATAAAGAACAGACTTGCGGACACAGCAAGGGAAGGCTAGAGTGGGAGAGTTAAGAGAGTAACGCTGAAACATGTGCATTACCGTATGTAAAATAGACAGTGGGGATTTGCTGTATGACTCAGGGAACTCAATCTGGGGCTCTGCGACAACCTAGAGTGATCGGATATGCTGGGAGGTGGCAGGGAGGTTTAAGAGGGAGGGGGACGTATGTATACCTATGGCTGATTCATGTTGATGTATGGCAGAAACCAACACAATAATATAAAGTAATTATCCTCCAATTAAAAAAAAAGACAACATACCTGAAAAAAATTGAAATTTCCTTGATTTGCTTTTTTTCTTAATTTATCAGAGTAATAAATTCAAAAGATATGAAAGAGTGTGATAGAAAACCTCTTCCTCCCTCTCATCCCCCAGCTCCCTCCCCAGCAGGGTTCCTGGTAAGCGGTTTCACATGTGTTCTTTCAGAGGTGTTTACACTGCACAGACACAGTTTTCTAACCTCCATCCTGCACACAATTTGTAGCACATGTTGTACTCAAACCACAGCCTGTTGCCTATTTTTGTAAATACATTTTATTGACAATTGGCCACTCCACCCCCTACTTGCCATTTATTATTATTACTATTATTGTGATTATTATTTTCTAATACTTAAATTTTCTATTGGAGTATAGCTGATTTACAATGTTGTGCTGGTTTTAGATGTACAGCAAAGTGGTTTGGTTATACATGTACATAGATTCATCATTTTTGAGATTCTTTTCCCATATAGGTTATTACAGAAAATTGAGTAGAGTTCATTGTACTATATACCATAGGTCCTTGTTTTGGTTATCTAATTTATATGCAGCAGTGTATGTGTGTTAATAGTAAATTCCGAACTTATCTCTCCCGCTTACATTTCCCTTTTGGTAACCATAAGTTTGTTTTTGAAATCAGTGAGTCTGTGTCTGTTTTGTAAGTTCATTTTTATACTTTTTTTTTAAACTGGATTCCACATATGAGTGATATTGTATTTTTTTTTTCCTGACTTACTTCACTTAGTAAGACAATCTCTATTCATTTATTATTTATGGCAGCTCTGGAGCACAGTAGCAGAACAGGGAGGCTGGGACACAGACTCTATAGCCTGCAAAGCCTAAAATATTTACTTTTACAAAAAATAATATTTATGGAAATAATGCCGTTTTTTGAGAAAAAAACTTGCCAGCTTCTGCTCTAACCTGTCTTTTGCAATTTTTTTAAAATTAGCAGAGCTTGCTGATTTTACTGAATAAGTAAGAGCTTCCTTGTTCTTTTTTATGCTGACATCATATTCTATTTTTATTATTATCTATTATTTGGAAATACTGTAATTTACTTTTTTGTTACATTTAAATCTCTTCTGAGCAGACATTGGATTGTTTCCAAACTTTTGCTCTATAAACAATGCTGGCATTTTGTACATGAGCAAGTATATTTTGGAAGTAAATTCCTAAAACTAGGATTGCTGGATCCAAGGGTACATGTGCATATGTAATTTTAATAGATTTTTCCAGATTACCTTCTATGATGGTGGCAACACTTTGCACTCGCACCAGAAATTTGTGCAAACACTTACTTCCCCACCAATTAGCCAACCTAAAGTGTTAGCAAACTTAACGATTTTTGTAAATCAAATAGGGAAGAAATGGTATCTCAATTTAGTTTTAAACTGCATTTCTTCTTTTAAGAGAGATTTATTTCCTTTTCTGTGAACACTTTTTTTCCTCCTTATCTGTGGTCCATTTTTCTCTCTCTCTCTCTCTTTTTTTTTTTTTCCTTCTTGATTTGCAGGAGATCTGACTACTGAGGAAATAGTCTGGGTGTTCATCTCCCTCCCCCAGTTTATCATTTATTTTTTGACTTTGTTTTTGGTAGTAGATCACATACAGAAATTTATTTTAAATGACTGTTGGGGAGACTTCCCTGGCAGTCCAGTGGTTAGGACGCTGAGCTTCTGTGGCAGGGGGCATGGGTTTGACCCTTGGTTGGTGAACTAGGATCTCAAATGCCTTGTGGCATGATCAAAAATAAAAAATAAAAAAATAAAAAACTTGTAGGATTCTGTATTCATTTAAAAATGACTTCTGGATATATTATGTCCTCCTTAGAGGGACTTTTCTCACTCCAAGATTAAACATTTTCCTATTTTAAAAAATAGAAAAAAAATTTTTGGCTGTGCCATATTGCAGGCAGGATCTTAGTTCCCTGACCAGGAATTGAACCCATGCCCTCTACCGTGGAAGTGCAGAATATTAACCACTGCACTGCCAGGGAAGTCCCCAGACATTTTCCTGTTTGGGAACTGTGCATGGACTAACTTGTTTAATCATGATAATAACTTTGAGGTAGGTACTACTGTTCTCTGTATTTTAGAGATGAGAACATTGAAGAATAATAAGGTAATTAATTCAGTCCTTCAAGGTCACACAGGAAGTACGGGTGGGACTAAATTTTGATTTCAGACAGTAAAACTCCACGGCCTCTGTTCCTTTCCACTCTGCAGTCTTGCATCCTTGCCTGACACGGGAAGAGGGACATGCTTTCAAGTTAGGGAGGTAGACTATCATCTACCTTCACGATTTAGAAATTCTTGAACTTACTGAAGTGACCCTTGGGACCATAAATGCAAATGACTGGATTACGAGAATAGTCACAATAAACAAACAATGGTTAAAAAAGAAAGTCCTCATTTTTCCTTTGCTGAGCCTTCTTCCTGTTGGGGGGAGGTGGGGAATCCCTGTGAGGGGGCTCCCCACTTTTCCTCTGAGTGGCAGAACTTCCATCGTTGGTCTCCTCCCCAGTTGTCCTCATGTCCTCTTATCCCTTTCTCTCCAGGCTGGTGGTTGGAGCCCCCCAGGAGGTAAAGGCTGCTAATCAAACAGGCGGCCTCTACCAGTGTGACTACAGCACGGGCAGGTGTGAGGCCATCCCCCTGCAGGGTGAGTCATCGACCTCTGCACACATCTGGACTTGTCAGGCCTTTGTCCTGGGGTCTGTGGTGGGTGGCTCATGGGGGCAGCTCCTCTGCCTCTGAGCTGTATGCAATCACTGTCAGGCACCCCCCTCCTTGTCCCTTTCTATGACCTACATGCCTCTTTGGCTCTGTCAGACCTCCGAATATCCCAGGTTGAGGTGACTCCTGTCCCACTCTTGTTGTTTAATCACTAAGTCATGTCCAACTCTTGGAGACCCCATGGACTGTAGCCTGCCAGGCTCCTCTGTCCATGGAATTTCCCAGGCAGGCATACTGGAGTATGTTGCCATTTAGTCTTCCAGGGGATCTTCCTGACCCAGGGATCAAACCCTGGTCTCCTGCCTTGGCAGGCAGACTCTTTACCACTGAGCTGCCAGGGACTCTTTACCACTAGCTGCCAGCTGCTAGATGGGCCAGGGAAGCCCATCTAGCTCTTACAGAGCCCCTTCCATCCCCCAAGGCTGACCATGTGTGTATCTGTCCTCTCAGTTCCCCCGGAGGCTGTGAACATGTCCCTGGGCTTGTCTATTGTATTTGCTGCCAACCCTTTCCGGCTGCTGGTAAGTTGCCTTGGGTCATGGGAGTGTTCCAAGGGAAGGAGTTGGGGGCCCAAGGCTGCTAGGCCTGGGGTCTTGATGGGTGGAGATGCTGGGTTGAAAGGACAGGGAGCAGAGACAGCCTCTCCCACTGTTTCCCTGCCCCTTAGGCCTGCGGCCCCACAGTGCACCAAATTTGCAAAGAGAACACTTATGCAAATGGCCTCTGCTTCTTGTTTGGATCCAATCTACTCCAGAAACCCAGGAGGATCCCAGCGGCCCTCAGAGGTGGGTATAGAGGAGCAGTGTGAGACTGGAGGGCCGTGGGCAGGACTGGGCTGAGGGACTTGTAGTCTGGGGGATTATTTACAAATCTTGGTGCAGAAGGGTGAGGAAACTGGGTTCCAGTGTTTCTCTTCAATTTTCACTCTTAAACATTCCAGGCTTTTCCTCTTTCTTTTTTAAGAAAATTATTTATTTTTGGCTGTGCTGGGTCTTCATTGCTGTTTGGGGGTGTTTTTCTAGCTGCAGCGAGCAAGGGCTAGTCTCTAGGTGTGGGGCTCAGGCTTCTCATTCTAGTGGCTTCTCTCGTTTCGGAGTATGGGCTCTAGCACACATGGGCTTAGTAGTCGTGGCGTATGGGCTCGCTTGCCCCGCGGCATGTGGAAACTTCCTGCCCCTGGGATCGAACCCATGTTTCACTGGAAGGTCAGATTCTTAACCACTGGACCACCAGGGAAGTCTGCAAATTATTACTTATTCATTTTTGGGGCTCCAAAATCACTGCAGATGGTGACTGCAGCCATGAAATTAAAAGACGCTTACTCCTTGGAAGAAAAGTTATGATCAACCTAGATACCATATTCAAAAGCAGAGACATTACTTTGCCAGCAAAGGTCCGTCTAGCCAAGGCTATGGTTTTTCCAGCAGTCATGCACGGATGTGAGAGTTGGACTGTGAAGAAAGCTGAGCACCAAAGAACTGATGCTTTTGAACTGTGGTGTTGGAGAAGACTCTTGAGAGTCCCTTGGACTGCAAGGAGATCCAACCAGTCCATTCTAAAGGAGATCAGCCCTCAGATTTCTTTGGAGGGAATGATGCTGAAGCTGAAACTCCAGTACTTTGGCCACCTCATGCGAAGAGTTGACTCATTGGAAAAGACTCTGATGCTGGGAGGGATTGGGGGCAGGAGGAGAAGGGGACGACAGAGGATGAGATGGCTGGATGGCATCACCAACTCGATGGATGCAAGTCTGAGTGAACTCCAGGAGTTGGTGATGGACAGGGGGGCCTGGTGTGCTGCAATTCATGGGGTCACAAAGAGTCGGACACGACTGAGCGACTGAACTGAACTGATGAGGTAGCTGTGATAACTCTACTTTCCCTGCCTTGAGCAGAACGAACTAAAGTTTCCCACGCCACTTTGTCCCATGTTTTTCTTTAGTTAAGTGCATGGCTGTCATCTTGTCTACATTTCATTCTCATTGCTTAGCAGACAGCTGATTTAAAAAAAAAAAAATGAACCCGAGTCTCTTGTACTTAATCAGTTCTTTTTCCTTTTCCCCCAGAGTGCCCTCAGCAAGACAGTGACATTGCCTTTCTGATTGATGGCTCTGGTAGCATTGACCCTGAAGACTTTGAGCAGATGAAGAAGTTTGTCTCAACTGTGATGAGTCGATTCCAAAAGTCCAAAACCTTGGTGAGTGCAAATGGGTAGGTTAGGGAACAGCCTGCCTAAGTTGGGTCCTGTCCTATTTCCTGTCCAGATGGTGCCAAATTGCCAGCTGATCAGCATCTTCTTTCCTGATTTGCTGTCTTGCTCTGACTGGATGCAGCTTCAGCCTTTTTCCAGCCCTCTGTAAAGCAGGCACAGTAATTGATAGGGGTTGGTGTGGGACATGAAACCCATATGTTATCTCTGGCTAAGTTCTAGTGCTGAGAAGTGGGAATGGATGGCCAATCGCTGTCCTCCTGGTGAGGCAGAAGGGCTGGGATGGGGCAGAATTTGGAAGAATTTGGAGCCTGGAGTATTTCAGGATTTATGGAGAGCTTTCTGGGAGATAGCTAAGTGGGAGGAGGGGGGCCTGCTCCAGTCTAACACCAGGCGCCTGTTCCCAGTTCGCTCTGATGCAGTACTCGGATGACTTCCAGACTCACTTCACCTTCAATGATTTCAAGAGAAACTCAGACCCGGAATTACTGGTGAGGCCAATAAGACAGCTGTTCGGGAGGACGCACACAGCCACGGGGATCCGCAAAGTAGTGTAAGCTCTTCCCTCTTTGCTTAGGATGAAAGGAGGAGGTTTTTTTTCTTTCTTTTTTTTTTTTTTTTGGCTGAGCTTTGCAGGATAAAGGGGTATTGTTCAGAAAGGGCTGGGGTAGAGGGTATTTCCAGTGGATGGGGCGGTTTGAGTTAGGTGTGGAGGAGGGACTGTGCCTGGTATGTTCATGACATACAAATTGTGAGTAAAGGTGAGAGTAAGGGCTTCTCTGGAGGCTCAGTGGTAAAGAATCCGCCTGCCAACACAGGAGGCATGGGTTCCATCCCTGGGTTGGGAAGATCCCCTGGAGAAGGAAATGGCAACCCACTCCAGTGTTCTTGCCTGGGAAATCCCTGGACAGAGGAACCTGGTGGGCTATAGTCCATGGGGTTGCAAAGAGCTGGACACGACTGAGCGACTAAGCAACAGCAACAAGGCAGGGGTTAGGGGGAGAGAGAGCAAGGCTGGAGGGAGTGTAGAAAGATCAGTTGAGGCCAGGTTAGCAAGGCAACTGAAAAGCCAATGGATCCATTGACGTTTTCAACAGTGGGAAGATGTACCCATATCTTGTTTTGGAAAGTTCCCTCTGATCTATATATGTGTGTGTGTGTGTGTGTGTGTGTGTGTTTAGAGGCAAGGGTAGGAGTTGAGACAAAAGTACAGGAAGATGAGCTGGAGAGCCAGTAGGAGAGGTGTGATGAAGGCATAAATAAGCTATGAACTTTTTAATTTAGAAGGAATAATACTCAATTTAAAAAATTACCCTATGCCAAAGAATATAAAAGCAATGAAGGCTTCTTTTCCTTCTACTTTCCTGTTCTTCTGCTGCCCTTCCAGATCTTGGCGGACCTACAGTTCAGTGTTTGTCCCAGGGGAGCACAAGCACCTCCTAGACAGAGTCCAGTTACATCTGTAACTGCTGATGTTCCTCCCCTGGTATTAAGCGCATCTCTCTGTCTGCTCGAATTTGACTTTTCTCTCCTTTACCCTGGATAGAAGAGAACTGTTTCACAGCAGCAATGGAGCCCGGAATCATGCCCTGAAGATCATGATTGTCATCACAGATGGGGAAAAATATCTCGATCCTTTGGAGTATAGGGATGTCATCCCTGAAGCTGATAGAAAAGGGATCATTCGCTACGTCATTGGGGTAGGAAATGTGGCTCTCTGACTTGATACTTGTGTGGGTTTCTACTCACACCCTCCTTTGAACTTGCAAGCATCAATAAAGGGGGCCAGAGTAATCTCTGCTAGCACAGATGCACCTGTCTCAGTGAACTATTGTTGCAATGATGCTGTATAACAAATGATCCCAACATTCAGTGGCTTAAAATGGTAAGTGAGTCTGTCGGTCAGGCTGGGCAGTTTTTCTGGTCCCAGCTGGACTCACGCACGTGTCTGTAATCAGCTGCAGGCTGGTTGGTGGCTCTGCTGATCTTGACTGGACTCTCTCCATGTCTGAGGGTTGCCATGTTTGTCTCCTGGGGCTGGGGTAACTTGATGCTCCTGTTCCCTGTGTCTCTTCCTCCAGTGGGCTAGCCTGGGCATGTTCTCATGGTGAAAGCAGAGGAGAAAAAGAGCAAGTAGAAATGTTGCAAGCATTTTATCAAGCCTCTGTATCACAGCCTCTGTATAACATTTTTTTCAAGCCTCCTCTGTATAACATCTGAGAACTAAAGCAATACATGTGGCAGAGCCCAGAGACAATGAATGGAGCAGAATAATCTTCCAGGAGGAGGAGGGCACAGCAAAGTTTTGGGGAAAGGGCTTGGATACAGGAAGGGGTAATGGGTTGGGAGCATCAGTGTCATCAAACTACTATAGTATTTTGTATGACATAGAAAGATGTATCATCTGGGGTCCCTGGCTTGCCAAGTGGGGAACAACTTCATATGAAGGAGAAAGCTCCCTGTCCTCTAAAAAGAGGTCAGTTCCATGCCAGGAGGCATGGCACAGAAAATGCACCAAAGGCTGAATTTCAGCCCCAGTTTCCCCCTTGACAGAATGTAGAGTGTACAACCTGCTCCACTGTACCTGGCAGCCCTGTCCCTGGGGCCTTCTAGTACATTCCTTCCTTGGACAGATATTTTCAGATTCTTTTCCTGTAGAATTTTCTTTGCTGGAGGAGAGTGCTGCTTCCAGAAACTGTCTGATTCAACCTCTGTTTTTTGGTAACAGGTGGGAGATGCTTTTAACAGTAAGAAATCTCGAAAGGAGCTCGATACTATTGCATCTAAGCCGCCTGCTGATCACGTGTTCCAGGTGAATAACTTTGAAGCTCTGAAGACCATTCAGAACCAGCTTCAGGAAAAGATCTTTGCGATTGAGGGTAAGCTAAGGTTTTGTAGTCCTGGAGCAGCTCCAAAGGCAGCCCCTTACCTCCAAACACGTATTTCCCTCTAGAAACAAGGACCTCCTAACCCTTGGCATTCTGACCCTCATCATCAACTCTCTTCTTCCTCCAGTTCTCAACAACTCTGGCCTCTCACTCCATTTCTTTGAAACAGAAAGATCTAATTTCGCAAGTCTTGGCTACAGGCTGCAAAATTAGAGGGTAGGGGAGACAAATCCCATGTGGTATTTTCCCCAAATTTGGATGTGTTGCCAACATTTGTCTGTTTGGTTCACTGCTGCATCTCCAGTGCTTAGAATAATGCCTGGTGCATGAAGGATGTTCAATAAATGTTTGTTTAAGGAAAGAATTTAAAAATTGGGGGAATGTTCACATACAGTCTGGATTTATGGTTTCTCTTGAAAATTTGGAAGATTAGACACCTTGAGGACCATATACCCACTGGACAAAAAATAGTTGGAACCAAAGAGCCACCATCCCTTTAAAAGGGGCATATGCGGCCTTCCCTGGTGGTCTAGTGGTTAAGACTCCATGTTCCCAATCCTGGTAGTCAAGGTTTGATCCCTGGTCAGGGAACTGGATCCTGCATCCATATCGAAGAGCCAGTGTAGCCGAATAAATAAAAATAAGTATCAAAAAGGGGCCACATGCCGACAATGGTCCATATAGTCAAAGCTATGGTTTTTCTAGTAGTCATGTGAGAGTTGGATCATAAAGAAGGCTGAGCACCAAAGAATTGATGCTTTTGAATTGTGGTGCTGGAGAAGACTCTTGGGAGTCCCTTGGACAGCAAGGAGATCAAACCTAAAGGGAATCAACTCTGAAAATTCACTAGAAGGACTGATACTGAAGCTGAAACTCTAATACTTTGACCACCTGATGCAAAGAGCTGACTCATTGGAAAGACCCTGATGCTGGGGAATATTGAAGGCAGGAGAAAGGAGTGACAGAGGATAAGATGGTTGCAGGGCATCACAGACTCAATGGAGATGAATTTGAGCAAACTCCAGGAGACAGTGAAGGACAGAGAAACCATAAATTGTGGTGCAGTTTATGGGGGTGCAAAGAGTTGGACACAACTTAGTGACTGAACAACAGCAATACGGCTAGATAAGCAACAAAGATATAAATTATAGCCATTATCTTGCAATAACCTATAAAGGAGGATAATCTGTGAAAATACTGAATCACTATGCTGTCACCTGAAACTGACATTAATGTTGTAGATTAACTGTAACTTAAATGAAAAACAAAAGCATAACAGAGGAAATGTAAAAATAAGGAGAGTGGGTTGTATGGCTCTCATCTGAGGCTCCTTTTGTCTGGTTGCTATAGCATTTGAGTTTCCAGCCCCTGTTCTCGGTTTTTCTGCTTTCTTTAATGTAGAGTGTTCTTTTCTTCACAGGTACACAGACAGGAAGTACCAGTTCCTTTGAATATGAGATGTCTCAGGAAGGTTTCAGTGCTGCCTTCACCTCCGTAAGTGGTCTTTTGTTTAATTGGAGTTGAGGGGTGAGACAAAGCGGGAGAAGAGGTGCGAAGGTTTGGGGGCTATTTCTCTGTGATGGGTACCTGTTGGGAGGTACATCTTTTTTCTTTTTTTAAAATTGAAGTATGGCTAATTTACAGTATTGTATTGATTTCTGGTGTACAGCAAAGTGATTCAGTTCTCTCTCTCTCATATATATATATGTATATATATATTTATATTCCTTTTCATATTCTTTTCCATTATAGCCTATAATAAGATATTGAATACAGTTCCCTGTGCTACACAGTAGGACCTTGTTGTTCATCTGTTTTATTTTTTATTTTTTATTTTTTTTAATTTATTTTTTTTTTTATTTTAAAATTTTTAATTCTTACATCTGTTTTATATATAGTAGTTCAGTTCAGTTCAGTTCAGTTGCTCAGTTGTGTCTGACTCTTTGCGACCCCATGAATCGCAGCACGCCTGGCCTCCCTGTCCATCACCAACTCTCGGAGTTCACTCAGACTCGTGTCTATCGAGTCAGTGATGCCATCCAGCCATCTCATCCTCTGTCGGCCCCTTCTCCTCCTGCCCCCAATCCCTCCCAGCATCAGAGTCTTTTCCAATGAGTCAACTCTTCGCATGAGGTGGCCAAAGTACTGGAGTTTCAGCTTCAGCATCCTTCCTTCCAAAGAAATCCGAGGGCTGATCTCCTTTAGAATGGACTGGTTGGATCTCCTTGCAGTCCAAGGGACTCTCAAGAGTCTTCTCCAACACCACATTTCAAAAGCATCGATTGGTGCTCAGCTTTCTTCACAGTCCAAATCTTGCATCCATATACGACCACTGGAAAAACCATAGCCTTGACCAGACGGACCTTAGTCAGCAAAGTAATGTCTCTGCTTTTCAATATGCTGTTTAGGTTGGTCATAGAGTAGTGTGTATCTATAAATCCCAATTTCCTAATTTATCCCTTCTCCCACTTTCCTCTTTGGTAATCATAAATATGTTTTCTATGTCTGTGAGTTTGTTTCTGCTTTGAAAACAAGTTCAGTAGTATCATTTAAAAGCTAATTTATTTATGTTTGATTGTGCTGGGTCTTCGCTGCTGCACACGGGCTTTCTCTAGTTGTGGCGAGCAGGGGCTACTCTCTAGTTGCAGTGCACAGGCTTCTCACTGCAGTGGCTACTCTTGTTGCAGAGCATGGTCTCTAGGCGCATGGGCTTCAGTACCTGAGGTGCATGGGCTTAGTTGCTCTACAGTATGTGGGACTTTCCCAGACCAGGGATTGAACTTGTGTCCCCTACACTGGCAGGAGGATTCTTAACCCCTGAACCACCAGGGAAGTCCCAGATACCTTTTCAAGTTAGTATTTTCATTTCTTTTGGATATTTACCCAGAAGTATGATTGCTGGGATCACAGTAGTTTTAATTAAAAAATCTGAGGATACTCCTTACTCTTTTCCGTAGTGGCTGTACCAATTACTCTTCCACTGTATATAATGTTTCCTTTTTCTTCACATCCTCAGCAACACTTATTTCTTCTGTTTGTGATGACAGCCATTCCAACAGGTGTGAAGTGATAGCTCATTGTCATTTTGGTTTGCATTTCCTTGATGATTAGTGATGTTGAGCATTTTTTTCATGTATGTCTTAGCCATCTATATGCCTTCTTCAGAAAAATGTCTTTTCAGATCTGCCCTTTTTATTTTTTATTTATTTAAAATTTTATTTTTACTTTATTTTACTTTACAATACTGTATTGGTTTTGCCATACATTGACATGAATCCACCACGGGTGTATACGAGCTCCTAATCCTGAATCCCCCTCCCACCTCCCACCCCATATCATCTCTCTGGATCATCCCCATGCACCAGCCCCAAGCATCCCGTGTCGAACATAGACTGGCACTTCATTTCTTACATGATAGTATACATGTTTCAATGCCATTCTCCCAAATCCTCCCACCCTCTCCCTCTCCCTCTCCCTCAGAGTCCAAAAGTCCGTTCTATACATCTGTGTCTCTTTTGCTGTCTTGCATACAGGGTCATCATTACCATCATTCTAAATTCCGTATATATGTCTCACTATACTGTATTGGTGTTTTTCTTTCTGGCTTACTTCACTCTGTATAATTGGCTCGAGTTTCATCCATCTCATCAGAACTGATTCAAATGTATTCTTTTTAATGGCTGAGTAATACTCCATTGTGTATATGCACCACAGCTTTCTTATCCATTCATCTGCTGATGAACATCTAGGTTGTTTCCATGTCCTGGCTATTATAAACAGTGCTGCAGTGAACATTGGGGTACATGTGTTTCTTTCAATTCTAGTTTCCTCAGTGTGTATGCCCAGAAGTGGATTGCTGGGTCATAAGGCAGCTCTATTTGCAATTTTTTAAGGAATCTCCACACTGTTCTCCATAGTGGCTGTACTAGTTTGCATTCCCACCAACAGTGTAAGAGGGTTCCCTTTTCTCCACATCCTCTCCAGCATTTATTGCTTGTAGACTTTTGGATGGCAGCCATTCTGACTGGTGTGAAAGGGTATCTCATTGTGGTCTTGATTTGCATTTCTCTGATAATGAGTGATGTTGAGCATCTTTTCATGTGTTTGTTAGCCATCCGTATGTCTTCTTTGGAGAAATGCCTATTTAGTTCTTTGGCCCATTTTTTGATTCGTCATTTATTTTTCTGGAGTTGAGCTGCATAAGTTGCTTGTATATTTTTGAGATTAGTTGTCAGTTGCTTCATTTGCTATTGTTTTCTCCCACTCAGAAGGCTGTCTTTTCACCTTACTTATAGTTTCCTTTGTTGTGCAGAAGCTTTTAATTTTAATTATATCCCATTTGTTTATTTTTGCTTTTATTTCCAGTATTCTGGGAGGTGGATCATAGAGGATCCTGTTGTGATTTATGTCGGAGAGTGTTTTGCCTATGTTCTCCTCTAGGAATTTTATAGTTTCTGGTCTTACATTTAGATCTTTAATCCATTTTGAGTTTATTTGTGTGTGTGGTGTTAGAAAGTGATCTAGTTTCATTCTTTTACAAGTAGTTGACCAGTTTTCCCAGCACCACTTGTTAAAGAGATTGTCTTTACTCCATTGTATATTCTTGCCTCCTTTGTTGAAGATAAGGTGTCCATAGGTGTGTGGATTTATCTCTGGGCTTTCTATTTTGTTCCATTGATCTATATTTCTGTCTTTGTGCCAGTACCATACTGTCTTGATGACTGTGGCTTTGTAGTAGAGCCTGAAGTCAGGCAAGTTGATTCCTCCAGTTCTATTCTTCTTTCTAAAGATTGCTTTGGCTATTCGAGGTTTTTTGTATTTCCATACAAACCTTGAAATTATTTGTTCTAGTTCTGTGAAAAATACCGCTGGTAGCTTGATAGGGATTGCATTGAATCTGTAGATTGCTTTGGGTAGTATACTCATTTTCACTATATTGATTTTTCCAATCCATGAACATGGTATATTTCTCCATCTATTAGTGTCCTCTTTTCTTTCATCAGTGTTTTATAGTTTTCTATATATAGGTCTTTAGCTTCTTTAGGTAGGTATATTCCTAAGTATTTTATTCTTTTTGTTGCAATGGTAAATGGAATTGTTTCCTTAATTTCTTTTTCTACTTTCTCATTATTGCTGTATAGGAGCGCAAGGGATTTCTGAGTGTTGATTTTATATCCTGCGACTTTACTATATTCATTGATTAGCTCTAGTAATTTTCTGGTGGAGTCTTTAGGATTTTCTATGTAGAGGATCATATCATCTGCAAACAGTGAGAGTTTTACTTCTTCTTTTCCAATTCGGATTCCTTTTATTTCTTTTTCTGCTCTGATTGCTATGGCCAAAACTTCCAGAACTATGTTGAATAGTAGCAGTGAAAGTGGGCACCCTTGTCTTGTTCCTGACTTTAGGGGAAATGCTTTCAATTTTTCACCATTGAGGATAATGTTTGCTGTGGGTTTGTCATATATAGCTTTTATTATGTTGAGGTATGTTCCTTCTATTCCTGCTTTCCGAAGAGTTTTTATCATAAATGGATGTTGAATTTTGTCAAGCCTTCTCTGCATCTATTGAGATAATCATATGGCTTTTATTTTTCAATTTGTTAATGTGGTGAATTACATTGATTGATTTGTGGATATTGAAGAATCCTTGCATCCCTGGGATAAAGCCCACTTGGTCATGGTGTATGATCTTTTTAATGTGTTGTTGGATTCTGATTGCTAGAATTTTGTTGGAAATTTTTGCATCTATGTTCATCAGTGATATTGGCCTGTAGTTTTCTTTTTTTGTGGTGTCTTTGTCAGGTTTTGGTATTAGGGTGATGGTGGCCTCATAGAATGAGTTTGGAAGTTTACCTTCCTCTGCAATTTTCTGGAAGAGTTTCAGTAGGATAGGTGTTAGCTCTTCTCGAAATTTGTTTGTATGGGCTTTTGTTTGCTGGAAGATTTCTGATTACAGTTTTAATTTCTGTGCTTGTGATGGGTCTGTTAGGATTTTCTATTTCTTCCTGGTTCAGTTTTGGAAAGTTGTACTTTTCTAAGAATTTGTCCATTTCTTCCATATTGTCCATTTTATTGGCATATAATTGCTGATAGTAGTCTCTTATGATCCTTTGTATTTCTGTGTTGTCTGTTGTGATCTCTCCATTTTCATTTCTAATTTTATTGATTTTATTCTTCTCCCTTTGTTTCTTGATGAGTCTGGCTAATGGTTTGTCAATTTTATTTATCCTTTCAAAGAACCAGCTTTTGGCTTTGTTGATTTTTGCTATGGTCTCTTTTGTTTCTTTTGCATTTATTTCTGCCCTAATTTTTAAGATTTCTTTCCTTCTACTAACTCTGGGGTTCTCCATTTCTTCCTTTTCTAGTTGCTTTCGGTGTAGAGTTAGGTTATTTATTTGACTTTTTTCTTGTTTCTTGAGGTATGTCTGTATTGCTATGAACTTTCCTCTAAGCACTGCTTTTATAGTGTCCCACAGGTTTGGGGTTGTTGTGTTTTCATTTTCATTCATTTCTATGCATAATTTGATTTCTTTTTTGATTTCTTCTGTGATTTGTTGGTTATTCAGAAGCGTGTTGTTCAGCCTCCATATGTTGGGATTTTTAATAGTTTTTTTCCTGTAATTGAGATCTAATCTTAGTGCATTATGGTCAGAAAAGATGCTTGGAATGATTTCGATTATTTAAAATTTATCAAGGTTAGATTTATGGCCCAGGATGTGATCTATCCTGGAAAAGGTTCCATGAGCACTTGAGAAAAAGGTGAAATTCATTGTTTTGGGGTAAAATGTCCTATAGATATCAGTTAGGCCTAACTGGTCTATTGTATCATTTAAAGTTTGCGTTTCTTTGTTAATTTTCTGTTTAGTTGATCTGTCCATGGGTGTGAGTGGGGTATTAAAGTCTCCCACTATTATTGTGTTATTGTTAATTTCTCCTTTCATGCTTGTTAACATTTGTCTTACATATTGCGGTGCTCCTATGTTGGGTGCATATATATTTATAATTGTTATATCTTCTTCTTGGATTGATCCTTTGATCATTATGTAGTGGCTTTCTTTGTCTCTTTTCACAGCCTTTGTTTTAAAGTCTATTTTTATTGGAGATGAGTATTGCTACTCCTGCTTTCTTTTGGTCTCTATTTGCGTGGAATATCTTTTTCCAGCCCTTCACTTTCAGTCTGTATGTGTCCGTTGTTTTGAGGTGGGTCTCTTGTAGGCGGCATATATAGGGATCTTTTTTTTGTATCCATTCAGCAGTCTTTGCCTTTTGGTTGGGGCATTCAACCCATTTATGTTTAAGGTAATTATTGATAAGTGTGATCCCGTTGCCATTTACGCACAGCGAGGAAACTCCATAATAAAGAGAACTCCACAAATTCCCAGAATATAGAAAGGCTACCCCAAATGCAGCAGTATAACCAAGATGAAGAGACAGAGGAATACCCAGCAGGTAAAGGAACAGGAGAAATGCCTACCAAACCAACCAAAGAGGAGGAGATAGGGAATCTACCAGAGAAAGAATTCCAAATATTGATAGTGAAAATGATCCAAAATCTTGAAATCAAAATGGAATCACAGATAAATAGCCTAGAGACAAGGATTGAAAAGATGCAAGAAAGGTTTAACAAGGACCTAGAAGAAATAAAAAAGAGTCAATATATAATGAATAATGCAATAAATGAGATCAGAAACACTCTGGAGGCAACAAATAGTAGAATAACGGAGGCAGAAGATACGATTAGTGAAATAGAAGATAGAATGGTAGAAATAAATGAATCAGAGAGGAAAAAAGAAAAACGAATTAAAAGAAATGAGGACAACCTCAGAGACCTCCAGGACAATATGAAACGCTCCAACATTCGAATTATAGGAGTCCCAGAAGAAGAAGGCAAAAAGAAAGACCATGAGAAAATTCTTGAGGAGATAATAGTTGAAAACTTCCCTAAAATGGGGAAGGAAATAATCACCCAAGTCCAAGAAACACAGAGAGTTCCAAACAGGATAAACCCAAGGTGAAACACCCCAAGACATATATTAATCAAATTAACAAAGACCAGACACAAAGAACAAATATTAAAAGCAGCAAGGGAAAAACAACAAATAACACACAAGGGGATTCCCATAAGGATAGCTGCAGATCTTTCAATAGAAACTCTTCAGGCCAGGAGGGAATGGCAAGACATACTTAAAGTGATGAAAGAAAATAACCTACAGCCCAGATTACTGTACCCAGCAAGGATCTCATTCACATATGAAGGAGAAATCAAAAGCTTTCCAGACAAGCAAAAGCTGAGAGAATTCAGTACCACCAAACCAGCTCTCCAATAAATACTAAAGGATATTCTCTAGACAGGAAACACAAAAAGGGCATATAAACCCGGACCCAAAACAATAAAGTAAATGCCCATTTTAAAGTCAGGTTTTAAAACAAACTTTTGAGTTGTATGAGTTCTTTATATATTTTGGGTATTAACCCAAATATGGATATATGATATATTATTTGAAAATATTTTCTCCTGCTCTATAGGTTACCTTTTAATTTTGTTGTTGGTTTCCTTTGCTATGCAGAAGCTTTTTAGTTAATGTAGTCTCACTGCTTATTTTGTTTTTGGTGTTAAGTTCAAACAATCATCGCCAAGACTGATGTCAAGGAGATTACTACCTATGTTTTCTTCTTGGCGTTTTATGGTTTCTGACCTTATGTTCAAGTCTTTTATCCATTCTGAATTGATCTTTATGAATAGTGTAAAATAGTGGTCCAGGTTCATTCTTTTGCATGCGGCTGTCTTATTTTCCCAAAACCATTTATTGAAGAGACTATCCTTTCACCTCTGTATATTATTCTCTCCTTTGTTGTAAATTCACTAAGTCATGTCCTACTCTTCTTTGACCCCATGGACTTTAGCCTACCAGGCTCCTCTGTCCATGAGATTTCCCAGAAAAGAATACTGGAGTGGATTGCCATTTCCTTCTTGAGAGGATCTTCCCAACTCAGGGATTGAACCCATGTCTCCTGCATTGCAGGCAGACTCTTTACCACTGAGCTGTCAGGGAAGCCCACAGTACATAAGAACAACATATGTATGGGTTTATATACATTCATATATAAACAGCTCTCTATTCTGTTCCATTAACTTATGTGTCTATTTTTATGACAATATCATACTGTTTTGATTACTATAGCTTTGCAATATAGTTTGAATCCAGGAGGTGTGATGCCTCTAACTTGTTCTTTTTCTCAAAATGCTTTGGTTATTTGGGATCTTTTGTGATTCCATGCAAATTTTAGGATTGTTTGTTCTATTTCTGTGAAAAATGCCATTGGGATTTTGATGGCACTGAAGCTCTAGATATCTTAATCTTATTCTACCTTCTTTCCCAGGATGGTCCTTTGCTGGGTGCTGTGGGGAGCTTTGACTGGGCTGGTGGAGCCTTTCTGCATACATCAAAGGATAAAATCACCTTCATCAATACAAGCAGGATAGATTCAGACATGAATGATGCTTACTTGGGTAAGTAGAGAAGGCAGTTACTCTAAGAAGAGGTCCGGATATGGCATAATTTAACCAGTGTAGATGTCCTTGGATCTTTCACAGGCTCTTGGGATAGGTTTAAAGACAGAAATGTCAAAACTTCATTTTAATTATGCTAATGAAGAGGAATGGGCTTCCCTGGTGACTCAGAGGTAAAGAATCTGTCTGCCAATGCAGGAGACTTGGGTCCAATCCCTGGGTTGGGAAGATCCCCTGGAGAAGGAAATGGCAACCCACTCCAGTATTCTTGCTTGGAGAATCCCTTGGGCAGAGGAGCCTGGCGGGCTACAGTTCATGGAGTCAAAAACAGTTGGATATGACTTAGTGACTAAACAATAATACCACTACCAACAACAACAAATGAAGAGGAATAGAGTGCCGGGTTCAATTACCCCAGTCTCACAACCACTCACGGTTGCCCCTACTCACGGGACAGTCCTGTTGGTGGGGGCAGATTCTCTAAGGGAAAGCACCTTCTCCTCTTAATTCATCATCTTCAGGTTATGCTGCCGAAGTCACCTCGCGGAACTGGGTGCAAAACTTGTTTCTGGGAGCACCTCGATATCAGCACATTGGCCTGGTGGTGATATTCAGACAGAATGCAGGTGTTTGGGAGAAAAACGCTGAAATCAAGGGAAGCCAGGTGAGTGCCGAGTGTGTGGGGCACGGATGTACCAACAGAAGTACCCTGGGGACTAAAGGCTTCCAGGATGGGCATCACCAGGTGCCAATGGGGCAGAGTTGTTGTTTTTTTTTTAAATTAAACTTTGTATTTTGTATTGGAATAGAGCTGATTATCAATATTTGATAGTTTCAGGTGAACAGCAAAGGGATTCAGTCATACATATAAGGTGTGGCAGAGTTTTGTAAAGCAGATTTCAGAGGACTTTAAGCTAGAGAGCAGGGGGACCAACTTTGGGACAAACTTGCATTTGAGAATATTGTGTCCTCACTTTTCTGATAATAGTAAATACCAACACTTGACCTGTCCAGAGCTCTCTACGAGTCTATCTGTACACAAAACTGGCATTTGACCAGTCCATAGCCAGGATGAGCTTCCCTAATGGCTCCGACGGTAAAGAATCTGCCTGCAATGTGGAAGACCTGAGTTCGATCCTTGGGGTCGGAAAGAGTGGGACATGACTGAGTGATTAACACTTTCACTTTTTCTAACAAGTAAACCATATTAGTTATTAAAATATTGAAATAATTCTATATCTGTCAATAAATAGCTGCTTCGTTGAGACATCCTTCCCCTTCTCTCTCCCTACCCCCACCATGCACTCTGGTCCCCTCACCCAGTACTCTTTGAACTTCGCCATAATCTAGCAACTATGACACCAGATACGACCTGACTCAGAAGACTTCTAGGATGTACTTCAGCTAAGCCTGTGGTTGCTGCCTGAGCAGTCCTAGGAATTCAGTATTTTGAATATCACCCCTGCAAAAACTGTTTTTAAGAAAGTGTTAGCAACTTGAATTCAGCAATCTATAAAAAGAATAATACATCATGACCAAGTGTGGTTTATCCCAGGAATATAGGGCTTGTTCAACAATGTTGCAGAAATGGGCCAACTGATTCTAAAGTTCATATGAAAATGCAAGAGACCCATAGTAGCCAAAATAATCTTGAAAAAGAAGAATTAAGTTTTGGAGGAGTCAAAGTTTCCAATTTGGGGCTTACTTTAAAGTTACAGTAATCAAGACAGGATGGTACAGCTAAGGACAGACCTATAGATCAATGGAATAGAACTGAGAGTCCAGAAATAAGCCCATATAACTACAACCAGTTGATTTTCAATAAAGGTGTCAAGTTCATTCACTAAAGAAAAAAAGATTTTCAAAAAAAATGTTGGGTTAACTGGATATCCACATTCAAATGGATAAATTTGGATCCTTACTTCACAATATACAAAAATTAATTTAAAAAGGATCAAAAACCTAAATGTAAGAATAAAACCTATAAACCTCTTAGAGGGATTCTTAGGTGAATTTCTGTAACCTTGGCAATGAGTTTTTGAACATTCCACCATAAACACAAGCAAATATAAAATAGGTAAGCTGGACTTCATTAAATTAAAAACCTTTGAGCATCAAATTACACTGTAAAGAAAATGAAAAGAGTGGGAGAAACTATTTCCAAGTCATATATCTGATAAAGATCTGGTATTTAGAATATATAAAGAGCTTTTACAATTTAACAATAAAAGGACAACCTCATTTAAAAATGGGCAAAGGATTCAGATAGATTTTTCTTCAGATAAGATATACAAATGGCCAATAAGAACACGAAAAGATGTTTGACATTACTAGTCATTAGGGAAATGCAAGTCAAAAACCACAATAGAAATAGTAGTAGAAAGGCTATTTAAAAAGAAAAAAAAAACATGAAAACTAACATATGTTGGTGAGAATGTGGAGAAATTGAAACCTTCATACTTTGCTGCTGGGACTGTAAAATAATACAGCTCCTATGGACTGTGAAGAAGGCTGAGCGCCAAAGAATTGATGCTTTTGAACTGTGGTGTTGGAGAAGACTCTTGAGAGTCCCTTGGACTGCAAGGAGATCCAACCAGTCCATTCTAAAGGAGATCAACCCTGGGATTTCTTTGGAAGAAATGATGCTAAAGCTGAAACTCCAGTACTTTGACCACCTCATGTGAAGGGTTGACTCACTGGAAAAGACTCTGATGCTGGGAGGGACTGGGGGCAGGAGGAGAAGGGGACGACAGAGGATGAGATGGCTGGATGGCATCACTGACTCGATGGACCCGAGTCTGAGTGAACTCTGAGTGTTGGTGATGGACAGGGAGGCCTGGCGTGCTGCGATTCATGGGGTCGCAAAGAGTAGGACACGACTGAGTGACTGAACTGAACTGAACTGAACCGATGGGACACAGTTTGGCAGTTTAAGTTCACTATAGATTTACCATTGTTGTTGTTTAGTCATTTAGTTGCTCAGTCATGCCTGACTCTTTTGTGACCCCCCCATGGACTGTAGCCTGCCAGGTTTCTCTGTCCATGGGATTTCCCAGGCAAGAATACTGGAGTGGGTTACCATCTCCTTCAGGGGTTCTTCTCAACACAGGGATTGAATCTGCCTCTCCTGCATTGGCAGGTGGATTCTTTTCCACCGAGCCACTGGGGAAGCCCCTAGATTTACAATATGACTCAGAAATTTTGCTCCTAAGTGTATACCCTTTCCCAGAATGAAAACAGTTGTTCCAACTAAAGCTTATACATGAATGTTCACAGCAGCATTATTCATAATAGTTAAAATGTGGAAGGAACCTAGATGTTCATCAACTTATGAATAGATAAACAAAATGGGGTAGATCATTTAGTGGAATACTATTTAGCCATAAAAAGTATGAAGTGTTGATACATGCTACAACATGGATAAACATTGAAAACTTTATGCTACATTTAAAAAGCCAGCCACAAAAGACCACATATTATATGATTTAATTCACCTGAAATGTGCAGAGTAGACAAATTCATTGAGCCAGAAAGTAGATTAGTGTTTGCCTGGATATAAAGGGAGGGGGCAGATTGGGAGTGACTTTTAACAGACATAGGGCTTCTTCCTAGGGTGGTGCAAATGTTTTGGAATTGGTGGCGATGGTTACATAACATTGTGAATATACTAGAACCCACTAAATTTTATACTTTAAAATGATTACTTTTGTAATGTAAATTTTATCTCAATTTAAAAGAGCCATTCTGGGGGAAAAAAAATCAATGTAATTCACCATAACAACAGACTAGAGAAGAAAAAAGTAATAATCTTAACAGATATGGGAAAGAATTTGACAAAATACATGCTTTCATGATGTTACCAGCAAATTAGGAATTAAAAGGAACTTCCCCAACCTGAGAAAGAACATTTAAAACAACAACAACAGCAACCTACAACTAGCATCATATTTAAAAGTAAAAGAGAATATTTTTCCTAATTGGAAGCAAGGCAAGAATATCCACTTTCACCACTCCTATTCGATATCATACTGGAAGACATAGCAGTGCAATAAGGCAAGAAAAGAAAAGAAAAAAGAGCATGCAGAGTGGAAAGGAAAAAATAAAACTGTCTCTATTTACCAAGGACATGGCTGTTTGCCTGGGAAGTCCCAAAGAATCTATTTTAAAAAATTATGTAACTAATAAGTTATTTCAGTAATTTCTCAGGATACAAGATCAACATGTAAAAATCAGTTGTGTTTCTAGGCCTGCAATGAATATTTGGAAATTTAAATTAAAAAAACAAAACAAAACAGCATCATTTACAGTAGCACCAAAGACCATGAAATGCATGCATGCATGCTAAGTTGCTTCAGTCATGTCCAACTCTTTGCAACCCTATGAACTGTAGCCCACCAGGCTCCTCTGTCCATGGGATTCTCCAGGCAAGAATACTGGAGCGGGTTGCCATTTCCTTCTCCGGGGATCTTCCCAACTCAGGGATTGAACCTGTGTCTCCTGAATCTCCTGCACTGGCAGGTGGGTTCTTTACTATTAGTACCACCTGGGAAGCCCAGACCATGAAATACTTATGTATAAATCTAATAAAATGTGTATAGTATCTTTATCCTGAAATGTACAAAACACTGATGAGAGAAATCAAAGACCTAAATAAATGGAAAGATATACTGTGTTCATAGATTGGAAGACTCAATATTGCTAAGATGTTACTTCTCAAGTTGATCTATAGATGCAACACAATGCCAATCAAAATTCTAATTTATTTGTAGAATTAATGAGCTGGTTCTAAGATTTATATGAAAAAATCAAAGAAAGTAAATATTCAAAACAGGTTTGATAAAGATCTTAGGTAAATACCATTAGGTATTTAGTGGAAGATTCATAGACTACCTGAATTTTAAGACTTCCTGTAAAAGTTGCAGTAAGCAGAACAGTGTGGCAGGAATATCAGAGAAACAGAATAGGCCTCAAGTAAACTGATACATATATAGTCAGTTGCTTGTCAATAAAGACACAAAGATAATTCAATGGAGAGTTCAATGGTGCTGAAACAATTGAACACCCATAGTAAGAAAACAAAACCTTCTACACATATCTTGTCAACTGATCCATGTTAAGATTAATTCAAAATAGATTATAGAGCTAAGTGTAAAATCTAAAACTATTATACTTGTGAAAGAAAACATTAGGAGAAAATTTTTGTGACCTTGTATTAGTCGAAGAATTCTTAGATATAACACTGAAAACATGGCCCATAAAGAAAAAAAAAGGATAACTAAGAAAAGTTTTGCTCTGTTTATTAAGAGAATGAACAGATAAGCTACAGACTAGAAGAAAATATCTGCAGATTTTCTTTCCTTTTTAAAAATGACATATTTGAAATAAAATGACATATCTGACAAAAGACATATCCAGAATACATAAAGGATTCTCAAAACTCAACAACAAGAAGTCAAATAATTCAGTTAAAAAATGAGCAGAATATTTGAACAGACACTTAACCAAAGAAGATATGTGAATGGCAAATAAGCACATGAAAAAATGTCCCATATCATTAAATCATCACAGAAATGCAAATTAAAATCATAGTGAGATACAACTGCACACCTATTAGTATGATTACCATAAAAAAGAAATAAACTTGCAATATCAAGTACTGGCAAGGATGTGTGGCAACTAAAACACTCATACATTGCTGTCAGAATGGAAAAATGGCATTGGAAAAATGACTACTTTGGAAAAGTTCATCAGTATCTTATAAAGTTCAGTATACAGTTGCCATAACACTCTTAGGTATTTATCCAGGAGAAATAAAAATAGACATTCACATGAAAACCTATATATAAATGTTTCTAGTGGCTTTATTCATAAATGCCCCAAATTGGAATCAACCCGAATATCCCTCAACTGGGGAATGGATAAACAAACTGTGGTCTGTACAATGGAATACTGGCCAGAAATAAATCAGAACAAATTAATGATACATACAACAATATGGATGAATCCCAAATGCTTACTCTAGTTGAAAGAAGCCAGATCTGAAAAGCTACCTACTGTATAATTCCCTTTATATAACATTCTGGAAAAGGCAAAACTATAGGGACAGAAAACAGATCAGTGGTTGCCAGGGGCTGATGACTGAGGAAAGAGGTTGATTACGGCAAAAGGGAATATTTTGGGAGTGAGGAAACTGTCCTGAATCTTGACCATCGTGGTAATTACATGAATTTATGTGTTTGTCAAAACTCATACAACTGTAGTAAAAAGGTTGAATTTTATTATGTGGAAATTATACCCAATAAACTTGACCTAAAAGCAAAAAAAAAAAAAAAATCCTATTGCCTTTATGATGAAGCTTAAATGCCTTTATTGAACTATGGGGGAGCAGGCGGGGGCTTGGTGGTGGGGCTTCCCTGATGGCTCAGAAGTAAAGAATCCTCCTGCAGTGCAAGAAACACAGGAGACATGGGTTCGATCCCTGATTGGAGAAGATCCCCTGGAGGAGGGCATGGCAACCCACTCCAGTATTCTTGCCTGAGAAATCCAGGCAAGAATCTATTAAGATCTCCTGGGGGATCCAGGCAAGAGTCTCCTCTGCATGGAGAGAGGAGCGTGGCGAGCTGCAATCCATAGGGTCTCAAAGTGTCAGACACAATTGAAGGGACTTAGCATGCACATACACGGACTATCAGGAGACTGCCCTCAGAGGTGTGTGGGGCAGAAATCAGACAGTAGTGAGTCACTGTCTTGATGCCATCTGCACTTTTCCTTCCTTGAACTTGCCCCACAAATTAGAAATTTCCATATACATCTCCCTTTTATCTGGTACTGTTCTCCCTTTCAACCTCCTGAACTGAAAGCCTTGAAGGCACCGTCTCCACCACCCAGCCTCACACTTAGCAAAGAGCAACCCTTTGTTTGTTGAATGAATGACTAAACAGGTGATTTCTATGGATGAAGTCTACCCATTTACAGAGAGCATATCTTGATATTTTTTGAACATATTTTAAAACTCTTTTAAAATGTAAACATTATTTCTCAATATCATGCGAAAAGAATTCCTGTAACAATAGTTATTTTTAATCCAAGCCAGTCGATTCCCTATTAGCCAGACTGCCAACTTTGATTTACCCCCTAAAGACTTCCAACGTATTGAAAGGATATCCCGTGTGGTCTTCCAGGCTTTTCTCTCCATATTTTCTTTTTTTAAAATTAAAACAATTTTATTTTATTTCTGGCTGCTCCGGGGCTTATTTGCAGTGCATGGAATATTTCATAGCAGCTCGAGGACTCTTGGTCGCAGGTGCAGGCTTCTCTCTAGTTGTGGTGTGCAGCCTCAGTAGTTATGGTACTCAGGCTTAGTTGTCCCACAGCGTGTGGGACCTTGGTTCCCCAGCCAGGGATGGAACCTGCTTTCTCTTCATTGGAAGGTGGATTCTTAACTACTGGACTACCAGGGAAGCCCCTGTCTGTATTTTCATATCCAGCTTCTTTGCTACCTTAATCATCTCCCTGGAACATGGTTTGGGGTGAATCCTCACCACCACCCATCAACTCTATAACAGGCCCTTCAGCTGGCAGTACATTGAAACAAGGATTGATCACGAAACAGGGAGAGGATCTCATCCACTCCAAAGGGCCTTCCTCAGCAGGCGTGAGGGAGAAAACGTCACAGGGAGAAAACCCTCATGCCCTGTTTTAGGTGGGAAGAGGTATGTGATCTTGGCCTTATCTCTTTCAGATTGGCTCCTACTTTGGGGCCTCCCTCTGCTCCGTGGATGTCAACAGAGATGGCAGCCCTGACCTGGTCCTCATCGGGGCCCCCCATTTTTATGAGCAGATGCGAGGGGGCCAGGTGTCTGTGTGCCCCTTTCCCCGGGGGGTGAGTAGTGATGAGACCCGGGCTCGGTGGGGTCTGGCTGTGGGATGGAAGGGTCGCCTGGGGTAGGACCTGACACTATTTTTGTTCTGCAGAGAGCTAAGTGGAAGTGTGATGCTGTCCTGCAAGGGGAGCCGGGCCACCCCTGGGGCCGCTTTGGGGCAGCCCTGACAGCGCTGGGGGATGTGAATGGGGACAGGCTGGTGGATGTGGCCATTGGGGCCCCGGGAGAGCAGGAGAATCGGGGTGCTGTCTACCTGTTCCATGGAACCTCAGAACTGGGCATCAGCCCCTCCCACAGCCAGGTGAGGCCGGATCATCCGTCCCTTTCTAAACCAACATTCCCTCAGCTGCCAGGTCAGTTCTCCCACAAGCCCTTTGCAGAACCTTCAAAAATAATACACACTTCACAAAAAGATTCATTCTGACCACAACTAGAGGAGGTGCACAGGGCCAGCATCACTGCTGCCACTCTACAGGAGGGAAGATGAAGGCTCAGAGGTAATGAATGGTGAGCCAGGAGTGTTAGGATGTAGACATTCTTCTTCTCTGAATCTCAGTCTTCGTAGGGTGACCGACAGACCTGGTTTGCCCCACATCTGTCCTGGTTTGGGGCTTCCCTTTCAGCTCAAAAGGTAAAGAACTTGTCTGCAATGCAGGAGACCCGGCTTGGGAAGATCCCCTGGAGGAGGAAATGGCAATCCACTCCAGTATTCTTGCTTGGGGAATTCCATGGACAGAGGAGCCTGGTGGGCTACAGTCCATGGGGTGGCAAAGAGTCAGACACGACTGAGCAACTAACAGTAACTAACTAACCTCCTGATTTTAGCAGTGAAAGTCTCACAACACAGGAAGCCCTGTGATTGGTCATTCTACCAAGACTGCATGCTTCATGGGTGTGTGACCTGTGTAGTCACTCAGGGCTCCTCTCTCAGGAGGGTGCTGTGCTTAGATTAATGCTCTGCTCCGGCCATCTTGAAATTCTTAACAACGTTCGAATAAGGAATCCTACATTGTTTCCCCCCCATGGAGTCCTGCAAATTGTGTAGCTGATCCTGATGGCTGGTCACTTGAATGTTGATTGCCACAACGGGTTTCCTCCTGAAGAGGCTTCCTCTTTCCTGCCAGATGAAGCCCACTGTCTAAAGGGACCCCCACAGTCTGGCTTTCTCCCTTACAGCCCACTGAGGCCATCCAGTCTTCTGGTCTCTGACTTTTTTCCAGCATTCCCCCCCCCAAATTTTTCTTATGTCCTTTCTCTGTTTCTTCGTCACTCCTGCCAAATCCCTCACAAGGTTCAACCCCACTAACATCACCTGAAGTTCTTAAAAAATGGGTGCATAGGCCCTGCCAGTAAGGGTTCTGATTTAATTGATCTGAGGTCAGGGCTCCAGGGGCTTCCCAGGTGGCTCCAGCAGTAAAGAACCCATCTGCCAATGCAGGAGACATGGGTTTGATCCCTGGGTCAGGAAGATCTCTTGCAGGAGGGCATGGCAACCCACTCCAGTATTCTTGCCTGGAGTATCCCATGGATGTAAGGGCCTGGTGGGCTACAGTCCATAGGGTGGCAAAGAGTCAGACATGACTGAAGCATGTATGGACAGAGCCCCAGGCATCAGTAAAATTTGTCCATTTTATTAAGAAAAATTTCAATGTACAGTGAACATCCATGTATTTATAAGCTAAAATCTACTATGAATATTTTACTAAATTTACTTTTTCACATCTCCATCCTTGTAGTCATCCTTTTCTACCTGTTCATCAGTTCACCACATTTTAAAATGCATTTCAAAGTAATTTGCAACACCAGTCCAACTTCACCCCTAAATGCCTCACCATGTATATCATTAACTAGAATTTAATATTTGCTTACCGTTGTTTTAAGATAAAATGTATAGACAGGAAATGCACAGATCTTTGGCCAGTCGATGAATTTTGAAAAATATAACCCACAATCCTGGGAATTCTCTGGCTGTCCAGAGGTTATGACTCAGTGCTCTCACTGCCATGGCCTGGGTTCAATCCCTGATTGGGGAACTAAGACCCTGAAAGCTGTGTGGTATGACCAGACAAACAAAAACCAAACAAACAACCCCCAATAATTCTATGAAGGTACATGCCTGTAAAATTCCATGGACAGAGAAGCCTGGCAGGCTACAGTCCATGGGGTTACAAAGAGTCGGACCCAACTGAGCAATTTCACTTACTGTACCGAACATCATCACTTTAGAAAGTTCCCACCTGTTCTCTCCCAGTCAATTTTTGACCCCACTCCATCCTAGAGGAAGCTACTGTTCCAATTATTTTCAACCGTAAATCAATTTTGCCCATTCTAGTGTATGGACTATTATACTATGTCAGCCCTAGCATTTTTCACACACTCCTTAAAAAAAATAATTTTACTTATTTATTTATGGCTGCACTGAATCTTCATTGCTTTTCCAGTTTTTCTCTAGTTGTGGCCAGCAGGGGTTATTCTCTAGGTGCGATGCATGGGCTTCTAATTGAAATGGCTTCTCTTGTTGCAGAATACAGGCTTCTAGGGCTTGAGGGCTTCAGCAGACACACATTCTTTAGTTTACAGCCCAGCACTCCTCACGTTCTCCCCTCTGTGTCATGGAACCTCTTTCCACAATTTTGTAAATATTATAGTTAAGACTTTTTCTCATTGGCATCTGTTGTTTCTTTGTGCAAATGGGATTTGAAGGGTCTGGTTTTACTTTATTTTTATTACAACACTTTACATGCTTGTATAAGTTAAAAGATCTAAAGTAAACAGTGAAAGCCCTAGCTCCTTCTGCCCTTTTATCTTTACCAGAACTTGCCCTGGAAAGGAAAACAAGAGTAAGGGGAGGGTCCACACATTCACCCACCCTCACCCACACCCCCATACACCCATCCCCACCCATCCCCACATCCACTCACATCCACACTCAGACCCACCCACAACCCCCATACACCCACATCGACTCACGCCCATACACACACTCCTACTCCACTCACATTCTCCTCTCCCACACCACAGACTTTGGAATTAAAAATAAATGCAAAAAGGATCATGCAAGCTTATTGTTCTACTGTTTGTAATTTTTACTTGTTCTTTTTCTATGACTGGAACCTGGGGTAGTCAGTATTTCAACAAGCAAATGTCCTGTGGATCTCTCAACTACCATATTATATAATTTCAAAACAAAGCTTCCTCCCAATAGGATAAAATAATTTTTTCTCAAAAAATTTGCAGTATAATGTATGTTCAGTAAACACACAAATCTTAAGTGTTGAATTTTCACATCTGTGAACCCGAGTAAGCACCACCCAGATGAAAATATAGCACATTTCCAGCATCCTGCACTTCCTCATTCTTCTTTCCAGTTGACAAATTCACTTAAAAAATGGCAGTAAAACAAACATGACCTAAAACTCACCACCTTAACCATTTTTAAGTGTACACACTTCACCGACATTAAGTACATGACAAAGTCACTTTTAAAATTTCTTAGTATATTTGGCTCTTATCCTTTCAGTTAGACTTTATTTTTGGGAGGGGCTCCAAAATCACTGCAGATGGTGACTGCAGCCATGAAATTAAAAGATGCTTGCTCCTTGGAAGAAAAGCTATGACTAACCTAGACAGCATATTAAACAGCAGAGACATTACTTCACCAACAAAGGTCTGTATAGTCAAAGCTATGATCTTTCCAGTAGTCATGCATGGATGTGAGAATTGGACTATAAAGAATGAGCACCAAAGAATTGATGCTTTTGAACTGTGGTGTTGGAGAAGACTCTTGAGAGTCCCTTGGACTGCAAGGAGATCCAACCAGTCCATCCTAAAGGAAATCAGTCCTGAATATTCATCGGAAGGACTGATGCTGAAGCTGAAACTCCAATACTTTGGCTGCCCGATGCGAAGAACTGACTCACTGGAAAAGACCCTGATGCTGGGAAAGATTGAAGGCAGGAGGAGAAGGGGACGACAGAGGATGAGATGGTTGGATGGCATCATTGACTCTATGGACATGAGTTTGAGTAAGCTTCAGGAGTTGGTGATGGACAGGAAAGCCTGGTGTGTTGCAGTCCATGGGGTTACAAAGAGTCGGACACGACTGAGTGACTGAACTGAACTGATCCTTTCGGTGTTAATTTTCCACATAGATTGAAGGGTCAAAATTGTTCCTAACAGCTTATTATGAAAAGTAACAATTTTCCTACCCACACTGTGATTTCCTCTTTGTTTTTCCTCCTTTTGAGGAAACCACTTTCAGCTCTTTCAATGATTCTCCGTACTTGCCAAGGACACAGTTATATCGCTGCTGCTTGACTTTTGTTTTTGCATTGACTTCCTACTATGGAAGGTGAGGCCTGAGCTCTCTTTGAGGCCTCTCTTTCCAGATATTCACATGCTTTGCATCCCACCCCCACATTAAATTTATATGATACTTTTGGTTACATCAATACAGAGTGTTTGCATTTTCCTGACCACGTAAGAGAGATCCAACTGAATCAAGAGATTCAGCTTAGTCAAAGAGTATACTGTCTCTTCTTTCCTGTGAAGCTTCTTATTTTCCCTGGAAAACCCAGCAATTATGGAAATTTTTGATATCATCTCAAGGTTGTGATTTAAACCTGAATAGTTACCTTAATTTTTTAAGAAATTGTGGGAGGTGTGACTTGAGTGGAGCCCAGACAATCTCTCCTTGGGTCACCCTGGGAGACTGAGTTACTCTTTTCTCTGTTCTTTCCCACCTCTTTCTCTCCTCCTCTTTTCTACCGTCAGCGGATCACAGGCTCACAGATCTCCCCCAGGCTTCAGTATTTTGGGCAGTCACTGAGTGGGGGCCAGGACCTCACAATGGATGGACTGGTAGACTTGGCTGTCGGGGCTCAGGGGCATGTGCTGCTGCTAAGGTGAGAACATACCAGGTATCTTCTTTTTAAGGAGTGTGTTTGCTGTATGATGGCCCCTGATGGTCCTCTGGCTTCCCCCCAGGTCACAGCCTGTGCTGAAAGTTGAGGTGACGATGGAGTTCACACCCAAGGAAGTGAAGAGGAATGTGTATGAATGTCGTGACCCAGTGGTAAAAGGCCAGATTGCTGGGAAGGTCAAAGTCTGCCTCCAAGTTCGCAAGAGCACATGGGACCGGCTGGGAGAAGGTGAGGCTGGGTGGGTGAATTTCAAGAGGTTAAATGACTAGGGACATTGATGGGCTCTGATAGCCTTCTTCAAGCTTGGATGGTGTAAGCAGATGGTTCCCCTGCTAGGGCATGGGTGGGGAGGCCCAGAAAAACACCACCAAAGAAGTAAGTCTCTGGCACTTCCTTACAATCTCAGTTCCCTATAGAATGAAAGGCCCCACCCTGTGAACTAACCAGATATATATTTTTTAACTGAGAGATGGGCAGAGGAGCTTGGCAAGCTACATAGTCCATGGGGTTGCAAAGAGTTGGACATGACTTAGCTACTAAACAACAATAATTTGTTCAAAGAGGAGACTGAGTTGATGAAGCTAAACATGAACTCACAAAGCATTCAGACATGTATTCCATCACAACTAACTTGACTTCCTCCCTTGTCTCTATTCTGAGTGGCATTGTGCTTGGGTTTAGAAAGAGTAATGGTGGTTCTAGAGAGAAACAAGGGGAGGAGATAAAATTAGTTTTCTAGCAATAATCTTACTGGACTGAGGAGACAGCAGTCAGGGTTTGGGGCAAACAACACGGCTAGAAATTGAGAGTGAAGTTTTGGAGAGTAGAGAATTACAGAGAAGATCCCCCAAAATCTACATGGAAATTCCATACAAGTCATTGGCTGACTTCTAAGTCATGCATGTCCAGGTCAATACTTCCAGAAACTCAGTGGAAGAGAGCAACTGGAGAGCTAATGAGTTGAAAAGAAATCCAGCTGCTGGGGAAGCAGAGATTTGAGTGGGGCCTTGAAGAACACCTTGGTCCTTCTGTTGGAAAAATGTCCATTGAGACGGGCAAGCAAGAGAAACAACAGACAATAGATATAGACCCACAGATGATTCAGATATTAGAATTATCAAATCAGAATTTAAAATATAACTAAAATTAATATCTTCAAGAAAAAAGAGGAAAGGACGGAGAACTTCATTAAAAAAATTTGGATTTTGTGAGTTAAATGGAAACGCTAGCACTGAAAAACACATGGAATGGAGTTGAGAATTCAATACATTTAATAGCAGATTAGGAGCAGAACAAACAGATATACATTACTATATATAAAATAGGTAAACAAGGATTTACTGTATGGCAGAGATAATTATATTTAATCGATATCTTATTTAACCTATAATGGAAAATAAGCTGAAAAATATATATACGTATAACTGAATCATTTTGCTGTATACTTGAAACTAAAACAATACTGTTAATCATCTATACTTCAATATAAAATATAATTTTAAAAAAGAAATGGTGGTAAAGACTTTTCTAAAACTGGTGAAAGACATCAAGATTCTCTACCAAGACAGAGCAAGATAAATATAAAAGGAACCATAAATTGGTACATTACACCAATGCCCACAACACTAGACACTGTAGCATCCCAAGGTACAAACTTCTGAAGAACAAAGACAAAGAGAAAAAAGTGAAAAGCAATATACTTTAAAAATATACTTAATTTTCTAGCTTGTAACAAAAGCTATTATTTACTGAGCACTTGTTATGTGGCAGGCACTAAGCTAAATGCTTCATAGGCACAATTTTATTTTCACTGTTGGGAAGATAAAATTATTATCTTCAATTTAAAAATAAGGAGGAACTTTCCTGGCTGTCCAGTGGTTAGGGCACTGCGCTTCTAATGCGGAGGCCAGGGTTTGATCCTTGGTCAGGGAATTAGATCCCATATGCTGCAAAAAGACCCCATGTTGTTGTTCAATCCCTAAGTTGTATCTGACTCTTTGTGACCCCATGAACTGCAGCATGCCAAGCTTCCGTCTCTCACCATCTCCCGTAGTTTGTTCAAATTCATGTCCATTGAGTTGGTGATGCCCTCCGGACATCTTATCCTCTGTTGCCCCATTCTCCTCCTGTCCTCAATCTTTCCCAACATCAGGGTCTTTTCCAATGAGTTGGTTCTTTGCATCAGGTGGCCAAAATGTGGGAGCTTCAGCTTCAGCATCAGTCCTTCCAATGAATATTCAGGGTTGATTTCCTTTAGGAATGACAGATTGGATCTCCTTGCAGTCCAAGGGACTGTCAAGAGTCTTCTGCAGCACCACAGTTCAAAAGCATCAGTTCTTCAGTGCTCTGCTTTCTTTATGGTCCAAGTCTCACATCCATGCATGACTACTGGAAAAATCATAGCTTTGGCTAGATGGACCTTTGTTAGCAGAGTGGTGTCTTTGCTTTTTAATATGCTTTCTAGGTTTGTCGTAGCTTTTCTTCCAAGGAGCAAGTGTCTTTTAATTTCATGACTGCAGTGATCTTGAAGCCCAGGAAAACAAAAGTTGCCACTATTTCCACAACTAAAAGATCCTGTGTGCTGCAATTAAGACCTGGCTCAGCCAAATCAATACGGAAATAATTTTTTAAAATAAGGAACTGAGAGACACAGAGAGGTCAGCTGATGTGGCCAAAGTTGGTCAGTTGGGGAGCAGAGGAACAGGGCCTCCACCTGTTGCCAGTCTGACTCCAAAGCCAGGCTCCTTACCACCATTCTTCCTCGCCCCTTCAGGAGATACCCAGAGCACTATCACCTATGACCTGGCTCTGGACCCAGGTCGCCCCCATTCCCTGGCCATCTTTGATGACACGCAGAACAGCACACGCAGACACGTAGAGACGCTGAGGCTGAGTCAGAAATGCGAGACCCTGACGCTCCGGTTACTGGTGAGCAGGGGGTGACTACCCTCCTGGGTCTGCCAAGCAGGGGGTGGGCTTGTGAAGCTGAGAAGGCTGGATCACCAACCCCCCACTGTCTCGCAGGATTGTGTAGAGGACTCAGTGACCCCCATTTCTCTGCGCCTCAACTTCTCTCTGGTGGGGGAGCCTGCGCACAATTATGGGGGCCTCAGGCCAGTGCTGGGTGTGGATGCTCTGAGACTCTTCACAGCCTCGGTGAGTCGGGAAGATCCCCTGGAGCAGGAAAGGGCAACCCACTCCAGTATTCTTGCTTGGAGAATCCCACAGGCAAGAAGAGCCTGGCAGGATGGGGTACCAAAGAGTCGGACACGACTGAGCAACTAACATTTTCACTTTATTTCAAGGTTTCACTTTACTGTTTCGTTTCACATCCTGTCCCGATTTCCTTTTGTTTTTCTCATATTCCGTGTTGGCAGCTTCCCTTTGAGAAGAACTGTGGCAATGACACCGTCTGCCAGGATGACCTCAGCATTACCTTCAATTTTATGGGGTGAGTTCTCTGTCCTCGTTTTTACCCCTAAACCTGCACCGTGACCTGGTGCTCTGTTCTCCTCCTGGCCCGCAAGGGAGCCTGGCGCAGAGCAGCTGCTGCCGCCTCATCCACTATCTTCTCTCTCCCAGTGCCTGCGCCTCCTTCCCTACAGAGCACATTCACTGCAGGGAAGCCCCCAGCCTCTCATGGCCTGGCTTCTTCCTTCCACAGCCTGGACACCCTGGTGGTGGGTGGTCCCCGGGACTTGAACGTGACGGTGACTGTAAGAAACGAGGGCGAGGACTCCTACAGAACTCAGGTCACCTTCTTCTACCCATCTGGCTTGTCCTTCCGAAGGGTGTCAAGCAGCCAGGTAGCCAAACCCTTCTCAGGCTCTATCTGACTTTGCTTGCCCTGCCCCGTGGCTGCCAGTTGACTTCACCAGCTCTGCCTCCCTGGCCTTCCAGAACCAGCGCTCACATCGATTCTGGCGCCTGGCCTGTGAGTCTGATGTCTCCACTGAAGGGTTTGGAATCTTGAGGAGATTAAGCTGCGGCATAAACCACCCCATTTTCCCAGACAACTCGGAGGTCAGACTGCTGGCTCCTCCTCCCTTTTCCTCCTTTCTTTTCTTCTGAATTCTTCCCTAGTTCTTCTCCTTTTTCCCACACTGCATGGCTTGTGAGATTTTAGTTCCCAGACCAGGTATTGAACTCAGGCCCTTGGCAATGAAAATGTGAAATCTTAACCACTGGACCATCAGGGAATTCCCTTCTTCTTCTTTTTAAAAGTAGATCTTTCTTTCTCTCGCTCTTCTTTTTTTTTTTTTGAAAAAAACTCTTGCTGAGATAAAATCCATCTACCATTACGCTACACCCATTGGGCTTCCCTGGCAGCTCAGACAATAAAGAATCTGCTTGCAATGCAGGAGACCTGGGTTTGATTCCTGGGTTGGGAAGATTCCCTGGAGAAGGGAATGGCAACCCACTCCAGTATTCTTGCCTGGAGAATTCCATGGACAGAGGAGCCTAACAGGCTATATAGTCCATGGGGTCACAAAGAGTCAGACACGACTGAACGACTAACACAAACATTTAAAGTATATGGTCCAGGGACTTCTCTGACAGTCAAGTGGTTGAGAATCTGACTTGCAATGTAGGGGACACGGGTTTGATCTTGCGTTAGGGAACAAAGATCCCATGCCACATGCCACTGGGCAATCTAAGCTCAAGTGCCACAGCTAGAGAGCCCACACACCCCAAGACCTGATGCAGTCAAAAATGAATAAATAAATAAATTGAGAAAAGTATACAATCCAGTGGCTTTTGAAATGTTCACAAAGTTGTGCATTCATCAGCGTGATCAATTTTAGAGTATTATATTTTTAATTTAATGTTTAAAATATTACTTATTTGTTTGGCTGCATTGGGTCTTAGCTGTAGCATGTGGGGATCCTCATGCATCATGAGGATCTTTCACTGCAGCTCATGAACTCTCTAGTTGTGGTCCACAGGCTCAGTAGTTGTAGCACTTGGGCTTAGTTGCTCCAAGGAATGTGGGATCTTAATTCCCCGACCAGGTATTGAATTCGAGTCCCCTGCATTGCAAGGCAGATTCTTGACCCCTGGACAACCTGGGTAGCTCTAGAGTATTTTATAACCACGCCCCCCCCCCCAAACACCTTGCTCCCTTTGGCCATCAGCCCATGTCTTCCCATCTGTCCCAGTTCTAGGCAACCACTAATCTATTTTCTGTCTTGAGATTCACCTGTTCTGGATATTTCATATAAATGGAATCATACAATATGATGGCTTCTTTGAGCATCACACTTTCCAGGGTTACCCATGTTGCAAGATGTATTAATACTCTGATTCTTTTTATCGCTGAATAACACTCTGTTGTACGGATGTACCACATTTTATTTACCCATTCTTCAGCTGATGAACATCTGGGATGTTTCTTCTCTTCTTACTCTTGTCACTGTCTCTCCTTTCTCCAACTCCAGATCACCTTTAATGTCACATTTGACGTGAACCCTGATACTTACTTTGGAAACAAGCTACTTCTCAAGGCCAATGTTACCAGGTGAGCTATGCCTGGCTTCCCACCACATCATCAGTTTTGAGGTCCCAGCCCCTTGCTGATGGTGGACCATTGCCCTCTCCCCACTGGTTCTCCCTTCAGCTCATTCATTCACTCAAGAAATGCCAACTGAGCACCCAGCACATGCCAGGCATGTTGCCCAGGCTGATGGGATAGCAACAGACAAGATGGCTGTGGTTCCTGCCTCATGAAGGTTATAATTTAGTGGCAAGGATGGACAGGAAAGTTGAGGGTTACCATACAGTATGAGATGAATGATGTCCAGTGTTGTTGGGGGTTTGGTGTTCAGAGAGGAAGATTCATTTGGGCTGTGAGTTAGCCAGAAAAAGTGAAAGAAAGTGTTAGTCTTTCAGTCATGTCCAACTGTTTGTGACCCCATGGACTATAGCCTACCAGGCTCCTCTGTCCATGGAATTCTCCAGCCAAGAATACTGGAGTGGGTAGCCATTCCCTTCTCCAGGGGATCTTCCCAACCCAGGGATCAAACCCGGGTCTCCTGCATTGCAGGCAGATTCTTTACCATTTGAGCCACCAGGGAACCCCAACAAAGGCACAAATTGAAGGTAGGCAGAAATATAGAGAGAAGAAAGTGTGAACCAAGCCATGCCTGGATACGGCAAACGTCAGGCTAAGTTTGAGCTCAAGAGGCAGAGTTGAAGGACTTGGTTAGATATGGCCCATTTCATGTAATGACTGACAGGTGCTATTAGGGAGTTTGCAGTTGAACTTGGGAGGGACAGGACGTGATCACCTTTGCATGCTAGAAAGATCTCTCTCCAGGAGGGCGGGGGATTAGGGCAGGAGTGGTTTTGAGTTCAGGGGACCAGTGAGAAAAAGAAGGTGCTCCAGGCATCCATCCAGGTGAGTTGGGATGGGCCTGAACTCCACGGGGCAGCCCTGGTCTTCCCTACAATTTCTATTTCCTCTTTAGGATTTTAAGGACAGTGTTTAAGATGCTGAGAGGACAGGACTCAGTGGTTGGTTGGTGCTAGAGGGTGAGGGAGAGATAGGAGAAGGAAAGGCTGATTCTCAATTCTCAAGAGCTGGTCAGAGCTCTCTGTTTCCCTTCAGTGAAAACAACATGCCGGGGAACAACAAAACTCACTTTCAGCTGGAGCTGCCTGTGAAATACGCTGTGTACATGGTGGTCACCAGGTACTGGCTTCCGGGGCTTTTTGCTCTGCTTTCACCCCTGGGCTGGACATGGTGCATCGAGCATCTGTGTGCGAGTCTGTGTGCGTGTGCTTGTGTGTGTCTGAAGTTATGTGTGCACACGTGTGCCTTTGTATGTGTGTTGGGGGGCCAAACTGGCGCACGATGCAGGTCGCCTGACACAGTCCTTGCACACCATCGTGCTCTCGCTCTCTCAGTTGCGTTTCCTGTGTGCCTGTTCTCCCCTTAACACCTTTAGCCCGAGACCCCTTCCCAGGACTCCCCTGATGCTCTGTCACCTCCTGCCCCTTCTTTCTCCCATCAGCCTTGAGGCCTCCACCAAATATCTCAACTTCACAGCCTCAGAGAAGACCAGACACGTTATGAAGCATCAGTATCAGGTGGGGAGTGGAGAAGGAGCCTGGGGAGGGAAACCAGGATGACAGGAAAGAACAATGGGAGGGACTTCCCTGGGGTCCAGTGGTTAAGACTCCGTGCTTTGACTGCATGGGACACAAGTTTGATCCCTAGACAGGAAACTAAGATCCCACATGCCTCAGGGCAAAAAACCCAAACGTGAATCAGAAGTAGTATTTTAACAGATTCAATAAAGACTTTTTTAAATGGTCCACATCAAACAATCTTTAAAAAAAGTTGCACTCTTCCACTGCAGGGCACACCAGTTCGGTCCTTGTCAGGGAACAAAGATCTCACATGTTGTGTTGTCAAAACAAAAAATAATAATGATGGGAAACACGCATGAGGTACCTGCTTTGGGCCAGGCTCTGTTCTAAGCTTGCTCTGACTCCACACACACACAAGCACATGCATCACACATGTACACACACACATACGTATATACATGGGACTTCTCGGTGGCTCCACAGTAAAGAATCTGTCTGCAGTGGAGGAGACCAGGTTCAATCCCTGGGTCGGGAAGATCCCCTGGAGGAGGGCACGGCAACCCTCTCCAGTATTCTTGCCTGGAGAATCCCCATGGATAGAGGAGCCTGGCAGGATACAGTCCATAGGGTCACAAAGAGCCAGATAGGACTGAAGTGACTGAGCACGCATGTGTACACACACATGCATGTAATTACTTTTTTCTTCATCTTCCTAATGACTCTGTGACGGAGGCACTGTGGTCTCCCCCAGTTTATAGATGAAGAAATTGGGGCTCAGAGAGTTTAACAGAACGCATCCCCCATTGTCACCCCTAGTAAGTGGGAGAGCTGCTGCTGTTTGGCTCAGGAGTGGGTGTTTAACCATTACACTCTCCTGCCTCTCAGAAAGCATCAGAAGGCAGGGTGCTTGGGTCTGTGAGGCCTTATTCAGTCCTGGGCCCCCTCCCAGGACTCCCCTGATGTTCGGGAGTGGGGAACCTGATTCTAGTTGCTGGTGGGGGTGGAAAAGCCAGAGCCCCAGTACCCACCCTTCCCCCACCACACAGTTCAACAACCTGGGCCGGAAGAAACTGCCCATCAGTGTGGTCTTCTGGATCCCCATCCGGCTGAACAAGGTGACCGTGTGGTCCCAGCCCCAAGTCACCTTTTCCCAGGTAAGCCCAGCCAGCTCTGAGGAGTGGGCCCAGCTCCTCCCTCCACAGCCCCCTGGTCTTTCCTAAAATCGTTTCTGCTTCTTCGTTGAACTGTGGAGCCATTCCCGACCCTCTCCTGACCTGGAGGGTGGACCCAGGAGCCTTACTTCAATCCCTTCCTCACCGTGTCCCTTTTCCTCAGAACATGTCCAGTGGATGTCACACCACAGAGGTTGCCCCTCGTCACTCTGACTTCCTGGCGGAGCTTAAGAAGAGCCCAATGCTGGTGAGACTAAGCCCCGACCTCGGGCTGCACGCAGACTCTGGGCCACCCCTTCCCCGTGCTCACTACCACCTCTCAACTGAGCAGCCTGGGCTCACAGGGCATGGCCCGCATCCAGCTTTCATGCTCACCTGTCTCTTCCCCCCCTTCCCCAGAACTGCTCCGTTGCCGTCTGCCAGAGAATCCAGTGTACCATCCCCTCCTTTGGCGTCCAGGAGGAGTTCAAGGTCACCCTCCAGAGCAACCTCTCATTTGACTGGTACATCAAGGTCTGTGGGGGCCTGAGGCTCGGCTGGGCATGAGTCATGATCCTTCAGGGCCTAGGGGTCCAGCTCCCATCCTCTCTCTCTCCCACAGACTTCACACAACCACCTTCAAGTTGTGAGCAAAGCAGAGATCTTATTTGATGAGTCAGAGTTCACCCTGCTTCCAGGGCAGGACGCGTTTGTGATGGCCCAGGTGTGTGTCTGGGACACAGAGCGACCATTAGAGGCAGGAGAGGAGGCTGGGCTTGTGGGGGAGAGAGAAGAGTGGGCAGGAGGAGTGAGTGCTGGGCCTGGAGGGGACAGGGGACAGGGAGGGGTTAGGCATGGGGTTCAGGGAGCAACAAGGTCTGACTGGGGAACCCCCAGAAACCCAGAGTCTTTCTCCTCTGGTGTACCCCTCCCCCTCTCCCTGCTCCAGACAGAGACCAAGGTGGAGTCCTACGAAATACATAACCCTGTCCCGCTGATCGTGGGCAGCTCGGTAGGGGGGCTTGTGCTCCTGGCCCTCATCTCTGCCGGTCTGTACAAGGTAACTCCCCCAGGACCCTCTTCCTGCCCGCTCCCCTCCCCACCCCGCTGCTTCTCACTCAGCACTGCCAACTCCCCCTTCTGCTGCCAGTTGGGTGACCTGGGGTGGGGGGTGTCACAGAACCTCAGTTTCTTCAACCGTACAATGAGACTAAGTGTAAGTGAATGTCGCTCAGTTGTGTCCAACTCTTTGCCACCCCATGGGTTGTAGCCCACCAGGCTTCTCTGTCCATGGAATTCTCCAGGTAAGAATACTGGAGTGGATGGCCATTTCCTTCTTCCTGACCCAGGGATTGAACCTGCGTCTCCTGTATTGCAGGCAGATTCTTTACCGTCAGAGTTACTAGGAAAATACCCATTTTGTGGAGGTCATTGGCTTCATAACTCTAGGAACTTGGAATGGTCTCTGGTACAATCACTATATAAGGAGTAGTCCTTATGTTCTCTATTTCTTTCCTTTCCCAATAGCAATGCCCTTCCTGTTCCATTTTCCCCAGGGCTCTCCTACACCCTGCCGCGTTTTTTCTTTGCATCTCTTGGTCCCGCGGTCTCCCTGCCTGTCCTGTGTGGCTTTCACCCACCCCCCTCCCCCAGCGTGGGTGCCCTCACTCACTTGCTTCTGCCTCCACAGCTCGGCTTCTTCAAACGACAGTACAAGGACATGATGACTGAAGCTGGTCCCGATGCGGCCACCCCCCAGTAGCAGCTCCTTCCCCACAAGTGGCCTCCCTTGCAGCAGACAGGACATGATGCAACCAAACAGCGGGTGCCCAGGCTGCTGGGTGGACACCTCTGTTAGGAAATCGGGGCTGTGACGTTTCACTCAGGAGCGACCTGCGTGGGTTGCCATTCTCATCTGTGTGCACAGGCGTGTGTGTGTGTGTGCATGCGCTCATGAGTGTGAGTTGTGTGTGTGGCTTAGATCACTCTTGAACCAAGATAAGTGCCTTCGGCACAAAGTCTGGGGCCAAAGCGAGTTGCTTGGGCATCCTTGTGTGTGGATGAAGGTGCCACTGGTTCTTCCTTGGGGGCAGAGGTGATGGCAGCTCTTGCCAGTAAACACAAAGGGAAGGCCAACAAATCCTCCTGCGCTCTCCCCTGAAGGAGGTAGGACCTACTTTGGTGGGTGAGCCTGCAGGCTGGCAGGAGCCCGAGCAGCTGGGGCTGAGCCATTCCACACTAGAGCTGATGTGTTCAGTGCACAATGGTGCACTTTTCTTTGTGTACTCACTTATTTATTATTTTAATGGCACTTTTATGTTTTGAATAGATGAACCTGTCTGTAGTATCAAAGTCAAAAAACGTGCAAAGGTGTATGATGAAAATGTTCTCCTTTCCACCCTGATCTCCCAGCCATTCAGGTTTCTTGTAAAGGGTAGTCTAGGTTATGTGTTTGGAGGTCTCCTTCGGTAAGATTCTTTTTTTTTTCCTCTTTTTATACAATGATTCTAGGGATATGCAAACACACACATACAACTTTTTTGATACAAATGACATCATGCTTTATTTATACTGTTCTACATCTTGCTTTTTTCATGAATATGGCTCTGACATTGTTTTTTTAATCGAAATATAAAGTACTTTCTCATTCTTTTATATAGTGGCTCTGTATTCTACTATGTGGGTGGATCCTAAGCCCGGGAGATATATTATTTCCAATCTCACAGTGACAAAAATGGTGGATTAATAAATTGAATGTATGTGGTTTTTGCGTATGTGTAAGCTAATTTATAAGATACATTCCCAGAAATTTGAGTTATCTGAGAGGCAATCCCAAGAGAAGAATTGAGTGAAAGATACTTATTTAAGAGAGACCCCAGCGAATACCAATAGGGAAGGAACGTGAGCTGGGAGGGAAAGGCAGACAGTAAAGGGTGTATTATCAACAGAGGTACCACTATGAGCTTGTCAAGTGTAACTCGGCTGAGGACGTCTGGGAGATAAAGTAGAACACCCACCTCGACACTTCCTACTTGTGCAGAGAAGGTACACAGACAGATGTACCATGCTGTTGTTCAGTTGCTAAGTTTTGTCTGATTCTTTGCAACCTCATGGGTTGCAGGACACCAGGATTTTTCTGTCCTTCACCGTCTCCCAGAGTTTGCTCAGACTCATGTCCATTGAATCAGTGATGCCTTCCAACCATCTTGTCCTCTGTCGTCCCCTTCTCTTCCTGCCTCCAATCTTTCCCAGCATCAGGGTCTTTTTCAATGGATATACCATGCCCCATAGTTATTGGCTGAGAGTGCTGTTAGTGGAGAAGGAAGTGTTAATTCCCTGACACTTCCAGCCAGCTCTGAATGTAGGCAGAGCGGGCTCTGGTGGCCAGAGAAAGGGCTGCAGATGCTGCCGGTTGGAAATCCACCAAGGGAGCTAACCAAGAGAGCATAGCCTGGCACGGCCTGCAGGGATCAGGGCAGGGCACCAATAGCACTTGCTTTCCCGAGTGTGTACAGGTGAAGTTTTGTTACCTGTTTCTAGGTAGCCTTCCCTCCTCTGGGGAGTTCTCCCACTGCCCTTCTCCCAACCTTCGCCAATACAGCGCCCACCACTCTGCCCTTAGCACCCACCCTACTTGTCACACCAGTCCTGCTAAGTGGCCATATCTTGGTATTTACTCTGAATTTCACTTTGCAAGATTATCCTAATTGCTTGAGGTCATACGCTAAGTGGGGCTTCCCTGGTGGCTCAGATGGTAAAGAATCTGCAGTTCCATCCCTGGGTCAGGAAGGTCCCCTGGAGAAGAGAATGGCTACTCACTCCAGCATTCCAGCCTGGAGAATCCCATGGACAGAGGAGCCTGGCAGGTTACAGTCCATGGGGTCACAAAGGGTCGGATGGGACTGAGCAACTAACACTTTCACTTTTCATACAGATAAGGAAGGGATGGAGGTGGGATTCAAACCTGGCACAGTCTGGTTCCGTAGCTTTTCTCTTTAGCTGTCCTGACGGCCTCAGAGGAATGGCCTGCAGCAGGCGTGAGGGAGGTTGATAAAAATGGCAAGTACATGCAGTTCATTGAGAGACAAGGAAGTTATGGCTTAGATGGACATCTGTTCCAGATGTGATAGGACAGAGGACAGGTTAGGGAAGATTCCTGGGGGAGGTGACCCCTGACTCAAGTAGGGGCAGGAGCCTTCCAGTTAGAGGGCAGCAGAGTCAGGGCTGGAAGAGTGGACGGGAGCCTGGGCATATGTGCTTTGTGAGCCAGAGTGAGGAGTTTCAGTTTTATTCAAAATGCAATAAGATGTCATCAAAGGGTGACCCATAAGACAATGGCCCTTTCTATCTTTGTTGCTATTCAGTCATTGAATCATGTCTGACTCTTCGCAACCCCATGGACTATTAGCTCTCCAGGCTCCTTTGTCCATAGGATTTCCCAGGCAAAAGTACTGGAGTGGGTTGCCATTTCCTTTTTCAGGGGATCTTCCTGACCCAGGGATTGAACCCATGTCTCCTGCATTGGCAGGCAAATTCTTCACCTGAGCTACCAGGGAAGTCCGCCTTGAAATGGTTCTACACAATTTCTTTTTCTGACTTCAGAACCCTTAAAATGACTTTCTTCCTCCTTAAATTGAAAGAAAAAAGACCTCAAGATCTCCAGAGTCCTTAACTGACCCAGGAAAAGAGGGCCTCTGTACCTCCAGGCAGCAGTCCTTGGACAAGCAATCAAGGCTCAAAGTCCACATAGCCTCTTTGAGTTGGAAGCTTGTGTTGAATTCAGCCAGCTAGGAGGAGCTTAATGATGGGTTAAAAAGTAAATTATTTCTAGTGACAGATTACCCTAGCATGACCCCAAAGTTACTAATAAACAGGACCATAAATCTCTGGTGAAGAATCAGATAAACCTGGGAAAGTCTGTCCTTGGTTTTACTTTTGGGGATCCCTTGGTTCAGAATAAATCTCTGCAACCTCCACCCTTCTTTTCTTACTTAGCTGTTGTTTAGTTGCTAAGCCTGACTTTTTGTGACCCCTGCAGGATGCCAGGCGCCTCTGTCCTCCAGTATCTCCCGGAGTTTGCTCAAATTCATGTCCATTGAGTCGGTGATAGTATCTAACCATCTCATCCTTTGTTGCCCCCTTCTCCTCCTGCCCTCAGTCTTTCCCAACATCAGGGTCTTTTCTAGTGAGTTGGCTCTCTGCATCAGATGGCCACAATATGGGAGCTTCAGCTTCAGCATTAGTCCTTCCAAGAAAGGAATATTCAGGGTTGATTTCCTTGGAGATTGACTGATTTATCTCCTTGCAGTCCAAGGGACTCTCAAGAGTCTTCTCCAGCACCACACTTTGAAAGCATCAGTTCCTTGTTGCTTAGCCTTTTTTATGGTCCAACTCTCACATACATACATGGTTACTAGAAGAACCATAGCTTTGACTATATGGACCTTTGTCAGCAGAGTGATGTCTCTGCTTTTTAACATGCTATCTAGGTTTGACATAGCTTTCCTTCCGAGGAGCAAGTGTCTTTTAATTTCATGGCTGTAGTCATTGTCCACAGTGATTTTGCAGCCCAAGAAAATAAAAGCTGTCTCTGCTTCTACATTTCCCCCATCCATTTGCCATGAAGTGATGGGACCAGATACCATGATCTTAGTTTTCTGGATGCTGATTTTCAAACCAGGCTTTTTACTCTCCTTTTTCACCCTCATCAAGAGGTTGTTCATCTTTAGTTCCTCTTCCCTTCCTGCCATTAGAGTAGTATCACCTGCATATCTGAGGTTGTAGATATTTTTCCTGGCAATCTTAATTCTAGCTCTTGATATTAATACTTACAGTTTAGAAAAGAGATTTCTAACTGACAATCCTTGGGGCAAATCCAGACTTCAGGTTTTATTTAGCACTCATGGTTTTGTTTCCTTGTTTTTGATTAGTTCCTGACCTTTTAAAAGGGAGAGGTTTCTCACGGAAATTCAGGTTTATAGTTTCTCTTGAAAAATGGGAAATGTTTGACAAAACAAGGTGACTGCTTGGCAGAGTCGCCCTGTAAGCAGGACAGCTCACTCCATGGACCACTCGTGCCTCTGAGGCCGAGCCTGTTATATTTAAAGGGACCTCTGAGGCCCTGCGTGCACTGGCCTCTGCTTACCTCTGTAGCTCATCTGCTCCTGCCCTCCCCTCTCAACCTCGTATTTCTCAAAGGCACCATATTTAGGCTGACCAACTAGGACCCTTTTGAAAGTGAAGTGTGTTCGTTGCTCAGTCGTGTCTGACTCTTTGCAACCCCATGGACTATAGTCCAACAGGCTCCTCTGTCCAAGGAATTCTCCAGGCAAGGATACTGGAGTGTGTTGTCATCCCCCTCTCCAGGGTATCTTTCCAAACCAGGGATTGAACTCAGATCTCCTGCATTGCAGGCAGATTCTTTACTATCTGAGTCACCAGGGAAGACTTGAAAGGGAATGTGATTAGTAATTACATTGGGATTGAGGCCGCAACATGATCTACTGGGACAGATCAGCATGTATCTGTGTTCCCCCATACTCTCTCTCAGTCCCAGTCTTTGCCCACACGGCACGAGACTCACTTTCTTAGGACAAGATCTGGAACCTGGAACAAACAATTGCTAAATATATGTGTTGAGTAAATGAACGAATAGGCCTGGATTACCCAGCTTCCTGTTCTCAAGCTCTCTACCAGGAGACAGAGCTCTCAAAAAATCTGTTCCCCAGACTTTCCTGGTGGTCCAGTGGTTAAGTGGCCTGTCAGTGCAGGGGACACGGGTTCCACCCCTGCTGCAGGAAGATTCCACATGCTGCAGGGCAACTAAGCCTGTGAGCCACAACTGCTGAAGCCTGTGTGCTGTGCAACAAGAGAAGCCACAGAAATGAGAAGCCCGCGCACTGCAACTAGGGAGTCGCCCTGGCTCACCGCAAACAGAGGAAGTCTGCGTGCAGCAATGAAGACACAAAGCAGCCAAAAGCAAGTAAAACCTGTTTTCCTGCATTCTAATACATTTCTTCGGGCTCATATAGTACCTGACTATATGCCCGCGCGTGTGTGCTTAGCTGCTCAGTCGTGACCCCATGGACTGTAGCCCACCAGGCTCCTCTGTCCATGCGAATCTCCAGGCAAGAAAACTGGAGTGGGTTGCCACTCCCTTCTCCAGGAGATCTTCCCCAGCAAGGATCAAACTCAGTTGTCCTGCATTGCAGGCGGATTCTTGACCACCTGAGCCACGAGGGAAACCCTACTATATGTGGCCACTTCACATTTCCTAAACAGAGAGACTGAATTCACAGATGGACAGTGGGTAGACACAGAACTCTGACCCCACAGCCTGTAGCAACCGGCTTAAAAAACTCACCCATCATCTAGAGGGACCAGTTCAGGAAGCCAGCCTGCTACCTGTCCGTCAGACTAGACAGTCATGCCATCTCACCTCTGTGGGCTGCAGCCATGGCTGGGAACTGAGGGCTGACCGTGGAGCATCTAGATGGGAGTTGCAATGGTCTCTTGAAGAGAAATTCAGGAGATAAGGCTTATCACCGACACTTCAGACCCAACCCCTCTTACTCAGACCACCTCATTTCTGCTCTTTCTTGTTTCCCAATGGCAGGTTTTCATTTCCCCCCTTTTTTTCCCCACAGAATTTAGCTATAAATGAAATATGAAGATTTTGTTTTTATTCCAGCAAAATCTCTTGTCAGCTGTGAAAGTTTGAGCAAAGACAATCCTTTTGCTTTCTGTTTTGTTTTGTTTTTTTGGCCAGTGCACGAGTGCCCAGCTTCTTCCTCTTTCTTCACTCATCCTTATCTTTCTGGCACTTTCCTCCTCCACCACGTGCGTGTTTGCTGTGTCCCCTAACATCCTTCTATTCCTCCACTTAATTGCGGTAGCCTTAACTCAGCCTAAACATATCGCTGTTTTATCCCAAGTTTGCCCCCAAATTCAAGTTAGTCTGCTTCCTGGAAAGGCTGCTTCTGGCTTGTTCAGAGGCAGCTTTCTGATTTTTCCAATTACTGGACAGGCCTCAGGGGGATCTGGGCTGAGCACTCGGTCCATGAACTTCAAATCTGTGCAGATGCCCCTGGTGTGCACCCTCCCACCCGCCCACCCATCCGTGGGCAAATTGCCTGCCCTTCCATTACCCATCCATCCACACACCCAACAGTAGGGCCTCCTCCAGTTCTGATGCCCATCCTTGGTGAGACAGGGAGAAAGAGCATCTTCTCTCAGTTCCCAGCCAGAGGGCATCACCTTTGATTCTCCACAAAGGAAGACAGACTGGGAACCCTCCCCTCCCCATCAGCTAATAGCAACTGCAGCATCAGAGGGAAGCAGTGCTATTTTCCTCTCATATAACTGAGCTGCAGCAGTGACTAGGGTTAGGGTTAGGGCTTGGGTGAGGATGAGAGTGAGTGAATGAGCGAAAGTCGCTCAGTCATGTCCGACTCTTTGCCACCCAATGGACTATACAGTCCATGGAATTCTCCAGGCCAGAATACTGGAGTGGGTAACCTTTCCCTTCTCCAGGGGATCTTCCCAACCCAGGGATCGAACCCCGGTCCCCTGCATTGCAGGCGGATTCTTTACCAGCTGAGCCACAAGGGAAGCCTAGAAGGGGAACTGCTACAGATTCTTTTCAAGGGAACTCATTCCCTTTTCCCTTGCTGAGAATCAGTGCTGCCGCTTCTTCTTTTTAATGATTTTTTTTTTATGTGGACCTTTTTTTAAAAGTATTTATTGAATTTGTTATAATATTGCTTCTGTTTTGGTTTTTTGGCTACCAAGCATGTAGGATCTCAGCCCCCTGGCCAGTGATCGGAACCACACCCTCTGCACTGGAAGGTGAGGGCTTAAACACTGGAGTGCTGGACAAGGCCCAGCACTACCTTTCTTTAACTTCATGCATGCATCAGATATTGATGGGGTACTTCCTGGAAGAGCACAATCCCTTCATTGAAGAGGTCTAAAGTCCCCATTTCAGTCCCTGGCACATCAAATTATTCCTTTTTTTTTTTCTTTTTTTTAATCTAAGCTTCTTCTTCTGAGAAGCAGAATTAACCACTTTCTCCAGGTCACTCTGAAGTCTAGCAAAACTTCTATTTGAATGCATCAGACTACTATCTCCCCTGTAGGGTATGATCTCTTTGAAGGCTGGCTCCCTTTCCTGTGTGTTTTGCTTCCCCAGCAGCCGGCCTGCAGCCTGAATCACATGAGCAGCTCTGATGTATGGGATGAATGGCTGAGTGAAACAATGCTACCCAGGCTGGAGGTCGGGGAGAGAGAAGGGAAGTGACATTATCAGCAATGTGGGGAAACCTTCAGCATCCTGAAACCTGTGTTCACCTTGTACTAGCTGGGCAAACACTAGCAAATGACTCAGCTTCTCTCTGCCTCACTTCTGCATCTGTGAAATGGAGTAATAGCAGCCCCGTTCACTTAGGACTGCTGTGAAGATTCAGTGAACTAATAGATGGAAAGTGCTCAGTGGTATAAATAATCCATTGGAAAACTGCACAGAAGACCTAAGTAGACATTTCCCTGAAGGAGATACATAAATGGAATACTGGCATGTGGAAAGATAGTCAACATCACTAATAATCAGAAAATGCAAATCAAACCCACAGTGAGATTTCACTTTCCACTTGTCAGAATGGCTACTACTAAAAAGACAACAATTAAGTGGTGAGGAGGATGTGGAGAAAAGGGAGCTTCATGCAGTGTTTTTGCTCTTATTGTGGGTGGTGGGAAGGTATATTGACACCTGGAAAACACTATGGAGGTTCCTCAGAAAATTAAAAACAGAACTACTAGGTGATCCAGAAATTTCACTTCTGGGTATTTATCTCAAGAAAACAAAAACACTAATTAGAAAAAAATGCATCCCTACTTTCATTGAAGTATTATCTACAATAGTCAAGATACAGAAACAATCTGTGTCCACCAACAGATTTATGGATAAAGAAGTGGCATATATATATGTATATAATGCCAGTGGCCTGCTGCTGCTGCTGCTGCTGCTGCTAAGTTACTTCAGTCGTGTCCGACTCTGTGTGACCCCATAGACGGCAGCCCACCTGGCTCCCCCGTCCCTGGGATTCTCCAGGCAAGAATACTGGAGTGGGTTGCCATTTCCTTCTCCAATGCATGAAAGTGAAAAGTGAAAGTGAAGTCGCTCAGTCGTATCCGACTCTTAGCTACCGCATGGACTGCAGCCCACCAGGCTCCTCCGTCCATTGGATTTTCCAGGCAAGAGTACTGGGGTGGGGTGCCATTGCCTTCCCTGCAATGGAATGCTACTTAGCCATAAAAATAATGAAATATTGTCATTTGTGACAACACTGGTGGACCTAGAAGGTATTATGTTAAGTGAAATAAGTCAAAGACAAATACTTGGTGATTTCACTTGTATGAGGAATCTAAGAAACAAATGAACAAACGTAACTAAACAGTAACAGAGTCCTAAACACAGAGGACAGACAGGTGGTTGGCAGAGGGGAAGGAAATGGGAGAGAGAGGAATAGGTGAGAAAGATTAAGAGGTGTGAGCTTCCAGTTGCAACCTAACTGAGTCATGGGTGTAAAATGTACAGTGTGGGTGGTATAATCAATAACCTTGTAATATCTTCTTATGGTGACAGATGACAACTAGACTTATCATGGTGATTATTTTGATGTATAGAAATATCAGATCATTATGTTTTGTTCCAGGCAGGATAGTATTATAGGTCAATTACACTTCCAAAAAGAAACAGATAAACTCAGAAAAAGAGATCAGATTTGTGGCTACTACTAGAGGCAGGGAGTAGGGGCTGGGGAATCAGATGAAGGTAGTCAAAAGGTACAAACTTTCACATAAGTATTATGGGATTTTGTTTTTTGGTCCTGCAGCAGGGCATATGAGATCTTAGTTCCCCAACCAGGGATTGAGCCCGTGACGCCTGCATTGGAACTGTGGAGTCTTAACCACTGGACCCAGTCTTAGGGATGTAACGTACAATGTGATAAATATAATTAACACTGCTGTATGTTATAAATGAAAATTGTTGAGAGTAAATCCTAAGAGTTCTCACTACAAGGAAAAATTTTTTTTCTACATCTTTAATGATGTACGTACATGAGATGATAGATGTTCACTAAGCCTCTTATGGTCATCATTTCATGACGTACAGTAGTCAAATCATTACACTGTATGTCTTAAACTCACACAGTGCTATGGGTCAATTATATCTCAATAAAACTGGGAAAAAAAGTTCAGTTCAGTTCATTTCAGCCGCTTAGTCATGTCCGACTCTTAGCGATCCCATGAATCGCAGCACGCCAGGCCTCCCTGTCCATCACCAACTCCCAGAGTTCACTCAGACTCACGTCCATCGAGTCAGTGATGCCATCCAGCCATCTCATCCTCTGTCGTCCCCTTCTTCTCCTGCTCCCAATCCCTCCCAGCATCAGAGTCATCAGAGTCTTTTCCAATGAGGTGGCCAAAGTACTGGAGTTTCAGCTTTAGCATCATTCCCTCCAAAGAAATCCCAGGGCTGATCTCCTTCAGAATGGACTGGTTGGATCTCCTTGCAGTCCAAGGGACTCTCAAGAGTCTTCTCCAACACCACAGTTCAAAAGCATCAATTCTTCGGCGCTCAGCCTTCTTCACAGTCCAACTCTCACATCCATACATGACCACTGGAAAATCCATAGCCTTGACTAGACGGACCTTTGTTGGCAAAGTAATGTCTCTGCTTTTGAATATACTATCTAGGTTGGTCATAACTTTTCTTCCAAGGAGTAAGCATCTTTTAATTTCATGGCTGCAATCACCATCTGCGGTGATTTTGGAGCCCAAAAAAATAAAGTCTGCCACTGTTTCCACTGTTTCCCCATCTATTTCCCATGAAGTGATGGGACCGGATGCCATGACCTTTGTTTTCTGAATGTTGAGCTTTAAGCCAACTTTTTCACTCTCCACTTTCACTTTCATCAAGAGGCTTTTTAGTTCCTCTTCACTTTCTGCCATAAGGGTGGTGTCATCTGCATATCTGAGGTTATTGATATTTCTCCTGGCAATCGATTCCAGCTTGTGCTCCTTCCAGCCCAGCGTTTCTCATGATGTACTCTGCCTAGAAGTTAAATAAGCAGGGTGACAATACACAGCCTTGACGTACTCCTTTTCCTATTTGGAACCAGTCTGTTGTTCCATGTCCAGTTCACACTGATAGAAATGTTAGGATTATCAGAGTTCCTTTGTTCTGCCATCAAGATGCTATTACCTGGGACTCCTCTGGTGGTTCAGTGGTTAAGAATCCACCTGCCAATGCAGGGCACACGGGTTCTATCCCTGGTCCAGGAAGCTCCTACATGCCGTGGAGCAACTAAGCTTGTGCACCACAACTACTGAGTCCACACTGCAGAGCCTGAGCTCCGCAACAGAGAAGCCACACAATGAGAAGTCTGTGTACCACAAGGAAGGGCAGACCCCATTCACCGCAACTAGAGAAAGCCCAAGCACAGCAACGGAGACCCAGCGCAACCAAGATGTTACTACCCTATGCCTGCTTCTCTCTTCCATGTCCCACACTTTGCAGGCATTGGCTAAAATCCTCCATTGATCCAAATCTTCCATCACACTGGAACTCCATGCCCAGGGATCCAGGAGTGTAGGGAGAACCAGAGGCTTTTGAAGAGAAGCATCTTCCTGACGGGGCTTCCTAGTTGGCGCTAGTGGTGAATCCGCCTGCTAATACAGAAGACGTGGGTTTGATCCCTGGGTTGGGAAGTCCCCTAGAGTAGGAAGTGGCAACCCACTCCAGTATTCTTGCCTGGAAAATTCCACAGAGGAGCCTGTTGGGCTTATAGTCTATGGGGTCACAAAGAGTTGGACACGGCTGAGCAATTGAGCATATGTACACACAAACACACCTTCCTGAGTAGCTACGTGCCCGTGTATGTTTCCACACGACAGAATTCAAATAAATTCTGTTCTGAGAAAACTCAGGGGTGAGGTAGACAGGTGTTCTTTTGAAGACAGAGAAGTGAGATGGATTGTTTGCAGCAAGAGGAAAGGCTGAAACTATGGAAAATCCGGTCAAACCCTGTGGGCGAGCATAGGGTAGAAACACATGAGAAATCTGAGGGTTTCTGCCCACTACATTTCTGTTCTCTTATTTCCATGGGGAAAAAAAAAAAAAAAAACTCAGGAGACAGACTGCAGATTATTCAATTCCACTTAGCTCGGACAAATCAGACCTGAATTAAAACAGCTTTTGTCCTGGTTTCTCTAACCCACTCCCCACAACCACCTCCATCCCCCGCCCATACATGATAGATCAGATGCAGCCTCTCCTACCCTACCATACTTCTGGAATCTTCTTCAGCCCCTCTGAGCTCAGAGACAGAGCAGAAACTTATGGAGTCAGAAATGTCAGCAGTGGGAAGGCTGGCTATTTTTCAAACCTCCCCAGACCACCCCTCTGCCCTTGACTGCCTGCCCTAAGTTTGACCAGGACTCTGAACACCCTGGGGGAGCCAAGTGGACAAAGCTGGATGTGACTGACTGCACTGTAGAGATGAGTAACTGGGCAGCCCACCCCTTCCTTGCTTATATCATCCCCTTTATGGTCATCCTTTTTTCTGGAAATGTCAAAGTCATGAATCATTGAAATGGGGCTTTGAGTTTTAGACACCCTAAGGTCTTGGCTGGAGTCTCATAGCCCTCATCTGTAAAATTGGTGGGTTGAATTAAAGACGCATTCTGTTCTACAGTTTTATGATCCAAGTCTTCCTTACCAAAGGCAAGGTACCTTATCTTGGCTCTTCTCTGAAGCATCATGGAAGTATGTGAGCAGAGTGAGAGAGGGGATGGAGTCTTACTGGTCCAGGATTCTTATCTTATCCATCCTCATCTGTCCAGGGTGAAATCCATGTCTAAGGAAAGAGAGTGACAGTAAGGCCAGGTTCAAGAGTGAAGTAAGAAATGAGAAGTCTCTGAATCTGGCTACAGAGGCTGTTGGTGACCCTGGAGTGAGTGGTCCCAGGGCAGTGGGAGAGGGACTCACTTACCTCACTTCAAAGAGGCCAGCCTTCTTTGAAGGCTGGTGGCCTCTGTCCATAACACTAGCCCCGAGTCTCCCAGACTTCTGGTTTGAGTCATTTCTGGTTGTCTTTTATCATCTTCAGGATCTGGGCCACTTCTCTTTTCTCTTTGTTGGGTTTTTCTGCCACCATTTCCTTCTTGGAATTGAACCCCCGCACCCTTGCTCGCTTGCTCTCAAATTTCGTTCATGGCAAAAAATTCCAGGGGGCTTCCCCGGTGGCTCAGTGGTAAAGAATCCATGTGCCAATGCAGGAGACTCAGGTTCAGTCCCTAGGTAGGGAAGACCCCTTGGAGAAGGGAACGGCTACTCTCTCCAATATTCTTGCCTGGGAAATCCCATGGACAGAGGAGCCTGGCGGGCTACAGTCCATGGGGTTGCAAGAGTCAGACACGACTAAGTGAATAAATGACAACAACTCTCACTCACTCACTCTCAAATTTTCTTCATCGCCAAGAATTCCAGGGCCCTTCTCCAGCCATATTTTGTCTGAGGTCTCCCCAGGGCTGCTCCTCTCTCTGGGTGATATTGCTGCCCCCGGTCCCTCCCCCCCTGCCCTGGGACCACTCACTCCAGGGTCACCAACAGCCTCTGTAGCCAGATTCAGAGACTTCTCATTTCTCACCTCACTCGTGTCCCTTGACGGCAGCCTGCGAAGTTGTTCACACTCCTCTCCAGGCTGCTTTTTCACTGTGTCCCTCTCTCTCTTTCTTTTCTGAAGATTTTGTTAACGTGGACCATTTTAAAAGTCTTCGTTGAATTTGCTACAATATTATTTCTGTTTTATTTTGTAAGATTTGTTTATTTATTTATTTATTGGCTGTGCTTGGTCTTCGTTGCTGAGCGGGCTTTTCTCTAGCTGCGGTGCAGGCGCTTCTCGGGGTGGTGGCTTCTCTTTTGGTGGATCACGGGCTCTGGAGCACGCGCGCTCAGTAGCTCAGTAGTTGTGGCACATGGGCTTGAGTAGCTGTGGCCCAAGGGGCTTAGGTGCCCCACGGCATGATCTTCCCGGACCAGGGATCGAACCTGTTGTCCCCTGCATTGGCAGGAGGATTCTTAAACATTGGACCACCAGGAAAGTCCTATTTCTGTTGTTCACATTCTGATCTTTTGGCTGCAAGACATGGCATCTTAGCTCCCTGATCAGGGACTGAATCTGCACACCCTCCGTTAAACACTGGACTTCCAGGGAAGTCCCTCTTCTCCTTTTTGGACACTTTCCTTCCCAACCTTCTTCAGCTCCTTGTGGTCATCAAGGGTATTTTCCTGGGACCCAGGCCAGGCCCATTTTTCTCCTTCATTTTCACTCCCATCAGGATCTCACCCAGCACTTCTGCTGATGGTTCCAGAACTCATTTCCAGCCCAGGCTTTTCTCCCAGATCCAGGCCCACACACCCTTCATGATGTGGCGGCTTCTCCACTTGGGAAGCCCTCTTACCTAACGCAGAAATCATCATAGCATAGTAAGCTAAGGCTTCCCTGGGGGCGCTAGTGGTAAAGAACCCACCTGTCAATGCAGGAGACCTAAGAGAAGCAGGTTTCATCCCTGGACTGAGAAGATCCCCTGGAGGAGGGCATGGCAACCCACTCCAGTATTCTCACCTGGAGACTCCCCATGGACAGAGGAGCCTGGCAGGCTACAGTCCATTGGGTTGCAAAGAGTCGGACACGACTAAAGTGGCTTATCACTCATGCAACAGTACATTGCTGCTGCTAAGTCGCTTCAGTGGTGTCTGACTCTGTGCGACCCCAGAGACAGCAGCCCACCAGGCTCCCCTGTCCCTGGGATTCTCCAGGCAAGAGTACTGGAGTGGGGTGCCATTGCCTTCTCCGAACAGTAAGTTAACCATCAATAATATAAGTTCACAAATACTCTTCTGAGCATTTTCACACTTACTAACTCAACTGCCCCAACAACAATAGGAAGTGTGTATTTTTTTTATCACCTCGTTTTGCAGAGGAGGAAATGGTCAGAGAGAGGTCAGAAGAACCTAAACCTCTTTTAACTTTAAAAAATTTTATTTTTTTTTTAGTTTGTATTTTTATCAAAGTTATTCATAGGCACAGTCAAATTGTTTCACAAGCTTTGCTATGAAAAATAGCTGTCCTTTATCCTTCCCCTCCACACCTTCCTCTCTGGGAGTAGTCATTTTCAATGAAAGAGGCCAAACTTTTATTTTTAAATTTTAATTTGTTTTTATGATTTTCAAAAATGTGTTGGCATATAGTTGACTGACAGTGTTGTGTTAGTTTCGGCTGTACAGCAATGTGAATCAGTTATACATATATCTACTCTTTAAAAGATTCTTTTCCCATATAGGTCATTACAGAGTATTGAGAAGAGTTCCCTGTGCTAAACAGTAGGCCCTTATTAGTTATCTATTTTATATACGGTAGTGTGTATATGTCCATCCTAGACTCCCAGTTTATCCCTCCCCACCCCTCCCTTTACCCTTGGTAACCCTAAGTTTGTTTTCTACATCTGAGACTCTATTTCTGTTTTGCAATTAAGTTCCTTTGTACCATTTTTTTTTTTTTAGATTCCATTATATGAGTGATAGCACATGATACTTGCTTTCCTCTGTCTGACTTCTTTCATTCAGTCTGACCATCTCTAGGTCCATTCATGTTGCTGCAAATGACATTTCCTTCTTTTTTATAAACCCAAACTCTTAGAACAACATATTTTGGTTCCCTTAACACGGAAGTTGGCTGCACCCCCCACCCCTCCCCCTCCAGCTCAGGGACTGTCATCAGTGTCCACGCCTTACGGACCAGTCAGCCTTCAGTTCGTCCCTACGGCCACCAGCTCACCCAGAAGCCCCCATCACCTCTCTCCTGACCAACCCGTCTTCAACCAGCTCCCAAGGAATCCATGCCCCACACAGCCCCTTTTTCTCGTTTTCTAAAGCTCAAATTTGAATATCTCAGTCTTTGCAATTTGCTTCTATGCCTTCCTCTGTCCTCAAAATAAAAAACTGACAGGCCTTAAGGGGGCTTTCCAGGCCTGAGGCCTGCTTCCGCTTCCCCCACCTCCCCAACTGACCACATCTTTCGCCACTTCCCACCTCCTACTCTCTGGTTTCTACCACTGATGTCCTAAGAAGGCCTCTTATCTCGTGTCTCTTCTACATTTGGCCACTCCTTCTGAAATATGCTCCCTTCTGTTTAAGTTGCTTGCAAGACTCAGATCAAGTGTCACCTCTTCCAGGAAGTTTTCCTGAAACTTCACACCCTTCCAATCTGAATATGATACTTTGTGACCAATAAGTATCTTCTCCTCTCATAGCAATGTCTTGGCTGTTTACATGTTTGCCTTCTCCACTGACACCAAAGCTGGGGCCTTGTGGTTTGTGTTTTCCCATTCTGCTGAGAGATGGCTCGCACAATCAGCCTCAAATTTGATTTGTTGAATAAGTGATAAACAAATGATGAATGAATACCCACTCTGCCTTCCTCCTAGGGTCCAGAGGCTTGAATCCTGGGCCCAGAGGTTTCTAGGTCCAGAGTGGAAGATTCTTCCCAGAGCCTCTCTTAGGGGTCTGAAGACATCCTGGCATCTACCCTTTCCCATCCTCTGGTTCACTGACATTTCAAGGTCAGGGGGTAACTTTCTTCTGTACAATAAGGGAACATGGGAGAGGTGGGGTGGGGCAGGAGATTTGCATCCACCCCAGCCTAGGTTGCAGAGACAAGAGAAGCGAGTCATATCATCTCTGCTTAGAAAGACTCCTGGACACAGTGTGTGTGGGCTGCCTGAACCTTTCTCTGCTTATTTCAGTTGTATTCTCCACCCCCAACCTCTGAGTCACGCTGACGACTTCCCTCCCTACGTCTGGCCTCCTGAGCCTCTCTCTGCTCACTGGCTTCCTTGGCATTTTGGTCCAGCTCTTCCCTTTGGGGCTCAAGTGCTCTGATGCCTATGTCTGACCTTCTTATCATGACGGTGACCCAGGTTTTTCTCTTCCTGTTGATGGGTAAGCCAAGGGTCATGATGGGGAGGAGAGGATGGGGGTAGAGCTAGGGAGAGAGCCAAGAATGCACTTTTCGAACTCAGACTTTAGGGGAGGGATCTGGAGTTACACCAGGTTGAGGATCTGGGGTTTGTGGAGGTCAAGAGGATACTGAATCAATTTTAGGGGTGTTCAAGAGAAAATGCTGGAAGAGAGGCCAGTTGCCTGGACAATGCAGAGGTGTCTCAAGTAGGCAGAAGTCAATCGTGTACTCTGTCTGCCACATCTGTTCGGCCCCAAGTTTTCCTGAATTCTCCTTCAAGGGAGCCCTGAAGGGAGGTATGGGGAAAGAGGTCTATATGGGCGTTGCTCTGTGCAATGGAGAAATGAAACTAGGTAGCAGACTAGTGGAGGAACAGCTATCTCTGGACCATCTGAAGGAGGTGAGCTGAGAGAGGCCTGAGCCTGGGGGTCCAGAAGCCCAGGAGATGCTGGGGCATTATGCCTGGAGGGGATAGTGGCGGGAGGTAGCCTGGGAGCCAGGAAGATGGAGAAGGTGGGAGACCCTTCCTCAAAGCTTATCTCCTCGCCTTCCTTCCCAGCCCCGGTGTCCTCTCTCTGCTTCAACTTGGACATGGAGCAACCGACAACCTTCCGTGTGGACAGCCCTGGGTTTGGACACAGTGTGGTCCAGTATGCCCAATGGTGAGGACAGCGTGGTGCCTCTGGCTTTTATCAACTCCTTCCCTGCACAAGGCTGGTCTCTCCCCACATCCCTCCCTCTATTCACAAACTTTCCTCTGTCTGCTAAGTCGCTTCAGTTGTGTCCGACTCTGTGCAACCCCATAGACAGCAGCCCACCAGGCTCCCCCGTCCCTGGGATTCTCCAGGCAAGAACACTGGAGTGGGTTGCCATTTCCTTCTCCAATGCATGAAAGTGAAAAGTGAAAGTGAAGACACTCAGTCGTATCCGACTCTTAGTGACCCCATGGGCTGCAGCCTTCCAGGCTCCTCCATCCATGGGATTGTCCAGGCAAGAGTACTGGAGTGGGGTGCCATTGCCTTCTCTGCTCCTCTGTCTACCATGGTAATTTCCCCTAAGGCTATGAAGGACTGGACTGAAGAAGGGCTACCTTGCCATGTCAATGACCACAGCTAACTTCATTTTTCAATTGAGCAATCACTAAGTGCCAGGCACCTTTGGATGGGCACTGATTTCATCCTCACAGCAACCATATGATGTAGGAAGCCATCACTCAACAAATATTTACTGAGCACCTATTACTATATGTCTCAGGAGCCAGACATACACTAGAGAATGAAAGAAACAAATATCTCTCTCATGTGGAATTTAAATTGTTATGAGTCTCCACTTTACAGCTGAGGAAACAGGCTTAGTGAGGGAAAGCAAACTGGCCAAGTGGCAGTCTGGCTCCAGCATCCATGATCTTAGCTGCCGTGTTCTTTTCTCCCCCCAGGCTGGTGGTTGGAGCCCCCCAGGAGGTAAAGGCTGCCAACCAAACAGGCGGCCTCTACTGGTGCGACTACAGCATGGGCAGGTGTGAGGCCATCCCCCTGCAGGGTGAGTGGCTGCCCATGGCTGGCACCCAGGCTCAGGATCCCATGCTCTGAGGGTCTGTGGGGAATACAGGAGACTCACTCCCTGGCTTCAGCTCTGTCTGCAGACCCTGAGCCTCAGACAGGCCTCCTGACCCTCCCAGTCTCCCCTCCCATCCCACCCCTGCGCCCCCATAGCTCCATCAAGACCTGAAAGCTCCCTTCACCTGTCAGACCTCCTCATCTCCCAGAGTTGAGGTGCCCCCGCCTCCTCGACCTGAAGGTAACCATGCATACACCTGTGTCCTAGTGCCTCCAGAGGCTGTGAACATGTCCCTGGGCCTGTCCCTGGCAGCCACCACCGACCCCTTTCAGCTGCTGGTGAGTTGCCCTGGGTCACGGGAGCATCCTGAGAGAACCCATGGGGATCTAGGGCTCTGGTGCTGGGGGTCTCATGGAGGGTGGAGGTACTGGGACGGGAGGGTGCGACAGTAGCAGGGACAGCCCTTCCCACCAAGCCCCTCTGTCCCCAGGCCTGTGGCCCCACTGTGCACCATGCATGCCGGGAGAACATGCACTTGACCGGGATCTGCTTCCTGCTGGCCTCCCCGTTCCAGCAGGTCAAGAGGATCCCGGCTGCCCTGCAGGGTGAGTGTTTGGGGCCACTGAGTCCTTTGAGAAACCTACACACATCTGACAGGGGCTTGCCGTGGGGCCGGGAATACTCTTACCAGAGTGGATAAACCAGAGGGATCCGGAAAAAAAAATTTTGCTGGAGGGCACAGTGATTCCAAACATGCTTGGAGAGGTCGCCACCTGCTTTTACACCTGCCTCATCACTATCCCAGTGCAGGGGCTTTCTAGGGCCTTTCTCTCTCTGAGCTTCGATGCCCTTGTCTGTTTGATGGGAATAATAGCACACCAGACACTGTGAATAACATAGATGGTCCACGGCCAAGGTTTAGCACAGTGCTTCAGTGGCGAGGGCTCAGTTTATGCCAGCTGCTACAATTTTTAGAGTGAAGGACATTTATTTTCACCTATTGTACCCTGTGGTATATAACCAATTGATTTGTGCAGCAGGCTGGGAAAGGGAGATGAGGATACAGGCAGTCTGAGCAGTGTGCATGTATGAGTGTGTGTGTGTGTGTATATGTGTACATGTGTATATGTATGTGTATGAGAGTGATGTGTATATGTATATATTTATGTGTGTTTGTGTGTATGTTGTGCGTGTGTGTGTTTGTATGTGTGTATGTGTGTAATGTTTATATGTGTTTGTGCATGTTGTGTGTATGTTTGCATGTGTGTTTGTGTGTGTATATGTGTTTGTGCATGTTGTGTGTTTGTGTGTGTTGATATGTGTGTATGCGTGTGTCTGTGTATATGTATTTGTGCATGTTGTATGCATGTTTGCATGTGTGTTTGTGTATAAGTGTGATGCATGTGTATATGTGTGCATGTTGCGTATGTTTGTGTGTGTTGATATGTGTGTGCATGAGTGTGTGTATGTGTATTTGTGTATGTTGTATGTATGTTTGTGTTGTGTGTGTGTGTGTGTGGTATATGTGTATACGTATACATGTGTGTGTGAGTACAGGTTGAGGACCCGCCTTCCCCTGTGCTGATGGGGATGGGGGATGAGGAGGTGAAACAGTAAGCTTCTCAGACACCACCTGGGGCAGACCAAGGCCCCTTCCTGGTTCCACATTCACACTCAGGCCCTTGTGGAGACTGACATCCGGGACCTTGACTGGGGCGCCCCTCCCGGCACCTCCTAGGCCCCTGGGCTTCCACCAGGACACCCTTCTTTCTGCTAGGAAGCCTCAGGGGCAGAAGGGGGAAGCTAGGGGCTAGACAGGAATCTCCATCAGAGAGCCAAGTCAAGCGGGACTCCTTCTTCTTCTTTTTTTTAAAAAAATATTGATTTAGTATTTATGTTATTTTTGTCTGCCCTGTGTCTGCTCAAGAACTTTCTCTAGTTGTGGCGGGCGGGGGCGTGGCGGCGGCGGGGAGGGTGGGGGCGTGGCGGGGGCGTGGCAGGGGGCGGAGGGTTGTGCTACCCTCTGTTGTAGTGTATAGGCTTCTCAGTTTCAGTGGCTTCTCTTGTGGATCAAGGGCTGTAGGATGCACCGGTTTCAGTAACTGCGGTGTGCAGGCTTAGTTGCCCCACAGCATGTGGGATCTTCCAGGACCAGGGATCTAACCGTGTCTCCTGTACTGGCAGATTCTTAACCACTGGTCCATCAGGGAAGTCCCCGAGCTGTCTCTTCTGAGGATGGATTTTGTTTAAATATTTAACAAAAGTAGTTTGGTGCTGACCCCGAGCCAGGGGCTGGAGCAGTGTCCTTTTATTGCTGGACAGTGGGGACGGTGGGAGAGAAGGTGGAGAAAGGCCAGGGGGCGGGGCACGGACAGTCGAGGTAGAAGGCGGGGCCCCAGCATCTCACCATCTGGACTGGACGAATTGTCACTTTTTTATCAACCAGGTGTGAGCAGCTGAATCACAGATGTGGCCTCTTTAGAGACTTTGGGAGACCGAGGGATCCTGTTCTAGGCAGGAGTCAGGGCAGCTCCTGGGAGGGAAACTCCTCGTCTTGTGGCCAGGAGACCCGGGCTTTGTGAGTGTCCCTCTGGGGACTGGTGCCATCTCCTCCCCCAGAGTGCCCAAGGCAGGATCAGGACATCGCCTTTCTGATCGACGGCTCAGGCAGCATCTCCTCCAGAGATTTTAACAAAATGTTGAGCTTCGTGAAGGCCGTGATGAGCCAGTTCCAGCGTCCCAGCTCCCAGGTGTGCCCTCAAGGGCGGCAAGGCCGGGGTGTAGCCCCGCCCCGCCCCGCCCCGCCCCGGAGAGGCTTGTGGGAGGAGCCTCGAGGTGGCTTTGCCTCGGCCTGACCCCCAACGCTGCTTGGTTCTCCCAGTTCTCCCTGGTGCAGTTCTCAGACCGGTTCCAGGAGCACTTCACTTTCAAAGACTTCGCTACCAGCTCAGACCCACTAAACCTCCTGAATTCCGTCTGGCAGCTGCGAGGGTGGACGTTCACGGCCTCAGCTATCCGATTCGTCACGTGAGTCCTGACTCCTCCCCGGTCCTCCCCTAAAGCATCTGAGCCTTCCTTGAGGGCCCTATCTGTCTCGGTGAGGAAGGGAGAGGTGGGCACTGAAATTCAGTCCGTGGTCTCCTGACCAAGCCAGGGGCCTCTGGGTGGGACAGAGCATCCCCTCGTTCTCACAAAGGCATCAGGGGCCAAGCAGCGGCTCTGTTCACTGGCCTCTGGACCCTCATCTTCTCTGACAGAGATCGACTGCTCAGTGCCGCCTACGGGGCCCGAAAAGACGCCTCCAAAATCCTCATCGTCATCACTGATGGGGAGAAAACAGAAAAGGTGGATTACAAGGAGGTCATTCCCCGGGCTGAGGCCGCCGGCATCATCCGATATGCAATTGGGGTAGGATGGGGGGATGCCCTTACTCTACCTCGTCCCTTCAAGTCCTCTTAAGGCACCTTCCCTTTTAGGACAGAAGCCCCCAGCTCTCTTAGCTTTCTTTTGCCTTCAGGATGAAAGCTTTGTCCCAGCCTGGGGGACTTTCATCCTTTTCCTTAAATGCCTCCATGCTGTCTGAGCCTCATTTTTCTTGCCTGTTCGCTGGCTGTAATTATATTAACCTTGCAGGGTTACTGGAGGAGCCCAGCATCCAGCAGGCATGTTATAGTTCGGATTATTTTCACTGAGTTGGTCTTTGCTGGGGACAGGTGGGATCAGCATTTCGATACAGAAATTCCTTGCAAGAATTAATCGACATTGCCTCCACACCCTCTAAAGAGCATGTATTTCAAGTGGAGAACTTTGACGCTTTGCGAGACATTCAGAAACAACTGAAAGAGAAGATCTTTGCCATTGAGGGTAAGTCAGAGATGGAACTACTCGTTTCAGAAGCCCTCACCTATATATCCTTTTTTCTTCTAGAGCCTGGGCTCCTTTGTCATGGGCCAGTTCCTCTCTTTGGGTATTTAGTCTCCAACATGAGATCCTCTTGGGCTTCCTCAGTGGCACAGTGGAAAGAATCCGCCTGCAGTGCAGGAGCCACAGAAGATGTGGGTTTGACCCCTGGGTCAAGAAGATCCCCTGGAGGAGTGCATGGCAACCCACTCCACTATTCTTATCTGGAGAATCCCATGCACAGAGGAGCCTGGCAGGCTACAGTCCATGGAGTCCCATAGCGTCGGACATGACTGAAGTGATCCAGCACATAGCACACACATGAGATCCTCTTAAAGCTGAGATTCTCCTTGAACCTGGCAAAGCTTGTCTTTCCCCCATAGAACCTAGGTGTCATACCTTTCCTCAGGTACGCAGACCATAAGCAGTAGTTCCTTCGAACTGGAGATGTCTCAGGAGGGCTTCAGTGGTGTGTTCATGCCTGTGAGTGGGGCCCCTTTCAGCCCGTTGATGTAGGGTTAGGCAGAGATGGAGGAGGGAAGGCAAGAGTGGATATCTGATGAGTGGGCGGAGTCAGTGGCAGGCATTTCTTCAGAATAGGTTGTCTTTTTCCCACCTGCTCACCCTGGAATCCTTTCCTCCCAGGATGGACCAGTTCTGGGGGCTGTGGGGAGCTTCAGCTGGTCTGGAGGTGCTTTCCTGTACCCCCCAAATAAGAACCCCACCTTCATCAACATGTCCCAGGAGCACGTGGACATGAGGGACTCTTACCTGGGTGAGACAAGGCTGTGGTTGGGGGCTGGGCAGGAGATGGGCTGCCTGGGAAGGACAGGGGCCTGGGGCTGGGGGATGAGGGGACAGGGGTGGGGAAGCCTCGGTGCTGACCCTGGCCCCTTCAGGTTACTCCACAGAGCTGGCCCTTTGGAAGGGGGTCCAGAGCCTGATCCTGGGGGCCCCCCGCCATCAGCACACCGGGAAGGTGGTCCTCTTTACCCAGGTGTCCGGGCAATGGAGGCTGAAGGCTGAAGTCACAGGGACCCAGGTTGAGTGTGGAGGGGGTCTCCAGGGGCAGAGAAGGAGGAGAGGAAGGGGGTGCAGGGCCTCTGGGGGAGGTGTTGGTGTCTGGGGAGAGGCGGGACTTGGCCCAGGGTATGCCCCTGGCAGCGGGCAAACAGGGTGACTCCTGACTCTGCCCTCCAGACCGGCTCCTACTTCGGGGCCTCCCTCTGCTCTGTGGACGTGAATGGAGATAGTAGCTCTGACCTGGTCCTCATCGGGGCCCCTCATTTCTACGAGCAGACCCACGGGGGCCAGGTGTCCGTGTGCCCCTTTCCTCAGGGGGTGAGTAGTGATGAGACCTGGGCTGGGTGGGGTCTGGCTGTGGGATGGAGGGGTCCCTGGGGTAGGACCTGACACCATTCTCATTCTGCAGAGGACTAAGTGGAAGTGTGATGCTGTCCTGCGAGGGGAGCCGGGCCACCCCTGGGGCCGCTTTGGGGCAGCCCTGACCGTGCTGGGGGATGTGAATGGGGACAGGCTGGCGGATGTGGCCATTGGGGCCCCGGGAGAGCAGGAGAACCGGGGTGCTGTCTACCTGTTCCACGGAACCTCAGAACTGGGCATCAGCCCCTCCCACAGCCAGGTGAGGCTTGGTCACAGTCCCTTTTGCCACAAAACCTCCTCCTGGCACCTTTCTGTCTTCGACACTGCCACCTGGAAAATTCTTCTTTCCCTCATCTTACCTCTTTTGCCTAGAACTGGGCACCTAGTAGGCATCAGGCAAAATCTGTGGAGCTTCAGAAATGGAAACATTGGTTATTCTTTAATTTGTATAGATGGATTCTTGGTGGCTCAGATGGTAAAGAATCTTCCTGCAATGCAAGAGACCTGGGTTTGATCCCTGGGTCAGGAAGATCCCCTGGAGAAGGGAAAGGCAACCCACTCCAGTATTCTTGCCTGGAGAATCCCATGGACAGAGGAGCCTGGTGGGCTACAGTCCACTGGGTCACAAAGAGTTGTACATGACTGAGCGACTAACATTACTTTGTATGGTGACTTGATACTTTCTCCATCCAAGTCTTCTAATCCCCTAGCAGTTTTACCCTGTACATACACCAGGCATTAGCAAAGACATTTTAAAGATGAAAACTGGGGCATGGAGAAAAGAAGTGCCTTGACCTGTCCAAGGTTTATAGTGGATCAAGAATCGTGGTGAGGGAGGTTCCAACCTCTTGTCTCTGACCAGGTGCTCCACCTCTATCTGGCTCGCTTTGCCAGTCGGTTTAGTTCTGGGAGCCTCAGCCTGCCTGTCCACCTACCCCCTCGTCTCCCTGGATGTCATGACGTTATTGTCTCCTGCCATCAGTAATCCTACCAGATACCCATAGGCAGGAGCCCTTCACTGGATGGGGGAGGCTGAGAAAGGAGGGCAAAAGTTAAGGAAGTCTCAATTAAAAAAATAAGCAAAAGATCTGAAAAGACTTTTCTTCAAAGGTGATATACAAAGGATCAATTTGCACGTAAGAAGATGTTCAGCATCACTAGTTATCAGTCATCAGGAAGTCAAAACAACAATGAGACATCACTTCACACCTACTAGGATGGCTGAAATCAGAAAGACAGATGATAACAAAGTGTTGATAAGGATGTGAAAGTATGTGGCATACTCAACCACTATACGTGGGAATGTAGAATGATGCAGCTACTTTGGAAAACAGCTCTTCAGAAGGTTAAACTAGAGTTACTGGGTGACCCAGAAGTTCCACCCAAGAGAATTAAAAACAGGTCCATACACAAAAAAATTACACGTGCTTGTTTGTATTAGTGTTATAGGTAACAACCAAAAGGGGGAAATAATCGAAATGCCCATCCAGTGATGAACAGATAAAGAAAATGTGGTATACCCACACAGTGGCATATTATTCAGCCATGAAAAGAATGAAACACTGACGCATGTTACATGTGTCAACACAACATGCTATAACATGCTACCACATGGATGAACCCTGAAAACATTATGCTTAGTCAAAGAAGCTAGATCCATCAAAGGACCACATATTGTGTGATACTGTTTACATGAAATGCCCAGAATAGGTAAATCCACAGAGTCAAAAAGTGGATTATTGGTTGTCAGGGGCAAGGGGTAGAGGAGAATGAGGGACATGGGGGTGACTGCTAAGGGGCCCTTCTAGCCCTGATACCATGATAAAGTTACTGAGTAGTGATCATACGCCAGGTGCTGTTCTCAGAACTCCATGAATTAGTTCATTTAGTGCTCTGAGGTGTTATCATCCTAGATGAGGGATGAGGAAACTGAGGTACAGAAAGACTGACTCCTAGCTTAAGATCTCATGGCTCATAAGTGAAGGAGCCAGAATAGGAACCCGAGATGAACTAGCCAAGTGAATGACTGAAAGTCAGGTCGCCAGGCCAGCCTTTCCAGCTCCGCTTCTTCATTTATGTCCTAGAAATCTTTTGTCTCTACTCACTATTTCTCTACTCCCACTCCCTCTTTTTAGGTACTTCTTTTTTTACGGCTCACTCCTTCATTCTGTCTCCCTCATCCCCTCTTCCCTGTTCCTCTTGTTGCTTCTGTTCAGCTTTTCTTTCCCTCAACCTGACTTGGGTTTCCCTGGTGGCTCAGTGGTGAAGAACTCACCTCCTAATTCAGGAGAGGCGAGCTGGATCCCCGGGTCAGGAAGATCCCCTGGAGAAGGAAATGGCAACCCGTTCCACTCTTCTTGCCTGGGAAATCCCATGGACAGAGGAGCCCGGTGGGCTGTAGCCCATGGGGTCACAAAAGGGTCAGACACGACCGAGTGACTAAACGATAACAACCTGACTTGCCGCTTCCTCTCCGGCCAGCGGGTCACAGGCGCCCAGCTCTCCCCCAGCCTCCAGTATTTCGGGCAGTCGCTGAGCGGGGGTCAGGACCTCACCCAGGATGGACTGGCAGATTTGGCCGTGGGGGCCCAGGGGCACGCATTGCTGCTCAGGTGAGAACACATACCAGCTGGGTAGTCCCAGGTCTGTGAGGACACCAGCCTCTCTAACCACCCTCCCTGGTTGTCATCCCAGAACCAGAGGCTTGTCCTCAGCTCAGTGTTCTGCCCACAGGACCAGACCTGTGCTCAGGATGTGGGCGAACATTCACATCACACCCACGGAGATCGCCAGGTCTGTGTATGAGTGTGAGCCGCTGGCGACCTTTCCCCATGATCTGGGCAAGGCCACTGTCTGCCTGCATGTTTCCCAAAGTCCCAAGAACCAGCTGGGTGAGTCGTTTGCCCCCAATCCAAGATGACCTGCCCCTGGGAGTCCCCAGGCCCAGGGCTCCTGTCTCCTCCCTTGCCCCTTTCCCACTTGGGGAGTTCCTCTTTCTCTCTCAGCCTTTTCCATCCCCCACTTTCCCCTACAGTTAACCTCCAAAGCATTGTGACATTTGACTTAACCCTTGACCCTGGCCGCCTGAGTCCTCGTGCCATCTTCCAAGAGACGAGGACTCGGAATCTGACCCGTGTTCAAGAGCTGGGGCTGAAGCAGCACTGCGAGGCTGTGAGGTTGCTCCTTCCGGTGAGGGGTCCTGGGGAGGGAGGCGACTCTGAGGCTGGTGGAGGGTGGTGGCTGGGCAGGGACGCAGGGATGTGTTCTGGTCCTCGCCTTGGCTCCGCCCCCAAACGGCAAGTGGAAAGCAGGAGGGGCTTAACACAGGTTAGCTGAATGACTGAGGGAGTGAAGGATGGATGAGGTTGTAGCAGGAGGCTACATGGCTGGATTTCAGGTAGAAGCCTGAGGCTGCTTCAGAGAGCCATGGGGCATTGGGCTGGGATTCTTTTATCCAGCCACTGCTCTGAGGCAGGTCCTGTCCTCAACATCAGGGAGCCAGCAGTGGACAAAATGATCGTGGCCACGGGGAGCTATGGGGGAAGATCAGAAGCGAATCAAATTCCTAGATAATAGATGTTGATAATATTCCTAGATAACAGATAATAGTGATGAAAGAGAGATAAAGCTGGAGAGAGAACAGAGAGGGTTTCAGGGGGCTATGGAGAACAGTCTGGGGAGACCCTGAGTAGAGTGAGGGAGCCCGTGGGAGGCTGGGGTAGGATACTCAACATGAAGGACAATCACAGCAGCAGTTCCACATGCAGATCCTAGCGATGAGCGTTTACGAGGGGCTGTGGGTTGGTACCATTGTTACTGCATTTTACGAATGAGGAGACAGGACCCAGCTGGTGGCTGCGAGGGTGCATTTCTTGCTTCCTCCTGTATCCATCCCCCAGGACTGTGTGGAGGACTCAGTGACCCCCATCATCTTGCGTCTCAACTTCTCCCTCGTGGGCAAGCCCATCTCTAGCCTAAGAAACCTCCAGCCTATGCTGGCAGTGGATGCCCAGAGATACTTCACAACCTCTGTGAGTCCTGGGGTTGGCCTTTTCCAGAGGGATTGGAGGGGGTGGACTCTAGATCTTGAGGGAAAACCCTGCTTTGCCTTCCCTCTCAGCTCCCCTTTGAGAAGAACTGTGGCGCAGATCACGTCTGCCAGGACGACCTCAGCATCTCCTTTGGGGTCTCAGAGTGAGTGTCCAGCCCCTTAGACCCACCCTGGTTCCCCAGGTCCCCTCCTGGAACCCAGGGCTCCTGTCCCTGGCTCTTCCTAATGTTTCTACCCAGGGCTCTGGACCCAGACACACTGTCCCTGTCTCTCTCCCCACTTCCCCGCTCTGCATTTCACCCCCACTCCATTTTCAGCCTCAGTCACAGAATCACCTTCTCTCCTCTGCCCCAATGCTAGCTTGAAGACCCTGATGGTAGGGAGTAACCTGGAGCTGAACTTGAAAGTGAGAGTGTGGAATGATGGCGAGGACTCCTATGGAACCGCAGTCACCTTCTTCTACCCTCCAGGGTTGTCTTACCGACGTGTGACCGGGGGCCAGGTACTGTCCCCTTTGGGGAAGGAAAGGCTGATGGCAGGGGGCCAGCAGAGACTCCTGTGTTGGGTTCAGTGCTCAGGCAGGTCTTCATCTGTTTAGCATTCTTGAAAGCCAAGAGGGCTGGACTGATCATGGTTAGATTGATGTGGTTGTGTTTGCTGTGGCATGCCTCAACTCATTCTGTGTTCAGCTCTGAGCTTGGCATTTTAAGAATGACAGTCAGGAATCAATTCCCAGGAGGATGCTAATGTGAGAACCGCAGGGACCCTGCCTTCTATTTTTTTGTATTATGCATGGTATAACTATTTCTCTTTTAAAGGAGAACATATCTCAGCCTTCAAATATTTTAAAACACTGTTCTGGGGAATTCCCTGGTGGTTCAGTGGTTACAATGCAGGATTTTCACTGCCATGGCCCAAGTTCAATCCCTGGTCGAGGAAAACTAAGATTCCAAAAGCCTTGTGGCTTAGAAAATAAAATAGAAAAGAAAAAATTAAATAAAATACCGTCCTGTAGAAGAGTGAGTTGGATTTATTGGTTACTGTAGATGAGAGCTTGGCATACTTTATCCATAAAGGGCTGCTAAGTCGCTTCAGTCGTGTCCGACTCTGTGCGACCCCAGAGACGGCAACCCACCAGGCTCCCCCGTCCCTGGGTTTCTCCAGGCAAGAATACTGGAGTGGGTTGCCATTTCTTACTCCAATGCATGAAAGTGAAAAGTGAAAGTGAAGTTGCTCAGCCATGTCCGACTCTTAGCGACCCCATGGACTGCAGCCTTCCAGGCTCCGCCGTCCATGGGATTTTCCAGGCAAGAGTACTGGAGTGGGGTGCCATTGCCTTCCCCAATCCATAAAGGACTAGAGAGTAGATATTTCAGTCTTGTGGGCCACACAGTGTCTTCATTCTTGCTGATCTAAAGTGAAAGCAGCCATTGACAATATGTATATGAATGAGCATGGCTGTGCTCCAATAAAACTTTATTTATACAAATTGGTGCTGGGCTGCCATATGGTAATCCCTGTTCTAGAAGACAGAACCAGGGCCACAGGGAGTCAAAGAGAGATTTTTAACAAATGTTTTATTATGAAAAACTGTGTTAAACATTTACAAAAGAAGAGAGTGGTTCAACAAACCTCCTCCTAAATTATTGCCCAGAGTCAACAATCATCAGCATTTTGCTACATTGTTTCACCTGTTTTTACCCTCTCTTGGTTTAAATATTTTAAAACCAATCCCAGACACCCTGTCATCATACACCTTCCTGTTTCACTGTTCTGGACAGTAGAACTGTCTTACATGACCCCATAGCCCTGATCACACCCAATGAAATGAATAATTTCTTGGTATTTAGACCATAATCAAATTTCCTTAATTGTCTCAAATATATCCTTTTAAGTGGTTTATTTGAACCAGCATTTAAACTAGATCCACATTTTATGCTTGGTTGTTCTCCCATGTGTCTCTTAAGCCAGTCTTCCCAATGGAAGCTTACTTTGATCAATGCATGAAGAAATACGTGATGAATGTATTTCTAGGAATGTTTGTCTAGGAGTTTGTCTAGGAATGACAAACTCCAGCTGCCTTGTGAGGGTGAACACCCTGTCACTGGAGGTACTTCTAGACACACCAACTGGATGCCATGTGTGGACCTTCTTTGGATACGGCTTTTATTTACTTTTTGAAAATATTTATTTACTTGGCTATGCGGGGTCTTATTTGTGGCATGTGCGATCTCTTAGTTGACGCATGGGAACTCTCAGTAGTGGCATATGGGCTCTACTTCCCTGGCCAGGGATTGAATCCAGGCCCTCTGGGTTGGGAGTGCAGAGTCACAATCACTAGACCACCAGGGAAGTACCAGATACTGCTTCTAAAAATGAGCTATAACATTCACATTTTTGGATACAGTTTAGAACATGACTTGGATATCAGCTGATCTTAAGGAGTTATTGTTAATTTTGTTGAGTCTTGTGCTTATGTTAAAAAACACCCTTATCTATTGGTGGTATACAGTGAAGTCTTTCCAGATCGAAAGTATGTGATATTAGGAAAGTGAAAGAAAGAAAATGAAGTCGCTCAGTTGTGTCCAACTCTTTGCGATCCCATGGACTGTAGTCCACTAGGCTTCTCTGTCCATGGGATTTTCCAGGCAAGAGTACTGGAGTGGGTTGCCATTTCCTTCTCTAGGGGATCTTCCTGACCCAGGGATTAAACCCAGGTCTCCTGCATTGCAGGCAGATGCTTTACCCTCTGAGCCACCAGGGAAGCCCTGTGATCTTAGGAATGTGCTTTAAATAATTCAGGGGAGAAAAAGTGGAAAACAGGTGAACAAAACAGAGTAGAAAAATGTTGGTAATTTAATCTGAGTGATGGGGATATGGGGTGGATTTACCTTGTCTTTCCACTTTTGAGGAGATTTGAAATTTTCATAATACAAATCTTTTAAAAAGAACTGTGAATTAAAAAAAGGGGAAATGCTATTAACAATAAATCTGGGATTTCTACCTTAGGGTGAAGTTTGACCAGATAGTGTTTAAGGATTAAAAAAAAAATTTTTGAGTCACACCAATTTCTTTATGTTTGGCTGTGCTGGGGCTTCGTTGCTGTGGGAGGGCTTTTCTCTTGTTATGGTGATCGGGGGCTACTCTCTGGTTGAGGTGCTTGGGCTTCTCTTGTTGTGGAGCATGGGATCTAGGGCACCAGGGCCCAGCAGTTGTGGCTCCTGGGCTCCGGAGCACAGACTCAGTATTACATGGGCTTAGTTACCCCGAGGCATATGGAATCTTCCAGGACCAGGGATCAAACCCATGTCCCCTGCATTGCAAGGCAGATTCTCAACCACTGAACCACCAGGGAAGCCCAAAAATTTAAAACAAAACATAACCTTAAGGTAAATTGCAGGTAACTGTCACTTCTGTATAGAGTTTTGTCGGGACACTAACAAGTTCTCAGCTGCCTTGGTCCATCTGTGCTTCCCCAGAACCATCTGCAGTCACGTTCCCTGCGCCTGACCTGTGACAGCGCCCCCGCCGGGACCCAGGGCACCCGAAGCACCCGCTGTAGCGTCAACCACTTCATCTTCCGTGAGGGCGCCCAGGTCAGCCTCGCTTCTGCCCACTGCTCCTCCCCGGGCCCCACGCAGTCCCACTCCTCGGTGACCTCCTCCCATTTCTGCCCCCTCCCAGATCACCTTCACGGTCACCTTTCACGTCTCCCCCACGGCCACCCTGGGAGACAAGCTACTTCTTGTCGCCAATGTGAGCAGGTGAGCTGGGCCAGGCTCAGGGCAGTGCCCGCTCCCTCTCAGTCTCCTCCCCTGGGGAACTTGCCAGCTGGGATCCTCCTCTTTTTCCAGTGAGAATAACAGCCCCAAGACAAGCAAGACCACCTTCCAGCTGGAGCTGCCCGTGAAGTATGCTGTCTACACCGTGATCAGCAGGTGCCACACCATGACCTCCAAGGGGTCCTCGCCCATCACGCTGTGGGGCGTGGGGAATTCTCTCTTTCTGTAGGAGCTGAACCTCTGCTGAGTTTGCTTGTTTGTTTGTTTGTTTTGTTTTGTTTTGACCGTGCTGGGTCTTCATTGCAGTGCTCAGGCTTCCTCTAGTTGCAGCTCACGGGCTTAGTGGCCCCATGGCATGTGGGATCTTAGTTCCCTGTGTCCCCTGCATTGGAAGGTGGATTCTTACCCACTGGACCACTAGGGAAGGCCCTCAAACTTAAGTTTTATCACTACCCTGTCAATAAGTAGATGACACCACTAGCAGCACTTACTAATCAATCGAGTGCTTTTTGTGGCTATTGATAACAATAATTATGATGTAATTATCGTTATAGCCCACATTTAGTAGAGGACAAGCTGGGGTGTTGGGAGGGGCCCTTCTTAGAGAAGGATGACTCTTCAGGGTAGGAGTCGGGGTTGGAATTTGTGTGGTGCAGTTGAAGGGCAGGTGTGTAAGGAGTGGAGTGGGGCAGCGGAGGGGGCAGGGAAATGAGAGCAGGCCCCTGGTCAGGGGCCAGGCTGGGGACCTAGGGCAGCCTTGAGGTGTGGTTACACTGATACCCAGTGGACAGTCCGTGTTGGGCCCCCCACCACCTCCAAACTCCAGGCCCGGAAAAGCTGAGGAGGGAATTCTCTGGTGATCCGTGGCTAAGGCTCTGAGGTTTCATTGCCAAGGCTGCAGGTTTGATCCCTGGTCAAGGAACTAAGAGCTCACAAGCAGAAAGGAAGAAAGAGGGGGTGGCAGGGGGGAGGGATAAAGGAAGGAAGGAAGAAAGAAAGAAAAACTGAGGAAACAGGAGAGAAGGGCCCCAGGGAAGGCCTTAGGGAGCCAGAAGGGGTGAGTCCAGTTGACATTTGTCAGCAGCATCAGCCTGAATCTCCCTACACCTTCGTCGTGTCCCACCTGCCCATCTGGCCTCCTCCGAGTCCACAGAGGCCTGAAAGGAAGACCCAGGCACAGAGAGGGCAGGCCCTGGCCCCCTCCCCCCGGGTCAGACAGTGCTCTCAGCAGTCCCTGTGACCCCAGCCCCCTGCTTGGCTGCCCTGGCGGTCTCCTCTCTGGACAGTCTCTGCAGGAAGCCTGCACCCAGCCTGCAGCCCAGCCTGGCTCCCTGAACCATCGCGTTACCCCAAGTCACTCCCGACCAGCCCGGGGGCCCTCTGACCACCCGTCCTGTCATACTCCCACCCCGAGTCTCCTCAGGAGGCCCTAACGGAACTTCTCATCCACCCCTGCCTCTTCTCCCCACAGCCACGAACAATCCACCAAGTACCTCAACTTCTCGGCCTCACAGGAGGAGGGCAGCAGGGAGGCCCAGCACAGATACCAGGCACGTGTGGTGACTTGGGAACATGGCCTGGGGCGGGGGGCCCAGGAGCCAGAGATCCGGGAGGGCAGGGGGCTCAGCGTGATCTTGGCCCTCACTGTCCTCCATGCAGGTGAATAACCTGGGGCAGAGGGAGCTGCCTGTCAGCATCGACATCTCAGTGCCCATGGAGCTGAACCAGGTGGCCGTGTGGAAGGACATAGAGGTCCTCAACCCCCAGGTACTCAGAAGGCTCTATGGGCGCTCCGTTAATGCCCTCTCCCTGGACTCCCTGTGGCTTTTTTGTTGTTGTTCTTTAACGGCTCACTTGTGTCCTACTCTTTGCGACCCCATAGACTGTAGCCCACCGGGCTCCCCTGTCCGTGGGATTTTCCAGGCAAGAATCCTGGAGTGGGTTGCCATTTCCTCCTCCAGGGGATCTTTCCCAATGCAGGGATCGAACCTGCATTTCCCTCATTGGCGGGCGGATCCTTTACCACTGGGCCATCAGGGAGGCCCTGCCTGGACTCCTCGGTCTTCGTGAGTCCCTGATGACCCGTCACATGCTTTCTCCTTGTGCCTTTTCCCTAGAACCCCTCCATTCAGTGCTCTTCAGAGAGAACAGCACCCACAGAGTCTGACTTCCTGACCCACTTTAAGAAGAAGCCTGTCCTGGTGAGAGGGCCCTGGGTGGTCCCCCACTGGAAGCCACACTTCCACACTTCCATAGAGGGATTTGATTCAGGAATACGTATTATATCAGATGGGTGTCTGCTGAACAGCCTGCTTGAGCTCCAATGTGGCAGCTCCTCTCAAATCAGACAGTTGAACGCTGCCTTCTACCTTCAAACCATCTCCCCCTGGCCTGACGCCACTTCTCTGTCTCCAGGACTGCTCCATCGCTGACTGCCTGAGGTTCCGCTGTGACATCCCCTCCTTCGGCATCCAGGAGGAACTTGACTTCATCCTGAAGGGCAACCTCAGCTTCCGCTGGGTCAGCCAGGTGTGTAATTCTAAGAGCAGAGTCCCTTCCCAGACTCAGGTGGAGCCTGATGTGTCTGTGCCTACCTCAAGCCAGGGCGTTTCTCTATCCCCGAGCCCTCCTGCCCATCCAACTACAGCTAGTTCCCAGCTCTCCCCTTCTCTTTTGCAGACACAGCAGAAGAAGGTGCTGGTCGTGAGCGTGGCTGAAATCACCTTCAACAGACTTGTGTATTCTCAGCTTCCAGGACAGGAGACATTTTTGAGAGCTCAGGTAGTGACCATGTGGCAGGGAGTGGCCAGGCTGGTCCGACAGTTCCTGATGCTAAATCCATGATGCTGACTGGGGGGCTTGCAAGCCTGGAGAGAGGCAGGATGGATGGAGAGCCCCAGGCAGGACGGTTGTTCCTAAGCCCATGAGTCCTTCTGTATCCCACCCCTTGGAGCGGAGCCTGATGAAGGAGGGGAGGGAGTTCAAGGGGACCTGGGAGGATTCTGGGACCTCAGGAGTCCTGAGCCTTCCTGATGGGGTCATCTCCACTCCAGACGGAACTGGTGCTGGAGAAGTATGAGGTCTACAACCCCATCCCCCTCGTTGTGGGCAGCTCTGTGGGAGGACTGCTGCTCCTGGCCCTCATCACAGCCCTACTGTACAAGGTGAGTGTCTTTATCCTACTCCCGAGACCACCAGCATTTGATCCCACTCTTTCTACAGTGTAAGAAAGAGCTCACCATGGAGTCAATCCTGTGACCCCAGTTCTTCCTAAAGAGATCCCTTCCCCCCGTGACATCTGTTGTTGTTTAGTGGCTAAGTCGTGTTTGACTCTTTTGCGACCCCATGGACTGCAGCTCACCAGGTTCCTCTGTCCACGGGATTTTCCAGGCAAGAATACTGGGATGGGTTGCCAAGTTTTTCTCCCAGGGGATCCTCCCAACCCAGGGATCGAACCCATATCTCCTGCATTGCTGGTGGATTCTTTACTGCTGAGCCACCAGGGAAGCCGCCAGTGACATCACCTGTCCCCAGTGGACTCCATGTCTTTCTGTCTGATTCTCAGGCCTCCTCTAATCTGTCTCCATTTCTTTTCCACTCTTCTTCACCTCTTTACATGTTTCCCTGGAAGGCAAATTAGAACGTGAAAGCCCTGGATTTAATGTTGATGCCACCACTGATTCTTTCCTTGGCCATCGGCGTGTGTTTGGTTCATGATGGGTCTTGGTTTCTCATTCTGAAGGTGGTTCTACGCAGCTCACAGAACTATGGCAGAGTCTAAATGATACTGTTTATTTAAAGTTCCTAGTATAGTGCTGGAACATAGGGTTCCAGAGATGGTGATCACTGATCCCCTCCATCATCTCTTTTCTTCTCGTCCACTGGACTTCCTGATTTTTTTTCTCCTTCCTCCCTAACAGGTTGGTTTCTTCAAACGTCAGTACAGGGAAATGATGGAAGGAGCAAACAAACAGACTGTCCCAGAAAATGAGACAGGAGACCCCCAAGTTGCCCAATAAGATACTGCCTCCCATTGTCTTAGAGAGGTTCCCTGGCCTTCTCACTTTTGCCCGATAAGAAACTACCTCCTGTTCTCCTTTGAACCTGCTCTCCCCTAAGAGATGCCCTAGACTTGTTACTGTCACCCCAGTCAGGCCTGATGGGGAAGAAGCATTCCAAGTGAGGGGAGCTGGGATCAACTGCTTTCTGTCCTTGGGAGGATGCAGTGTGTTTGCACAAATCACCTTGCCTGGGAGGAGGCATTGGTCTTGTCAAGGCTCCAACTGGAAATCCCAGGACAGGATCCCTGCTGTGCAACCTGAGGACTTGACTTGGAATTTCTACCTAGAAATCCATGGACAATTAAGCCTCAGGCTCCAGTCTCTGTTCCTCCACTAACCACCGATGATCTTCCTAAAATACAGTACTAAACCTGGCACACATCCTCATCCATCCTCGGTGGTTCCCCCTTACTCACAGTGTAACTTTGGAACTCCCCAGCTTGTGAAGCAATACACAGATGCTTCTTACAAACCCTGGGATGTACTGAAGGTGACATCGTTTGCATATCGTTGGTGACTGGAGAGCACTTTGAAGTCCTCTCTCAGGCACCTGCTGCCCCCAAATAAGGTCACTCTTATTATAATGCCACCTATCTCAGCATAACGGTCAATGTGGTGCCTGGTGCCGAGCTGGGAGTCAACACACAGCAGGCCATTCACTGGACAGATCCTACTGCTGCCTCCAATAAGGTGCTTGGGCCACGTGGATGTTTTAATTAGAAAAACAGAAGGGGAGGCAGTTGACCATGTGATTTGAGGGGAAGCCGTTCCTTCACCTCCACCCCAAATTATCACCCCATCCACCATAGGGTCCCAAACCCTTTTGAATTTGGAAGTTTGGGGATCTCCAGAAGGACCAGTTATGATGAAATTCATTAAGCTGGGCTCCAATTTAGACCTTATGAGAACTGGGTTTTAGAGTGCTGTTTTTCAAAATGTGCTCCACAAACCTCCAAAGGTTTCCTAAATGCTATTTTAGAGGGGGGGGGAAAAAGACAAGAAACAATTTTAAACCCGTGCATCTCACACATTTGATCCCAGTGACTTTCACAGAAATCCTGCCATATCCTTAAAATTGTGCTCCTAAAGCTTGTCCCTGGGCTCCAAGGACGGTAGTTTAACATTCAGGCAATGGTGCTATTTTCATTTAATTTTCCTGTGTGTGTGATTGTTTCCCTTCACTAAATGTGCAATTTTCATGGTTTCCATTGTGTTGTGTTCTATCCCCAAATCACAAAAATGGATCAATGGCTCAAAAATTATTCATCAAGGGATAAATATTGTGATTAAAAAATAAAAAAGAATTGGTGCAACTAAAACAATGTCATCAAAATCAATACTGAGCGAGATTGCACTTCACATTACTATAGACATGTATGAATGCTGGGTTGAGTGATTGTGAGTTGAGAAATTAAATTGTGTCTAGGAAATATAACATCTGAAAATTGGATTTTATTGGATCAGGTATCTATTTGCTCCTAGGTTGTTGTCCATTATGAAACTTTGTCCTGTCATACCATAATTTTTAAAGGATTTTTTAAGCAACCAAGAATTAGTTTTATTTATTTACTAATTTTATTTTTTGCCTGAGTGGCACGTAGGATCTTAGTTCCCTGACCAGGGATCAAACCTGCACCCCTTGAATTGGAAGCTCCAAGTCTTGACTGCTGGACAGTCATCCACCATAGTAGTACCATAATTTTATCAAAGCTGTTGTGTCATTTTCAAACAAAGTATAATGGCCTCTCACATAAAGCCACAGAGATTTCTTAGAATGACTGCAACATATGCCCCATCTAAGATCAATTAATTTCATCTGAAGATACAGAAGACAGAAAAACCCCAGATGCATAAATCAAAGTTGCTGATGTAGCAAAAGCATGTGCAAGTAACGTAATTTCCAAGAAGCTTATAAAACCAACCTGTGAGGTTAACGTCTGTATCACAAAGTTGCTTTTGGCTGCAAGTAACAGGAGCCCACAAAGTGCATAAAGGCATATACTGATAAAAGGCCTTCACATAAGAGGTCCAGTAGACCCCTGGCCACTGAGGCTCAAAATCAATTTGATGTCACATAGGAGGGGCCGCAGTGCACCTTTCAAGTGCTCCCCAAGGCTGCCTGCACAGCCTCACTGTATGTCTTTGGTAGCCCAAGGTCTGTTCCTGTTCTCCTTTCCTACATTAGTAAAATGGGCTCATTACACTGATGATAGACTATCTTTTTATTGCTTTTTTAAAAAATTTTTGATTGCGCTAGGTCTTCATTGCTGCATACAGCTTTTTCTCGTTGCAGCTTGAGGGCTCAGTAGTTGTGGTGCATGGGCTTAGTTGCCTCAAGGCATGTGGGATCTTCCCAGACTAGGGATCGAACCCATGTCTCCTGCACTGGCAGGCAGATTCTTACCCACTGGACCAACAGGGAAGTAGCGAGGATAGAGTGTTAACAGAGGAAGACTTGTCTCTGCTCAGGACACTCGGCAGATTCTGCTGGAACATGTTTGAGAAAGACGATAGGTGGTGAACCCACAGAAAAGTCAAGGCCAGGCATCAACATGTAGTTTTGGGGAGTCCTTTAGTCAGGTAAGCTTCTCTCGTGGCTCAGCTGGTAAAGAATACCCCTGCAGTACGGGAGACCTAGGTTCGATCCTTGGGTTGGGAAGATCCTCTGGAGGAGGGAAAGCCTTCAGCATTCTGGCCTGGAGAATTCCAGGGCCATGGACTATAAAGTCCATGGGGTGGCAAAGAGTAGGACACAAATGAGTTACTTTCACTTTCACTTTGGTCAGGTAAGGTGCATACTCTCCCAGAAGCTGTGATTGATGGGGAGCAACCCTTTCCAACCCTTAAGAATACAAAGGAGGTGCAAGACTGTGGGGGTTTGAGGTTTGGAGGACTTATATTCCCCACCTGGCACAGTGCTTCCATCTCTTATACTGCCTGGTAAAGGAAGGATGGAAGGCAGGAGGAGAAGGGGACAACAGAGGACGAGATGGTTGGATGGCATCACCGACTCAAAGGACATGAATTTGAGCAAGCTCCAGGAGCTGGTGATGGACAGGGAAGCCTGGCGTGCTGCAGTTCACAGGGTCGCAAAGATTCGGACACGACTGAGCAACTGAACTGAAAGTAAGGGCACGTATGGGACTGGGGATCAGAGGGATGAGCCGCCTTTGAGAAGGCAAGACACTAGTGAAGCAGATTAAAGCTCTGGGCATCCCCCAAGCAGGGCTTCCTGGGAGGTAGATGCCTCTGTGACTCTGGAAGGTATGAGGTGGGGACAGTCACAGAGACAGCAAGAGTACCCCTAGGATTTTGGTCCTGGTTCTGAAAGGAGGCACAAACCCCATAAACCCGCAGAGAGCAGCCGTTCCTAGCACTGCACACAGCGTTCCTCCAGGTAAAGTCTCTCACGAAGGATCAGCAATCATGGTAAGACCCTCCCTTCCTATTGAGGGACCGGTTGATAACTATGTGTCACCTACCCATGCCTGCTGTAGCACTAACTCCCACTTTGACTAAGGGTCTTACCCCTCTGCAGCAGAGGAGACCCTGCCCTCCAAACTCCCCTGCCCCTAATTCTGCCCCTGTGGCCTGTAGGGAGGAAGTGGGAGAGATTCCCTCTGAGGCCTGGTGTACTGGTTGGGGTGACCGGTCTGCAGTCACTGTTCAGCTCAAGACTGACACCATCTGGACGGAAACAGGCATGAACCACAGCTACCAGGGGGCTGAACTCAGAGAGCTCGTGAGCTCTGGATGTTAACACTTTGCACTGACAGTTGGACTGTTTTAAAGGAATTCACCCTACGGCTTAGAAAATGGGAAGCTGGGGGGTGGATGACCATGAATAAGCACTGGTGGGGTCAGGATATGTGGAAAGACATCTAGGTTTGCCTGCAAGAGCCTGAGTCAGTTCTCACTGTCCTCCACGTCCCAGCTCAGAGGATGTTGACACCCCTGGCAATCAGGAAGCTGATGCTATACCCCGGATATGAGCCCTAGCAACGCACAGTTCACTTGTGGTGCTCGCGTGGGATGGTGTGTTGTCAGTGATGCTGGATTGCCCTTGAAATACACTGACTTGGTTAATGCAGAAACAGCACTTATTGTATGTTCTAAATAACCAAAGGATCCCGGGGCCATCCACTGGAGGGAGCTCCCAGCTGGTGAGGAATTGGCAAATTGATTATATTGGCCCCTCCCTCTGAGTGAGGGCTCTAAACATGCCTTGGTTTGTGTGGACACTGCATCTAACTTGACCCGAGCTTTCCCCGGTGGCCGCATTAACCAGGAAGTTACGGAATTAGAGAGGCTGAGTACCAGGGACGGGTACCCTCACTGAGTAGGCAGGGATGGGGGTCACATTTCAAAGGTCATGAAATGCAAGACTGGGCGAAGGAACATGACACTGAATGAAGGTTCTGTCTCCTTTACAAACTGCAGGCAGAAATGTTGGTAGAAATGGAAGAATGAAATATTAAAATAGCAGATTAAATTACTAACAAGTACCCTTGGACTGCAAGGAGATCCAACCAGTCCATCCTAAGGGAGATCAGTCCTGGGTGTTCATTGGAAGGACTGATGTTGAAGCTTTGGCCACCTGATGCAAAGAGCTGACTCATTTGAAAAGACCCTGATGCTGGGAAAGATTGAGGGCAGGAGGAGAAGGGGACGACAGAGGATGAGATGGTTGGATAGCATCACTGGCTCAATGGACATGGGTTTGGGTGGACTCCGGGAGTTGGTGATGGACAAGGAGGCCTGGCGTGCTGTGGTTCATGGGGTCACAAAGAGCTGGACACGACTGAGCGACTGAACTGAACTGAAAACCACCTTGGTCACGTGATTAAAGGACTGTTCCAGCCTTTAATACATTTGAATAACAACCAGTAGGGACTGTCACCCCATCTGCCAGACTGAAGAACCCTGCTGAGACACCCAACGCCTTCAATGTATGGGAGTCATGAGAGATGGACATCACCCTGATTCTCACCATGGATCATGGGGCACTGCTGGGACCACCAAGCCGCATCACTCCTGAGGGAGGTGTTATCTACTAGAATTTGTGATGGGATGCCCCACTGGGATGGGTTGATTGCTTCTCCGCTGGAATCCTGTCGTCCTGCTGCAAGCTGGACCAGTTGAAATGCACCCTCCCTGGCATGGAATGTACACCATGGAAAGAGGGGAGAAGGTGGGGTCCTGGTCTGGCATTACCCACCCAGCCCATCCATCTCCTCACACCTGATGGTGCTGCCTCCCCTGGCAAGTTCCTCCTCCTGCTCAAGTTCCTAAAGCTGCAGCCACATTAACATCCCAGGCTCAGGCCACAGGTGTAGTTCTCAGAGAAGAGGAAGGCCTCCCCATGTCAGTTCCTACTATGTTTCTGTCTTCTTGACTTTAGTCTTCTGCTGCTCCTGTGGTTTCCGGTCATGGGATGGGCACCTGATGGAAATACCTTTCTACTGTGGGCCCTCTTGATACCTGGCAAAGGAATCAATCTGCTTGGTGGGTATGTGGGCAGCTGCCCCTCTCAGCTTGTCAAGACTGGCATGGAGAGTATCACCACTCCAGGGAGGGGATTGGAAGGCCCGAAAGCAGTTCATTAAGGAAGGACAATCCAGGACTAGTGCTCTTTTCTTTTCCTTTTTATGGAAGTATATTTGATATACAACATTGTGTTAGCTTCTGATGTACAGCAAAGTGATTCAGTTATTTATGTAGGTATATATATTTTTAGTGGAGAAGGCAATGGCACCCCACTCCAGTACTCTTGCCTGGAACATCCCATGGATGGAGGAGCCTGGTAGGCTGCAGTCCACGGGGTCGCAAAGAGTCAGATACTACTGAGCGACTTCACTTTCGCTTTTCACTTTCATGCATTGGAGAAGGAAATGGTAACCCACTCCAGTGTTCTTGCCTGGAGAATCCCAGGGGCGGGGGAGCCTGGTGGGCTGCCGTCTATGGGGTTGCACAGAGTCGAACACGACTCAAGCGACTTAGCAGCCGCAGCATATATAATTTTAGATTCTTTTCCATGTAGATTATTGCCATATATTGAATATAGGTCCCTGAGTTGTACAGTAAATCCTTGTTTTTTATCTATTTTATATGCAGTGGTGCTTGCATGCATACTCAGTTGTGTCCAACTCTTTGTGACCCCATGGACTGTAGCCCACCAGTAACTCTGTCCACGGAATTTTCCAAGCAAGGATACTGGAGTGGGTTGCCATTTCCTACTCCAGGGAATCTTCCCGACTCAGGGACTGAACCCAGGTCTCTTGCCTCTCCTGCACTGGCAGGAGGGTTCTTTACCACTTGCACCACGTGGGAAGCCTGTACAGTGAGGTAGTAATGACTAACTCGTGTGTGACCTAGGAACCGTACCTCTTTATACTTGGATGAAGTCACTGATGTGGAAAGTCTGAATCAGCCCTGGGCTTTTCTGCAGTGCATTTATGGGGGAGATGTGCCTGCTAAATTTGTATCACTGAAAACCTGAGTAACTGAAAATGAGATTCATTTGTTTGTAACTAATATTCATCCTGTTAATTAATGTTTCCTTTAAAACATTAATTAATGTAGGATCACTTCTGATGGAGTGCTGGCCTGAAGCAGGTGGTCTATGTGCACTTGGTTGGCAGAGAGTCGGGGGTGGGGGGAGGCCGGAGAGGGGATGAAGTTAACAAGACACCTTTCGACCTTGATTTGGTGCTGAAGGAAAGAGAATTGTGAATCTGATCAAGTCATGGCCACTGTGTTCATCTTTGCAGTGCTGCGAGGAGAGATGGGTATTTCATATTAAAGTGATGTCAGGGAGAAGTATAGTCATTTGAGATTTTATTTTATTTTTTAATTTTTGGCTGCCCTGGGCCTTCATTGCTGCAACTGGACTTTATTGCAGTGAGCTGGGGCAACTGTCTAGCTGCCTCTTTGCTTCCTTCGTCGTGGAGCACGGGCTCTAGGGCACTCGGGCTCCAGAAGCAGTGGCACATGGACTTAGCTGCTCCTCGACCAGTGGAATCTTCCCAGAGCAGGGACTAAATCTGTGTCCCCTACAGACAGACTCTTAACCACTGGACCACCAGGAAGTCTTGTTTTTATTTTAAATTGTGGTAAAATGCACAGAAGGTCAATTTTGCCCTCTAGCCGTTTTTAAGTGTAAAGTTCAGCCGTGTCAAAGTGCTCGCTCTTTGCTGTGCAACTGTTACCACCATCCATCTCTAGAACTCTTTTCATGTAAAATCAAACCTCAATAGCCATTTAACCACAACTCCCCATAACCCCCCTCTCCCCAGACCCTGGCAACCAACATTCTGCCTTCTGTATCTGTGGCTCTGACTACTGTAGGTATCTCCCATAAGTGGAGTCACAGCAGTGTTTGTCTTTTCTGTGACTGGGCTTATTTCACTTAGGATAATATCCTTGAGCTTCACCCATGTTGTAGCAACTGTCAGAACTTCCTTCCTTTTATTTTTTTTTCTTTCTTTTTTTTTTTATTTTAAAATCTTTAATTCTTACATGCGTTCCCAAACATGAACCCCCCTCCCACCTCCCTCCCCATTCCTTCCTTTTAAAGGCTGAATAATATTCCATTATATATATCACATTTTAGGGACTTTCCTAGTGGTCCAATGGTTAAGACTCTGTGGTCCAGATGCAAGGGGCCTGGGTTCACTCCCTGATCAAGGGAACTAGATCCCACATGCCCCAATTAAAAGATTCCACATGCCGCGACTAAGACCTGGTACAACCAAATAAATAAATCTTTAAAATCAACAACAACAGTAAAACAATCGTTCAGTGATAAGACAGAGTCCTTGTCTCTCCTCAAGGGATATACCTAATGGTCTGACACATATCTTTGAGTTGTTCTGCAGAAACTAAGACATCCACTCAGGTAGAGGACGGTGACCACATGCTGACTAGAAGCATGTAGATTCCAGCTGGTTGCAACCAGAAGGCTGATTATTAAGATTCCTGAAACATCACCCTGCTACCTCATAACCAACCAGTTGGAGGAAAGTGCAGGAGCTGCACCCGTCGCCCCAGCTGTTGCCTTTAAAACCCTTGCCTGAAAGCCATTAGGGAGTTCAGGTCTTTTGAGCACAAGCTGTCTATTCTCCTTGCTTGATGCCCTGCAATAAATGCTGTACTTTCCCTCCACCACAACGCAGTGTCAACAGACTGGCTTTGCTGTGTGTTGGATGAGCAGAGAAATCTATCCAGTAGGGACACAACTTTAGCCCCACTCATATTCATGTTGAATGTGAGTACACACTGGTGAAGGCATGTTAGTTAGCTTTTCATGCCTTTATCCCCACCCTCCACTCGGTTTTGTTGTTGTTCAGTTGCTAAGTTGTGTCTGACCCTCTGCGACCCCATGAACTATAGCATGCCAGGTTTCCCTGTCCTTCACTATCTCCCAGAGTTTCGTTCATGTCCATTGAGTCGGTGACACCATCCAAACATCTCATGCTCTGTCGTCCCCTTCTCCTCCTGCTCTCAGCCTTTCCCAACATCAGATCTTTTCCAACGAGTCAGTTCTTCATATCAGGTGGTCAAAGTATTGGAGCTTCAGCATCAGTCCTTCCAATGAATATTCAGGGTTGATCTCCTTCAGGACTGATTGGTTTTATCTCCTTGCTCTCCAAGGGACTCTCAAGAGTCTTCTCCAGCACCGCAATGTGAAAGCATCAGTTCTTTGGCACTCAGCCTTCTTTATGACCCAACTGTCACATCTGTACATGACTACTGGAAAAAGCCATAGCTTTGACTATACAGACCTTCATTGGCAAAGCGATGTCTCTGCTTTTTAATACTGTTTAGGTTTGTCATAGCTTTTCTCCCAAGGAGCAGGCGTCTTTTAATTTCACGGCTGCAGTCATTGTCCACAATGATTTTGGAGCCCAAGAAGAGAAAATCTCACTACTTCCACTTTTCCCCTTCTATTTGCCATGAAGTGATGAGACCAGGTGTTTTTAGACAACCAACTTTTTTTAAAGATTTTTTTGGATGCGGGCCATTTTAAAAGTCTTTACTGAATTTGTTACAATATTCCTTCTGTTTTATATTTTGGTTTTCTGGTCACAAGACATGTGGGATCTCAGCTCCCTGACCAGGGATTAAACCCATGCCCCCTGCATTGGAAAGCAAAGTTTTAACCATGGACCACCAGGAAATTTCTGATAACCAATGTTTTAATTGTCAGCTCCAATTCTCTGTCAAACTAGTACTCCAAGGTGGGTATCTGTCTGCTCATTGTTGGCCATCATGGGCTCCAGAGTGAGTTCCTTGGTCTGAGGAGATGACAATTGGCCATCCATATTGATGCAATACTTTCTCTTCCAGCTCTTTCATAATGCTGCAAGCATTTTCATCTACCACCGAGTAAGCAAAGCCCAGTCCAGAATCAGAGTCTCTTCTTGTCAGGACCCACCTGCTGCCCCCAGGGTTACCAGCATCCCTCTGATTTACCGGCTATGTTTAGCACCTTCCCACCAGGGAAGTTGTCGCAACACTATCTGCGGTCTCTGGTCTCCTTTGCTGGTAGACAGAACAATCTTTTTGACATTTTATGCCTTAGAAGGTGTGATACAAAGGAGTCCCCAAATGGAGTCATCTTTGTTAGGTTCCCACATCAGCAAACCAAGACTTAATACATAACTAATTACAGTTTCAATCTTCCCCAGGAATTTAACCTTTAACCAGCCAAACTGGAATTTCCTGGTCAGCATTAGGAATAAATCTGCTGATAAACTCCTTCTGTTCCCCCTTAGAAGGATGACCTTGCCTAAAACAAGGCTTTTTCTGATGATAATTTCCTTTTTTCTGTTCCCTCTCTGACTTTGAAACCTTTTCTTATCTGCAGCTTGACGGAGCTCCTTTCTATTGCTAGATGACATGCTGACTGATTCATGAATTTTTTTCCATTTTAACCGTTTCTAATGAAAGCTATAGACAAGATGACTTTATTCCCGCATCTTCTCAGTTGTTTCTTCCTTATATTTACCCTTTTCTTTTGCCCCTTGGCAAGATTTGGCTTTATGTTCAAGGATCTTTGTGTGGTCCTTGCCAGTTTTAGACTGGTGATAACCACCTTGCTGGGCTGAATGCCCACATGGACAGTCCTGCCACTGGCCTTCCCCCACTGCATTGTTCAGTATAGATGTTGTATTTCTTCCTGTAAACCTGGACTACTTGGCCAATTTGCTGCCTTTTGTAGTGCCCTTCTATAGCCTGAACTTCATCATCCTTTCTGATGGGTGTGGATCGAATGTTGTGCTTCTGTCTCAGCTCTTAGAGAGAGAAGACATCATCTTCCTGAGAATGTGGGAAGGTGCACTGAAATGCCTTTTTCAGTTCTTACTTCTGTCAGAAGTCACGAAGGGATTGAACTTCATTTTGGCCATTTTAGTGAGGACTTAGAAGGGAAGAGACTCATAAATCACTTTATAAAGTCATTTAGATCTTTAAATTTTACTTGTTGGAATTTTTGTTATTGAACAGGCACAAAAACAGGTCTAGATTCAGCCCATCTCTGCATTGATACTGTGCCCTCACGTCCCCTCATTTCTGGATCCAGTGGCTATATCAAGAGGTCACATGGGGATATCTGCTTGTCAATTACAGTCACTTTCCAAGCTTGGAAAGTAGTTCTTCCAGTGGGCATAGACATATCCTGATTTAATGCATTCCTCCAATTTTCATAGGATCACACCCCTTATGTTGCTGCTGCTGCTGCTAAGTCGCTTCAGTCGTGTCCGACTGTGTGACCCCATAGACGGCAGCCCCCAGGCTCCCCCGTCCCTGGGATTCTCCAGGCAAGAACACTGGAGTGGGTTACCATTTCCTTCTCCAGTGCATGAAAGTGAAAAGTGAAAGTGAAGTTGCTCAGTCGTTTCTGACTCTTCACGACCTCATGGACTGCAGCCTACCAGGCTCCTCCGTCCATGGGATGTTCCAGGCAAGAGTACTGGAGTGGGGTGCCATTGCCTTCTCCCCACCTCTTAGGAACATCCCTTTAATAGTCCAGCTTTCCTTTAACCTACCACCTGACCAAATGGACAGGCCATTGACCACTGCCTATGAGGCATTAAAAACCCAAACGATGGTCCAGTGGCTAAGACTCTGTGCTCCCAGTGCAGGGGGCCTGGGTTCAATCCCTGGTCAGGGAACTAGATCTCACAGGCCACAACTAAGACCTGGCACAGCCAAATAAATAAATAAATATTTAAGAAAACAAAACAAAAACCCAAACATAGGGACTTTTAACATGGGTCAACTCCTCCATCACTGCCTGGAAAACAGCATGCAATTCAACATACCACACTGATCTCTTTTTACCTTCTTCAATCAGACTGGTAGCCTTCCAACAAGAATCTTGTCCATTTACCTTGGAATGGACACCCACAAACCAAAGAGCTCTTTGTCTGTCAGTGGAGGGCTGTGTATGGGGCACTGACCAAGCAACAGTGGAATCCATCAGCTCCTCACACAGTTTCAGAGTCAATCCTGGAGCAGGCGGGGTGGGGGAAAGTCTCCCTGCTGGTGAGTATCTATTTCTTCCTTGCATTCTCCCCCAAACTGAGACCCCAGATAAGCAACTTCCATTTCACTATGAAGCTATTCCAGATTGGGAAAGGAGTATCTCAAGGCTGTATATTGTCACCTTGCTTATTTAACTTACATGCAGAGTACATCATGCGAAATGCCAGGCTGGATGAAGCACAAGCTGAAATCAAGATTGCCAGAAAAAATATCAGTAATCTCAGATATGTAGAGACACCACCCTTGTGGAAGAAAGCAGAGAAGAACTAAAGAGCCTCTTGATGAAATTGAAAGAGGAGAGGGAAAAAGCTGGCTTAAAACTCAACATTCAAAAAACTAGGATCATGGCATCTGGTCCCATCACTTCATGGCAAATAGATGGGGAAACAATGGAAACAGTGGCAGACTTTATATTCTTCGGCTCCAAAATCACTGCAGATAGTGACAAAAGCCATGAAATCAAAAGACGCTTGCTCCTTGGATGAAAAGCTATGGCCAACTAGACAGCATATTAAAAGGCAGAGACATTACTTTGCCAACAAAGGTCCGTCTAGTCAAAGCTATGGTTTTTCCAGTGGTCGTGTATGGACATAAGAGTTGGACATAAAGAAAGCTCAGTGCTGAAGAATTGATGCTTTTGAACTGTGGTGTTGGAGAAGACTCTTGAGAGTCCCTTGGACTGCAAGGAGATCAAACCAGTCCATCCTAAAGGACATCAGTCCTGAATATTTATTGGAAGGACTGATGCTGTAGCTGAAGCTCCAATACTTTGGCCACCTGATGTGAAGAAGTGACTCATTGGAAAAGACCCTGATGCTGGGAAAGACTGAAGGCGGGAGGAGAAGGGAACGACAGAGGACGAGATGGTTGGATGGTATCACTGGCTCAGTGGACATGAGTTTGAGCAAGCTCTGGGAGTTGGTGATGGACAGGGAAGCCTGGCATGCTGCAGTCCATGGGGTCACAAAGAGTCGGACACGACTGAGCGACTGAACTGAGCAGAGGAAACTGTCCTGGGCACTGCCACGTTCATCAGATTGTTTTAACTCTCTAGGCCTAAGTCCCAGTAGGCATTGCTCATAGTGTTTTGCCATAAGCCCCAGCTAGTTTCCATGTAGGGTTATCTCACACAGGGCTATCATAGGGAGAATCCGTCCCCACCCACACTCTGGCTTCTGTTATACGATGTTTGGGCTCAGGGAATCTTCCCGGTTTCCATTTAGCATGTCCAATTAACATTGCTTGAAGGGAAGATTTACATGTCTTCTATTTTACATGATACTAGGTAGGGGAAATACTCCCATGAGATTCAACATGGGAATACCACCCTGGAATATAATCAAGTATAAGAAATGCAACTGGAAAGTTCCCTGGTGGTCCAGTGGTTAAAGATCCACCTTCGATTCGGGGGATGCTAGTTCAATCCCAGGTAGAGGAACTAAGATCCCACATGCGGGTCAACTAAACCTGCAAGCCAAAACTACAGGCCCTGAACACTCTGGAGGCCATAGGCCACAATCAGAGAAGCCTGCACACTTCAACAAAGATCTCATTTGTTGCAAGTAAGACCTGACACAGCCAGACACATACATTTTTTTTTTTTTAAACAAGAAGACTTCCCTGGTGGTCCAGCGGTTAAGACTTTACCTGCTAAGGCCGGGAACATGGGTTTGATCCCTGCTCTGGGAGGATCCCCCATGCTGTGGAGCAACTAAGTCCATGCGTCACAACTACGGAGCCCGTGCTCTAGAGCCTGTGAGCCGCAACTAGAGAGTGGCCACCACTCACTGCAACTAGAAAAAGCCTGGGGGCAGCAACAAAGACCCATCACAGCCAAAAATGAAAAAAAAAGTAATCACTATAAAGACTGTTCAAACCCACCAATTCTCCTACAAACTTCTACCCTACATTCCTTTTGTTTTATTATTATTGTACTTCACTGTGCATTGCAAATATTGGAAAGTTTTTTTTTTGTTTGGTTGGGTTTTTTTTTAACAAATTGAAGGTTTGTGGTAACCTTGTGTGGTATATGTTTATCGGCATCGTTTTCCCAACAGCATTTGCTCACTTTGTGTCTCTGCCTTACATTCCTAACTGCAGCCTCCATTAGGACTTCATCCACAATACTAGATCAGGAAAGCGCTCTCCTGCCAAAGATAGTATCCAGTGCCATAGAGGAAGACACAACTTCTTTATGTAAAGCCTGTTTCAGCATTCCAACTTGCATAATCCTATCAATCATTACATGCTTACATCTTCATCATCTAACTGCTGCCTGTGTAGGGGCTTCACCAACAGATTTGGCTTCCCTCTCAAGGAGCCCTGGAAACTTCTCCACCCTCTGACCATTTGGCCCAGTCTTGTGCCAAAGGCTTTTGGTCATCGGTGAGGGATTGAATCAAGGCCCTTTTGTCAATCTTTAACCTGATAAACCCATCAAACCACTGTACCAAGCAACGGTTGGTCAGGTTTCTCATCACCATTTCTGCAATCTGACTTTTGCCTTTTTCCCTCTTTTCTCTTCTCATTATTTAGAGAATACTTTGTTAGTTTCTGTAATCAAATCCATGTAGATAAGACCTTACATATTTAATACAGATGGAAAAATTTATGTTTAATGTTTCTAGGCCCGATGGCTGCTGACTTTTTCAATTTCTCCGAAATCTCCTAAGGATTTCCTTCTGCTGGGACGAGTCTTGTGACTCTCCCCTTTCTGTTTCCTCTTCATTTGTTTCCTATCAATATTTGCTTATTCATCTTAATTCTTAATAACCATTTAAAATTTTTCACTCTGTTGGGAAGTCCCTTGAATCTCCCCTTGGCCTCTTCTCATTCTCTTGTTAATTAACTTAATATTTTTATTACCATCTGTGAAACTGAGTCTTCCAAATTCCCTTACCAATTAATCGCTTAATGCAAAACTTTATTCCCCATTTCGTGCCCTCTAGGACTTAGTAGAGAACCTCAATTTTGTGCTAACTGAACACAAATCAGCCAGAGTCACATGACTAAAATTTGGCTGCCGTCGATAATGTCGTTCATGTACTTAAATTGCTATTGTAGATAAAATCATCAATGTACAAACTCCGGTTGTTTCTCTAGGGCAAGATAAGCTAACAGACTCCCAAGTCATATGGACCTCCTGACCAGAGAATCCTACACCAGAGACATCCCAACTTCCAAAGCTATGATTAAGAAGGGTCGCAAGGGCTCAGTGGTAAGAAACCTGCCACTGCAAGAGACCCGGGTTCGATCCCTGGTCTGAGAAGATCCCACATGCCATGGGGCAATCAAGCCAGGGCGCCACAACTGCTGAGCCTGTGCTTTAGAGCCTGGGAGCTGAAACTGCGGAGCCGTGTGCCTCAGTTCTTGAAACCCGCACTCTAGAGCGCCTGCTCCAAAACAAGAGGAGCCACCAAAATGAGAGGGCTTCACACACAACTAGAGAAAGTGAGTGTGTAGCAACCAAGACCCAACACGGCCAAAAATAAATAAATTTTTAAAATTATTTTTTAAAAAAGAGATATCATAAGAAATGATCAATCCCAGCCTCTTTGTTCCTTACATTAGGAAAAAACAAAACCAAACCAAACCTTTAATTCAAAGACCAGATTGGAGTAGGTCTGAGGCTTGTCTGTCATTCCCAAGCAATAAATCCTTACCTTGCTGCAAACGCCTGTTGTCACAGCTTGGCTTTCTGCGCTGTGGGTACCTGAGCCCTTTACTTGGTTGCATCTGTAAGACCTATGAGGGAAAGCTGAGACAGGAAATTCAATAAAGCTTCCCGCACTGTTTTTGGGTTTTGCAACAGTTGCGTTATATGGGGTGCCCATGTGAAAGGGTCCCTTCTAACCACAGCATTTACCATGACCTAGGTAATGGGCATGTTCATCAGGTAGATATCTCAGTCATCACAAAGCCCACCCCACATGGGTTACATTCATATATATCAGCTGCTTCATTTGGGGTGTTTGTTTGGCATCCATGGGCTTCCCAAGAGGCTCAGTGGTAAAGAATCTGCCTGCCAATACAGGAGATGCGGGTTTGATCCCGCCACAACTACTGAGCCTGTGCTCTAGAGCCCGGGAGCCGTAGCTACAGAGCCTACATGCCCTAGCGCTGGTGCTCCATAATAAGAGAAGCCACCACAGTGAGAAGCCCGAGTACCACACCTAGAGAAAGCCCGGGTGCAGCAACGAAGGCCCAACACAGCCAAAAATGAATGAATAAAACAGTAGTGACGGATCATGTAAGTTTAAGACTGCTTTGCTGGAACATTTTATAAGGAACCGCAAATGGACTTTAAAAAACTCTCGAGGTCAGGAAGGTCAAGACAAAGTCCAAGTAGTCCTTCGAGCTATCGGGTCACAGCTGAGCCTATACTGGGCCACAGCTGAGTCTATGCATCTCTCTCTCAAGTGTACTTATTTATTAGCTAAGCCTTTAGGTGTCTCAGAGCCACACAAGTACCTAAAAGGATATGCCACTTGGTTGGAGATCCGACAGTATTTAACAGCTTGCCTTACTGCATAAAAATTTTCTGGATGTTTTGGCAGGTGACCTACTGTCAAATTAACTCATTCTGTGACCATCTTATGTGTGTTCCTTGTGACATTGGGATCTTTGAGTTAGGCAGCAGGAAACTGCTTGATCCGTTCCCACCATTTTTTGCAACTTTTTGGCTTCTGAGATTCCCAGCAGTCTTTATCTCTTGTGCTCACTAACAGAAACTGACAGTAACTGAAGACCTAGAACTGTGGACACCACCAGTAGTCAAAAGATTAGGGACTGGTGGAGGGGACTTTCCTGGTGGTCCAGTGGTTAAGAATCTGCCTTCCAAGGCAGGGAGCACGGGTTCAACCCCTGATCAGGGAACTAAGATCCCACCTCCCAAGGGGCAACTAAGCCTGCTTGCTACAACTAGAAGACCCAGTATAGCCATTTTTTTTAAAGAAGGATTCTTAAAAAAAAAAAAAAAGATAGGGACTGGGGAAAGGGTTGAACTAGCAGTCTTCAAAGAATGGGGACTGCAAACAGATTCCAAACAAATGGGGAACTAAAGACTAAACTGCCAGCAGTTCCCAGCATGGAGTCTGATGTCAGAATGAAGGGCTAACTTTAGAAGGTACTGCAGGCTGGCCAACCCTGAGCCTCTTTTAATCTCTGGGAAATTCTGGAGCTGTTTGAGCCCAAGTGGCATCAAGGCTATGCCCCTTCTTGGGGGAGGGGCACTCATCCCTCCAACGCTGACCAGTTCATGTTCACGAGTTTCAGCATGCAGACATTTCATTCTCAACTCAATTCTGGAAATCTGGACTCAGATTCTCAGCTGTACCGCTTCCTTTCACCTGTGGAAATGAAGGTGACAGAGAGGCACAGAGAAGCTTATGCTGTGTGCTCCAAAGCCAGACTTTTAGAAAGGGAATTGGATTTCTAACATCAAGCTGGTGAGTTCAGAAGTTGCACTTCAAGTGACGGGGAGCCACTGAAGATGGATGAAGATGCGCGCCTGGCTCAGTACTGTATTTTAGAGAGGTCATCAGTGGTTAGCAGACAAACGGAGAGTGGAAACTGAGGCTCTTGTCCATGGATTTCTAGGTAGAAATTCCAAGTCAAGTCCTTAGGTTGCACAGCAGGGATCCTGTCCTGGGATTTCCAGTTGGAGCCTTGATAAGACCAATGCCCCCTCCCTGGCAAGGTGATTTGTGCAAACACACTGCATCCTCCCAAAGGCAGAAAGCGGCTGATCCCAGCTCCCCTTGCTTGGAATGCTTCTTCCCCATCAGGCCTGCCTGGGATGAGAGTAAGAAGGCCAGGGAACCTCTCAGGGCAGAGCAGATCCAAATGACAACAGGAGATAGTTTCTTTTTGTACAACTTGGTGGTCTCCTGTTTCATTTCCTAGGACAGTCTGTCCGTTTGCTCCCTTCGTTATTTCCTTGCACTGACGTTTGAAGAAGCCAGCCTGCTGAGGGAGGAAGGAGAAAGAAAATCGCTGGGGTCAGTGTAGGAACCCCACCTGAGGCTGCCCAGGCCCTTCTGGAGACCCAGTGACCAGCCTGGCCCCTCCCTGGGGGGCTGGTCTCACTTCTGCTCCACTCACTCCAAATTCTAGACCCTCAGAAGGGCTCCCCCAGACACCTCAGCTTGTCCCCTGAGTGGCCCCACCCAGAGAGTCACAAGTGAACAATACCACTGAGCCACAGAGTCACAGGCATGGTGCGTCCCGCTTGTGGGTCCCCTGCAAGCAAGTGTGACAACCCCAGTGCACACGCCAGCAAACAGGCTCCCAGCTTGCACCTGGCTGGGCTGAAGGGGTGTGGGACTGAAGGAGAGTGTGAAACCCTGGGCAGGAGGATGTCACCCAGGAGGCCTGTGGGTGGGACCAGCGGTAGGGGTGGGGGGACCCGGGTTAAGCCACCTGGGCCTGTTTCAAGTCACGAGTGCATAGATCTCACAAAAGCAGGGGTTTGTGTCTAGTGTTGATGACACGCAATAGGGGCCCAATAACTCTTAGCTGAATGACAAGTGAATTTACAGAAAGTCATCACAGCACCCTGCCTGGAACATAGCAGCTGCTAGGAAGGTATTTGTTGAAGGAAGGTGTCTGCTCAAGCCTCTGACTTGACTCCTTAGCCTCACACACCATGTGCGCCCCTCCCTGGGCAGCACAAAAGCCCTTTTCCTTTCGCCCAACTTTTCCCTGATCCCCAACCTCTGCAACGAGCAGGTCATCTCCTTCTGATGGTTATAAATGCCCCACAGGGTGTCAATCTGTTCTTGGGATGAGGAATCATCCTGCCCGGATGCCAAGGGTTAAGCCCAAAGCCACGGACCTGTCAATGTGTAGCTGAAGCCTCCCCACCTCCATGACAGGAGGCCCAGGGACCCCCTCTCTGCCTCCTTGGAAACTCACACAGCCTCAGGACACAGAACCTTGGGGAGGCCCCTGATGAGATCTTGCCTTGTATCAGGGTAACACTGCTCCCCCAATAAGGCTGTAAGAACCCTGAAAACAAGGTCACACCTCATGTGTCTTAGGGGACCTGGGACAATCTTGAGGCTTTTTAAACAACACTGATCTATTAATTTGACTGAACCAGGTCTAAGTTGCAGAAGGTGAGCTTTTTTTTGTGGCATGTGTGATCTAGTTCCCTGACCAGGGATCCAACCCGGGTTCTCTGCATCAGGACACAGTGTCTTAGCCACTGGACCACCAGGGAAGTCTAATCTTGAGGCTTTTAAGAAAGGCTTCTGAGAACTCCAGCCTCTAATAAATGTAGGATGTGGTGCAGAGGTTAAAGCATCTGCTTGCAATGTGGGAGATCTGGGTTCGATTCCTGGGTTGGGAAGATCCCCTGGAAAAGGAAATGGCAAACCCACTCCAGTATTCTTGCCTGGAGAATTCCATGGATGGAGGAGCTTGGTGGGCTACAGTCCACGGGTAGCAAAGAGTTGGACACGACTGAGCGACTTCACTTTCACTTTCTATTGACAATAATTTCACAATTATTATTATCATCAATAGCCCACAATAAGCGCTCGATTGATAAGTGCTCCTAGTAGTGTCCTCTACCAACTGAGAGGGTGGCGATAAAACTTAAACTTGGCCGATGTTCAGCTCCTACGGAGAGAAAGAATTCCCCACGCCCCACAGCGAAATGGGCGAGGACCCCTTGGAGGTCATGGTGTGGCACCTGCTGATCACAGTGTAGACGGCATACTTCACGGGCAGCTCCAGCTGGAAGGTGGCTTGGGGCTGTTATTCTCACCGGAAGAAGACGAGGATCCCAGCTGGCAAGTTCCCCAGGGGAGGAGACTGAGAGGGAGCGGGCGCTGCCCTGGGCCTGGCCCAGCTCACCTGCTCACATTGGCGGCAAGAAGCAGCTTGTCTCCCAGGGTGGCTGTGAGAGGGATGTGAAAGGTGACCGTGAAGGTGATCTGGGGAGGAGGCAGAAATGGGAGGAGGTCATCAAGGAGTGGGACCGCGTGGGGGCCGGGGAGGAGCAGTGGGCAGAAGCGAGGTGGACCTGGGCCACATTTACTTTTATTTCATTCCAATCTTAGCCAGTCCTGACCACACATAAAATCTCTTTTCAAAGATTTCTTTTTCATAAATCTTTCTTTTTTTTTACTCAAAACACACATCCTACTTTTCTTGCATACAGAGATGTTTTCTTTATTGCTTCTTTTAGCTTTAATCACATATATTAGAATTTCTAACCTTTACAAATCTTTAATTTTTACTGAAAATGAAAAAGTAAGCAATCGTGAACTGTCTTCTCCATTAGCATTTTGTGGATTGGCGGACTTATAAATACTTTTTTATAATTTCTAGAAACAGGTGCTTTCTCATAGAAAAGTTCTCAGCATGGCATCCAAATATCATAAGTTTTTATGTAAAAGGAAGCCAAAAGTATATAAACCAGTGTTCAATAATCAGTGTTTCAGAATTTTATCTTATTTGAGAATGATCTAGTCAATGACTAGCCATCACTTAGAGTTTCCCAGGTGGCACTAGTGTTAAGAACCCACCTGCCAATTCAGGAGCCATAGGAGTTCCATCTTTGAACTAGGAAGATCCTCTTGAAGAAGGCAAGGCAACCCACTCTAGTGTTCTTGCCTGGAGAATCCCATAGACAGAGGAGCCTGGTGGGCTATAGTCCATAGGGTTATAAAGAGTGAGACGCGACTGAAGCGATTTTGCATGCATCCATCATTTGATTTAACTTAGCATATCTTTAAGGTTTCAGGTTACCATAAAGATTTGGGGAAACTATTTTAAAAGTTCACCTAGAAACTTTTTGTCTGACAATCATTTAGCTCATTTGTTTAGATTATCCATGTAAATATTGTCGTACCAAGTTATTTTTCTTGCTGACAAATTTTGTGACAGAGAAACATGAACTTTTTTGATTAATAAATCCAGTTGAAATAAAAGTTGTATGTCTACATGATACATGTTGATCATTGTTGATCGCTCTAAAGCCATGTTTGTTTTAATTTAACCAAAAACCATAAACCAGCTTTTATTTATTCAAGATTAATCCCAGATCATGTAAACTCGAAAGTCATTTGGGCAAGTTTCTGTTAAATTTAAACTCATGTTAGTGCTTGTTTGTTTTTAAACCAATTAAATAGAGCTCTTTTACAAATTAATTTTAGTAATACCAACTGCAGGCGAAAAATAGCATATATCTACAACACATATACATAGATATTTATGAACACACAGACATGCAAAAAGAGATCTTGCAGTTTCAGTTTAATATTTTAGTCAAGAAACAGGCATAAGAATATAAAATGTACTAGTTATAAAACAAGTGAGATCTAAGTCATTTTTCTATCAGATAGAGTAAGTTAAGATTACCAGCTGAGATGACTAAAGCCTTTCAATAGTATCTGTGGAGAAACACTTAAAAGATTTTTTTATTACCTCTTTTTCATTCTGTTCTCTTTCTGATAAGAAGTTTCTTCCCAGTTTTTATTTCAAAGAATTGGCTATCTGGTCCTAGAGAAAATGGGGCCGAAAATTTATATTACAAAGGCATAGAAAAAACGTCCAAGTTTTCTTCAAGAAATCTTGGGATTTATTTCCCTGTTATCAAAGTCCTAGAGTAATTATTATTTAAACGTTCCTTCTTTTCTTAAGTGTAGGACACATTCTGTCTCCAGTGTCCCAATCTTCCACCGTATTTGTAAGCATTTAAAGATGACAGACTTCCCTGATGGTCCAGTGATTAAGACTCCACACTTCCACTGCAGGGGGTGCACGTTCAGTCCCTGGCCCAGGAATTAAAATCCCATGGACCACTCAGTACTGCCAAAAGGTCTAAAAAATTAAAAATAAATAAATGAAAATGAAAAAGAAGACTTTGAGGGATGGTAAAGTTTTCTAGAGTTGCATTCACAGTTTTATAAAGATGTGTAAGATAAAGACAGCTTCTTTCACTTATCAAGGATTTAGCTCAGGCGGTAAAGAGTCTGCCTGCAATGTAGGAGACCAGGGTTCGATGCCTGGGTTGGGAAGATCCCTTGGAGAAGGAAATGGTAACCCACTCCAGTATTCTTGGCTGGAGAATTCCATGCACAGAGGAGCCTGGTGGGCTACAGTCCATGGGGTCACAAAGAGTCAGATACGACTGAGTGACAAACACTTCACTTCACTTAAATGACATCATAGCTTGATAAGCCCACCTAACTACATTATCCCCGACTTGCTCTACTCCCTCTGGCTATATAGCTTTATTTTAGTTTAGGGGACAAGGCCTAAAAAAAATTCCTATCAGCTTCTGAATATCAGCTTCCAATCTCTGGCAATTTTGAAAACATATTACTTTTCATTTTAGTTCCCACTTGGCTGTTTAAGAGAATAACGTAGCAGAAAAATCTCAGGGTCTCATCAACTCTGGATAGGAGCCCTCCTTCAACACCATTAGCTTGGTGGATTTTTGCTTATGGCCTTGTAGTCTCTTCAGAATGGAAAGACAATTCAGATAGAGGATTAGAATGAGATAGCAAATTAAAGGAGGAAAGGGACTCCCCTAGATGGTCCAGTGCTTGAGACTCCATGCTTCCACTGCAGGGGACACAGGTTAGATCACTGGTCAGGGAACTAAGATCCCACCTGCCACTTGGCCAAAAGAAAAAAAAATTAAAGGAGGGGAAAGGGGAGCAGTAGGATCCATCTCATAATCTTTTAAGTACATCTCATTTCTTCGATATTTTATTAGTTTCTTGCAACAAAACTTTCAAGGAAGCTATTTGAGGACTTCAAAGTATTCTTCTGGGAGCGTCTGTATACCAATTAAAATAGGTATTATATTCTATTTGATTTAAGAACTATTACTTTTTTTTAAAACACAGTTTTTAAAGGTTGCCTTCCATTTACAACTATTACAAAATATTGACTCTATTCCCTGCTGTTGTAAAATACATTCTCGCAGCCTTATAGCTAGTAGTTTATACCTCCCACTCTGCCACCCTTGTATTGCCATTCCCATGTCCCCCACGCTGGTAACCATTAGTTTGTTCTCTGTATCTGGAGTTTTACCCTCATTTGTAGCTAGTCTTGCTTGAGCAGAAGGCTAGTGTGGTCAGCTGACTTGTGTGGTCAGTTGCTCAGTCATGTCTGATTCTTTGCAATCCCATGGACTGTAGCCCACCAGGCTCCTCTGTCCATGGGATTGTCCAGGCAAGAATACTGGAGTGTGTTGCTGTTTTCTCCTCCAGGGGATCTTTCCCACCCAGGGATGGAACTCATGTCTCTCGAGTCCCCTGCATTGGCAGGCAGATTCTTTACCACTGAGCCACCATTTCATTACATAGACATGATGGATTAAATCATTAGCCATTGGTGACTGAACTCAACCTCCAGCTCTTCTCCCCTCTTGAAGCTGAAAGATGGGGCTGGAAGTTCCAAACATATAATCACGTGGTTGGCTCCACTGGCTACCAGCCCCCATATTTAGTTGCTTTCCAAAAGATGCCTCAGTAACATAACTATCTTTATCTCTCACTATCTTAGCACCCACAGCATCAGGCCTGGCAGAAAGTACTTCCATGGCAACGTGTGGGTGGCAGCTCAAACAAATACTTGACTATCTTTTTGCCAGTTGCCCTAATTGTTGTTTAACACTGAGTGAAAAACAAAAGACTTCTGCTGATACAAGTGAGAATACAATTGAAGCAAAATTGGAAATTTTACAGTTGTTGGAACAGTCAATTAACCTCAAGCCTTGCTTGTGAAGAGAAGTCAGAAATTAAAGGTGACATATAAAATGTGATACATTCAAGAATGTTTCTAAAACATGAGGTGTGGTGAAGGTAGGGGAAATGAAGAGAACTTTAGATTTTTGGATTGAGCAGAATTGTCAAAAAGTCATCTTTGGACTTCCTTGGTGGTTCAGTGGTTAGGAATCTGCCTGCCCATGCAGAGGACGCAGGTTCGATCCTTGGTCCCAGAAGACTTCACAGGCTGTGCAGGGCAAATAACGACAGCGCCTGCACATGCTCTGCAGCAAGTCACCGAAATGAAAAGCCTGCCCACGGCACCTAGAAAAACCCTCGAGCAGCAACGAAGACTCAGTACAGGCAAAAATAAATAAATAAATTCATTCGAAAAACTTAAAAAAAAAAATTAAATTATTTTTGTGGTTCCAAACACAGAGAGAAGTTCCCAGATCTGCAGAAGTGATGACGGGGAGCTGTTTATTACTGACCCCTCAGCACAAGAGGGAGAAGGCTATTGCTCAACTTGGCCTTGACCATCTTTGTAGGAAGTAAGTAAGTCAAGCCTCAAAGTCAGCACTCATGATCTTCAGCCCCATTCCCGACAAGGGCATCACCAATGCCCTTCTCAGCATCTAATTAATTTCTTCTGACTGTTAAATGTCAGCTCGAGTAAATAAAGCTAATATTTTGTTTTGAAAACTATTTGATATTGTCTCTACAGGATTCCTCATATCCCTGGGGGTTCTGTTCCAAGACCCCCCATGGTTGCCTGCAACCTTGTAGAGTTCTGAGTTACCTGTATTATAAGCTTTTCCTACACTTACATACTTGTTGGGCTTCCCTGGTAGTTCAGATGGTAAAGAATCCACCTGCAATGCGGGAGACCTGGGTTCTGTCCCTGGGGTGGGAAGATTCCCTGGAGAAGGGAGCGACTACCCACTCCAGTATTTTTGCCTGGAGAATCCAATGGACAGGGCAGCCTGGCAGACTACAGTCCATTGGGTCGCAAAGAGTCAGACGCTGACAGACTTTCACTTTCACTTTACGTACCTGCGATACAGTTTAATTTATAAATTAGGCCCAGTAAGAGATTAACAATGTTTCCCCTACTATATAGACAGGACCTCATCAGTCTTGTGCCCAGTGTTTATGGGGGTCTGTCCAAACATTAGATTTTTAATCTTTGATAGTATGATATTACAAAGAAATTGCTTTTCTTCTGTTATTGTTGAGCTCAGGCATCTTAACATAGGCTTAAACTGCACTAGTCATTTGTGTTATTTCATTTTCTTCTGTTTTTTTTTTTCCATTTTTCTTGGAATAGCAATATCTTTGTTACTGGTTTCTAAAAACTCATTTATTTATTTTTAGATTTTTTTAATTTGGATCATTTTCTAAGTCTTTATTGGATTTGTTACAATATTATTTATGTTTTATACTTTGGTTTTTTGGCAGCGAGCCATGTGGGATCTTAGCTCCCCGACTAGGGATCGAACCCTCACCCCCTTCATTGGCAGGCAAAGTCTTAACCACTGGACCACCAGAGAAGTCCCATAAGTCCCACTTATGACTGAGGATGTTAACCATTTGTCTTGCAATGCAAATGAAATACTGTACTTTATTGCCATCCAAACAGAGGTTAACAACAGTAACTAATAATAAAACAGAACAATTTTAAGTTTACTGTAATAAAAATTATGTGAATATGGTCTCCCTCCCTCTCTCAAAATACCTTATTATTAAGATTTAATGCCTTATATTCCCAGTGATAATGTTTACTGCAATGTCACTTATCCTGCAAAGGTGAGTGTAACTTCTTTATTGTGGCTTATACTTTTCATCTTCATGATCACTTTTGTCCCATATTAATGCTTTGTCTTAGAACTTCCCTGCAGCTCACATGATAAAGAATCTGCTTGCAATGCCAGGATACCTGGGTTCGATCCCTGGGTCAGGAAGATCCTCTGCAGAGGGAATGGCAACCCACTCCAGTATTCTTGCCTGGAGAATCCCATGTACAGAGAAGCCTGGTGGGCTACAGTCCCCAGGCTCACAAAGAGCTGGACACGACTGAGGCACACGGTGCTTTCTCCTGCGGTAACAGAACTTATATTTGTTTGTTTCCACTTACCAATTTCTTTCCTATAAGTCTTTTGGAGTAATTTTATTTGGAACATAGCTTTTATAAAGAAAACATAATGGTAAAGCAATTTTTAAAATTCTATTTATTTATTTAATTTATTTGGCTGCACCAGGTCTTTAGTTGTGGCATGTGGGATCCAGTTCCCTGACCAGGGATTAAACCCGGGCCACTTGCATTGGGAGCATTGGAGTCTTAGCCACCGGACCACCAGGGAAGACCCTAATTGCAGAGTTTTTCAAAAGCCTTTTCCATCTTAACTAGGGACTTACCATGCACCATGGCCGTAATTTTTGCAGTTGGAGGTGCAACAACAAAACTAACACAGATTTTTTTTTCTTTTTTCACAATTTCACAGGTAGAAGAGGTGTACTTGTTGTAGGTTTTAGCAGCCTCAGCATATGATTTTTTTTTTCCTCTTTTACTTAGTCAAGAATGTTCACCTTTTCACTTAAAAAGTGCTTTACAGCTTCTCTTTGGCACATCTGAATTGCCAGTGTCACTCCTCTTGCACAATGGGGCCATTTTTAGTAAAAAAAAGGTCATTTGAACCCAAGCCCTGGGATACCTCATCAATCTGATAACCGAGCTGGCTACTATTAGTAAGTGACTAATGGGCAAGATACGCTGGACCACTGATGATTCACGTCCTTTGCGGGTTGCGGTAGATGATAGGAGAAAAGGGTGCAATTTCAAACATAAGAATTATTTCTAAAATTTCTTATTTCCTATTTTCTTGGAAATCGAACCAAAGGTAAGGGATGTACTACTGTACTTGACATTCAGTCTACATTTTAAGTGCTTCAAATGCCTGTCAAATATATACATGAGATAGTACGCCCCAGTTAGGGATTTTTGTCACGTATTTTAACCTTCTAGGTCTCCTCCTGGGCTTTTACACATTGTACCTTTTGAGAGATATTCATTTATTGTGGAATATTAAAGACACACACAGGGAGTTCCCTGGTGACCTAGTGGTTAGGATTTGGTACTTTCTTTGCAGAAGCATGAGTTCAGTTCCTGGATGGGGAACACAGCCTGGCCAAAATACAAACACACGCACACACATGCAGATTCGGTTACCAAAGGGGAAAGGAGGGGAAGCAATAAAATTAAGAGTTCAGGATTAACATATACACCCTACTATATATAATATAGCTAACCAACCAACAAAGACCTATAGAGAACTATAGTCAATATTTCATAATAACTTATAAGGAAAAAAGAACTTAAAAAAATAGATATCTGTGTATGTATAACTGAATCATTTTGCTATACCTGAAAGTAACATAATATTGTAGATCAACTATACTTCAATGAAAACACACCAGACAGGGAGAGAAACCTACAGAGAAAATAACAACCACCCATGTATTTAACCCTCCCCAGTATGGGGTCGCACAGAGTCAGACATGACTGAAGCGAGTTAGCAGCAGCAGCAGCAGCAGTAGCAGTGAAACAGATGTTAAAATTTTGTGTGCTGAATGTTAAATTTAACACGTTAGACATCCCCACCCCTCGAGAGGCCATTGCTCTTCTGATTTCCAGCTTCCTAGATTAATGTCACCTGTTCCTACGAAAGGATTCATATTATACAGTTCTGGTGTCTGTCTTCTTCCACTTATGACAAAGTTGAAATCCATCCACGTTGTTACCCATATCTTTGGTCTGCTCTCTTTTATTGCTGACTAGTTAGTGCTCTGTAGGAATTTACCAGTTTAGTTGTCCATTCTCCTCTTGCTGGGCTCTGCTTCTTTATTCTTTAAAAAAAAAAAATTTTTTTAAGTCTTTTTTAGCCGTGCCACCTAGCATGTGGGATCTTGGTTCATCAACCAGGGATCAAGTCCTCACTCCCTGCATTTGAAGTGTGAAGTCTTAACCACTGGACCACAGGGAAGTCCCTGGGCTCTGATTCTTTAAACAACACCCTCAGCCATGCTCCAGCCCCCCCAAGTACCCAGGCAGTGGTCTGCTCCTCTCCAGGCTCATGTCCATGCAGGGGGCCTTCTGCGGCCTTCTGTCCTGCCTCTTCCACTCGTATGCAGCCTGATTCCTGAGGCCCCAGAGAGCTCCCAGGACCCTGGGCATCAAGCAGGTCTCAAGGGCCAGGGGAGGGTGGTCTGGGGCAGCCAGGGAAGCCAACTCCCTGGACGTAGAATGGAAAGGAGTATGGGGGCTTTTCCCCAAGGTGTCTTGCCCCCGCCTTTCTATAAATAACGAAGTACTTCCTCACCGAGCCTTCCTCCTGCCACGTCAAGCCCTGACTCGTTATTTTAACTCCCCCGGAGACACTGAGCACCCTCCAGTGCTCTGCTGCCCGGCCCTCCTCTTTTTCTCTGATGAGCTGCTTGGGGATGGCCTTTGCAGTTGTGCTGTTCCTGACTGGTGAGTGGGGGTCCTCGGGGCTGTGAGAAGCCTTCTGTGGGTTGGGGGAGCGGTGGTCTCTGCCTGGTAGGGCAGGCAGGAGGAGCTGAAGGAAAAGGAGAGGACTCCTGTCCAGTCTGGTGTAGTGGAAGGAATGGCCTGGAATCTGGGGAGGGGCAGGAGCTGGGCAAAGCTGAGGGACGTGGGTTCACGGGTTATGCTTGGGTGGAAGGTGAGCTGCTCTCCAGGTTGCCCATGGTTTCTCTCTCCCTTCCTTTCCTGGGGGCCCTGGGGTGGGTGCTGGGAGTGAGGGGCGTCTGCCCCAGGGCCCCTGGGAGGGGAGGCCACACCATCCACAAGAGATGGGAAGACTTTAGTTTAGACAGCACTTCCTTGGTCCTGCACATCTCCTGAGTCTTTCCAGCTTCTCTTGAGAAATGGGAAGGTCTGGCTGCTCTGGGTACCAGAGTCTGGGAATGGATGCCGCCTTTACCCCCTGGGGCTCAGACCCGCCCACTTCACTCTTTGATGTCACCTGCCTGGCCCCTGAGGCATCTGGGTCTGAGTCTCTCGGTATCCTCTACCTGTCAGATCACAGGGGCTGCTTCCAGACTAGAAATAGAATCAATCTTTGTGAGAAAGATGTCAGACGTGAGGTTCCCTTGCATGTGGACCCAGTAAGGACCAGCACCCTAAACATCTGGCCTCTGCCCAGAGCCCCAGGGTTCAGGTGTCTGGACCCTCCTTGTCACTGCCTGGCCTGATGCCTGGTCTCCTTAAAGCTTTCCTACTCTTGGAGTTGAAGTCAGCTCCTCCATCCAGAGACAACCAGGCTTCTAGGAGGGATGGAGAGGAAAGGTGATTGGTTGGGAGAGAAGGGATTGGGAAAAGCTCTTGAAATGTAAAGTGTCTTCCCCTGGGGCTCTCTAGCTTAGCCACTGGGATGAGTCAAGAATCGGGAGAGTGAGTTGGAATCCTGGTTGTGCCAGTGACCAGCTGTGTGGTTCAGAGTCAGTCAGTAAATGCTAAAGTCACCTGCTAAGGGCTGGGCACTGTTCCAGGCACCAAGACAAGGCAGGTGGCGCTGTCCTTGTCCTCCTAGAGCCTGGCACCAGGAACGAGGACACGGAGAATACAAAATGACAAGTAATAAATCACAGAATTCCAAGTCTGTTTCCCAAGCCTAATGGGAAGATGCAGTAGGACAGTTTTAAGTGGGATGACCACACGCCCTAGTTCTCCTGGAGCCAGTACCAATGTTCCTGGTGTAATTATTAATGGTGCCTCCTCCCCTCTTGGAAGGTCCAAGTTTAGACAATAAATTGTACGGTCACTTTATCTTTAAGGGATATTCCTGCTCTATCTAACCTATCAGGAGGTGACTGGCCTAATTTCAGACTGTGGGTGAGGGGCATTTCTCTGGATGGTTGCCCTCTGTATTGTGATTAGACTATTTTTAAGGGAGGAGGAGACATGGGAACCACACAGGTGGCAATAATAAGAATGCCTTTCTCCTGGGCAGATGGGGAAGCAAGGCTGAGCCTGGTGGGTGTCATGACCCTGAGAAGTCAGGGGTTCAAAGGAGAAGGGGCTTCTCTGACTGTTCTCCCCACCTTCCCATATTCCTCAGGCCTGGCTTCTTATCATGGATTCAACTTGGATGTGGAGGAGCCCCTGGTCTTCCGAGAGGACATAGCCAGCTTTGGCCAGAGCGTGGTCCAGTTTAACAGATCTAGGTAGGCCCCGCCCACTTTCCCAAACTCCGCCCCCTTGGCCTGCAGGCTGACATTCTGATTGCTACCACCTGGAGGAAGGGCAGCATGGGCTACAAACCTGTCCACCACACCTGCATGAGGCGGGCAAGGTTAGGGTCTGCTGTACCTGGCTTGCCCAGCCTCTAAGGATCTGTGCTGTATTCCTGGTGTATGAAGGAGTGTGACACTAAATAGCAAATAGGAAACACCAGGACAGCAGAGAGGGAGGGCCTGTAGAAGAAAGGGAGATAAAATCTTTTTTCCAAGAACAGGAGGGAGGCCTCATAATTTTATTTTGCATTGGGATCGGCAAATTATGTATCCACACTGCCTCCAGAAGGGCACATTCTTGGGTCCCAGAGACCGGGACCCAAGGAGTTGAAGTCACAGTGTGATGCAAGCATAACCAAAGTCTGGAAGCCACAGGAAGGGAGACATCAAACCCAGGAGAGAACTCCAGGAGGACTTCACGGAGGCAGTGGCACTGGCAATGACCCTGAGAGCACAGGAAGTTTCAGTTAGCCAAGACGGAGCACACAGAGGTCACTGAGTCCCAAATGTACATCCCTTCCTTCTCCCTCGACTGGCAGGCTGAGGACATGGAAGCAGACGTCAGGCCCTAGAGTTTTATTTTCTTTGTTTTGAAATATAACACAGAGATTGATATGCACAAATCTAGAAGGTCCAACTCAATAAATTTTTCACATATGTGTATCCAGGTAACAACCACCTAGAACAAGATGTAGAATCTCTCCAGCACTTCCCCCCACTGGCTTCCCTGGAGCCCCGCAAGACCACACAACACCCAACAAATCCAACAGCTTCTGTCCCACTTACCGTCAATTTGTGTTCAGGCCCTATTTTTTTCAAAAATGAAACTCTTGATTGTCTGCTGTTCACCAGTGCTTTAGTCCATGGGGTCGCAAAGAGTCGGACACAACTGAGTGACTTTCCAACCAAGTATATAATATATATTGGATGTCATTCTGATTGCTACAAAGCTACTGTTTTTCCTGGTTTCTGCTGAGTGATAATGAAAAGATTGAGCTGACATGTAGGGAATGGGTTGGGGTAAAAAAAAAAAAAGAACCCTTGTAGGTCAATAGTTTAAGACTAAAAGTTTATTTACCCGATTGTGCCAGAAGACACCAAATGGCTACATCTCCAACCACCTGATTCAGTGTCATCCTCAAGTCTTAGACAAACAAGGATTTCAGGTTTCCATAAGGGAATGGTCCTCTAGAATGAATCTTTAAAGGCCATTTCAACAAATCTTGCATGGCTAATCAGTTAAAATATATTAGTATTTGTCTAGTTCCCTCACCTGAATAGCGAGCTTGTTGGTAATGAGAACATTTTTCTCAACGAGAAATGAAAAAATTCTCCCCTCTCAAGGTGTTTTGCAAATAAACAGTTGCATTTATAAATGAATAGAAATGATATGAAGCAGTTTCTGATACAGCTGCTTTAAATTAAATTGTTTATCATATTTAAATTATCCAATTTGGGAATTTCCTTGTGGTCCAGTGGCTAAGACTTTCATGCTCCCAATGCAGGGGGCCCAGGTTCAATCCCTGATCAGGGAACTAGATCCCACATTGCTGCAACAAAGACCCGGAGCAGCTGCATAAATAAATAAAATTGTAATTATAAATAAATAAATAGTCCAATTAATTACAGAATTATCTATTGGCTTCAGAACATTTTTCCATTTAACTTGAGGTGACCTATTTCTTGGAATAATGGCTCTCTCAGAATGAGGGCTCTTAGGAGACAAACTACACTGACTTGTGGTTGGGAAATGCTATTTTTTGTTCTGAATAGTTTTATTCTGAGTGAATGTTAAAACACGCACACACAATCTCCAAAACTATTTGCATATACAAATACACGTATATTTATATACGCACACATGTACCCAAACAGACAAACAGAAAGCCCAGCATGGCCTTTCAGCCTCTGTGGGTTAGACTCAGGCCCTGATTTTGAGTAGCCTCACACAGGCCAAGGCCAAGGGCTCCCATCGTGAAATCTCACTTCCCCATGACACTTCTTCACCCAAAGCGCCCCATGCCCCCACCCTTCCTGCGACTGTCTGTCCTGGTTGTACCTCCAGACTCGTGGTGGGAGCCCCCTTGGAGGTGGTCACAGTCAACAAAACAGGACGTTTGTACGACTGCATGCCTGCCACCCGTCAGTGTCAGCCCATCTCGCTGAACAGTGAGTGACTCACCCCAGGGATTGGGTCCTTCAACCTCCTACACAGGACTGCCCCCTCCTCAGCCTCCAGCCCGGACTGTCCCCCCAAGTGAAGGTGTACCCATGGGTGTAACCCTGTGTGTCTGCCCTCTCAGCCCCCTCAGAGGCTGTGGACATGTCCCTGGGCCTGTCCCTGGCGGCCTCCACCCATCTCTCCCAGCTGTTGGTGAGTGTTTCTGGGTCCCTGGAGGGTCTTGAGGGAGAAAGAGGTTGACGGGGTTGAGGGAGAGGAGGCTGGGGCGGAGGGAAAAGGAGGGGGAGTGTTCTGGGGGCCCCCTCACCCACACGGGCCTCTGCCCCCAGGCCTGCGGCCCGACTGTGCACAAAGCCTGTGGGGATAACATGTACATAAAAGGCACTTGCCTCCTGCTGGGCTCCCACCTGCAGGTCATCCGGACCATCCCCACTGCCCTACCAGGTAGGTCCCCCAGAGACACCAGTTCTGGGTGGAGCGCGTACTGGAACCACTCATGCGAGCAGAGCATGAAACTTGGGTCCCCACCTTCTGGGTCTTTGTTTTCCTGGGCCTCTTGTGCCCCAAGCCCCCTCCCAGAGGGCTCGGCAAGCTCAGCAGGGGCTGGCGGCACAGTCTGGCCCAACAGGAAGTGTAGTCACAGCAGGACCCCCTAGGCTGGGGAGCTGTGATGACTGACGGGGCAGGAAGGAGCCTCGGGGTGCTGCTGCAGGAGGCATGAGGGTCCCACATCAGCCAACAGGTGTTGGGGTGCCTCCTGGTTTCCAGAGGAAGGGTTTTGGGTGGTGAAAACGTGAGGTGAGGACCATAGATCCAAGAATCCAAGAGGGAGGCAGTCCTGGGGCATTCTGCTAGTCTGCCAAGATACCCCCAAACTCACACTTCCCCTTACAAGGGCAGAAAAGGACCGGAACATGGCGAGTGTGAGGCACAGTTTTGCCAGCACTGATGTCTCCCGCAGAGAATGGTGCCTAGGCGGGCCCTGCAGCTGTCTCTCTCTCTGAGAGTCAGTCTTTTTTTTTTTTTTTCTTTCTTTCTTTCCTCTTTTTTTTTTTTTGGTTTTCTTTTTAAAAAATTTATGGCTGTGCTGAGTCTTCATTGCTGCACACAGACTTTCTCTAGTTGTGATGAGCAGGGGCTACTTCTCTAGCTGCAGTGGGAGGGCTTCTCACTGTGGGGGCTTCTCTTGTTTCAGAGCACGTGCTCTAGAGCACACACGGGCTCAGTAGTTGCAGCTCCCAGGCTCTAGAGCGTATGAGCTTCACTAGTTGTGGTGTATGGGCTTAACTGCTCCGAGGCATGTGGAATCTTCCCAGACCAGGGATCGAACTCAAGTATCCTATATTTCAAGGCAGATTCTTAACCATTGGGCCACCAGCAAAGTCCTCTGAGGGTCAGTCTTTACAAGTTCATCTTCTGTGTCCTTGGGCAAGTGGCTACATTCCCTGGGCCTCAGTTTCCTCATTGGTAAAATGGAACTCAATAATTGAGGTGGTTATTGGGATTTAAAAGATTTAATATACGTGTCTAAGTGCTTAGACTCCAGCCTGGCATGTGTATGTGATTGCCTTTATGACTAATTTTCTAACTGAAGACTATCTGTTTGGACCAGGAGGAAGGCACAGGAGGGAGATAAACAACCCCGTGTGTGGCATCAAAGGAAACAATGGGCCCCCAGGGAGAGCCAGGGACCGCACAAGGCACATGTTTTGTTGTTGTTGTTTACTTATCTGTTTATTCATGGCTGTAGTGGGTCTTCATTGCTACACAGGCTTTCTCTAGCTGCAGTGAGTAGGGGTCACTCTCTAGTTGTGGTGTGTGGGCTTCTCCCTGCAGTGACTTCTCTTGTTGCGGAGCACGGGCTGTAGAGCTTGGGCTCAGTAGCTGTGGCACACAGGCTTAGTTGCCCCACAGCATGTGGGTCTTACTGCCCTGACCAGGGATCAAACCCATGTTCCCTGCATTGGCAGGCAGATTCTTAACCATTGGACCACCAGGGGAGTCCCAAGGCATATGTTTTGGCCCAGAGAAAATACGAACCCAGACTTCGTGGGCTTTTAGCCAGAAGTGAAGCAGCAGCAGAAATAGCCCCCAGACAAAGTTGTGAGAGCAGAGTCTACAGAGGGGACAGGGAGAGTGGCAAAGACTCTAGTGAGTCCCAGGCCCCACCGGGGATGTCTGTGCAGCAGGGCAGGAGAGGTAGCTTTGAACACTAAGTGGTAAATGTCTTCTCTTAGATGTTTCTGGGGCTCCTGAGGTGTGATGTCTGATGAAAATGGGACATACATGTGTAAAACTGGTGCAGACAAGGCAGGTTTGAGTAGATATGGAAGGACTGTGCGCCAGGCAGTGCTAGGTACTGGATGCTGGGTGTGCATCCCCTTCTAGGTCCTCATAGGATCCTCGTGGAGGCCAGGATGATCCCCGTTTTATAGATGAGAAGACTGAGGCTCAGAGAGATGAGTTTCCACTTTAGGAAGTGGCAGAGCCCAGAGCTTGAACCAACCTTGCCTGATTGGCTTGGTTCTTTTTCCAGAAGGCAATCAGCTACAGCCAGGTGCCTGCTGTGGGATACAATAAAAACAGCAAGAAACAGAAGTGACATTGCAAGGGCGCTGGCCACAGGCCTGGTCTGAGAGAGCATGTGGAGAGGGAGGGTGATTTTGTCATGGAGCTAAAAAAGTGGGTATGAGCACAAGATGTGGTTACAGAGAACACCAGCTACCCAGCTTGGGAGCACCTGAGCACACGCTCAGCCTGCCGTGTGGGTGGCTGGATTTCCTAGGAAGACTAGGAAGCAGGGAGGAAAGTGACCTTCTATTCTTCCATTTCTTCTCAGCACTGGTGATACTGGTTGAGCAGGCAGGGTGGGGGAGGAGTGAGGAGCTGGGAGAAGGCATTTTTGCTTCAGTGACTTGAGGCCGGCTGCCGCAGCTCAGCCTCACACCTCAATGTGGTGGCCTGATCTCCCAGCACCCCGAGACCAACACAGGATGTGGGGTGCTGGTAGAGGCATCAGCTGGGTTTTGCACCGAGACCACAACCCCCTACGTAAGTTTGGGGACAGCCTGAAATGTCTTATTTCTTCACATGCATATGCTGTGTCTCTCTTCTACTGTGTGGACTCCGCAAGGGCAGGAATGAGATATTTTTATAAAACTTTGGTCTTCAATCAGATTTCCCTAGAGACGGGCTCTGAGGCTCCCTTGAAAATATTCTCAGGAGCAACCCCCATGAGAGTATGAGGGAAGCAGGACTGAGTAGATGGACAGGATAGACAGTGAGAGGCCTCAGTCGCCCCACCGGGAGCTTGGAGCATGGCTGGGTACAGGTTGCCCCCTGGAGCAGAAAGTGTAACCTTGGGCAAGACACCTCCCTTTTGAGTAGGGTGACACCTAGGGAGGAACTCCACTGGGAGCCATTGACAGCCAACTCCCTACAGCTGGGAATGAGCACGTCCATCCTGATGGGGGACAGGTCTTGGGAGCACACCTTAGCATCTGTTCCAGGTGCGTCCTTGGGCACAGAAAAATGCCTGGTATATGGTGATGATGGTGATAACAACTACCCCTTATGGGGCGCCAAGCCCTGTCTTAAGTACTTTATGTACATATTCATTCCTTTTTCAAATTGGAGTAGAACTCCTTTACATTGTTGTTAGTTTCTGCTGTACTAAAGTGAGTCGGTTACATGTAATCATATATCCCCTCCCTCCTGCACCTCCCTCCCGCCCCCCCATCCCACCCCTCTAGGTCATCACAGAGCACTCAGCGGAGCTCCCTGTACTGTCTAGGACACAGCATGGGAAGGAGAGGGTGGGACGAATGGAGGGAGGAGCGCTGACATACTCACTGTTTTCATCCTTGCGATAATCCTGTGTGGGCGGCCAGGTGGCTACATGGTAAAGAATCCGTCTGCCAAGCAGGAGACAGGGTTTCTATCCTTGAGTCCGGAATGTCGCCTGGAGGAGGAAATGGCGATGTTTAAGTATCTTGCCTGGGAAATACCATGGACAGAGGAGCCTGGTGGGCTACATTCAGTCCATAGGATCACAAAGAGTTGGACACAACTGAAGCAACTTAGCGCGCGTGTGCGCACACACAGACACACATGCACGCATGCCACAGCATCCCTGACATGTGTAATCAATAAAAATTTGTTGACTAACAGAGTGAGGAGCCCACCCGGCCCCCATACTCTACTTCTTTCTCCCCTTCTGTGAGCCTGGTGGGAGGAGGGGAGAAACTGGGACTCTGCTAAAGGGAAAGGGGCTGAGACAGCAAATTTGGACCTCCTCTGTGGATAGCGTGGGGATTGGTCCCTGTGCCAAGAATGGCTCCCCGACTCTGTGGAGCAGAAAGGGTTTCTGGGCCCCAGGAAGTGGCTGGGACCCACACATGAATTTCTTTACTTTTGACTGAGCTGGGCCGTTGTTGCTGCGCGCGGGCTCTCTCTAGCTGCAGCAAGCAGCGGCTTCTCTCCATTGTGGTGTGCGGGCTTCTCACTGCAGTGGTTTTTCTTGTTGCAGAGCACAGGCCCCAGGGCGCATGGGCTTAGTAGCTGTGGTGCACAGCTTAGTTGCCCCGAGGCATATGGAATCTTCCCGGATCGGGAATCAAACTCATGTCCCCTGCATTGGCAGGCAGGATTCTTAGCCACTGGATGACCCGGGAAGTCCCTGCAAACATACGTTTCTGATTCCTCTCTCCCTCTGAACAGAGTGTCCAAATCAAGAGATGGACATCGCCTTCTTGATTGATGGCTCTGGCAGCATTGACCAAACCGACTTTAAACGGATGAAGAACTTTGTCAGAGCTGTGATGGACCTGTTCAAGCGCACCAACACGCAGGTGAAGACTAGGCCCTCTGAGGCCTGGGGAGTGGGATGGGGGAGGGTCTACCTCTGGGAAGGTCAACTTGGGAGGCTGCCTGGCATCACTGGGGGCTGGATCAATAGGCCTGAGCCTTGAGGAAGCTAGGGTCCAAGGTCAAGGCATGGTTCCCATGCAGGGCCAATTGGAGACCTGACCTGGGAGGAGGTTTCCCCATCACATTTACTATGTCCCCATGTGCCACAGGAAATAGGTTTTTGCTATTTAAATACATTGAAAGGAATATAAAATAATTTTGCTGTGAAATTTGACTGAAGGTAACTTGGCCAAATAATTGATGATTTCTTTATCATGTTTTCCATATAACTCATGATTTCTTTATTTTATTATTTTATTTCCCAGTAACCAGTGTGTGTGTATATATATGTGTGTGTGTGTATAAATTCTTGTTGCCCCTCTGTCCTTGGGATTTCCCAGGCAAGAATACTAGAGTGGGTTACCATTCCCTCTCCAGGGGATCTTCCCAACCTAGGGATCAAACCCAAGTCTCCTGAGTCTCCTGCTTTGGCAGGTGGATTCTTTACCATTGAGCCACCTAGGAAGTCCATAAATTCTTGAGAAACAAGGAAATATAGACTTCAAATTGATTTTGTATATTATAAAAATGTTTTAATCTAAATTTAACAAATATGGTAGTTGGCAGGGTTATTCTTTGTAAACCATGAAAGAAGCAATATTTAGCTTTGATTTTCCAGTTTTCTTTTTCTGGGTTTCAGTATATACTTGTCAGGCCTCAAAATCACATGGAACATGGTTTGTAAGTGCAAAATTATTCAAAAATTTAAAGCTTACTAAAAACACACACACACGCACAAAAACAACTCCTGAACACCAGGGCCCTTTTCTTGGCCTTCACAGTTCTCGCTGATGCAATATTCAAACCTTATGAAGACCCACTTCACCTTCAACCAATTTCGGACCATCCGGAGCTCTCGGAGCCTGGTGGATCCCATCGCCCAGCTGAATGGTCTGACATTCACAGCCACCGGTATCCTGAGAGTGGTGTAAGCTCCGACCCCTGCTACCTGCAGATAAAATGCTTCCCTGCCACTGTCTGGCGCTGGGTCGAGGATCTGGAGAAAGGGCTCAAGGGGAAGTGAGGGGGCCACAGGCAGAGTCTTCCTGGAGTGTTTCTGGTCCCCTCACTGGTTGCAATCCCCTGAGCCAGGGCGAGGGCCAGACTCCTTTCCCCTTTGCCTGGCTTTGGATTGGCTGGACTCTGAGCCCACTTGGGTTTGCTTCTCGGTTCCCATCCTGGCTCCTGGCTTGCTACCTGGGTCACCGTTGGAGTAATCGGCTTTTTCTAAGTCTTGGAAAACTGTCAAATGAGGATAAATTCATAACTTGGTTGGAAGGATTAAATGAGATAACATGAGCACAGTGCTTCTGCCCAAGAAGTCCAAGATAAACGGTTGTGGATTTAAAAAAAAAAAAAAAAAAATGCAGCTCCTCTTTACCTCCCTGGAATGGACTCAGGAATTATTGCCAAGTGTCTTCTTTGCGCTTTTCTCCCCCACTCAGCTCCTTTCTCTTCCCCATCCCTCACCCATTCTCGCTCTCTACATACTACCACGTGCCTGCCCAATACTGGAGGCCAGGTGGCCCAGGACGAAAATGGCTTAGGTGCTGGGGCCAGTAATTTTTGTCAGTAATGTTATGAAGCCATGACTTAACATGCCTGAGTCTCAGGGTACCAGGCCTCCCCAGTCTCTCCAGAGGAGCTTCTAGTGCTGCAAATGATTGCTTCCCAGAATCTCAGTAGAGTTACCCCCTCTTTCTTCCTTGGCAGGAGAGAACTATTTCACAGTAAGAATGGGGCCCGTAAGAGTGCCAGGAAAATCATCATTGTCATCACAGACGGGGAGAAATTTAAAGACCCCCTGAAATACACCGACGTCATCCCCGAGGCAGAGAAAGCCAACATCATCCGTTACGCTATTGGGGTGTGTCCTTTGCTCCTGGCTCCCCCAGACTCAGCCTTCACCTCCCCCAGGTAGAAGGGCTGGCAGGCCCCTCCTCCTCATGTGCCTCTCTGCCGCAGGTGGGAGATGCTTTCCAGGCACCCGCTGCCAGGCAGGAGTTGAACATCATTGGCTCCATGCCTTCGGAGGACCATGTGTTCAAGGTGGACAACTTTGCAGCACTCAGCAGCATCCTAAAGCGGCTTCAGGAGAAGATCTTTGCAGTTGAGGGTAAATGGGGAGTGAGTTTGGGTGTCGGAACTGAAAGAGCCGAGATCCAGTTGTCCCCCACAGTCCCGAGGATCTGTCCCTACTTGTGTTGTTGTTGTTCAGTAGTTCCATCGTGTCCGACTCTTTGTGACCCCATGGACTGCAGCACTCCAGGCTTGCCTGTCCTTCACTGTCTCCCGGAGCTTGCTCAAACTCATGTCCAGTGAGTCGGTGATGCCATGCAACCATCTCATCCTCTGTCACCCCCTTCTCCTCCCACCTTCAATCTTTCCCAGCATCAGGGTCTTTTCCAATGAGTCGGCTTTTCACATAGGTGGCCAAAGTACTGGAGCTTCAGCATCAGGCCTTCCAGTGCACATTCAGGGCTGATTTCCTTTAGGATTGACTGGTTCGATCTCCTTGCAGTCCAAGAGTCCTCTTTCTGGATCCCTACTCCAGCTCGCCCCAAATCGTTACCCAGAATTCAAGCCCCAAACCACATTCTCCTCTCTCTGCTCTGAATCCTCACCGTCTCTAGGTCTCTGGGAGCCTGAATGACCCATTTCCCCCACAGGAACGCAGTCGGGGACAAGTAGCTCCTTCCAGCATGAGATGTCTCAAGAAGGCTTCAGTTCCATCCTCACAATGGTGGGTGGAGCGTGTGCTTGATTAAGAGTCTCAGGCACCAGCCTGGGGCTGGGAGCCGGGACTCAGAATAAATAAGAAAGCGGACTCAACCCTCAAGCTCACTGTCTAGTCTGGGAGAGACACGCGGGCAGTGAATATAGGTGCTAGAAGCACAGCAGAGAATGGGATAGCTGAGGTCCCTGCTTTCCTGGAATGCGTAACTAGTGGGAGGGGATGATAAAAAACGAAGAAATGAAAGACTTTCAGATGGTACTAAGCACTGCAGTAGAAGAAGAGAGGTGATCAGAGGAGGGCTAAGGAATAACCATGGAGGCTGAATGATGAGCAAGGGTGAGGCCTGGAAATATCTAGGGAGAAATTGCTCCAGGTAGAGGAAACGGCAGGTGCAAAGGTCCTGAGGCAGGAATGGGGTTCCTACGCTAGAGTGAGAGAAGGGCCAGCGCAGCCAGAGCCGGGGGAGCTAGGGGCAGCATGGAGAGAGAGCTGGAGAGCTGAGAAAGACCAGACCATGAAGACCAGAGAAGTGACGATCAGTTCAGTTCAAAATAATGATAGAGAGAGACAGTGGTCTGAAAGGAAGTGCGTGTTCAAAATATTCAGAAGGATATTATCCAGAATAATTTTTATTGATATATTTATTTGGCTGCACCAGGTCTCAGCTGTGGCAGGTAGGATCTCATTCCCTGACCAGGGAATGAACCCTGGCTCCCTGCATTTGGAGTGCAGAGTCTTAGCTCCTGGACCACCAGGGAAGCCCCTTACCCAGAATAATTTTGAGGGCAATTGAGGGGGACCGAGAAATGGAACAAAGTTTGTCATAAGTTAATCAGTGATGCTAGGTCACAGGTACTAATGGGTTCATTACACGTTTCTTTTGACTTTTGTATATGTCCTAAATTAGCCATAATCAAGAGTTTGAAAAGGCAATAAACAAAATATTCAGAAGAGGAAATGCCTAGCACTTTCTGAGGGAGCCAGGAACATCTCACAGACGTAACTTTGAGGTTGACTCCTCCAGAGAGAGGAGCTGAGTCCCAGAAAAAGGAGAGAGGGGTGTCCAGGTCAGAGGGTTGGTGTGTTCTGGAACACCGGGTGACTCCATAGATTTGATTGTGAAGGATGCTGAATGCCACCCTCGGGGGTTTGATGACAGGAAGTCACTTTGGTTTGCCAGCAGGGTAGTGGCCTCACATTTGGGTTTAGAAAGCCCAGCTCTGGGACAGTAGATGAAGCAGAGGAGAACAAGCGAGGAGGCAGTAAGGACAGTGGGTGAGAGGCACTGGGGTGACTCTGGCAGTGGCAGTGGGGATGGACTGAGAGACGTAGGAGTCAGGGACACGAGGCTGCTGATGAGAGCTAGAGATGACAAGAGAGACTTCCAGGTGAGTGGCGGAGTCAGCGGCAGGCATTTCTTCAGAATAGGTTGTCTTCTTCCCACCTGCTCACCCTGGAATCCTTTCTTTCCTCCCAGGATGGACCAGTTCTGGGGGCTGTGGGGAGCTTCAGCTGGTCTGGAGGTGCTTTCCTGTACCCCCAAAAGAAGAACCCCACCTTCATCAACATGTCCCAGGAGCACGTGGACATGAGGGACTCTTACCTGGGTGAGACAAGGCTGTGGTTGGGGGCTAGGCAGGAGAAGGGCTGCCTGGGAAGGATAGGGGCCTGGGGCTGGGGGATGAGGGGACAGGGGTGGGGAAGCCTCGGTGCTGACCCTGGCCCCTTCAGGTTACTCCACAGAGCTGGCCCTTTGGAAGGGGGTCCAGAGCCTGATCCTGGGGGCCCCCCGCCATCAGCACACCGGGAAGGTGGTCCTCTTCACCCAGGTGTCCGGGCAATGGAGGCCGAAGGCTGAAGTCACGGGGACCCAGGTTGAGTGTGGAGGGGGTCTCCAGGGGCAGAGAAGGAGGAGAGGAAGGGGGTGCAGGGCCTCTGGGGGAGGTGTTGGTGTCTGGGGAGAGGCGGGACGTGGCCCAGGGGGCGTGTTCCTGGGAGAGGGCAGACAGGATGACTCCCGACTCTGCCCTCCAGATCGGCTCCTACTTCGGGGCCTCCCTCTGCTCCGTGGATGTGAATGGAGATAGTAGCTCTGACCTGGTCCTCATCGGGGCCCCTCATTTCTACGAGCAGACCCAGGGGGGCCAGGTGTCTGTGTGCCCCTTTCCCCGGGGGGTGAGTAGCCGATGAGACCCGGGCTGGGTGGGGTCTGGGTTTGGGTGAGCCCTGACACCATTCTCATTCTGCAGAGGACTAAGTGGAAGTGTGATGCTGTCCTGCGAGGGGAGCCGGGCCACCCCTGGGGCCGCTTTGGGGCAGCCCTGACCGTGCTGGGGGATGTGAATGGGGACAGGCTGGCGGATGTGGCCATTGGGGCCCCGGGAGAGCAGGAGAACCGGGGTGCTGTCTACCTGTTCCACGGAACCTCAGAACTGGGCATCAGCTCCTCCCACAGCCAGGTGAGGCCCCCCAGCCTTCACCTCCTTTCCCGTGTCTTAGGTTCACCTGATGCCACCTCCTGTCCCAGTCTCAGCAGTGACCATTCCCCTGCTCCTTTTAGTGGTTTATTTCCCTGAATTGCTCCTGGCCCAGCTAAGCGCAAATGCTCTCTCTTCTCTCCTTTGACTCCAAACAGACTTCAAACTGTGTGGGCAGCTTAGTGGTTAAGAGATCACAGGCCCCAGGTCAAACGCCTGACCAGCCCTGTGGTCTGTGTGGCTTTAGGAAAGTGACTGACTTAGCCTCTGTGAACCTTGATTTCCTTCTGTGAAACATAAAAGGATGAGCAAATTCCATTGACTTCTTGTAAAGATAACTCGAGGACAGCACTAAGCTGTCCATTCCTCCAATATTTATGAATGAACATACAGAGGACGAGTAAATGAATCTGTTATGCTCTCTTCATGATGCTTTGATTTTGTCATTAATTTGCATCCTCAAGGTCCTCATTGGACCAAAAGTGCTCCGATCTCTGTCTGGGGACCCTGGGGACCTCATTTTGTTTGCTCTCCACTCTTCTCCTTTTTTTAAATTTTGTTTTTTATTATTATTTTATTTTTTGGCTGTGCCCTGTGACATGTGGGATCTTAGTTCCCCACCCAGGGATCAAACCTGTGCCCCCTTCACTGGAAGCATGGAATCTTAATCACTGGACCACCAGGGATGTCCCCTCCCTTCTCTTCAACTACTCTATTCAGTGTCCTTTCCAAATTTTCCTTCTCAAACCTTTCCCATCCCCTTCCCCTGACTTGCACTTTTTTTTCCTCTCTCCGGCCAGCGGATCGCAGGCTCCCAGCTCTCCCTGGGGCTCCAGTATTTCGGGCATTCGCTGAGTGGGGGTCAGGACCTCACGCAGGATGGACTGGTGGATCTTGCTGTGGGGGCCCGGGGGCACGCACTACTGCTCAGGTGACAACCCCCCCCCTCCCCACTTGCCTGCCCCTTGTGTCTGATTCATCAAGCTGCCCCCTCCTTCGTTTTCCCCGCCGGAGGCCAGAAGCCGGTCCTCAGCCCCTCATGCACCCTCAGGACCCTGCCAGTGCTGAAGGTGAACATGACTATGAAATTCACACCCCCGGAGGTGACAAAGGCTGTGTATCAGTGCTGGGATGAGCTGACCACCACCGTGGAAGCTGGGCAAGCCACAGTCTGTCTCACCATCCACAAAAGCTCACAGGATCACCTAGGTGAGCTTCCTCCTGGTAGACCAGACCCTTACCTCCCAGAGGCGCCCTACCCAGCCCTCTCCTCAGGGCCAAATGGAGCCAGGAACCCAGATCTCACCTCCACGTCCACCCAACTGCCCTTCTCCCTCCCTCTTCCCACACCCAGGCCTTTAGGTTCCTTCTCCAGGATTCATGGGAGGTCTGCCCTCTTTTCCACCTTCCCAGAGGACAAGCCTTCTCCATCCCACCCTCTTTGAGCTGTGTCCACAGCTATTCTTGCTCCCTCCCACTCACTCTGCACCAGGTGTAGTTACCTTGATTGGTCCTGAACACAGTTCACCACTCCTCACCCGCTCCCATGTTGTATTTATAAAGACTAAAACTCTTGCCCACTGTGACCCCGATGATTTGGCCCCTCTGCCTCTCCAGCCTCCCTTACTCCAAGCACTCCCCCTCCTTTTTTTTTCTGGCCACACCAAGGGTCTTGCTAGATCTTAGTTCTCCAATCAGGGGTCAAACTCCTGGCCCCCGGCAGTGAAAGCATGGAGTCTAGCCACTGGTGTGCAAGGGAATTCCATCCATACACTTAAATTTTTTAACTTATATTTGGCTGTGCTGGATCTTCCTTGCTGCATGGGTTTTTCTCTAGCTGCAGTGTAGAGGCTTCTCTTGGTGTGGAACATAGGCTTTAGGGCGCAAGGGCTTCCGAAATTGTGGCAAATGAGGTCAGTTGCTCCACAGCATGTGGGATCTTCCAAGATCAGGGATCAAACCTGTGTGTCCTGCATTGACAGGCAGATTCTTCACCACTAATCTACCCAGGAAGCCCTCCTCGGTATAATTTTTAATTAATGTACCAGCCTCCCTCTCCCTTCTGGTCTTAGCCACTGTTCCCCAGATATGGGATTTTCCCCTCCCCACTTTTCACCTGACTCCTGCTCATCCTCTAGGTTAGAGCTCAGACAAGGTCCAACCAGGAAGGCATCTCTGATCGCCAGATCTGAGTTAGCAAGCCCTCTCTGGTACCACTGAGGATCTGGCCCTTGCAGGGATCAAGCTGTGATGTTATGTCCTTCACGCTGATCTCCATTTCTAGGCTGTGAGCTCAGGAGGGCAGGGACCATAGTTCTCCACCTGTATCCCAGTACCTGGTACAGTTTGCGGCCCACAGAAAGTGCTCAGCGAATCTCCATTGCATGAAAAAATGAAAACAGAACCTTCGCATTTCTCTCACTTTTCATCCTCCGTCCCTTCTGCGTCAGGTGACTTCCAAAGCTCTGTCACATACTATCTGGCGTTGGATCCAGGTCGGCTGATTTCTCGTGCTGTTTTTGATGAGACCAAAAACTGGACTTTGACTCGAAGAAAAACCCTGGGTCTGGGAGAGCACTGTGACTCCATGAAGCTGCTTTTACCAGTGAGGACTGTGGGCTCTGGGAGAGGGAGGAAGGAGCCCAGGGCCAGCCTCTGACACCTCCACTCCCTCCTGAATGAGGCAGAAAAGGCGGGGAGTCTGGGGCAGGAGAGGAGAAAGTTGAGGCTGGGGGATCGGGTTTCCACGGTGTGGATGTGGTGGAGGAGAAATCCCACCGGGGTTGCCAGTAAGGAGGAGGAGAGCAGGTTCTTTAAAGCCCCTTCTTCTCCAGGAGTGTGTGGAGGACATAGTGAACCCCATTATCCTGCGACTCAACTTCTCCCTGGTTGGGGAACCCATCGCCTCATCTCAGAACCTCCGCCCCGTGCTGGCTGTGGGCTCCCAAGACCTCTTCACGGCCTCCGTGAGTCTTCCTAGGAAGTCCCAGGGACGTGCTGACTCTTGCTGTGTCTCTGTGTGCTGAAGAATCGAGGCTGACTCCCAGGTGCCCACGAAACCACATCACATCTAACATGCTTCCGCCCCATTCTCACAGCCTGGCCCAGCTTGGAGCCCTACCCACATCTCGGCTGATTATTCACTTTGCCCCAACATAAACTCTCTGGTTCTCATTCTGCAGACCCTTCGAACTTTTTCTTTTATTTTTTTAAACCCACATTTTAATTTATTTATCAATTTTTTTTTATTTTGACTGTGTCACTTGGCCCATGGGATCTTGGTTCCCTGACCAGGGATCAAACCTGCACCCCCTGCAGCAGAGTACAGAATCTTTTTTTTTTTTTTTTTTGGAGGTATAGTTGAATTGGGCTTCCCAGGTGGCTCTAGTGGTGAAGAACCTGCCTGCCAGAGCAGGAGATGTAGAAGACGAGGGTTCAATCCCTGCGTTGAGAAGATCCCTTGGAGGGGGCAAGGCAACCCAATCCAATATTCTTGCCTGGAGAATCCCCTGGACAGAGGAGCCTGGAGGGCCACAGTCCATGGGGTCACAAAGGGTGTGACACGACTGAAGTGTCTTAGCACGCACACACACACACACAGTAGAATTACAATGTTGTGTTAATTTCTGCTGTACAGCAAAGTGACTCAGTTATACATACATGTACATGTTTTTCATCTTCTTTCCCACTGTGGTTTATCACAGGATATTGAGTATAGTTCCCCGTGCTATGCAGTAGGACTTTGGTGCTTATCCGTTCTGTATATACCAGTTTGCATCTGTTAATCCCAAACTCCCAATGCAACCCTCTCCTTTCTCTCCCCCTTGGCAACTACCAGTCTGTTCTCTATAACCTTTATTCTGTTTCTGTCTCATAGATAGGTTCATTGGGGTCATATTTTAAACCCCACATATAAGTGATATCAGGTGGTGTCTGTCTTATTCTGAGTGACTTCACGACCGTCTCTAGTCAGATGCAACTTTTTAAATTGGAGGATAATTGCTTTCCAGTGTTGTGTTGATATCTGCTGTATAACATGAATCGGCTATAAATATACATATATCCCCTCTCTCTTGAGCCTTCCTCCAGCCCTCCCATCCCACCCCTCTAGGTCATCACAGAGCAACAGAGCACCAAGCTGAGCCCCCTGTGTTATCTAACAGGAGGCATGGAGTCTTGACCATTAGACTGCAGGGGAAGTCCCCCAGCTTTTCTCATTTCTACCTCTATGTCTCTGTCCATGTTGTCTGTCTTTCTTTTCCATGTTGCAGTTCCTTTCTGTTTTCAAGAGGAGGCCCTGTCAAGTGACTACAGGTACCTGTAGTTGCTCATAGTGTTCCTAGTAAGGGCAGCATAATAAACAGACGAAGACATGGTTTGGCAGTTGATTTCTATATCTTTCCTGCATGTCATATTTCTTATTTGGAAAAACATCTTCTCTCCACCTCAAAGATCTCTTCTCATCCCTAGAGCCCAGTCTTATCTCCTTCTCTTTTGAAAACCACTGCTCAGCACCTGTCACTTCTTCTCTGGCCTCCTACTGTGTCATGGTGATACCCAGCCAAATACCACGTGACTGGACTGATAGCCATCTGCCTCCACTTCTGTGGACCCCTCGGGGATTGTAGGTTCCTTGAATGTAAAAGCACCACCATGTCTGATTCACCTGCAGTTGCCACCTTTCCGAGTGCAGAACTTGTCTCATTAGCGACTGTTAATAATGTGTGCTGAATGCTTGCTCCAGTTGAATTTGACTCCTCAACTAAACGTTACGTTCTTTGAAGCCAAGGATCTTGTCTTCTCTTTCTCTTTTGTTCTAACTGCCCCTCTCACACTGTCTGCCCCACCTCCTTGCCAGAGTCTAGGACAGTGAGTGCTAGGACAGCGTCTGGCACAGGGTGGGCGCTCAGGGATGCTCAGTGTTGACGGGTGTTCCTAATGAGACTGGGGGTGGATCGAGACCCGCATGGGAAGAGAGTGTACTGTTTTGCCGCAGCTCCCCTTTGAGAAGAACTGTGGGCAAGATCACCTTTGTGAAGGGGACCTCAGTGTCAGCCTGAGCTTCTCAGGGTGAGTGAGCTCTGTCTCCTTTCACAGCCATACACTAAAGCTTTGGAGGCTCCCATCCTCATGCGATGGGAAGTCCCTGTGTTTCCCGTTGCCTCTCCTTCTAACAAAGAAGTGCTTTTGATTGGATGGTCATCAGCACATAGCTCATGCGTTCCCACAGCCCTGCCCCGACTCCTGATACAATTCTAACCTATTTCCCTGGAGTCTCTCTCCCAATCTTTTCCTTCCTGTTCAGGCTGGAGACCCTGGTGGTGGGGAGCTCCCTGGAGCTCAATGTGACAGTGATGGTGTCCAATGAGGGCGAGGATTCCTATGGCACGGTGATCAGCTTCTACTACCCAGCAGGGCTGTCCTATCGACGCACGTTAGCAATCCAGGTAAACAGCTCCCTCGGGCTTCAGTGGCTGGGACCTCTCTCCTGCTCCGGGTTATAATAGGTTCCTTTCATTTTTTCTGTGATGAAATATACAACACACACAGAGAAGTGCACAGGGCATATGTATAGTTTAATAACAAAATATTAAGCAAAAATCTATGCAATTAACATCTAGATGAAGAAATAAAGCACTCCAAAGGATTTTAAAAAATAATAATAAATTTGAAAGATGGGGAAGATTTTCCTGGTGGTCCAGTGGTTAAGACTCTGCTCTGCCAATGCAAGGGACAGGGGATCAATCCCTGGTCAGGGAACTAAGATCCTACATTCTGCGTGGCAAAGTCCAAAGATGAATAAAAAGAAAAAGAAAGAAAAGAAATAAAACACTTCTAGCACCTCCAGAAGCCCTTTATATAACTTTCCTCATCCTAACCTCATACTCTCTGCAAAGGTAATCACTATTCTGCCTTGTAATACTCAATTCCTTGAATTTCTTTACCACTCATAATTATATCCCTAGATTATGCTGTTGAGTTTTGCCAATATTTGAACTTTATATAAATGGAAACGTGTTCAGTTCAGTTCAGTCACTCAGTCATATCCGACTCTTTGCAACCCCATGGACTGCAGCACACCAGGCTTCCCTGTCCATTACCAATTCCTAGAGCTTGCTCAAACTCATGTCCATTGAGTCAGTAATGCCATCCAACCATCCTCTTCTCCTCCTGCCTTCAATCTTTCCCAGCATCAGGATCTTTTCCAATGAGTCAGTTCTTCACATCAGATGGCCAAAGTATTGGAGCTTCAGCATCAGTCCTTCCAGTGAATATTAAGGACTGATTTCCTTTAAGATTAACTAGTTTGACCTCCTTGCAGTACAAGGGACTCTCAAGAGTCCTCTCTAACAACACAGTTTAAAAGCATCAATACTTCGGGACTCCACTTTCTTTATGGTCCAACTCTTACATCCATACATGACTACTGGAAAAAGAATAGCTTTGACTATATGGACCTTTGTCAGCAAAACAACGTCTCTGCTTTTTAATATGCTGTCTAGGTTGGTCATAGCTTTTCTTCCAAGGAACAAGTGTTTTTTAATTTCATGGCTGCATCACTATCTGCAGTGATTTTGGAGCCCAAGAAAATAAAGTCTGTCACTGTTTCCATTGTTTCCCCTTCTGTTTGCCATGAAGTAATGGGATCAAATGCCATGATCTTTGTTTTTTGAATGTTGAGTTTTAAGCCAGCCTTTTCATTCTCCTCTTTCATTTTTATCAAGAGGCTCCTCACTTTCTGCTATGAGGAAACATCTTGTATGTTCCTTTTTTCTGAAATTTTTAAAGTACTGTTGATTTACAATCTTATATCAATTTCAGGTGTACAAGATAACAATTCAGTATTTTATAGATTACATTCAATTTAAAATTGTTATAAAACACTGCTTATATTCCCTGTGCTACATAATATATCCTTGCATCTTATTTATTTTATAAACAGTAGTCTGCACCTCTGACACCTGATCTGTTTGCTCCTCCCTTCATTCTTCTCCCCACTGGTGACCACGTTTGTTCTCTACATCTCAGTCACTGCAGCGTGTCTGACTCTGTGACCCCGTGGACTGCAGCACACCAGGCTTCTCTGTCCTCCACTATCTCTGGAAGTTTGCTCAGATTCATGTCTGTTGAGTTGGTGATGCTATCTAACCATCTCATCCTCTTCTACCCCCTTCTGCTTTCCCAGCATCAGGGTCTTTTCCAAATGAGTCAGCTTGTCATATCAGGTGCCCCAAGTATTGGAGCTTCAGCATCAGTCCTTCCAGTGAATATTCAGGGTTGATTTCCTCTAGCATTAACTGGCTTTCCTTCCCTAGATGGCCTTAATTTGATTGTGGTTGATTTTTATCAAACTTTTCCTTTGTATTTAGTATTTTATATGTGTATCATGTTTAAGAAGTACTTCCTTACTCTATGGTTATAAAGACCTTCCCCTCTATTATCTTCTAAGAGGTTTATAATTTGCCTTTTACATCTAAGTCTTTCATTCAGTTGGGATTTATTCTAATGTATGGAGTGAGGTAGGGATCCAGTGTTTGCTTGTTCATGTGTTTGCTTGTTTCGTATGGGCCAGTTTTCCCAGAACCATTTACTGAGAGCTTCCCCTACGGCTTTGCAATGCCACCACTGTTTTGCATCAAGCCTGTATATGCATGTGGCTAAGTTTTAAAAAATTCCTTCTCCTCTGAAGCAACCTGGTCAGCGTCCCCTGCGCCTGGCATGTGAGGCAGTGCCCACCGGAAACGAGGGCCTGAAGAGCAGCAGCTGTAGCATCAACCACCCCATCTTCCGTGAGGGCATTATGGTCAGAGCTTCCCCCAATTCTCATTGCTCTTCTCCCTCTTCCTGACCCCATTTCCTTCCCTCTCTCCACCATGGCCTTCCCCATCCTCAACCCTTCTTTCTTTTCCCTCAGGGCACCTTCATAGTGACATTTGATGTCTCCTACAAGGCCACCCTAGGAGATAAGTTTCATCTCAGAGCCAACATAAGCAGGTGAGCTCAGGCCAGGTAGGGTGTGTCCCTCTCTCTCCTGTTCCATGCTCTAGCTGGACACTCTTCCTGGATACCTTCCCAACCAGGCACCCTTCTCTCCCTCCAGCGAAAATAATAAACCTACATCCAACAAGACTACCTCCCAGCTGGAGCTCCCAGTGAAATATGCTGTCTACACAGTGATCAGCAGGTACTTAATCCCTGTCCTCCCCTTGGACCTTCTTCAAAACCTAGTACCTCCTCCTGCAAGCCAGCCTGCACTTTTGAGGATGAGTATCTAAGCTAGCCCCTCTGATTTCTCACATGAGAATTCTTGTTGATCAGCCATGTACTTACAGCATAGCACCATAGCTTCCCTGGTGGCTCAGACGGTAAAGAATCTACCTGCAATGCACGAGACCTGGATTTGATCCCTTGGTTGGGAAGATCCCCTGGAGAAGGGAACAGCTACCCACTCCAGTATTCTTGCCTGGAGAATCTCATGGACAGAGGAGCCTGGTGGGATACGATCCATAGGGTCGAAAAGAGTCCAACACAGCTGAGCAATTAAGCACACCATGTCCCATAATTCTTTTTTTTTTTTTACTGCTATATTTATTTGCTATTTATTTCTTTTTGGCTGCACTGGGTCTTCACTGATGCCTGCAGGCTTTCTCTAGTTTTGGACATCAGGGGCTACTCTCTAGATGCTGCGGCTTCTCCTGTTGCAGAGCACAGACAAATGGGCTTCAGTAGCTGACACACAGGGGCTCACAGGCCCTAGAGCGTGCGGGCTTCAGTCGTTGTACTTCACGAGCTCTAGAGGGCAGGCCCAGTAATTGTGGTGCTCGGGCTTAGTTGCCCCAAAGCATATGGGATCATCCCAGACCAGGGATGTCCCTTGCGTGGGCAGGCGGATTCTTATCCACTGCACCACCATATCCCATAATTCTTGGTTCTCCTCTGATGAACTGACCTGCTGGTGGGACACACACACACCTTGCCACCCCTGTGCATCCTCTCTTCCCTCTCCAAGGAGCAGACTTCCTTTAACATGAAGCCAACTCTAGCCTTTGTGCCAAACACAAAGACGCTGGACTGGATCTACTAGATTGAGAGCTGAGGCTTTTCTGAATACTCTGAAGTGGGGAGCTTGTCGCCAACGGGATGTGATCTGTCACCACACAGAGCAGAGAAAGGTCAGGTTTTCTCAAAACTCAGGGGAGAGCAGAGATGTGCGAAACTGTAGGGATGGTTTGTAAGAGCACAAGCCTCAGCAGGCCACAGGAAAGGCAGGTGAAGGGCTGCTGCTCTGGGCTCTGAAAATGGTGGAGGGAGCAGGGACGGGCCAGGCCGGAAGCAAGACAAAGAGCCTCACCTACCTGGCTAAACTCCAGAGACTTTAGAGTTGGCCATAAGCTTATAATATTGCCATGGGACAGAGTTTGCTGCTGCTGCTGATGTACCAATTTTTAGGGGAACTAGAGAGGGGGGTCAAGCAGTGTCATTGCCCTTCCAAACTCTATGTGTGAATTTCCCCTTCTGTCCATGGGAAAGCACTAAAACTCACAAGAGCTTACTTTTATATACTTACGACATGCCAGGCCTTGTTTGAAGTACTTTACACGTATTTACATAATTTAACCCTTCTATTAGTGGCAATGTTAGTCGCTCAGTTATGTCCAACTCTTTGTGAGCCCCCAAGGACTGTAGCCCACCAGGCTCCTCTGTCCATGGAATTCTCCAGGCAAGAATACTGGAGCGGGTAGCCATTCCCTTCTCCAGGGGATCTTCCCAACCCAGGGGTCTTCTGCATTGCCAGCAGGTCCTTTACCATCTGAGCCACAAGGGAAGCCCAACCCTCCTACTAGGTCTATGATATGGTTATTGTTATACCCTCCTTTTAAATATTTATTTATTTGGCTGCACTGGGTCTTAGTTGTGACATGCAGGATCTTTCAGTTGCACTTGTGAGATCTAGTTCCCTGACAGGCTAAAGTTGAGGCTGCACAGGCCCGTGGGGACCATCACCGATCCCCTGGGTCACATGCTGGGCCCCTTCCCCAGCACGTGCAACCAAGGATGGTCCCCGGGCTGTTTTTCACCCGTAAGCCCTCTCTCTCTCCAGGCAAGAAGAATCCACCAAGTACTTCAATTTTTCAGCTTCGGACCAGAAGAGCAGAAAAGAAGCTGAGCATCGATACCGCGTGAGAGGCCAGGGAGTATCCACGTCTGTCCCTACCGTGGGGATGTAGGGAGCCGGTGAGGGAAGGATGGAGAAGAGCTGGAAGCTGGAGCGAGGAAAGGGGTGGGACTTGGGATGCTCCAGGGACCACAGTCATGTTTTGTCTCTGTTTTCTGCAGGTGAATAACCTGAGTCAGCGTGAACTGGCCATCAGTGTTCATTTCTGGGTCCCCGTCCTGCTGAACGGTGTGGTCGTGTGGGATGTGGCGTTGGTGGCCCCTTCACAGGTGCCTGCCTGCCTTTCACCACTCCCCAGAGTTTGATCCCACAATGCCCATACCCTCCAACCAGCGGATCATCCTGTAGCTATTTCTCTCTTTCCCTAGAGTCTCCCCTGTGTGTCAGAGAGGGAACCTCCCCAGCAGCCGGACTTCCAGACCCAGATGCCAAGCAGTCTCGTGCTGGTGAGAAAGGTCCCACTGCAGGACCAGTTGGACACTGGAGGCCCCCAGGAAATAGACTGCTAAGCTTCAGAGCCATGTTTATGTCCTCTGATGGTTTATCTATTCCCCATCCCCAAATCAGCTAGATTTCATTCTCTCTTGTGGTTCCTGTTTAAGTGAAGATCCTCTCCAACTTCACTCCTCTCCTGTTCCCAGGACTGCTCCATCGCTGACTGCCTGAGGTTCCGCTGTGACATCCCTTCCTTCGGCGTCCAGGAGGAACTTGACTTCATCCTGAAGGGCAACCTCAGCTTCGGCTGGGCCAGCCAGGTATGTCCTTCCTTGACTCAGATGGGGCTTGAAGTGTCTGTGCCCCCCTCAAGCCAGGGTGTTTTTCTATCCCTGAGCTGCCTGCGTGCCCCAAGACCCCCTATAGAGCTAGTTCCCAGCTCTCCCCTTCTCTTTTACAGTTGCTGCAGAAGAAGACGTTGGTCGTGAGTATGGCTGAAGTCACATTCAACAGATCTGTGTACACCCAGATTTCAGGACAGGAGGCATTTTTGAAAGCCCAGGTAATGACCGTGTGGTAGGCAGTGGCTGGGCTGGTCAGGGGGCTCTGGATGCTAAATCTGTGATGCTGAGTGGTTGGGGGGTGGGAAAGGGCTTGCAAGTTTGGAGAGAGGAAGAATGGATGGAGGCCCCTGGATGGGACAATCGTCCCTAAGCCCATGAGAGCTTCTGTATGTCACCTCTTGAGGCAGAGCCTGATGAAGGAAGGAAGGGAGTTAAGGACTGGGAAACTGAGGAACTTCCCTGGTGGTCCAGTGGTTAAAACTCCACACTTCCAATGCAAGGATGCAGTGGGAGAGGGTTTGATCCCTGGTCGGGGAGCTAAGATCCCAAATGCTGTATGATGCAGTCAGAAAAAAAAAAAAGGGAATGTGGGAGGCCTGATACTTTCTGACCCCAAAATCCCCAAATCAGGTAGAGATGGTGCTAGAAGAGTATGAGGTCTACAGCCCCATGCCCCTCCTTGTGAGCAGCTCCATGGGAGGACTGCTGCTCCTGGCCCTCATCACAGCCTTACTGTACAAGGTGAGTGTTTTCATTCCACTCCTGAGACCACCAGCATCCGGCCCTGCCCTCCCACAGACAGGATGGTATAGAGGGAAGAACTCAGACAATGGAGTCAGCCTGGTCTAGGTACACATTTTGGCTCTTACTCCCTGTTTAATGTCAGGCAAGTTGCCCAACCTCTCTGAGCCTGTTTTTGAAATGATAATAATGCCTATATCACAGAATGGCTGAAACAACAGAGACATGAGGCCAGCGTATGCAGAATCTATGAATGATGTGTACAGATCAGAGCTCGGCACACAGCAAACACTCAATCAGTGGTAGCTGTTGTTCACATAAGTATCCTAACACACAAATACAAGGCTACTTAGTTCCCTTCTGTCTCAGCTTCCTCCTACTCCCAACTTCCCATTCTGCCCTCTTATCCAGATTTTCTGATTTATTTCCCTTCATAGTGTGGGTTCTTCAAACGTCAGTACAAAGAAATGATGGATAACAAGCCTGAAGACACTGCTGCATTCAGTGGGGAAGATATCCACAGTGAGGCTCCAGATCCACTTCTGTCCGAATAATCCACTTTCCCATTTATTTCTATTCCCATTGGCTGACCTTGGCTTCACCTACCAATCTGCGGGGACAGGGCCGAACAGCTTACCAGGTACCAAGACATCTTCCCAAGGGGTCAAAAGATTTTTGTGTTTTCCCATATCCACCAGACTTCTTCAGTGATGACCCACTTTTCACAGAAGTGGGCATGATGCCAGTGTGAATTCTCTTATGTATAAGAACTGTCACATTAAATGAGGATGCTTATAAGATAACTATGCTGTAAGGAAGAGCTCTAATCCAGGAACCTCAGTGCTGTTCTGCAGCCCATGGGGTCGCTAAGAGTCGGACACGACTGAGTGACTTCACTTTCGCTTTTCACTTTCGTGCATTGGAGAAGGAAATGGCAGCCCACTCCAGTGTTCTTGCCTGGAGAATCCCAGGGAGGGGGAGCCTGGTGTGCTGCCGTCTATGGGGTCACACAGAGTCAGACACGACTGAAGTGACTTAGCAGCAGCAGCAGCGCTGTTTTAGAAGGGTGGGGCTGTTCGTGGGTAGAGATGTTTCTTACTCTCTCAGTTGACTGGGACCTGTGAGCATAAGTGCACTGTAAGCAGTGTTAGGAGAGGAGGCCAAAAGTAGTTCTGTGTGTGTGTGTGTGTGTGTGTGTGTGTGTGTGTGTTGGTCATGGGTTTCCGCTCAGGCTCCCTGATAATGACAAGTGAGCTGACTGTCCTAGAAGGTGAATGAAATATCCAGAGCTTGAACCCTTGAACGGGGTCCCCAGAAGCTAGGAGAATCAGACTTCCAGAAAGGGAGCATCTAACTTCCCCCAAATAATACAGAAGACCAGTGAACGATGGTGTAGAGCATGACTGAAATATTCCAAATCCGGAATTAGCTCAAGAAGCCTCTCACATAGGGCTGTAGACAGTGTTTGAAATCACTGTTGTCTCCACACAGCGGGAACTCAGAGAGGCCCTCAGGGCGTGTCAGGCAACCTGTGGTACTTCAGGGCCTGCAGCCCTGAGTTCCCACCGGGCCTCTGTGAGCCGCCTGAATTTCAGTCATTTAATCTCTGAGCATCTCAAATTCCTCCTCTGGAGAAGAGAGAACCGAAATTATGCCTTGCTCCCAGGGTTATCATGAGAAATCAGTGTATGTGAAAGCCTTTTACAACCTAGAGCCCTAACCATGAATAGGTGAAAGGGGAGGGGCTATCTCCTACCTGTCCATCAAGGATGCTCTCGCGAGTCCCTGGGGAGTCAGGATCTCCGGAAGAGCACGTGGAGCACCCGCTGCACTGTGCGCATGCGCCCAGCTCGAACCGGCCCCGCCCCGTGGTCCCCAAGGAGCCGCGGACACACAGCTTCCACAATTTTATTGTGTCTGGGGGCATCAGCCAAGCCTCAAGGCTTTTCATAGCCCGTGGGCAGAGGGTTGACCCGGGGATTGTGGAAAAAAGTGTGGTTGCCGTCTCCCCAGGAGAAGGGCTGCGGAGAGAGAGGGAAGGGGAGCGAGATGTCAGTTTGGGGGTCCCCCATCCCCTGACTCACCCGCTCGCTCGCGTCCGCAAGGGGTCGGTGTACCTTGGTGCGGATGCGGAGGTGATGGTAGGGGATGAACGCCGGGCGCTCGCGGTGGCCCGAGTGGAGCCAGGAGTTGAGGGTGCAGAGGGCCACGCTCGGGAGCGCCAGCGCGAAAGTCAGGAAGCGCCAGGTGCGGGCTGCAGCGGAGGGTGGGGGAGGAAGGCAGGGGTGAGAGAGAGATAGGGGGGTCGCCAGGACCCTGGAAGGCCCCAGGGGCAGGGGGTTGGGGGGGAACCGAGGGACAAGGGCAGGAAGCCACAGGGTCAGGCCCCAGCTGGACTCACCTCCTGTCCCGCCATGCTCTCCCTTGGCCGCACTGGCCAAGCCCCGACTCAAGGACTTCAGAGGCAAAGCCATGTCGGTGGCAGAAGCTGGGGACAAGGGCACTGTCCTTTCCTTCTCCTTCAGTGAGGCCTCGGTTCCCCTCCCCTCTGTTCCTGCCAATCACCTGTTGAGTCCCTTGCATGGGTGGCTATTTTTGGGGGTTTCTATATTTAAAGTGAGGCCTGACTGGCAAGAGGTCTTTCTCTCCAGGCAGCTTGCTCTACTGTGCCTCTTATTTTGGTAAGGGGACATTTAAAGTACAATAAGCCATGCTTTTCTTAGTTGGAGGGAAGTAATTTTGCTCAATACTCTAGACCCCGTGATTGGCACACAGTAGGCCTTTAATAAATATTTGTAGAATGAATGAAGTGTCCTTTTGAATCTCAGGGTTTTTTCAGGTGTATACTGTATAATAATTTGTACCTTAAATGATCTCAGTGAAGTTTAAGTAAAGTAACAGAGGAAGTTTTAGTAACTTGTTGAACAGTTGAATGTTATATATAGTATTGCTAAATTATTCTGGGGCCCTCACTGAGCTATAATGGAATTCTTCCTACAGTTGCTTTTTCCCAATCGGACTTTGGAATTGCTACTGAGAAGACAGGGCCTTATTTCAGTTACAATTACTTGATTTCTTTGTCTACAGGCAGTCCAAATCTTAAACCTCCTCCCTACTCAAGATTATGGCTCTTGGTAAAAACAAAAATGGAGTATTTTTACCCGAAAAGGTCCTAGGTTCCTCTCTCTCCCCTCAGAGTTTTGCTGGTCATCACCAAACAATTCCCTGGGGATTCCCATCCCGTAGTCTCACCCTGGACGATCCCACTAAGAGCTCTTCTGTCTGGTGCTTGGCCAATGGCCCAAGGGCTGCTAGCATCCTCTGCTGTTGTCGCCCTCTTGTGGTGCACATGCTCAAGTACACCTATTGCAGAAACTGATGAGACCATCCTGGCAATTTGTGATAATCTCATTACTACAGATTCTGGGCTTCCTGGATGGCCCAGTGAGTAAAGAACTTGCCTGCAGTGCAGAAGACACAGGAGACGTGGGTTTGATCCCTGGGTTGGGAATATCCCCTGGAGGAGGAAATGGCAATCCACTCCAGTATTCTTGCCTGAAAAAAATCCATGGACAGAGGAGCCTGGTGGGCTACAGTCCACAGGGTCACTAAGAGTCAGACACGACTGAGCAACTAAACACTGATGTGTGGGGGAAAGGCACTGGACCCAAATAAAAAGCATTGTTTAGTTGCTTTTCTATGTTATTGCTATAGAAATAACCACGATCTCATTGACTGGCCGGCAAAGCCACTGGGAAGACTTAAATTGGGTGTGGTCACTTCCTTGGTCACTTTGGTTAACTTGCCCAAGTGTGTCCACATTGGAAAGAAGACAAGGATAAAAGAATCTGAGTTTGGGGACTTATCTGGTGGTCCAGTGGCTAAGACTGTGAGCTTCCAATGCAGGGGGCTTGAGTTTGAGCCCCGATTGGGGAGCTGGATTCTACATTCTACAGGTTTGATTTGCCACAACTGAGAGTTCATGTGCCACAGTTAAACAGATCCTGCCTGCCACAACTAAGACCCAGTGCAGCCAGTGAAAAAGAGAGAAAGAACCTGAGTCTTAGCATTAAAAAACCTGAGCAACCAGAAGTGATTCCTTGATTCAGTTAATATTTATTGAGCTCCTACTGTGTCACACACTAGGCCAGAGACTCTGGGGGAGTCACACAAGTGACCTGATGTCGTGATGATCCCTAATGCCGCTGAAGCAGACGCCACATCTGCGATAGGAGAGTTTGGGAAAATTTTCAGTGGAGCTGGGGCTCATATAATTAGGACTTCAGGTGATAGAAAAGGGGGAAGGGCATTCTGGGAAGTCAGAAATAAAATAAGTACAAAAGCATGAAAAGCCATAGCCAGCAAAGCTGCAGAGATGGGGCAGAGCTAGGGTGAGGATCTCTGATGTTCGTGCTGGAGCATTTGACTCTTGTGCAGGCCACGCTGGGGGTGGGGCTTAGGACACAGATGCTTTGAAGCAGGGGAGTGACATCAGATTTGATGTTGGAGCCTGGGGTTTAAGGGAGCACTATCATTGGTGGATTATACAGATGATGAACCAGAACGCAAGGACTAGAGGCAGGGGAGGCTGATGAGGAGTCTTCTGCAATAATCCGGGCAGGTGATGACAACAATAGGCATGTAAGGTAGTAGTACTGGCAACAGCAAGGAAAGGATGGACTTGAGAAATCCTCCCTGAGTAGAACAAAAAGGTTGGGGACTTCCCTGGTGGTCGAGTGGTCAAGAATCTGCCTTCCAATGCAGGGGACATGGGTTCGATCCCTGGTTGGAGAACTAAGATCCTGCATGCTGTAGGGCAACTAAGCCCACACCTCACAACTAGAGAAGCCCCTGAGCACTGCAACTAGAGAAAGCCCGAGCACCACTCTGAAGACCCAGCGCAGCCAAAACAATAAATCAATAAAATAAAAAGGATGTGGTGCCTGAAGGCACTTGAGTTGCAGCTGCAGAGCTACGGGAGAAAGAGGAATCAGGGGCTTGGCTAGTAAGCCTGGAAATGCGATGGGCAATGCAATGAAGCATTTCTGTGCAGTCTGAATTCTCACCGGCTAACTGGACATTTTTTTTTTATGCTAACAGCACATTGTTAGGAAAACCAACAAATAATTTGTATAAAACATAAGGGAAGTCATTTATCACTGATGTTGAGACATCGTTTAATATTATGTTTGTCCATACCAAGAAGACACGGTTTTCAGTAACTTACCTTTGCCTACCGCCTCTCTAAATCCTTCTGTAAACTGTGAAGTTTGAGAGACCAGAGAGAAGTTGTTCCTTTTCGATCTCAAAATGATGTTAGACCTCGGGACTTCCATAGTGGTCCAGTGGCTAAGCTTTCACATTTCCCATGCAGGGGGGAGGGGCTCGATGCAGAGTGAGAGATCTAGATCCCACATGCCACAACTAAGAGTTCGCGTGCTGCAAATAAAGATTACACACGCCGCAGCTAAAAAAAATAAAATGTACCACATGTACCACAAGTGCAACAAAGATCAAAGATCCCATGTCCGGCTCAGCCAAATAAATAAATATGTATTTTTTTAAGTAATAAAATAAAGTAGTGAGTACTTACTATGGGCCAGGGGCTGTTCTGACAATTAACCGAGAGAGAGGCTTTCCCACTTTACAGATGACTAAACTGAGGCACTGAAAGATCTTAACCTTGCCAGTGGGTCATTCCTATGATAAATCCCAGAACTGGGACCCAAAGGGTCTGGCTCAAGAGAGTTTCCTCCTAATTCCTCTGCTACAAATGCCTGTTTCATTAGGACACTTTTGAAATAGAAACTTCCTTTTGTCCATAATTCCACCAATTCTAAGACTAATACCTCTGCATTTTCTTCAGCAGGTTTAGCACTCAGCATGTTTATTCAGGCTTTGCCAACACACCTGCATATTTAGACTACTCTACAATCACAGTTTAGCTACTGAACAAGAGAAAACCACCCCAAGCAAAAGATGAGTCCAAGTTTGCTCTCCAAAAAGAATATGTGCACTCCTTTTATTTTTAATTCGGCTGTACCAGGTCTTAGTAGCAGCCCTAGGAATCTTTACTCTTCCTTGCTGCATGTGGGATCTTTAGTTGTGGCCTGTGGGATCTACTTTTCTCACCAGGGATCAAACCTGAGTCCCCTGCATTCGGAGCACAGAATCTTCCCCACCAGGGAAGTCCTTGTGCACTCTGTTTTTTTAACTCGTGAACATTTTCTGGCTCATTCATATTCTTTCATCACGATATTTTAATGGCTACATACAATTCTTTTATTTAAAAGACCACATTTTATTCATCTCTTTTATTATTGAAATATGTCACTACTATAGAAAATGCTGAAATGAGCATCTTCACAACATGCACAGAGCTTATTTTTTGAAGCTCACATAGGAATCATTGTCAGGAGCATAGCTGATGCCCCATGTAGGCAAGGGCCTTTGGTCTTCATAAGGCAGATGTTCTTATAAAAATATGAATGGCTGCAGTTCAATTTGCTCATGTCTGAGCCTGAGCCTAGCTTGATGACCCTAGTCTGTTCATGGTCTTAGGAGCCCTAGGTAAAGCTCAGCAGCGCTGGGAATGCTCCTGAGTCAGCAGGGACATAGCCAGTGCAGTCAGCTCTTCCGACAATAAAAAGTGTTACAGGTTTGCAAGAACTTTGATCTAGTTAGCCACCTTAATCCGTTACTTTGTGACTATCCCAGCTGTCTCCTCCTATTGGGTTGGCCAAAAGGTCATTAGGGTTTTTCTGTACCATCTTACAGAAAAAACTGATTGAACTTTTTGACAAACTCATTACATTCCCCATCTAGCTCAGGCTTTCCTTCCCCCTTGCTGGGATTAGTTTGTTTCCCACTTGGCCTTCCTCCCAATTGCCTTACGTAAAGCTGTCAAATATATTTCTTACTACAGGGCAGAGCTTCCTTTTCGCACAGCCTGGGACACCTACAAAATGTGAACAGTGATTTGTGAGCCACACTGGGATAAAGGGTGGCTGCTCCCAGCTGGAGGTGCCTGGCCCAGTGCTTCTGGCCATCCCAGGCCCCACCCATCTGCCCTAGGAGATAAAGCAGTGGCCTCAACTCTGGCTGCACAATAGAATTACCCAGAAGTTGTGCAAAATTCTTTTGCGTACATTGCACCAAGCGATCACAATGACACACAGGTGACTCAGACCGTAAAGAATCTGCCCACAGTGCAGAGACCCATGTTCGATCCCTGGGTCGGGACGATCCCCTGGAGAAGGAAATGGTAACCCACTCCAGTATTATTGCCTGGGAAATCCCATGGACAGAGGAGGCTGATGGGAGACCATGGGTCGCAAAGAACTGGACACAGCTGAGCGACTAACACACACATAAGGTTGAGAACCTTTGAACTAAAGGGGTATCTGTTGGCCCTCACTGCAGTGCTTCCCTTCTGAGCCACAGGTCCAGGGTATTAAGAAACTAAGATCATGGTCCTGAACTCGGGTGTGCACAGCTCTCAGTAGCTGGATTCAATGCCACATGATGATAAAATTTAACTTCACCAAATAGTCTAAATCTAAATGGTTGTCTCCCGGCTGAGGGTACCCAGTGGCCTTGTGGAAAGTTGAGAAAGCGGGTCCTGACAGAAGGCGGGTGTTTAGGTCGGTGTGAGGGGTGTGGTGGGTGAAGGTGGTACCCGGCTGGAGATGTTAGAAACAGTAGTTCAGTTCAGTTCAGTTCAGTCGCTCAGTCATGTCCGACTCTGTGACCCCGTGAACCGCAGCACGCCAGGCCTCCCTGTCCATCACCAACTCCTGGAGTCCTCCCAAACCCATGTCCATTGAGTCGATGATGCCATCCAACCATCTCACCCTCTATCGTGCCCTTCTCCTCCTGCCTTCAGTCTTTCCCAGCATCAAGGTCTTTTCCAATGAGTCAGCTCTTTGCATCAGGTGGCCAAAATATTGGAGTTTTAGCCTCAACATCAGTCCTTCCAATGAACACCCAGGGCTGATCTCCTTTAAGATGGACTGGTTGGATCTCCTTGCAGTCCAAGGGACTCTCAAGAGTCTTCTCCAACACCACAGTTCAAAAGCATCAATTCTTCGGCGTTCAGCTTTCTTTATATTCCAACTCTCACATCCATACATGACCACTGGAAAAACCATAGCCTTGACTAGACGGACCTTTGTTGGCAAAGTAATGTCTCTGCTTTTTAATATGCTATCTAAGTTGGTCAAAACTTTCCTTCCAAGGAGTAAGCATCTGCCGGAGTCCAACTCCAGCAGCCAGGGATTCAACCTGAAGAGCTGAACGGTGTCAGCGAATGAGACATCCTCTCATTTTTCTATGGACTGCCTGTTTATTCCAAGTTTAAGATTCTCTTTTATACTTTTACAAAAACATTAGGCCAGAGGTTTGACATTCTCAGTTCCCCTCTTTCAGATTTATTGTCTCCATAAATCATTGTTGCTCTTCAAACAGAGTTCCTGCTTCAATGATTCTCTCAGAATCAGCCTTATCATCTATTATCTACCTCTTCTAATGTGTCCTATAGTTAACTTGTGATTACATTGTTACTCATGCTACATTCCTCAGTTTACTACTTATCTTCCTAAGCCTTGTTTGCCCCTAACATCCTGAGCTCACTATCTCTTAAAAATGCTTCTAGCTATAGTGTCTCTAAAAATTCCTAACTTCTATAAGCTATAGTGTTTGCTATGAAGACTCTACACATGGACATCACCAGATGGTCAACACCGAAATCAGATTGATTATATTCTTTGCAGCCAAAGATGGAGAAGCTCTATACAGTCAACAGAAACAAGACCAGGAGCTGACTGTGGCTCAGATCATGAACTCCTTATTGCCAAATTCAGACTTAAATTGAAGAAAGTAGGGAAAACCGCTAGACCATTCAGGTATGACCTAAATCAAATCCCTTATGATTATACAGTGGAAGTGAGAAATAGATTTAAGGGTCTAGATCTGATAGATAGAGTGCCTGATGAACTATGGAATGAGGTTCGTGACATTGTACAGGAGACAGGGATCAAGACCATCCCCATGGAAAAGAAATGCAAAAAAGCAAGATGGCTATCTGGGGAGGCCTTACAAATAGCTGTGAAAAGAAGAGAGGCGAAAAGCAAAGGAGAAAAGGAAAGATATAAGCATCTGAAGGCAGAGTTCCAGAGAATAGCAAGAAGAGATAAGAAAGCCTTCCTCAGCAATCAATGCAAAGAAACAGAGGAAAAGAACAGAATGGGAAAGACTAGAGATCTCTTCAAGAAAATTAGAGATACCAAGGGAACATTTCATGCAAAGATGGGCTCGATAAAGGACAGAAATGGTATGGACCTAACAGAAGCAGAAGATATTAAGACGAGGTGGCAAGAATACACAGAAGAACTGTACAAAAAAGATCTTCATGACCCAGATAATCACGATGGTGTGATCACTCACCTAGAGCCAGACATCCTGGAATGTGAAGTCAAGTGGGCCTTAGAAAGCATCACTATGAACAAAGCAAGTGGAGGTGATGGAATTCCAGTTGAGCTGTTTCAAATCCTGAAAGATGATGCTGTGAAAGTGCTGCACTCAGTATGCCAGCAAGTTTGGAAAACTCAGCAGTGGCCACAGGACTGGAAAAGGTCAGTTTTCATTCCAATCCCAAAGAAAGGCAATGCCAAAGAATGCTCAAACTACTGCACAATTGCACTCATCTCACATGCTAGTAAAGTAATGCTCAAAATTTTCCAAGCCAGACTTCAGCAATACATGAACCGTGAACTCCCTGATGTTCCAGCTGGTTTTAGAAAAGGCAGAGGAACCAGAGATCAAATTGCCAACATCTGCTGGGTCATGGAAAAAGCAAGAGAGTTCCAGAAAAACATCTATTTCTGCTTTATTGACTATGCCAAAGCCTTTGACTGTGTGGATCACAATAAACTGTGGAAAATTCGGAAAGAGATGAGAATACCAGACCACCTGACCTGCCTCTTGAGGAATATGTATGCAGGTTAGGAAGCAGCAGTTAGAACTGGACATGGAACAACAGACTGGTTCCAAATCGGGAAAGGAGTACGTCAAGGCTGTATATTATCACCCTGCTTATTTAACTTCTATGCAGAGTACATCATGAGAAACGCTGGACTGAAAGAAACACAAGGTGGAATCAAGATGTTGACTCACTGGAAAAGACTCTGATGCTGGGAGAAATTGGGGGCAGGAGGAGAAGGGGACGACCCAGGATGAGATGGCTGGATGGCATCACGGACTCGATGGACATGAGTCTGAGTGAACTCCGGGAGATGGTGATGGACAGGGAGGCCTGGCGTGCTGCAATTCATGGGATCGCAAAGAGTCGGACACGACTGAGTGACTGAACTGAACTGATAAGCTATAGTAAAATATGCTAACTTTACAACGTTCCTTAAATCTTTAACTTCTCAGTTCAGTCAAGTCTTCGCATGAGGTGGCCAAAGTACTGGAGTTTCAGCTTCAGCAGAAATCCCATGGCTGATCTACTTCAGAATGGACTGGTTGGATCTCCTTGCAGTCCAAGGGACTCTCAAGAGTCTTCTCCAACACTACAGTTCAAAAGCATCAATTCTTCGGCGCTCAGCCTTCTTCACAGTCCAACTCTCACATCCATACACGACTACTGGAAAAACTATAGCCTTGACTAGCGGACCTTAGTCAGCAAAGTAACGTCTGTGCTTTTGAATATGCTATCTAGGTTGATCATAACTTTTCTTCCAAGGAGTAAGCGTCTTTTAATTTCATGGCTGCAGTCACCATCTGCAGTGATTTTGGAGCCCAAAACAATCAAGTCTGACACTGTTTCCACTGTTTCCCCATCTATTTGCCATGAAGTGATGGGACCAGATACCATGATCTTCGTTTTCTGAATGTTGAGCTTTAAGCCAGCTTTTTTCCTCTCCTCTTTCACTTTCATCAAGAGGCTTTTTAGCTCTTCACTTTCTGCCATAAGGGTGGTGTCATCTGCATAGCTGAGGTGACTGATATTCTCCCTGCAATCTTGATTCCACCTTGTGTTTCTTTCAGTCCTGCGTTTCTCATGATGTACTCTGCATAGAAGTTAAATAAGCAGGGTGATAATATACAGCCTTGACGTACTCCTTTCCCGATTTGGAACCAGTCTGTTGTTCCATGTCCAGTTCTAACTGCTGCTTCCTAACCTGCATACATATTCCTCAAGAGGCAGGTCAGGTGGTCTGGTATTCTCATCTCTTTCCGAATTTTCCACAGTTTATTGTGATCCACACAGTCAAAGGCTTTGGCATAGTCAATAAAGCAGAAATAGATGTTTTTCTGGAACTCTCTTGCTTTTTCCATGACCCAGCAGATGTTGGCAATTTGATCTCTGGTTCCTCTGCCTTTTCTAAAACCAGCTTGAACATCTGGACCGGTAGTAGATGCCCGGATTATAAGGCGGGGGTAGCTGGGTAGTAGATGCCCGGATTATAAGACGGGTGTAGCTGGAGTTGCTTGAGGGACTACTGGGAGATGAGCTAATGGAATAACTAGACTCCAGGAAGAGAATGGAGGGTTGGAAGCTGAAAAGGGCCGTGGAGGTGCTCGTCCCGCCTCTGATAACACCCATGTGCTTTCGGGGCTCAAGGCCCGCCGCATCAATGGGGCTCGGCGGAGGCGAGTGTTCAGAATCGCCCCCCTGCTCTGGGAAGAGGCGGCTGCCGGAGAGGCTGATCGTCGCCAGCTCTTATTCACGGAGACCCCGCACCCACGTGTGTCTCCTGCATGACTCCCGAGGGTGCAATGAGTTAGGGTTGTTCGACCCCAGCTCAAGGAAAGCCACCCGCTGCGTAGCAAGGGCCCCCACTCCACATGGCAGAACCCCGAGGGGAGCGGGAAGCAAAGGCTGCAAGGCACGCCGCCAACTCTCAAGGCCGGCAGCCTCCGCCGGGCCTGCTGGGAAATGTAGTCCGCAAGGTGCCCCGGGAAAACGAGGTGCGTTGACCACCTAGCCCCAAAGACCCCGAGACCCGGATGCGGAGGGCCTCGGGCATCCTTACTCAGCTTCCGGCAGGGGGCGCTCCACCCACGGCCGCCCTGCTTGCTTAGCACCTCCCCCCAAAACGCCCCACCTGTCCCCCAACCTTCCCAAGACCGGCTGAAACGGTCAGAGCAATGAACGCAACACAAAGAATCGCGGAGAAACGGCATCCCAGCCCCTAATTAGAATGTGAAAGGAAACGGCTAGGAGCGGTTTTTCCTCAAGCGAGAGATTTTTAGATGTCACCGCCCCACGTTAAGCCATATCACCTTGGCCAGGGCTCGCTCTCCTGGGCGTCCCAATCGCGCGCTTTTGTTTCATTTGCTATACAGTCTATTACTGGGATCACTGGTGTAATAAGGTCCGTTCATTAGATGATAGTACCGGAGCATGGATAATTTCCAGACTTTGATAATGTCCTTGTTTTTAGAAAATACACATTATTTAAGAATATAGAGCGATGTTAGCATTTTGAACTGGGAGGAAATAAGAGAAAGGGCCAGGGTATCCTGAATCCTACGGAAGAAAATCGGCAAATCACCTGGGCAGTGATCAGCCCTTCCTAAAGTTGATCTGCCCCTGTCCCATCTGGGATGCGGGGACTCAGCAGACATGGAGTTCCTGTCCTCCCGGAGTGTGACTAGCTAAGGGAGGGAGGGAGGGGTTGTGGCTTGGGGCTGCGGTGCTGTTCCCATCCCTAGTGCATGTCCAAAGCACTTAACCAGCCACTGTGGAGCTTCTAGGTGGGCGGGACTCGCTGCCAGGCTATGGCACACCCAGTACATAGCACCAGCCTCTGTACCGCCCATCAGGCTCAGAGGTGGAACCTGGGTTCCAGGAGTGGATGAGATCAGAGACAGAACTGGATGGAGTCCGAGCTCATGTTCAGAACTAAGCAGAAGCAGAGCCAGCCCAGGGGAAATGGTATTACTGACTCCCCCTCCCTCTGAGCCCACTGGGTGTCTCCACACTTTCTTGCTTCCCAAAATAGCCTTTCCAGGGATGTCTGCAGGGGCAACTCCCCCGAGGCTCCCAGGGTCCAGTACTCCCCCTCTGACCAAGGCACAAGGGTTTGCCTTGCCTTGCCGAATCTGTAAGCTCTGTACCTACTCCCTCGCAGATATGGAAAGGAGTGTCAATATTGGAGGGTAATATCTCAGATGGGGAGACAGGGGATTCAGCGGAGGAGGGAAGAGGAGAAAAAAATGATTGGGGGAGGGGGCAGGAAGGGGTGACAAAAAAGAGAAACTGCCTCCACTGCATGAAGAGTCTTGGTCACTCATGAAAATGTAGGTCACCCCCAAATGCCTTTCTGTAGCAGTTAGGCAAGTAATACAAATGAAACACACTGATTCAGGGATACAGGGAGCAGTGTGGACTGTCCATGTCCCAGGCAGACATTACTCGGCCCTGTCAATAGCTGTTGCTGGAGAGAACCAGTGTTGCTGAATTTTCTGATCCTCTCCCCTCTCCCCAAACCAGATAGCTAGATTGTGATGTGAAGTCTCCCGATTTATATGTTGGCTCCTGGGGATTCACTGGCGGTCCAATGATTAGGACTTCCTGCTTTCCCTGCTGAGGGCATGGGTTCGATCCCTGGTCAGGGAACTAAGATCCCTCACGCTGCAAAAGTGCGCGTATGTGTCCACACACACACACACACACACACACACACACAAAGTTGGCTCAATAGTTCACACACACACACACAAACACACCATGAAGGCCAAAGCTAACGTGTTTGCCGTCTCTGCCCTGAACACTGGTGACATGCCTGGGCATTATCACTGCCTCCCTCCCAGCTCAGGGCACAGTGAACGCTGAATAAACCCCAGTTCCTGTTTCCAAGGTCCAGTCTGCCTTCCTGCTCCAGGCAGAACGTTTCTACAACTGAGAGGATGGAGCGCAGGGCTACTTACATTAAAGTGAGAACCAGCTTCAGTTGACAGAAAGGGATTTTGCAAACAGATCCCCCTCCCATGCCCATCTCCTCCATGAACCTCACGACCATCTGCACCTACGATTTTGCAGAGAACAGAATCCAGATTTGAGGAAGCTGAAGCCTCAAGGTCACGAGTAAGAGAAAAACAGGAGCTGATCATAACATCCATTTATTGAGTGCTCACTATGGATGTGCCCGGCTCAGGCCTCTCGATCAAACCCTGGCTTGTGCTCTTTGAAATGCTGTCGGCAACAGGGAACATTCCAGAACCCTTCCCTTCATCACAGACCCAGATTGAGGAGGCAAGTGGCATCCATTAGATGCACCTTCATGAAGACTCTTAGACTCGCTGCAGGTGACGCCCTTTCTCCAGCGCCAGCACTGGGTTCGAGTCCATCTCCTTCATGACACCACACTACCCTGGGGCTGGGGCTATCTCCCTCATTTCTGTAACCTTCGGGAGGAGGCAAAAAGTGCGCTGGTGTGATGCCTGCAGACTGACACCCCCAGTGACAGGGTGCTCGGCTGGAAGCAGAGTTGGCAGCCGAGTTTTGCCGAGTTACCTCCTTGACCCAGGTGTTTCAAGTCAGTGATCCCATGGGAGCTTACTACCGTCCTGGGAGGCAACCATCACCGTCAGTTTTACAAATGAAGAAACTGAAGCTCAGAAGAGGCAGACTTGTCCAAGGTCATGCAGTTAGGAAGAGATACTCTGTGCTAGAAGCTCACATCCCTTCCCTTTGGCCCTTATTCTCTGTGGTACGGTTCTACAAGCACCGAGCTGCTAAGAGGCAAGATTTCGGGACAAGGCACCAGAGGCATGGGTCTCATGATTCCTTGGGGCAGGCACTAGGCCTCCCCCAACCTCAAAAGGGCTACGTTCTGTGCCCCTCCCAGGAATACTGCCGGCTACAAGGAGGAGAGCAGAGCCCCACAGCTTAGCCTCTGCTCTGGGCGCACATCGTGCTGTGCTTCGAGACGCCTCCCTCTGGCTCCCACAGACTGTTTTACCAACAGAAACACATTTGTTTACATAGGCAGCCCACCCCAGTGGTCAGACTACAGTGCTGTGCGCAGTCCCCAGTGTCTGGGCACACTAGATTGTCATCATTTCCTCCTCTTTGACGGGTCAGAGAAAGAACCTGGGAAACCTTGGAGGGAAGAGGCTAAAGGAGAGGAAGGGGCAGATGACCAACCTCTGGTCTTTTGCCCGCCTAGAAATGCCACCAAGCTTCCTGGTCTGTTGCTTTGGTCCTGGGCCCCACCAGCTTCACTTCGTAGACAGCTGTCTTTCAAAGGGATCATACACCCCTGAGCTCACCTAATGGTCCCCAGTTCAACCTCTCTGAGCCCTGTGCTAGGACACACCCTTCCTTCTGGTCCCCTCTGGGGGTGAGGCCCTCCCTGACCTCCTCCTTCTCCACTGTCTTCCTCACGGGGGGTTTGCCTGGCATCTGGCCCCATTCTCCTGAGCGGAGGGGGCCACAACTCCTGTGTAATTTGCCCCCTCACTCCCTGGACCTGTGAAGGGATCTGATCAGCGGCTGCCAAAGGTGCTTTGCATCTTAAAGCAACCTGGCCAGTTCAGTCCATCCCCAAACTCTCCCTCCCGCTCGAGTCCCATCTCCAGGGCCTCAGAGAACATGCCCAACCCCACTTTTCTGTCCCAATTACTCCAGCCTGGGCTTCCCTGATTCAGCCCACACATCAGCAGCCCCAGAGGAGCAGAAGAGGCCTGCTGAGAAATTCTGGTCCCCTCAGTCTCCTGAAGGACTGCACCAAAGTCAGAGCTGAAGTTTGGGCTACAACTTAAGCCAGGGGTGTTGGCAGGGGCTGCCACCCTGGTGCGTCCGCTGTGCTGGCCCAGGTATGGAGCTGGGGGCAAAGGCCTTGCCCCAAGCAGACAGAGGGCTTCTCTCCGCGGTGCGCCACCCGGTGGATGAGCAGGGGAGAGCTCTGGCGGAAGCTCCTGTCACACTGGCTCAAAGCCCAAGGTTTTTGGCCCAGGAGTGTTGGTGCGGCAGCAGATTTGAACTGTCTACAAAACTCTTGCTGCAGCTGAGTTTGGTGCACTTGTTTCTTGCCTGTGTGCGAGCACTGTATTTAAGAAGCTTGGATTTGTGGGAGAGGTTTTGCCACATTCTGGGCAGGCGTGGGGTCGTTCGCCCACATGGACTTGCTGGTGCTTGGTGAACTGGGTGCGCTCTTTAAAGCCACGCCCACACTCAGGACACTTGAAGGGTCACTCTCCACTGTAGGTGAGTCGGTGCCTTAGGCAGTCGGAGCTGCGGGTGAAGTTCTCGCTCCTCCTCCGCGTGCGATCGCTGGTGCTTGAGCAGATAAGAGCTGCACCCAAAGCGGTCACCACACCAGACACAGAGGCAGGGCTTCTCACAGGTGTGGGAGCGCTGGTGCTGCGCCAGGTTGGAGCTGAGGCTGAAGCGCTTGCAGCAGTCCCCCGCAGCTGTAGGGCTTCTCCCACGTGCGCGTGCGCTGGTGCTGAATCAGGCTGAAGCTAACACAGGAAGTCTTGCCACATTCGCCACAACTGTCAGGCTTCTCGCCCATGTGGCCCCGCCGGTGTCCGAGCTGCGGCCAATAACAGGCTCCTCGCACTCCAGACACTTATGAGGCCGGAGGCCTGAGTGAGAGTGACGGTGTCGCATGAGGTTAGAGCTCAGGCTGAAGCAACAGTCACACTGGGGACAGGGGGACGGTTTCTCGCCGGTGTGTACCCCGTGCTGCTTAACCAGATCTGAGCCCCGTCGGAAGCTTTTGCTACACTGGAGACAGCAGTAGGGTTTATCACCGCCGTGGCTGCTTTGGTGGATTGAGATCGGGGAGGTAGTCAATCCACACTGCTGGCACTCGAAGGCTCCAGGGACCGCAGGAGAGTTGGTCTTGGCAGGAGTTTCTGTCTCCCCAGGGCCAGAGACTGACCTACCTAGGTACCGCAGGCCCAGCATCATTTCCCAGGCGGCCGGCTGCCCCGGCGACACCAAGGGCCGCTTGCGTGAAAGAACTCCGCAAAAAGCGGACCTTGGGATTTTCTGGGATCCAGACAACCGGTTCCCCCGCTGCGCGGCGCCGTCGGAGTCCTCCCTTGCCGTTTCTGGAGCCCGCTACTCCATAGCCGGAAGAGCGTCCCGTTTCCTAGATACCAATCACTCAACTCACAAGCACAACCAGAGCTGAAGACTCTCGGGACCCAGGAATCCGGCACCGGAAACGGAAATGTCCACTAGCTCGTGCCATTCTAGGAAGTGGCAGCAAACGGTCTCTGTGGGTTTAACCCTCTCGTTCACCTGGCGGAGCAAGTGGTCCCATCTGCAGGCGCTATCAGGAACTTGACACTTTCCTTTTGGCTCGAGGTTCAGACCCCATCGGCGCAGACTTCAGTGCCCCGGCCACGGCTGGGGGGCGGCAAAGCGAGCTGTCGTTGCCAAGGACACGCTGGGGGCGGAGTAGACACGTCACCTGGAGTAGCACCTTACTGAGACTCCAAGGTCGGAGGTACTGGTCCACCTGAGGCCCTTTAGTTTCCCATCGATCCTAAGCTAGACGTGTTAAACTTGGCGCAGACTACATATCCCAGCATGCACCGCACGCGCCTCTAGGTTTCGCACAACGATTAGATAGATAACCACTACTCTCCACATTTTTTTCTGCGACTGTGCAAGTCAGAGCACCAGGATCGAGAACTACAACTTCCAACCTGCAGAACAGCGGCGGCGCTATTTAAAAAGCGTCAGAGAGGCGTTGCCTGGCCACGCCCCTCTTTTCCAGTTCCGCTCCCTTGGACGAGCTGCGAGGAGAGGGGCGGAGCCTTAAGCCTGAGCCAAGATGGCGGCTGCGAAGTCAACCCCCACGGACTCGCTCTCGTTCTGCCTCGCGCAGCTCACGGCGGCGGCCGGGGAGGGTCTAGGTGGGGGAAAGGACACAGCTACCAGCGAGACACCCTTGGGCCGTGCGCTCTTAGCCCTCCGTACGCGCCACGTCAAGGCAGCCGGGGGAATAGAGCGCTTCCGGGCACGCGGCGGGCTCCGCCCCCTTCTCGCGCTGCTACGGCGAGCGGCTGCAGCGGGTCCCGCCCCGTCCCAGGGTGGCGCAGGCTCCGCCCCCTCGTCGGTCGAGTCAGCGGCTTCTTCTGGCCCCGCCCCTTCGCCGGGCTCCGCCCCCTCTTCTGCGTCACCAGCGACACCCTCGCCGCCAGCGCGCCTGCGCAAGACGCTGGACTTGGCGCTCAGCATCCTAGCCAACTGCTGTACTGAAGGGGCGTGCCGAGCTGAAGTGCGCAGACTCGGAGGCATTCTCCCATTGGGTAAGTGCTCCGCCCTCACTTCCTAGAAGGTTTCCACCCATACCTCTGTCTGGACCTGGGCGGAGTCTCGAGTTCTTTGTGCTGCAACCTGAAGGATTGTGCTTTAGGACGGCGCAGCGCCCTCAGTTTTCTTGTTGTCGAGATACGTGACGTCACTTCTCTTTCTAGAAATTATATGCTAGCCCTCCTAGATCCGATAATTACAGCTAATTACCTGAGTATTGCTTAAGGATCACCTCTCTCGCATCTGGGCTCAGTTCAGTTCAGTTCAGTCGCTCAGTCGTGTCCGACTCTTTGCGACCCCATGAATCGCAGCACACCAGGGTTCCCTGTCCATCACCAACTCCCAGAGTTCACTCAGACTCACGTCCATCGAGTCAGTGATGCCATCCAGCCATCTCATCCTCGGTCGTCCCCTTCTCCTCCTGCCCCCAATCCCTCCCAGCATCAGAGTCTTTTCCAATGAGTCAACTCTTCGCATGAGGTGGCCAAAGTACTGGAGTTTCAGCTTTAGCATCATTCCTTCCAAAGAAATCCCAGGACTGATCTTCAGAATCGACTGGTTGGATCTCCTTGCAGTCCAAGGGACTCTCAAGAGTCTTCTCCAACACCACAGTTCAAAAGCATCAATTCTTCGGCGCTCAGCTTTCTTCATAGTCCAACTCTCACATCCATACATGACTACTGGAAAAACCATAGCCTTGACTAGATGAACCTTAGTCGGCAAAGTAATGTCTCTGCTTTTGAATATGCTATCTAGGTTGGTCATAACTTTTCTTCCAAGGAGTAAGCGTCTTTTAATTTCATGGCTGCAGTCACCATCTGCAGTGATTTTTGGAGCCCCCGAAAATAAAGTCTGATGCTGTTTCCCCATCTATTTCCCATGAAGTGATAATGGAGGCCAAGAGGTTATTTGGTGACTTTGAAATGATTCTTAGTCTTCATGTTCATAGCAGGCACTCAGTGCCTGCTGGGTCTAGCCTTGTGCAGAGCTCTGAAATCCCATTTGATGAGCTAGACTTCAGGTGTAGTGCTTCAGAAAGTGGGCTCTGCAGTCAGCTAGACCCATCAGAGACTAGGATTGTAAAATGGGGTAATAATAACTACCTTAAAAAATTGGAATAGGGAGAAAATAAAATACAAAGACGGAGCACAGATACTCAACTGGTACTCCCAGTTATTAAAAACTAGCACGTTAAGAACAAATCCTGGAAATCCCTGGTGGTCTAATGGTTAGGACTTGGTGCTTTCACTGCTGGGACCCAGGTTCCATACCTGGTCGGAACTGCAAGCCTCCAGGCAGGCACAGCCAAAAACTAGAACAAATCCTAAGCCAGTGTTATAACTACAAATGGAATGTAACCTTTAAAATTTGGGAATCACTATACTGAACTGAACTGATATTGTACATCTGTAACTTATACAGTGTACATTTGTAACTTATACAATAGTGCTTCTCAGGTGGCTCAGTGGTAAAGAATCTGCCTCCCAAATGCAGGAGATGTGTGTTCAATCCCTAGGCCCGGAAAATCCCCTGGAGGAGGAACTAGCCACCCACTCTAGTATTCTTGCCTGGAAAATCCCATGCACAGAGGAGCCTGTCAGGCTGCAGTCCCTGGGGTCACAAGGAGTCAGACACAACTGAGCAACAGAGCACACAACTTTTATAATATTGTGCATTATCTTCATTTCAGTTTTTCAAATAAGAACAAACCCAGAAGATAGCAAGCTTTTCTGTTTACCGGCTAAATTGGCGCCTTCTAGTGGCAACATTGTGAACACAGCGTTCTTCTTCATTGCCTGCCAGCTATAAACTTAGGCCTATTTTAATAAAATCTTTATTTTTTTTGATAAAGTAAAATATTATTTTCAGTTTTCATAAAATGTATCTGGACCATAATGTATTTGACAAGGGGCCTGGCGCATTAAGTCCTCAATAAATACACATTTTGTTGTTAGTGTATAACCCCATCATTCATTCACTGTTCTGTACTTTAAATATCTCCTGAATCCATGCCACTGCCTTGCCTTCTTCCATCACATGCCCAGAGACTGTGCCGGGCTGTGCTGGTATCTGGGTCAGCCCATCTTCTTGCTGTTGCGACAGCTTCTGGGTTGCTCCCTCTGCCTTACCGTTTCCCCCTGTAATCCATTCTCCTCGTGACTGCCAATTTAGATCATGTCATGTCCATTCTTAGAACCCTGTATGGCTCCCAGTGCCCTCACATTCAAGTCTTCATCTCTTGACCTGACAAGGCGCTTCGTGAAGTCATAACATAAACACTAGATCTCATTTTTGGGCCTTTGCAAATGGTGCTACCAAACCCGAAATGTCCCTTAACACTCCCATCCACCATCCACCTAGCAAACACCTACCTATCGAACCTTCCAGATCCCGCAAGTGTTAGGCCTATTCTGGAGGCCTTCCCTGACTCTCTGAGGCCACATTCTTTTTAAAAAAATTTACTTATTTTAATTGGAGGCTAATTACTTTATAGTATTGTAGTGGTTTTTGCCATACATTGACATGAATCAGCCATGGATGTACATGCGTCCCCCATCCTGAACCCCCCTCCCACCTCCCTCCCCATCCCATCCCTCAGGGTCATCCCAGTGCACCGGCCCTGAGCTCCCTGTCCTGAGGCCACATTCTTGAGGTGATTAAGGAGAGAGACAAGAAGGAGTAGAACCCTCAAGAGGCCAAACTCTCTTGCAGTGACTATTCTTCAGTGTGTGAAGACAGACAGCATCCAGAACCGAACCGCCCGTGCTCTGGGGAACTTAGCCATGGAACCTGAGAGCTGCGGGGACATCCACTGTGCTGGTGAGCATGCTTTGAGGGTGGAGCCAGCTGGGGCTTGGGGATGAAAGAAGGGATGGGGGGGCGGGGGTCTGTCCTCACTCACCCTCCATCTCCTCCCTCACCCCAAGGTGCTGTTCCCCTGCTCGTGGAGAGCCTGACGGCCTTCCAGGACTCCCAGTGCCGCCAGAGTGTGGTCCGTGCCCTCCGCAACCTGGCAGACTCACCCCAGCACCGCCTGGCCCTGGCCCAGCAGGGAGCGGTGCGCCCACTGGCTGAACTTCTGGCTGCAGCGCCAGATCCTGCACTGACCTTGGCCTTGGTCCGTGCCCTCCTGGAGCTGAGTCGAGGCTGCTCCCGGGCCTGTGCTGAGCAGCTCAGTCTGGGTGGGGGACTCGGCCCACTGGTTGGCCTGGCCTCCCATCCCAAAAGAGCCGTGCGTGAGGCTACCATCTTGATCCTCGCCAACTTGTGCGCCCAGGGCCTGGTGCGGCCTGCCCTGGGCAATGCTGGGGGCGTGGAGGTGCTGTTGGGTGAACTCCGGCGGCGCCGGGGCCTCAACGGGGCAAGCCCAGCCTCCCAGCAGCCGCTGGTGCGGGCTGTGTGTCTGCTGTGCCGGGAGGCTATCAACCGGGCCCGGCTGCGAGATGCTGGGGGGTTGGAGCTGTTGATGGGCTTGCTGCGGGATCCCCGTGCCAGCGCCTGGCACCCTCGTGTGGTGGCTGCCCTTGTGGGCTTCTTGTATGATACAGGGGCCCTGGGCCGGCTTCAAGCTCTGGGATTGGTACCTCTCCTGGCTGGGCAGCTGTGTGGTGAGGCTGGTGATGAGGAAGAAGAGGGAAGAGAAGCTGCTTCCTGGGACTTCCCTGAGGAGAGGACCCCAGAGCGGGCAGAGGCTGGAAGCTTCCGAAGCCTCCAGTGAGTTCCCACCTGATGCTGTGGGGTGAGGCCTCTTCACTACCCTCACTCACCCTGCCCCCACCCATTCTGTCTTTGTAAGACTTTGATTCTGACTCCTAATACCTTGTTCTCACTGAACATGGCTGCCTTCCAGACCCCAAATACACCTCTTCTCTCTTGGAGCCACCTTTGTTTGACCTTGGCTCTCTGCAGATGGCACAGTGATAAACAACCCACCTGCCAGTGCAAGAGATGCAAGACACCTGGGTTCAATCCCTCAGGAAGATCCCCTGGAGGAGGGCGTGGCCAACCACTCCAATATTCTCACCTGGAGAATCCCATGGACAGAGGAGCCTGGCAGGCTGTGGCCCATAGTGTCGCAAAGAGACACGACTGAAGGGGCTTAGCCTGCGTGCGAGCATGCCCGCGTGCTGGGCCTCTTTGGTTACTGTTCCTTGTGCCCAGGGCACTCCTCTGAGATGCCTTGATTAGATCTTATATTCATGGGGACTTGATTTAAAACATCAGCTCTTTCCTTACCACCTGGAAAGCTCAGCCCCCCACCCTGTGTTTCTGTTCCGTTTTATTTTTTCTCCACGCATATCACTTCACACCACGCTGAATAGAAACTCTAGAAGGTCTTGATCTTTTTTTGCTTTTGCTTCTCTGTAGTACCTGAAACGCTCTTAGCATACACTAGCCAATAGGCAGTCAGGAATTGCTGGATGGGGGCTGGGTGGGTGGGTGTTGGGATTCCCTTTTTCCCCTGTCCCCCTCAGGCTGCCTTCTCTTCTGGCCTCAGTCTCCTCTTGGAGTACCGCTCGTTTGACCTGCTCCCTCCCCTCGGCTCTAGGTTCCATATCCTTTCTCCCCACTGCAGGTCCTGGCTGATCTCCGAGGGTTATGCTGCAGGCCCGGGAGACATCTCTCCCGACTGGTCCCCGGAGTGCTGTCCGCCGCCGCCGGAACCGACAGATCTGACCAGCCCCACCTCGCTGCGGACGCCCCGCGCCCTGCGCCCGCCTGGCCGCAGCCCCACCGCCTCTGCCGCCGAGGAGCCCTGGGGCCGCGAGGGGCCGGCGCTGCTGTTGCTGTCGCGCTTCTCCCAGGCTCCCGACCCCAGCGGGGCGCTGGTGACCGGCCCGGCCCTGTGCGGCCTGCTGGCCTACGTGACGGGCGCGCCGGGCCCGCCGAGCCCCCGCGCGCTGCGCATCCTGGCGCGGCTCACCTGCAACCCCGCCTGCCTGGAGGCCTTCGTGCGCAGCTACGGGGCGGCGCTACTGCGCGCCTGGCTGGTGCTCGGCGTCGCCCCCGACGACTGGCCGGCGCTGCGCACGCGGCCAGCCCGCCGCAGCCAGCACCAGCACCGGGAGCTGGGTGGGTCCTGCGTGGGTCCTGCGCCCTTCTCACCCTTCCCTTCCCACTGCGCCTCACCTGCTCTCTCACCGCCATCCCTGGGAACAACAGCCACCAAGTGGCGGCCGGGAAGGATTCTCTTCTCCATTGCCCCCGCACATAGTTCTTCAACCTCTGACTGTGTATTGGGGCCCAGGGACCCCAGCACCAGGCTTGGCCCAAACAGTTTAGAATCTGCCTCTCCTTCCTCAGTCTCTTCTTATTTCCCCGTATTCCTAACTTCTGCACTGTCCTTGACTCCACTGGGCAGCTCAGGCACGACGTCTTCCCAGGCTCACATCCTCTGAAAGTCCCCTTGCAACCCTGCCAGGGACTGCCCAATCCTCTGTGCCCTGTTTTGGCCCTTGAGGGCCCAGAGTCATTCCCTGACCATCCCACTTCCTGTTCTGGCCCTTAACCTTCCAGTTCCTAGTGTTGGGTTGCCATCCCTCCAGGGCCTGCGGTCATCACCCTCTGCCTTGCCCCGAGGTCACCCGCTCCTTCCTCTCGGGGACCCAGGGGCCTCTCTTGCCCACCCCTACCCCCACCCCAGCTGCCAACCTGACCTGCTCCGCCCGCCCGCGCAGGTGAAATGCTGCTGCAGAACCTGACAGTGCAAGCTGAGTCGCCCTTCGGAGTGGGGGCCCTCACCCACCTGCTGCTCTCTGGGAGCCCGGAGGACCGTGTGGCCTGCGCCCTGACCCTGCCCTTCATCTGTCGGTGAGGGAGACGTGGGTACCTCGCAGGGGCAGGGGGCGCAAGATTGCTGTTCTCCAGCGCTGCCCTTTTCCAGCTTCTAAAGATTCTCGTTTTCCCTCAAAGGAAGCCCTCTCTGTGGCGGCGGCTACTTCTGGACCAGGGCGGCCTCCGGCTCCTCCTCTCGGCGCTTACCCGACCCGCTCCGCACCCGCTCTTCCTCTTTTTTGCCGCAGATTCCCTTTCCTGCCTCCAAGGCCTGGTGTCTCCCACGGGGAGCCCAGCTGTCCTACCTGCAATCCCCTTGGACCTAGACCCACCCTCCCCTTGCCTCTATGAACCTTTGCTGGGCCCAGCCCCCATGCCAGCTCCCGACCTCCACTTCCTGCTGGACTCAGGCCTCCGGCTCCCTGCCCAGCGAGCCGCCTCAGCCACTGCCTCCCCCTTCTTCCGGGCCCTGCTGGCTGGCAGCTTTGCCGAAGCCCAGATGGACCTAGTGCCCCTCCGAGGCCTGTCACCCAGCGCGGCCTGGCCCATCCTGCATCACCTGCATGGCTGCCGGGGCTGTGGGGCCGCCCTGGGGCCTGTCCCTCCGCCAGGCCAGCCCCTGCTGGGCTCCGAAGCCGAGGAGGCTCTGGAGGCCGCTGGCCGTTTCCTGCTGCCAGGGCTGGAGGAGGAGCTGGAAGAAGCCGTGGGCCGCATCCACCTGGGACCCCAGGGTGGCCCAGAGTCAGTGGGGGAGGTGTTCCGCCTGGGCCGGCCACGGCTGGCTGCCCACTGCGCACGCTGGACCCTGGGACCGGGGCAGTGCCCCCGGAAGCGGGCCCTGGCTCTGGTGGGGCTTGTGGAAGCAGCCGGCGAGGAGGCTGGGCCCCTGACTGAGGCCTTACTGGCTGTGGTGATGGGGGTGGAATCGGGGGGCAAAGGTCCCAACCTAGACTGATGTACCCTGGGAGGAGACCCAGGGATGAGTTAGCTAGGAGGAGATCTCTCTCAACGAGAGGAGGCTGAGCAGAAGGAGTCACTGTCGAGGGCCCATGAGAGGATGGACCTGGAGCCCAGGTTTCTGAAGACTCAGGAGTGAGAAGCCAAGGCCAGGGTCTGGGCATGGGGCCCTTGAGGTGGAGAACAGCCCAGGGCCCCAGGCACCTGGCCTGGCCCAGCTTTATGGAGTTGAAATTAAAAGCTTTGGAGTCGGCTCCCCCTGTTGTGTGGTGTCTCTGCTTCCTTTCCTGTGGGAGTACCCGCACATCTTAACCCATCCAGCAGGGTTGTGTCCAGGTGTCTGTGTCTCAGTGGGCTTCCCTGGCGGCACAGTGGTAAAGAACCTGCTGCTCGTGCAGGAGACGCAGGTTCAGTCCTGGGGTCTGGAAGATCCCCTGGAGAAGGAAATGAGAGCCCACTCCAGTATTCTTGCCTGGGAAATCCCATGGACAGAGGACCCTGGTGGAGCTTGTAGAGAGTCCGACATGACTTAGCAATTAAACAACAACAATTGTGTCTCAGTACAGACCACCCCTGGCATGCAGGAGTTTAATAAATAACAATGTGTATGTTCCTGGATCCCTGGGATATGCTGCAGTTGCCAGGCTGCTCCTGAGGATGTGGTTTTGGGCCCCAGGGGAAGCCTGCTTCCTGCTCAGGCTACTTCATTGCTCAGACAGCCACACAGCTGGACACAGACCTGGATCGGGGCTGAGGGGATGTGTGGGTGGGGATGGATGTCCAAGACCTTGGCACTATCGTTTCATCACCCATCACCTATCGTGGACCTTCTGTCTCTGGGTCCATTCTCATCTCTTGGACCAAGTGTCCTGCTGTTCTGAGGGGAGACCTATAGTCCCTGAGGCCACTAGTCATGCCCAGAGGGAGCTGGAACCCTAGGCTGGCATTGCTTTGTTTGCCCAGGCAGGGTCTCCATCAACCTGGCTCCCAGATCATTGACCACTTAGGTGGCGTTGACCCCTGACTTTGAGGACAGGGCCTGGACTGGGGCTGTCCACTAACTTCTGGGAAGCCGACGGGGCCCCTTGCTGCCTCTGAGAGTATCCAGGTCTTTGTTCTCATGATGTCCTTTACAATCACCCAGAGAGCTTTTTTTTTAATGGAATATATAAATATTTATTTAAGGACTTACTCATTTCTCTCTCCAGCTTTTCTTTCTTTCTTTCTTTTTGGCTGCCTGGCACGGCTCGTGGGATCTCAGTTCCCTGACGAGAGGTCCAATCTGTGCCCCCTGCAGCGGAAGCTTGGAGTCCTAACCACTGGACCACCAGGGAATTTCCCAGAAAACTTTTTTAAAAGTGGTGATGCCCAGGCCCTTTCTAACTGAATTGGACTGAGGGGAGAGTGCCTTGGGCATCAGTATTTTTTTTAATTTATTTTTAATTAGTGGATAATTGCTTTACAATGCTGTGTTGGTTTCTGCCATACAACGCATATCAGCCATAAGGATACGTATGTCCTCTCCTTTCCAGCGGAGCCCCCTCCCCCCGCATCTATTTTTTTAAAAGCCCCCGAGTTGCCATTCCACTGCTCAGTCGACCTGTGTCTGAGTTGAGACCCACAGTCTGTCTGCTCCACTGCTGTGTCTGTCCACACCTATCTCTAGTTTCTCATTTCCAACTTGATTTCTCAGTCCAGGGAAGCCTCTTGTTCCTTTGTGGCCGGAGTCTGTCTTGCTTTCTTCTCTATATTCATCAGTATCTTGGGAAAAGGCTCTTGGGGGACAGGTCTGGGTCATCTCGGTGCAGGGGACAGTTGGCTAAGGTCTGGCTGCCTGGAAGCATTTCTCCTGAGTCTGCGTGGGACTTGGGCCTCAAGTTCTGTTTACCTGTGTCTGTATGTCTGTTTCCAACTCTATGGCTTAGAGTCTGTGGATGGGTTCATCATCTCTGTCTCTCGGAGATTTCGTTGTATCCAGTTTGTGTGCCTTTTGGGATCTCTGTTTATGTCATTGTCACAGTCTCTTAGGAAAGATCTCTGAACCTGGGACCTGACAGATCCTTAGAACATCACCACCGCCTCCAACTCCAAAATTCTGTCTAGAGCAATCTTCTGGGAATAGCAGGGGGTGGGAGAGGAGTTCTGTCTAGGACTCAAGGTACTAACTTTGGGGATGGGGGGAGGTGGGCTTGGGGGCCTCAGTCCGTGTCCAAGAGTCTCACTGAGCAGAGGATCCCGGGCTTTTTCTGGAAGAGCCACTTCTCTTACTCCGACTCTGGCCGCCTGGGGCTCCCTACAGCTGAGGCCAAGGCTGGGGTGTGGCCGTCTGCGCAGCAGGCAGGCAGGCTGGGCCTGGGTGGGCCGGGGCCCTCCCTCCCTTACAGGCCCCCACCCCGGGTTCTCCCGTTCTCACCCCCCCCCCGTCCCCCCTCCAGCCTTATCCCAGCGGGTCCCGGCTTCCTTACATGGTCACGGCTGGGCCTCCAGCTCCCGGACGTCCCCCGCCCCCCGCCCCCACCGGACACGGCCCCCGCCCTGCTCGCCCCGCGCGTTCTGCCCGCGCCCCGTCATGGAGGACCTGGGTGAGTGGGGTCCGGGTCCCCTTGTCCCCAAGCCCCTCACCACTGCTTCAACCCCCTTCCCCATCCTGGGGCCCCCTAGCACTCCCGGCATCTCTGCATCCCTGCCTCCCGGTCTTCTCGCTTCTGGTCTCTGCCGGCGCCTCCTTTCCGACTCCACGTCCCCCTTCCTGCCGCTCCCTTCCTGCCTTTGCCAGACTGGTCGCTCCCTCCCTTCTTCCTTCACTTCGCTTCCCCGTCGCTGGCTGCATACGGATGGGCAGGGAGGTGCAGAGCCTGCAGGCGCCTGGGCTCAGGAGCTCTGGGAAGGGAGGAGTTAAAAGGACCTTGGGTCCAGGGACTGGGAAAGTAGTAGGGAAAGGAGACAATGACAGTAAGTTCTGGAGAAGAAAATGGGTTTGCCCTAGGGTTTGGGGAACGAAAGAGTTAAGGGCCCTTAAGTATGGTAGGGTCAGGTCCTTGGGGCAGAAAGTAAATATAGATGAGTGCTGAGATGCCAGCGAGAGAGGTTAAGGGTTCCATCAAGGCGCTCAGAGATGCAGAGTAAAGGGGCAGGGACTTCTAAATTCTGAAAGGTAAAGAGTTTAAAGGTTCTGGATCTGGGGATGGAGACGGGGGGAGTTGGGTTGTGTGTGTTGGGGTCGAGGGGGGTTGCTGTCTGTCCCTCCGACTTGGGGCAGAAAGGAGGACTCACGCATCTCATCTTCCCTGTATTTTGGAACTAGGGCGGGAAGGCTGTGCGCTCTGTGGGAGAGAAGGAATTCCAGCACCCTGCGGTAGGGGGTGCTGCTCAGAATGCGTAACGGGCACTGGTGCTGAAGAAAAAACCAATCAGAAAGCAGGTCCCAGCAGACTCACCAATGAGGTGCATAGGGCGGAGCCCAGTGGCATCTGGAGAAGGGCCAGGGCTGGGAGGGGCCTGTTTAGGTGTAGGGGGTGTGTCAGAAAGAGCATCCAATCAGAAAGCAGGTGTCAGGCATACAGCCAATTGAGCAATTTGGGGTGGAGCCAATTTTGATTGTATTACCGAAGATTCAGAGAATTAAAGAGTCAGGTAGCTGAGTTTGTAAATGACTCTCAGGATAGGCCACGTGGGATGTTGTGACCGTAAATAGTCCTTGCTGCCCTTCCACATCTCTGCCATGGTCTGCCTTGTATTTCTTCTGATTCTTGACCTCTACTCTTAATACTCGCTTCTGTCCTCCTCAGACACTGCCCACTTAGCACACTTATTCTCTGATCTCTTAAGGCCCTGTCTCTGCCTTAACCTTGACCTCTCAAACCTCTCACCTTGACGGCCTCTCCCTGCAGATGCCCTGCTCTCTGACCTGGAGACCACAACTTCACACATGCCAAGGTCAGGGGCTCTAAAAGAGCGGCCCCCAGAGCCCCTCACGTCTCCTCTGACACAGGTGAGCTCAGATGCTGGGGAGAGGGACAACCACTCGGGCCAGGTTTGGTGAAAGGAAAGGAAACCTGGGCCTGAGTAGGGCAGAGTACGGGCGTATCATCCCACACACATGTCCTTCTCTATAGATGGGGCCTGGGGAATCTTCAGGAGCCTCTGGGGACAAAGACCATCTGTACAGGTGAGAAGACTGGTATGGGCGGATGGGGTGGCTAATTGAGACTCAGGCTTGTATTCCCCACCCCTGAACCCAAGCTCCCACCCTCTTTCCCAGCACGGTATGCAAGCCTCGGTCCCCGAAGCCTGCAGCCCCTGCCACCCCTCCATTCTCCTCTTCCTGCGGTGTCTTGGGCACGGGGCTCTGTGAGCTAGACAGGTTGCTTCAGGAACTTAACGCTACTCAGTTCAACATAACAGGTACCAGGGTTACTGGGACAGGTCTTGATGGAATGGGGGGCGGGGCAGGGCTGGGCAGAGACTAAAGGGGGTAGCCATTCCCTTATCCAGGGGATATTCCTGACGCAAGGATTTGAACCGGGGTCTCCTGCCTTGCAGATGGATTCTTTACTGTCCATGTCACTAAGGAAGCCCATAGACTTCCCAGGGTAGCAGCTAAAGGCATGCGAGCCTTAACTGGGAAGGAGGCTAGCACATGGCCCCATGCCCAGTGCCCTTCTCTCCTCTCTGCAGATGAAATAATGTCTCAGTTCCCATCTAGCAAGGAGACAGCAGCGGAGCAGAAGGAGGACCAGTCTGAGGACAAGAAAAGGCCCAGCCCGTGAGTCTGGCATAGCTGGCAGGGTTGGGAAAGAGGTAGTCAGTTCTGGATGCTGAAGTTACTGGAGGAAGCGTTACCCTGAGTCTCTGAGCTGACACAAGTTGTGTTCTTCACAGCCCTCCCAGCCCCTCCCCTGTTCTCCCAAAGCCTTCAGCCACCTCAGCCACCCTGGAGCTAGATAGACTGATGGCCTCACTCTCTGACTTCCGTGTCCAGAACCATGTGAGTCACTCAGGGAGTGTGGGGTGGACCACTGTGGATTTATGGCTATCAACCCATCTGAGACCTTCTCACACATGCTGCCTTGCTGACTCAACTCTCCTGTCCTCACGACTGCAGCTGCCAGCCTCAGGGCCCACCCCACCACCAGTGCCAAGCTCCATGAGTGAGGACGCCCCCTCCCCACCAGGGCCCAACAGCAAAGGCAGCCTGGACACCATGCTGGGGCTGCTTCAGTCTGACCTCAGCCGCCGTGGCGTTCCCACCCAGGCCAAGGGCCTCTGTGGCTCCTGCAATAAACCCATTGCTGGGCAAGTAAGTAAAGTTCTGCAAGTAAGGGGGTAGAGACCCATGTGTGCCAAGTCACTTCAGTCATGTCCAACTCTTTGCGATCCTATGGACTGTAGCCCACTAGGCTCCTCTGTCCATGGGATTCTCCAAGCAAGTGTATTGGAGTGGGTTGCCATGCCCTTCTCCAGGGGATCTTCCCCACCCAGGAATCAAACCTGCATCTCTTATATCTTCTACTTTGGCAGACAAGTTCTTTACCACTAGCGCCACCTGGGAAGCCCAGAGACCTATAGACTCAATTCACTGAGAGCCAGTGGGTATTATTGTTATTCATATTTTGCGGATGAGGAAATTGAAGCTGCGAGTCAGACAGCAAGTGAGTAGCAGAGTAAGGATTCCAACCCAGGTTTTATTTATTCTAGTCCTACTGTGTGCCAGACATTATGCTAGCTCCTTTACAAACCCCCATGTAACTTTTTAATTAATCAATTTATTTCATTTCTGGTTGCACTAGGTCTTCATTGCTGTGCGTGGGCTTTCTCTCCTTGCAGAGATTCAGGCTACTGTCTAGTTGTGGTGTGCAGGCTTCTTATTGAGGTGGCTTCTCTTGTTGCAGAGCACAGGCTCTAGGCACAAGAACTGCAGTAGTTGCAGCCCATGGGCTCAGTAGTTGAGGCTCATAGGCTTTACAGCATGTGCTCAGCCGTTGTGGTGCTCAGGCTTAGTTGCTCTGAGGTATGTGGGATCTTCCTAGAGCAGGGATCAAACCTGTGTCCCCTACATTGGCAGGCAGATTCAAATCCACTGCACCACCGGGGAAGTCCCCCCTCTCATTTAATCTTCACAAAAGCCTCATTGGCTCCACCCACCATCTCTTCAGGACCCACAAAGACTGTTTCTCCTCCACCAGTCTGGTTTGGGAGCTCCAGTTCTTGGCTTATTGACTGAGCAGATGTTATGGGCAACTGTGCCCAGTGGTTGATCTAGATCCTCCTGCTAGATAAAGTGCCCTACCGCCATCCATTTTGGTGAGAATTTCCAATCTCAGCAGAGCAGGGTGACATTATGAATTTTCTAAGCACTTTCACCTTCATGGGCCCCTTCCTCCACTAAAAAATAAATAAATTGCATTTTATGGCAGTTGGAGTGAAGATGAATACATTAATATTATATATTTAGTCATTTTCTTCTAGCTATTTTTTTTCTTCTAATTTTAAAAGAAATTACAACATTTTTGTGGCCTACAAAAAGTATGGTGGGCCCTAGGTACTGTGCTGGAAGCCGGCTTAAATCTCCATCGCTTTGGGATTGAGTTACTTGGACATTCGATACTTCATCCTGACTTCTCAGAGATAAGATGTGAAAAGTGCCACGTAAACCTTGGCTCACTGGACATCTGGCAGCCCCAGGGCCACTCTGATCCCCGCCTCAACCCCCAATTCGCAGGTGGTGACGGCGCTTGGCCGTGCTTGGCACCCTGAGCACTTCGTTTGCGGTGGCTGTTCCACCGCCCTGGGAGGCAGCAGCTTCTTCGAGAAGGATGGAGCTCCCTTCTGTCCTGAGTGCTACTTCGAGCGCTTCTCTCCGCGATGTGGCCTCTGCAATCAACCCATCCGACACGTGAGCCCCGCCTGGACGAGAAGCCCCGCCTTTGTTTCACCCAAGGAGCCTGTGGGATGAGCCTCATCCACTTACGCGATTCCCATACCCACCCCAGGCGCTTCCAGGGTTCTCTTCCGCAGCTCTTTCGACTCCGCGCTCTTTGATTCCCAAGTTCCTGCTTAGGTCTCCCGCAGCTTCAACTCATACTTCAAGCCACTCATTGAGGTTCAGGGTGGAAGAGGAAGGGGAGAGGAAATGGGGGGAGGGCACGCTGAGTGTTCCCTTTCATTCCCTGCAGAAGATGGTTACTGCCTTGGGCACCCACTGGCACCCGGAGCATTTCTGCTGCGTTAGTTGCGGGGAGCCCTTCGGAGATGAAGGTGAGAGCTTGACTCCCATCTTGAAAGCCGCGGGTCCGCTCGACATCCCGCCCCGCTCCCTTTGGGCCCGCCCACTGGACTTCCGAAATCCTCGCGGGCCTGATTTTTCTCCTGCTCTCTCCTGGACCCGGCCTATCCCACCTGCGGATTCCCATCCCACTCGCTCCCGCTCTGCCCCCAACCCAGACCCTGTCCCTCTCCACCGACTGCGTCCTCTCACTGCGCCGCTTCCGGCCCCCCAGTCTCAGATCTTTGTGGGCTCCCGGGGCCACCTCGCACCCTTCTTCCTCCTTACTCTGTTCCCGCTCCTAGGTTTCCACGAGCGGGAGGGCCGCCCCTACTGCCGCCGGGACTTCCTACAGCTATTCGCGCCGCGCTGCCAAGGTTGCCAAGGCCCCATTCTGGACAACTACATCTCGGCGCTCAGTGCGCTCTGGCATCCGGACTGTTTCGTCTGCCGGGTACGCGACTTGTGGGGGGCGGGACCTTGGAGGGAGGGGCCAGTGGGGGCGGGACTAGGAGTCGGGGCGGGGTTAATATTCGGAGCGGGGTCCCGGGGAGGCGGGGCTTCATTCTCGCTGGAGATGAGAGGGGCTGCGGGAGTCTCTGGGGGATATTCAGTTCCAAAAGAGGATTTTTTGGTCTGGAGGTTGGCCCTGACCCATCCTTTCGTGGTTGCCTTTCCTCAGGAATGTTTCGCGCCCTTCTCGGGAGGCAGCTTTTTCGAGCACGAGGGCCGCCCGCTGTGCGAGAACCATTTCCACGCGCGGCGCGGGTCTCTGTGCGCCACGTGCGGCCTCCCGGTGACTGGCCGATGCGTGTCGGCCCTGGGCCGCCGCTTCCACCCGGACCACTTCACCTGCACCTTCTGCCTGCGCCCGCTCACCAAGGGCTCCTTCCAGGAGCGCGCGGGCAAGCCCTACTGCCAGCCCTGCTTCCTCAAGCTCTTCGGCTGATCGCCTGCCGGGCTCGCCCCTCCCGGAGAGCGCAGCCCCAAAGACCTCGCCCTTCCCCCCACCTCAAAAGATCTGGCTTTCCAGACCCCAAGGCCTTGCTGTTGGAGCTTCGGACTCCACCAGCCCGGCTTCTTGAGGCCCCACCCCACTGGAGGGACTGGCCCCAAGGTACTGTACGTACTCCGTGGGCGAGTCAGAAAAGGCTCCGTGAACCCTTAAGGCCACGCGCCTCCCAAAGTGGGTCCGTCCACTGACCGATCCCACGTGAGCCCTTCACTTTGTTCCCAGCCTTGAGGGAGCCCCCCGACTGGAGGAGGGCCCTTGCAATTCTCACGAATCCAAGGCCTGGCCAAGACGTCCCTCTGCCCCCGCCCCTCACTGTTCTGTGCACTTTTTTCTATCTACATAAACACACATTCCACGTCACATCGGTGCTGTGTCTCTGCGCGGGAGTGGCTCGCGTCGCGACGCCCCGCCCCTTGTACTGCTCTGGCCGCCGCATCGCGGCGGGAGCCGGACCTGCAGCCTCAGCCCTTCAGATGAGCCTGAGGCTGGAAAGGTCGGCCAAGTGCGCAGGATTGTATGGATGGCGGCCCGCCAGCCGGGATGGGAATTCAAGCGGAGCCCCATCAGACCTTCCTGTCCCACCCTTCAGTTCCCTATACTCTTGAAATAAGCACTTAATCTGTACTCACTCCCTTCACCCTTGGCACCTTGTCTGGTCTCCAGATTTCCCCCCTCCTTTAATAATTTAATTTTTTTAAACTTTTTGGCCACACTGCGCGGCATGTGGGATCTTAGCTCCCCCACCAGGGATCGAACTTGCACCCCCTGCATTGGAAGTGCCGTTTTAACCACCTGGCCACCAAGGCAGTCCCTCCCTCTTCCTTAAAAGACCCTCAGAGATGGGGCTCCATTCAAAAGTGCCAATTTATTCCCACTCTTTGGATCTGAGCATTAAATTTCAGCTTCTCTCATACTAGTATTGACTTAGAACATCTGCTTTAGGCAGAAGATGGCACTTAGTGTGGTCAGGGCACTGACTGAGGGAAACTGGGAGCTGTATGAACTAGAAAGAGGCTTCTAACTCAGCTTGGAAGTCAAGGAGGGCTTCCTGGAGGAGGTGACACACGAACCAAGCCCCTGCAGAGAAGGGTGAGACCAGGGGTTCTTAGGTGTGGAGAGGTTTAGGCTGTATCTGAATCCCCAAACCCCAGTGGTCTTTCTAAGCCCAGTATCTTAGACCCTACAGTTCCCTAGGAAGGGAGCCTAGATTCCTGCTCTAACTACAGGGACCTTTGAGGCTAGAAACAATGGATCCCCAAAGGCCCTTCCAGCTCAAAGAGAGGCTAACAGCCAAGGAGAACAGCTGTGGTGTGGGCAAGAGCCAAAGGTGAGGTTCTCTGCCTTGGCTTTGGGAAAACCACCTTCCCCAGATTCTTTCCTTTCTGAAGCTCCCCTCCTGGATCTTCCTAAGCCTCCGGCTCTTCCTCTTTCACAAATCCTCCCTGGAGAGTGCTGTCCATCCCTCGGCTTGTAACTGCCTCCTAGTCTTGAGCCATTCATTTCCCAAGAGTTCATTGACTACGTATTGTGCTAGGGTCCATGCTGGGTGCTGAGAAACATGTTCCTTGGACTCCTGGTCTCGTAGGAGAGACAGATGGGGGGGGGGAAAAAAGAAACAAAACCGCAATGACAAGTGTGATAAAGTACAGAAACTCCCCTGATGGCCTAGGGAAAGCTGGTTCTTTTCCCTAGTTTCCACCCATAGCACCTCCCTAGTCCCTCACTTATCACTAATGCAAACAGGTATTTGTTGCTTGTTCATTTATTTATTTTTTTACTGGCCTCTGTAGTTGCAGCAAGTGGGCTTAAGTTCTCCTAGGCATGTGGGCTCTTAGTTACCCGACCAGGGAATGGAATCCTTGCCCCCTGCCTTGGAAGGTGGATTCTCAAGCACTGAGCCACCAGGGAAGTCCCATGCTTGTTTATTTCTGAAATGAAGGCAAGCTCCTGGGAGCTTGTCTGTCAAATGACACATTTGTTTTGCTGTTATCTGTCCAGTGTCCAAGTTGCTGTCTCATTTCAGTTCAGTCGCTCAGTCGTGTCTGACTCTTTGTGACCCCATGAATCGCAGCACACCAGAGTTCCCTGTCCATCACCAACTCCCAGAGTTCACTCAGACTCACGTCCATCGAGTCAGTGATGCCATCCAGCCATCTCATCCTCGGTCGTCCCCTTCTCCTCCTGCCCCCAATCCCTCCCAGCATCAGAGTCTTTTCCAATGAGTCAACTCTTGGCATGAGGTGGCCAAAGTACTGGAGTTTCAGCTTTAGCATCATTCCTTCCAAAGAAATCCCAGGACTGATCTCCTTCAGAATGGACTGGTTGGATCTCCTTGCAGTCCAAGGGACTCTCAAGAGTCTTCTCCAACACTACAGTTCAAAAGCATCAATTCTTCGGCGCTCAGCTTTCTTCACAGTCCAACTCTCACATCCATATATAACCACTGGAAAAACCATAACCTTGACTAAACGGACCTTTGTTGGAAAAATAATGTCTCTGCTTTTGAATATGCTATCTAGGTTGGTCATAACTTTTCTTCCAAGGAGTAAGCGTCTTTTAATTTCATGGCTGCAGTCACTATCTGCAGTGATTTTGGAGCCCCCAAAAATAAAGTCTGACACTGTTTCCACTGTTTCCCCATCTATTTCCCATGAAGTGATGGGACCAGATGCCATGATCTTCGTTTTCTGAATGTTGAGCTTTAAGCCAACTTTTTCCCTCTCCTCTTTCACTTTCATCAAGAGGCTCTTTAGTTCCTCTTCACTTTCTGCCATAAGGGTGGTGTCATCTGCATATCTGAGGTTATTGATATTTCTCCCGGCAATCTCGATTCCAGCTTGTGCTTCTTCCAGCCCAGTGTTTCTCATGATGTACTCTGCATAGAAGTTAAATGAGCAGGGTGAAAATATACAGCCTTGACGTACTCCTTTTCCTATTTGGAACCAGTCTGTTGTTCCATGTCCAGTTCTAACTGTTGCTTCCTGACCTGCAGATAGGTTTCTCAAGAGACAGGTCAGGTGGTCTGGTATTCTCATCTCTTTCAGAATTTTCCAGAGTTTATTGTGATCCACACAGTCAAAGGCTTTGGCATAGTCAATAGAGCAGAAATAGATGTTTTTTCTGGCTAGCAGGTGGTAAGTACTTGAAAAATGTTTGCTAATGAAAGAAGGAATGAAGAAGGAAGGGAAGGAGGAAAGGTGAGAAGGAAAAAAATAGAGAACTAAGACAAGGTGGGGAAGGAGGTACATGAACCACAGCATCAGAGAAGGCCTCTGTGAATATGTAATATCTACGTTGAGACTCTGAAGGCTGAGCAAAGAGCCTGAGAAGAGCACCCCAGGCAGAGGAAAGAGCAAGTGCAAAGGCCAGGAGGTAGTAACGAGCTTGGTGTATTGGAAGAAAGGAAAGAAGGCCAATGTGGATGATTAGCGCGAGCAGGGGAGAGTCATAGGAGATGTGGTCAGAGAGGAACAAGGTGCCACGCCACACAGCGCTCTGCAGGCTCTGATGAGCGCAGGTGTGTGCGTACTCAGTCACTTCCGTCTGTGACTCTCTGCGACCCCATGGACTGTAGCCTTCCAGGCTCCTCTATCCATGGGGTTCTCCTGGCAAGAATACTGGCATGGGTTGCCATGCCCTCCTCCAGGGTATCTTCCCTACCCAGGGACTGAACTCACGTCTCCAGCGGCTCCTGCATTGCCGGTGGAGTCTTTACCACTGAGCCACCAGGGAAGCCACAGAGATCTAATTTTAAGTGCCTACAACCCTAATGTGTCCTCTGATACTTGCCCCTAGATTTCTTCCTGACCCTTCATTTTTAAAAATTATTTTATTTGGCTGTGTCGGGCTTGGTTGTGGCGCATGAGCTTCTCTCTAGTTGTGGTGCTCGGGCTTTGTTGTCCCGTGGCATGTGGGATCTCATGCCACCCGACCAGGTGGGATCTTGACCAGGAATGGAACCTGAGTCCTCTGCATTGCAAGATGGATTCTTACCCACTGGACCACTTGGCCAGACACTTCAAATTCATCACCTGCTGAAGCAGATGCTGTGGGTGCCCTACCTGTATCCACCTGGCCCATCTGGGAAGTCATATGCAGACACTTCCCAGACCCTCAGTGTCCCCAGATGCTCCCTGAGTTTTTGTCTGGAGGAGGGCCTGGGTGGGTGGGTGGGTGGGATTCTGTAACCTCAGAACCTCCAGCCAGTTAGAGATAGGGAATGGTGAATAACTCTCCCAGCTCTGTGGTTCCTGGGGGTCAATTCTGAGATGAGTTCCCCATAGTGTCTCAGAGGGTCCCCACTGGGATTGTCAAAGTGGTAACTTCTTTAAAAAATATTTTATTTGTTAATTATTTATTTGGCTGCACTGGGTCTTAGTTGTGGCATGCGGGATCTAGTTCCCTGACCAGAAATTGAACCCAGATCCCCTGCATTGGGAGCTCAGAGTCTTGGCCACTGGACCACCAGGGAAGTCCCACAGTGGTAACCTTTCCATCAACACATCTTTACTGACTTTCTCCTTTCTTCGTCTCTCTTCCTCATTCCTTCACAGCCCTGACTGTGATCAGCTCCCCAATACAGTTCTTGCACCCCAATTCTCATCTTAGAGTCTGTTTTTGAAGGGACCATGATGAAGGCATTCCTTAAACAACTCACCATCTTCCCCTAAAATATTATTCTCTGTTCTCATTTCCACCATGAACCCTACTACCATAATCAGACACCCAAGTCTGGTCAATTCTTCTAGAAAGAGCAGCAGGTATCTATTTATCAAACCATTCCCTTCTCACCTCCAGCCCTGTGCTGAGCAATGGGACTCCAGGGATGAATCCGATCATCTCCTGCTCTTGAGGGAGTCGCTGGTCTATTGGGGAGACAGATCTGGATCCAGGCAAGGTCCACACAATGTGCTCAGAACTGTGTCAGGAAAGTCAGAGAAGTCTTTCCCGAAGAGATGCCATGGGCTGAGCACTGAAGTCTGAGTAGGGGCTGGCCATTTGGGAGGCAGGGGGTGTTCCAGGCAGAAGGCACAGCTTATAGAAAAGTTCAGAGGGTATGAGAATCCAGGGGCTGGGGAGGGCAAGGGCATGGGAAGGAAATGTGATTTCATTCTGGGTTTGGTGTAGAGGATGGAGGAGAAGGGTGGGCACGGGTCGGGGCGTGGCAGGCCTTAAACCTTTGGATAAGAGGCTCCTGCCTCCTCCCGGGTGTGATGGAGAGCTCTGGAGGTTTCCTGAGCAGGGGAGTGACACTGTCAGATTTGAGTCCGAAAATAATTCCTTGGGACGTCCCTCGCAGTCCAGTGGGGCAGGACTCGGGGCTCGGGTTTGATCCCTGGTCAAGGAACTAGATCCCGAATGCTGTAACTGAAGATCCTACATGCCGCAAGGAAAACTGAAAATCCCACGACACAACCAAAAAAATAAATATTTCAAAAAGAAAGAAAAAGGCTTAGTGGTAAAGAATCTGCCTACCAATGCAGGAAACACAGGTTGGATCCCTGGTCCAGGAAGATCCCACATGCCATGGAGCAACAAGTCTGTGCGCCGCCATTACTGAGCCTGCGCTCTAGAGCCTGGGAGCTGCAATTAGTGAGCCCACACACCGCAACTACCAAAGCTCAAGTACCCTGGAGCCCATGCTCTGCAACAAGAGAAGCCGACGCAAGAAGCCTGCACACCACAACAAAGAATAGCCCTTGCTCGCTGCAACTACAGAAAAGTCTGCACAGCAACGAAGACCCAGCACAGCTAAAAATAAATAAATAAAATTATTTTTTAATCAATTTTTTTAAAAAGAAAATGATTCCTCCGAATTAGTTTGAACTGGGGGGCTAGCTCAGCCAGGTTCCCTAGGTCAAAGCTGAAGGATAGGCATTTTTAGCTAGTGAAAGAAGTCATTTTGAGCCCAAGTCTCTGGAGAATAGGCAGGGGCTAAGGCCCAGGAAGGGGAATACCCTTGAATTTGAAAATGTCCAGCTCCCCAGGACCACAGCCTCAGCCTCTGTGAGGCCTGATTCAGCTAAACAAAGCCGGGTAGCGGGGGAACTTGTCGGCTCACTGCCCCCAGGGTAACCATTAATCCTTCCCAGGGGGGAATCCAGGGGCTAGTGCCCTGAGGGGCAGACCGTGGGCAGAATGGAGGAGCACACAGAGGCAGGCTCAGCACCAGTGCTGGGGGAACAGAAGGCTCTAATTGACAATCCTGCTGACATCCTAGTCATCGCTGCTTATTTCCTGCTGGTCATTGGTGTCGGCTTGTGGGTGAGACGCTGGAAGATGCTGCTAGGGCCCCACTTCTGGAGCCTGGGGGGAAGTCTCAGGGAGCCCTGTGTGTGGCAGGGGAAGGATGCCTGGATCTTTGAGGGAGAAACCCAGTGTGGGACAAGTAATTCTTTTTTTGATAGCTTCAGGGCGGCCCAGGCCACACTCATTCATGCCTTGTCTGCCCACTTTGGGGCTGGACTAGTTTTAAGGGGTCAGTGGCTTTTCATCAGGACAGCATTCTAAATGAGGTCTCTGTTCCCCTGTCTACATAACAGGTAGCTGAGCAGAAACCCATATCCAGGGCCCACAGGAAAGTCAGGCCCCATCTAGCCACACTCGGGCTTGGGGAGCTGGATGCTGGGTTAGGGTCTGGGTGGATCTGTGTCTTGGGAGGAGGCTGGGGGTGGTGTCGGGGGGAATCATCAGGGGAGGCGCACGCTGGTTAATATTCAGCCTGGAACAAGGCTGAGGAATGTGTTGAGGAGGCTAATGAGGTCCAAAGATGTGCCCAGAACCCAGGCCTCTCCCCACTCCCAACCCCCAGTCCATGTGCAGAACCAACAGAGGCACCGTCGGCGGCTACTTCCTGGCTGGACGGAACATGGTGTGGTGGCCGGTGAGAGAGGCGGGGCTGTGGAGCGGGAGGAGGCCTGGAGAAACAGCCTGGCTCACCCCCACCACTGGCCACCCAGGTTGGAGCCTCTCTCTTCGCCAGCAACATTGGCAGTGGCCACTTCGTGGGCCTGGCAGGGACCGGTGCGGCGAGCGGCCTGGCGGTGGCTGGATTTGAGTGGAATGTGAGTCCCTCCTTTTGGCCAATAACCGCCCCCTCACCCCGGAAACACCTGGAAGGGTCACACCTGGAGAGGCTCCAGGTGGAGGTGTGAGACCAGAGTTGGGACTTCCCAACTGTGCGGTGAGGCTAGCCTTCAAGTGATGCTCAGGCAGCCAGCTTGGAGGCAGAAGCAGGTGGGAGATCCTAGGATCAGGGCAAGGGTAGGTCTAGAGGTGTATTAGCTGATCATATCAGCATTGAGGGTAAGATGCTTGAATTCATAGGAACGAGTCTGTTAGTAAGCAGTGTTGTTATAACAAAGTTGATCGTAGTATGGCTGTAAATAAAACTGATCACACGAATAATAGTGTTCAATACTAGGATACAGCAGGTGGTTTGATTCGCTTTTGCTATGTGAGCCTAAACCAGCCACACCCTCATTGGCCTCGATTTACCCCTCTCTGAAATGGGGTGAACAGTCTCAAAGTTGGTACAGGGCTTCTTCTGATGCTCTCCAAAGCGGTGGCCTGTGAGCATCTTTAAGCCAAATGAAAGCCCCTCGCAGAAAAGGGCAGGAGAGGAAGCTCTGGGACTGAGGCTTGCCTCGGAGACTTGGAAAGATCAGGGCTTTGAGCTCAGGACTTCCTGGAGGAGGAGGCCTCTGAGCTGAGCCTTGAAGGACAGGTTTGGGTGGGTGGAGAGGAGAAGGGAGGCAGAGGCTGGGGTTGGGCTGAAGGGTCTGTACTTGGATTCAGGTGCTGGGGGTGGGAGGAGGAGGAGTCTAGGGGTCATCTTGGGAGAGATGGCCAGGGATCATGGCCTGGGGAGGCAAGAAGGGCTGTAGTTAAGGGCCCAGTGAAGTATCAAGAGCTTATCCAGAAGGCCCAGAGCCCAAGGTCATCGTCTGCATTTGTGTCCTCTGGGGCCCTGGTGCAACCTTGCCTTGGAGTAGCATGATCCCCAAGAGAGGAAGGTTCTTTAGACCCCTTGGGGGCGAGGACGGGCTCAGAGCAGGATCTCGGGCGGGGAGGCACCCTCCGATGTCGCGCTGTGCCCGCAGGCGCTGTTCGTGGTCCTGCTACTTGGCTGGCTCTTCGTGCCGGTGTACCTGACCGCGGGCGTCATCACCATGCCGCAGTACCTGCGCAAGCGCTTCGGCGGCCATCGTATCCGCCTCTACTTGTCCGTGCTCTCGCTTTTTCTGTACATCTTCACCAAGATTTCGGTAAGCACGCGTGGTGGGCGGAATGGGCCCCTGGACGGGTGGGACCACCCGGCGGAGGTCTCTAGAAAGCCCCAGTTGAGGAACAATCGCTGTAACAACCGTAATGGAGGCAGGGCCTGGAAGGAATCGGTTTCTGAGGCTACAGCCATAGTGGGAGGTATCAAAAAATGAGGGCGCTTTTGAGGTGTGGCCAAAAGTTTGGCCCAAAATTGACCCAAAAGTTTTGGGTCGTGATTCTGGGCAGGAGGTGGATCTGGGTCCCCACCCTGGCCCCTGGATCCTGACCTGCGCGCTCGCTCCTTCTCCCAAGGTGGACATGTTCTCCGGGGCAGTATTCATTCAACAGGCTCTGGGCTGGAACATCTATGCCTCCGTCATCGCGCTCCTGGGCATCACCATGATCTACACTGTGACAGGTGGCGGGGGCGGGGTCTTAGGGCAGGGAGCCGCGCTAGGGGCATGGACTGTAGGCGGGGCTTAGGGAAGAAAACCGTCCTAGGGATGTGGGGTGTGGGCGGGGCTTAGAGGAGTCACCAAAGGTAGAGGGCTGGAGAAGTCAAGTGTGATGTGAGCAGGATCTAAATCTTTGGAAAGCAAACTACACCTCCCCCAACCCAATCCTCTACCGCCTCCTCCTCCCTCCCCCTCCTTCCGTCCCCCACGTTCCTTGCATTGGTCCGAAAGTTCATAGCTCCCAGCCCCTCTTGGGCCTGGACAGCAAGGAAGATTTAAGTTTTTATTAACGTCTGGGAGGGGAGAGTGGACTTGGCCAGACTCCAGGATAACTCACCAATCCCAGTGCTGGCACAGGGAGCCCGGGGTAGGGTCTGAGGCCTGACGCTGGCCCAGAGTGGGCGGGGCCTGGTGCCAAGGCCCGCTGTACCGCCCGGCCCCTCGGGATGGGATGGAACTGAGAACTGGAGCTTACAGGATCACCTCCTTCTGTTACACAGACGAGAAGACCTGGACTTAGAGGAGGGCCTGTAGTGGAGGTCCTACACGGGGTGCACCTGGCATCCGTGAAGCCCCAAACTCAGCCCCACTGTGCTCACCCAACCCTGCCTCCTGACGTCAGAGTGCAGGAGCTCGGGGAATGGGGCATCATTTTGAAATCTGCCCTCCAGGAAAATTAATTGGAAAAGGGGAACCCTTTTCCAGTTCCCGCAAAGACAGTCTATGTACTAGAGACAGCCTGTTTGGGCTGTGCCCCCTGACCCAGGCCGGTTGCAGGAGGGCTGGCGGCGCTGATGTACACGGACACGGTGCAGACCTTCGTCATTCTCGCGGGGGCCTTCGTCCTCATGGGTTACGGTACGGGCTCAGCCCATGGGGGAGGGCACGGAGGGCGCAGCTCTCAGCTCTCTTCCCGGGAGCAGGGACATCGCGCGTCTGGGCCGGGGTGATCCGAGGGAGGGCCTTGTCGCGGGCGCCGGGTCCCCTGACGGCCTTGCCCTCACAGCCTTCCACGAGGTGGGAGGGTATTCGGGGCTTTTCGACAAATACTTGCGGGCAGTGACGTCCCTGACGGTATCCGAGGACCCGGCCGTGGGCAACATCTCCAGCTCCTGCTATCGACCCCGGCCGGACTCCTATCACCTGCTCCGGGACCCTGTGACGGGGGACCTGCCATGGCCCGCGCTGCTTCTGGGGCTTACTATCGTGTCCAGCTGGTACTGGTGCAGCGACCAGGTGAGGGGTCGGTGCTGCGGCGGGATGAGAGGCCCGGATAGAACCTGCGGGGGTGCGGAGCTGAGATGGGTGGAGCCTGAACCCACCTGGGAAGCCGGGTGGAAGGCGTGGTCCGAGGTGGGGGGCGGGCGGGAGGCCTGCCAAATAGACCGACCCAGATGGAGGCGGATCCAAGGGGCAAGGTCTGTTCTTGGAACTGAATTGTCCGCCTGGAGGGGCCAGCGGCGGGGCCCGGATTAGAGAGGCGACTTGGGGCAAGGCCAGAGAGACGGCGAGTTACCCGGGACTGGACGCAGGCCGTTTGAAAGCACCTCGTCGCAGGTCATAGTGCAGCGCTGCCTGGCTGGGAAAAATCTCACCCACATCAAGGCGGGATGCATCCTGTGTGGCTACTTGAAGCTGATGCCCATGTTCCTCATGGTCATGCCGGGAATGATCAGCCGCGTTCTTTACCCGGGTAACTTCAGCAACCCCGCCCCGCCCCCGAATCCTGAGCCCCATCCAGCCCCTTTCTTGGTGGAGGATACAAGTGCCCGTCTCCCATTTCCCTTCCCGTCCGAAGATTTGGGCCACCCAGTCCCGCCTTCCACCTGGGGATCCCATCTCTCCGCTGGGATACCCGGTCCCCTCTTCGGCGATCCGAAGTTCCAGGCCCCGCCCCGCCCTAGCCACGTGGTGCCCTCCTTCCCGCAGACGAGGTGGCGTGCGTGGTGCCCGAGGTGTGCAAACGCGTGTGCGGCACCGAGGTGGGCTGCTCCAATATCGCCTACCCGCGGCTCGTCGTGAAGCTCATGCCCAATGGTGAGGGCGGTCCCCGGTTGCCCCCCATGCCCACAGGCGCCAGTGTGAGGCGTCACCCCTCGCCCGGCCCGCACCCTCCTGGCGCCCCCTCGCGACCGCAGGCTCACGGCTCCAGTCCGCCCGCAGGTCTGCGCGGACTCATGCTGGCGGTCATGCTGGCGGCGCTCATGTCCTCGCTGGCCTCCATCTTCAACAGCAGCAGCACACTCTTCACCATGGACATCTACACGCGCCTGCGGCCCCGCGCGGGCGACCGCGAGCTGCTGCTAGTAGGACGGTGGGCCTGGGTTTTCCATCTCCGGCCCCACGACTCGGCCCCTGGGGAGGGGCAGTAGGGACAGGGGGAGACCGGGTCCTGGGTGAAACCTCCTGATGGCCGCCCACCGCAGGCTCTGGGTGGTGTTCATCGTGGCCGTGTCAGTGGCCTGGCTGCCCGTGGTGCAGGCGGCACAGGGCGGGCAGCTCTTCGATTACATCCAGGCGGTCTCCAGCTACCTGGCGCCGCCGGTGTCGGCCGTCTTCGTGTTGGCACTCTTCGTGCCCCGCGTCAACGAGAAGGTGAGCGTGTGTGCACATCGGGCGCTGGGGCCGGACTTGGACGCCGGAGGAGGCTGACGCGCTCTCCGGCCCCGCAGGGCGCCTTCTGGGGACTGATCGGGGGCCTGCTGATGGGTCTGGCACGCCTGGTTCCCGAGTTCTCCTTCGGCTCCGGGAGCTGCGTACGCCCCTCGGCCTGCCCCGCGCTCCTCTGCCGCGTCCACTACCTCTACTTCGCCATCCTGCTCTTCGTCTGCTCCGGCCTCCTCACCCTCGTGGTCTCGCTGTGCACACCGCCCATCCCACGCAAGCACGTAAGTGCAGGCCTCCCGTGGGTGGGTGTGGACCCTCTCCACCCTGAGGCTGCAGTCTGCTTCCCACGACTCCCAGTGGGGAGGACCTGAATGTCTGTAAGGAGGTTTGGTGAGGACAGACCAAGGCGTCCAGGTTGAAGCTTTACTTGCAAAGCAAGCACAATGTTTTGATTCAAATCAAGTTTATTTGAGGTGGTTTTAAGGTGGCCTGAAGATCTGGGCCCCCCCCCCCCGAGTTTTGGCCTCAGTGGTGGCCGGGAGGGACCGAGTACTACCCCAAAAGCCCCCAAAGGGTTTGGTTTTGTGCTGCGGGAAGGTGGGTGCCCCAGAGCAGAGCTGATTGGGGCCCAGAAGGAGGGGTAGGACTCCACAGGTGCATAAGGGGCAAAGGCAGCAAGAGGAAGCCCTGGTAGCAAACACCCACAGGGAGGAACACCGTGTTGGCAGGACTGGAAGACTAAGTACTAGATAGAATTGAATTGTGAGTGTAGACGGGGGACATGGGGGTGATGAAGCCGAGGGCAGAGCAGGGCCAAAAGTTTTTAAACACTTAGTTGAGGAGCTTGGGTTTAGCCTGAGGGAAGCCATGGAAGGTGGTCCCGGGCTGCTGTGCAGGCTGGACAGAGACGCGAGGGAGTGCTGGTATGGACAGGAGACCTTCCTGCTGTGGGGATGGCACTCCCACTCGGCCCCTGCTCCCTCCTTCCCCAGCTCCACCGCCTGGTTTTCAGTCTCCGGCACAGCAAGGAGGAGAGGGAGGACCTGGATGATGAGGAGCCAGAAGGTCCGACCGCAGCCCCCGTGCAGAACGGGCGCCCTGATCACGCAGTGGAGATGGAGGGTAAGGCACTGCCCCCGGGAGTTGGGGCGGGGGTGCTGTGGGAGCCGAGTGTCCTCAGACTCACTGTCAGGCCTCATCTTCTCCCAGCGCCCCCGCCCCCAAGGCCAGGCCTGTTGCGGCAGTGCCTGCTCTGGTTCTGTGGCGTGAGCAGGGGTGGGGCGGGCAGTCCCCCACGCCCTACCCAGGAGGAGACAGCTGCTGCAGCCAGGCAGCTGGAGGACATCAGTGAGGACCCACGCTGGGCCCGCGTGGTCAACCTCAATGCTCTGCTCATGATGGCCGTGGCCACGTTCCTCTGGGGCTTTTATGCCTGAGGCTCACTGTGTTGGATACCCTGAGTCACAGCCTTGAGGTGACTGGGCATGGGGAGCCAGCTGTGGTGAGAAGGGCCTGGGGCCAGAGAGTAGCAGGGAGCCCCCGGGACCCCTACTCTCTGCCTTGTTTCTGCCTTGGGCCCAGTCCATTTGACTGGTAGCCACACCCTGTGAGGCCTTGGCCAGCTGGCCACTGTGGTTCCCCTAAGAACAAATAAAGCTGCCTTGCTTAGTCCTGCTGCAGCCAGAGTGTCCTTGTTCCAGGCCCCTGTCCTGAGACCTGGGCCTCCAGCAGGGCTGCTCACAAGACCTTCTTTTCTGGGCACAGGAGCCACGTGGCCCTCCACTCATCCACCTCTAGCTGGTGCTTCTCAGTGCTCCAGCCCACATCCTGTAGACCTGGGGAGAGGGTAGAGGGGTGGTGAGACTCTGGGCTAACCCTGGGGAGATGGGTAAGGCGCAGCATGGGCTGGGTGTACTGCTCAGGCTCCCCTTGCCTCTGTGGGGTGATCTCTGGTGTAAAATGAGGCTAAAACCTCATCTGGTTGCCGTATAGATTCATCAAGCAGCACAGGGAAAAGGGTTAGAATGGAGTCGGGGCTAAATGAAAGATCATCATCAGTAATTTGTGAGCCTTCCCCCTCCCCCTGAACCCACCACCCCACTCCTGTTCTCCAGTGCCAACTGGGCTTCCATAGTCTGTCAACACTGAATGCCTCACAGACCGTCCTAACCTCCCCGTCCTGCAGACAGGGAAACTGAGACCCAGACTTGAGATCACAAAGAGAAATCCAGGTCTTCCACCTCCCAGATAGAGGGGTAGGGATGGGGCTAGGCAGGGCCTCTGGGGAGTAGGTCCAGGAGCCGTGGAGCAGAAGGATGTTACCTTTCAAGAACTTTGGGAAGAGCTTGTCCAGCACTTGGTGTGTCTCCCTGACAACAACCCAGCTCTCTTTCTCAGGACCTGGACAGGGGTGAAGAACCAGAAGCTCCTAGGTGTCCCAAGCAGAAAAAGGCTCCTTTCCCTCTCCACCCTGCTTTAGTCAGAAGAAGCCTGGACTGTGAGGCATTTACCTGCCCGTAGTTGGTTCCTCAGTTCCTCCAGCTCTTCTGGGAGGGGTCCATCTCCCCGCAGGGCTCCAAGCACCAGCCCGTGAATGGCAGCCCTTAGAACAGCCTCAGGTCCTGCCATCGGACTCAGGACAACCTGTACCTGGTCTGGAGAGACCCAGGGACAGACTGGTACAAGGGAGGGGCCAACTCCAAAACTCTCTCAGGCCTACCAGCCTGCTTCATCCCTGTCTGGCCCAAAGGCCTTGGCCTGGCATGAAAGGCCAGCTCCCACCCTTTCCTTTCCAACTTCATCTCCTGTCGCTCCCCAGTGCTCTGACCAAGCTAAAATGCCCAATTTCCAAGATACGACTTCAAAGCAGCTCCCTGAGGTGGGCTTATTTTGTATGTCTTTAATAGTTAGTGAGAATAAGCATCTTTTAACATACTACCAGCAGACCATTAAACTTTAGTGCCTGCTTCCTCAAGAGGTGACCTGAATAGGAGATGAAAGAGGTTCCTCAGGGAGAACCAAAGGTCACAATCTCATTTGTGTGTGCTGCAATGTGAAAGTGCTTTTATATAGTTGCCTTTTTTGATCCTCACAAAAACCCTGCAGATAAGGCAGGTATTATTAGCTCCACTTTACAGAGTGGTCAAGGGAACTCTATAGGGGCACGCAGCTATATAATTTGAATGGATTCAACCTCAGCTTCAAGCTCCCTTGAGGACAGCAGGCAGACTCCAAACTGTCCAGCGTGTATCCAGAGCTTGGGGCCCAGAGGCTGGAGGAATGAGAGGCTGAGCCCAGGAGGGTGAGTCTGAAGCTGGGAGAACACAGCACACTTACTTCGTGACTGGTCCCAGTGAAGGAGGTAGGGTTCTTGGTGCCCCTCAACCAGGTGCTGCAGCTCAGAGACACTGAAGGAAACAAGAGTGTGCAGTCAGTGGTGGGGGAGAAGACAAAGCAGGCACGACCATCCAGTCACTGCACAGCCACCTAATCGTTAACCCAAACTGTCCTGCACCTCTTTCCCATCCGCCCCTCAGCTGTTACCCTCCCTCACATCAACCCTTCCTTTCTTCCTGCATCCAACAAACACATCAACAAACATGCCTTCTTTGTCTTACAAGAGTCACTCGAGTAGCCCTACACTCAGGCAAGCAAACATCCACAGAGCAGAACTACTTTATTGGGTGGTTCAGAAAGGCCGATCTGGGATTTCTCTAGTGCTCCTACTACAAGGAGCATGGGTTCAATCCCTGGTCAGGGAACTAAGATCCCACATAGTCGTGTTATACACCGCCTACCCTCAAGCACCCACAGTGACACCCCCGCCCCCTCCACCGCCAATGGAAATGAAGAACCAGAGAGGTAGGGCTTGGTCAGGGGAGGCCAGTGATAATCAGAGCAAGGAGCACAGGCTTCCCTGGTGGCTCAGTGGTAAAGAATCCGCCTGCCAATGCAGGAGACATGGGTTCGATCCCTGATCCAGGAAGAGCTCACATGCCACGGGGCAGCTAAGCCTGTGCGCCACAACTACTGAGCCTGTGCTCTAGAGCCTGGGAGTTGCAACTGCTGAGCCCAAGTGCCGCTACTACTGACGCCCTCGAATCCTAGAGTCCGTGCTCTACAACAAGAGAAGCCACCACAATGAGAAGCCCCCGCACTGCAACTAGAGAGTAGCCCCTGCTCTCTGCAACTAGGGAAAAGCCCATGCAGAAACGACCAAAAAACCCAGCACAGCCAAAAATAAATAAAATTTAAAAAACAAAAAAAACAAGGAGCACATGGCGGGAAGGGTGATAGAGGTGATGGGTGGGAGACGTTGGGACACTCACCTGGACGTCACGCAGTGTAGGGGGACCCCCAAGGATAGAGACACAGACGACCAGAAACCTGTGGGAAGCTGGAGTCAGGATGCCCGGGCAGAGGAAGGAGCTAGGAGACGTAAGACTTGAGCCCAAGGGGTTGGGTCACCTGTCCACAGTGGCTCCATCCGATTGGCTGATGTGGGGCCCAGTACCTCTCCCCGCTGAAGGAAGTGCCTCAGGACCAGCCAGAGCCGCTGTTCATTCAAGGTCTCTATGACAAGGGCCCGGACCGCTCGGTAGTTGGCGTAGATGTGCAGGGCAGTGAGGAAGAAGAAACAGCCGAGGCTTAAGCTGGGGCGAGAGAATGAGGTGGTCTGTGGGAGCAGAGGCCCAGCTGGGCGCCTCCTCCCTGCCTTGGATCCCGGCTTACCTGGGGCTATCGGACACCAGGGGCAGCATCAAGAGGCTGACCAGGAGCCCTGCCAGGTTTACCAGTGTCTCCTGGAAAATGGCAGAGGGGTTTGGAGCTGCAGGGCTCCCCTCCAGGCCAGACTGAACATCCCTGAGTGCCTTTCACCATAGTCCTCCCTGCCCCAGACGCTCCCTATACCGATATGGGTGCCTAGGAAATTTTTAACGTTTTTGATGAGTGAGCCATCCTTTGAGATACAATCTGCTTCTCTGTCCAGCTAGATGCAATGCCCGTGGAACATTTCTTTGTTTTGCAAACATCACTTGTGTAGCCCTACACTCAGGCAAGTAAGTATCCACAGAGTAGAAAGACTTTATTTGGTGGTTTAAAAAGGCCGATCTGGGATTTCCCTGGCGGTCCAGTGGTTAGGACTCCATGCTTACACTGTAGGAGCTGTGGGTTCAATGCCTGGTCAGGGAACTAAGAATCTACATGCTGCATGGTGTGGCCAACAAAAAGAGGCCGATCCCCCCCGCCCCTCGGTATGCAATAACAGGCAGACACTTCTGCAAAGGGGTCAACGAACCACCTAGGAAGAAATGCACAAAATCCCAACCTCCCTGGAGCATCAATGTTATCAGACCCCACTGATGGCCGAAGGTGGCCTGACTGAGCCTACCTTAGGGGAAAAGACCCATGGCCATGACCCCCGACTCATTAGGAGGGAGAAGTCTGAACTGGGGTTCCTGCCTATGGGGGTCCCTGGGATAGGTGGTCCTGGTGCAGAGGGGTGGGCTGTGGGTGTAAACTGGGGATCAGGGGCCTTGGGAGCTCAGGAACAGAGGGCCCTCCCCGGGGTGGGAACAGTCATCTTCAGCAGCCACATGGAGTGGGCAGCAAAGCAACAGCTTCAGAAAGCAGGGGCCTGGTCCCGGGCTGAGCACCGGTCTCGGGTGCCCCAGTGACCTTACCGCCTCTGTGAACTGAGGAAGCCCCGGGGCCCTGGAAAATAGGCCTGAGGGTGGAAGGCGCTGGAAGTTAGAAAGAGAGCAGGCAAGACAGCAAGCATGGGGCAGGGAGATCCTAAAAAGCAGGGCCTGGTGTACTCACTCCCTAACAACCTTGGAAGAGACAATGGGGAAGAACTCGTTCAACCATTTCTTGAGAGAAGGGACAAGTCCAGGGGGACCCAGAGAGAATCAACCTTTCTGGGTCTTTTTTGCCTCAGCTGTAGTGTAGCAACAATGACACCCTGCATGAACCCATTGTAAGGATTTCATGAGTTCAGACAAGTGAAATACTTGGCACATGGTTAATGCTTTAAAAATATTAAATTGTGTTGGGACTTCCCTGGTGGTCTAGTGGTTAAGACTCTGCTTCCAATGTAAGGGGCACAGGTTCAATTCCTGGTCAGGGAACAAAGATCCCAAACACTGCACAGAATGGCAAAAAAAAAAAAAAAAAGAAATTGTACTAATGTTAAAAAGAGTTAGTTTTAATTTTTTAAAAAATGAAGTTCTATTTCACAGAATAATATAAGAGATGGCCAGAAAGTAGGACTGGAGAGAACAGAGAACAGAGGTTTCTTTTTTTTTTTTTTGCCACGCACCCCGGACTCCCTCCACCCCACCCCCCACCCCCACCCCCACCGGCATGTGGAAGCTGAGTTCCCTGTCCAGGGATCGAACCCACGCCCCCTGTAATAGTGCAGAGTCTTAACCACTGGACCACGAGGGAAGTCCCGAGAATAAATATTTCTAAATGGCTTCAGTGTCAAAACCGTGTCATACTTGTGACCTCCCTGGGCCTCACTTTCCACATCTGTAAAACAGAGACAGTAATAGTATCTATCTTAGAGGCTTGGTGTGAGTTAAAGGATTCACACAAGCACTTAGCACAGGAGTACAGAGAGATCCCATTCCTTAAGGGTTTGGCCGTAGGAATGTCCCCATCCCCACTCCAGGCTCCTCTGGTCAGGCGAGGCGCTGGGCGGGAAGGGCCTGCTACACTGCCAAGCAGAGGCCTCAGGCCAGTGACTCCAGGCACCTCACTTTCTAACTTGCCAGGAGCTTTAACATGTGGGGCCTCACGTGGTCAGAACACGTACCTCACAGGGTGAGGCTCTGCTTAAAGAGGACGAGGTCCATGGCAGGGGCTCACTCCTGGCCACAGGGCAGCAGGCAGGGCCTGGACTTGTTGCCACAGAGTCCGAGCCCTCACACCTGATGACCTGTCGGAAGACTCACCTACGCTTCCTCCCGCCTGTCTCCCAGCGCTCCCCCGAAGCCCTCAGCTGCGTCACTTCCTGTTCCCACACTGTGCCCCGCCCCCTACTCCCCGTGCGCCCCGCCCCTTCCCTCGGATTCCAGCTCTCACCTGGCTGCCATCCTTGGCTGACACGTCGGCCATGTTGTTTCTCCGGGCCTGATGCATGGTCAGTGCGGCCCGAGTGGCCCCACCAGCCACACCCACGAGGCACTGGGTGGGGAAAGGGGGAATTGAAGTCAGAGGGGCTGTGAGCTGCGACAACACAAGCGTTTCTGGGGGTGAGCAAACAAATGGCTCAAACCAGTTTGAAAAATGTAGGCCTCAGGCCACCCCACACTGAAACCCTGAATGCTGTCCATTCTCACCCCGCATTTCCACTAGGCCCACCTCCCCTGTCTTGTTCCAGGAGAAAACTAAAGGTGTGCCTGCCACGCCACCCTGTGGACCCAGCTCCAAGAAACTCACTTTCTTCCCCCAAGGTGGAGACCCGAAGGCCATTCTTAATCCAGAACTTCCCCAGCCTCCAGTGTCTGCTTTAGCTGCCTCCTCCCCTGGCGAAGCTCCCAGGTCCAGCTCCCAGGCCCAGTGTGGCTTGCAACTTGGCGCTTACATTCTCCCTGCCTGGAACTAACTCCATTTTCTTCCTGCCCCAGTCGAGGCCTAGCCAAGCCTTCCAGGCCAGTTCAAAACCCACACCAGTGGCCCTGACCACCTAGGGCTCTCCCTCTGAGATGGGAGAGCTCATCGAGTAGGACCACTGAAGGCTTTCACTCATTTGTCAAATATCTTAGATGTCACATAAACATTTTGGTGCTGTGGTAGTCAGATACAACTGCTGCCCTCCTGAAACTTAGAAATCATCAGATAAACAAATAAACCAGTGATGACATGGTCAGCATCTGTTCAAAGGTAAGAGGAATGTGGTATGAAAGGAGGCTGCGGTGATGGGTGGGGACCTGATCACACAGAACTGCAAAAGCCTCATTAAGGTCTTTATACCAAGAGCAACAGGCAGGGCGGTGACCTGATTTGATTTCCACTCTAATAAGGACTATGGGGTTGCTCTAAGGATTGAAGAGGGGTGAGAAAAGATTCAGGGAGATGACCTCGGGAAATTACTGTGCTTTTTTTTAAGCAACAAGGACCCACAAGGTGACATGGGAATGCATCATAAAAGGACTGGAGAGATTTAAGAGGGGAAAATACAGTCTTGAATGCAGGCTTAGGTGAGGGTGACAGGTGACAGGGGGAGGAGGAGAAGGCATGGATGACAGCCAGGCTTCTGGTTGCTGCATCTGGGGGATGGAGTTGCCGCTGGTCACTGGAGACTGGAACTCTGAAGAGGGGTGGGAAGAGGGGAGGGGGAAGCTCACAGCCGTGTTGGAGTCCCTTATTTAACAGATGAAGAGACTGAGGCCCTCAGAGCAGAGCTCAATGCAATATTTCAGCAGAGGTCATAATCTGTTTTTCCTCTGGGGTTTCCTGCCCTCAAGGGGGCGGGGTGCTCACAGTGTTCAGTCCTGGGCCAGGGAGCTCAGCGGCCTCCACCTTGAAGAGCTGTCGGCTCTTAAATGTCAGTCGTGCCATGTGGAATAACACACCTGATTTTGAAGGGATGGTTGGGCCTTTGTGATAGATCTTAGATCCTTTTTTTTTTCCGCCACACCACAAGGCATGTAGAACTTCCCTAACCAGGGATCGAACACCAAGCCTCCTGTGGTAGAAGTGTGGAATCTTAATCACTGGATTGCCAGGGAGATCAATTACGTGTCTTCCTGACTCTTTACTCTGTGCCTGGTACTTAACTCTGTGGGGAAGACAGGCGGGCCTCAGGTTCTGTCTTCGGATGAGGCCAACCTGAAGAAACCACCAGGATGAGCAGCCTGGCAGAGAGGAGGAGCCCAGATTCACCCCACTTGCCCCTGCAGCCCCGCTATCTGGTCTGCGCTCTGTCTTGCCACTGACTTTGACCTGCAATGCTCTTTCTGCCCAGAATGCTCACCCTGCAGCTCACACTCATTCTTCAGGGCCCACTCTCAAGGAAGACCTTCCTACATCCCCTGAGCAGGCCAGAGTCCCTGCTGAACCCTCCTGCAGCCCCTGTACTTCTCATCTGGAATACCTAGAGCTATCATTCAATAAATATTTAATTATGTGTAGCTTTCTTTCATGGAGAAGGCAATGGCAACCCACTCCAGTACTCTTGCCTGGAAAATCCCATGGACGGAGGAGCCTGGTAGGCTGCGGTCCATAAGGTCGCTAAGAGTCAGACACGACTGAGTGACTTCACTTTCTTTTTTCACTTTCATGCATTGGAGAAGGCAATGGCAACCCACTCCAGTGCTCTTGCCTGGAGAATCCCAGGGACGGCAGAGCCTGGTGGGCTGCCATCTATAGGCTCGCACAGAGTCGGATACGACTGAAGCGACTTAGCAGCAGCAGCAGCAGCAGCAGCTTTCTTTCAAAGATGCGAGGGCCTGTATTCTGTGTCAAACATGCAGCAGGCACTCTAAATATTTTATGGAAAGAATGAAAGGTGGCTAGAGGTCTGGTCCCACAGTGCTGACAATAGATCCCCTGTTCTATCTCTTGCTCAGAGGTCCCTTACCCACCCCCAGCTCCAGACACCACCTTAGACCATCTCAGACTCTAGAGGGAGTCTGGCTGGAGAGGAGGATCAGAATATACCCCTGGATCTGAGAAGAAGTATCAGAACTTTTTCACTCTTCTAGAAGTGCCTTGAATACAGGGCCCAGGCTGGGCTTCCCTGAGCCCCCACAAAGCACCACCAGGGCAGCAATCTTGGGTATAGGGGTGCCCCAAGATGGGTACCTTGGCCAGGTTGCTGATGCAGACGGTTATGGTGAAACAGAAGGGCAAGATGGGAGCCATTATCTCGAGGAACATGGCGATGTCGTTGAGGATGTCAGCAAAAAGCCTGGGGAAGGGATAAGGGGTCAGAGGTCAGAGATCTTCATGCTAGAAGACTCCCCTCTCCTCGGTTCCAGCCTCTTCTCACCTCCACTGCTTGGCATTACAGTCCATCTTGCTCCTGTGGAGAAGAAGACATTGGTCAACAATTTGGATTTAAGGGGAAAACACATCCTGTGGGCGGTGCGGCCATCCTCAGGACTTGGAAGGTCCAAAGGGCTCAGAAGAAGAACGCACACCCCAGCCAGACTTCTGTCCCCACACCCTGTCACTGCTGCCTGAAATGCCACCATCAGCAGGGAGGACCTTCAGTGGTTACTCACATTCAGTAGTCACTCACATTTCCCCCTTACTAACCCATGAGGCACTGAAGGAAAAAACTGATTGTCCCGTGGCTGCTCCCCATCCCCTGACCCTCCTGGGAGAGAGGCCATCCTTGGGTTCCTCTGCTATCTGCCCTCCTCTCTTCCTCCTGCTTCAGAGGGTACCCAGCAATAAGCCCGCATATTCTGTAAGCACTACATTTAGCGTAAACGCTACCCTGCGTGTTACAGACAACTAGCCTGGAGAGGGGTACAACTTCCCTCGGATCATGTGGAGAATGGGGATGGAGCGGCCAAGAGAAAGAGCCAGGCTCTGACAGCCAGCCTACAACATCTCTATTTTGCGACACCATGGACGGTTCCCTCCTCTGCAGGTGGAGTGACTCCTGGATGCTTGTACAAACCCCCAGGGACCCCTTCTCCAAGATCCCAGTGGCAGGAGACATTATAGCCCTCGGGCGAGCTCAGACTTTACAGCATTAACACTGACCCTGAATTTGAAATCTAGACAGAAAAAGAGCATTCCTGGGTAAGGCATGGGGTGCACATGGGGAACTCCTGAGGGAACTAATACATGACAAAGGCAGGACTAGAACACAGGGGCTCCGATGCCTCAAAAAAGCATAGGCTTTAGGTTCAAATCCCATCTCACCAGTTACAGGCTCTGTGACCTGGTCTGTTTTACATCTGGACAAGGTACACATTCAATCCTACTCTACACAGTTGTTAGAAGGATTAGAGAGGATATACAGAGAGCTGGTGAGACCCAGTTTGGGTTGGTAATTGCAGCTGGCGTTTGCTGAGCACTGATTACGTGCTAAGCACTTTAGATACACTAGCTCACTGCACCTCACAACCACGACTGACGGCAGATATTAAATCATTCCTGAGGTCCTCCAGTACTGACCGGAAGAGGAAGCAGGCAGCACAAGGCCCTCAGTCCCTTCTGGATAGATGGTGACATGTATCCCACGTGGGACAGGGATTCTGATGACCTCCCCAAGCCCACTCTCCACAATTCAACCATGTGTCTAGGCCACTACACTGCAAGAGGGTCATTCCTTTTGAGCTGAGCACTGTCCCACCCAGGCATCTCTTTTAACAAACCAGCAAAGGATGCTCAGAGTATCCTGGCTCTCTCTGTTTTTCCCATGATGGCCAGCAGAGGGGCCAATCAGTGCTCTTAAAGGCAGATCTCATCCCGGCAGTGGCTCTGTGGCTTCACTGCTTGGTGACCCCGGGAAGGCACCTGTACTGGGTACTCATTACACTCATTTGCTCTGATGTACCTGCTAAATTTCCCCTCCCTTGGAGATGGGTAGGAAAGAGGGGGAGCTGAAAACACAGCCAGGGCTGAGACAGACATGACTCTGGATCAGGAAGAAAAACTCACCCCATACACCAGGCAAAGATGATGCGGCCCAGCATACCAGTTGAATCTGGGGGAAAGAGGCAATGGTAAGGAACAAGCAAGAGCCTTGGGTGCTGTGGGGCCTGGCACCAAGATGGCTTTCCATCTTGGGTCACTGTCTTTGGGAGCTTAGTCTGGTTTAATAAGTTCTAGCTGCATGACGGGGTCAGAAGTGCCTAGACTTAGTAGTCCCTCAGCACGTACCCCAGAGAACTAAGTACCCATACACATCAAGAGACATGGACCAGAAGGATTCTTTGCAGCACTGTTTATAACAGCTAAAAACTGGGACACCAAATGCTCACCAATAGGAGAATGCATAAATGAATTCTGGCTCATTTACTCAGGGGCATATTAGACAGCTTTGAAAACCCAATGGACCACAACTACTCACTCAGCATGGATGGATCCTGGTATCATCATCCTATATGAAAAATCAGTCATGAAGACTACATACAGCACAGTATGCTGTTCGTAAAAGAAAAAAATCCCTGATGCTTTCGTAAAAGAAAAGACCCTGATGCTGGGAAAGATTGAAGACAGGAGTAGAAGGGGGCAACAGAGGATGGCATCACTGACTCAACAGACATGAGTCTGAGCAAACTCTGGGAGATGGTGAAGGACAGGGAGGCCTGTGTGCTACAGTCTACGGGATCGCAGAGAGTCAAACACAACTTAGTGACTGAACAAACGCTCTTCATAAAGCTTGAAGACAACTGAAACTAAACACTATAGTGTCAAGGTATATATACCAATATGGTAAAGCTATTTTTTTTTAATAAAAGCAGGAAACGCTCTGTGGCAAGTTCAGAGGTTATTGTTGATATTCTAGCTATTAGGTTGGGCAGTGGGTTCACAGATGGTCATTACATTAGAGTATAAATAAATGAAAAGGATTTGAACTGCAGGTTGGGGACAAGAGAGCTGGGAGTATAGGGCAGAAGGAGAGGCTTCCTCAGGCTGGGGTGAGTCAGAGAAATTTCTGGAATCTACTAGACTTTCATTTGCACAAGGGCTTACTGGCTCCCCACTGTGTGCCAGGCACTACGTGAGGGTCTGGCCGGGAGGTGTATGTGTGGCAGGGTGTAGCGGACCACAGTGAACCAGAGAGTCATGGTTCCAGGCTCAAAAGCAGACAGCCATCATGATGAAGGACATACACACCTGACAAGGGGACTACTCTCTTGGAGGCCATCTGCAAAGCCCTTGTCAGCTATGGAGGCTGGCTCTAGGGTACAATAATGACACACATCCTCGCTGTCTTTCAAAGTCTACACTGTACACCACTCTAGGAAACTTAATTCCCACCTGGTCCTCTTTGCCTCACTTACAATTGGCTGAGCTGCAAGATCTAAAAACTTCTGAATCCTAGTAAGGGATCAGCTGTTCACAAATTGTACTTGGCTCCCTCTGAAAACTCTAACTGGCAAAAGAGTATGGCAGTTAAGAGTGGGACACAGGGGCTTCCCTGGTGGCTCGGTGGCAAAGAAACCACCTCCCAGTGCAGGAGACTTAGGTTTGATCCCTGGTCTGGAAAGATCCCATTACTGAGCCTGTGTGCCTAGAGTCCATGCTCTGCAAGAAGAGAAGTCCGTGCACCAGAACTAGAGAGTAGCCCCCGCTTGCCACAACTGGAGAAAAGTCTGCCAGCAGCGAAGACCCAGCACAGCCAAAAATAAATGATTTTTTAAAAAAACAGCTGCTAAAAAAAAATAGAGTAGGAGGTGACATATGTACACCTATGGCTGATTCATGTTGATGTTCAACAGAAGACAACAAAATTCCATAAAACAATTATCCTTCAATTTTTTAAAAATGTAGGACACAGGAGTCAGTCAGTGTGGGTCCAAATCTTGGCCCTGTGACCATAGGCAAATTGCTAAACCTCTCTGTGCCTCAGCTTCTCCCTCTGGAAAAGGAATTCGTAACAGCATCTACCCAGTATGGCTGCTGCAGAGATTAAGCTATATATTACATGTCAGTGTGCAAAATGACTGGCAGACAGCAGGCTGTCAAAATACTGGCTGCTTATAGTATTAATATCACTAGTTAAGACAGTTAACATTATGTTCCATAAAGAGACCTGTAACTAAAAATGACTGTATCAAAAAATTCCAAGGGAGTTTTTTATGTAAAGCTCTGCATGCAAATTTCTCATGTTTGATGGAAACAAGTATGTAACATCCTTTCTAATGAATGGGGCTTATTTTAATATCAACAACAGGCTTTATAGTAAGGGAATATTTTTTCGTCTTAAAATGGTCTTGTTTTTTCTTAATAACCTACCTGAGCTGAAGACATATGTAAATATGTTGGTGATTAGACTAGAGTGCTTAGAAATGACACGAAACTACTGACCCCAGCACCCACTGTATTCCAAACACTTAAGCAACAGGAGTGCAATAGAAAAGATCCAAATTAAACAGTGTGGAGGTATGAAAACGTACCCTACAACTAAAACTCCTGGGTTCAAATCCAAGCCCCAACACTTACTGGCTGTGACCCTGGGCAAGTTACTGTTCTATGTCTGTTTCCCCATCTACAAATTGGACACAGTGACAACACCCATCTCAGAGCTATTGTGAATGCTGAATAAATACATCTAAAGATTGGTATACTGAGACTTCCCTGGTGGTCCAGCAGTTAAGATTCTGCCTTCAAATGCAGGGGACGCAAATTTGATTCCTGGTCATGGAACTGGTATCCCACATACCTAAGCCTATGAGCTGCACCCACTGAGCCCTCAAGCTCTGGAGTCTGTGCTTGGCAACTAGAGAAAGCCTTCATCTCAATGAAAAGCCAGCACAGCCAAAATTTAAAAAAACAACAACAAAAAACAAAGACTGGTACATAAAAAGTACCGTGCAGGAACGATTATTAATATTATTAAAAGAAGAGACAACTCAAACAAGAGCCACAGATCACCATCACTTTTCCACTGACATGTACTCTCAGAGAAAGAGCTTCTTTCCAGAGGTGACTCACATTTGGACAGTTTGGTTAATGCTAAGGGTACAAGCAGGAGCCTCTAGATTCTTCAAAAGATCCAGGGAGGCTCACCAGAGCTGTGGCCAGGCTGACGGTAGGCGCAATGAGCCTTGGGTCTGATTTAAATCCCTACTGGGAACAACAGTGAAAGACAAAGGATGGAAGAGACAACCAAGGGCCCTCCTGATGGAAAACAGTTCCCGCCTTCTTTTCTGCTTCACTCTCTAGAGGGCATGGCACCAAACTGTATCTCTGTGCACGGCCCCCCCACACCCCCCCGCAATGGTTTTTCAAAAAGCAGTATACATGTAACAGATGGTTACCATAGTTTTGATTTATAGATCATCTACTTTCCCAGAGGATCCAAAACACCTTTCATTCTTACCCAAACTGCCTCTCTGCCACTCAGGACCTATTACAAAATTGTTTTTTTTTCTAGAATTAACTAATTTCCCACACCCCAGGCAGTTGGCAGTTTTATTCAGTAATTGAACTTGTAGGTAGTCCTCCACAGATGAGGAGTAAAGGGGAGGGGAACGTTTTGCTTAGGGATCTGGGCTCCAGATGATTAAGGGACACTGAACAGCATGTATGGGGAACAAAGTGCAGCTCCAAGGCTGGTGGGCGGGATAAGGGTATTCCTGCCCTGTGATATTCACCCGTTGTCAACAGAGACAACACAAATGTTTTGCTCAGCTTAATTTTGCTTTTTAACGGTACAAGGCACTCTTCGAGGAACCGGGGAGACTTGGCTCCTGGATTTAATCAGACAGGAATGCATAAACATACTCATCACAGCTCAAAACACTAGGAGAAGGAAAAAGGAGGGGTTCGGCCTCCCCGTCGAAGGAAAAAGAGGACAGAGATGATGGCAGGGCTGAGACGAGCGATCGGTGAGACTCCAGGGGCCCAGCTCACCTTTCACGAGCCAGGTGGCCGTGGCAGCGGAAACAGAAGCTTTTGCGTCCCCTACCCCTATGCCCAGCAAGACTGCGTGGGTGGCCAGGGAGCCCGAGAGGCTGGAAGCAAAGGCCTGGAGAAGAAAATAAGTGGGGTGAGGAGTAAACGCAGGTGCATGGAGGTCTGAGATCTACCGTCAGCCCCACATCACCGGGATGTGTGGCCTGGGACGTGTCACAGCTCGTCTCTGGGTCTCAGTGTCCAGTCTGTAAGTGGGAAGGAACAGGTGGCGCTCTGTCTCCCCTGCCCCGGCTACGCGTCTCTCCTTTCCCCAGTCGGCCACGCTGACCTGCACGGAATCCCACAGCTGGTAGGGCAGGTAGTCCGGGCTGACGCTATCGGGGAAGCCCTGAGGCAGGAACACGGCCAACAGCCGGGAGAGAGGTGGGGAGGCAGTCCCGGGAGCCACCCCTCCGCCCCCATCTCGTCCTCCGGGTTTCGCTGTGAAGGCTCCGGAGAACCCCCACCAGCTGCGCCCCCAGGCCTCCCACTGCAGGCTCCCGTCGGGGGCGGCATGGCAGCCCCGGGCCGCCCCGGAGCCGAACTGCTCGGAGCACAAGACATCAGCCATCCTGAAACCCTCCCTCAGCCCTGCACGATAGGAAACGTGGCCACAGGACACTTCCGGCTCCACTACGGCGGCTGCAGAGGGACAATCTTCCTCCGCGAAAGGGCCTCCTGTTTCTGCGTCTGCTTTCAACCAGGGACATGGTTCCTTTCCAGCCTCCTGGCCCTGCCTCGACCTCCCGGGGCTGTTCGTTCCTCGTCCTGGTTCTTTATAGCATCTTGTCTGGGGCCGCGGGAGCCCTTTGACTCGCCAGACCCTGGAGGTACTGGCTTTGCTGTGACCCGCGACTTCCGGTTATGGGGACAAGGGAGGAGGGCGTCCCTAGGGAATTGCGTTGCGACCCAGTGCAGCCACAGAATTTTTAGCTGTGTGGCCTTGGGCAAGTCAATGTCCCCTCTAGGCCTCAGGTGACTTCTCTGCTGTGAGGCCAGAGACTATATTTTACTCCTATTCCTAGGACCCAACACATAGTAGGTGTCTGAACGATATTTATGAATCAATGAATGCATGCGTGTTGAGAACTTGAACCAAATGATCGCTGAGGCCCCGTTAAGCTTCCCTTTTGGTTGGTTTGTGGGTTTTTTGTTTGTGTTCCTTCTGGTGTCTCTGACCCTCCACTGGAAATTTTCTGCCCTTCAGCCTTCCAAATAAATAAATAAAATAAAATATGAACTTCTTGTCATGACCCACAGAGCTCTGTAGATTAGGCCCTGCTACATTGCTCAGACTTTACCCTTTACTGATTCATTCTCTCACTGCCCCCACTAGAACATAAACTCCCAGGGGAGAAGAATTTTGTCTTTGGCGCTGAACTTTGTCTTTGTCCCAGGGCCTAACACAGATCAGGCGCCAACTACCTTTTTGTGAAATGAATGAATTTATTTTCTCAGTAGCCCTTGTAGGTATTATTTTATTTCTAATTTGAACAAGGAAACGAGTTTGCATACCCAAACTGGAGTTTGATGGGGCTTCATCAAACAGATGAAGACAGAGCTGAAAAGCGTCAAGTGTTCACCTAGTCATTCAACAGTTATTTAGTAAGAAGCTGCTACTCTTCTGGGCTCTGAGTCAGGAGTCCAACCGGAGGCTAATGGTTTTAGAACTACATCATCTTTTTTTCTTTTTTGGCTGGCCACGTGGCTTATGGGGTCTTAGTTCCCCAACCAGGGATGGAACCTGGGCTGTTTGCAGTGAAAGTGCAGAGTCCTAACCACTGGACCGTGAAGGAATTTCCTATTTTGTATTCTTTTTTAAGTATTATAAAAATAATAGAAGGATACATTCTTACTGTAAAATAATTCAAACGATAATGTAGATGGAGAAGGTCAAATTCTCCCTTGACATTTATCCCTCTTTCCATTTTCAATGAATACCAGTCAATGCCCAGAAGTAAACATTGTTTGCCATTTGAGAGAGAGAGAGAAATATAGTTTAATGTTTAATGCCCACTGCCATACTTTCAGCCTGATGTAGCCTGCTCTAACTGTAGTTCATTTAACATCTTCGATACCTTTCATATCAGCACGTGTAGCTATCTCATTATTTTAATAGTTGCAAGTCATGGCTTGGTATGAATGTGCCAGTTTCTATAAAGATTCCCCATAATTACTTTACAATGTTGTGTTGGTTTCTGCTGTACAACAATGTGAATCAGCTATAGGAACATGTATATCCCCTCCCTCTTGATTCTCCCTCCCACCCTCTAGGTCATCACAGAGCATTCAGCTGGGCACCCTGTGCTATACTGCAGCTTCCCACGAGCTATCTGTTTTACAAATGGTAGTGTGTATATGTCAATGATAACTCTTTTGATTCATCTCACTCTCCCCTCCCTGCCCTATGTGTTTTTTAATTTGAACAAGTATTGTTAAATTATTCCTCTAAAAAAGCCATACTGGCGCTTCCCTGGTGGCTCAGTGGTAAAGAATCTGCTGCCCATGTGGGAAACATTTTGATCCCTGATTCAGGAAGATCCCACATGCCTTGGAGCTACTAAGCCCGTGTACATAAACAAAAAGAAAAAGAAAAAAAGCCTTACCGACTTACACTCCTACTAACAGTGTATGAGAACACTCATCATAGTGAAGATATGTATTTCTATCTAAAAAAGTTCCCTTTGGCACATTTGCATTTTAAGCTCCACTCTTGTATTCTGGCCACAGATAACCACGGACAATGCTTTCTGCCACTATAGGTTACTTTTGCTTATTCTAGAATTTCGTAGAAATGGAATTCCACTGTATATGTCTCCTATGCTTGGCTTCTTTTGCTCAGCCTAATGATTTTGAGATTCATCCATGTTGTCATGAGTACAGCATGTTTCTTTTTATTGCTGAGTAGTCTGTTGATTAGTCTGTTTCTTTTTCTTGCTGAGTAGTAGTCCATTGTATAAATATGGCACAGTTTGTATATGTACTCACTGATTATTAGACATTTGGGTTGTCTCCAGTTTTGAGTTATTGTGATAAAGCTGCTATGAACATTTGCACTTGCATCTAAGTACTTTTGTAGACTTGTATGGTCATTTCTTATTAACTCTATTTGGAGTGGGATTGCTGGGTTATGTGGTCAGTGTATGCTGAACTTTATAAGACATTGCCAAATTATCTTTCAGACTTTTCATTTTACACTCCCACTTGCGATGTATGAGAATTCTAGTTCTCTCAGATCCTTACCAACACTTAATCAGTCTTTTAAACTTTTAGTCATTGTAGTTGGTATGTAGTGGTATCACATTGTAGCTTTTATTTGCATTTCCCTGGTGAGTTGAATATCTCTTTATGTGCTTATTGGCTATTTGCATATCTTTTTTGTGAAGTGCCTGTTCCAATCTTTTGGCCATTTAAAAGGCTGCATTATCTTATTATTGAATTATCAGAGTTAATTTTAAATTCTGTATACATGTTCTTTGTCAGGTTGCATTGCGATTATTCCTCTTTGTGGCAAAAAATCCTTTCTACCCTAAATAAATAAAAACACGTTCACGCAAAAACCCGTACACAAATATTCATAGCTATTCTATTGATGCTTACCAATAACTGCAAACAATCCAAATAGCCTCCAGTGGGTCAATGAATAAACAAGATCTAGTGCATCCTTGCAATACACACTTTAGCAATGGAATGGAACAACTAACTCACTGTTACTTGCAACAACTTGTATGGAGCTTAAGGGCATTATTCTGAGTCAAAAAAGACAGTCTCAAAGGTTACATGTTATATGATTCCATCATAGTGTGTGTTAGTCGCTCAGTCATATCCAACTCTGCAACCCTATGGACTGTAGCCTGCCAGGCTCCTCTGTCCATGGGATTCTCCAGGCAAGAGTATTAGAGTGGGTAGCCATTCCCTTCTCCAGTAGATCTTCCCGACCCAGGGATCGAACGTGGGTCTCCTGCACTGACATCCTCAAAAACACTGAACTGTAGTGATGGCAAACAGATCAGTGGTTGGCAGGGTTTAGGGATAAGAGGGGATTACCACATAGCTCAATCAGTAAAGAATCTGCCTGCAATGCAGGAGACCTGGGTTTGATGCCTGGGTTGGGAAGATCCCCAGGAGAAGGGAATGGCAACCCACTCCAGTATTCTTGCCTAAACAATTCCATGGACAGAGAAGCCTGATGGCCTACAGTCTATGGGGTCACAAGAGTCGGACATAACCTAGCGACTAAAACACCACCAGAGATCAGAGTGGGGGTAGCAGGAAGGAGTTTTGAGGGTGATGGAAATGTTCTGTATCCTGATTGTGGTAGTAGTTACATGAATCTATATATTAAAATCCATACATTGTATACCAAAAGGAAGTTAATTTTGCTGTATGTTAATTAAGATAATGGAATAAACAAAAAGCATATCAACAAACTGAGTGTACAGGTGCCTGTGAACATTGGTTTTCATTTTTAAGATTTTTTTATGTGGACCATTTTTTAAATCTTTATTGAATTTGTTATTGTGTTTGAATTGCTTCTGTTTTATATTTTCATTTTTTGGCCTCCAGACATATGGGATGTTAGCTCCCCCACCAAAGACTGAACCAGGGATGAAGTCCACAACCCCTGCATTGGAAGGCAAAGTCTTAACCACTGGACCACCAGGGAAGTCCCTGAACATTGGTTTTTGAATGGAGAAAGATGTGACAGAAAATACATATCTCTTTAATCCTGGCTACTTTGTTGGGGAAAGGAGCAAAAATGGTCCACTTTTTCAGTGTGTATTTTTATAATGTTTCATTTATTTCAATTAGTATATGGTGATTTAGAAATTTGAAAAAAATCTATTAAAATGGAAAACATTAGGAAAATATTTTTAAAGATGAAAAAGGGTATTTTTGTTTTGTCAAGTACCTGATGATATGGTAGAGAATAAGTCAAATGTGTGTCTCAGCCTGGTAGCATCCAGTCCTCCCAACTTACAAATGGCTCATCTGCAAAATTATGACTGTTATTGGAACTGGACTGATGGAAGCTTTTATAAGAATACATACTTTGTGAGGTGTTCATTTTTTTTTTTAATGCCATGCTGTGTAGCTTGCAGAATCTCAGTTCCTTGACCAGGGATTGAACGTAGGCCACAGCATTGAAAGCCCTGAATCCTAACCACTAGGCCTCCAGGGAACTCCCAAGAAAAAATACCTTAATACTGCTTGAAACAATGCCTCACACAAATCATAACTGTAATGTTAGCTGCTATGAATATATCATCTATGAATTGGAAGAATAATTGCCATCACTTATAGGGGGATGATTTTTAAAGTGCTTGTCTTGCAGTGGGGGATCAGTCACTGTTAATTTTGTTAGCCTTTGGAACCTGGCTTCTGGGATGTGGCGGGGAAGGCAAGGCTGTCCCTGGTGTGGTTTTCTGGGTCTCCCCACTTATCTCTTCTCTTGGCTTTGCTATCTTCCTAATTTCAGGGAAACCTCTCCCTCCTTCCCCTCCCCTGGTTGACATATCACCCTCCCTCAGGACCAAAATGCAGGGCGTTTCCCTCTTTGGCTGACACTGGACCCCTTGTCTACATCTAGCTTGGCACAGAGGGACAGCCAGAGCCTGAAAAGTGTGGCTGAGACCTACACAGCACCGTTGGACTTGAAGGTGAGCCAGCCAGGGAGAAACGTGATCTCAGGGCAGTTCAGGGCCAGAAAGGTGGTGCAGGGGAAGTGACCCTGCAGGGCACCAGGGATCCTCGGAGGGAGTGAGGAGATTGGGAGAAAAGGATACTTAAATTTCATCTCTTTCTCTAACCACACAGATGGCCCTTATTCAGACCAATAAGGATCTCATTTCCAAAGGAATAAAGGAATTCAACACCCTGCTAAATCAGCAGGTAAGCCTGGTGCTCTGTTTCAGAGGACAGGCCTGAAGTGTTGGGAGGTGGGTGAGGACAGAGAAAGGAGGATAACTTGGAGCGGGGAGGGTAATGGTGGACTAGATGGAAACCATGAGAGACAGGGAATACAAATCAGAGAAAAAAGGAGGTCAGAGTTTGTGGTTATTCCTGAGTCACATGTCTGAGCTGGGTCTCCTTTGCCAAATCCTGATCGCCCCCCACCCCCACCCCACCCTATGTCCCCTCCAGGTCTTCAGTGATCCTGCCATCTCTGAAGAAGCCATGGTGACGGTGGTGAACGACTGGGTGAGCTTCTACATCAACTATTACAAGAAGCAGCTGTCGGGGGAGCAACAGGAGCAGGACAAGTTTCTGCAGGAGTTTCGGCAAGAGCTCGATACCCTGTCTGCCTCTTTCCTGGAGAAATATAGGAACTTCCTGAAGTCCTCGTGAGCAGCCCCTCACACGCTGCCTTTCTCCTAGCCCAGAGACCCAGGCTGCAAGTCTAAGAAACCCTTAAACGCTGCCTCTGTGTTCTAGTCCTCAGGCTCTGCTCCTTCATGGTGTTGCTGCACCCTGACACCTCAATAAAGACCAGTTCTGGTTGCGGTGGTCTTCCTGGCTCGTTGGCTCTTCTTTGGTTCTGATCCCTGAATCGTGAAGACAGTTGGTCCCTTTTCCCTCAGCCCTGCTTCCTAAATATGGTCTTGAAGATCAAACTTCTTAGAGCAGAGGTTTGCAGCCTTAAGTAACCACTGGGAAGTACTTAAATAGCCTGAACGAGGGGCCAGCTGACAGAGCGTAACAGTAAGTGCTGAGGGACAGGGAAGGGGACCAAAAGAAGGAGATAGAGGCTCACGAGAAAGCATGGTCCTGTGACATGCTGTCTAGGAGAAAGTTTTTGGAACCTCCCAGTCTCGTTTATCTTATACTGTAGCATGTGACGAGAGAATCAAACTATGACAAAGTAGGAGACAACCTCACTGTAGAGGGTTGGGGAATGAAATGTACTAATGTATCGGACTGTGGAAATGACTGAATCTATAAGACTAAGCCACAGATAACTGCATACAAGCACTGTGCCCTAGTACTGGTTAATAATTCTGATACTGTTGCACATGCTCATTGGAAATGAACAATAGGCGTAAATACATGGTGGATAATGGGAGTTGAGTTTCTCAATGTCAGAGTGGGAATTTAAGGATAAGCAAGGTTGGGGGGTGGTTAGAATAATCTACGTGGTAATGGATTGGAGTTAGAAAGATCAGCACAGACAGATGGTGTGATGATGGCATATAGCCGGTGGGTTAAGTTGCTCTTTTCTCTCCCTGTACCCTTCCTCCTTTTTTAAAAAAGATTTATTTATTTGGCTGCGCCAGGTCTAAGTTGCAGCATGCAAACTCTTAGTTGTGGCATGTAGGATCTATTTCCCTGACCAGAGATCAAACCCAGTCCACCTGCATAGGGAGCTCGGAGTCTCAGCCACTGGACCACCAGGGAAGCCCCTCCTCTCCCTTTTTAAACAACTAAGTAGACATCCATAAGGGAACAAAAGTGCCTGTGCACACTCCATCAAGGAGCCCAGGAGGTTTCTAACCCACCTGTGTATCTGAAAATTAACAAATAGGACCTCAGTAAGGGCTGCTCTATCTCCACTGGTCACAAGGGGGCACCGGGTGGAAGGGTGAAGCCTGGAGATGGCAAACTGGGAAGAGACCAAGAGACTCTTCTGGAGAAAGAGACTTTGTGGAAGTCCAGACTGCCTGGAGGGGCCGTCAGCATGTCCTTAGATCAAGGTAAGGATGAGGCTGGAGGCGAGAGGAAGGAACTTGCCAACGCGGCCGGTCTCCCCAGGGCGACTCCACCAGGGTTGAGCTTTTCACAGCAGCAGGGTTGCCCCCCTCAGGCAAAGGAGTTGGAAAGCCTTGACCCCTCTCACAGAGTGGGTGGGAAGCGCGAGGGGTGAGTGACTGCCTCCCATTCCTAGCTGCGCACCTTCCAACTGGACAAACCCATTTCTCCCCAGCAGTACCCAGGTTTCTGAGGAGGGATCTCCATAACTGGGGGGAGAGAGGGGAACATGGGAGGAAACATAAGAACCAGGGCTTTAATGGTTCGTTTCCTGCTGTCCGCTCCAGTACTTCCGCAGGAAGTCTGCCCATGAACCAGTTGGAGAACCTCACCCAAGGAAACCCCTACAAACTGTGGGCACCCCAAGAACCCCAAGGGCTAAACCCATACCTCCTTGTACTCTAAGGCCGGCTCCCAGGCACCTCTGCCAGAGTGAGCCCTAGTAGACAGAGGGCGCTCAGGCCAAGGGGGAGAATACAAACGGGCTGTAGCGCCACCTTCTGGAAAACAAAAGAAAGGATTCTAACAGCCTGCCTGCTGAGTTGTTAAGAAAAGACTTCAAAGCTTAGTTAAGGAGGTTTCTGCTATGTGTAACCTGAATTCTAAGCTGAAAGCAGAGGCACATACCTACAAACGCTATTTAAAAATCAAGGAAATATGATTGACCTAGAAATTATCACACTAACTAATTATCACACTACATATAACGTCAGACGGTGAGAGCTGCCAGGATGAAGAAATCAGTTATAAAGGAGACAGTAGACAAGGAGTGTGGGGGTTTGTTTGGTTTGTTTGTTTTTTGTTTTTTTACTGAGTGTTTAGGTAACACCAGCAAACAAGGTGACTTTTTTCTGTTGTTTTTTGGCCACACTGTGAGGCATACGGAATCTTAGTTCCCGGACCAGGGATGGAACCAGTGCCCCCTTCAGTGGCATCGCTGAGTCTCAACCACTAGACCCCCCGGGGAAGTCCCACATTTGAACACAGATCTCAAAGAAGATAGGGTTGGATCCAGGAAGTTATCTGAAGTGTGTGCTTCAATGCAGCAATGGCCAGCACAACATCTCTGAGAAAGGTGCTCGTTTCAGAAAAATCAAGGCTCCAAAGGAACGAGGAATGTCAGAGAGGTGTGAGCGAGAAGGTGCATGATGAGAGATGGTGTTAGAAAAATTTGAGGAACCAGGTGGCTTCCCTGCTGCTGCTAAAAGGAAGTCAGAGGGAATCCCTCATCCACACTATGGTCCTCTTCCACACTTTTAATTTTGTTGCAAGGGCCTCCCCTGAACTGATTGGCTCTTTAGTACCACCTATTGGTTTATTTATGGTGTCAATAATGTAAGAGTCACCTTGGAATTATGAGGCCACATACAGGAGACCCGAGTTCAATCCCTAATCCGGGAAGATCCCCTGGAGAAAGACATGGCAACCCACTCCAGTATTCTTGCCTGTGAAATCCCATGGACAGAGCAGCCTGGTGGGCTACAGTCCAAGGGTCTCAAAGAGTCTGACACAACTTAGCAACTCAACAACAACTCTGCCTTCTCATCCCACAAGGCACACAAACACCCAAACACACACACACATCTAACCATGGTCTTCTGGGCTGTTACTACCATGTCTTTTCCATTCCCAGGCTTACTGATTAGGTGAGGAGTAAATACAACTCCAGAAGTTCAGAAATCAGAAGACGATTGCTTCTTGGCAGGAAAGCTATGACAAACATAGACAGTGTGTTGAAAAACAGAGACGTTACTCTGCCGACAAAGGTCCATATAGTCAAGGCTGTGGTCTTCCCAGTGGTCACGTTTGGCTGTGAGAGCTGGACCATAAAGAAGACAGAATGCCAAAGAATTGATGCCTTCGAAATGTGGTGCTGGATAAAACTTCTAAAAGTCCCTTGGACAGCAAGGAAATCAAACCAGTAAATTGTAAGGGAAATCAACCCTGAATATTCATTGGGAAGGCTGATGCTGAAGCCGAAGCTTCAGTATTTTGGTCATCAGATGTGAACAGCTGACTCATTGGAAAAGTCCCTGATGCTGGGAAAGATTGAGGGCAGAAAGATAAGAGGGTATCAGAGGATGAGATGACTGGATGGCATCACTGATGCAATGGACATGAACTTGGGCAAACTTGGGAGGTGGTGAGGGACCGGGAGGCCTGGCGTGCTGCCATCCATGGGGTCGAAAAGAGTCAGACACAACTGGGCAACTGAACAACAACAACAAATACAACTCACACCAGCCAGATGTATTATCTTGTCTCTAAGAAGGTAGAAATGGTACCCGGAATTCCCAACTCAGTAGCCTCTCATAATAAGTGGAGTAAGCCAGACAGAGAAAGACAAATCATATAATATTGCCTATATTTGGAATCTAAGAAAATGATAAAAACGAACTTCCATATAGAACAGAAATAGACTCACAGACATAGAAAACAAACTTATAGTTACCAAAGGGGAAAAGGGGGGCCTAAATTAGAAGTTTGAGATTAACATACACACACTGCTGCTGCTGCTGCTGCTGCTGCTGCTGCTGCTAAGTCACGTCAGTTGTGTCCAACTCTATGCGATCCCATAGACGGCAGCCCACCAGGCTCCCCCGTCCCTGGGATTCTCCAGGCAAGAAGACTAGAGTGGGTTGCCATTTCCTTCTCCAGTGCATGAAAGTAAAAAGTGAAAGTGAGTCGCTCAGTCGTGTCCGACCCTCAGCGACTCCATGGACTACAGCCTTCCAGGCTCCTCCGTCCATGGGATTTTCCAGGCAAGGGTACTGGAGTGGGGTGCCATTGCCTTCTCCGCATACACACACTACTATATATTAAGTAGATGACCAACAGGGACTTACTGTTTAGCACAGGGAACTATACTCAATATTTTGTAATAACCTATAAAAGAAAATAATCTGAAATAAAATATATATATACACATATATGTATAACTGAATCACTTTTCTGTACACTTGAAACCAACGCAACATTGTAAATTAACTTTTTTAAGCTTTTCATGATAGATAAATCTGGGCCTCCATATTGGTATGGCCATTTTCTTTCATGTACCAAAATTATATAAATACATATATATAGTAGTTATAATTATGGATATCATTATCTTAATTATATCATTATCAATTTGCTGTTTCTGGGTGGGGACAGATGGCAGAAAGTTCCTTACTGTTGTCTTGTTGACATCATCCCAAGAAAGTCCTCTACTTCTTCTATTGCCTGTATATTTTAAATATTTGCAGTTTATTTTATGTCATTATGGAGACCTGGGTTCTATCCCTGGGTTGGGAAGATCCCCTGGAGGAGGGCATGGCAGCCTACTCCAGTATCCCCATGGACAAAGAGAGCCTGGTGGGCTACAGTCCATGGGGTTGCAAAGAGTTGGACATGACTGAGCAACTAAGCACAGCATACTCTAGTAAATTAATTAAAAAGAAAAAATGAAATGATGGATGACTCATCTAGGATCTTTTTTTATTGTTGATAGTTGCTTCACAGCATTTAGTTTCTGCAGTACAGTGAAGTGAATCAGCCATTTGTATGCATATATCCCTGCCCCTCTGGATTGCCTTCCCATCATCACAAAGCATCGAGTAGAGTTCCCCACACGATATAGCAGGCTCTTATTAATTATCTGTTCCGTGCATAGCAGTGTATACGTGTCATTCCTAATCTCCCAGTTCCTCCCACCCCTCTCAGCAGCCATACATTTGCTCTCTACATCTGTGTCTCTATTTCTGCTTTGTAAATAGGTTCCTCTGTACCACTTTTCTTGATTCCACACACATGTGTTAATATACGGTATTTGTTTTTCTCTTTCTGACTTATTTCACTCTTTATGACAGTCTCTAGGTCCATCTGTGTCTCTGCAAAGGACCCAGTTTTGTTCCTTTTGATAGCTTGCTGCCAAAAATCTTGGCTACCTGTCTATTGAGGCCAAATAGAAATATATAGATAGAGTTTGGAGGAAATAGAAGAGAGTAGCTTTATTTTGCCTGGCAAAAGAGAAACATGATAGGCTAGCACCTCAAGAACTGTGTCCTCCTTCCTGGGGAAGTACATTGGGTTTTATAGGTGGAAACTTGTAGTCCAGGGTATGTGATAAGGAACAAGGTGGTGAAAGTTTTGCATTCTGCAGGCATTATTATAAAGCAGTCACTTTTGGCATCATGTGGCCTGGTACTTGGGTCCAACAGCCCGTAATTGGGTCCATTCACCTCTGGCTTATTGGCCTGCAACCTTCTTTCTGAAATGCAAACAGCTATAAGTGGTGATCTGCTAGAGAGTGAGGGAGAGGAAATACCAGGTGCAGGAGGTAATTTATTTACTAGGGATGATAGGAGGTAAGCTTTGAGATGGACAAATCTAGTTATACACACTACAGATTAATAACTGTTAAAATAAATACCAGGTGCAGGAGGTAATTTATTTACTAGGGATGATAGGAGGTAAGCTTTGAGATGGACAAATCTAGTTATACACACTACAGATTAATAACTGTTAAAATAAAACTTAGATTGGTTAGCTCTTTCAGGCCATTTTATGTTTCTTCTCTAGCCTGTTCACTGTTTTCTTTATTTTCCTTGTTTTTCCGGAGGAAAAAAAAAAAACAACTCATTTCCGTTTTTGTTGCAGCAGGCTGAGTAATATTCCTTTGTATATCTGTACCACATCTTCTTTACCCATTCCTCTGTTGATAGGCATTAAGGTTGCGTGCATGTCCCGGCTATTGTGAATAGTGCTGCAGTGAACACTGGGGTGTATGTGCCTTTTTGAACTGCGGTTTTTTCAAGGTATAGCAGCAGCAGCAGCAGCAAGGTGTATGCCCAGTAGGGATATCGTAGTTCTAGTCTTGGTTTTTTAAGGAACTTCTGTAGTATTCTCCATAGTGGCTGTTATATTCCCATCAACAATGCAAGAGGGTTCCCTTTTCTCTACACCCTCTCCAGCATTTATTGTTTGTAGATTTTTTGATGATGGCCATTCTGACCAGTGTGAGGAGATATCTCACTGTAGTTTTGACCACCCTTATGGCAGAAAGTGAAGAGGAACTAAAAAGACTCTTGATGAAAGTGAAAGAGGAGAGGGAAAAAGTTGGCTTAAAGCTCAACATTCAGAAAACGAAGATCATGGCATCCGGTCCCATCACTTCATGGGAAATAGATGGGGAAACAGTGGAAACAGTGTCAGACTTTATTTTTCTGGGCTCTAAAATCACTGCAGATGGTGATTGCAGCCATGAAATTAAAAGACACTTACTCCTTGGAAGAAAAGTTATGACCAACCTAGATAGCATATTCAAAAGCAGAGAAATTACTTTGCCGACTAAGGTCCGTCTAGTCAAGGCTATGGTTTTTCCTGTGGTCATGTATGGATGTGAGAGTTGGACTGTGAAGAAGGCTGAGAGCCAAAGAATTGGTGCTTTTGAACTGTGGTGTTGGAGAAGACTCTTGAGAGTCTCTAGGACTGCAGGGAGATCCAACCAGTCCATTCTGAAGGAGATCAGTCCTGGGATTTCTTTGGAAGGAATGATTTTAAAGCTGAAGCTCCAGTACTTTGGCCACCTCATGCGAAGAGTTGACTCATTGGAAAAGACTCTGATGCTGGGAGGGAATGGGGGCAAGAGGAGAAGGGGACGACCAAGGATGAGATGGCTGGATGGCATCACGGACTCGATGGACATGAGTCTGAGTGAACTCCAGGAGTTGGTGATGGACAGGGAGGCCTGGTGTGCTGTGATTCATGGGGTCACAAAGAGTTGGACACGACTGAGCGACTGAACTGAACTGAACTCCAATAATTTAGATAAAAAGGAAAAATGCATGGTGCATAGCTAAGGGTAGTATCTGGAGCACACGTAGCTGATTCTCACTTTATAGCGTGGAAAATATCTCTTTTAACTAGATAGAAAGCCAAGTGCTATATATAGACATAGAAACAATGGAACTGATTTTAATTAATTGACATAATAAAGTCATTTTACTGTAAATAGAAGATTAACCTAAATATAGGAATGTGAGTGAGTGAGTGAAGTCACTCAGTCGTGTCCAACTCTTTGTGACTCCATGGACTGTAGCCTACCAGGCTCCTCCCTCCATGGGATTCTCCTGGCCAGAGTACTGGAGTGGGTTGCCATTTCCTTCTCCAGGGGATCTTCCTGACCCAGGGATCGAACCAGGGTCTCCCGCATTCCAGGCAGGCAGTTTAACCTCTGAACCACCAGGGAAAGCCCATAGGAATGTAGTAAACCTAAATAATAAATTGGAAGTAAATAATAAATTGGAAGAGCATTCAGCCACACGCAGTATGGATGAGCCTTAAAAACAGTGTAGAGACTGACCCCTGACTACAGACTCAGAACACAGGAGAGACTACAGCATACAATTTCATTGATAATAAAGGTATAATGATATCCTGCTTGATGCAAGATGACTTGTCCATGATGATCACTTAGCGCAGTGAGTGGCAGATGACTAACAAGTGGTTATAGACCATCAGAGTCAGAAGAAAGATATCCCCTACTGCAAAGTATATGTAAAGATACATCTGGCTGATGTAACTTTCATAGGTTGTAACTTGTCTCTGTCTCTGTATATTCACTAGCACCTTTGGAATTGTGGTGGTGAAAAAACAGATCGCTACAAGGGGCAGATTAGAGAGGTAGAAGTATGTGGAGGTGGGAGTCTGCACTGATGGCTGGGATGTTAAGCAAATTTCCAACACAGTGATTATGTACATGGAGGAAAAAAAGCTCAAATAGGAGGGACTGCAGTTCTGGTTTTTTGATAGCCCCAGAAGAAATCTTGAAAATTATGTGACATTGCCTGGTACCATATGGTGGTGGTGACGACCAAGAAACAAAAAGTGATGACTAATTTTTGCACAAATAGACATTGCTAATACATTTGATTTGCTACTATTTATATTAGGCAGTCGAGAAATCAACATATTTATTTATACGGATCTTATCCTCTTTCAGGGCTTCCCGGATGGCCCAGCAGGTAAAGAATCTGCCTGCAGTACAGGAGACAGGAGACATGGGTTCAGTCCCTGGGCTGGGAAGTTTCCCCGGAGGAGGAAATGGCAACCTACTCCAGTATTCTTGCCTGGAGAATCTCCATGGACAGAGGAGCGGGTGAGCTACAGTCCACGGGGTTGCAAAGAGTCGGACATGACTGAACAACTAAGCAAGCAGGCATGAATGCTCTTCAAGGGATCTCCCATGACTTCTCTGACAAGGGATTCCTATCCCACACTCAGATTGTCCCCAAAGAGGTCATATATTGCAAAGTTTAATGAGAAATGCTTTCATGAATTTGAGGAATAAATGCTGCGTACCAACTATCTTCTAGGCAAAAGGTATAGGCACTGAGAGAAAAATTCCCTAGAATATAATGATGGTGAAAATATAAGCAAGTAAATATTATATATCATGTCAGATGGTGACAGGTACTATCACCTGTCAAGAAGAAAAAAAGAGTAGATATAAAAATAGTGGAAAGGGTGTTATTTTTTAATAGGAATTCAAAAAGCCCTGCAAATGAAAATAGAGAACTCAAGGAAGACTGAATATAAGACATGAGGTTTTCTGGGGTAAATGGTTGCCCTACAAGGACAAGAGGGGCTTCCCTTGTGGCTCAGATGTTAAAGACCCTGCCTGCAATGCGGGAGAGCTGGGGTTTCCTCTGTAGGAGGAAATGGCAACTTGCTCCAGTATTCTTGCCTGGAGAATCCCAGGGACAGAGGACTACAGTCCATGGGGTTAAAGAGTCAGACACGACTGAGCTGCTAACACTTTCACAAGGGAGAGAGACTTAGCAAAAACTCTGAAAAGGGGGCTTGTTTCAGATATCCAAAACTCAAAATGGGGCCAGTGTGCTGAGAGGAAACAAGAGGGAATGTGATGAAAGATATTGTCAGAGGATGTGGAGAAACCAGGCGACTTTTCTGCTGCAGTGAAATTTCAAGACATAGGGAGCCCTCATTCATATGCCATCCCTCATACTTCATCAATTTTGTTTCCAAGGAATCATGTGGGTGGTGATGATGCTCTTATTTCCCTCTGTTGGTTAGCATTTTGGCATCTGTACTAAAGGTCAGATTTTGGAGCTTATGGGCTGGGTACCACTGCCCTGAGAACTGCTCATGCCCCACAAAACACAAGGGCACACACACAACCAACGTACAACACATACACACACCAAGCATGTTACCACTTTATGATTTCCTGGGGTCATGTTATTACCGGGATCTTCTCCCCACTGCCACAATGATCAGGAAATAAATGATACAAGGGAGGCTGTGGACATCTGATTATTTTTACCCTGAAGAATATAGAAACAGTAACCCAATTCCATTTGGAAAGCTACCATGGCCATGGGGTTCCATATTTATATGACCAGTTTGTGTCTTATATTTAAGGAAACAAAAGAAGCATTTCAGAAACAGAGAGAGGCAAAAGACAAAGACATACAATCATTTTATTACCTATTGTGAAAAGAAAGATCCAAAATGCTCAGGTGATTTCTGAGAGATTGTGACAGGGAGAAAGCTCCTTTGGTTCTGGCAGCATTCTAATCCCATTATAGCCCCTTGACATGCAGAATAACTACTAAAGCAGGAAAAAGAAATTATCCTCAAGGGAAAGGAATGATACCTCACAATGTTAAGACATCTTATCAATTGAACATGCCACTAGAAAAATGAGCAAAGGGAATCAACCCTCAATTTACAATAGAAAATTACAACATGCAATATTGGGGATTGTAAAAGATGAAATGGCAAAAGACTTTCTAAATGGTTTTAAATGCAAAACTTTCAGATCAGGAAACCATCTTTAGAATATCAAATCTACCATGTATTAGCTGTTGGTCTGTAGAGAGCCAAGAAAATCTTTTAAAATGTGAGTGAAAGTGAAGTGAAAGTGGCTCAGTCGTGTCCGACTCTTTGTGACTCCATGGACTATATAGTCCATGGAATTCTCCAGGCCAGAATACGGGAGTGGGTAGCCTTTCCCTTCTCCAGGGGATCTTCCCAACCCAAGGATTGAAACCAGGTCTCCCACATTGCAGGCGGATTCTTTACCAGCTGAGCCACCAGGGAAGCCCAAGAATAGTGGAGTGGGTAGCCTATCCCTTCTCCAGGGGATCTTCTCAACACAGGAATCTTTACTCAAATGATGGGGACAGTGGTATCTATGTACTGATTTAGGTGACATATGTAAAAAGCTTAGCGTAATTCCTTCCTGTGGATGAAGATGATGATGAAATGAGGCCAATTTTTTATTCTACCTCTCAAATGTGTCCATCACCTTCACAAATAGGTAATAAATTGATGGTAAAGTAAGGCTCTTTAGCATACTCTTTTTCATATTAAATACAGTGTTTTATCATGTGAATATTCAGCGTGCTACCAATGCGGAATATTCATCTTAAGAACTGTTGTTGCAAAGTTATATTATGGTCTTGGATTTCTAATATATACAGAACATGCTCAAATACACCCCATAGTAAATATTTTTAAATGTTTTCAGTTCACTGCACAGGCCTCCACACCTAATATTCTATTTTGCTATTCCTCTTCAATGCAAAATGCTTCAGGTATAATTTTATTGGAACCACTTTACACCTTTGTTCCCTTCTTTATTCTCCTCTGAAAGGACTTGTATTACCATTATTTAAATGTTGCAGTGATTCTTGCATTTCTGAGTCCAAAGGATACTTCCTTTTTTTTTTCTTCATTTTTATTTTTTAATTGAAATAGTTGATTTATAACATATTAGTTTCAGGTGTACATCTTTTTTTTAAGGTAATTACACAGAATCAAGTTACTCATGATAGAAGAGGCTGAGAAACTAGTCTGGAGACACTGAAGCTGTCTTTTTTTTTTTAATTTTAATTTTTACTTTATTTTACTTTACAATACTGTATTGGTTTTGCCATACATTGACATGAATCCACCACGGTGTACATGAGTTCCCAGTCATGAACCCCCTCCCACCTCCCACCCCATATCATCTCTCTGGATCATCCCCAGGCACCAGCCCCAAGCATCCTGTACAAAGGATACTTCTTCTAACATACTAAATAAATTAATGATCCATTAATCAGTCTACATAGTAAATAATCTCTAGGCTCTGGGCTAGTTTGGTTTTTCTCTCAGGTGAGAATTTCTTACAAGGGTGAGAGATGTTTTCCTTTGAAATAAAACCATAGTACTAGCCATTAGCTTCCTGATGCCTTTGATAAGTCAATCAGTAGTTTTATGCTTTCAACACAGATTAAGAACTGTCATTTGGCCCTCCATTTAGAAAACATTTAGTTCAGTTCAGTTCAGTCGCTCAGTCATGTCTTACTCTTTGCAACCCCATGAACTGCAGCACGCCAGGCTTCCCTGTCTATCACCAACTCCCAGAGTTTACTCAAACTCATGTCCATTGAGTCAGTGATGCCATCCAACCATCTCATCCTCTGTTGTCCCCTTCTCCTCCCACCTTCAATCTTTCCCAGCATCGGGGTCTTTTCCAATGAGTCAGTTCTTCGCATCAGGTAGCCAGAGTATTGGAGTTTCAGCTTCAGCATCAGTCCTTCCAATGAATATTCAGGACTGATTTCCTTTAGGATGGACTGGTTGGATCTCATTGCAGTCTAAAGGACTCTCAAGAGTCTTCTCCAACACCACAGTTAAAAAGCATCAATTCTTCAGCACTCAGCTTTCTTTATAGTCCAACTCTCAGATCTATACATGACCACTGGAAACACTATAGCTTTGACTAGACATACCTTTGTTGGCAAAGTAATGTCTCTGCTTTTTAATATGCTGTCTAGGTTGGTCATAGCTTCCCTTCCAAAGAACAAGCATATTTTAATTTCATGGCTGCAGTCACCATCTGCAGTGATGTTTGGAGCCCAAGAAAATAAAGTCTGCCACTGTTTCCATTGTTTTCCCAACTATTTGCCATGAAGTGATGGGACCAGATGCCATGATCTTAGTTTTCTGAATGTTGAGTCTTAAGGCAATTTTTTCACTCCCCTCTTTCACTTTCATCAAGAGGCTCTTTAGTTCTTCGCTTTCTGCCATAAGGTTGGTGTCATCTGCATATCTGAGGTTATTGATATTTCTCCCAGAAATCTTGATTCCAGCTTGTGCTTCATCCAGTCCAGCATCTCACATGATGTACTCTGCATATAAGTTAAATAAGCAGGGTGATGATATAAAGCCTTGACGTACTCCTTTCCTGATTTGGAACCAGTCTGTTGTTCCATGTCCAGTTCTAACTGTTGCTTATTGGCCTGCATACAGATTTCTCAGGAGGCAGGTAAGGTGGTCTGGTACTCCCATTTCTTAAAGAATTTTCCACAGTTTGTCATGATCCACACAGTCAAAGGCTTTGGCATAGTCAATAAAGCAGAAGTAGATGTTTTTCTGGAACCCTCTTGTTTTTTCTATGATCCAATGGATGCTGGCAATTTGATCTCTGGTTCCTCTGCCTTTCCTAAATCCAGCTTAAACATCTGGAAGTTCACAGCTCACATACTGTTGAAGCCTGGCTTGGAGAATTTTGAGCATTGCTTTGCTAACATGTGAGATGAGTGCAATTGTGTGGTAGTTTTAACATTTTTTGGCATTGCCTTTCTTTGGGATTGGAATGAAAATTGACCTTTTCCAGTCCTGTGGCCACTGCTGAGTTTTCCAAACTTGCTGGCATACTGAGTGCAGCACTTTCACAGCATCATCTTTCAGGATTTGAAATAGCACAACTGGAATTCCGTCACCTCCACTAGCTTTGTTTATAGTAATGCTTTCTAAGGCCCACTTGACTTCACATTCCAGGATGTCTGGCTCTAGATGAGTGATCACACCATCGTAATTATCTGGGTCGTGAAGATCTTTTTTGTACAATTCTTCCGTGTATTCTTGCCACCTCTACTTAATATCTTCTGCTTCTGTTAGGTCCATACCATTTCTGTCCTTTATCGAGCCCATCTTTGCGTGAAATGTTCCCTTGGTATCTCTAATTGTCTTGAAGAGATCTCTAGTCTTTCCCATTCTGTTCTTTTCCTCTATTTCTTTGCATTGATTGCTGAGGAAGGCTTTCTTATCTCTCCTTGCTATTCTTTGGAACTCTGCATTCAAATAGGTATGTCTTTCCTTTTCTCCTTTGCCTTTAGCTTCTCTTCTTTTCTCAGAAATTTGTAAGGCCTCCTCAGACAACCATTTTGCCTTTTTGCATTTCTTTTTCTTTGAGATGGTCTTGATCACTGCCTCCATACAATGTCATAAACCTCTGTCCATAGTTTTTCAGGCACTCTATCAGATCAAATCCCTTGACTCTATTTGTCACTTCCACTGTATAATCATAGGGGATTTGATTTAGGTCATACCTGAATGGTCTAGTGGTTTTCCCTACTTTCTTCAATTTAAGTCTGAATTTGGCAATAAGGAGCTCATGATCTGAGCCACAGTCAGCTCCTGGTCTTGTTTTTGCTGACTGTGTAGAGCTTCTCCATCTTGGCTGCAAAGAATGTAATCAATCTGATTTCGGTATTGACCATTTGGTGATGTCCATGTGTAGAGTCTTCCCTTGTGTTGTTGGAAGAGGATGTTTGCTATGACCAGGGCATTCTCTTGGCAAAACTCTATTAGCCTTTGCCCTGCTTCGTTTTGTACTCCAAGGCCAAATTTTTCTGTTATTCCAGCTGTTTCTTGACTTCCTACTTTTGCATTCCAGTCCCCTATAATGAAAAGAACATTTTTTTTGGGTATTAGTTCTAGAAGGTCTTGTAGGTCTTCATAGAACCTTTCAACTTCAGCTTCTTCAGCATTACTTGTCAGGGCATAGACTTGGATTACTGTGATATTGAATGGTTTGCCTTGGAAACAAACAGAGATCATTCTGTCATTTTTGAGACTGCATCCAAGTACTGCATTTTGGACTCTTGTGGACTATGATGGCTACTCCATTTCTTCTAAGGGATTCTTGCCCACATGAGTAGATATAATGGTCATCTGAGTTAAATTCAGCCATTCAAAAAACATTAGTTTATATATATATATATATAAAATATATAAATATAAAATATACAAATATATAAATATATATAATATAAAATATATAATATAAAATATAAAATATATATTTGGATCTTTTTATGCACCAGAAACTGAACTTAAGATTCTCATACAAATTGTCTCATTTAATTTTTACTAAAGCCCACTCTCTGAGTCCACACTGTTTGAATATCATTCTATATTTTCAGAAATTGGGCTTAGATGGGTGAAGTAATCTGCCTTAAGTTACTAAAGGATGAGGTCTGACTGGAGCCCCATTATGTTATTTTTCGTTCTCATGCTCAAAGCCAGTGGTTCTCAACTTGGGTATTTTTGCCTGCAGGCACACTTGGCATTTTGGGGAGAAATTTTAGTTTTCACAAGTGGAAAAGTACTACTGCCATTTGTTGGATTAAGGCAAGGAATGCTGCTCAACATCCTGTACTGCACAAGGTGTTCCTATCACAAAGGATTTTCCAAGGACTTCCCTGGTGGTCCAGCAGTTAAGAATCTGCCTGCCAAAGTAGGAGACACGGGTTCAATCCATGGCTGGGGATCTAAGATCCCACATGCCACAGAGCAGCTAAGCCCATGCACTACAACTGCCGAGTCTGCATGCTAGACCAGGGCTCCACAACAAGAGAAGCTATTTCAATAAGCCGGTGCACGGCAACAAAGACCCAGCACAGCCAAAAAATATAACAATTAACTAACTTAAAATAAGAATTATCCAACACAAAAGTCAACATTTTGAGAAATAGTATTTTAGACCAAAATGTCTCTAGCATTAATGTGTATATGAATCACTTGGGAATCTTGTTCAAATGCAGATTCTGCTTAAGCAAGCCCAGAGATTTTATATCTGGAACTAGTTCTGAGTTGATATTGGTGCTGCTGGTCCTCTTCTGTTTACCACTTTGAATATCAAGATTGTGGTCTACTGTTAGAGTCAGATGGAGGTATTTTGAGACCTTCTCTACCAAGGACCGTTCCACACCTCAGGTCTGACATTAGGTGGTCAAATGTGGGACTTGGTAGCTCAGTCTCTGCATACTCAAGTTTACACCTCCCTGTTGAGTATTTCCTTAATGACAGGAAGTAAAACATTTTGGTCTTCGGTTCTTTATTGATTAACTCAGGAAATTTCACCTACATTATGAATTGATGTTAGAAGTAAGCAATATTTTAGAGCTCATGGGAAATGACCCGATACAGAGCAAGTCTGCCTAAACTGCTCTGTGGATGCTGTAAAATCCAAATTAAAATTTGTTAGCACTGCTTGATAGAAATTGACCATTATGTAATATTTATATAACAATGCAAAGAACCTATAATAGCAGAAAGAGTTTTGAAAGAAAACAAGAGAAAGTCTCATACTACTTGACTTCAAAACTTACTCTAAATGTGCAAAACTCAAGGCATTGTAGTTTAGTGTGAAGATAGACATAGAAATCAATGGAGAACAGATTCCACTTTCAGTCTGTGTGTGTCTTTGGATCTGAAGTGAGTCTTTTGTTGACAGCATGTATTTGAGTATTGTTTCTGTATCCATTTGGTCACTGTATGTCTTTTGATTGATGCAATTAGTCCATTTGATTTTAAAGTAACTATTGATAGGTAAAGGAGTACGCCAAGGCTGTATATTGTCACCCTGCTCATTTAACTTATATGCAGAGTACATCATGAGAAACGCTGGACTGGAAGAAACACAAGCTGGAATCAAGATTGCCGGGAGAAATATCAATAACTTCAGATATGCAGATGACACCACCCTTATGGCAGAAAGTGAAGAGGAACTAAAAAGACTCTTGATGAAAGTGAAAGAGGAGAGGGAAAAAGTTGGCTTAAAGCTCAACATTCAGAAAATGAAGATCATGGCATCTGGTCCCATCACTTCATGGGAAATAGATGGGGAAACAGTGGAAACAGTGTCAGACTTTATTTTTCTGGGCTCCAAAATCACTGCAGATGGTGACTGCAGCCATGAAATTAAAAGACGCTTACTCCTTGGAGGAAAAGTTATGACCAACCTAGATAATATATTCAAAAGCAGAGACGTTACTTTGCCGACTAAGGTCCGTCTAGTCAAGGCTATGGTTTTTCCTGTAGTCATGTATGGATGTGAGAATTGGACTGTGAAGAAGGCTGAGCGCCGAAGAACTGATGCTTTTGAACTGTGGTGTTGGAGAAGACTCTTGAGAGTCCCTTGGACTGCAAGGAGATCCAACCAGTCCATTCTGAAGGAGATCAGCCCTGGGATTTCTTTGGAGGGAATGATGCTGAAGCTGAAGCTCCAGTACTTTGGCCACCTCATGCGAAGAGTTGACTCATTGGAAAAGACTTTGATGCTGGGAGGGATTGGGGACAGGAGAAGGGGACGACAGAGGATGAGATGGCTGGATGGCATCACTGACTCAATGGACGTGAGTCTGAGTGAACTCTGGGAGTTGGTGATGGACAGGGAGGCCTGGCGTGCTGCAATTCATGGGGTCGCAAAGAGTCAGACACGACTGAGCGACTGAACTGAACTGTGGTTCTCTTTCATTCCTTTCTTTTTCTTTGTTCTCTTCCCTGCGATTTGACAACTATCTTTGTTACTATGTTTGGTTTCTTTTCTCTTTTTGTGTGTGTATCTAATACGTCTATTATGCTGCTAAGTCACTTCAGTCGTGTCCGACTCTGTGCGATCCCATAGATGGAAGCCCACCAGGCTCCCGTGTCCCTCAGATTCTCCAGGCAAGAATACTGGAGTGGGTTGCCATTTCCTTCTCCAATGCATGAAAGTGAAAAGTGAAAGTGAAGTAGCTCAGTCGTGTCCGACTCTGCGACCCCATGGACTCTGCGACCCCATGGACTGCAGCCTACCAGGCTCCTCCATCCATGGGCTTTTCCAGGCAAGAGTACTGGAGTATAGTTTGTGTTTATTATAAAGTTTATATGTAGCAAGCTACATATATATATAAGCAACTTATAAAAATAATTATGTTAAATTGCTAATTGCTTAACTTCAAATGCATTTTAGAACATTACATTTTTAGTCCCTCTGCCTGTGTTTACTGTTTGTGACATTATATTTTACATCCTTTTGTTTTGCGTATCCCTTAATATCTACCTACTGTGGATATAGATGACTTTACTATGCTTGCCTTTTAACCTTCCTACTTGATTTATAAGTGGTTGATCTACTATCTTTACTGTATATTTGCCTTTACCAATGAGATTTTTTCCTTTCATACTTTTCCCATGTCTAGCTGTGACTTTTCTTTTCTGCTTAGGGTTGCTTGTAAAGCTGATTTCATAGTGCTGGAACTCTTCTAGGCTTTTCTTGTCTGTAACATTTTTATCTCACTTTCAAATCTGAATGAAAGCCTTACTGAGTAGAGTATTCTTAGTTGTAGGTTTTCCTCTTTTTTTACCACTTTAAATATATCACATCACTCCTTTCTGGCTTGCAGGCTTCCTGCCAAAAAGTCAGCTGATAGCCTTATAGGAGTTCCCTTGTATGCAACTTGTTGCTTTTCCTTTGCTGCTTTTATTTATTTATTTAATTCTTATTTTTACTTTATTTTACTTTACAATACTGTATTGGTTTTGCCATACATTGACATAAATCTGCCACGGGTGTACATGAGTTCCCAATCCTGAACCCCCCTCCCACCTCCCACCCCATATCATCTCTCTGGATCATCCCCATGCACCAGCCCCAGGCATCCTGTATCCTGTATCGAACATAGACTGGTGATTCGTTTCTTACCCTTTGCTGCTTTTAATATTTTGTCTTTATATTTAATTTTTGCTATTTCAATTACAGGATGTCTTGGTGTGGCCCTCTTTGTGATGATTCTGTCTGGGACTCTTTGTACTTCCTAGACCTATTCATCTGTTTCCTTTCCCAGGTTAGTATAGTTTACTGCTATTATGTCTTCAAATATGTCCTCTGCCTTTTCTCTCCTCTTCTGGAATCCCTATGATAAGAACATGTTAGTACACTTACTGTTGTTTCAGAGGTCTCTTGGACTCTTCTCATTAAATTTCTTTTTCTGTTTAGCTATAGTGATTTCCACTATTCTGTCTTCCAGTTTGTGCGTCTGTTCTTCATATCATCTAATCTACTGTTGATTCTTTCTAGTGTATTTTTATTTCAGTTATTGTATTCTTCAGTTCTCCTTGTTTCTTTATATTTTCTAACTCTTTATTAAAAACTGCTAACTTCTCAATCTATTCATCCCATCATCAAGTTCTTTGAGTATCTTTGTGATCATTACCTTAAATTCTTTATTGGGTAGATCACTTGTTTCCACTTCAATTAGTTTAGTTCTTCTGGGGTTTAATCTTGTTTCTTCATTTGGAGCATATGTCTCCATTACCTCATTTTGCATAATTTGTTGTTTTTATTCCTATGTATTTGGTAGGTTAGTTATATTTCCTGATCTTGGAGAAGTGGCCTTATGTAGGAAATATCCTATGGTGTCCAGTAGTCCACTCCCTTCAGGTCACCAGAGCTACATGGTTTAGAGATGCCCTCTGTGTGGGCTGCATGAGTCCTCCTGTTGTAGTGAGCTGTCTATTGTGGGCATGGCAGGTCTAGTTAGTTGTCAGGCTGTCTTGTGCCAAGGCTGCCAGCCACTGGTTGGTGGGGCTATGCCTCAGGGTAGTCTCATTCCTGCCTGCTAATGGGTAAGCCAAGTCTTGACATGATGGCTGCAGGGCCACTCTGGTCCCAAAGCTACTGTCAGCCTGTTGGTGGGTGTGGCTGGTCCTGGGTTTTTGGTGAGTGGGGCCAGGTCTTGGGTGACCAGAGCTCAGGAGGGTCCTACAGCAGCTGGCCTCTGGTGGGTGGGGCTCCATCTCTGTTCTGCCTACTTGACTCACTGTAGTTCTTTCTTTATATCTTTAGCTGTAGAAGATCTTTTCTACTAGTCTAAAGGAATATTGTTGTTCTTGTTATCATGGAGATTGTTCTCATAGTTAGTTGCTTTGTAAATAGTTGCAGTTTTGGCATACCCATGGAAGGAGATGAGGTCAGGGTCTTTAAACATCACCATCTTCAATTTACCATCAAGAATTCCCAACTCCTGCCATAAATTTTCATAGTACACTGGAATGTCAAATCAATGCAATAAGACCTAAAAGTGAAATAGGTTTTATAAAAGTCTGGTGGTTCAGACGGTAAAGAATCTGCATGCAATGTGGGAGGCCCAGGTTTGATTCCTGGGCTGGGAGGATCCCCTGGAGAAGGAGATGGCAACCTACTCCAGTATTCTTGCTTGGAGAATGCCATGAGCAGAAGAGCCTGGCAAGCTACAGTCCATGGGGCTGCAAAGAGGCAGACAAGACTGAACTACTAACACACATTATTAGTATAAAGTTGAATTTTGCAAATAATCTTAAAATTAAGAAAAATAATCCTGAAAACTAACATGATACTTCAAAAATACAGAAATATCAGAAGTTTTCCTAATATATCAGATAATAAGGGAAATACCTTAATGAAAGTAAACCTGAAATATATTAAAATACTATTATCAGTAAATTAGCATAATCTACAAACTAGAGGAAAGCTTATCCCAAAAGAGGCTGAAATACCTAAAGGCAAATTCTTGTTATTGGAATGGAATTCTGAATACAATAAATATGTTGATTGTTTGCAAATTGAATTTGAAGTTTAATCAAGTATTGGATAAACCCATAATATTTTTCTTGCAACAAGGCTAGATGATTCTGAAGTTTGTTTGAAAGAGTAACCTGGCACCTGACATAAAACTATTGCAGACAGAAATAACATTTTTCTACTCATTATTTAAGCATTTTATGCAGATAGATATATAAAAATACGGCACAAAAAATAAAAATTTGACAGCATAAAAATTTTGAGCTTTTGAACTGTGGTGTTGGAGAAGTCTCTTGAGAGTCCCTTGGACTGCAAGGAGATCCAACCAGTCAATCCTAAAGGAAATCAGTCCTGAATATTCATTGGAAGGACTGATGCTGAAGCTGAAACTCCAATACTCTGGCTACCTGATGCGAAGAGCTGACTCATTGGAAAAGACCCTGATGCTGGGAAAGATTGAAGGTGGGAGGAGAAGGGGACGACAGAGGATGGGATGGTTGGATGGCATCACTGACTCAATGGACATGAGTTTGAGTAAACTCTGGGAGTTGGTGATGGACAGAGAAGCCTGGCGTGCTGCAGTCCATGGGTTGCAAAGAGTCAGACACGACTGAGTGACTGAACTGAACTGAATTGAACTGAATATCGTGGAATAGATGATCATTTATAATATGATCAAGGAAATATCTTTAAAAACTGAGCAAGATATAGCTCTAAAGATAGAGTTACCATAGTTCTAAAATGACATACTTAAAATCAATCAATATTGTCATAAAGAAAACTTAGAAAGCAAATAAATGTCCCTAAATGGGCAAGTATTTAAAGACCCATTTCCGTTTGGTGGACTATTTTGATTTGCTGAGAATGATTGATGTTGGGAAATGTATTAATACATTAGACATTTACATGAAAAAATGTACATTAGACACTGAAGAGAGTCTATATTTAGACTGTAACAAGAAATTCCATTTTTATTAAATTTATGTAAGTAAAATAATAAGATAAATGAAGTAAAAACAAGGATTACTGATAACAATGGTTATAAAATCTTTTAGTTGAAGGAGCAGCAAAGGTCCAGATAACTGTTTAGAAATAACAACAATAATGTTTTGTGCAGAGAAACAATGAAGCTTTGTAATTTTTACATTTTTTGATCATTTTCAAATTTCTTGGTCAAAGCCTAGGGAGCTCAGCAGACTTTCTCCAACCCTTTGCTTTAGGTCTATAATGAGTTAACTACACTGAGATATAAAGGGGACCATCCTTATACCCTGCTCCCTACAGATCACATCTAAGGGAATAATCCTAACCTTGATTAGAAGACACACATTGAGACCCATAGCTAGTCCCAAGAGGCATGACTGCCAAAACAAAATCAACTTTTATTTAGCTCCTTAGCCTCTAGATAATTCTAGTCCTCAGAGAACAGAGTAACAATGTAACAATTTATTTAATGAGGCACAATGAGACTTTGATCCTGGAAACTTCTGAAGCTGTAATGCCTTTTTTTTTTGGTACATCTTTGGCAATTTGACTTAATCAGTGATAGAGGAAGCACAACTGTATCTTCCAGAGATCTCATGAGTGGTTTTGTCTCCCTGCCCTTCCTGGGGGCAGAGCTTCCATCTTTTAACAATTGTTCACAGGATAAACGGAAAAGGAGTCAATGTAAGTTGACTCTAGTGATACAACTTGGGAAGCCAGAGAATCCTTGTAAGTGCAGAAAAAAATGAGATAAATGAGCTATGGAGGGAGGATCCCTATTAATGGTAACAACAATATTTCAACAGAGATAAAGAAATAAAAGTTCAGCAAAACCAAGACTTTCCAGTTTTAAGAACCTGGAAACAGTTTTAGCATCAACTGTGGCCTATTGTTTCTTAATATGGTTTATCGGCTTTGGCTTTTCGTTCAGTTGCATGGGCTGCCCCTTCCCTCCTCTCCTGCATTTTCTCCTGTTTATCTTCCATATCCACTTCAGCTTTCCCTTTTGTTTCTGTTTCTCTTATCTTCCACTATCAACAATTTCTATTCAAACTCTTTCATTCAGGAAATAATTAGCAAGGATTACTCTAAATTGAACATTTAACTGTGTTCTGGAATAAAGGAAGGGATAAGATGTTACTCCTTCCATCAAAGAGGGGACTAAGACCAAAAAACTAAAAGTAATATCCCATGATAAGGACTTTCCTACCAAATTGGGGTAAGGTTCATATACAGCCTAGATTTATGGTTTCTCTTGACAGTTTGAAAGATTAGACACCTGGAGGACCATATTCCCACTGGGCAAAAAATAGCTGGAGCCAGACAGCTACCATCCCTTTTAAAGGGGCATATGGGGCTTCCCTGGCGGTCCAGTGGTTAAGACTCCGCACTTGTAATGCAGGGGGCCTGGGTTCAATCCCTGGTCAAGAAACTAGATCCCACATGACACCACTAAGAGTTCACATGCTGCAACTAAAAGAAAAGAAAAGAAAAGATCCTGCATGTCACCCCTAATACCCGGTACAACCAGATAAATAAATTTTTTTTTTTAATCTCACAGTAGGCAAAACAGTGTTGACAGAGTGCAATAAAAACTGTTCAGCTCTGTCAGGGATGGGGGGGAGGCAATAAAGACCTAGGGTAAATCAGAGTATGCACCCTGAGAAAAATGTTGGAATGAGTCTTGATGGAGGAATTGGAATTTTCAAGGTATGAGCTCTCCTGGCAGAAGAAATTGGGGTGTAAAAATGTGGAGTAATAATAAGTGAAAGAAGCCAGACACAAAAGGCTGCATATTGTGTGGTTTTATTTACATGAAATATCCAGGATAGACAAATATGTAGAGACAGAAGGTAGATTAGTGGTTGCCAGAGATTAGAGGAAAGGTAAACGGTGAGTGACTGCTTGATGGGTACAAGGTTTTCTTTTAGGATAGCAAAAAATTTCTGGAACTAAATACTGGTGATATTCATACAACACTGTGATTATACTAAGTGCCATAAAATTGTATACTTTCAAATGATCACAGTCGTGAATTTCATGTTATGTGAGTTTTATCACAATTTTTAAGAAGTGCATTGCATACTTACGATATGAAAAATAATCCTAAATGCTTGGAGAACAATGTGGGGGAGATAAAGAACAATAAAAGATGAAATTGGCTTGGCAAGACAAAAATCAGTAAGTGCCCTGTTATACAATTAGGGTATTTCTAAATTTAATACAAAACAGGTCCAATATCTGGAGAAAGGAAACTATGATACATGAGTAGGTTTACATTGTAGAAAGATCTCTCTGGGGCCAATGCAATAATTGTGCTGGAGACATGCTAGTCTCCTGACATTTCAGAGGAAGAGATGATAGAGGGACCACAGAGATGGGACAGAAGTAGTGGGGAAGTAATTGAAATATCTGAGAGACACAGTGCATAAGAATAAGCCAGTTCTTTCTGAATATTTGTTCATGGTGGGGAAACCAGACTTTAGAACCAGGGATGTTTCCATGTCTTGGCTGTTTCATTGCAGCACTGTTTACAAGAGCCAGAACACGGAAACAACCTAAATGTCCATCGACAGATGAATGGATAAAGAAGATGTGGTGTGTATACACAATGGAATATTACTCAGCCCCTAAAAGGAATGAAATAGGACCATCAGTAGAGACGTGGATGGACCTACAGTCTCATACAGAGTGAAGTAAGTCAGAAAGAGAGAAACAAACACAGTGTATCAACGCATATATGTGGAATCTGGAAAAATGGTACAGATGAATTTATTTCCAAGGCAGGAATAGAGACACAGATGTCGAGAACAGACATGTAGACACAGGGGCAGAAGGGGAGGGTGGGACGAACTGGGAGATTAGGATTGACGTATATACACTGCCATGTGTAAAATAGACAGCTAGTGGGAACCTGGTATAAAGCACAGGAAGCTCGGCTGGCTTCTCCGTGATGACCTAGAGGGGTGGAATAAGGGGAGTGGGAGGGAGGTCCGAGAGGCAGGGTTAGGGTTAGGCTCGTCTGGGTGGACTTATTTTAATCATAGCGTTCCTTATAAAGGAGGCAGAAGCTCAAAGAGACAGAAGACCATGAGATGATGGAAACAAGAGGTTGGAGTAATGTGAACAAAAGGATCAAAGAATCCAGACAGCCTCCAGAATCTGGAAAAGACAGACTCCACGATAAAGCCTCCAGAAGGAGCCAACCATGCCAACACCTTGACTTCAGCTCAGTGAAACTGATTTCAAAAGTATAGACTCTGGAACTGTAAGAAAATACACTGGTGTTGCTTTGTGTTAGCCACCTCAGTCATGTCTGACTCTTTGCAACCCCATGGACTGTAGCCCCCCAGGCTCCTCTGAACATGGGATTTTCCAGGCAAGAATACTGGAGTGGGTTGCCATGCCCTCCTCCGGGGGCTCTTCCCAACTCACAGGTTGAACCCGGGTCTCTTGCTTTGCAGGCAGATTCTTTCCTGATGAGCCACTGTTGCTTTAAGCAGCCAGTAAGCGGCAATTTGCCTACCTCGTAGCACTATGAGGATCAAATGAATTGACGAACAAGTTGGTTAGAACCATGGCTGCATTCTTATTAGCCATAAGTTTCATAAAAGTTTTCTTAAAAAAAAAAAAAAGATTTTTTTTTTTTTTAATTTTGGCTGTGCCAGGTCTTAGCTGCAGCATGTGGAATCTAGTTGCTTGACTAGGGATCAAACCTGGGCTTCCTGCACTGGGAGCACAGAGTTTTAGCCCCTGGTCCATCAGGGAAATCCCTAAGTTTTCTTATATAATTCTGCATTTCTAACAAGCTTTCCAGATGATGCTAATGCTGTGAGTACATGAGTGACAATGAAGAGCAAGGAGCTACATAATTCTATCTCAGAGAAATGGTAGAAATAACACTGGCTTTGAGGAATATAGCCGTTCGTTGAACGGCTAGTTTGCATGCTGAAGTGGGGACAGTGGCAGAAGGAGATTGGCTACATTTTTAATCCTCTGAACTTTTGGGCTATACTGACTCTGATCCATTAACAAAATATAGGAATGTATTTATATTATGTGTAAACTGTAATATTAACTGTATTTATATGATATGAGCGGAGAAGGCAATGGCACCCCACTCCAGTACTCTTGCCTGGAAAATCCCATGGACGGAGGAGCCTGGTGGGCTGCAGTCCATGGGGTCGCAGAGAGTCGGACCTGACTGAGCGACTTCACTTTCACTTTTCACTTTCATGCACTGGAGAAGGAAATGGCAACCCACTCTAGTCTTCTTGCCTGGAGAATCCCAGGGACGGGGGAGCCTGGTGGGCTGCCATCTATGGGGTTGCGCAGAGTCGCACACGACTGAAGCTACTTAGCAGCAGCAGCAGCAGCATATGATATGAGAAATATAATCAGTAGTAGTTCAATTGGTTGATAATGTTTATTTGTTTGTATTTTTTTATTGCCTCTTTCAAGACAGTCACACCTGCTATATGGAACAGGAAAATCACACACAGTTTTCAGGATTTCTTCTCCTTGGACTGTCAGTTGAGGCAGAGTTGCAGCCTCTCCTCTTTTGGCTTTTCCTCTCCATGTACCTGATAACTATTGCTGGAAACCTGCTCATCATTCTGACCACCATCTATGACTCCCACCTCCACACACCCATGTACTTCTTCCTCTCCAATTTGTCTTTTTCAGACATCTGTTTCACCTCTACCACCATCCCAAAGATGCTGCTGAACCTCTACATCCAGAACAAAGGCATCACCTATGAAGGCTGCCTCACTCAGCTGTATTTTTTCATCCTTTTTGCAGAACTGGACATTTTCCTCCTCTCTGCGATGGCCTATGACCGGTTCGTAGCCATCTGCCATCCACTGCGCTACACAATCAAGATGAGCCCCCAGCTCTGTGGCTGGCTATTGCTGGCATCTTGGATATTGAGTGTCCTGGACTCTTTGCTACGTGGTTTGCTGGTGTTGCGGCTGTCCTTTTGTGCTGACTTGGAGATCCCCCATTTCTTCTGTGAAATCAATCAGGTTATCCAACTTGCCTGTTCTGACAATCTTCTCAGTGTCATAGAGATGTATTTTGCCACTGTGCTCATGGGCATTATTCCCCTCTCTGGCATTGTTGTTTCTTATTCTCGGATTATCTCCTCCATGCTGAGGATTACATCAGTAAGGGGGAAGTATAAGGCATTTTCCACCTGTGGGTCTCATCTTTCAGTTGTTTGCTTGTTTTATGGCACAGGTCTTGGGGTGTACCTCAGTTCTGCCACTACCCAAAATTCCAGAACCAGCGCAATAGCCTCTGTGATGTACACTGTGGTCACGCCAATGCTGAATCCATTTATTTACTCTCTGAGGAACAAGGACATAAAAGGGGCTCTGAAAAGTCTTGTCAGCACTCTCACTTTCAATGAGTGACAGGAGTGTTTACCTTGGGGCTGGAGAAGTTCCCATAAGTAGCCAAGAACAAGATGGGCATCCAAAAAGCCTGATATTTTTGCTGTGTTCAGATGTCTTTTTTTTTTTTCCTTTTTCTTTACCCCATGTCCCTTAAATCAATGATACCACGTTTTGTTTATTTTCTAACATTGCTTTTTTTTTTAACATTGCTTTGATGTATTGATATTTCTTTCTTCATGGTTTCTCAACTTTTTCAATATTTCAGGTTTTCCCTTTCCAACCTAAATCACAATATCCTGATGCCCTGAAAAAAAATGCTGCCTTTGAAATGAAAGCAGCAAAAAAAAATTACAACAGAAAAATTTTTTATTCTTTCAGGAATATGAGAAAAATTTCGGAGTAAATATACACAGACCCTCAAGGGTAGTACTTTTGCTGAATAAGTCACGGTGAAGTTCAGCCACACAAACAGATGGACTGACATTGTAAATGCAGAAAATTCAGGATATATAGTCAGAAGGAAACTCTGGAAATGGTTTTAAAAATCTACTTTATTTTCTAAAACTTTGATAACTTTAGTTTTAAGTAAATGTTAGTATGTAAGGCATAATATTATCATCCAAATGTTACTCTTGGTTTCCCATTATTCTCTGACTCTCTTTCACTTCTCAAGTTTTATTCCAATATTAGTTTTACAAGGTCTAACATAAAAGTATAAGAGTTATAATCAGAAACAGCATTTTATTTAATAAAAACTATCAAGAAATTCTTATCAGTAGAATTTTATAAGGAATATGAGCATAAGGATTCGCTTTTTGTAATACTGCATGCCAACAAATCCCCTACTTCTATTAGATATGAAATAATACATATACTTGGTCACCAGAGTCACAGGTAGGGCTATGGTAAGAGAATTTCCACAAATCAACACTTTTACACTGTGCTACATACATCTTTGATCTTCTTTCATTTTAGCAAATATTTATTGAGCACGAATTCTGGGCTACTCTAGTTCTAAACCCTGATGATAGAGCATCTAACAAGATGATCAAGGTATGTGTTCTCAAGGAGCTCACCTTCTAGGGAGAGGAAATACACAGCAAGTAAACAAATTTTAAAACAGCATAATTTCAATCAGAATTAAGTGCTATGAGGAAAATCTCACAGAAGGATGAGCGAGAGAGTGAAAGGGCTCTACCACACACAGAATGGTAAAGGATTATTTCTTACGCTCTTTGTCCTTCTTTATACTGGTACACACCTGACTCTGCAAGGTTCCAGAGGAGGCCTTCATTTTATAAAATGCTAGGATTTCTTCTTCCAATTGTCTCCTCTCCTCTTCAAGTCTCGTTGTCTCCTCTTGTTGCATCTTCTTAAGATGTTCAAACTTGTCCTGTAGCTGTGAAACAAACCCGCAGTTGTGACTTAGAGCACCCTATGGGGGCACATCCCCAGGAACATGTTTCTTTTCCTTCTGATTATCAAACCTACCCTAATCATTAGAATAGCACTTGATCTTAATAGTAGTCTCAATAAGTATCTCTGCTGGAGTCATATCACTGGTAAATACATTTTCAGACCCAAGGGCAAATGAGCATCTACATACAAGGGCAAGAAGAATGACTGGAAAGGCTGGGGATGTGAGACTGTGGTATTTATAAATGATACCAAAATCACTGAGAAAACTTTTTACTTAAATATGCTATATGTATACATATACATACATACGATGGAACATTACCCATTTAAAAAAAAAAAAAAGAGAGAGAGAGAGACCTTGCCTTTTGAGACAACATGAAAGGACCTGGAGGGTATTATGCTAAGTAAAATAAGTCAGAGGTAGATAATAGATAAGAAAGAGAAGGATAAACACCATATGATTTCACTTATACAGAGAATCTAAAGAAAACAATTCAAATGAATAAACATAAGGAAACAGAAACACACTCATAGATACAGAGAACAAACTGTTGGTTGCCAGAGGAGAGGGATGAATGAAACAGGTGAAGAAGATTAAAGGATACAAACTTCCAGTTATAAAATAATAAGTCATGGGGATGTAATGTATGGCATGCAGAATACAGTGAATAATATTGTAATAACTTTCTCTGCTGATAAATGGTGCATGCATGCATGCTAAGTCGCTTCAGCCGTGTCTGATTCTGTGTAACCCTCTGAACTATAGCCCGCCAGGCTCCTCTGTCCATGGGATTCTCCAGGCAAGAATATTGAGTGGGATGCCATGCCCTCCTCATCGACAGATGGTATTTAATGTATAACAATATTGACTCAATGTTGTATACCCAAAACTGATATAATATTGTAAGTCAATTTATACTTCAGTTTAAAAAAATTCAAAAAAGCTGATTGTCTAAATGCTCTAGGAAAAATAAGATTACAGGCAATCATTTTTTTAAAGGCTGCATCCAAAACTTACATGGTAAATAGCTACTTTTTGAAGAATAGAAAGTATCCTTCAACAAAATCATCTAAACTCTTGAGATGAAAACCCTCAATTTAATAGGACACCTAAACTCGAATATGGATTATATCAAACTAGCAGGACTTGCCTCTTTTTCAGCTTCTTTAAATGCTGTTTCTTTCTCCTTTACTCGCTGCATAAACTTCTGTTTCAGCTCTTCTTCTTCCCTCTGACATTGCTCCAAGAGCTCCTGCCTTTTGGCTTCATAGATCTCTTGAAAACTAAAAAGAGATGTGTGTGCTCTTATATTAAAATGTTAATATAAATAAACATATAAAAATATATATTGTATATTAATAATATGTAACATTGTATGGAAAAACCCAAATGAACTTTTTGGCCAACCCAATATAAACAACTCCTATAACTTGAAAAGGAAATACCAAACAACCCAAATGAAATACAAGCAGAAGACCTAAATAAACATTTCTCCAAAAAAGATATACAGATAGCCATTAGGCACATGAAAAGATGCTCAGCATTTGGTGGCTCAGACGGTAAAGTGTCTGTCTACAATGCGGGAGACCTGGGTTCGATCCCTGGGTCGGGAAGATCCACTGGAGAAGGAAATGGCAATTCACTCCAGTACTATTGCCTGGAACATCCCATGGACAGAGGAGCCTGATAGGTTAGTCCATGGGGTCGCAAAGAGTCGAACATGACTGAGCAACTTCACTTTCACTTTCATTTCTAATTATTAGAGAAATGCAAATCAAAACTATAATGGGGTGCCACCTCACATCAGTCAGAAAGGCCATTATGAAAAAATATACAAATAACAAATGCTGGAGAGGGTGTGAGAAAAAAAAAAAAAACAACTTCACTGCTGGTGGAAATGTACAGTGGAAGAGCCACTGTGGAAAACAGTATAGACACTCCCCCTAAAAACTGAAAATAGTGTTGCTATATGATCCAGCAATCCCATTCTTGGGCATATGCCAGAACAAAACTATAATTTAAAAAGATACCTGGACCCCTGTGCTCATAGCAGCGCTATTCACAACAGCCAAGACACCAGAACAGATCTCTGAGTTCTACAGGAACCACGGCGCCTACCCAGGTGGAGGATGATAACTTCAGGCTGAGCACAAGCATATGGACCCCAGACTGGCTGTAACCAGAAGGCTGATGATTGAACACCATCTTGTTACCTCACCACCAACGAATAAGGGGAGAGTACACACCCTACAGTCCTCCCTCCCAAATTTTGCCTATAAAAAATTCTCTCTTTGGGACTGACATGGAGGGTTTCAGTACAAGTACATATTGTGTGTGCTTAATTGCTCAGTCATGTCCGTCCATGGGACTCTCCAGGCAAGAATAATGAAGTAGGTTGCCATGCCCTCCTCCAGGGACATGTACATATTGGAGGCATATAAATGAGCCCTTGCATTATGTTGCTCCTACTAACCCTCCATTGAGGTCTGAAGATAATGAAAAACCACAAGATTCAGTCGGCCCAGAACATGAGAAGCAGAGCTATTCTCATTGCAAAATAATCACATCTCACGGTTGTAGGGGATTTCCAAGTCACCTATCATCTTGTTCAAGAGAAATCTCCACTCACCTAACTGGCTGGTTATTTGGACCCATATCAGTAAATCCCATTATGTGAAGTCTGTTGCGCCTGTAACGTTCATAGTGCCAAGCGTGAGTCTGTTCTTTCAAGTCTTCCATATTTGTACAAAGAAGGATATCCCGGAGCTTAACAAAGTCACAGTGGTTTTCATTTTCCACTAGGCAGAAAAATAATAAAGCCACAAAGCTTATTATCAATCCTTATCACTCAATAAGTATTCTTGAATGAGCTTAGAGCATTCTGAATAATAGCTATAAATCTTTTAACCATGTAACTATGCTTATATGGTACATGTCAATTATAGGTATAGTTTACTTATAGACCAGGAAATTTGCTTTAAACTTATTAGCCAGAGACTAAATAGGAAACAGTGAAATACTATGTTACATTATATTAGCATATAGCATCAGTTCAGTTCAGCCGCTCAGTTGTGTCTGACTCTTTGGGACCCCATGGATTGCAGCATACCAGGCCTCTCTGTCCTTCACTGTCTCCCGGAACTTGCTCAAACTCACGTCCATTGAATTGGTGATGCCATACAACCATCTCATCCTCTGTTGTCCCCTGTCCTCCTGCTTTCAATCTTTCCCAACATCAAGGTCTTTTCCAATGAGGAAAAGACTCTTCTCAATGAGTTGGCTCTTCTCATCACGTAGCCAAAATATTGGAGCTTCAGCCTCAGCATTAGTCCTTCCAATGAATATTCAGGACTGATTTCCTTTAGAATTAACTGATTTGATCTCCTTGTAGTCCAAGGAACTCTCGAGAGTTCTCTCCAACACCACAATTTGAAAGCATCAATTCTTTGGCACTCAGTCTTCTTTATGGCCCAACTCTCACATCCATACATGACTAATGGAATGTATAGAATGTATACATAGCTTTGACTATATGGACTTTTGTCAGCAAAGTGATATCTCTGCTTTTTAATATGCTGTCTAGGTTGGTCATAGCTTTTCTTCCAAGGAGCAAGAGTCTTTTAATTTTGTGGTTTTGAAACTCATATAGCATGCTGCTGCTAAGTCACTTCAGTGGTGTCCGACTCTGTGCGACCCCATAGACGGCAGGCCACCAGGCTCCCCTGTCCCTGGGATTCTCCAGGCAAGAACACTGGAGTGGGTTGCCATTTCCTTCTCCAATGCATGAAAGTGAAAAGTGAAAGTGAAGTCGCTCAGTCGTGTCCGACTCCTAGGGACCCCATGGACTGCAGCCCACCAGAATCCTCCGTCCATGGGATTTTCCAGGTAAGAGTACTGGAGTGGGTTGCCATTGCCTTCTCCTTATATAGCATAAGTTTTCTTTAATAATTTAGTATTTTTCAAATGAACTGATGAACTGATGCTATATACTAATATAATGTAACATATTATTTCACTGTTTCCTATTTAGTCTCTGGTTAACAAACTTAAAGCAAATTTCCTGGTCTATAAATAAACTATAAATGATCTTCTTTTAAAGAAGATAATTTCACTAAACTAAGTAATTTAATTAAATCCTGCTAACGTAAAGGCCTTAACAATTGTACATAATGTAGTTATTAAATCATATTTGTATACCATATGTATGAGAATGAATTAGTCACTTTTCAAAATCACTCAATAAATTCACATGGCTCTCTCCTGTGCATGTCATATCCAAAAGACTGATCACAATATTTTGGGTATTGGGTATGATATTGTAACCAAATATAATATTCATTAAAATATGTTGTCTTTATGTACATTTAATAAATTGAAAATTTTATAATACATTAATTGAAAATAACATTTGGAACATTATCTCTACAGATAGAGATAATCCAGTCCTCAATAATTAGTATCACAAGTATATGAATCAGATAATAAATGACTGTTATGACAATATTCTAATTTATCATGATGCTAGATAACTAATATAAATGTCTGCTACTGCTGCTAAGTCACTTCAGTCATATCCGACTCTGTGTGACCCCATAGACGGCAGCCCACTAGGCTCCCCCGTCCCTGGGATTCTCCAGGCAAGAACATTGGAGTGGGTTGCCATTTCCTTCTCCAATGCATGAAAGTAAAAAGTGAAAGTGAAGTCTCTCAGTTATGTCTAACCCTCAGCGACCCCATGGACTGCAGCCTTCCAGGCTCCTCCGTCCATGAGATTTTCCAGGCAAGAGTACTGGAGTGGGATGCCATTGCCTTCTCTGAATATAAATGTCTAGGTATAATTTATCCAAAAATAAATTATATTACTTTATTTTTGAAATAGTTTACCATCCCTTTTACTAGTAACCACTTAAAAGTGCTTTATAAATTGGGTAGCAATGAACTTTTATAACATGTTTCAAGTACCAATATTTATGCTTCCATATTGTTCAAAGTTCTTTTGTTCACAGAACTTTTCAGCATTCTGAATATGATGGTTTAGCACCACAGAGATAATCTGCATATGGCAGACTGAGGTAAATGAGAAGGTTCTGCTCAGTTTCTTAATTTAAAATCCCCATGGAATAAATTATAGTCAAAATAATCACTATCTCAAATGAAACAGAATCTGTGCTCCTTATCAGTAACTGTTAATTTGCTGTTTAATGAGAGTTACCAATATTGATTCAAGTTAAAATATTTTGTTTTATATATTTATAGTTATATTTTACATAATTTTATAATCATATGTATTTAAGCATAATCACTCCAGAGCAAGCCTTCTCATGGAGGTTTGTTATGCTTACCTTGTAAAATTCCCCAGGGGTACTGACGTCCTCTGACTGTCCTTTTTCCAACTTTCACTTCATCCGTACTTCCTACTACAGCAAAAGGTAAGAGGCTCTAGAAAGTAAAAATGAATTTCATCATATTTTCTTATACCAATATGACTTACTCTGTTACTCTTATTTCTGTTATGGAAATAACAGAGACAAGAATACATAAGTTTATTCAAACAAGTGATTTATCCTGCCTCAGATTTTATGACTTAGCATTAAATACGTGCAGATTTTGTGAGATCCCACTTCTATTTAACATAATATTAGAAGTCTAAGCCACAGCAGTCAGACAACAAAAATAAACAAAAGGTATCCAAGTTGGAAGGGAAAAAGTAAAACTGTCAGTATTTGCAGATGATATGATACTATATACAGAAAACTTTAAGTCTCTACCAAAAAAATCACTAAAAATGAAAAATGAATTCAATAAAGTTGAAGAATAAAGGTTAACACACAAATTTCTACATGTTGCTTTTCTATTTACTAATAACAAACTATCAAAAAGAGAAATCAAGAAAACAATCCATTTAAAATTGCATCAAAATGAATAAAATACCTAGAATTTGGCTTAAAAGACAAGATGAAAAACCAATATTCTGAAAAATATCAGACACTGATGAAGGATATGAAGATGACACAAATTAGTGAAAAAACATACCATGTTCATGGATTGGAAGAATTAATAAAGTTAAAATGTTCATACTATTCAGAGTAATCTACAGATTTAATGTAATCCCTATCAAAATACACATGACATTTTCCACAAAACTAATGGAATTGTTACATAATGCATAATAAAATTGTATGGTATTGCAAAAGAGCTCAGATAGCCAAAGCAATCTTGAGGAAAAAAGAATAAAACTGTAAGTATCACACTTTTTAACTTCAGACTATACTATAAAACTACAGTATCAAAATAGTATGGTGCTAGCACAAAGAGACACACAGATCAGTGGAACAGAACAGAGAACCCAGAAATAAAATTACACACACATGGCCAATTAATCTACGACAACAGAGGGGAAAATATACGATGGGAAAAGACAGTCTCTCTTCAATAAGTGGTGCTGGGATAACTACATGACAACTACCCAGTTAATATGTAAAGGAATGAAGTTTGAATTTTTCTCATAAGATATACAAAGATAAATACAAAATGAGTTAAAGACCTAAATGTAAGACCAGAAACCATGAAACTCCTAAAAGGAAACTCTAGGCAGAACACTGACATAAGTGGTCACAATAGTTTTTAGATCTTTCTTCTCAGGCAAAAGATACAAAAGCAAAACTAAACAAATGGGACCTAATTTAACTCAAAACCTTTTGCACAGTAAAAGAAACTGTCAAAAAATGAAAAGCCAACCTACGGAATGGAAGAAAATATTTGGAAATGACATATCTAATTAGGAGCTACTACCTAAAATATATGAACAGCTCATACAACTCACTATCAAAGCAAACAACCCATTTTTAAAAAAGGGCAGGTCTTCCCTGGTGGTCCAGTGGTAAAGAATCTTCCTGCCAATGCAAGGGATAGGGTTGACTCCTGGTCAAGGAAGACCCCACATGCCGCGGAGCAACAAAGCCCCTTTTGCCACAACTACTGAAGCACCTCGAGCTCATGTGCTGCAACAGGAAGATCCAGCACGGCCAACAGAGAAATATATAAATAAATTTTTTTTTTTTTAATCACAATGCAGCTTTTCAGGAAAGGCTACTGTTTTGCGCTTTGGCACTAGCTTTTCATTTGGGATTTCAAATAACTTGATTTGAGGAGAGAAGAGCCTCACCTGACTTCTTTGAGATTAACACAATGTTCTGGGGTCCTTTGTTTGGCAGGGAGATTTGTGAAATGAGCAATGCATCATTTAGAAGATAAGCCTGGGCAGTTATGAGATGTATATGCACAATATTTAACCCAGGAATTGCACCTTAAAAACAAGCAGAGAAATAGTGCTCTGTTGCCCAAGTGCCTTTCAAAATGTATAGGGAATTCCAGAGACACTTGGGTGCAGGCAGGTCTGGGGACAGTATAACAGTGACCTAGAAGACCCAAGAGACCTGCTCAGGTTTCCTATCAGGTGAAAACTTGATGTAATGACACTAATATTGGCTTCTTTACCATTCTCAAGTAAAAGCAGAAAGCAGCTGCCCATAACAATCTACATGTCTTAATAAAGAAATCCATGTCAGTACTCACAAACTATAATAAAGATGACTACACACACACAAAAAAAACACCACAGTGCAATAGCAACTCATATCCATTAAGATAAGCTATCATTTAAAAAAGAATAGAAAATAACAAGTGTTGGTATGAATGTGGATAAACTGGAAACCTTGTGCACTTTTTGTGGGAATGCAAAAATAAGTGAAGCCACTATGGAAAAAAGTATGGCGGTTCCTCAAGAAATTAAACCTACAAGTATCATACAAGCCAGCAACTCCACTTCTTGGCACAGACAAGAATTGGCCCAAGGGAATTGAAAGCAGAGACTCAAAGAAATATTTGTACAGGTAGGAAAGGACAAATATTATATAATTCTATCTACTAGAAGAACTTTGAGTAGTCAAATTCATAAAGTTGATGGAAGGAATGACAGGGAATTATTATTTATTGCAGAGCCTCAGTTTTTCAAGATGAAAAAAGTTCTGTGGATATAGTTGGTGGCGATGATAGCAGCTATACTATGAACAGATAATGCCACTCAACTGTGAACTTCGAAACGATTTAGGTTGGGGACTTCCCTGGCATTCCAGTGGTTAAGACTTTGCCTTCGAAAGCAGGGGTTGCAAGTTTGACCCCAGGTCATGGAGCTAAGATCCCACATGCCTCACAGCCCAAAAAAACCAAAACATAAAACAGAACCATAACAAATTCAGTAAAGACTTTTTAAATGGTCCACATCAAAAACATTAAAAACTTTTTTAATTAAAAAAAATTAAAAGTTTAAGTTGGTAAACTTCATTCGATGTATATTTTACCACAATTTTAAAACCTCTAAGAAGGAAACATAAGAAAATCTTTATTACCTTGGATTTGACAAAACAGTCTTAGATATGACATCAAAAGCACAAGTAACAACTAAAATAAATAAATTGGACTTCATCAATATTTTTTAAAAGCTCATGTTTCAAAGGACACCAGAAATAAAATGAAAAAATGACTAATAGATTAGGGGGAAATAATTGCAAATCATATATCTCATAAGCAACCGGTATCTAGAATACATAAAGAGCTCTAACAACTCAATTAAAAAAAAAAAAAAAGAGCTCATTTAAAAATGCACAAAGGATCTGAGTAAATTTTTCCCCTGAGAAGACATACTAATAGCCAATTAAAGCATGAAAAGACCAAATACTACATAATTCCATTCATATGATATCCAGAACAGAAGAATCTGAAGAGAAAGATGTTGATTAGCGGTTTCCTAGGGCTGGTGGAGAGGAAGGCCGACAGGCAGTAGGGGAGAAAAGCTAAAGAGTATGGGGCTTCTTTTTGAGATAATATTTCTATTTCTATTATATAATAAAAATGTTCTCAGTTTGGTTGCGGAGGTGGTTGCACACATTGTGAACAGACTAAAAATCATTAAATTGTATACTTTCATGGGTGAGTCATATGGTATGTGAACTATATCTTTCTAAAAGGATTTCTTAAAGAATAAAATGCTTCTTAAAATAATTGATTCTCAGCAAATATTTTTCAAAATCAAGAAAAAGAACCATTTTCCCACACTGGATTTTGGGGAAATATACCTTATTTATAGTCTCTTTGCCAGATAAAAGTGACACTATATCACTAACATTGTTGTTCAGCTGCTAAGTCATGTCCGACTCTTTCCCTTCACTATCTCCTGGAGTTTGCTCAAACTCATGTCCACTGAGTCAGTGATGCCATCCAATCATCTCATCCTCAGTCGCCCCCTTCTCCTCTTGCCCTCAATCTTTCCCACCATCAGGGTGTTTTCCAGTTTTTTCTGTATTGCTAATAAGGTTACTTATAAATTATATTTTCATTCCCCCCGTCAAATAGAATTGAGATTCAATAGTTAGAAGCTTACATTCATCGAGGAGTTCATGTGAGTGCTAGTTTCATCATCTGTTTGGAACTGATATATCTGGATGCCATTACTAATCAATTCATTCATTATCTTACACTTAAATGTCTGTAAATCACTTTTAGAAATTGCATCTGCTTTGGCAATCACTGGTATAATGTTCACCTATTAAGAAAGAAAAAAAGAAAAACTCACCATTGAGAATTAATTATTAAATGTTGTTTTTACAGTGAAAACCTCACAATATCTGACAACACGTTTTTGTAACCAAATAACCCCTAGCTTCATGACTTCTTCATAAAATTGCTTTCCAAAATCATCAGTATTTTTGAAGATTAAACTTTAATCAGAAATCAAGTTTAGAAGGCTCAGTTTTTTCTCTTCTCAAATTTTCTTACACTTCCAATGCATCTGGGTTTGGTAAAATGTAAGTAGCAAAATGAAGTATGATCAATTTAATTTCTTATTCAATTGAGTATTAAATGTCAGAAGAGACTTTTCATCAACATTGTAGAACAGATCAACTTTTTCCTTCTACTTATCATTCATTTGCATCATCTAAGGCCATTAAAATAGCATTAACCCAGTTCCACCAGTGTCCTCATAAAAACAGGAAACTTGGACACACAGAGACATCACATGTGTGTACAAACAAAAGATCATGTGAGGTGACAGTGAGAAAGTGGCCATCTACTTCCTGAACTGAGAGTTTTCAGAAAAAAAAAAACTTGGTGACACTTTCTGGAACTGTAAGAAAATAAATGTCTATTGCTTAAACCACTTTCTATTGTTAAATCACTAAGTGATTTAACATCACCATTTTGTAATGGTATCTGTAGAAAACTAACACAAATGCTTTAAAGATTAACAGAAAAAATGATATATATGTGAAGTCACTCAGTTGTGTCTGACTCTTTGTGACCCCATGGACTGTAGCCTGCTAGGCTCCTCCATCCATGGAATTTTCCAGGCAAGGATACTAGAGTGGGTTGTCATTTCCTGCTCCAGGGGATCTTCCCAACCCAGGAATCGAAGCTGGTCTTCCGCACTGAAGGCAGACTCTTTACCATCTGAGCCACTGGGGAAGTCAAGTTCTTGAGTGCAAATGCTTTCAAGATCTGCACTGTTTCTTAGGTTCAGTAGTTGTGGCACACGGGCTTAGTTACCCCATGGCATATGGGATCTTCCCGGACTAGAAATCAAATCCATGCCCTCTGCACCCACAGATGGATTCTTAACTACTGGACCACTAGGGAAGTTCAAGATTTGTATTGTTTCAAAATAAGTATCAAATCTTGATAGGCTGATGGATTTACCAAACGCACCTTGCTGTCAATGTTCTTCATGGTTAATATATCAAGAGACTTCAGAGAATGTCCTGTAGGTGAAATGAAGTAAAGGCACACATGGACGCGGGAATCATGGTAGTCACCTAAGGAACGTTTAATTTTCAATTCTTCTTGAAGATAGGACTCAAACTGAGCATCTAGGTAGTCAACAATTGGCTGGTAGCTGGAAAAAAAAAAGATTATTCAAACATTTAACATAACAGATTAATATAATCTGACATCTGTGATTTTATCATTTACTATATAGTGAATATGTGCACTCACTAGCTTGCCCCAGCAATTAAAATGTTCATAACACGTCCTTACAAAGATAACAATTATAAACCAATAAGAAGGCCCATTATTGGACTTGACTGGTGGTACAGTGGTGAAGAATCTGCTTACCAATGCGGGAGACACGGGTTAGATTCCTGATCAAGGGAGATTCCACACGCTGAGGGTCAGCTAACCTTGTGCACTGGTGAGCCCACACTCTAGGGCCAGGGTTCTGCAACTATTGAGTCCGAGTGTTGTGACTACTGAGCCCACATGCCTAGAGCCCATGCTCCACCACAAGAGAAGCCACCACCACAAGAAGCCTGTGACCTGCAAGGAAGAGTAACCCCCACTTGTCACAACTAGTGAAAGCCCATGAGCAGCAAGGAAGATACTGCACAGTCAAAAATGAATAATTTTTGTAAGGACCCACTGTTTACAGAAAAGGCAAAATGCTCTCTCAGTTCAATGCAGTCCCAATTAGAATCCAAGTGTTTTGTATGTATACGTATATATAAGTGCAAAGAACCAAGAATGCTCAAGACATACTGGAAAAAAAAATGAAGAAGATATATTCTTCCTATATTAGGACTTACTGTGAAGCTAAACTAATTACTACAGCATGGTATCAGCACAAAGATAAACTGACTAAAGCACAAGACAATTTTTGGATGTGATACAACTGTTCAAGGTCCCAGCTGAGGTGGTGGGTATACAGCTCAATGCATTCTTAAGTGTAAGTCAGACACTATAAAACTCTCAGAGGAAAACATAGGCAGAACACTCTTTGACAGAAATTGCAGCAAGATCTTTTTAGACCCACCAACTAAAGTAATGAAAATAAACAAAGAGGACCTAATTAAACTTAAAAACTTTTGCACAGCGAAGGAAACCATAAACAAGACAAAAAAAGACAACTCTCAGAATGGGAGAAAATATTTGCAAATGAAGCATCTGACAAGGGGTCAATCTCCAAAATATGCAAACAGCTCATGTAGCTCAATATCAAAACAACAAACAACCCAATCAAAAAATGGGTAGAAGAACTAAGTAAACATTTCTCCAAAGAATACATACAGATGATCAAAAACACATGAAAAGATGCTCAGCATCACTAATTATTAGAGAAATGCAAATCAATGAGGTATCACCTTACACCGGTCAGAATGGCCATCATTTAGAAATCTACAAGCAATGAATTCTGGATAGGGTGTGGAAAAAAGGGAATCCTCTTATACTGTTGGAGGGAATGTAAACTGATACAGCCAGTATGGAGAATAGTATGGAGGTTGCTTTAAAAATCTAAAAATAGAACTACCATACGACCCAACAATCCCACTCCTGGGCATATACCCAGAGAAAACCATAATTCCAAAAGATACACGCACCCCAGTGTTCACTGCAGCACTATATACAATAGCCAAGACATGGAAGCCACCTAAATGTTCATCAACAGAGGAACGGGCAAAGATGTGCCATATATATATATAATGGAACATTACTCAGCCATAAAAAAAAACAAATTGTGCCATTTGCAGAGGAGTGGATGGACCTAGAGACTGTCATACAGTGAAGTAAGTCAGAAAGAGAAAAACAAATATTGTGTATTAACACATATATTTGGAATCTAGAAAAATGGTACAGATGAATTTATTTGCAAATCAGAAATAGAGACACAGACGTAGAGAACAAATATATGGACACCAAGGGGGGAAATGGAGGGGTGGGATGAACTGGGAGATTGAGATGGACATATATACACTACTATGTATAAAATGGATAACTAATGAGAATCTACTGTCTAGCACAGGGAACCCTCTTCAGTGCTCTGTGGTGACCTAAATAGGAAGGAAATCCAGAAAAGAGGGGGTGTATATATGCGCTGGAGTAGGAAATGGCAATCCACTCCAGTATTCTTGCCTGGAAAATTCCATGAACAGAGGAACCTGGTGGGCTGCAGTCCATGGGTCGGAAAGAGTGAGACATGACTGAGCAAATGAGCACACAGCACATGGATGTGTGTGGCTGATTCACTTTGCTGCACAATAGACCCAAAGGCATCGTTGTAAAACAGCTACACTCCAATAAAATTTCTTTTTAAAAAGTCAAGGACAAAAAGCAAATTTTGCCAGCAGCAACAGAAAAGCAACTCATCACATATAAGGGAGCCCCCATAAGACAATGAGCCAATTTCTCAGCATAAAATTTGTAGGCTAGAAAAGAACGGGATAATACAGTCAAAGTGATAAAAAGAAAAAAACCTACCAACTGCCTTTTAGAAATGAAAGAAAAAAAAAATGCTTCCCAGACAAATCAATACTGAGGAAGTTCATCACCACTAAATTTGCCTTAAAAGAAATGCTACTAGATCTACCTGAAAAGAAACGCTAAGGGGAGTTATTCAAGTTGAAGCAAGTGGACTCGTTATAGTAACACAAAAGCACACAGGAGTATAAAACTCAATGGTAGAGGTCAATAAAGGTAAATACAGACAAATAGGGAATATTGTAACACTATAATGAAAAAGGTATGTTAATCACTTTTACCTGTAACATAGAAGTAAAAAGAAAAAAGTATAAATAAAATCTTTTAATGGATGAATAACATAAAAATATGAAGTTTGATATCAAAAGTGAAGAACACGTAAAACTGTAAAATTGTGCAAGTGATTGAAGTTGTTATAAGCTTAAATAAACTGTTATAAAATGCTTTCTATAAACCTCATGATAACCACAAAGAAAGTACCTATAAAAGATACATAAAAGAAAAAGAGAAAGGAAGAAAAGACATCACTACAAAAATCAACAAAATACAAAGAAACTAAAAAGAGGAGATGAGGAACAAGGGAACTACAAGATAGACAGAAAACATATAGCAAAATAATAATAGTAAGTCATTCCTTGTGAATAATTACTCACATGTATTTCTATATACTATAGAGTATATACTATATATAATTATTTGAAAAGAATGAAAAGTGAAAGTCGCATCTGACTCTTTGAGACCCTGAATTCTCCAGGCTGGAATACTGACGTGAGTTGCCTTTCCCTTCTCCAGGGGATCTTCCCAACCCAGGAATCAAACTGAGGTCTCCTGTATTATAGGCAGATTTTTTAACAGCTGAGCTACCAGGGAAGCCCATTTGAAAGGAGTAAACTCCCCAATCAAAAGACAAAGAGTGGCTGAATGGATTAAAAAAAAAATCCAACTACATGCCATCTATAATAAACCCACTTTATTACTTTTTAATTGAAGTATAGTTGATTTATAGTGTTGTTCTAATTACCACTATACAGCAAAGTGATTCAATTTTACATATATTCTAGAAGAATATTACTTTTTAATATATGGAGAAAAAAAGCAAATTCCTTGAAATAACAATAACTTTTAAAATTAAAATAAGAAAACACCCACCTGGCTTCCTTGTTTATTTGATCACCATAGCCCACTGTTTTCACAACAGTTAATTTCAACTGAACATTGTTTTCCTGGAGTTCATATGTCTGAATTTTAAGTCCAACACTTGAGTAAAAATGTGAAGATTTTTTGTCTTTCAAATTAGTATTGAACAGTGTGTCAATCAAGGTTGATTTTCCAATTCCAGTTTCCCCTGTATGGAAACAGATACATCATAGGGGCATAAGATATCTGTGAAGTGACACCCTGTCCCCTCCCTAGAATGGTCCCAAATACTTCAAAGACTAGAATATCCTTGAAATATATATGATACTTCTGACTCCATCCATCATTAACATAATATGGAAACATAAAATACACAAAGGTGTGTCAGATTTTGAAGAGCACTGAAACAGAGAAAAAATGTCGAACTAACACTGCTAAGAAAATGCAAACCAATACAAACACAAAGACATAGTCTTAAAGAAACAGCACCAGTGTTATGCCGCTTAAAATAATTTGAAATGAACAATTAAGAAATAATTCATGGGAGGGGTTTGGCACTTACCCACACAAAGAATATTAAAAACGAATCCTTGTTGAACAGATCTGTCCACCAGCTGATGAGCCAAACAATCGAAACCAAAATGGCCAAGCATATTTAAGCAACGTATATTATCTTCTTTTTGCTTAAAGAAAAAAACAATATTTTGATTAGTAGAAGATATCACTTGACAATGACTATATTAATATGTCAAAGAAATGGAAATGATTATTTGAGAAATGATATCATTTCATATGATCATTCAAATGATTAAATATCTTTTGATTATCATACTTCAGACAAAATGCAAATGAAGTAAATTTACAAGGAGAGATCACAACCAGAAATATAGATTTTTGTCATTATTTTTATAAATAATGACTATCTCTGTTCACACACAAATAGACTATGTTTCTAAGTTTAAAAGTAGGAAATTAAAGACATACCACAAGAAAGCCCAGTATGTTACTCTACAATAATAAATTATTTTTGTGGAAAAAAGAAAACAACATTGTTTCATTCTATTTCAGTTTGGTAATATATTCAGAAGATCCAGTATATGTTAATACATGCAAGGAAATCAAACTTTATTTGAATTTTTTAAAAAGTAACTAAAAACTTTGACTTCATATTTGTGATATGCCTCTGAGAACTTGTGTTGTATCATGTTGTTAAAGGAATCCACAAACCTAGAAACCCAGAAATCCATTAATAATGTATTTATTATAATTTATTATACATAAATTTACCAATTGATTATTTTTAAAAGTGGAAAATAATTCAAAGAAGGCTTATTAATCTATACTAGTCTCAGCCCTGGAAATCTCTCTCCCAAACAACTAGAAATTTTCACAAATGCTTTATGCAGAAAAGTGTTTGCTGTAGCTCTCTAACATCTAAATATATGACTCCTTGTAATAGAATATCCAAGTAAATGATAATATATTTATTCACATACACACTGGGGCATTCTTCAGTCATTACAGATATTTATAAAAATGCTTTAATAAATTGAAAAATATATGAAACTCTTTAAAGAGTAAAATATAAAATTGTGTGTACATGCCTAACTTTTGGTGATAGCAGAGTAACTTAACAGCATTTTAGCTTTCCTTGCATTAACAACAAGAATAACTGTTTCAAGGCACCGGAACAGAAAGAAAAGGAGGCAGAAACAAGAATAAATCAAATTGTGGAAACAAGTTAGCATAATAGGTGAAACTAGATTTATCCACGTACTCCCATGAAGCAACTCCCCAGTAAATGAGAAACTTGAAACGTAGCGGTCAAGCAGAGAGCAACAATTTTGAGCTGGGAAATCTCGAATTTGGGGCTGCCAAAATACCAGGATACAGAGAAAGAAATCTTGGAAGAGCAAGCCACAGCATGGGGAGACCCAAATTTGCAGACTTTAGAACACTTGGCTGAGTCTCACTCCATACGTGCAGGCGTGACTGTAAAGAGCCCAGTAGAAACTGAGAGAGGAAGTGGTATTCTAAAAATGCTGAGCTTCTATCTTAGCAGTGGTACTGGGAAGACACAAGGGGACAGAGTTTGGAGTTTAAGCTTCTTTCCAGTTAGACAAGTTTGATCAACACTTTAGATAAACACTTTGAATTTTTAATTTAAATTTGTAAAAGGACTTGCTATAGGATCAAGGATTATGTTCTAAGTTAAACAGTTACTCCCAAGCCGAAGGGTACAGCGAAGATAAACCCACCTTTACAAAGAATACTGTGACTCAACAGGGTCCAAATGACTTGCTAGTAATCTAACTGCTAAAACAAATTCACTACTCTTTAGAGAAATATAATAATAGAATTTAGACTTTCTACAATGTATAATCAAAATTACTAGATATGAAGAAGCAGAAAAGAATCTCTCTCACAACCAAGGACAAACACAATCAATAGAAACACCCACACAATGAGGAATTGGCAGATAAACACTATAACTATGATGAACATGTTTAAGAATCTACAGAAAAAGATGGATATAACGGATTAAGTGATGGGCTATTTTATTTTATTTTTGGCCACATCACTTGGCATGTGGGATCTCATTTCCTGACCAGGGATTGGACCCATACCCCTTGCATTGGAAGTGTGGATTCTTAACTACTGGACCACCAGGGAATTCCCAATAGGTAATTTTAGAATACACAAAAGATGATGATACACAAAAGTTATTAGCTGAATTCAATTCAGTTCAGTTCAGTCGTTCAGCCATGTCCGACTCTTTGTGACCCCATGGACTGCAGCATACTAGGCTTTCCCTGTCCAAAATCAACTCCCGGAGCCTACTCAAACTCATGTTAATTGCATCAGTGATGCCATCCAACCATCTCATCCTCTAATGTCTCCTTCTCCTCCTGCTTTCAATCTTTCCCAACACCAGGGTCTTTTCCAATGAGCCAGTTCTTCACATCAGTAGTCAAAATATTGGAGTTTCAGCTTCAGCATCAGTCCTTCCAATGAATATTTAGGACTGATTTTCTTTAGGATGGACTGGTTGGATCTCCTTGCAGTCTAAGGGACTCTCAAGAGTCTTCTCCAACACCATAGTTCAAAAGTAACAATACTTCAGCACTCAGCTTTAGTTGAATTGCTGCTGCTGCATCACTTCAGTCGTGTCCAACTCTGTGCAACCCCATAGACGGCAGCCCAGCAGGCTCCTCCATCCCTGGGATTCTCCAGGCAAGAACGCTGGAGTGGGTTGCCATTTCCTTCTCCAATGCATGAAAGTGGAAAGTGAAAACTGAAAGTGAAGTCGCTCAGTCGTGTTCGACTCTTAGCGACCCCATGGACTGCAGCCTACCAGGCTCCTCCGTCCATGGGATGCTAAATGAACAATGAAGGGTATGGATAGGACCCAGTTCCAATCAACCAAGGATTAATTAATAAAAATTCCATAGGGATTTTTATATTTAAAGCCAGCATATTGAGCAATACTAAACTGAAAATACGATCAAATAAGAAAAAAATTTTAATTTGTTACTATTTGTGCTCTTAGTGGGGTTTAATATAAGTGGCAAATTCTGAGTTCTCTATTCAAAGAGAACATTCTGACCCATAAAATCTGAAGGTGATATGAAACAATAACAGATTTGGATGCTCTATTGTCCTCTCCGTCCTAGACTCCCTTGTGATAGGCTTCACTCATTTTAAAAACTGCAACTCAGGGAGGTACCAGATCAAAATGTCCATAGAACAAAATATAGCCCATTTTCTTATCAGGAAAAGACAGAAACCTTGGCCTTATTAGCACTGAGGTTTTACTCACAGAACAAACAGAACACGCAAAGTTCTGAATCATCATAATTACTTAACAAAATGTCTTCTGTTAGGCTGAAAGTTCTTTTTTATAATATATATTTTTATAAAATTCGATATAATTTATATAGAAAACTTCAATACTTCAGGTTCTACTAATTTGGCATTTATGATCATGCAAATCTCTTTCCTGATTTCACCTTTGCATCATCCACAGTAAAGCAAATTAAGAAGGTATATAAGGTATACATAAGGTAAGTATATGAAAATATAAGGTTTAACCTACCATGAAAAGGATTATTTCATATGCATTCAAGTGAAGCTGAAATGCTAACCATACATTATTTTAATCTCTCATGATAGCAAGGACATACAGACTACATCTAGAAAATGGGATACTGCGTGCAAAGTCTGTAAATTACAAAGGACTCTACAAGCTCTGAGAAGCCCTGATGTTTACCCTGTAATCAATGAGCTTTTTCCCCAGTCATATGGGGAAAGGTAGCTGAATAAAAAGTCATTAGTCATTGTGAGCCTTTGGGACAGTCACTGATGCCTGTTTTCTGTTCTATACAATGAGAACATTTGACCAGGTGAGCTTAAAATTCTTTCACACTCTAATGTTCTATAAGTCAGAGAGTTTTATTTATGAAGAGCAGATAATTTCAAGGAGAATAAAAGCCATGCAGAAAAAATTAAAATATTTATCAATATCATACTAAGTACCAAAATTTTAGAAAAGTCAATTTAAAAATATAGGAATTGGAAGAAGGATGCTGCTGCTGCTGCTAAGTCGCTTCAGTCGTGTCCGACTCTGCGACAGATGACTGTTAACGTGGAGTAGTTAAAAATAATTTTAAAAGTTGACAGGTTGACTCTTGAAAATAGGATAAGATTTGTACAGAGGAAGTAGATATTATGAGCAGGAGAGAAATATGGCAAATGAACAATGTACTATTTGTCCTTGTGTTGTAAAGAACTTGCCTACCTTAAGGAAAAGACTTAAATTGGGAAAACTGAAGAAAAAGACTTAAATTGGAAGACTTAAAATATAAAAAGGGCCCTAACAATAGGGAGTCTTTGGATATGCGGCTAAGGAATATGGATTTTATCGAATTAGTAATGGGCAGTGGCTGGAGGTTGGAGTCAGAGAATAAAAGAAGGAAGAAACATTTCAAAAAGATGAGCGAGGCACTAGCACGCAAAGTGGGCTGGAGAGGAAACTAGAGCCATGGGTTGGGAAGACCTTCCCTCGTAAAAGTGAGTGGTAGGGCTTCCCTTGTGGTCTGGTGATTCAGAATCCACCCACCAATGCAGGGGACACAGGATCGATCCCTGGTCAAGGAATATCCCGCATGCCTCAGGGCAGCTAAGCCCGTATGCCACTTGCTTCTTCCTGTTCATGCTTTTAAACTATTTCTTCCTCTTTATGCTTTTAAACCACTGAGCCTGTGCATTGTATCTACCGAAGCCCTGTGCCTAGAGCCTGTGCTCCACAACAAGAGAAACCACCACAATGAGAAGCTCATGCACCACAGCTGGAGAGCAGCCCCAGCTCCCCGCAGCTAGAGAAAGCCCACGTGTAGTGATGAAGACAGCAATGCAGCCAGAAATAAATCCATTTTTCTAAAGTGAATGGTAATAAAATTACTAGTGTGAATGAAAAATATAGAAAACGAAGAGGCTTGCTGGGGAAAAAAAAATCAAAAGAACTTGACCAATAAGAGTACTGGAGTGGGTTGCCATTGCCTTCTCCGATACTATGACCAGTAATAGGAAAATCAGAAAGCGAAGTTAGTACATTTTTGTGTGAGAACAAGGTAAGTTTGAATTTTGAAATTTTAATTCTAAAGAAAATATAGAAATACCCTGAAGGCGATTATATATATTTGAGCACAATGGAGGCTTGAAAAAAGATTAAAAAGAACAAGAATGAGACATGGGAAAATGCCCACTTTCAGAAGGTGAAAAGAGAAGCCTAAAAAGAAGATGAAGAATGACCAGACAGGAAAACAGAAAAAAGAATCAATATAGAGTCAAACTATAAAAATATTGTGACAGATGAGAAAACTATGGGAAAATCCAAAAGAATTAAACACATCATGTTGCATTTACAATCCATGGCTTAATGGCAAGTGAAGTTTGATACAAGCATAAAGAGGAAGAAGAAGCAAGAAACTCAGATGATTATAACGGTAAAAATTTAACATTGTAATATAACTGTAGAGAAAAAAACCCTAGGGTGGCCAGCGTATCCAGATAAAGGATGGGCAGTGAACTTATCTCTGCCGGAACTGTCTTTGGAAATTCATCTTCTATCTAAGCAGGACACTAGAGCACTGCACATCATCTCACATTTTGCATAGTTTCTGGTGCATTTTTGGTGCTCATTGTAAACAGCCTGGAAGGAAAGGGGCGAGAAGAAAGAAGGAAAAGAGGAAGCGAGAATGAGAGGAAGAAAAGGGGAAAGAGAGGAGAGAGAGGGAAATGAAGACAGGAATCCAAAGGAGACTGACTAGGTGAATAACAGAATTCAAAACATTATGTGAGAAGAGAAGAGATGGAACAGCATGTGGTAATGGATGCTAACTAACCTATTATGGTAGCTGTCCTGCAATAAGGACTTCCCTGTACCTCAAAGGGTTAAGAATCTGCCTGCAATGAAGATCAGGGTTCAATCCCTGGGTCGGGAAGATCCTCTGGAGAACGGAACAGCAATCCACTCCAGTACTCTTGCCTGGAGAATCCCAGAGTCTAGTGGGCTACAGTCCATGGGGTTGTAAAGAGTCGGACATGACTGAGCGACTAACGTATATAACATATACAACATCAAATCATTATGTTGCACACTCAAAACTAATCCAATAGTATATGTCAATGATATCTCAATTTCTAAAAAATTATGTAATAAACTGAATATTTGAAGGTGAGCAAAAGAAGCATTTTAGAGGGACAGATCTGAAAACACATGAAGACTGTCCTATGGAAAAAGGATTACATTATTTTGTGGCATTCAAGGGAATGGCAAAAGGGGACAAATTCCAAAGGACTAATTTTATACAATATATGAGAAAGATTTTCTCATAATTAAATTTATGCAAAAATTAAATGGATCTACTTGAGCCTTGAATTCCAATTTAAGAGAGAAATACCAGGCATCTTCATATGTTGGTGGCTGGAGTGTAAACATAACTTTATAGAGCATTTTGATAATTACTATCAGTTTAAATGGCATATACTATCTGATGCAACAATTTTATTTCTAGGAAAATATTTCATCATGTACATAAAAAGGTATGTAGACGCATATTCAAAGCAGTATTGTATAGAATAACAAAACAAAAACAAAACCAGAAATTACCTTATAGCTACCAATAGGGGACTGGTTATTGAAGAAAAGTATTTACAACAGTACAAGGATAGAGCTGTTAAAAAGAATAAGATTGATCTGTACGTACTGACATAAAAAGTTGTCAAAAGATTAGACTAGTTATTGCCTTTAAAAAGCTAGATTGAGAAGAGAATTTTCTCTTTCCTACTGTTTGAATTTTTCTTTTAATAATGTGAGAATGGTATTTTTAATTTCAAAAGGGAGAATAAACTAAGTTGCCAATTGTAAGGGGTTCAAAAAAAGGTCGAAAGGTTACTTGTTAAAGTGTTTGTAGCAAACATTTATATATCAGATTAAAGTTTGACTAATTGACCTTGGGGATCCGCCTATTCTAAAATGTTATTGTTTTAATGACACGTTAACAAAGGAGCACTCACTGTGATTTAATGCCTCAGAGAGGCCAAAGATAAAATGGAATGGGCATAAGCCAGTGGTTTAGTCACTGAGATAGGACTCTGACAATAGTCAGTTTTGACACCAGCAAAGCCCACTAGGGTCTCCAGGAAAAGTAAGATGGAATCTAGGTAATCAAATAAGATGTCCTCTTCTTTTGTGCTTAGTCTAGTTTTGCTTGCCTAAGGGGGCCAAATGCAGAGGATTAGAGCTCCTGGCTCAGACCACTGCACCCAACACCCCGATCTGGTACACCGTATGGAGAAGCTCTGTGCACCATACCTCAATCCAAGATGATGACAGTGTAAACAAATATAATAGTTTGATTTAAACTAAGATCTAGGAAAAACATGCATGTTTGGAGGGAAACATCAAGAGAACCATTATTCACACATAAGCAACCACTACTTAATGTAGCTCAGTACTCATGAATCTATTAGATGTTTTGACCAAGTTCAGTTCAGTTCAGTCACTCAGTCGCGTCTGACTCCATGAACTGCAGCACGCCAGGCCTCCCTGTCCATCACCAACTCCTGGAATCCACCCAAACTCATGTCCATTGAGTCAGTGATGCCATCCAACCATCTCATCCTCTGTCGTCCCCTTCTCCTCCTGCCAAAGACAGTTCTAAAACCCATTTTTCACTCATTCAGATGTGCTACTCTCTTTTAGTGCAAACTTTTATGTGAGGTACTATGTTTTCCCTAGTAGAGAGGCTCATCTTAAAATTGAACTTGGTTCAATTTCCCACTCAGTAAAGTAATTAAAAAGCAGCCACCATGCCATTTTCTAAAATAACTTCATTTAAAAATTATTTATTATCAGTACCTAACTGGTTCCAAATAGGAAAAGGAGTACATCAAGGCTGTATACTGTCACCCTGCTTATTTAACTTATAAGCAGAGTACATCATGAGAAATGCTGGGCTGGAAGAAGCACAAGCTGGAATCAAGATTGTTGGGAGAAATATCAATAACCTCAGATATGCAGATGACACCACCCTTATGGCAGAAAGTGAAGAGGAGCTAAAAAGCCTCTTGATGAAAGTGAAAGAAGAGAGTTAAAAAACTGGCTTAAAGCTCAACACTCAGAAGATCATGGCATCTGGTCCCATCACTTCATGGAAATAGATGGGGAAACAGTGGAAACAGTGTCAGACTTTATTTTGGGGGGCTCCAGAATCACTGCAGATGGTGTTTGCAGCCATGAAATTAAAAGACGCTTACTCCTTGGAAGAAAAGTTATGACCAATCTAGATAGCATATTGAAAAGCAGAGATATTACTTTGCCAACAAATGTCCATAGTCAAGTCTATGGATTTTCAAGTGGTCATGTATGGATGTGAGAGTTGGACTGTGAAGAAAGCTGAGCACCGAAGAATTCATGCTTTTGAACTATGGTGTTGGAGAAGACTCTTGAGAGTCCCTTGGACTGCAAAGGAGATCCAACCAGTCCATTCTAAAGGAGATCAATCCTGGGTGTTCTTTGGAAGGAATGATGCTAAAGCTGAAACTCCAGTACTTTGGCCACCTCATGAGAAGAGTTGACTCACTGGAAAAGACTCTGATGCTGGGAGGGATTGGGGGCAGGAGGAGAAGGGGATGACAGAGGATGAGATGGCTGGATGGCATCACTGACTCGATGGACGTGAGTCTGAGTGAACTCCGGGAGTTGGTGATGGACAAGGAGGCCTGGCGTGCTGTGATTCATGGGGTCGCAGAGTCGGACACAACTGAATGACTGAATTGAACTGCACTGAAAAATAAATTTTAAAAAAGAGCCCTCCCCCCTAAAAGAACTGGAATAGTCTTTTGAACTACTAAAAATGTCTGCAAGACTTCCCTGGGTGTCCAGTGGCTAAGACTGCATGCTCCCAATGCAGGGGGCCTGGGTTTAATCCCTGGTTGGGGAACTAGATCCCACATGCTGCAACTAAAGATCCTGCCTGCTGCAGCTAAGACCCACTGCAGCCAAATAAATAAATTAAATAAATACATTAAAAGTCTGCAGATGCAAGAGTATACAACAATTATTTAAACCTTCATTGATATTTAACTCCAATCAGAACCCAGAAATAAACCCATGCACCTGGTCATAGATTAATGGTCAATTAATCTGTGACAAGGCTTCCCTGAGAGTTCAGTTGGTTAAGAATCCGCCTGCAATGCAGGAGACCCTGGTTTTATTCCTGGGTTGGGAAGATCCTCTGGAGAAGGGATAGGCTACCCACTCCAATATTCTTGGGCTTTCCTTGCGGCTCAGCTGATAAAGAATCCTCCTGCAATGCGGGAGACCTGGATTAAATCCCTGGGTTGGGAAGATCGCCTGGAGAAGGGAAAGGCCACCCACTTCAGTATTCTAGCCTGGAAAATTCCTGGGTCTCAAAGAGTCGGACATAGTTCAGCGACTTTCACAGCTTCACAATCTATGACAAAAGAGGCAATACTACACAATGTAGGAAAGACAGTCTCTTCGATAAGTGGTGCTGGGAAAACTGGACAGCTACATGTAAAAAAATGAATTTTTATCATTCTTCAACACCATACACAAAAGTAAGCTCAAAAGGGATTAAAGGCTTTAAATGTGAGACTGGACACTGTAAAACTCTTAGAGGAAAACATAGGCAGAACATTCTCTTACATCAATTACAGCAATATCTTTTTTGATTGCTCTCCCAGAATAATGGAAATAAAAGCAAAAAAAAAAAAAAAAGGGACCTACCTAAACTCAAGTACTTTTACACAGCAAAGGAAACAATAAACAAAACAAAAAGACAACTCGCAGATTGGAAGAAAATATTTGCAAATGATATGACTGACAATGGATTAGTCTCCAAAATTTACAAAGAGTTTGTGATGTCTAACAGAATCAAAACAAACAACCCAATCCAAAAACAGGCAGATCTAAACAGACATTTCTCCAAGGAAGACATACAGATGGCCAAGAGGCACACGAAAAGATGTTCAACAGTGCTAATTATTAGAGAAATGCAAATCAAAAATACAATATCACCTCATGCCAGCCAGAATGACTATCATCAAAAAATCCACAAACGATAAATGCTGGAGAGGGTGTGGAGGGAAGGGAACCCTCCAGTACTGCTGGTGGGAATGTACATCAATATGGCTATTACGGAGAACAGTGTGCAGGCTCCTTAAAAAACTAGAAATAGAACACCATATGACCCGGCAATCCCACTCCTGGGCCTATATCCAGAGAAAAACATGATCTGAAAGGATAACGCACCCCAATGTTCATTGCACTATTTACAATAGCCAGGACATGGAAGCAACCTAAATGTCCACTGATAGAGGAATGATTACGTCCAATCAGCATGAAAGTTAATTCATGCCCCAAAATAAGAAAGATAAGCCTTTATCAGCTAGGTCTCTATTAGTTTACTGAATCAATATTTTGAAAATACACAATCTTGTTAAAGTACACAACGAACAGTTCTCTTTGAAAGATATACTCAACTGTATCTTCTTCATCAGATATTTGTGTGGAGGGACATGGTTTTTCTGCCATGTCAGACTGAAGGAGCTGAAAACAAAGAAACAAAAACCTTAAAAAGATGAAAAGGCTACATTCCTACAATATAATTTACATCAATAAGATAATCTCTAGTACTTTGGCCACCTCATGAGAAGAGCTGACTCACTGGAAAAGACTGATGCTGGGAGGGATTGGGGGCAGGAGGAGAAGGGGACGACAGAGGATGAGATGGCTGGATGGCATCACTGACTCGATAGACATGAGTCTGAGTGAACTCTGGGAGTTGGTGATGGACAGGGAGGCCTGGCGTGCTGCAATTCATGGGGTTGCAGAGTGGGACACGACTGACTGAACTGAATTGAACTGAAGAGAATCCAATATAGACATTATCCCAGATTTCGGCTTTCAGTCCATACTATTGAACTGTTTTAAATTATGGTTATTTTTCTAGTTAGGCTTCTATATAATAAAGAATATTATATATAACATTCAACTTATACAGTAATACATTTAATCTTGAACACACAAAAAGCATCTAAAGAAAGGTAAACTCCATTTTGAAACCAAAAGGACACAGTTCATTCTTTTTTAAACGACTCTCTAGTCATGAAAAATGGAAATAGGGAATTTTGCTTTTCTTTCTCCTTTTTTTTTTTTTAGTGTAGTCACCATGGACTGTAACCCGCCAGCCTCCTCTGTCCATGGGATTCTCCAGACAAGAGTACAGGAGTGGGTAGCCATTCTCTTCTCCAGAAGATCTTCCCAACTCAGGGTCTCCTACATTGCAGGCAGATTCTTTATCATCTGAACTATCAGGGAAGCCCACAGTTAATTTACAGTATTATATATTTTCAAGTATACGATAGTGATTCAGTATTTTTATAGACTCTACCCCATTTAAACTTATTGCAAAATAATGGCTATATTTTCCTGTGCTGTACAATATATCCTTGTCGCTTATTTATTTTATACATACTGTGTTGGAAGATCCCCTGGAGAAGGGAAAGGCTACCAATATTCTGGCCTAGAGAATTCCATGGACTGTATAGTTCACGGGGTCTCAAAGACTCTGACACGACTGAGCAACTTATACATACTATGTTCTGTCTCTTAAGCCTATATCCCTATCTCACCCACCCTCCCATTCCTCTTAAAAAGTGCTAAAAGAACCAGAAGGACACTCTTAATTACTTAACTTTCCATAGCATCTTATCAGCAGAGGCTGAGGTGTTAAGAGAGTACTTATTGAAGGAAAACTGGGAAAGCAGATCTTCTAAAAACCTAAATGAGTCCCATGGACATGGAACTAAATTAATGATAGCTCTCATTTACGAAGCACTTATTATGCACCTAGCATGGTGCTGGATGCTTATATGCCTTTATTTTAATCCCCAGCGTAAATATGAGATATATATTTTTTCATCGCCATATGCCAAAAGAGAAAATTCAGAATCAGGAAAATTAAGGGACTTACTTGCTCAAGATTGCAGCTCTGTTGCAGACACAGGTCTGAACTGACTCTGAAGCTGGTGTTCTCTCCACTGTCCCCACTCGTGGACTTAATAGTCTCTGTCTTTGCAACAATTTGGAATGAGGGAGGAGAGGTACAGGAGAGCACATTGTGCTGATTTCTAAGCAACATTGCCTGAGAAGGACATGCTACCCTATTTTTGAGCACAACACGAAGGTACTGAGACTATGAGGCATGTTTTAAAAGGAAATATTATATATGGGTATAGCAAAGAGAAAAGCAAGCAGAATTAAAGAATGGCTCTGTACCATGGTCTTTTCACTTGGTATATCCTGAGGATGATTCCACTTTCATACATAAATTTACCTCATTTTTTCCTCCTAATGGTAAATAGTGGTTTCTATTACAGATGGGGTTGTGTTCTGTGATATGGTTTACTCTGTGCATGTATTCTCAGTCATGTAAAACTCTGCAAACCTATGGACTGTAGCCTGCCAGGCTCTTCTGTCCATGGGATTCTCCAGGCAAGAATACTGGCATGGGTTGCCATGCCCTTCTCCAGGGGATCTTGCTGACCCAGGGATCAAACCTGCATCTCCTATAGCTCCTGCATTGCAGGCGGATTCTTTACCACTGAGCACTGGGGAAGCCCATGGTTTCCTCTAGTCTAGTACATATCAAGGTTCTATATTATTTAACAGAGCAGCAATGGTGGGTAGAGAAGTGACTTCTGGGTCTTAATTAACAGCAAACACTTAAGCCACTGAAAACTGGTTGTTTCCTAACTTCTAATACTTATCCTATCTCAGAATTTGAAGTCAACTAGTATAAATTTATGGCACCCCACTCCAGTACTCTTGCCTGGAAAATCCTATGGACGGAGGAGCCTGGTAGGCTGCAGTCCATGGGGTCGCTAAGAGTCAGACACGACTTCACTTTCACTTTCCACTTTCATACATTGGAGAAGGAAATGGCAACCCACTCCAGTGTTCTTGCCTGGAGAATCCCAGAGACGGGGGAGCCTAGTGGGCTGCCGTCTATGGAGTCGCACAGAGTCGGACACGACTGAAGCGACTTAGCAGCAGCAGCAGCAGTATAATTTTAAAATTCTCATGTTTCAGTCAGTAAAGAATCCCCCTGCAGTGTGGAATACCATCTGCAATGCATGAAACCCGGGTTCAATCCCTGGGTCAGGAAGATCCCTCGGAAGAGGAAATGGCAAAAAAGGAAGGAAAGGAAAAAGGTCTAGAGATCTAAGGTACAGCATGGTGAGTGTAATTAATAATACTGTATTGTATACTTGAAATTTTTCTCAAAGAATAGATCTTAAGTGTTCTTCTCTCCCCAAGACACACACACACACACACAAAACGGTAACTACGTGAGGTGATGGGTATTTTAGCTTCATTGTGGTTACCATTTCACAATGTGTGTGTGTGTGTGTGTGTGTGTATCAAAACACCACATTATACACCTTAAATATATACAATTTCTACCTATATTTTCAATTTTATCTCTATTTAAAGTTTTATAATTTTCAATTATATCTCAATAACTCTGGAAAAAGGAGAGGATTTTTAAAAAATAAGAGTATCTCTTGTGTTACTGCCGACTCTTTGGCAAGTCTGCAGAAGAAAATTTGAAAACTAGAAGTACAAGTTAACTTGTTCTTTAAAACCTAATTAATGGTACCTTAAACAAGCAGGGCTTTACTTCTCTCACATAAATCTAGAACAGAAGTTTTAAAGTATAGTCCCTGGGCCCCTGAGGATCCCTGAATCTTTTTCAGGGAGCCCATAAAGTCAACTTTTTTCTAATAATACTAAGGTTAATTTGCTTCTTCCACTGGGTTAGCATTTGCATTGATGGTTCTAGAGCAATGGTAGATAAATCTGCTGCTACTTTAATCAAGGTAGTAGTGGTGGTGGTTTAGTCACTCAGTAATGTCCAACTCTTGCTACATCATGGACTGTAATCCACCTGGCTCCTTTGTCCATGGGATTTTCCAAGCAAGGATACTGGAGTGGGTTGCCATTTCCTGCTCCAGGGGATCTTCCTGACCAAGGGATCAAACTCTGGTCTCATGCATTGCAGGGAGATTCTTTACTGACTGAGCCCCCAGGGAAGCTCAATCAAGACAGTGAGTATCCATACAATATTTATACCATGTGTGATGGCACTCTTGAGTAAAACAAGTTATGTGGCCATGAGAAATACCAACTCCTTATTTTATGGAATGTCAATTTCAGCTGTAAAAACAACTGACAAATACTAGTTGTTTAGGCTTGGTTATTTCTAAGACAGGTTCTTGAAAATAAATGAAGTGTGCTTTGTAACACGAAGGAAATGAACTGAAAATATATGTTGTAAATGATAAAATTTGAGCTTTAGGTTTTCAGAGAACTTGTATCTACCATCTTGACAGCTTCTAAATACTTAACAAATTTTCTCAAAAAAATTAGTGATGACATTAACAAATATACATTTTTATATTTTATAGTGAAGTATGTCAGCCCTAAATAAACTAAGGTTTTCCAATCTCAGCACTGTAGACTTTTGGAGCTCTATAATCCTTTGTTGTGCACTGTAAAATGTTTCACGGTATCTCTAGCTTCTATCCAGTAGATGTCAGTAACAGCCCCAGAGTTTGACAACCAAATCTCTAAACATTGCCAAATATTTCCTGGAGGATAAAATCATACCCAGGTAGGATCTACTGAGTTAGGTGACTCAGTAAATAGTTATTTTCCAAATGGCCAATGTGTGACATTACAAAGTCATACATGAGTTCAAGATCCACTGGGGGAATGAGACAGACAAATAGATTTTGGTGGCTCAGACCGTAAAGAATCTGCCTGTGATGCATCAGACCTGGGTTTGATCCCTGGGTTGAAATGATCCCCTGGAGAAAGGAATGGCCTTTGGTAGCGTATCAAAGAAAAATAGTCACAATTATGTGAGAAGACTTATTAAAGGATTCTTTTTTTCCAACTAAGTATCTATATGAAGCCAGATTTTCTTCAGAAACATCAACCAAAACAACATATTTCAGAAGATTCAATGTAGAAACAGATATAAGGATCCAGCTGTCTTTTTTCTCATCTTATGGTATTAAAAATACATAATATAAAATTTACCAATTCAAGTTCAGTGGCATTCAGTAATTCACATTTCTGTGCAACCATCAGCTTCCTCCATCTCCAGAATTCTTTTCATATTCTCAAATTGATAGTTTGTACTCATTAAACAGTAACCAGCCATCTTCATCCCACTTCCTGCCCCTGGCAACAATTGTAATTTCTGTCAGTGTCTGTGTTTAACTACTCTAGGTATCGCTTATAAGTGGAATCAAACAGTATTTGTCCTTTTGTGACTGAATTATCTCACTTTGAATGTCTTCAAGGTTAATCCATGTTGTAGTAAGTTTCAGAATTTCCTCTCTAAGGTTGAATGATATTTCATAGTACGCATATAAATACCACATTTTGTTTATTCATTCATCTGTGGATGAATACTGGATTTCTTTCACTTCTTGGCTACTGCAACAAACATGGAGATGCAAATATCTCTTTTGAGATCCTGCTTTTAATTCTTTTGGTTATCTACCCCAAAATGGAATTCCTGGATCATATTTTAAGGCTATGGTTTCTCCAGTGGCCATGTATGGATGTGAGAGTTGGACTGTGAAGAAAGCTGAGCACCGAAGAATTCATGCTTTTGAACTGTGGTGTTGGAGAAGACTCTTGAGAGTCCCTTGGACTGCAAGGAGATCCAACCAGTTCATTCTAAAGGAGATCAGTCCTGGGTGTTCTTTGGAAGGAATGATGCTAAAGTTGAAACTCCAGTATTTTGGCCACCTCATGCGAAGAGCTGACTCATTGGAAAAGACTATGGCTATGTTTAAGGCTATGTTTCAGTTCAGTTCAGTCGCTCAGTCGTGTCCAACTCTTTGCGAACCCATGAATCACAGCACGCCAGGCCTCCCTGTCCATCACCAACTCCCGGAGTTCACCCAAACCCCTGTCCATTGAGTCGGTGATGCCATCCAACCATCTCCTCCTCTGTTGTCCCCTTCTCCTCCTGCCCTCACTCTTTTCCAGCATCAGGGTCTTTTCCAATGAGTCAGCTCTTCGCATGAGGTGGCCAAAGTATTGGAGTTTCAACTTCAGCATCAGTCCTTCCAATGAATATTCAGGACTGATTTCCTTTAGGATGGACTGGTTGGATCTCCTTGCAGTCCAAGGGACTCTCAAGAGTCTTCTCCAACACCACAGTTCAAAAGCATCAATTCTTCAGCACTCAGCTTTCTTTATAGTCCAACTCTCACATCCATACATGGCCACTGGAAAAACCATAGCCTTGACTAGACGGACCTTTGTTGGCAAAGTAATGTCTCTGCTTTTCAATATGCTATCTAGGTTGGTCATAACTTCTTCCAAAGAGTAAGCATCTTTTAATTTCATGGCTGAAGTCACCATCTGCAGTGATTTTGGAGCCCCCCAAAATAAAGTCTGACACTGTTTCCACTGTTTCCCCATCTATTTGCCATGAAGTGATGGGACCAGATGCCATGATCTGCATTTTCTGAACGTTGAGATTTAAGCCAACTTTTTCACTCTCCTCTTTCACTTTCATCAAGAGGCTTTTTAGTTCGTCTTCACTTTCTGCCATAAGGGTGGTGTCATCTGCTGTCTAGGTTGGTCATAACTTTCCTTCCAAGGAGCAAGCGTCTTTTAATTTCATGGCTGCAATCACCATCTGCAGTGACTTTGGATGTTTTGAAAAATCGCCAAACTGTTTTCCACAGCAACTGTATCATTTTACATTCCCATCAATAACACATAGGAGTTCCGATTACTCCACATCATTGCCAACACTTACACTCTGTTTTTTGAATAGTAGTCATCCTAGTGTCTGTGACTTGGTACCCCATTGCAGTTTAACTTGCATTTCCCTAATGATGAGTGATAGGGAACATCTTTTCGTATGCGTATTGGTCATTTGTATACCTCGCTTGAAGAAATGCCAGTTGAATTCCTTTGCCTATTTTTTTTAAAATATTCATTTTTATTTATTTATTTGGCTGTGTCAGATCTCAGTTGGGGCATGGTGAATCTTTAGCTGTAGCATGTGGGATCTAGTTCCCCAGACACTGGTGGAATGGGAGCATGGAATCTTAACCACTGGACTACCAGAGAAGTACCCCTTTGCTCATTTCAAAATCTGGATGCCTGTTTGTCGTTGACTTACAGGAATTTTTTGTTTATTCTGGACCTTAATCCCTTATCAGACAAATGATTTGCAAATATTTTGTGGATTGTCTTTTCACTCCATTATTACTGTTCTTTGATGGAAGGAAGTGTTAAATACTGAAGTCCAATTTATCCACTTTTTTTCTCTTTCGTTGCCTGTGCTTTCGATGCCATCTAAAAGAAATATTAATAACTGCCGGAAAAAAATCATGAAGCTTCACTCCTATGTTTTCTTCGAAGAGTTTTATAATTTTACCTCTCACATTTAGGCTTTTTGATCCGTTCTGAATTAATTTATGTATGTGCTGTTAAGTCTAAGGTCCAATTTTATTCTTTTGCATTTTCCCAGCACTGTTGAAGTCTTTCCCTTCCCCGTTGAATGCCTGCATTAACAGATAAGCATTTGCATTCGCTTTTGGCGAATTCCAATTTTATCTCCGTTAAAAGAATTCCATTCTTCTCATCAGTATACTTGTATTATATATTCAATCGTTATTACTGTGTCTTTAGTTTCGTCAATATAAAATTGGGGAAGGGGCGGTATTTCAGGACTGAGGAGAGCGACGACTTGTGTGGTCGCCTAGGGGACCGCGCGGCGCCCCCCGCTGGAGCTTCTGATGGTCACGGGCTGCGGGAGGGTCCTGGGTCCACTCTGAAGGCGCAGTTCTGCGAGGCCGGGAGCGGAGGCCGGGGACCGGGTAGTCAGCGCGGCTCTGGTGAGAAGCCGACGAGGGAAGCGGGTGGGAGTTCCCAGCCCGGCCTGTGGGAAGAGGTCGGGCCCCGGCACCGCCGGCGCATGCGTATCGCCGAGCCGGAGCCAGCGCGGCGCGGCCGCCATTGCTGGGAGGCTTTCGTCAGAGCCTGGCTGGCCCCGGCGGCAGGTCCAGCCCCAGGGGCCCCGTCACTGGGCGTCATTGGCTCAGGCATCCGGGCCCTCATCACCTTCTCCCGCCTCGGTCGGGACGGGCGGCGGCGGCTGCGGCGTCAGGGGGCGGAGCCGCCCGCGGCGCCCTTTGTCTGTGCAGGCGGGTGAGTGCGGCGCCCGCGGGCGGGTGGCGGGCGAGGGTGCTGGGCGGGCGGGGGTCACGGGGCGGGGAGCCCTCGACTCCGAGCCCCCCAGGCGGCGCCCTCCGGCTTCTCGGGCCCCCTGTTCCCCTTTCAAGGGAAGGCCTCCCCATTCCCAAGATTACAAACCTATTTTCCTCTAATATTTTCTGCAATTTATTTCTGTATAGGCGTGGGCGGGTATCATTTTTGGAAAGTTTTTCCCATCTCAAGAGTATTAAAAGAATCACCTTTATTTTCGTCTAATACTTTTAAAGGATTAAAAAAAATTTTTTTTTACATTTTAACCTATTGGATATTAATTTTGTGATAACCTGTAAGATAGAAAAATGCCTTTCTCCCCGGTGATCTTGCCGTCATCTCTTTCCCACTGAATTGAAATGACACTTATCTATTCTACAGACGTTTGTATACTCACATCTGTTTCTAGCCTGTTACACTGCTCTCACAGTTTCTGCTCTGATAGCACTTTGTTTTAATATAAAATAAATTTTAATATGTGGCAGAGCAGATCCTGTAATTGTGTCTTTTGATTTAATGAACTTTCTGTTTCTTTTACTTACTTTGAATTGTGGGAAATATTAAAGGTACAAAAATTACCATTTTCCAAGAGACAGAATTGATCATGACACTTAGTAGGTGCTCTTATTAAATGGAGAATATTGAAAGTCACTCTGTTTCTGAAAACTTGTATACTTCCCTGATGCCATCAGGATAATGTTTTAGTTTCTTAGCAATGACCTCAAAGCCCTTTGCTTCCAAGGGGAAGGCATATTTTAAATTCATGGCTGCAATCACCATCTGCAGTGATTTTGCTTGCTACTTAGAAGAAAAACTATAACAAACCTATACAGCATATTAAAAAGCAGAGACATTACTTTGCCAACAAAGGTCGGTGTAGTCAAAGCTGTGGTTTTCCAGTAGTCATCTATGGATGTAAGAGGTGGACTATAAAGAAAGCTGAGCGCTGAAGATTTGATGCTTTTGAACTGTGGTGTTGGAGAAGACTCTTGAGAGTCCCTTGGAATGCAAGGAAATCAAACCAGTCAATCCTAAAGGAAATCAACCCTGAATATTCATTGGAAGGACTGATGCTGAAGCTGAAACTCCAATATTTTGGCCACCTGATACAAAGAGCCAACTCATTGGAAAATATCCTGATGCTGGGAAAGATTGAAGGCAGGAGGAGAAGGAGACTATAGAGGACAGAATGGTTAGATGGCGTCCCCAATTTGATGGACTTGAGTTTGAGCAAACTCCGGGAGTTGGTGAAGGACAGGGAAACCTAGCATGCTACAGTCCAAGGGGTTGCAGAGTTGGCCATGACTGAGCGACTGAACAACAACAAAGCCCTTTATGACCTTAATATTGTGTACTGCTTTGCCTTCCATCCTTGCACTTTATGTTGTAGGCATACCAGACTTCCAGGACAGGACCCAAAACCCTCTGGGGAAAATGCGTTAATTAAATTATATCAAAATTATATCAGAAAAGCCCACGTGCCACATATTTTGAAAAATGCTTCCTGTATTTGAAAAGAGCAAAGGGCTTTAAATTAGAGACATAAAATTCTTGCAACATGTGTTAGAGAAAGTATCCTTAATATGTAAAGAGACTTTTTGAAAAAAGAAAAGTGTAGGACTTCTCTGGTGTTCCAGTGGCTGAGTCTGCTCTCCGAATGCAGGGGGCCCTAGTTCAACCCCTGATCAGGGAATTAGATCCCACATGCCACAGCTAAAGACCCCACATGTCGCAACTAAGACCCAGCACAGCCAAATAAATAATAATAATAAAGGTGAAAATCCTAACTTAAAAAAAAAAGTGGACAAAGGATATGCACAGGCAATTTACAGATGAATTACAGGAAACCAATAAACAGAAAAAAGTGCTTAACCTCATAAGTAATTATAGAATGCAAATGAAGACAAAGATACTTTTCACCCTTTAGACTGGGCAAGTATATCAGTATTGGTGCTAACAAAGTGTTGAGGCAAATGCAGAGGGGCAGGGCCCCGGTTGTACCATTGAGGAAGTATTTTGAGTGGCAGTATGACTACAGTTAGTAAAATGTAAAGTGAGTTCATTGTGTGGCTCAGAAATTCTATTCTAAGATCTGTCCTGCTGAAATACTTGCACAGGTGCACAGGGATGTGTGTACAAAGATGTTCATTACAATATTGTTTGTAATTTGAGAAAGCGATACCACTTAAATGCTAACTATGAGTGTGGTTAAACATATTGTGGTAGATCTGTACAGTGTAATATTGTGCTGTTATAAAAGTAGAATAAGGTAGTTTGTTATGAAATTAATAAAAGGAAAGCGCTAAGATCAGCATTTCCAAAGGTGTGTTTTATGGAACCCTATTCCCATCAGATGCCATAAAAAGTATTCTCAAACTAGCTGTATTTGTATACAGGGTATAATATACTTGAAATATTCCTCATTGCCTTGGGTTCATAGGAGGAGAAACCTGTCTTCCTAACATGGTTAATACAGTTTTTGTTGTTGTGAATATATGGTTTTCAGGTGATTGGGTTTGAAACCCCAAGACATTCTTGTAAATTCAACCTGGCTCTTCAGACCATGGGACCTTCTTAGAGTTTTTGCTTGATAAAATAAGGACCTGATCCTTAAAGTGCTTTTAAGTTAGTCTTGAAAGATCTTCCTATTAGTGAAAACTGGTTGTAAAATGTTAGATTCCTGGCATGTCTTGGCTTGAGTGGCTTCTTTCTCTAACAGGGCCATTCCATTGGAACCATAGTTTCCTTTCTTTCTTCCTATTATTTCTCAGAAATGGTTTTATTCTTTGTTTCTATCAGTAGGTTTTGAGAGGAGTTTTTCAGGTCAACTTTTGTGAACAGAGAACAAATATATTCTCATGATTATTAACAGATCAATACATTTCATTCTGTTATTGGTACTGGTGAAATGCCTGTTTTTTTCTTCTTTCTGAGGAGAAAGCCACTCTATTTGAAAGTCTTTCTGTGGGAAAGGACCACATGTTTTCTGTTCCGAGAGGAGAGTGGGAGAGGACTAAGGCTAAATTTGTTGTAGTTGCTGCTTCTGTATCTCTCTGCTCTTTGAGACATTCTAAAACTGCTTTTTTGATTGTTTTAATGAATTCCACCTCCTGCAGTGCTCTGTCTTTATCAATGAACAGTGTGTATGTCTCTTTTTAGACTCCATAGGTCTCTAGGAGACCAACACTGCTGGAGTTCTTCTGCTGACTCTGATGCATCTCATTACAGGTGCTCAGCCTGAAATTGTGTCTCTCAGAATCTCTGCCTGGGGGCAGATTCGAATATCATAGTGACGTATGTACATGTAGGATTGATGCCTTTAGTGAAAAAAACAACAACAACAGTGTAATAGCCAACTTCAGGAACCTCCACATCTCAACTCTACATGAACAAGGCAAAATCCTGAGAGTGGCTGCCCTGGGAAGCAGAAATCACTCTCATGGATATCCACTGGCTCCTGACCCTCTCCTGAGATCAGGCACCTTTAATACCTGCGACTGGCTGTTGCCTTTAAGGCACTGGAAAATCAGCCTTCAGGGACTGACAGGGCTGCTGAAGCTGTTAGAACTGGGATGTCTCCTGACTGTCGTGCCCGAAGAGAATAAGCCTTTGGTGACATTACAACTGAAGGACTGCGAAGAGGTGCAGCCATCCTCGTGGAGGACTGAATCCAGGTACTCAAAAAGGAGGGTGAACATTCTGAAAAATGAAAAGAGTGAAACCTCCTTTCTGTATTGGAAGTGTCATCTTTTTAATAATTTTCAATGTTTTTTATTTATTTATTTTTGGCTGTGCTGGGTCTTCTTTGCTGTGTGCAGGCTTTCTCTAGTTGCAGCGAGCAGGGGCTACTTTGTAGTTGCAGTGCGTGGGCTTCTCATTGCGGTGGCTTCTGTTGTTGTAGAGCAGAGGCTCTGTAGTGCACAGGCCTCAGTAGTTGCGGCATGTGGGCTCAGTAGTTGCAGCTCATGGGCTCTAGAGCACAGGCTCAGTAATTGTGCTGCACGGGCTTAGCTGCCCCACAGCATGTGGGATCTTCCTGGATCGGGGATTGAACCTGTGTCTCTTGCATTAACAGGGGGATTCTTTACCAATGAGCCAGCACGGAAGCCGTAGAAGGATCATCTTTTTTTATTTTTTTAATCTTTTTTTAAATTAATTGATTTTTTAATTGAAGGATAATTGCTTTACAGAATTTTGTTGTTTCCTCTCAGACATCAACATGAATCAGCCATAGATGTACATATGTCCCTTCCCTCTTGGACCTCCCTCCCATCTCCCTCCCCATCCCACCCCTCTAGGTTGATACAGAGCCAATGTTTGAGTTCCCTGAGACTTAGAGCAAATTCTCATTGCCTATCTATTTTACATATGGTAATATGTTTCCATGGTACTCTCTCCATACGTCTCTCCCTCTCCTCCCCTCTCCCCATGTCCATAAGTCTATTCTCTATGTCTGTTTCTCCACTGCTGCCTTGCAAACAAATTCATCAGTACCATCTTTCTAGATTCCATATATATGTGTTAGTATATGATATTTATCTTTCTGTTTCTGACTTACTTCACTCTGTATAATAGGTTCTAGGTTCATCCACCTCATTAGAACTGACTCAAATGCATTTCTTTTTATGACTGAGTAATATTCCATTTGTATATGCACCACATATACTTCTTTATCCATTCATCTGTCAGTGGACATCTAGGTTGCTTCCATGTTCTAGCTATTGTAAACAGTGCTGCAATGAACATTGGGGTACATGTTCATTGTACATGTACATGTCTTTTTCAATATTTGTTTCCTCATGGTATATGCCTAGGAGTGGAATAGAAGGATCATCTTAAAGAGAGTAGAGGAGATGCCTGGATTTTGAGTTTAGGGATGAGTTTATACCCTTAAAGAGTAAGAATAACTCCTCAACATAAGTTCTCTGGATCGCATCATCTCAGTGGTTCTCATCTGCCACTTGGAATCATTTGGAGACTTCAGAATTTAAAATGCTGTTGCCCAGGTTCACCTGAGATTGTTAAATCCAAATCTCAGGGAAGAGGGGCTTAGCACTGGCATCTTTTTAAAATCGCCCCCCCCCAAGTGAGTAGCTAGTGCTAAAAACCAGTGAGCACCCCTGAGCTTCCCATATGTCACCACAGAAGAGAGACAGCCATACCTTAAATTCCTCAGTGTAATAGAGGAATAGGAGTGTCAGAGTTACGTCACCCAGCCTTTAGGCTTATGTCTTACAGGGCTTCTCTCTAAACCATCTGCCATCCTGATATAAGACAAAGGGTGCAAGATTTAGGTGGAGCTTTAATATCATTCCTTGACAAGATTCTTCTCTTCTTTTCTCAGGAATGCCCTCTCAGGATGCCACACTTTCCCAAGAAGGAAACACAGAGAAGGAAATGAATGTTGGATCACAGACAGTCATGTCTCAGGTAAGTTCAGTTTTGTTTGTTTTTTTAAAAACTTTATTTTGTTTTTGTTTTTTTTTTTTTTGGCTGTGTTAGGTCTTTGTTGCTGTAGGGGCTCTTCTCCAGTTGTGGCAAGTGGGAGCTACTCTAGTTGCAGTGTGCAGGCTGCTCATTGCGATGGCTTCTCTTGTCACAGAGCATGGGCTCTAGGGAACATGGGCTCCATAGTTGCAGCTCCCAGGCTCTAGAGCACAGGCTCAATAGTTGCGGTGCACAGACTTAGTTGTTCCGAGGCATGTGGGATCTTCCCAGATCAGGAATCAAAGCCATGTCTCCAGCATTGGCAGACAGGTTCTTTACCACGGAGCCACCAGGGAAGCCCCAGGTAGGTTGTTTTCCTCTCCTCTGAAATGCCATGGTGGTTTGCAGAATGTAGGTACTTTTATTTTTCAATTCTCAGAACTAAGCTCCCCAAGTCCAGGGCCCTTGAGATTCTTGTGACAGAGGTGACATAACTGTATGTGGCATTTCCCACGCACCTTCCATACCTCTTTATAGCTCTTCTCTCCTTCAGCATTTTTATCAGCCTGTAGATTCATGTCTGTCCTGGATGTTGTAAAGGCAACACAAGAAGCCATAGACTGTCTTTTAATAGTGCATGTGTGCGTGCTCAGTTGTGTCTGACTCATTGTGACCCCATGGACTGTAGCCCACCAGGCTCCTCTGTCCATGGAATTTTCCAGGCAAGAATACTAGAGTGGGTTGCCATTTCCTACTCCAGGGGATCTTCCCAACCCAGACAGCAAACCCACATCTCTGCATTTTCTGTATTGGCAGGCGGATTCTTTAAATCACCCTTCCCTTAAATAGCTCACTAGCATTTAAACACTTGCCATTTAGTCTTCAAACAATGAATGATGCCCATGTCACTGACCACTTGGAGGTAATGGAATTATTAATATACCTGAGGACCTCTGCTGCCACAATTTAATGTGGCAAATTAATGCCACAAATTAAGCCTGCCTCAGCATCAGTCCTTCCAGTGAATGTTCAGGACTGATTTCTTTTAGGATTGACTGAGTTGATCTCCTGGTTGTCCAAGGGACTCTCAGGAAAGTCTTCTCAAGCACCACAGTTAGAAGGCATCAGTTCTTCAGCACTTAACATTCTTTATGGTCCAACTCTCACATCCATACATGACTATTGGAAAAACCATAGCTTTAACTCTGTCGACCTTAGTCAGTGAAGTGATGTCTTTACTTTTTAGTATGGTGTCTAGGTTTGTCATAGCTTTTCTTCCAAAGAACAAGCGTTGTTTAATAGCATACTCTATAATTTACCCAGTCATCATCTTTATTGTCTACTTTCCCCTGCTAAAGTTTCATAAAGGAAGAGAATTTTAGTCTCTCTTGTTCACTAGTATATCTCAAGCCCTATAGGTGACACATAGGAAGCACTGAATAAATATTTGTTGAACAAATAGGAATTTTGCATATGATAAAGGTCACATCTCAAACCAGTGGTGAAAAGATGGTTTATTTAATAATCAATGATATTTCTGTGGAGCCATGTGGAAAAAGGTAAAGTTGAATCCATACCTCATACTTTACATCAGAACAGTCTTCAAATTGATCATATATTTAAATATGAAAAACTAAGCCACAAAAGTTACACAAGAAAATAATTTGGGAATTCCTTTATAACCTTTATTCCTTTATTCCTCTATATTCCTTTGAGAATCTAGAAGCTGTAAAAGAAAAGATTGATGAGAAAGAGAGAGGGACAGGAGAGAGAGAGAGCCAGCTGAGCAAAGGGCAGAAGACAGAAAGGAAAAGATTATTTTCGGAATCATAAAGGGCCTCCAGGAGAGTTAGTGGGGTCCTAAAGGACCTTTCACAGGACTTAAAGGATAATAAGGAAAATCTTGTCGTGAACCAAAGGGGACACTTGAAGAAGGAATTTTGGTCAACATTGTCACCTTCAGTAACAAGAAAAATATCAACTATACTTAATGGACTCAATGATATATTTAAGGAGATTTTCAGGTAGAAGATTAAAAGTGCCAGCTGTCAGCTTCTGGCTGGTTAAAGTAAAATGTGAGAGGAAAAGATAAACTAGATAAAAAACCGTTACATATAAAGGAAACGGACATGAAAATATGCCCAACCTCGCTAATCATCAGGGAAATGCAAATCAAAACCACAGTGCGCTGTCTCCTCACACCTGTCAGAATGGCTGCCATCAAAAAGAACAGAAATAACAAATTTTGGCGAGGATGTAGAACCCTCATACACTGTTGGTTGCAATGTAAATTGGTGCAGCCACTATGGTGAACAGTATGGAGGTTTCTCAAAACACTAAGAATAGAACTATCACATGACCCAGCAGTTCTACTCCTGGGTATATACCCCCCAAAAAAACTAAAGCACAAATTCAGAAAGGTACATGAACCCCAGTGTTCAAAGAGGCATTATTTACAATTGTCAAGACATGGAAGCAACATCAGTGTCCATGAAGAGATGAATGGATAAGGATGTGGTGTATGTATACAATGAGATTATTCCTCAGTCATAAAAAAGAATGAAATTTTGCTATTTGCAGCGACATGGATGAACTTAGAGGGCATTATGCTAAGTGACATAAGTCAGAGAAAGACAAATACTGTATGATACCACTTTTATGTGAAATCTGAAAAATACAACAAACTAGTTAATAAAACAGGAAAGAAGCTGACTTGCAGATATAGAGAGCAAACTAGTGAGAACCAGTGGGGAGAGAGAATAGAGGAGGGGCAATACAAGAAGTAGGGGATTAAGAGGTACAAACTATTATGTATAAAATAAGCTATAAGATTCTACAACACAGGGAATATAGCCAATATTTTGTAATAACTACAAATGGAATATAACCTTTAAAATTTGTGAATCACTATATTGAACACCTGTAACTTAAATAATATTGTACATCAACAGTATTTCAATTTTTTAAAACATCAAAAATATATATATAAAGGAGCCAGAAATTATTGAGTTTTAAAATAAAACTTTCTCATTCACACCTCTCAACATGTGCTCAGCTCAGCTCCATTATAGAATTGCTGTGAATTGCTGTTTACTTGAATGGGAGTGTGTGTGGCAGTTATTTCTATGAGTTTCCTACTACTTTGAGTTTGTGAAGGATAAAGGGTGGGGCCAAATGCCTATTTCTTCAGCTCACAGAAAGAAAAATAGAGAGAAAGCTTTCAAGGAACTGTACCTGAGGAACTATGCTCCAAGAGCCTCATCTGCCTGTGGACCTGGTGTAGATTATAAGATCCCAGACTTCAAATTGATGCCATAGTGGCATCAAACGTAGGGGTCTTGAGGAAGATGAGTGAAATTTACATGAGGAAGGGATGTGAATATTTACCTTCAGAGGGTAAACAGTAGCAGGTTGTATTTCCTGAAAATGGCACAATTTCTCCCATTCCATAGGCTCCTCTTATACTGATTTAACTACTCTATCAGGAGAGGAGCGATTGTGTTCCTTCCCCTTGGATTTGGCTTGTGACTGTGGTGGAACTGAAACCATGTGACTCTTGAGGCTGGATAAAGAAAGGTGGTTCTCTTGGGAATTTTGCATTTGGCATCCAGCTACCATGCCATGAGGAAGCCCAGGCAGCCTGTGGACAGGCTTGTATGGAGAGGACCGAAGGCACCTGGCTGAGCTCCCAACTTTCAGCCAGCACCGACTTGCCAGCCACGTGAATGAGCCTCTTAAAAAGTGAATCTTACAGCCCAAAGTTGAGCCTCCCAGCTGAAACAAAATGGAACAAAGATGAGCTGCTCCTGCTGAATATTGCCCATGTTACAGATTCTGTGAATAAAATAAATGATTGTTATTGTTATGAGCCACTAAATTTGGAGGTGGTTTGTTATACAGCAGTAGATAATGACACAATTGATACCACCCCTACTGAAGTCAGCTTGACAATATGTGTCAAAATTGCAGATTCATATACTCTTTTGCCAGACATCTCATGGGGAATGGATTCTAGAGACAGACTTACATACAATAGCAAAATAATATACTTTTAAGATATTTCATTGCAGCATGATTTATAGTAACAAGAGAGTAGAAAATATCTAAAATGTCTGTTAGTAAACTGGTTACATAAATTGTGGGACAGTCACACAATACCACACAGCTATAAAAAAAAAAAAAAGGAGGAGGAAGAAATCTATGAACTGATGTGGAGGGATTTCCAGTATAAAGTGTTCAGTGAAAAAAATCAGACGCAAAAGATTACCATAATATGCTACTTTGTACAAGAAAGAAGGGGAAACAAAAATATATAAATGAATCCAATGCTTGTTTGAGGGAAAAGAGACATTGAAAGGATAAACTTGCATCTAATGAGATTGGTTACTTGTAAGACTTAGATGGAAAAGCGGTGAAAAAGAGGGAATGGAGGTGGGCAGTATGCAAGGAGGGCTTAAAATTGAAAATAAACAGAAATAAGTGAGCCCAACTGTATTTCAAATTACTGATATAACCACACTGAAAATGCGTTAACTTTTGAAACTAAATCATTACTTGTACTCTATGTCCTCAGGCTAAAAGCAAAACAATTCTCGATACTGAACTCTCATTTGTAGGCTTGTTCTGTGCAGAGGCATGTTCCCTGGTAGCTCAGCTGGTGAAGAATCTGCCAGCAATGCAGGAGACACCAGTTCAATTCTTGGGTCAGGAAGATCCCCTGGAGAAGGGATAGGCTACCACTCCAGTATTCTTGGGCTTCCCTGGTGGCTCAGACTGTGAAGAATCTGCCTGCTGTGCTGGAGACCTGGGTTCAGTCTCTGGGTTGGGAAGATCCCCTGGAAGAGGGCAAGGCAACCCACTCCAGTATTCTTGCCTCGAGAATCCCCATGAACAGAGCAGCCTGATGGGCTACAGTCCTTGGAGTTGCAAAGAGTCAGACACGACTGAGCAACTAAGCACAGCACATGTGTTAGCAATACCAAAACCACGTTCTTTACAATCTAGGATTGAGCAAATAAATAAACACATTGTCCATAATTTTGTTGTTATTGTTTAGTCACTCAGTTCAGTTCAGTTGTATCTGACTCTTTGCGACCCCATGGACTGCAGCACACCAGACTTCCCTGTCCATCACCAACTTCCAGAGCTTGCTCAAATTCATGTCCATCAAATTGGTGATGCCATCCAACCATCTCATCCTTTGTCATCCCCTTCCTCTCCTGCCTTCAGTCTTTTCCAGCATCAGGGTCTTTTCCATTGAGTCAGTTCTTCGCATCAGGTAGCCAAAGTATTGGAGTTTCAGCTTCAGCATCAGTCCTTCCAATGAATATTCAGGACTGATTTCCTTTAGGATTGACTGGTTGGATCTCCTTGCAGTCCAAGGGACTCTCAAGAGTCTTCTCCAACACCATAGTTCAAAAGCATCAGTTCTTCAGTGCTCAGCTTTCTTTATGGTCCAGCTCTCACATCCATACATGACTACTGGAAAAACCATAGCTTTGATTAGATGGGGGCTTCCCTGATCGCTTAGTTGGTAAAGAATCTGCCTGCAGTGCAGGAAACCCCAGTTCAACTCCTGCATTGAGAATATCCGCTAAAGGGAATGGCCACTCACTCCAGTATTCTTGTCTGGAGAATTCCATGGACTGTATAGTTCATGGGGTTGCAAAGAGTTGGATACGACTGAGTGACTTTCACTTTTCAGTTTGACTAGATGGGCGTTTGTCAGCAAAGTAATGTGTTTTTTCATAGCTTTTCTTCCAAGGAGCAAGCATCTTTTAATTTCATGGCTGCAGTCACCATCTGCAGTGATTTTGGAGCCCAAGAAAATAAAGTCTCTCACTGTCTCCATTATTTCCCCATCTATTTGCCATGAAGTGATGGAACTGGATGCCATGATCTTAGTTTTTTAAATGTTAAGTTTTAAGCCAGCTTTTTCACTCTCCTCTTTCACTTTCATCAAGAGGCTCTTTAGTTCCTGTTCGCTTTCTGCCATTAGGGTGGTGGTATCTGCATATCTGAGATTATTGATATTTTTCCCAGCAGTCTTGATTCCAGCTTGTGCTTCATCCAGCCTGGCATTTCATATGACCTGCTCTGCTCTGCTCTGTTTATTTATAAGTTAAATAAACAGGGTGACCATATACACCCTTGACGTACTCCTTTCCCAATTTGGAACCAGTTCATTGTTCCATGTCCAGTTCTCACTGTTGCTTCTTGACCTGCATACAGATTTCTCAGGAGGCAAGTAAGGTGGTCTGGTATTCCCATCTCTTGAAGAATTTTCCAGTTTATTGTGATCCACAGAGTCAAAGGCTTTCGCATAGTCAATGAAGCAAAAGTAGATGTTTTTCTGGCATTCTCTTGAAGGGAATTATAAGATCAGAGAGATATGGGTCAGAGAAGGGAATTACAGATATGAGAAGAGAGGATAGAATGAACCCTGCTATGTTGGATTAGATTTAGAGATATCAGTATGGACCCCTGGTGTTTTTTTTTTTTTTAACCAGTCACTCTCTTGACCTATGGGTTTTATTAAATATCAGTAAATATAGGGTTAGATATGGAGTTGTGTGTGTATACGTACATCACTGTATATATTCCCCTCTTTCCTAGATATGACCCCTGAGAGGGCCTAGAAGAAATGGTACTCCAGTAGCACTGGATGCAGCTAGTGCCCAGATCTTGGGGTCTAAGTGCCGTTTTTCATTAAAGGGAACCAGGCATAGCACTTAAGGATTTGACCAACAGAGCAGAACATGACAGACTGCCTCCCTGTATCAGCTGGGGAAGTAGAGCAGCTCAGTATTTTACCACTAGAAGGAATCAGGGCTCCTTTGTCTACTGCACCACCTTTGACTCTTCCCTTAAGGGCCCCTGTGAACGAAAAACAAAAAAGTTTCTGGCTGAGCAGGGATATACTTGATGTTTCAGGAATCACTGACATTCCAGGACGTGGCTGTGGACTTCACCAGAGAAGAGTGGGACCAGCTGTACCCTGCTCAGAAGAACCTCTACCGAGATGTGATGCTGGAAAACTATAGGAATCTGGTTGCACTGGGTAAGGAGGGCATCTCTGTAAGTTGTGTCTGATTCTTTGGGACCCCATGGACTTCGGCACACCAGGGTCCTCTGTCCTCTACTATCTCCCAGAGTTTTCTCAAATTCATGTCCATTGAGTCGTTGATGCTGTCTAACCATCTCATCCTCTGTTGCCCCCTTCTCCCTTTCTTTTCAGTCTTTCCCAACATCAGGGTCTTTTCCAGTGAATCAGCTCTTCTCATCAAGTGCCTATAGTATTGGAGCTTCAGCTTCAGCAGTAGCAGTCCTTCCAGGGAATATTCTGGGTTGATTTCCTTTAGGATTGACTGGTTTGATCTCCTTGCAGTCCAAGAGATTCTAAAGAGTCTTCTTCAGCACCACAGTTAGAAAGCATGAGGCCAGGATAGAAGAAAGCCAATCAGTTGGAGACAAGAGACCTCTGTTTCCTGCTTTCTCCTCTGGTGAAATGTGTTGACTTTGAGATGGGTAGCTTTATTTTGCTGCCTCAGAAGCCTCCCTTTTCCAAATCCAAAGACCCTAAAGATAAAAAAGTTTGGAAATGAGTTCTGAGATTTTTGTTCCCTGTGTAAAATTCTAAGATACACATTTTCCTCTTGAACAGGGCATCAACTGTATAAGCCAGAGGTGATCACTCAGTTGGAGCAGGAGGAACAGTGGATGATGGGAAGAGTCAGCCCACCAGACACTCATCCAGGTGAGAAGAGAACATTTGAGTATTTGTGACTCAGTGAAAGAAAATAGTCACTTTTGAAATACTTAATGGAGTGTGCTCTGAACATCTCCCTCTGGGATTTAAAGGATATCAAGGCATTTTTGATGGGTTTGGTCCTGGGTTGGGACGATCCCCTGGAGAAGGAAATGGAAACCCACTCCAGTATTCTTGCCTGGGAAATTTCATGGACTGGGGAGCCTGGCGGGCTACAGTCCATGGGGTCCAAAAGAGTTGGACATGACTTAGCAACTAAACAGCAGCTGCAGCAGAGGCCTTTTAAAAATTTCAGTTCATATTTGACATTTTTCCAAAGTAGAAATGACTATTTTTTTCTGATTAAACAGACAAAATATATATATATACTTACTATTTAAAAAATTTGCACAACACAAAAATTATTTTGAAAGTTTTAGTTTGTTCATAAATACCTTGATATTACAAATCTCCACAAAGCACTTTCTTACTATTTTTTTGTTTATAATCCTTTCAGGATTCTTTAAATCTTTTTCTTTTCCATACCAAAAACCCTCTACCATTTTAACCTATTTTTCATTATTTTTTTTCTTTTTATTATCAAACATGTTAAAGTTGTCTAAAATCCGTAGCCTTCGTTCTCAGTCTCTTGTTCACCTTTGTGATAGGATCCCTGTCATACCTACGTTGCTAAAATTTTTTTCTTGGAGATTACCACTAACTTCCTTCCAGTCAAGTCCAGTGGCTAAAACAAACCACCATTATCATGTTGTATGATCATGTTGCATTTGACTGTGTTGACTCGACTCTTGAAAATCGTCTCACACCTTGGCTTTCACACCATTCTTGCCTCTTGTAGCCTCTCTCTTGTCTCCCAGCCTGTTCTTTTTAAAAATTTATTTATTTTTAATAAATTAGCAAGGGTAAAGCAAGGGTAATTGCTTTAATAAAGCAAGGGTAATTTAATAAAGCAAGGGTAATTGCTTTACAACACTGTGTTTGTTTCTGCCATACATCACCATGAATCTGTCATAGCTATCCTACCTGCTCTTTTAAATACCTTCTCTCACTCTTTATTCTTCTGAAGGCACATATTTCTTATGGACTTGGTGTTCATTCTTCAGTACTGTGCTTTTAAGTAGCTTTTCTATGTCATTTTTCCATTTCTACATTTCTAGCCTCAGTAGTTCATGTACATTCTCTTCCCAGAGTTTAGATTGTATTTTTGTTTATGAATGTCATACTGTCATTTTAATCAAGTATTTCAAACCTTGGACCTATTGACTCTCTACTCCTTTAAAACATCCTACTAAGTGAGACTTCTTGACCAAAAAAAAACCCAAAACTCCTAAATCTTAGCTCCTTTTTGTGGGCATACTGCCTGGTTATATTAGGAAACAGTGGACTGATGGGTGTGTGCCAGATACCAAGTCATTAAGCCAGGTTAATGTACCCCATCTTGATTCTTTGCTCAGACACCTTGTTTCATCATTTGGGCTTGGTTTTCTGTCATTCAAACTTCAGCTTTCTGAAGCTGACTCTGATTCGGTTGTCTTTCCTATAGTGCTCTTGGTTATCTTAGGTAGGAAAACTTATTCCTTTTTCAGCCTCATTGGACCTAAATTTTTAGCCTGACAGGTGCTGCACCCCAGTGCTCTAAACCCTGTTTAGAGGCTGATAATTAAAACGGTTTGTCAAGAACCCCTAAGCACCTTTCCTGACAATGATGAGTAACATTATTTTCACAAAGCTTCCTATCCTGGAACCTGGAAAATAGGAAACTAAAGAAGGAAAATGAAAAACTCCCTTTTCAGGCAAATTGCCAATGTAGGTGCCCACACAGAAACCTGAGCTGTTCTTTCCCACAGGTACATATGCTGCCATGTGAAGGAGCCATACTGTCTCCCATTATGTCCCTGCCCAGAGACTCCCAACTCGAGAAAATAATTACTACACTCAAGAAAATTTCCAGGTAATTCCCTGGCAGTTCAGTGGTTAGGACTTGGTGCTTTCACTGACAGGGCCCAGGTTCAGTCCCTGGTTTGGAATTTAAGATCCTGCAAGCTGTGCAACATGGCCAGAGTGGAAAAGAAATTTCTAGACTTCATTATCAGCTGTACCTGGGTGGTCAAGGCTTTTGGTCCTTGACCAAATGAGGTTGTATAAGTGGTTTCTTTGTATCCTCCTTGTCAGGGCAGGCAGCCTAGCAGTGTCCTCCAAGGAGACTGCTTGCATTTTTGCATTTTCTCCTGAGACACAATCAATTGTTTCTCTTACAAGGATGTGGTAGAATGTTTCTGTTGATGGAGGAACTGAGATAGAATGATCTGGCTTGTGCAACCTCATTCTGATGTGCCCTCTGGGGTATTGCTTGTCTCATTGTCTTCGACATTAGCTGATGTCTATTTAATATCTAGAAATTCTCTTCCTAGCTAAGGTGAGACATGGAAAATGTCTGATGGATCTAGCAATGAAAAGGTTAGGAATGATATTAATGAGAGAAGTGACAGGGGAGTAATTAGCAAAACAATCAGTTTATACACTGCTGAGTAAACAGGAGGTTTAAAAAAAAAAAAAGTAGAGCTTGTAGTTGGACTTCCCTAACAGTCCAGTGGTTAAGATTCCACGCTTCTAGTCCAGGGGGTGTGGGTTTGATCCCTGGTCAGGGAACTAAGGTCCCACATGCTGCTGGTACAGCCAAAAACTAAAAAACAGTATAGCTAGTACATATATGGTACTTCTTACAAGAAGCTCAAATGAGAAGGTGAAGCAAACAAAGAGGGTGACTGCTAGACTAGAAAGAAGTGAAAGTGGCTCAGTTGTATCCAACTCTTTGCGACCCCATGGACTATACAGTCCATGAAATTTGCCAAGCCTGAATACTGGAGTGGGTAGCCATTCCCTTCTCTAGGGGATCTTCCCAACCCAGGGATTGAACCCAGGTCTCCCACATTGCAGGAAGATTATTTACCAGATGAACCAGGTAGCTAGACTAGAAGGTAGTGTCAAAACAGGATCATTCTAAGAAGGAATGATTCCAGCCTGTTTAAAGTGCTGAATGGAAGGGATCAGGGAGAGTGTAAGTAGAAAATAGAAAAGATGGGGCAAGGTTCTAAAAAAATGGGAGTGGGATTAGAGACAAGGAAATTAGGGTAACCTCCACTTGCTACATGAGCTACAGTTCGTGGGGTTGAAAGGAGTTGAACACAACTCAGCAACTAATACATTACTTAGCACAGCTAGAAAAAGCCCACATGCAGCAATGAAGACCCAGCACAGCTGAAAATTTAGTAATAGTTTTATCATTTTAAACAAAAGTTTAAAATAGGAAGAAATACTTTTGAAATAAGCAGATAGTGGGCACTACAATAGAATAATCCACAGGTGAGATTGAGAAGGTCCTGGACTTGGCCCTGTGTTCCCTAAGCACAGTCTTTTCTGTCTCTCACCTCTGAGCACAGACTTTCTTATGATATTTCTTATTCTCCTTTCCGTTTTCTCCCAATTATGTATATTCCTGATGGATCTTTTCTTTTTGTGATTACCACTCATATTTTAAAATCTCTCCCTGCTCACTGCTTCTTGTCATCCTCTTATAGTCTTTCCCTTTGTTACATGGCTTTATTTCAAAACTTTCAATGCCACATTTTCATTGTCTGCACTACAGTCAGTTTCATTTGGTTATATACTATGCCACAGTTTCTTTTTCATACAGAGAATACTGAAGTGTTTATATGTTCTGAATTTCTTTTAGATGGGGAGAATAGACCAGAAATTAAAAAATCAAACCATAATATTTCTGATGAAAATCAAACCCATGACATGATAATGGAGAGACTAACAGGAGACAGTTTCTGGTACTCCATCTTAGGTGGACTCTGGGAGTTTGATTACCAGTTAGAATTCAACCAAGAAAACCAGCAGAGATACTTAGGACAAGTATCTTTCACCCACAAAAAGATCACACAGGAGAGAGGCCTTGAATGTAGTAGATTTGGGGAAAACTATAATCTAAACTCAAACCTTCTTATGCAACAGAGAATTCCTTCAATGAAAATACCCCTTAATTCTGACATACAAGGAAATAGCATCAAACATAATTCAGACCTGATTTACTATCAGGGAAACTACATAAGAGAAAATCCTTATGAATATAACGAGTGTGGAAAAATCTTCAATCAACATCTTCTTCTTACTGGTCATATTCATACTGAAGGGAAACACAGTGAATGCAGGAAGGCCTTCAGCCAGAACTCATCTCTTGCTCAACCTCAGATGGTCCTCACAGGAGAGAAACCCTATAAGTGTGATGAATGTGGGAAAAGATTCAGCCAGAGAATACACCTTATTCAACATCAGAGAATTCACACGGGAGAAAAACCTTTTATATGCAATGAATGTGGGAAAGCCTTCCGTCAACATTCATCCTTTACTCAGCATCTGAGAATTCATACTGGAGAGAAGCCCTATAAATGTAATCAGTGTGGTAAAGCCTTTAGCCGGATCACATCCCTTACTGAACATCATAGACTTCACACTGGAGAAAAACCTTATGAATGTAGTTTTTGTGGGAAAGCCTTCAGCCAGAGGACACATCTTAATCAGCATGAGAGAACTCACACAGGAGAGAAACCTTATAAATGTAATGAATGTGAAAAAGCCTTCAGCCAGAGTGCACACCTTAATCAACATAGGAAAATCCACACTCGGGAGAAATTGTGTGAATATAATAAATGTGAGAAAACCTTAAGCCACAGTCCTTCCCTTACTCCACAGCACATAACTCAGAATTTTTAGCTTTGTCCTGATGGGGGTGGTGGGGGTGGTAAGGGAATCATATGAATATATAAATATAGGAAAATTGGGGTTAGACCTTTTCATCCTGTTCAATATCAGATTATTCATAGTGGGGAGAAAGCTTATAAATAAACTTTTAATGCATAGAAGGCAAATAAATTTAGACCTTAAATTTAGCATATTATATTCCCAAGAGAAGTTATACATAATGAAAATATTTTATAAACAAGATTATATTAGGAGACATGTTCCAAACTTTTTTTAATGACCAGATATCCTGTAGGCAATGACCTATCATTATTCCCTTGTGATTTTTATAGCATACAATTTTTAAATTATATAAACATTAATTAATTGAGGCTATTGTGTAGTATAACCAGTCACATAAATTTGAAATAAATAGAAAAAAGCAATATTTCTCAAAGTCATTTGTGTGTATCCTTTACCAATTTTATCATACTTAATGTTTACTTAATATTTTTAATAGGACTCAGGGTTTTTAGCCTTGTCCTAGGAAATATTATTTATGGAGATTGTGAGTTTTATATGCTAAATTATATTCTAATTTCCATCAAAATAAATATATAATTTTGAAGTTGAAAATATTCATTGGTGTACCATCTAAGTCTTCTGTACCATCATTTGAGAAGCCATGTGGTAGGATATGGCAATAATAATATTGTTTTTTAGGAATCCTCCCATTATTTTCATCAAACAGGTCCTGGGATCTCTAAGATGAGTCTTAGAGGAGACTGAGGGTCATATTGGTGAACTTTGAAAAGTGATTCAGAGAAATCTACTTTTCTATCCTGTAGTTTTAAATTTCCCTATGGCAAATGTATATTTTTGAATCAAAATTGTTATTTCTGTTACATTTGCAGGTTTTAATAGAGAGGAGGTTTTATTTTATACTGACAGGGACTTTATAAGAATCCCTTCACCTGTCTGTATCACTGTGGAAGTCAGAAGTAGGGGCTGGACCAGAGGGTAAGTGGTGGTGCCACGCTGAGGCAAAGAACCAGGAAAGAGCCTTATTGGTTTATATAAACAACTAAGGAAGCATAGGGCCTTCCAGGTGGGCTCAGTGGAAAAGAATCCACGTGCCAGTGCAGGAGCTGTGGGTTCGATCCCTGGGTTGGGAAGATCCCCTGGAGAAGGGAACCCACTCCAGTATTCTTGCCTGGAGAATTCCATGGAGAGAGGAGCCTGGTGGGCTACAGTTCATAGGGTTGCAAAGAGTCAGAGATGATTGAGCACACATGCAAGTAAGTGTTACTAGTTTGTTTAATAATTCACTTTATTTATTGAAGTATATTTATGTACCACCGTTTTCCAAAAGGAATTTAAGGTGGTTAAATTTTATGATCACTGCCTTGTTTGACAGAAATCGCAGTTTGATGTTACAAAGCATTGTAAATATAAACCGTCATAAACCATGAATAGCTACATCTAGGGAGCTGCTTGTTTCTGGGCTTTTTGTTTTTCTCTTGGTCTTCTCAATCTTGACTGAAGAAGCCATGAGACCAAGTTGGAATCCAGTCCCCTTGCCTTTTTTTTTTTTTTTTCCTTCCCCAGTCCCCTTGCTTTCTCACCTTTCTTCTGACATATCTCCTAGCTAAAGACTTCCCCATTTCTTTATCCCTGTGAGAGACTAGATATCATAGGCCTTAAGTCAAAGCTGGAATGATGTAAATTTAAAAAAAAAAAAAATTAAAACACTAAAAACCAAGAAAATAATGAAATCATTTCATTGTGGAAGTTAAACTTTTCAGGTACATTTTTGTCCCACACATCAGTGGATGAAATAGTTAATAAAACCCTGAGATACTGGAGTGAGGGAGGATTTCCAGTAATATCATGTTTAAATACCTGTGTAATGGAGATCAATTTTTAAGACAGATAAGTTCTGAAAGTGTCTCTTCACCAAAGGGACTAACATGTAAGATTTATTTGCCCTAAAGAGGCAGAATATAGAGCTCTCAGGTTTTGGGAAGAGACGGTGAGGCAAGATGAAGTCTCAGACAGCAGAGGTATAGGTTAAAAGAAGTAATGATTAATTACAGTTGGTGAAGCCTTTGATCAAAGTATGCAACCAAGAAAAAAAAAACCTGAATAATCCACAAAGAGTGCTAAAGGCTTGAACAGAAGGCAGTGTATCTCACACAGGGAAAGGAGAGCAGTACAGGATTTTCAGAAGAAGATAAGCAGAATTTGGACAATTTCAGAAGTCTGAACTGAAGGAGACCAGTCGGCCATGGATTTTCACCAATTCTTCATAAAATTAGAATCTATTATCTATCCTTAGGGTCATAAATGATTGTGCTTATGTTAACCGTACAGTAAACTATGTCATTCTGGTGTGAATTCATTCTCGTCCTTTGTTATCTTCAACATGTTCTAATTTAAGTGAATCCTAAATGTATTTATTACATCAAAATTCTAGGGAGTTATAGGAGTGGTTTACTCACTCAGAAACCTAACGTTATGACTTATTTCTGTCTAGGAGGGCAAGATATTACCCTTTTACATATGTTAATTCATTTGGTTCCTCCAACCAGGTGATGTTGCCTTTCTTATATGAAAAGAGATACTGAAGCTTAGACATGATAATAAGTGATAATTTCTCAGTTTCTCAGACTGGAATGTCACTAGAACATGGATCATCTTACTCCTAATCCAGTGGATAAAAACAGTGCCTGGAACAGTGTTTTATAGCACTCTGAAAACATTTGATAAATGTATTAAATTTAATAAAATGAATTGCTGCTCAATACCAAAATTTGTATGACTCTCTTTCTCAGAATCTCAGAGTAAAAAAGATTATTGTGTTGATAGATTCTCTTATGTCCAAAGGGCTTAAGGGCTGGGAGAAAAATACTCATTTGGATTTTGATTAATTTTCAATTTATTAATTTAAGAAATCAAACAACATTCCTTAAGTAGCCAACATTCCTCTAATTATTCATAGATGTGCAAATAATAAATACTTAAGAATTTCTAAAATGAGATATCCTTTCTCTTGTAAACACTGATCAGATTTAAATATATCTAAACATTTCATTAAAGTTGCAGACCTAAAATTTCAAATGTTATTAAGTGTCTTAAACACATTAAGAAACAGCTAAGAAGTACCCAGAATATAAAAAATAATTATACCAAAACTGGTTATAAAAATGTCAGACTTTCCTGATAGTTCAGTGGTTAAGACTCTGAGCTCCCAATGCAGGGGACCCGGGTTCCATCCCTGGTCAGGGAACTAGATCCCATATGCCACAACTAAAGAGTTCACATGCCACAGCTAAGACCCAGCAATGAATGCTAAATAATATTTTTTTAATCATAAAAAATTTTTAAAGGAAACAACCTTAGTAGTATCCGATGAATGGAAAAGTCATATATATATACACAAAATACTATATATATATATATATATATATATATTTACATTATAGATGTATGTGTGTATATGTAAATACAAATTCCATCACTTTCTATATACAAAATGAGGCTTCCCTGGTGGTTCAGTGATAAAGAATCTGCCTGCCAACACAGGAGAGGCAGGTTTGATCCCTGATCTGGGAAGATCCCCTGGAGAAGGAAATGGCAAACCACTCCAGTATTCTTGCCTGGGAAATCCCACGGACAGTGGAGCCTGGTAGTCTACAGTCCATGGGGTCGCAAAGAGCTGGACACAACTTAGCAACTAAACAACATCAACAACATATACAAAATACCATAGACTGCTAAGTGTCTGACTCCTTGTGGCCCCATGGACTGTAGCCTACCAGGCTCCTCTGTCCATGGGATTCTTCAGGCAAGACTACTGGAGTGGGTTGCCATGCCCTTCTCCCAGGGATCTTCCTGACCCAGGGATCAAACTGTGTCTCTTCAGTCACCTGCATTGGCAGGTGGGTTATTTACCACTGAGCGACTTCACTTTCACTTTTCACTTTCCTGCATTGGAGAAGGAAATGGCAACCCACTCCAGTGTTCTTGCCTGGAGAATCCCAGGGACCGGGGAGCCTGCTGGGCTGCTGTCTGTGGGGTCGCACAGAGTCGGACATGACTGAAGCGACTTAGCAGCAGCAGCAGCAGTGCCACCTGGGACCATAGACTGAGTGATTTACAAAAGCAGAAATTAATTGCATACAGTTCTGGAGTCTGGGAAATCCAAGATCAAGGTGCCAAAGATCTGTGTTAGTAGGGACCCATTCCCTGGTGCCCTCACAGTGGAAGGAAGTTTTCTTGGAGTCCTTTCATAAAAGAGATTGAATCCCATTCATGAGGGCAAAACCTAATCACTTCCTCAAAGCCCCTCTCCTAATATCTTCACCATGGGGGTCAGGATCCAAAATAAGAATCCTGGAAGGATACAAACATAATAGTGACCATGAAGAGAAATAGATGAGAAAAATGGGCTGGGGGAGAGCAGAGGGAAGAGAGAGGAAGATTGAATATGAGAATGAATGCTGGGTTGGGGGCTGATGGCTGAGAAGTTTATCAAATATGGGTACCTTTTAGTCTTTTCGAAAAAGCATTTAATTTGTGTCTTACCCCACGAATGATTGCATGTTGTTTTCCAAGTGCCAACTTCTTTATAGGTTAATTTTCTGTTGGTGCAAGCAGCAGAATTGACTCTTCAGAACACCTCCACCAGGATCCATTATCCCCAGTCACCTCCCATTCTCCCATCAGAGCACTCAAGATTCATATTCCTGGAAGGTAATCTGATTGGTCCAGCTTGGGCCTTGTGCTAAATGAAGACAGAGCATATTGATTGGCAGACCCACTGAGGGTGATGTAAGGTAAGCAGAGAAAAAGAGAGTGAGCCGGGCATTCAGGCAGAGAAAGACCTATTATAGGAAGAAAGAAAGAAAGTGACTGGGGCTTTAGAGAGAAACCAGTACCCTCCCTTTACAGCCAACCCTTCTTATACCCTATCAATGGGAAATTGTGCCCCACAGGGAGGGGGCCTCAGTTTATATTTAGCCCACAGCTGGGGTCTTGTGGTCATGTAGTGAAGGGATCTCATGGTCGATCGGATGGTCATGTAGTCGAAAGGGTCTCATGGTCAGGGGGTCACGTAACCTTGAGAAACTGGCACCAGCAGGGAAAAACAGGGTATCACCTTAAGGGAAAAACAGGATGCCCACCAGGGCAATGTGGCCACTGTGACTTCATCCCTTGTTTGTCAGGTCACCACGATGGGCCATAATTTAACTATACGCTATGAGCCCCTTGTGAACCCTAACATTCCAGCCTTTTTGATATAGGATATGGGCCAAAGTCCCTTCAAGAAAATTAGAGATACCAAGGGAACATTTCATGCAAAGATGGGCTCGATAAAGGACAGAAATGGTATGGACCTAACAGAAGCAGAAGATATTAAGAAGAGGTGGCAAGAATACACAGAAGAACTGTACAAAAAAGATCTTCACGACCCAGATAATAACGGTGTGATCACTCACCTAGAGCCAGACATCCTGGAATGTGAAGTCAGGCGGGCCTTAGAAAGCATCACTACAAACAAAGCTAGTGGAGGTGATGGAATTCCAGTTGAGCTATTTCAAATCCTGAAAGATGATGCTGTGAAAGTGCTGCACTCAATATGCCAGGAAATTTGGAAACTCAGCAGTGGCCACAGGACAGGAAAAGGTCAGTTTTCATTCTAATCCCAAAGAAAGGCAATGCCAAAGAATGCTCAAACTACAGCACAATTGCACTCATCTCACACGCTAGTAAAGTAATGCTCAAAATTCTCCAAGCCAGGCCTCAGCAATACGTGAACCGTGAACTTCCAGATGTTCAAGCTGGATTTAGAAAAGGCAGAGGAACCAGAGATCAAATTGCCAACATCTGCTGGATCATGGATAAAGCAAGAGAGTTCCAGAAAACATCTATTTCTGCTTTATTGACTATGCCGAATCCTTTGACTGTGTGGATCACAAAAAACTGTGGAAAATTCTGAAAGAGATGGGAATACCAGACCACTTGACCTGCCACTTGAGAAACCTATCTGCAGGTCAGGAAGCAACAGTTAGAACTGGACATGGAACAACAGACTAGTTCCAAATAGGAAAAGGAGTATGTCAAGGCTGTATATTGTCACCCTGCTTATTTAACTTATATGCAGAGTACATCATGAGAAACGCTGGGCTGGAAGGAGCACAAGCTGGAATCAAGATTGTTGGGAGAAATATCAATAACTTCAGATATGCAGATGACACCACCCTTATGGCAGAAAGTGAAGAGGAACTAAAAAGCCTTTTGATGAAAGTGAAAATAGAGAATGAAAAAGTTGGCTTAAAGCCCAACATTCAGAAAACGAAGATCATGGCATCTGGTCCCATCACTTCATGGCAAATAGATGGGGAAACAGTGGCAGACTTTAAATAGCAGGCTTTATCTAGAAAAAAACATAGGCCTCCTTTATCTGCTGTGAGAAGGTCTAACCCTCTTCTGTTTTGAAGGACCACAGCTGCCAGGGAATCTAGTTGGCCCTGGAGACTGATGAGGCCAGCGGCTACTTCTTTTAGGCTTTCAGTGAGATCCTTAGAGAGACTGATAGTAGTTTAAAGAGGTCATGAGCCCTGCAGTTCCTGTTCCAATCCCTGCTGCTATTCCTATGCTTATCAATAAGGGAATGAATTGAATTGCTTCTTTGGGTCTGTTGTGGATTAGTGGGATAGGAGGGTTTGATTGTTAGGAGCAATAGTGATATACCAAGTAAGATCAGGGTTACTTAAAGGGGCTGAGGAGATATGGGAGAAGTGAGGTATCAAGTCTTCTAATGTCTCATTGCAAGTGTGAATTGGAGGCTTAGAAGAATTAGGGATGAGGGTGGTGGGGTTAACAGTAGGGCAGTGTTCAAAAGAGAACTCGGGAGATTCTAGGAGGTTGATATGAATTAGTTGGATACAAGAAGGTGATAGAAGAGCCATGGCCTTGTGTGAGAGTAAGTCCTTAAGGTCATGTGGTGAGCAAATGACCGTGGGTGTCCCAAAAGTAAGTTTTTTGCTTCTTGAGTGAGAAGTGTAGCTGCAGCCGGAACACGCAGGCAGGCTGGCCATCCCTGTATGGTGGTATCCAGTTGTTTTGACAGAGAAGCAATGGGGACAAAGGAAGGGCCCTGCATCTGTCCTAAGACTCCTAGGACAATTTTATGTCTCTCAGTGTGTAGAGTATAAAAGGGCGAGAAAGATCAGGCAGTGTTAAAGCTGGGGCCAAGAAAATAGCTTGTTTTAGAGCATTAAGGCCCGAACAGACATTTGACTTAAAAGCATTTGGCTCAAGAGGCTCCGAAAGATTGTGCCACCCCTCCCCACCCCCACCTTCCCCGGTAGCTGGGTATAGAGGTTGTGCTAGGAGGGCAAAATTGGGGATCCAGAGGCGTAGATACCCAGCCAAGCCCAAAAAGGACAGAATTTTTGTTTTTGATGTAGGAAGTGGTAGGGCAGATATAAGGGACTTTCTATCAGTAGTTATATGTCTGTTGATGTCAGGAGAACTCTTATAAGATAGGTGACCTCAGGAAGGGAAAGTCTAATCGGCTAGGATGTTGAGGCGTTGTATTGTATGTCGTTGAGAGTGTATGAGTGAGGGGCTACAAAGGAGAAGAAGATCATCTACGTATTGGAGGATAGGGCTTGGGGTCTGGGGCCCTGGGCACCTTCAGTCTTCAGTGGCGAGTCCGAGGAGTCTGGGCAGAGATGGGTCCGAGGGCTCCTGCTCAGGACTGCGAGGAAATGTCCAGATCCCTAAAGGAAGGTTAGGGCAGTCTACCTTCCAATGTCCCTTTATGCCACAATTACTACATGGACCCGGAGGGGGCTTGGGCTTTAGGCATGAGCCAGCCCAGTGCCCTTCTTTACCGCACTTGTAAGAGGGCCTAGATGATTTATTTTCTCTGTCAGAGGATTGAGGTTTGGAGCCATGTAGGGCAGTGGCTAAGAAATGATATTTAGCCTGATCTCTCTGGGCCTTTTCTGGTTTTGCCTGTTCTTCCTGGTTATTGAAAATTTTTAAAGCCAAATTTAAAAGATCTTGTTGAGAGGTTTGAGGGCCTTCCTCTGCCTTTTTTAGCTTCTTTGGAATGTCTGAAGACTATTGGAAAATAAAATGGATATTAAGGACAATAGTACCTTATATTGAAGTTGGATCTAATTTTGTATATTTTTGTAGGGCTTCTGTTAATCTAGCTAGAAATTGTGCTGGATTTTCATCTGGCCTTTGAGTTATTTCTCTGAGTTTATCAAAGTTAACAGCTTTATGTCCTGTTTCTTGGAGGCCTGCAATAAGGCAAGTCACCATGTGATTACAAGCTGTTCGCTCAGGACACCCTGCCTGGTAGTCACAGTTAGGGTTGTCCCTGGAATTGGCAGCTGAGCCTACAAGCTTAGTATCATCAGTTTGATGTATTTCATTGGCATGAGCCTCAGTGGTTTGACAGACTTGTTCTTTTTCTTCTGGGAGGCGGGTTCAGTTCAGTTCAGTCGCTCAGTCGTGTCAGACTCTTTTCGACCCCATGAATTGCAGCACGCCAGGCCTCCTTGTCCATCACCAACTTCCGGAGTTCACTCAAACTCATGTCCATCGAGTCAGTGATGCCATCCAGCCATCTCATCCTCTGTCATCCCCTTATCCTCCTGCCCCCAATCCCTCCTGCCCCCAATCCCTCCCAGCATCAGAGTCTTTTCCAATGAGTCAACTCTTTGCATCAGGTGGCCAAAGTATTGGAGTTTCAGCTTTAGCATCAGTCCTTCCAAAGAACACCCAGGACTGATCTCCTTTAGAATGGACTAGTTGGATCTCCTTGCAGTCCAAGGGAGGAGGGTAGAGGAGAGTATAATGTAAATATCATGCCAGGTCAAGTCATAAGACTGGGTGAAGTAGATGGACATGAGTTTGGGTGAACTCCGGGATTTGGTGATAGACAGGGAGGCCTGGCATGCTGCAGTTCATGGGGTCGAAAAGAGTCAGATACAACTGAGCGACTGAACTGAAATAAGTGTCAGGGTCAGAGGAAAAAGAGCCAAGACGTTTTTCGATTTGAGATAAATCGGAAAGTAAGAATGGGATGTGCACCCGAACAATGCCTTCTGTACCACCCAGCTCTCATAAGGGAAGGAAGGGAGCGGGAAGGGATTCAGGGTCCTGTCTCTTTAAGGCCGTTCACAGCTGGGTAAAAGGAGGGGATTTAGGGAGGTTGGGATAGGGACTTGAGACTCCGGTAGTAGGAGGTGGAGCCAAAGCCCGAAACAGGCCTTGAGGGAGGGTCGGAAGCAGCGGTGGCCTACGCCTGAGAGGAGAGAGGAGCCAGGGGGATGTAAGGTGGAGGTTGTCGGACCAGCTCTGCTACGACAGGATTAGAGGTGACTGGAGGTGCACTGTGGTCAGAACGGTCAAAAGAAGAGGAAAAATCCAAACAGGGATCAGGGGATATAGTATTGGGGGGATGTGGCCCAGAATGGGCTAAAAGTATTTGAGAAGTAGAAGAGGAAGTACAGAGAGAGGGCCAAGAGGGGAGAACAAAGAAAGCCTGAACAGAAGGGATCTCTGACCACTTGCCATTGCCGCCGCAGAAGTTATCGAGGTCCCTTAAAGTAGTGTAATCGAGAGTTCTGTTTTCTGGCCACTGGGCCCTATTATCCAGTCGCCATACAGTGTGACAGTAATAAGTGAGTTGCTTTGGCCCTCTTTCTCCTTGAAAACCCTGAGTTTTTTAGGTTTTGGAGAAGGCAGGCTAATGGCTCAGAGGGTAAAGTGTCTGCCTGCAATGCAGGAGACCTGGGTTCGATCCCTGAGTCAGGAAGATCCTCTGGAGAAGGAAATGGCACCCCACTCCAGTACTCTTGCCTGGAAAATCCCATGGACAGACAAGCCTGGTAGACTACAGTCCATGGGGTCACAATGAGTCAGACACGGCTGAGCGACTTCACTTTCACTTTTTTGGGACTGAGAATTTCCCATTATAGTCGAATAGGGGAGGTAGGGCAAACAAGGGCGAGTGAAAAAAGGGAGGAGAAAGGTCCAAAAGAAAAGGTGTCCCCGTTCTCACGGCCTTCTCGGTCAGCGATAGGGTCTCCCATGAAATGGGCATCCCCTATTTCAAAGTAAGACCAGGGCCCAAGGGCCGTGGGATCCTCCACCTAGCACTGCTGCTGCTAAGTCGCTTCAGTCGTGTCCAACTCTGTGTGACCCCATAGATGGCAGCCTACCAGGCTCCTCCGTCCATGGGGTTTTCCAGGCAAGAATACTGGAATGGGTTGCCATTTCCTTCTCCAATGCATGAAAGTGAAAAGTGAATGTGAAGTCACTCAGTCGTGTCCGACGCTCAGCGAACCCATGGACTGCAGCCTACCAGGCTCCTCCGTCCATGGGGTTTTCCAGGCAAGAGTACTGGAGTGGGGTGCCATTGTCTTCTCTGCCGCCTAGCACTAGGGCTTCAAAAACCAGACAAGAGACAGAGAATCTGAGAGAGCAGGAATTCACGCACCCCTGCAGGCAATGAAATGAGAGCCGGTGTGTGGATGTCAGTCCAGCAAGGTAAGTGGAGAGTCCCATCTTGGGGACTCGTCCCAGTTTCTCTGGGAGGTCCAAGGGAGGGAACCACCGAAGGTGGGCTCAGGAGAGGAGTCAACCTAGCCGTGGTGGGTCTTCCCTCCCAGGTTTTGGCACCAGAAATGTAAGGTGAGCGTGGAGAAAAAGAAAGCAAGCTGGGCATTCAGGGAGAGTAAGATTTATTATAGGAAGAAAGAGGCTGGCTTTAGAGAGAAACCAGTGCCCTCCCTTCACAGCCAACCCTTCTTATACCCTATTGATGGGAAATTGTGCCCCGCAGGGAGGGGGCCTCAGTTTATCTTTAGCCCACAGCTGGGATCTTGTGCTTACATAGTGTCTCGTGGTTGGGTGGTTACGTAGTCTTGAGAAACTGGCACCAGCAGGGAAAAACAGGGTATCGCCTTAAGGAAAAAACAAGATGCCCATCAGGACAATGTGGCCACTGTGACTTCATCCCTTGTTTGTCAGGTCACCACGATGGGCCATATTGTAGCTGTATGCTATGAGCCCCTTGTGAATCCTAACAGGTACAGATAAGGAATTCACAAAGTGCTCTCACCCCAGAAGACAGGACACTAAGGGGTGATGGCACTGTACCAAATCCACCAAAATGGTACAAAGATTCTCTTAAACTGAGGACACTGAAGATATAGCAGATGCAGGGAAATAAAAAACAAAAAACCTTTTCAGAGTGTTCCTTATCTGACTACAGGCAGAGCTTTCTAAGAGTGAAAGTGAAAGTGAAGTCGCTCAGCCCTGTCTGACTCTTTGGGACCCCATGGACTGTATAGTCCACCAGGCTCCTCTGTCCATGGGATTTTCCAGGCAAGAATACTGGAGTGGGTTGCCATTTCCTTCGCCAGGAGATCTTCCCAACCCGGATTGAACCCGGGTCTCCCGCATTGTAGGCAGACTCTTTACGATCTGAGCCACCAGGGAAGATTTCAAGCTGTTGTTAATTCCCTCTCAGGGGAGATTCCAGCTAAGAAGGAGATCAACCAACCACTGACACCAGGATGAGAAATTGCATAAACAAACACTATCACAAAGTGTTGAACTTTCCATGGTTCTCATAAAAGCCCATTTGCCTTGTCTAAAAGTCCATTTGTCTTCCCAGAGGCCCTTTCTCCCTCCTTCCTTTCCCCTGTTAAGTTAGTATATGTTGTTCAGTGGCTAAGTCGTGTCCAACTCTTTGCGACCCCATGGACTGCAGCATGCCAAACTTTTTGTGTCTTTCACTGTCTCCCGGAGTTTGCTTGCTCAAACTCACATCCATTGAGTTAGTGATGCCATCCATCCATCTCTTCCTCTGTCGCCCCCTTCTCCTCCTGATCTCAATCTCCCACTTCTAGTTTTGGTATATATCCCCTACATCTAGTTTTTCAAGAGTCTCTTCATCTGCTCTTGAGTGCATTTGTGAATAAACCTTGTCTTTTTGCCTGGTGAGCTATTATCAGTTCATTCACAGTCCCACCACCAACACAAACTTAAATTAGTAGAGGGAAAGTTTTCCTCCCAATGAGGGTTGGAAAAAAATCAACAGATGTTTATTCTACCTTTGATGGTGTGAAATGATTTGATTTGCATTAAAAAAATCACTTTGGGTATGTTATTGGTGTCATTAGCAAGAGAGGTTTTAAGCTTGCTTGTAAAAGAAAGGGATTTAAGTTCATAGCTAGAGGGAAATATATTATCTTGGGAAAGTTTTTGTTTATATGAAATAATGTACATAAAGTTATAGGGTTTCCCTGATGGTTCAGTGGGTAAAGAGTCCTCCTGCAACGCTGCATTTAAAATAATTACCACTTCTATAGAAAATCAGCTTCCAGTTCTGAAATTTCAAACATCTTACACTAACCCCATCACCATCTCTCTTTTTAAATCTATGTGCTAAGTGTGCCCTTGCCCTTAATTCTTTATCTGAAAACACACTTCAATCTAAGGATAAGATCGCTGTTGTTGTTTTTACATCCATTCAGTTCAGTTCAGTCAGTCAGTCGTGTCCGACTCTTTGCGACCCCATGAATTGCAGCACGCCAGGCCTCCCTGTCCATCACCAACTCCCAGAGTTCACTCAGACTCGCGTCCATTGAGTTGGTGATGCCATCCAGCCATCTCATCCTCTGTCGTCCCCTTCTCCTCCTGCCCCCAATCCCTCCCAGCATCAGAGTCTTTTCCAGTGAGTCAACACTTCGCATGAGACGGCCAAAGTATTGGAGTTTCAGCTTCAGCATCATTCCCTCCAAAGAAATCCCAGGGCTGATCTTCAGAATGGACTGGTTGGATCTCCTTGCAGTCCAAGGGACTCTCAAGAGTCTTCTCCAACACCATAGTTCAAAAGCATCAGTTCTTCGGCGCTCAGCCTTCTTCACAGTCCAACTCTCACATCCATACATACATGACCACTGGAAAAACCATAGCCTTGACTAGATGGACCTTTGTTGGCAAAGTAATGTCTCTGCTTTTCAATATGCTATCTAGGTTGGTCATAACTTTTCTTCCAAGGAGTAAGTATCTTTTAATTTCATGGCTGCAATCACCATCTGCAGTGATTTTGGAGCCCAAAAAGATAAAGTCTGACACTGTTTCCACTGTTTCCCCATCTATTTCCCATGAAGTGATGGGACCAGATGTCATGATATTCGTTTTCTGAATGTTGAGCTTTAAACCAACTTTTTCCCTCTCCTCTTTCATTTTCATCAAGGGGCTTTTTAGTTCCTCTTCACTTTCTGCCATAAGGGTGATGTCATCTGCATATCTGAGGTTATTGATATTTCTCCCAACAATCTTGATTCCAGCTTGTGCTCCTTCCAGCCCGGCGTTTCTCATGATGTACTCTGCATATAAGTTAAATAAGCAGGGTGACAATATACAGCCTTGACGTACTCCTTTTCCTATTTGGAACCAGTCTGTTGTTCCATGCCCAGTTCTAACTGTTGCTTCCTGACCTGCATATAGGTTTCTCAAGAGGCAGGTTAGGTGGTCTGGTATTCCCATATCTTTCAGAATATTCCACAGTTTTTTGTGATCCACACAGTCAAAGGCTTCGGCATAGTCAATAAAGCAGAAATGTCTTTCTGGAACTCTCTTGCTTTTTCCATGATCTAGCCATTAGGTCTCCTCTAATCTAGCAATTTCCTAACAAAAGCCTCGTATATTCCCAGACTTCCTTCTGTCTGAGCAGGCATCAGCAGCAGCCTGCTCATGGCCCATCTAAGATCTTCCTAACTGGCACATATATATATGTACCCAGACTTCTCTCCGTCTCACAATATTGAGAATTAACACCTAAAGTCATACCAGACATAAAGATCTACAGAAGTTTATCTTAAATGCAACTGCTGGGGGGTGGAAATGCTTAAGCATTTCAGTCTCAGCGTTTGGCAGCCTCCAATGTTTCAGTGTTTGATGAATGAAGCTCCTTTTATTTGGAAGGCCTTGTCCAATGTCTGGGAGCTCAACAAAAGCAGAGAGAAACTAAGTGGAATAGGTAAAGGCCAACTTCCCGACGCACCGGACTAGGTACTGGTGCATAAACCAGAGATCAAAGTCTTCAGCGGAGCCACAGCCCGCGGCTGCAATTAAGGGGGAGTGGGTGGAGCCCTGTCTTTAACCCCGCCCACGACTGAGAGGACTCGGAGCCAATGAGTGGGCGGCCTGGGGCGGAGCGACCTGCGTACGACGTGACGCCATCACGCTCCGGTCCTCTGCCGGGCGTACGCCGAAACTGTGGAGTTCTGTGGTGGGTTGTTTGCGAGTCCCCAAGCGCCGCAGCGTGGGAGCCCTCAAGGCGAGGCGAGTCGAGTTACATGACCTTGGGTTTCAGGGGCGAAGGGAGCAATCACCCCAAACCTTCCCCAGGCTGGGCGACATGAACTCAGTATTAATTGATCTCGAAAGGAATGCCAAGTCAAGGTCTCCGGTGTGGTGGAATCCCGGGCCGCCTCGCCTCAGCCTCGCACGCTCCAAGTAGCCCGGCTCTGAGCCTATAGGGAGGGGCAGCCCAGGAGGATGGAAAGAAATAGGGACGCAAGGGAAGGTCAGCGTTTATTCGCCCTGTTGAGCGCCTTACGGGTTAAGTCATCGAAGCACTTCTGTGAGTAAGCCCAGTTGTTATTCCCATTTGGTAGAGGGGAAAACTGAGGCTTGAGGTTAAAATTACAATAGTGAAACGTGTATAAAACACCTCTATAAAGTGGTGATTCCAGAAGGCCAACAAAGCTGTTTCTGCATTTGGGCGGGTCTGGTGACAAAATTCTTTTGGTGAGTCACAATCGTCAGGCTAAACTTTGAAATTTATTTTCAGGTGACCAAAGCCACATCATGTCCGTGGTTCGTTCATCCGTCCATGCCAAATGGATCGTGGGTAAGGTAATTGGGACAGCAATGCAAAAAACTGCTAAAGTGAGAGTGACCAGACTTGTTCTGGATCCCTATTTATTAAAGGTAAGGAACATAGCTGTTTGTAGATGGCATTGATGAATCACCAACATGTTCAGGGTTCTGAGCAGAAACACACTGTCAGGGAAGATGGGCTGAGCCAGTGCTGCCCATCAGGCATTGGGCTGGTGGGTGGGTGTAACAATGCATGATTCCTGGTTCACCTCACATTTTAGAGACTGCGCAGAGTTCATTTCAATTCAATCTGATGACACTGCTATAGACATTCTATGTGTAGAGTACTGCAGAAGGTAAGACTCATTCTTCCTTCCCTGGTTGTTAAAGGAGAGCATTTTTTTTTTTCCGGCCATTCCAGGCCACATGTGGGGTCTTCATTCCCCAACTAGGGACTGAACACATGCCCCCTGCATTGGAAGCACAAAGTCCTCACCACTAGACCACCAGGGAAGTCCCAAGAGCATTCTTGATTATATAAGATCAAGCTGAATCTCCAAAAGGACTTTATCCAGGAACTTCTTTGGAGGTCCAGTGTCAAGACTCTGCCTTCCAATAGGGGTTCGATCAGGAATTAAGACCCTACATGCCATGCAGTGCAGCCAAAAAAAAGATTTTATCCAGAAGACCAGGTTGGGGGCAGGAGTGAGGGAAGTCATTCCAGTCATGGTGAATAGTTTGTGAAAGTTCTTTAGCCATGTGTTCACCTAAAACAAATACACTGCCAGTTATTTATACAGCAGAAACAGGTTTACTTGGGATCACAGATTGGGGTCTGCAACCATGATGAGCCATGTGCCGGTCTCCCACAAAAGCGGAGGTGACCATAGAGGAGCGTGCTTTTACAGAGGGAACAGAAAGTTGGGAGGGGATGGTAAACAAAGAGTCTGTGGCATTTTGTTGGCTGAATTGTTGCTGGGAAAGAAGAGAAGGAGATCTTTCTTCCTGTTGAGCTCTGCTGTCATGACGGTATGAGAGCTTCCCCTTCTGGTCTCCCAATTCTGAGTTTTTTGTTTTTGTGTTTTAGTAATTTATTTATTTTTGACCATGCTGGGTCTTCATTGCTGTCCGTGGGCTCATTAGTTGTGATGCACCGGCTTAGTTGCCCTGAGGCATGTGAAATCTTAGTTCCCCAACCAGGGATTGAGCCCATCTCCCCTGCCCTGGCAGGTGGATTCTTAACTTCAAGATCACCAGGGAAGTCCCTTAACTCTGTGTAATTGAAGTTTCTGTTTATTAATTTCTTACACATGAAAAGGCATGACATTGTACTGGAGCAGCGAGTGCTTTGGCGGGGTTGAGCTCAGAGCTTGGCACTAAGTAGGCCTTGTCTTTGAATGAACGTGAGAATGATTGGAATCGGAGTGGGAAGAGTCTCCTGTGTTGTAGTTTTGATTTCAGCCTATGAGAAAAGGAGATGGGAGGTAAGGAAATAGGTGAGGAGGCTATTGCAAATGTGTAGACTGGAAATGGTAGAGACCAAACAGTCCTTGGAGCAGAGGATGGAGTGGAAAAGGTAGGTTTCTGGGCAGGAAGGTACAGAGTCCTTAATTACGTAGGTGTGTTAGGGAGGGAGGGGCAAGTGCCGGGGATGTTTCTGCATGCAAGGTTAGGCACCCTGGTAGGCACAAGTGCTGTTTGTTATCTAGGATCGAAAATACAGGGGCCCTTTCAGGGTCTTGTGAAGCTGGATAGATCCCAGCCAGGAGAAGAACAGCCAATCTCATCATCCTCCCAGCCCTTTGACTGCCTCGAAGCTGCTCCATAAAATGGCTTGATCCCAAAGCAAAAACAAAAATAAAGCCACAGAAGCAAGCTGAAGAGTGACAGCATGGTCATTGGTCTTAGAAGACCTTAGTTTGTGTACTGGCTGTTTTTTGTTATTTTTAATGTCTATTTATTTATTTTTGGCTACCTCGAGTCTTACTAATAGTTGCATTACGTGGGCTTCTCTCTAGTTACAGCACTCGGGCTCCAGACCAGGTCGGCTCTGGAGTTGGGCATGCGGGCTTAGTTGCCCCGTGGAATATGGGATCTTAGTTTCCCCAACCAGGAATCAAACCCATGCCCTCTGCGTTGGAAGGCGTATTCTTAACCACAAGACCACCAGGGAAGTCCCCTGGCTATTGGTTGCTAGCTGTGCACCCTCCCTGAGCTTGTTTTTCTTATCTGTTAAATGGAACGACCTGCTGTGGCGGGGTTGTCTAGAGGAAGAGATGACTCTGGTTCTCATCTGTGGCTTGTTTGCAATACTTTGAGCGAGGCCTGGAGCTAAGTGCTTTACATACATTATAATGTTTTGTTCTCTTGATAACTTCGGGTGTTTTTTGGCTGGAGAGAAGACTCTACCTGGAAGGGTTTGTCTATTTATTTTTATTTTGGGTCTTTGTTGAGGCTCTCCAGCCTCTTGTTTGCAGCACTGGAACTCAGTAGTTGTGGTGCTCAGGCATATTGCCCTGAGGCAACTATGTGGAATCCTAGTTCCCTGACCAGGGAATGAACCCCCATCCCCTCCATTGGAAGGTGGATTCTTAATCACTGGATTACCAGGGAAGTCCCAGGAAGTTTAAATAGTGTAGAAAAGGATGATAATTTAGAGCAAGGATACCGCAAGCAGTGGACTGGAGAACTCTGGGACAAGATCAGCTCTGGAAAAGTCATTGTTGTTTGCCAGAAACTAAGCAGCCAATTTTTGCTTTGGAAGCCTCCATAAATATATTGTTGCTCATTCGCTAAGTCATGTCCGACTCTTTGTGATCCCATGGACTGCAGCCCACCAGTCTTCCCTGTCCTCCACTATCTCTTGGAATTTGCTCAAATTCATGTCCATTGAGTTGGTGATGCCGTTTCAGTCTAACCATCTCTTCATCTGCCGCCCTCTTCTCCTTTTGCCTTCAGTCTTTCCCAGCATCAGGGTGGATTTGGAAGGTGGATTCCATAAGTGTATTACCTGTTTCTTTCCCCCAAGTCCCAGCTTGTTTTCTGGACATTCCTTTTTCAGACTGTCTACTACCTTGCCAGGTCATGAGTGGGAACTACTGATGTGTTTCCTCCTTCTCTCAACAGTATTTTAATAAGCGAAAGACCTACTTTGCCCACGATGCTCTCCAGCAGTGCACCGTTGGGGATATTGTGCTTCTCAAAGCGCTCCCTGTCCCAAGAACAAAGCATGTGAAGCACGAACTGGCTGAGATTGTTTTCAAAGTTGGACAGGTCGTAGATCCAGTGACCGGAAAGCGCTGTGCAGGAACCACCTACCTGGAGAGCCCCGTTGATCTGGAGGCCACCCCGCTAGCCAAAAACCTGGAAGAACTCAGTCTCTCCACAACACAGTGAAGGAGGATTGGAACACAGAGCCAAAAGGGAATTTCTGAGTTTACTCTATGGAAAAATTTTTCTCAGTTTCCTCACAAACCGTCCAGTTTCTCGTCTGGTATTTATGAAATCACTAAAAGTAAATGAAGTAAAGTCTTTGTTATAATTTTTCATAAAAGTTTATGGTCATGTTTCAGATTTCCTTCTTGGTGGGACGTACTTTTCTGCTACACAGAGTATGCCTAGCCATCCACTACATTGTTCTGTAAGCTCACTGTTTTAGAAGGTATATATTTTTTTCTCATTCAAAGGAATCTTGAATTTATCTTAAAACCTTTATTTTGGGAGGAAAAAACCTTTTGAGATCATAAACACATAAGACCACATTAAGTGAATATTTCAGTTCAGTTGCTCAGTCGTTTCCTACTCTTTGCAACCCCATGAACTGCAGCATGCCAGGCTTCCCTGTCCATCATCAACTCCCAAAGCCTACTCAACTCATGTCCATAGAGTCAGTGATGCCATCCAACCATCTCATCCTCTGTCATCCCCTTCTCCTCCCACCTTCAATCTTTCCCAGCATCAGGGTCTTTTCCAATGAGTCAGTTCTTTGCATCAGGTGGCCAAAGTATTGGAGTTTCAGCTTCAGCATCAGTCCTTCCAATGAACATTCAGGACTGATTTCCTGAATATTTAGTTTTGATCATATATATTCAAAATTCAAGTTTTTCTCTGATTTAACCACAGACAGAAACAATTAATATGCCAATTAGAATGTTGGCATGTAGAAAGTAAAACAAAAATTCTGTCATTTTTCTTTTATCCTGTATCCTAGGCTGGATTAAATAGGACTGAGTTCTTAAAATCCAGTACATTGATGAAGTAGTGGAATTTCTCATCCGTGCATCATTTTTTTTCCCCTCAGCTGCATCTTTCAGCACTGGGATCTTATTTCCCCAACCAGTGATTGAACCCCTGCCTACTGCACTGGGAGCTCAGAGTCTGTTTTTTTAAAACCTTTCCTTTTGTATTGGTGTATACAGCTATAGAAATTAACAATTAACAATGTTGTGACAGTTTCAGGTGAACAGCGAAAAGACTCAGCCATACATATACATGTATCCATTCTCCCCCCTAATTCCTGAGAGCCTGGAGTCTTTTTTTTTTTTTTTTTTAATTTTCCTTTTGTATTGATGTATAGCTGATTAACCATGTTGTGACAGTTTCAGGTGAACAGTGAAGGAACTCAGCCATACATATGCACATATCTATTCTCCCCCAGATTCCCGGGAGCATGGAGTCTTAACCACTGGACTTCCAGGGAAGTCCTTCACACATGCATTGTTGGAGAGTTTCAGAGTTTTACTGCCGTTCATTGATAAGCCATGATAACTTAGATTTTGACCTGATGAAACATTGAGCTGCACATTTCAGTATTCTAGGTCCCAGAAGGGCCTTGGAGCATATTTCAACCTCAGCTAATAAGTGTATTGTGCAAGCACTGGCTTCCAGTAATAACCGCAGGCCCTGCCCTCCCCCCACCCCCTCCCTCTCCCACCCTGCCCCAGGCTTATAATCTCCAGACAGGTATGCACAGGTGCCTTCATGGCAAACACAGAAGCACATGAATGTGGGAGAAGTTAGGTGACTTTCCAGAAAAAGTGAGAGAATGCTAGAATTGAGTCTTAAAGGAAGAGTCTCCAGCTTCGTGTGTGAGGCATGCGGAAAGAACATTCCAGGCAGAGGGAAGGGAGTATAAAGTCCTCAAAGGATAAGAGACGAGTGTAACTATGGGGTTCTGGAAGTGATGAGCACTTCAGGTAGAGAAGTAGGCAGGAGTTAGACGTGGCTCAGTAAAGAAACTGCGCGGAATACAGGCTACCCGAGTTCAATCCCTAAGTTGGGAAGATCCCCTGAAGAAGGGAATAGCAACGCACTCTAGTATTTTTGCCTGAAGAAATCCATGGACAGAGGCGCCTGTTGGGCTTAAGTCCATGGGGTCACGAAGAGTCAGACATGACTGAGCACCTCATATTTTCACTTTCATACTATAAGAGGTAGTGGGTTATTCAGCATTTGCGGGCGGTGCATACTGCACAGCATGCAGGCGTGTGGGGTCTTGGTTCGTTGACCAGGAATCAAACCCACACCCCCTGAAATGGAAGTGGAAAGTCAACTACTGGACTACCAGGGAAGTCTGGGTTATGTAACTTAAAAAAATTTTTATTTGACTGTGCCAGGTCTTAGTTGCAGCTTTCAGGATCTTTTACCTTCATTGTAGCATGAGGGATCCTTATTTGGATCTTGTGAACTCTTAGTTGGGGCATGTGGGAATCTAGTTCCCTGACCAGGGATCGAACCCGGGCCCCCTGCATTGCTAGTGCAGAGTCCTAGCTACTGGACCACCAGGGAAGTCCCATGAAACATTTTTAAAGAGTAAATAAGAGTCAGTAAGAATAACAGCATCAGTGTCAGGAATGAGAAAGATGAGAGGGAGGCAGTGACCTGGTCCTAAGACCTGAACTAAGTTGGGCAGGGAAGTGAATAGAGATTGGGTAGATGATGTGCCAGGCTCCCAGGACTTGGCACCAGGGAGGGTGAGCCGAAGGGAGGCACCTCAATGTTTTATCTAAGTGGGGCTCTGTGGTACCAGTTACCGTGGAGGGAACCGGACGCCTGTCCAAGTTATCTCGAAAAGCTCAAATATTTTAAATGTTTACATGTACACACATACGTCATTTTTATCTTAACATAGATATTTTTCCTGACAATCGCATAAAATTCTGCTCCAGGAACATGCCCTCTGTTGATCCCATGATATTTTAACCTAAGCCACACACCTGTGAAATAAGAGTACCTCCCTCCCCTCAGGAGAAAGCATCGGGTTAATGCAACTTCAGAGCAAAATGATGGTGGGGAAAAAAGTGCAGAACGAGGGACCTAACACTAAACACAAAAGCCAGGTCAGTAAAGACATGCCTACCAAGTTTACATGTCAGGAAAATAATCTGAAAGATGCTGTCTCCAGAAATAGCACTGAGAAATCAGGGGAAGGTGTGAGAAAGTCACATGGACACCACTGGCTTGAAGAGGCCCTGCCTCCCACAGTGCTGATGGGACGTGTCCTTTCCGCCCTGGGGAGAGCTCACCCCAGCCTCCCTGTTGGGTCTCTGCATCCTCTACAGTCTCATGAAGTGTCAGCCAAATGAGGAACTCAGCCTCCAGCCTCCTGTCCCTGAGTACCTGGGCCTCCTTCCCACCTTTGCCTTTCCCTGGTGTGGTCACTTCTCTGTCCACAGGACCCATTTCTGTCCCTGGCGGCTCCTTGCCTTAACATATTAGAACATTGCCCCAGTCAGAGCCTCTTCCTCCTGCCTTCACCTCCCAACCCCAGTCCCACAAGCCCAGTTACTGACCCCATCACTGCTATGCAGAGACCAGAAGTTAGCAGAGACCTCCCAGCCCCACCCAATCCTGAGGGCACTTGCCTTTTTCGAGCTGGCCTCCAAATGCTCCCCTTGGCAGCTGGGGAGCTCCTCCCTGTTTCTCCCCCTTTCTAACTGTCTGGCTCCCCTCCTTTACATATTTACATATTTATTTGGCTTCATGCATCTTCAGTGCTGCAGGTGGGAATCTAGTCCCCTGACCAGGGATGGAACCTGGGCCCCCTACATTGGGAGTCTTAGCCACTGGACCACCAGGGAAGAGCCATCTAGCTCGCTCTCTGCCCACCTTGTCTTGGCTGCAGTTTCATGAGTATACCTGTGGCTCTTATCTTTCCGCAGGATCCGTTTTCCTCATAGAGTGCCATCCTGGCCCATGCCTTTAAGTTGTGTCCGTGGCCAGGCGGAGTTGTCCTACATGCTTGCACAGGTCACCTCTTTCCCTTGGGACTGAGCTATCCTGCCAGCACACCAGGGTCTATGTTCCCCTTCCCAGGCACCAGAGCTGGTTACATGCTTTCCCGTCCCAGTTCCCCTCTCTCCATCTCACACTCACACCCTGCCTCACTCGACTGGGACTGCTTGCGGGCGAGGATGGGGCCACCGGTGCTGAGATCAACAGGAACATCGGAGTTCTGAGACCGCAAGAGAACCTCATTATGCTTCCACCCAGGATGCTTCTACTAAAGCGTAATTTATTTTTGAAAGTCAATATATTTACATGGTGCGAAGTCCAAAACAAGGTATTTGGGGAGAAGCCCGCCTCCCAGCTTCGCACCCCAGGCCCTGGATTCCTCTAGGAACCGTGTGACTCTTTCCTTGTGGATCACTCCACGTACGTACAAGCCTGGCTCTTGTTCCTTTGGCGCACCCTGTGCTGCGCACCGAACTCCTATCGCTGGCGCTTAAAGTCTCAAAATCGGTTCCTCCCCGGTTTCCCGCTCCTTTCTCGCAGTCGCGGGACCTCGGCGCTGTGACCCACTGCGGCCGCACAGCGCCCCCTGGCGGCCGCGCCCCGGCACGGCAGCGGTCGCGCGCCCCGCCCCGCCCTGCCCCGCCCCGCCCTGCCCCGCCCCCGCCTCGGCGGGCCCTGCCGGGGGAGGGGTCGCGGCGGCCGTGGCGGTGGCGGCGGCGGCGGCGGCGTCAGCGGCGGCCCGGGCGGTGGGAACCGAGGCGCCGGAGCAAGATGGCGGCGCGAGTGCTGCGCGCTGGCGGAGCGGCCTTAGCCAGCGGCTTTCTGCGGCGGGCCAGCCCCGGCAGCCTCCTGCCCGGGCTCCGGTGAGCAGCGCCGCCCTTTCCGGGAGCGGCCGGGGAGGGGCCGCTGCAGGGCGGAGGGCGCGGGGTCCCCGGCGCGGGTCCCCGCCCCGGCCGCGTTCCCCACGGGGCCGGGCCGCCCGGGTTGCGGGGCGGCGGGACCGGGGCCGCGGTCGGCGCGGCGGGGCGAGCTGGAGCCTCGGCGGGTCCGAGCGCCTGTCCGGTCGGCCGGGCTCAAGGTCATGGCGAGAACGACGCTCGGCGCCGAAGCCACGTCCGCGCGCCGAGCCGGCCCGGCCTGCGGGACCTTGACCCGCCACGACCCAGAGCGGTGGCCGAGCGGCGGGCGCGTGGCTGAGGCCGCAGGCCTTGAACTTGGCCCGCGGGGCTCCGGCCGGACCCGCCGAGAACGCTGCTCGCCCGCGCGAAGCCTCAGCGTCAGCATCCGCACATGGCAGTAGAGACACCCTCAGGTCCTGGGTTGTTGGGAGGAAGAAAATAAAATAACGCATCGTCCCGGCTGAGCCCTCCGTGGAGGTCAGGGGAGTGGTAGTGAAGAGGTGTATTTAAAAGTAGGTAGCTGACCAAAAAGTATGGACAGTGATCAGCACTGAGTCGGCATAGGGTTCATGTAAACTTTTTTTTTTCTAATCTTATTGGATTAAATGTTCCGTTTTCTGAATCCATCCCTGACGTTACCATTCCCCTTTTTCCCAAATCGAAAAAGCAAAGCCCACACTAAGTTGCGCGTCAGTTTGTTGAATTGGTGTCTGTTAGGTACTTTGAACGTTTATGTTTTTGTTTGTTAATTAAACAATGAGCCCGGAGAAAATACAGTTGACACTTAAAAGTGAAGGAGGGACGGAACTACCTGTTAAATGTTAATGCGGGCCAGCTTGATTCCGATATGGTTTATTTAACGTTATCGTGTAACAATCTTAAGAAGTAATAGGATCTGCATTTTAGAGAGAAGGCACCTCGGAGAACTTGAGACACATTGCTGGAAAAGGCATTTGAACCCAAGTTTGGCAGGCTTCAGGCCCAGTACCCTTCCTGGGACTCATGTTCAAGTTATGTTTCACAATTTGATATTGTTTCCAAGTTGATCACCAAGTCAGCCTCCTTTTATCTTGATTCTGTTATTTAGTATCTCCTGTTGCTTTTTTTCACACAAGTGATAAAAGCCCATGAAATTGATATTTTATTCTTGACAAAAAAAGACAGCTGACATGACAGTGTTCACCTAAAGTGCCCAAGATCGCTTGAAGCTTGTAAACGAGAACTGCAGTTGGTGTGCCTGGTACCCCCACTTCCTGGTGGGACCAGTGCTCTTGACACTGGAGTCTTTCTTTATCCAGGGTCCCCAGTACCTTCTGACTCTTTCCTGGGCTCTAGTCTGCCTTAACTGTAGGTGTTCTTTAGGACTCAGTCTTGTTCAGTTCCATCCAGCTCTTTGCAATGCCGTGGCACACCACACACCCCTCCTTCAGTGTCTCCTGGGGTTTGCTCAGATTCATGTCCATTGAGTTGGTGATGCTATATAACCATCTCATCCTTTGCTGCCCCTTCTGTTTTGGCCTTTAGTCTTTCCCAGCATCAGGACTTTTTCCTTCATTGGAAAGGACTCAGCCTAGACCCAGTGAACTCATTGATTCTCTGAAATACTGAATGGATACAATGTCACTGAGGCTCTGTTGACTTGAACATAATAGCGCAGGTCGCTTTCCCCAGGAAGCCATAGTGAAAACCCTCGTAGACTTAGAGAATGAGGTAGGTGCCATGGGGGAAACTCAGGGAGCCTCCCACCCAAGGTCATGGAAGGCCTCTTTGAGAAGGTGACATTAGGCTGAGACCTGAAGGATCAGGGGCCATGAAGGTCCCAAGTGGAAACAGTCAGGCATGCTAGGAAACCCCAGAAAAATCTAGAAACAGAAGTGAAGACAGAGAACAGGTGGCCAGGAGCGGTGTTGAATAATTCCAGGCCTTACAAGCCATTTTGAAAGCTTGGATTTTATCCTGAAAGCCATGGAAAACACTTAAAGGTGTACACTCGAGTGTGACTTCATCTGATCTATGTGTTTAGAAGATCAGTCTGACTTTGAAAAGGGGACCACATCAGGATGGTCAACTGGGCAGATCTTGGTGCCATTCACCAAGAGTCAGCTGTTCCAAAGGTGAGCGTGCCCACTGCATGCCAGGGAGACATCAGTGAATAAGGCACACAGGTACTTGCCATCTGGGAGACTGCTGGTCATTCAGAGAAGGAGGAACAGGTACAGGGAGGGGAGGGGGTGGATCCAGGGCAGTTCTGAACCTGGTGAAGCTAGAGATGGCTGTGAGCTATTCAGACAGAAAGGCCCAGTAGGCAATTGGCCTTCTGGAGCTGTATGACTCCTCCACGAGATGTCTGAACCGCATTTGAGAGTTGTGAGCATGTAGGAATCCAAAATGTTAATAGATCCATGGGTTTCAGTGTAGTCTATTTGATTGACATTTTTCATAATAAAGTGCTTTTTTAAACTATGGGAATGGGTGCAATTGCTTGAGGAGTGTGGACAGAAAAGAGCTGAGAAACAGACCCTGGGACATCTGGTCATTTACAGGCCGGACACAGGAAGGAGAGGCAGCGAGGGAGCCAGAAGGGGCAGCTGTGAGGTCACTGTTATGGGTCAGTGCCCGGGCAGGAGGTATTTCAAAGAGAGAGTGGGTCAGCTGTGCCAGATGCTGGTAAAAGGTTAAGATGACAGAAGAAAACCACTTACCAGCAGGGGTGTTGTGGTTGACCTTGCAAGAGTGGTTGCAGGGGAAGGCAGAAGTGTTCCTGGGAGGCCTATTTGCCGCACACATCTTAGCTCTGCCCAGTGCCAGGCGCCCCGCTCAGCTGCTTACTGAACTTTCCCCCAGGCCCTGGAAATGACCATGTATGGAAACGTAACTCATCTTCCTCCTGCTAAGCCTGCCTGCTCCTCCTGGGCTCGCTCTCCCTACTAAGGGAACATCTTCCACTGAGTGCCCCAGGCTAGGAACCAGAAGACCATTCCCCCCTGCTCCTGCCCATCTGGTCAGGTGCTAGACCTGTTCATTCAGCCTCCAGCATGTCTTGACTCTGCCTGTGCAGGAACACTCCCCTAGCTCAGTTCTGGGCAGCTCTTGGCTAGGTTCCTGTGAAGAGTGTGGACTTGAAGCCATTGGTGAGGGGGCAACTGGAGAACTCTGAGCAGGACCGTCTCTTGCTAGAAAGGCCTCTATGGCGTGAAGCTTGACCAGGTCTTCATCCCTCTTCCCTTCCACCCCACCTCCACCAAGAAAAGCTGTAGACAACATTTTAGGAACCATTGGGGATATTTTAATATGAAGTAGGTATTAGATGTTATAGGATTACTGTTTTCCTTAAATGTAATATTATTAGAGATTCAGTTTGTCTTTGATCTCAGGAGCTGTGTGCCCAAGTATTGAAGGATGGAGTAGCATAATGTCTTCAGTCTGGTTTCGTATGGTTTGGTAAAAATAAACAAAACAAAATACATATAAAGACTCAGGATAAAATAGTCATCATTTTTCCATCTAGATGAGAAAATAGAGGTCTTTATTATACTGTTCTTTCATTTCTGTGTTTGAAGTTTTTCAAAATGAAATGTTGGGGACTGCTGTCTCTAGCAGCCATGGTGAAGACAGATTCACTGGGATTCTGGGGGTGTTGGGTGGTGGGCAGGGGAGTCCGACAACTCCTGCTTTAAGGCAGGACTCTTCTCTGGATCCAGTCCTTCGGCCTCCCCTCTGCCCCTCACCCCTGCCATAGTCACACACTCCTGGCTTTGCGGGCAGGTAGAGTTCTGCTTCTGAGAATGTCCTTCCTCCCACCAGCAGCAACCTGACAGACTGCCCCCCATCTTTCAAGTCCGAAGCTCAACAAGTGTCTCCCCGGAGAGTTGGCCCATGTCTCTGTGAGGCTGGCCTCCGTGTCCTCTGCCCCACCCCCGCTACACCCACCACCTCCATGTCCAGTAGGGGCTCCTTCCTACTGCTTTGCACTGTGATTACTTCTGCCCGCCTGCTTCCACAGCACAGCAAGCTCTGTGAAGTCAGGGCCGGGTTTATTCCTCAGTCTGGCACGTGCAGTGCACAATCAGTAGATATATCTGGTGATGAGGCGACCAAAGCCCTTTGCACTACTACTGTCTCGTCCCAGGGTCTCCACGTTAAATATATTTCCCTTCTGTAATTTGCTCCAACTGAACCCCAAACCATCTTCCATACCTAATCAGGACCCGAGTCTCCTCCCCTTCACTTCAGGAGTTTTTCCTTTTGTTTGGTTGGGTTTTTTTAAAAAAAATTTGCCATGCCATGCAGCTTGTGGGATCTTAGTTCCTGAAAAGGGATTGAACCCAGGCCCTTAGCAGTGAACAGAATCCAAACCACCAGCCCGCCAGGGAATTCCTAGGAGTATCTTTTGAATGTATTCTTTCCCCTTCATCCCTCCTGTCATCGTCTGAACCCAGGATCATCCCTTGGTCTGTCCAGCGAGTATCGAATGCCTCAGCTGTGCCTGGTACTGCGGGGCTGCATACCCAGCCAGGAGCCATGCCCCGTGCCTTTCTTACTACTGTCCACCTGGCTCACCACTGCCAGGCTGCTTTTTACACCTAGATCTTTTCTGAAACTTGCTGGCATTGCCCCACGTATAGGATAGAGTGCAGCCCTCTCCGCCCCCCGCTTTGCCCTCCCATTGTCCCCCTCCGTGTCCTCCCACGCCGTGTTCTCTTGCTTTCCTGAACACTTTGCTGTTCCAGAAATAAGCCACGTAGCTTCACGACTCCATACCCCTGGACACGTTGTTCCTGTGACTGGAATTATCACAGGCTTCGTGCACCTGTCTTGCCTGTCCTCCAAGACGGAGCAGGAGTCTCTGCCCTGAAGTTCCTCTGGCTCCTTGCCGGCCAAGGCCAAGACAGTTCACTCCCTCGAGTTCCCACAGTGCCTGCGAGTCCACAGTGTCCGTGACCGCTCTGGCTGTTCACTGATAGGTTTTTCCCTGAGACTGGGCAGACGCAGCATCTGGTCATCTTTGTACCCGCTGAATCAGGCACTCAATGCTTGTTCTGTTTAAAATCTAGTGTTTGGGGGAATTCCCTAGCAATCCAGTGGTTAGGACTCTGATCTCGCACTGCCAAGGGCCCAGGTTCCAATCTCTGGTCCGGGGTCAAAAAAATTCCACAAGTCCTGTGACTTAGCCAAAAGAAGTAATAATGGTGAATTAATAAAAGAAGCGTGTTTTGTTGAATATGCTGCCCCGTAGGTGGCACCCCGTGAGGTACCACCTGACGTGCATATGATGATGTAAAAACAGCCGATCCCTGTGTTTGTTGCTCTCAGTAAAGACCCAGCCCAACCCAGGCCTTAGAATCCTGCTGGCTGTTGGCATGGCTACTTCAGCCCACTGCCATGGTTCAGTGAGGTGGACTGGGCACATGGGGCAGCTTCAGTCACCTGCCACTCGAAAGATTTCAGAGGTCAAGAGTCACTTGGCGCTGATGCTGAGTCACACTGCCTTTCATTCGTCAAGACAATTGCTACCCAACTTTGACAAGTAAACAGCACGTGGTTTCTTATGTGTGTCCCGTGATGTTGACTGTTTCTTACGTTAATCTTAGTTTACAAAGTGTTGTCATAACCCTTACTTCATCTTACCCATCCTAAAGTAAACCCCTTTGGTGTTAAAAATCTGGAACAAATGCTTACTTGGGGAGATCCGTGTGGGTGAGGTGTCCCTTATCAGTGAAAATAGTTTGAACTTTATAGTTAGATCTGGGTTCATATTTTTTATCTTGCCGCTTCTTAGCTCAGGTTGGACTTCTGGGGTCCAGTCCTTAAAATGCAATAGTAACCTGCCTTGCTAGATTGTTCTGGGAATTAAATGAGAAGACATAGACAAATTGTCCAGAGCTTGACAGGAAGTATGTGGTTATTAACTTGTAATCCCCTTAAATTCTAAAGAGGAAGGAAAGAATTACTTCAGAATTTTTTTCCCTCCAGATTTAGCCTGTCAATAATTCTTTGTTATGCTCTTATTTCATAAAGCATTAAATACACTAAGAGTTAAATAGCTATATGTTTGCGCATGTCATATGCTTGTCTATGTACTTCTGGAAGGATTCATTAAGAACTGTGCGTAGTGCTTACCTTGGTGAGTTACTTCTTAATGAAGTTCCTTAGTACTGATATTTTTAGAAACTTCCATTGTATCTCTTTCCTAGTTGTTCATAATTGTTATTCCTAAAGTCTTAAAATTTATTTAACCAACACATATTTTTAAACACAATTTCTGTTTAGTAAATTTGAAATCTAAAAACTCTAGGAACTATACAAAGTCCTGCTCACAAATCTTAAAACTTTCTGCTTTGCATATCACTAATTTTATATGCTTGCCATTTTGCCTCGTGATATTATTTAACCCAGTATCCAAAAATGTGGTGTGTTTAAAATACTTTAAACACGGGACTTCTCTGGTAGAATAGTGGTTAGGACTTGGCGCTATCACTGCAGAGGACCTGGCCTCACTCCCTGGTTGGGGAACTAAGATCCCACAAGCCATGGGGTAGGACCAAAAAAAAAAGGAAAATACTTGAAACAAATTGACAAAATGTTTTTATTTTTATTGAAATGAATTTTACCATGATTCATTTGGAGAACTGCCATCTTCAGAATTAGTTTATATAATTAAAGAGTGAATTGAAAACAGAGATAAATACCGTGTGATTTTGATTTTTGCTGAAGGGCTAATACTTAAGGGCTTCCCTGATAGCTCAATTGGTTGAGAATCCGAAGTGCTGGAGACCCGGGTTCAATTCCTAGGTCGGGAAGATCTGCTGGAGAAGGGATAGGCTACCCACTCAGTATTCTTGGGCTTCCGTTGTGGCTCAGCTGGTAAAGAATCCACCCGCAACATGGGAGACCTGGGTTCGATCCCTGGGTTGGAAAGATCCTCTGGAGAAGGGAAAGGCTACCCACTGCACTGTTCTGGCCAGGAGAATTCCACGGGCTGGAGCCCATGGGGTTGCAAGGAGTCACACGACTGAGCGACTTTCAAAGATCTAATAGTTTTTATATATAACTTTTTTTTTTTAGTTTTTTAAAGTCATTTAAAAAATAATTTTTAAATCTCTCACCATTAATCAGGTGCTGTCCTACATGTTTTAAGTGTGTTTACTCGGGGTTAAACGTGTACTTAAAAATAAACGAGAAAGCTACTTCCCTGGCTCAGTGGTTGAGACTTCCCCTCCCAGCGCAGGGGGCGCGGGTTCAATTCCTGGTGAGGGAACTAAGATCCTACATGCATTATTTTACTTAAAATACTTGCCCTTTTAACTCCAGTGTTCTTGCCTGGAGAATCCGAGGGACGGGGGATCGTGATGGGCTGCCGTCTATGGGGTCGCACAGAGTTGGACACGACTGAAGTGACTTAGCAGCAGCAGCAGCCCTTTTAACTTAAAAATTGTTACTGAAGTATAGCATACATTTTAGAAAGTACACAAATTCTAGATTTATAGCTTGATGAATTTTTCCAATATAAATACAACCGTGTAAGCAGCACCCACATCAAGATGCAGGACATCACAAGCCCTCAGAGCCGTTCTTGTGTCCCTTTCAGTGAGCTCCGTCAAGGGTAACACTGCCCTGACTTCTAACACCTTAGGTTAATTTTGTCTGGTTTTGAGCTTATGTGTCTGGCTCTTCCACTCAACGTTTGTGAGAATCATCTATGTGGTGTGTGAATTGTAATTCATTCATTCTTTTTTTTTTTGTCATGCCATGCAACATGTGGGGTCTTAGTTCCCTGACCAGGGATTGAACCTGCAGCCCCTGCATTTGAGGTGCAACAGAGTCTTAACCACTGGACCACAAGGGAAGTCCCTACCAGGCTTTAATTTTTAAAATCTTTTCTCAGGTTATATATAGCTATCTAGCTTACCCATAAAGGAGTTTTTAAACGTGCACTTTTAGGTATTTTAGCTAATGTTAAGTATAAAAATAATATATGTATATGGAAAATTCACAGAGTGCAGAAGGTTATACAGTGAAAAGGAAAACTCACTCCTCACACCCCAAGCCCAGTCACATAGCCCGGATGTCCTCACTGTTAGCATTTCACTTTGTACGTGTATTTATGGCACTGTTCTGGGCCTGCTTTCTCATGGAACTCATCTCAGATATCAACATGTCAGTGCGTGTAGGTCTACTCCCTCTTTTTAATGACTGCATTCTGTCCTGATTTTGGATCTGCCTTGTTTTATCTGCCCAGTCCCCATTAATGGAGTCCAGATTGCCGTTACCAGGACCAAACTGGAAGGCAGTAAGGAATGCTCTCCTGCATTCAACTGTGTGCGCTTGTCTAAATATAGCTGCCCTTCGGACAGAACTACAAGTGCAGCCCTTAGGTCAAAAGGCCTACGCAGTTTGCATTTTGCTGTGGATAAATGCCACACTGCCCTCTAGGGAATTCACACAAATTTGTGATCCCACTAGCAAGCATATGGGAGGTAAACACTCAGCTAAAATTGCACTGGTAAAGTGTTGCTTGCTAGTTCAGTCAGATTTATCATCGCTCTGACAGTGTGTACAGTAGAAGTTCAGTTACAAGATGAGAATTAGCAGGTCATTTATATGTTAATGAGGTTTATATTCTTAGGTTTTTGTGAGTTAAAAATCTTGACTCTAGGGATAAAATAATTTTTTAAGGAAGGAATTCATGTCACTTTCTCCGTATAGTCCTTTTTACATTTTTTATTGTGGTAAAGTGCATAAAACTTTTGCCATTTTTAAGAGTACAGTTCAGGGGCATGAAGTATATTCACATTGTTGTATAATCATCCCCACTGTGTACCTGCAGAACCTTGTCATCTTCCTCACCCATCAATAATATCTCCCCGTTCTCTTCTCTGCCCCTGGAACGTACTGGTGTACTTTCTCTCTCTGTGAATTTGACTCTTCTCGGTTTCCGTGTATGTTTCTCCTATGTTGAAATTTTTCCTTGGAGACGGGAAGAGCGCAGCAGGACTCACGGAGACGCACGTGAGGACTCTCCGAAGGTTGCCGAAGCTCCTTCTCTCACACTTTGCTGCTACGTTCAGAGTGCACACTGTTGGCTTGGAAAGTGGACACATGACATCTCAAGTTCTAGAACAGTGCTTTGAATGTGTGCCCAAGGAGTGTTTGCTGAACGGATTGATGAGTTTATGAAAACAGTGGGCCACGCGCTACCACCCAAAGACCCTGACATCTTTGTACCTCTGATTAAACTCAAATTTTTGCGTTTGTGATCCCGTAGGAAATTGACATCTTCCGATAACAGACCTCGAGAGGACAGCTGGTTAAAATCCTTGTTTGTGCGGAAAGTTGACCCAAGGAAAGATGCTCACTCTAACCTCCTAGCCAAAAAGGAAACCAGCAGTCTGTACAAATTACAGTGTGAGTCCTAGGTTTGCTATCTTCATAGTTAACGTTTTTCCCTTGGTTCATAAGTTTATCGTTGAATTTTCTTTTGTTTCAGTTCACAATGTTAAACCGGAATGCCTAGAAGCATACAACAAAATTTGGTGTGTATACCAAACTATCCTTTACTTGGGGAAAAGTAATGATTTTAATATTTGTTGGTTGCGCTAACCCTTGATAGCAGAACGAGATCTTTCATGCCTCTTCTTAAAGCCGAACATTGAGAGGCTCTTAAGTTGAGCTCTGTGTGGGGTTACCGGGGCATTCTGATTTTAAGCACTTATTCACCGAAGTCTGCGTAGACTGCCAGACTTTGGAATGTTACCAGCCTTTCAGGTTGGAAGGAGCCTTGCCAGTCTGTCAGTCCAGCCACTCATCCAGTGCTTGAGTCCTTTCTGGAGCCCTTCCTGACACTGTTCTTAAATACATTCATATGCTCCATCTCTGGACAGCTCTGAACATTAAGAGTTAGAGTGCACGTCCCGGGGACTGCCCCTATTTCCAGTATTACACCTGAGTACCCCTGCAATGTAAGAGCCCTGTATGATTTCAGTAGAGCTGCCGTTTCTTTCGAAGTCTTCCATCTGCCTGGGTTCAAATCCATTCAGCAGATTCTTAGAGTGATGTGAAATCCGTATACTCTTACAGAATTTGTAAACTTTAAGACCAAAGAGAATTAAGTGCACCAGTTCTTAAGTTAATAGAAATAGCAGTTCAATGATCAGTTGTCTGCAAACATGATTTAAAAGCACTTTTTAAAAACCGTGCATATCTACTGCTTTCGTGAGAAAGCAAATGATTTTGTTACCTGAATCAGCCTAACTTTCAGAAGCGAAAAAATCTTTTGTTGTTTTATTTTTGGAGGTGGGTCGCAAAAGGTAACATTAGTAGCGTAGTTTCTTGCTCACCTCGGCACCCTTCTCTTTATTAAAAAATGACCTAAAGCAAATCAGGTAGTTTTTCTCTAAACCTCTCTTCATAAGATGAAAATTTTCTTTATGCTTCTATTTCCCTGGATTATCTTCCCTGTCCTGTTTTTTTATCAGTTCATCTCCTGTCTGTCTCAGATTCCTGGCCATCTACTCATGTTTCTATTTGAAAGTCTTGTTCTCACTTCAAACTCAAAATGTAGAATCGCTCTGCTCCTCCCGCCTCCTCATGTGTGACACTCGCCGCGGTTTTATTTGACTCTTGCCTTAGCTTTCTGTGGCCAGTCCGTCACTAAGGGCTGGGCATCTTCATTTGACGTGCATTTTGCTTCTCTTTGCTTGTTTCCCTCTCCAGGCTGGTTGAGGCCCATTTCCAAGTAGCCCTTCTGACTGCCTTCCTGGGCTTGAAGCTGCACCCCCACCCCCAACCCACTGCAATCCATTACCTGAAAGTTTGTCAAGTTGGTCTGCTTGAGTTCTATTTTCTCCTTCATCCTGTTTGTTTTCCTTTTCTCTGGAACTTTCAGCAGCAACCTATTTCCAGTACATAGAGACTTAACACCTGCCTGGTTTTTAGGGGCTGCAGTAATGAGGTTCTGCCCAACCCATCCAGTTCTGGGTACTAGGGTGACTGACCTACCTAATAGCCCCGATTCACCTCGGTCATCTGTGCAGGCTTCCATCAGCCGCACTTGCTCCAGCCCTGGGTTCTTTACTTTCTGCTCATGTCATGTGGCAAAAAGAAAACCCACTTCCATTTCCCTAACACAATCCATCTTTCCCAATTTCCATCAACCCCATGTTACTTCTGAACATTCATGTGTCATATATCAAATAGATTTAATGTCTGATCTTAATTTTAAAAGTAAATGCTACCCTTCAAAAAATAATACGTGGTTTGCTCACTGTACTTGGTCAGAAAGACATTTGAGTTTTCAGTTAGTTAGACATAAGACCATTCAGAGCTTTTCTCCATTAACTAGTCATATCCACCCTGTCTTAGGGCCCCAACATTGGGTGATGATCACTACTTAATATCACCTGATGTCAGCAAGTAATCTGAACAGGTTCCATTTCTGACCCTTGATATCTTTTTGCACCCGTTGTTGGATCTGTATTGTACTTTTTCGTCATAATTTTTCTACTCAAAAAAGCGTGCAGGTTTTAGCTTTCCTCTCGGTGTGATTCAGCTATGCCTCTTCCCTTTGTCTTTCCCTGTCCATTAGAATCTGTACTGTAGGAGGGTTTCTGTGGAACGAGGCCCTGCCATGACCACGTTTGATGGACAGCAACAACCCGGGCGCTGGGTCCAGGGTGGGATTCTGCGATACCTTTCACATCCCCTTAGCTGGTTGAATTGGGTAGAAACCAATTTATACTTCATGTTGTGTCTTTCATTTGGATTCTCCTGCACCATGGATGCCCTTTGGGATCAGTGGGGTGGAGGTTGCTTCCAGACTTTGTTGTGTTTCAACTTCGTCGTCTTCCTTAAAGGCCACCCTCTCTGACCCTGCTTCCTCTGCCTCTCGGGCTGCTTCTGTCATATCCCCCATCCTCAACATTCCTTTCTTCTCTTTCTCTTCTCGCACATTCTTTTCCCATTACTCTCATCCGTCCTATCTTTGGAACCACCAGAACTTAGCTTTTATACATATCACCATTCCTAAGTGCTTTTTTTCCCCTGAAATGGTGAATAATAAACTCATAGTTGTGGAATTTGGGGGCCTTTGACTCTTCTTTATCATTTTTATCAATATACTTGAGTTACTTAACCACTGTTCTAGATAGCTGGGTTATCAGTCACCTAAGCATTTGATAACTGGGCCATTAGAGTTTTAAAACAGAATTCAGCTAAAAGGCTAATTCTGTAGTTTGTTTCATCATAAACGTATTCTGAGGTCAGTTGTCAGAAGACAAGAGTAGGTGACCTTTTCCTATTATTGATCATGTGTTATCACCTGATGTAATTTTGTTGCTTGTTTAATTAGTGTTGCTCTTTCTTCTCTTTAAGTCAAGAGGTGTTGCCAAGGATTCATGAAGATAAACATTACCCTTGTACTTTGGTGGGGACTTGGAACACGTGGTATGGCGAACAGGATCAAGCTGGTAGGAAGCAGAAGTCTTTGGAATAAACACTTGTTCCTTAAGCCTTTACTGTCATCACTTAAATGATTTTCAACTTAGTGCTTGTTTTTATAATCAAAGCTTTCCGAATCTTGATCTAGTCTTAGGGTTGAAGTAGTTTCTCAGTAAATCACTGCAAAAACTCCTTTTTGACCATTTTTCACATTTGAATCTGTTATTGAAACTTTACGGTGTAACTCAGGCCAACACGCATTACAGTTTTATACTGTGTCAACACTAAGCATATCTGGAATATTTTCAAGGTCAGAGTATCATAAAGGTCTAAATGTATGTTATCTTTTAAAATATGTTTCAGTTCACCTATGGAGGTATGAAGGAGGCTATCCAGCCCTCACAGAAGTGATGAATAAACTCAGAGAAAATCAGGTAATGATTTTGACAAATGTTTGCTTATTCAAACTATTGATACAGTAGATGTTAGTACAGAATTAAATGACTCTTTTCTAATACCAGTTTTTGTAAGCAAACTATTAGTTTTCAGTAGTAAAGATTTAATTATTTGGTTTCCTGAGGTTGTATTTGAATAGTCATCAGTAATACTATTAAAATAACAATTCTTATTGGAAAAGTCACTTGTACTTTGAGACTGATAAGCTGGTACTTTGCAGCCAGTAAGTCAGCCTAGTCACCACAGTCAGCCTGAGTTACCTAACGCATACCTGCTTTAGGAACTGCCAACCACACTGTTCACCTTGGGCTGACTTTGCTGTCCTCCCCTCCCTTCACTAACAGAAAAGTGTTCCTGGAAAAATTCTACCAGCTTAACATTATTAGAGAAGAAAATGTTTTGTGTAGCTTCCCTGTCCCTGTATAAATGGCTTTTGGATTATCTGATATTTTGAGGTGTCCATGTCATCTGTCTTGCAGTACTGTCAAACACTGTCAGGAGGACCTAAAAGCATAGGAAATTAAATTCGTTTCCATTGTCATTTAAATAATCAAGATGACAGTGAAGTTTATTATCTAAACCTGGACACTTTTGAAAGCGAAAGAGAATGCTAACAGCCATTATGCTGACTCAACAAGATGTGAGCTGGGACTGTCTCAGGCCAAGGGACCCTGTTTATATAGTATTCTACTAGAGGGGGAATGTACATGTTACTCAAGTGGGTTTATATTGTTTGTAAATATTAGCAAGTCTCATGAGCACCTTTTTCACTCAAAGGAATTTTCGGAATTCCGTAAGGCAAGAAGCAACATGCTTCTCTCAAGAAAGAATCAGCTGCTGTTGGAGTTCAGTTTCTGGAACGAACCCATCCCACGGTCAGGACCGAACATATATGAACTCAGATCCTACCAGCTCCGAGTAAGTCCTGGAATAGGAGTTCACCATGTCCCCTCGTTCTTCTGTGCAGCTGGACGCACACCCCTGGTGTCGAGAGCAGTCGCTGGGCATATGTTCTGTGATGTGTGCTTGGCTCATTTTCTCCCCGTCCAGTTCTTCTCCTCATTTCCTTTTTTTGGTTTGTTTTTGTCTTTTTTTGTTTTTTGCTGTGCAGCATGTTGGATCTTAGTTCCCTGACCAGGGATCAAACCCCTGCCCCTCTTCATTGGAAGCAGGTTCCACTGGACCACCAGGGAAGTCCCTTGTTTCTTTTCTTTTTTTAATCTTCTTTCTTTCTCATTCTTTCTCTTCTTTTAAGGATATTTGTGTTTTATAGCCTTAGACATAAGAGAAAAGACCTAAAATGCAGGCCCAGGTACATTATATACATCTGTTGTCATTGAACTAGAGCAACTAATAAGCGTGTGATTACTGAATACATTATACAGCACTGTAAGAGAAAAGGGGAATAATATTTCTACGACTTTCTAGATGTTTCCCTGCTAGGACACGACTGGAAAAAAAAGCCCAGATAACAGCATAGTTAAAGTGAAAACATATCAGTAGATCTCAGTGGTCTAACATTCAGTATTATACTTGGGGGAGAAGAATCAAGGAATGTCTTTGTCAGGTTTACTTAAATTGAATTATTTTAAAATTTCACAGTAGGGACTTCCCTGGTTAGGACTCTGTGTTTCCACTACACAAGGCATGGGTTCAATGCCTGGTGGGGGAAGCAAGATCCCACATGCTGCACAGCAAAAAAATTAATACATAAAAAACTGAAGTTTCTCAATAAAGCCTGAGTAGGTACCAACAATTTAATCACAAATGGCTTAACTGTGATTTTCATAGCTATAACTGGATGACCTTAACTCTTAACCTTGTGTATATGTTGTCTCCTTAGATGAAGCTGTAGAATTATTACTCCCACCATAGGCTAGGTATGAACAGAGTGCATAATGTTGTTTTGTTGCATTTTTTTACTTGTTAGATCTCCCATTATTAAAAGTTAATTTCTTAGTTAGTCTTGTCATTTGGTATTTTTCATGCTGCTATTTCCGTATTTCTTCACAGAAGGACTAACAAAATCCAAATCTCTTTTCAGCCAGGAACTATGATTGAATGGGGCAATTACTGGTGAGTATATTACCAAATGATGAGTTTGTAAGTCTTAGACTTAGATTTCTAAGTCTTAGAGTCTTTTACACCGGAGCATTAATTCTAGAAATAAAATCTGGGATTCATGTCACAGTTTGATATTAGACTGTTGTTTTGTTTGACATATTTGTATTATGAGATTTTTCAAACAAGTACAAAACTAGAGAGAATAATACCACCAGTCCCCCCTTTCCTTCCCCCCATTGCTTAGCTTCAGTAATTATCAACACATGGCCAGTCTTGTTGAAGTCTAAATGCCCCTACCCAGAGTATCTGAAAGTAAATCCCAAACAACATAACACTGCATCTCTGGGTATTTGAGTGGGCATATATCTCCCAAGAGATAAGGACTTTTTATAAAAACAAAACCCCAGTGGTACATGAGGTTATTTCCTATTCTTCTTGGACATTATCTTTTCTGAAATGTTGCTTTTGTCACATAAACAGAACACCACAATGATATAACTGCTTCCATTTCTTCTTCTTCATTTAATTAGCGAAATACCAGTTTTTCTACCCTGTAGATCTACAGGTTCAACAGAATCCCAGTCAAAATCTCAGCAGACTCTAAAAATGCAGAGGACCCCAAACTAGCTAAAACAGTCTTGAAAAAGAGGAACAAAGCTGGGGGACTCACTGCTCAACTTCAAAACTGACTACAAAGCTAGAGTAATCAAGACAGTATGGTACTGACATACAGACAGGCATTTAGATCAATGGAATAGAACTGAAGGACAAGAAACAAATTTTCACGTATGTGAACAATTAGTTTTTGACAAATATACAAAGGCAATTCAATGGGGACAGATAGACTTTTCATCAAAGGGTTCTGAGACGTTGGATATCCTTGCAAAAATATGAATTTAGATCCCTATCTCATATTATATATAAAAATTAACTGAAAATGAATTGTAGACCTAGATGTAACAGCTAAAATATAACATTTTCAGAAGAAAACATAAGGGAAAATCTTTGTAACATAAGATTAGGCAAAGAGTTCTTAGATAAACACCAAAATCACAATCTACAAAAGAAAAAAATTGATTATAATTCACCAAAACTAAAAACTTGTGTGTAATTCAAAGGATACAGTTTTAAAAATTAAAAGAGAGGTCACAGACTGAGTGAAAATTTTACAAATCACATATCTGATAAAAGACTTATATCCCAAATGTATAAGGAAATCATACAACTCAATAATGAGAAGATGACCCAATTTAAAAATGGGCAATAGACTTGTAAAAACAGTTCTCCCAAGATAGACAAATAGCCAAAAAGGAGATGAAAAGATGGTCAGCATCACTGATCATAAGAGAAACTCAATTCAAAACCACAAATATATGCCAACCATCTCATACCCTTTAGAAGGGCCATTATCAAAATAACAGAAAATATCAAGTGTTAGCAAAGATACAGAGAGGTTGGGACCCTTGCGTAATGTAGATAGGAATATAAAATGGGGCAGCCATTATGGAAAATGTTTTTTCATACAGTGCTTCTTAAAAACATTAAAAATAGCATTATATCTGATGTAACAGTGCTACTTCAAAAGAATTCAAAGCAGCATCTCAGAGAGATATTTGCACAGCGCTGTTCATCACAGCATTCACAGAGGTAAGAGGTGGAAGGAGGGTAAATTTCCATCAACAGATGAATGGATACATATGTGGCATGTACATATAGTGGAATTTTATACAGCCTTTAAAAAGAAGGAAATCTTGCCACATGCACGGTTAACCTTGAGAACATTGTGTTAAGCAAAGTAAGCCCATTATAAAATGACAAGTACTAATACAAAGTTTCTAAAGTGGTCAACACCAAAGAAACAGAAAACAGAATGGTGGCTGCCAGGGTCTGGGTGAGCAGAGGGGAGCTGGTGCTTAGTGGGTAGTTTCAGTTTTGCAAGATGAAAAGTTGGAGAGATGTGTTGCACAACAATGTGTGAATAGACTTGGCCCCACTGGCCTGTACAGTAGGAAACGGTTGAGGTCAATTTAATGTCAGGTGCTTTCTACCACAATAAAAAATAAAACTGTAAAATAAATTTGAAAAAAAAGTTAATAGGCAAAGCATTTAAATAGACATTTCCTCAAAGGAGCTCTATGAATGCCTGATAAACATGTGGAAAGCTGCTCAATGTCCTTAGTCATTGGGGAAATGCAAAGTAAACCGCATTGAGATAGCAGTTCATACCTCCTAGGATGGCTGTAATTAAAAAAGGATAACAAGTGTTGATGAGGTTGTTAATGAATTGATGCCTTTATACATTCTTGGTGAGAATGTAAAATGGCACAGCCGCTTTGGAACAGGAGAGCTGTGACTTTTTATTTTCAGTTTATATATGTTCTCTTTACTTCAGTTTTGAAATTTATTGTTTTGGGCTTGATAATTTCTAAGATCTTTTTACCTCCAGAAAACAGTTCTGGGACCTTTCTTTCTAGTGAGTCTTTTCTTCTTAGGTCATCAAGGCTAACTAATACAAGAGAGAATTCCCTTTCATTTGAAAACTAAGAAAAACATATTTGATTGTATGTTATTGTTGGGGGAGTATGTAATTTCCTCTGTTTTGTCTTGCCGCAGCAAAGATTTGAAATGGTGGACCAGTGTTACAGCTTGGTTACAACTCAGTTTTATTTGGCAAGCAAAGGATAATACACCCTCAAGGTGTGAGGGCGGGCCAACCCCAAAGGAGAGGCCTTCCTCGTTTGGCTTTCTCTTGGCTTCCTCCTTTTATCCGTTTGTCTCCTCCCCGCTGAGCCTGCCCTATGCAAACTGGGCTAGCCAAGAAGGGGGCGTGTTTGTTTCACCTGATGTTCTCATTCCCGTCTGTAGGTTTTCTTTTTGTGAGCTTTTCCTTTCTTTGTCTTTTAGCCGCTGCTATTTTGGACTCCTTTTTCCTATTCCAGCTGCCTAACATTCCCCCCTCCAGAGATGGGAGACCCAATTCTTTGGGAATAGGGGTGTTGAGGTTTCTCTGGCTACTTCCTGCTGAGCTGGGATGGTGAGGGGCATTGGGTCTCCCCCTCTTGGTAATCTAAGCCTCAGAGTCCTTATAGCGGCATCTATCTAAGAGTGAGTGATATTTTCCATGGTCAGGTGTAGTTTTATATAAAACTAAAAAGACTATAAAGTCTTTGTTGAACTGGCACTGCATGTTGTAGCTTGTTGACCTGGGCAGAGAGAAAACAGGTTAGACAGTTGATAATCCATGGAGAAATAGTGTGCAGCATCAAGATGGTGATAACAGGGATTAGTAGGGGCATTAGCCAACCAAATCCCCCCTGGCCAGGAGAAGGCTCCCCCAAAGAGAGATTGTAGCCACCCTGAGAACTCTCCAGCTCATTCTTTGAGATCCTATAGGATATGAATATTTTTCTTGAGGACTGTGAAACTTTCTTCAGCTTAGCTGGAGGTATTTCCCAGAAAAAACACGCCTCATTCATGATGGCTCAAGTCCCTCCTTGTTCAGGGATCAGGTGATCTGTCTCCTGTCTATTTGGAGTACAATTCCTGACAAGCTGTGAAGGAGTCTTTTGGGACAGATTGGCCAGACCCCATAATTGAAAGGCAAGCAGAGGCTCCTATTGAGAGCTCGGGTCGTCACCCGGAGTCGCAATAGGAGTTATGAGAAGAGAGCTCTGTGTCGAGGTAGAGCGTCCCCCACCGTCGCCTACAGAGTGGCCCTGGGCCGGGGGTCCCTGGGACCCGGAGAGGACTGAGCTCTAGGGCGCCTCTAGAACACCGTCCGGATTTTGCCTTAATCTAGGGGCCGGCTTGAGTGGAGTGTTGCACGTAGAGCAGTCGAATGGCAAGAGTTCCCCATTCCGGAGGTCGTCAGAGAAAGGGAAAGGGGGTAGAGCCGAGGCCTGGGGGTACGCAAAGCATCAATAAAACCTTAGCCCAAGGCTTGCACCGCTCACGAAGGCACTGGGCCCCCCCCCCGCACCGAGGGGAACTTGAGCCCTGGCAGAAAAGTGAGCTAGGAGGATGTTCATGCTCCCAGACTCTGGGAAAAGGGAAAACAATGAGAAGAAGGGAGAGTGAGAGAGAGTGAAATGAGTGCCTCGCCCCTTCCTAGCACCATAAGGTATAGTTCGGCCGAGGCAGAGAGAGGAAAGACAACCTCAACAGAAGTAGCTTACCTTTATTCAGGCAAGGCGGGGCAACAGTCGGCCTATAGACCAGGCTGAGCGTGGAGAGGGATCAGGGAGGCTCCATATTTATAGAGAGGTTTGTGGAAGCGATAAGGGAAACATTAATCTGGCGGGATGTTTTGGGTATTCTTTAGTTGAGATGGCATTTGTAGTTGGGCAGGGGGTGATAAGTCTTCTGTGCAGGTGTAGGGGGTGGAAGGTTTCTGGACAGGGGGTGATAAGTCCAAGATAGATGCAACTGGCCTGGAGCATCAGGGTGGGACCTAAAGTTCTGTTTTGTTTTCTCCAAAGTTAGATGATTCAGCAAGGGCCTTTGAAACTGTTGGGTTTTTTTCTAGGCCCAAAAGACTCCTTCAAGCTGTGTTGGCTCTTCAGAGCTATCCTGAGAAATCTTATCCCCAGAAACTTAATTTGGGGGGTGTTCATTAGAATGGCACTCATTTGTAGTCCTGAATAGGTATCTGCCCCCGCCAAAGGAGAGGCCCCAGTCTGTCTTGGCTTCCTCCATTTATACGTTTTGTCTCTTCCCCCCTGAGCCTGCCCTATGCAAATTGGGCTAGAGAGGAGGGCTGTTTGTTTGACCTGACATTCTCACTGCAGTCTTCAGATTTTCTTTTGTTTCATTTGCATGGGCTTTTCCTTTCTTTGTCCTTCAACCACCATCATTTTGGATTCCTTTTTCCTGTTCTAACTACCTAACACTTTGATTATAGACATGATTTCATTAAGGAATTGGTGAGTGATCCCCCAAAGTGTACTAATTTAGTTGCCCACAGGATAGAATCACTCATTTCTATTTTTCCATGTTACTAATTGAGACATATCCAGTGTGGAATCCACAGAGAAGTACTGAGTTTATTCTTCAGTTATTTTAAAAAGATTATTTACAAAGCCCAGTTCCGCATGCAATTTATATTTTGGCACATAGGTAACTATTTAAGATGGTGATCTCCTCTTCAGTACATGCTTCTGATTATTTCCAGGCCAAGGCAAGTATGTTTTCTTTGCCTACTGAGAAAATGGATGAGAAAAATTCCGAATGAAGTGAACAATCCTGAACATTTATCACTATTGATGAATATGGAGGGTTTTCCCCTCTTTGGGTTAAAATGCACACTATAGTGATTTGCCTAATTTTAATAATTTACTAATCAGGTTTGTAATTTTGGGTGATGATTATGATCATATAACCCTAAATGCAAGGTTAAAGAAGTTAGCATCAGGGACTTCCTGGTCGTCCATGATTAAAAGACTCCGAGCTTCCAAGGCACAGGGTGCAGGTTCGATCCCTGGTCGGGGGATTAAGATCCAACATGCCACACAAAATAAAGACATCTCCATTTTTTAAAAAACAATCAGGACTGCAACCACATATCACATGCTGTTTTTATTTTAATAGTTAGGAATTACTCTACACATTTTACAAAAATGACTAATATTGCTACAGAAAGGTAGATTGACATCTGATGTACATTAAAATAGCTTTCGAATACACTCAATAATTTTAAAAATATTCTTTGTTCTGAACAACTTGCGCTGAGAATGGAGGAAACACTTTTTTAACACGCCTGATGCGGTGTCTGAACGTTGTTCTTTTCTCATAGGGCTCGAGCCATTCGCTTCAGACAGGACGGTAATGAAGCAGTTGGAGGGTTCTTCTCCCAGATTGGGCAGCTCTATATGGTGCACCATCTTTGGGGTATGTTTTTTTCCTTTCATTTTTACGTTCCTGGGATTTCAGAATTCATTTCTAAATAAGTTGTCCTAGCCTGTAAATCATACCTCAAGTCAGGAACCTGGAACGCTGCAGCTGACCAGATGCCCCAGATGGAAGGTGGGTGTTAGGCCCCCAGCACAAGAGGTCCACAGTGAAGGGTCCCCAGAAGCGCAGCTCATCGTGAGCTGGTGAGAGTGAGAGCTGGGCTGAGAGAGGTGCTGCGGCCTTTCACAAGGTGGTCCCGGCCTCCCTCTCTGAACATCCCCCAGCTCCCTTGGGGACAGTGCCACACTCTACGCGGAGAGGTGTCCTCGAAGAGGGCCCACTGCCCCCCTCGGGTCTGGATCCGCTGTCCCCTGAGGCATCTTCTCTTGCCTTGGCCGTCCCTACCCACTTTGGTTTGACGCCTCCTTTGGTGTCTTTCTGGGCCTGACTCGGATGTTCCTCCTCATCCCCCAGGGAATGTCACTGTCCTTGAGCCCCCAGAGCCTGGTGCCACACGTGTGTTCATGGTTGTGGCTGTGTGTGTCCGTCTCCCTGGCTGAGCAGGAAGCAGGTCGCAGTGGCAGCTTGGCTTATTCTGGGCACATTTGTAAATAGCTGTGTGTCACTCAGTCATGTGTGACCCTGTGGACCCCGTGGACTGTAGCCCACCATGGAATTCTCTGGGCAAGAGATACTGGAGTGGGTAGCCATTCCCTTCTCCAGGGGACCTTCCCGACCCAGGGATCCAACCCAGGTCTCTGGCATTGGAGGCAGATCCTTTACCATCTGAGCTACCAGGGAACACTTGTAAATGGTTATTAACGTTAAAAAGATGAAAAGCCTGACATTTCCAAACCCTAAACCGTATTAATTCACTGAGGTGTGGATTTGCCCTCGCTGGTCCCACCGAGTGCTGCAGGGGCATGCGCCTGCTGGGGCAGCTGGAGGCTCAGGGACAGGGTGATGTCTGGCAAGCAGACCTATTAAGTATAACTTAACTAACCTTTACAGGCTCGAGGTAGGGATGAGGTCGTTTTTATTGTGATTTTTTAGTGTGTAATCTGTCCAGAGGATTTGAACTGAAAAGACAGACCCCCTCCTTCCTCAGCCTGGAGGGTCCTCTGAGAGCAGCCTCTGTGGTGAGTGAGCATGGGGACCGGAGGGTCCAAACCCCATACTCTGGCACAGGCCAAGGTCAGACACGTGTCTACTTTCAGGCAGTGCCCATCTCCACCTTCCTTTGTGTCTCCAGCCAGTGTCCCAAATGTCCACTGCCCACTTCCTACCTCATAGGGAAAAGGTACTGAGATGTGCAGAGATGCATTCTCAGTTGGCTACAACTTAGCCTCGCTTATCCATCTTTTTTAGAGAAAGAACCAACACTTAACCAAGCACCTCCGTGTGTTGGTTATTTATGCACCATTCCCCTTGACCCTGATAGCCACACACCATGAATGAGATACCATGACTCACATGTGGTAAAGAAGTCACCCCAGGCACAGCTGAGCAGGAGCTGGGCCAGCCTTGGACGTCAGCCGGTCTGGCTTCAAAGCAGGTCTTCCCCCAGCAGAGCTCCCCTTCCTGTTACCCTCGCACATGATGCTGTCCTTCCGCCCCCCTCCACCAGCAGCCCTCCTCCCTCGAGGCCTTGCTGCGGCCGCAGCTGCTCCACCGCCCCACCTGTGGGCTCCTCCTCTCGGTATGTGACCAGTCTCAGTGCCTCCCATCTTTAAAAGCCTCCCCAAACTCAGAAGTCCATTAACAGATAAACAAAATGTGGTTTGTGCAAATTCACAGAAACTGAACGTAGAATGGAGGGTACCAGGGGTTGAGGGGAGAGGGGAAATGGGAAGAGATGGTTTATAATGGATAAAGTTTTAACTGGGGCTGATAAAAAAGTTTTGGAGCTGGATGATAATGGTAGTGGCACAATGTAATGAACTTATTGTCTCTGAATTATACATTTAAAAACAGTTACAGTAGGGACTTCCCTGGTGGCCTAGTGGTCAAGACTCTGCACTTCCACTGCAGAGGGAACGGGTTTGACCCCTGGTCAGGGAACTAATATCCTACATGCCACATGGTGTGGCCAAAAATTTTAGAAAAAGAAAATAGTAAATTTTGTTATGTATATTTTACCCCCCAAAATTGGTTTTAATTAAGAAATTTTTTTTAAAGAACACAGGCCTCTCCCACCTGTGTTCCCTGCAAGGGGGTGTCCCCACCTGACCCTGGGAAGAAGACTGCTGCTTGTCCCAGGGATGTTAGCCATTTTCACCCAGGTCGTGAGAGGCAGAGGACTTCCTTTTCCTTCTATTCTTCAGTATCTTCAAAATTTTATGTAATCAGTTTACACTCCCTTACTAGTGGGGAACTTTTGGTCAAATTACTCAGCCTGCCTGGTTAGGTCTTCTCATAGGGAGAAGGAAGCCCTAAACAGAGACTAGAACTGAGTGGGGAGCCCTCCCGGGTCAGTGGTTAGAAGGATCTTGCCGGGCTGGGAAGCAGAAACCAGAGCAGTCAGTGAGGTATCTGAATTGCATCCCCGGGACCCTGACCCTTGGCCCATGCCCTTCCCTCCGCTGGAGGGCTTTTCTCTCTGGTGTGTGTCCTGCGTGTGGACAATGAAATGTCGGTTTCAACCTTGAAACCCCACTTGGTCACATCGTACCTTCCAGGGAGCTTTCCCTGGTCAGCTGTGTTCTCCCTGTGGAGTGTCCTTGTTCTCCACTGTCATGAACACAGTCTCTCACCCAGGTCGTTGCAGGGCCTTATAAATACTGAGTAAAATTGAATCTCCTATTGCTTGTCTGTGGCCTGACAGTTTCTGGTTATTGATTTAACCCATTGATGAGGAAGTTCACTTGGTTGGTAAAGGCACATCTTGAATCCACTAGACTGTAAATCTTGAGAGCAGATTGTTTTGCTTCTCCCACATGGCCTGACAGTTCTACTCAGAATAACCCGCTCACAGTTAGCCCAGCTGAGTACTAAGTTCACGGAATGCAGATGGGCCCTGGCTTATGATGGTTCAGCTTAGAATTGTTCAACTTTACAACAGTGCCAAAGTGATCCATGTTCAGGAGAAACATGAAGTGTGAACTGTGCTCTTCCCCCAGGCTTTTGGTACGGTCTCTCGTGATGCTGGGCGGTGGCAGCGGTCAGCTGCACAGTCACAAGGGTGAACAGCCAGTACACTTAGAACTATTGTGGTTTTCACTTTCTGTGCAGTATTCCGTTACATGAGACACTAAACACTTGATATGAAATAGGCTTGGCATCAGGTGATTTTGCCCAGCTGTAGGGTAACATGAGTGTTCTGAGCACGTTAAAGGTAGGGAAGGACTTCCCTGTAGCTCAAACGGTAAAGAATCTGCCTGCAATGCAAGAGACTGGGGTTTGATCCCTGGGTTGGGAACATCCTCTGGTAAAGGGAATGGCAATCACTCCAGTATTCTTGCCTGGAGAATCCCATGGACAAAGAAGCCTGGCGGGCTACAGTCTACGGGGTCACAGAGAGTCGGACATGACTGAACGACTAACACACGTCACACACACAAGGTAAGGAAGACCCAGCTGGGATGTTCTAGTGGATTAGATGTGTTGAATGCATTTTCGATTTACAATATTTTCAGCTTATGATGGGTTTATTGGGACGTAACCCCATCATAAGTCGAGGAAGATATGTAGGCTGTTTGAGAAAACAAGATGAGCAGCTGAATCAGCACTGCCTGGACATCCAGTTGACCCTTGAACAGCACAGGTTTGAACCGCATGGATCTTTTTCAGTTGATACACACAGTACTATGCAACCCACAGCTGGCTGAATCCGAGGGTGCAGAACCCTGGATACATAGGGCCAGCGGTGGGACTTGAGCACCTGCCGGTTTTGGTGTTGGTGGCAGGTCCTGGAGTCATTCCCCCCCTGTACTAGTGGAATGTAGGGCATTATGTCCGGTTAATTCTTCTGTGTGGCTGTTTTTAAGCTTACAAGGATCTTCAGACCAGGGAAGATATACGGAATGCAGCATGGCATAAACATGGCTGGGAAGAACTAGTATATTATACAGGTAATATCTTGATAGGCATAAAGCCTTTCATTCTTCTCATTTCATTGTTTTGATGTTCTTTCACCCTGAAGCTCATGGTGTATTTGAAAAAATAATAATAAAAATGTGTTGCTGTCAGATGGTGAATTGTAAGGTTGAGGGAATAGAGAAAGTCATATTTTTCTTTGATAGTTGCATGACTTTTTCAATAGAGAATATTCATTCTTTCAAGTATACATGTTGTCTAGTACAGTTTTCAGATCTTTGTGTGTTGTAAATTTTATATCATTACGTATTTTTGTACATTTCTGTATTCTCTGAAAATTTATCATACAAATAAATTTTTTCCTAAGCTTTCTCATCAGAATTGTTTATTCCCTAAAGCATTGCAATTTAATACAGCAATTAAAATAATTTTGGAAATTACTTTGATATTTAAACTTTCCATATGTACGTGTGTGTGCCTGTGTACATACATGTAAGCCTATACATCTGTGTATACTCATATGTGTATATATAATACATACACTATGAAATCCTAGTTGCTTGATTTTTAGAACAGCCAGACTGAATACCACCCAGTGACACCAGTGCAGGTAATAAGTACCACCCATGTTGCACGTCAGGCACTTAAGCCTGTACCCTGCCAGGAAGATTGAAGAGTAATTTGTTTTTGCAAATAACTATTATCTTGTCTGCTAGTTCATATGTCATAAATCCTGTAACTGTATGTGGCTTTGCTGCTTATTCTTACACTTTCACCAGGTCCCAAAGACGTTTCCTCAGCACTGACAGGGTTACAGGTACAGTGTGTTGTTGCTGTAGACAGGATACAGTCAGATTATTTGGTTCTACATACATTTTAATTCAGTTCAAAGGACCTTTTAAGAAAGCACCATTTTTCTCACAATATAGACTTTCCTGATTTCCAACACATGAAATACACCTCGTGACAGAATGTTTTAATGACACATTATAGGCTGTCAGCTGATCTATCAGTAGCTTGTATATTTCTGCCCGAGACCAGTCCTGATTATTCCAGTACTCTGATTTCAGGCAGCATGTCTTCTGAATGAATATCCTCAGCAGCCTACTTGTTAGCATGTATTTGTTGCCATCTGTTTAGAAAACAGTGAGCCCCAGTGATTACGGCCCTTGTTTTCAGTCCCACTTATTCAGGAAATGGAATCCAGAATCATGATCCCACAGAAGACCTCGCCCCTCCAGTGAAGCGATGGAATGGAGACGTGCCTACAGAAGTTTATGTGACAAGTGCTTGTCATCAATCAACTTGAACTGTATTACAAGTGAGAGAGAAACACTGAAGTGTAAACTGCTGTACATAGCTTGTAAGAGACCTCTTTTCTTTAAAATTTACATAATCACAAGACAGGAAACTATTACAGTTTGGCTGATTGTAACAGTGCGCTGTAGTCCTCTGAAACATCCCTAAGTTTGTTGAATGTACCGTATAATATTAACACCAAGCCACCTCTCCCTACCCCCTAGGAAAAGAGCCCAGTTGAAAATTGGAGTCATCTCTGAGTAAGAATTTAACCATGGGGAAAAAAAAAAAAGTTAGCCATTTCTTTATAAAGAGCAAATCTGTTTTATAATTACAGATTTTTTAGACAAATTTCTTGTATCAGGAAGAAATAAATTTCATCATGTTTCTGTAGCATTTTTTTCTGAGTTTCAGACTAGGAACAAATTATAAGTATACTCAATACCTGGAAATGTTTTACTTCACTCTCATTTTTAATGTCAGCATAGTAAACTCTGTCGTTACTGAGGGGGAAGTGGTTGATCAGTAATTCAGTCTCCACTTGGTGTATTGTGATGTCTTTATACGTGAGGAAAAGATGGCTTGAACCTGTGTATCATATGTGACTTTGAAATGAACACCTTGAATAGCACTAATTTTTATTTGTAATATTTTTCTACAACAAAACGAGTAGCACTAGGAAAAGAGGTTTTATTTTGTAAACAGTCATCTGTGACCTGCATTTTAGTAAGCTCACAGCAGATTCTTCCAAGATCATGAATGGGGGGAGGGGGGTGTGCATGTTGAGATTTAAATTGACATAAAACTGCATACTTTGTCTAGCTCTGATTTCATTTTTTAATAGTGCCAATTTTATGACTGTAATCATGTGAAAGTCCTGTTGAAATGAAAAATTATGTCTGACCCTCAGATCAAAGAATTTATGTTAAAGTGTGAATAAATCTCATATCAAATGTCAAGCTTTTACATGTGAATGGTTTTCTCCAAGAACATATAAAAGTTAATAAAAATCCTCTTAATTTTCACATATTACATGTATGCAGTCTTTTTTTAATGAACTGATGCTGAGAGTGAGCCCATCACTCTTGAAAGATGGCTTGTCCCAGTTCAGTGGGCATGTGTGAGTCTACAGGGTAAAATAAACTCATCAGCTGCTTCTTAGGCCACGTGGTAGATATTTTGGGGAGTGGGTGTCTGTATACTAGTGCATAATGGTCTGGTGTTTGGGAGTTGGGGCGCTGACGGAAGAACAGGCTCTGCTCCTTGATGGGGTACTTGCCCTCTTTGTTTGGGTCCTTAGCCTATGAAATCTGGAGGTGGAATTCAATAGCATCTAAGGTCTCTTCAGCTCTGAATTTCTGTAACTGGCTCTTCTTGCTGGCACAGGAAGCAGTGGGGGAGAGTGGGTGTAGTGAACTCTGCCATAGCAAACCTGAAGTTCAGCAGCTACACTACTGATTAGATGCTCAGAGCATGTTTGCAGGATGTGAATGAAAGAATCATTGATATGGAACTGCTTTCTAAACTACTTAATGAAAACTGGTAGAATGACATTTACTAGTAAAGGTAATGTAGCTATTCAGAACTGAAAGAAATGCTCTGGACAGAGGGGATTTTCACTTACAAAATTATGTGGACTTGTAAATGAAGCAAACCCTGTAGAAGTTAAGAATCTTCTGTCATTCACTGGTGTATGACACCAGTTTCTCCAGAGAAACAGAACCAATAGGCTATCTAGATATATATGCATTTGGGGGAGAGAAGGATGGGGAGTTTGGGATTAGTACGGGCAAACTGTTATGTATAGGATGGACAAAGATCAAGGTCCTACTGTATAGCACAGGGAACTATATTCAATGTCCTGTGACAAACCATAATGGAAAAGAATATGAAAAAGAGTGTGTGTGTGTGTGTGTGTGTGTGTGCATAACTGAGACACTTTGCTGTAAGCAGAAATTAACATTATAAATCAACTGTGCTTCAATAAAAATTTTTTGAAAGATTTAAAAGGAGACTTATTATAGGAATTGGCTTGTGCCATTATGGAAATCAAGAAGTTCCATAGTTTGCTGTGTGCCAGCTGGCAAACCAAGAGTCCCAGTGGTAGGATTCTGTCCAAGTCCAAAGGCCTGAGAATCAAGGGGAGCGGATGATGTAAGTCCCAGTCCGAGGTCAAAGGCCCAAGAACCAGAAGCTGTAGTATCAGAGCAGAAGGTGGGCATCCAGCTCACAAAGAGAGTGAATTCGCCCTTCTTTCACCTTTTTGTTCCAGTTGGGCCCCCAGTGGATGGGGTGATATCCACCCACACTGGGGAGGGCAGTGCGCTTTACCGTCTATGGGATCTCCTGCTAATCCTTTCCAAGAAAACCCTGACAGACACACCTAGAAAGAAAGTTTTACCACTTGTCTGGACATCCCTTAGGCCAGACAAGTTGATATATAAAACTAACTGGGCTTGAGAACCTCCCTAAACTGCCTCATCCATGAGCTGACTGCTCGTCCACAGGCCATTCGGAGTGAGAACCTGGATGTCTAGGTGCTAAATATCAATAGCCTATGAAAAAATGATCTTTTAGAAATAGTTTGCTACTCTCTTTTTGTCTTGCTTTCTTAATCTTTCTGTTCAAAAAAGCACAGAGCAATAAGCCAAGTCTAAAATGGAATTCTGTCAGAGTATTCTCCTCTAGAGTCTTGAGCAATTTCTGTTCTAATTAAGTCATTAGGTTTCACAACTTGAAGCAGTACAAACTGGGTTTTGGCCTTCATTCGATTCAACATTGAGTTTCTGTTATGTGCCCAACACCAGGCGCTTGGAATAACATAAACAAAACATGATCCCTGTCCTTTTGAAGCTTGCAGTCCAGTGAAAGTTGAATTCAGTTCAGTCGCTCAGTCATGTCCGACCCTTCGAGACCCCATGAATCACAGCACACCAGGCCTCCCTGTTCATCACCAACTTACTCAAACTGATGTCCATTGAGTCAGTGATGCCATCCAGCCATCTTATCCTCTGTCATCCCCTTCTCCTCCTGCCCCCAAATCTCTCCCAGCATCAGGGTCTTTTCCAATGAGTCAACTCTTCTCATGAGGTGGCCAAAGTATTGGAGTTTCAGCTTTAGCATCAGTCCTTCCAATGAACACCCAGGACTAATCTCCTTTAGAATGGACTGGTTGGATCTCCTTGCAGTCCAAGGGACCCTCAAGAGTCTTCTCTAACACCACAGTTCAAAAGCATCAATTCTTCAGCACTCAACTTTCTTCACAGTCCAACTCTCACATCCATACATGACTATTGGAAAAACCATAGCCTTGACTAGACGGACCTTTGTTGGCAAAGTAATGTCTCTGCTTTTCAATATGCTATCTAGGTTGGTCATAACTTCCCTTCCAAGGAGTAAGTGTCTTTTAATTTCATGGCTGCAATCACCATCTGCAGTGATTCTGGAGCCCAAAAAAATAAAGTCTGACACTGTTTCCACTGTTTCCCCATCTATTTGCCCTGAAGTGATGGGACCAGATGCCATGATCTTAGTTTTCTGAATGTTGAACCTTAAACCAACTTTTTCACTTTCCTCTTTCACTTTCATCAAGAAGCTTTTTAGCTCCTCTTCACTTTCTGCCATAAGGGTGGTGTCATTTGCATATCTGAGGTTATTGATATTTCTCCCGGCAATCTTGATTCCAGCCTGTGCTTCTTCCAGCCCAGCGTTTCTCATGGTGTACTCTGCATATAAGTTAAATAAGCAGGGTGACAATATACAGCCTTGACGTACTCCTTTTCCTATTTGGAACCAGTCTGTTGTTCCTGGTCCAGTTCTAACTGTTGCTTCCTGACCTGCATATAGGTTTCTCAAGAGCCAGTGACAGGAGACTAGCAATTAAATACAAAACTTCGTAAGCTTCGTGGTATGGCAGATGTTGATGAATGGCATAGCGGAAGAAGGTAGAATGGGAATGGGGATCGCGAATCTGGGGGTGGGCTGGAAGGGGCAGTACATAATATTAAAAATGTTTGGTCGGAGTTGGCCTCACTGAAAAGCTGAGATTTAAGCTTAAACTTGAAGGAGGTAAGTTAGCCAGTGTTTGGGGAGAAATCCCTTCATGCTGAGGGGATGGCTACAGCAGAGGCCCTAAGGCAGGCTCCTGCCTGGTGTGCAGTGGAGCCCACTGTGGCTGGTGGAAGAAGAGATCACGAAGCTGGATCCATAGAGGGTTGGAGGCCATCAGAAGGACTTTTACTCTGAGGCAGGATCCACTGGAATGTTTTGAGCAGAGGAAGGGCATGGTCTGACTTACACTGTAAGTGGCGGCCCAGACTAGGAGTAGCAGTGGAAGTAGGGAGAATGGCCAGATTCTAAATACACTCTGACAGCGCAGCCAAGATGGTTTGGTGAACAACTGATTTTGGAATGTGGATGAGAGGGAAGAAAATTTTTAATGACTTAATTCGGCCTTGGCAACTGAAAGGATGGGGAAGGCTGAAGGTGGAAAAGATCTGAGGTGTGAAGATCAGGAATGTTGCTTCGTTTGAGTCTGACATGTCTATGCAGATACCTGGGTGGAGGTGTCAGGTGGGCAGTTGGGTATGTGAGTCTCAAATGTGGAGCACGTCTGGCCTGGAGTTAGAACTGTCAGCTTATAGAACTGAAGGTCAATGGACGGGGCTTCCCTGGTGGTCCAGTTGTTGAGAATCAGCCTGCCAAGGCAGGGGACATGGGTTCAGTTCCTGGTCAGGGAAGCTTCCACATGCTGTGGAGCAACTAAGCCCGTGCAATACAGTCAATGAAGCCTGTGTGCCTAGAGCCTGTGTTCCACAGTAAGAGAAGCCACTGCAATGAGGACCCTGAGCTCTGCAACTGGAGAGTGGCCCCTGCCCACAACTAAACGAAGCCTGCGTGTGTAGCAATAAAGACCCCGTGCAGCCAAAAATGATTTTTCTTTTTAATCAATGAGGAGTGAGTATAGATAGAGAAGAGGACCGAGGTGAAGACAAACCAGGAAGGGAGTGAGAAACCACCAAGGAAACAGGAAGAAACTCAAAGGGGGATTTCATGAAACACAAGTGAAGAATGTCCATCACGGATGAGATTATCTGTGTCAAACACTAGTGCAAGGTTGCGTCGGATGAAGGCTGAAAACAGACCATTAATTTAGTAACATGGGGGTCACTTGGTGACCTTTGACAGGAGTGGTCTATAAATAAGCTAATTTATCAAATTAATACTTTATTTTAGCAATTCCTATCCAATTTGTAAAACTCTTTTATTAAACTCCTGGAGTAGAACAAATCTTATTAATTTGTCCAACTAGTAATTCTCCCTGGCAACATTTAAAACTTCCAAACTCATTTTCCACTCACTGGGTATAAGCCTGGTGATTATTATTTATACAAGCCAACTCATTTTTAATTATAGTTCATGTGACATCATCCCTACTATTTCTTACAAGCCCTTTTGGAGCCTCACTTTGCTCTCCTCCCAACTTGGACTTGATAGAACCTACCTCTTTTCCCTTATCCTCACAGCTGCCTGTGAAAGATTCTTTTTCTTCAATTCTACATTAAACTTTCACCTTTATTATTAAATTAATAATTTCAGTTTCTGCCTGAGACATAGTAGATGTTCAATGAGATGCTTGATGAGTCAATAGAAGAAACAGGGAGAATGGGAAGGAAGGGAAAAGGAAAGAAAAGAGACTGTCAGTTGTAACTGGAAAATACACAGAGCTCTCAGAAAGAAGAGCAGCGACTTTATTTCTATTTTTCATGTTCTGTAAATCTAGAAATATGATCTGCCTAGACAAGCTCCATAAAAGCAATGTATTGATAAAAGGGAGACAAGAAACATCTATAGGAACTTCCCTAGTGGTCCAGTGGTTAAGACTCTGTGCTTCCAATGCAGGGGGCATGGCTTTAATCCCTGGGCAGGGAACTAAGATCCCCCACATGCCTCATGGCATGGCCAAAAATATACATATATATACATACATATATGTACGTTCTGAGTTGGAAACTGTGGTCAAACTAGTACTAAAACTAGCACTTTTCCAGAGTTCAGTAACCATTAAAAATGAAACCACTTCCCTGGTGGTACAGTGGTTAAGAATCCAGCTGCCAAAGCAGGGGACACAGGTTTGATCCTTGGTCCAGGAAGATGCCACATGCTGGAGAGCAACTAAGCCCATGAGCCACAGCTACTGAGCCTGCACACTGCAGCTACGGAAGCTGGTGTGCCCCAAAGCTGCATACTGCCACGAGAAGCCACCACAAGGAGAAGCTCATGCACTGCAGTGAAGAGCAGTCCCCACTCGCCGCCAACTAGAGAAAGCTCACACACAGCAATGAAGACCCAGTTCAACCACAAACCATTTTTTTAAAAAAGAAACCACTTGAATTTTTTGCACAACGGTCTTCAATCCTAAGAGGTAAAATTTCTTCTGTGTATGATGTTAACACCTGTGATCACAGCTTAGGGTGGACTCTCTCGGCCCCAGTAAATAGTTCATGCTCTAGTCATGCGTAAGATAAAGGACGCTATGCAAATCACTGGCCTGGGTTCCAGCTCTGAATGAGAGCTCGTAGTAGTCATTAACTTGTGAGCTTGTTTCCTATCTGTCAAATATAGGACAGTGACCTCTATACTGCTGACCACAAGGTTGTGAAAATCACACAAGGAAACAGTTGAACACATCTTGGAAAATGTGAAAATAAGCAGTGTGACTTGGGACTGCCCTGGCAGGCCAGTGGTTAAGACTCTGCCTTCTGGTGCAGAGGGTGCAGGTTTGATCCCTGGTCGAGGAGTTAAGATTCCACATGTCTCGAGGCCAAAACACCCAAAACATAGAAGCACTATGGTAATAAATTCAATAAAGACTTTAAAAATAGTCCACGTCAAAAAAAAAAAAAAGCAGTGTGACTTGTGACCAGATGACTCTCCAAATTTGCTGAACCTAATCATAAAGATTCTGAGGGATACAGAGGCAAGAGCCACCACACTATGCCATCTGGACTGAGGCTGACCATTTCCATCTCTGGCATCTCCTGCTCCACTCCTGCCCCAGATCTAGAGTGCTGTGCCCTGCTCTGGGAGTGGCAGCCAAGTGGGCCTCCCTAGATGTTGTGAAGAAACACTTGTCGCCACTGAAAGAGAGAATTGTTCAGTTGCTCAGTCACGTCCAACTCTGTGATCACATGGACTGCAGCAAACCAGGCTTCCCTTTCCTCCACTATCTCTAGGAGTTTGCTCAAATTCATGTCCATTGAGTCAGTGATACCATCCAACCATCTCATCCCCTTTTGCCTCGTTCTCCTCTTGCCTGCAATCTTTCCCAGCCTCAAGTTCTTTTCTAAAGAGTCGGCTCTTCGCATCAGATGGCCAAAGTATTGGAGCTTCCACCTCAGCATTAGTCCTTCCAGTGAATATTCAGGGTTGGTTTCCTTTAGCATTGACTGGTTTGAACCCAATTCTCAATGTTAGTCTGTTTCAGAATGAAAAATGATAGACGTCACAAGGATAGGAAACCACATAACACTGTCACGGCCTTCTGAACCCTGTGCTGGCGCCACTGTATACAGAACTCCTGGAAGAGCTTTTCTGTGGCTGTTTCCAGTGAGTCCAGAATGAGAAAAGCACGGAAGAGTTTAGCTCAGTTGTTAGGATGTGTCAGACTCACCCCCAACACAATAAGGACAGGACTGTGCCTGCTGCTTCTGGGCAGCCAGTGAGAGCTGGGCAGCCTGGGGGCGGGAGGAGGGGCCGTGTGATTGGTGTAAGAGGTTCTCTGTGGGTCTCACGATTCCTCGACAGATCAGGACCCTGATCCACAGCCACATTCAGCATGCACCTCCTGTTCAGGCCGCTTCTCAGGCCTGGTGATTAGAAACGGAGGGCAGGGGGTTGGACGGAAGCCCTGTCCTCCACTGGTCTGCCGGGCTTGCTCCAGCTCCTACACGCAGGGCGGTGGCCAAGGCTGAGGCGGTTTGCGGAGCTCTCCACAGTCCGGCCTGCTTGGTCCTGCCCACTTTGTGGCACTAAAGCTGTGAAACAGCTTTGAGGAGAGTTGCCAGTGAAAGCTCACAATGGGGAAACAACCGCCCGCTTGTCTGTGGTCTCATTTAAATGTTGCCAAACCTATGTCATAAGCTCTCCTCCAGAAACTCTGATTTGGAAGGAGGTTTGGTTCATCTGATCTGATTATTTGGCTAAATAATGATCTGATTATTTGATCAAAGTTGATTATTTGGTTAAATTATACATTTTTCAAATCTCTTCTGATGTTAAACCCTTCTGGCCTTTGCTACTTAATTATCCAACAGTATCCACTCGAGGCTGCCTCTTCTGAAACCTGTGTGTCTTCTTCGTCCCCCAGTTTCTCACCAGGGAGTGTATAAAATCTCAAACTTTCAAACCAGCAAGAGTATAAAATCTCAGATTTTCAAAGCATGTTCTGAAATGTCCCTTTTAAGGCCGCTGCTCAGAATAAACATGAACCTGGCCTTTTGGATCCTCCCAAACCATTTGTGAAATAGTTCAGAAATAGTTCAGGGACTTCCCTGGTAGTCCAGTGGCTAAGACTCCTCACTTTCAATGCAGGGGACCCAAGTTCAACCCCTGGTCAGGGAACTAGATCCCACATGTCACAGTGAACAGTTCAAAGATTCCGACTAGAAGATCCTGAGTGCCAAAACAAAGACTTGGCACAGCCAAATAAATCAGTATTTCAGAAAAAAGAAAGAAATGGTTCGTATAAGTTCTGATGAGTTATTCTTAATTCATCTAAGGGAAAATGCTGATCTTTATTTGAAATGAATAAAATTTGTTTTTAGTTCTTTTTGGTTTGTTTTTAGTTCTTTTAATTCATGTCGTTATCAAATATCCATTTTTAAAAATTGGAGTATAATTGCTTTACAATAATGTGTTAGTTTCTGTTGTACAATGATGTGAATCGGCTATGTTCAGGTACATCAGTAAACATATATCCTCTCCCTCTTGAGCCTCCCTCCCACCCCTCTAGGTCATCACAGACACCGAGTTGAGCTCAAATATCCATCTTTTAAGGTCAGTACTTTCAAGGCTCCACTGTTACCTTTTTTCAAAAACCCTTTGTAACATTTCCTGTGTGACAAATACCAAGAGGGAAGAAAAGGGCTTCCATCCCTCACACTCAACACCGCCCCCAGGGGTGGGGCTGACAGTGGATGTGCTGTGACCAGCCCTGTGCTCAGCAGGATCTCCACCCCTGGGTTCCTTGCCTGGAGGTTGTTTCTACTCAAATACTTAAAGTATCTGAAATACTGGATACTGAAATACATGATAGGCAGAATTAAAATTCGACAAATCAGAAATTCCCTAGCAGTCCAGTGGTTAGGATTCTGAGCTTTCACTGCCAAGGGCCTTGGTTCAATCCCTGGTCAGGCAACTGAGATCCCACAAGCTGAGTGGTGTGGCTCAAAAACAAACAAACAAAAAAAAAAAAACTACAAATCTGTTTTGATATATGGATAAACTTTTATTTATATATAAAGGGAAAACCAATTTCATTTAAAGCTGCCTAATCCACATTCCCAATAGTGAAGATCTTTAATTTACCATCCACCTTCCAAAGGCTTCAAATCAAACATAGCTAGAATTGATTGATAAAGAATTGATAGAATGATAAAGAATTCAGATTATAAAACTCTCCAGGCAATTAAATGGTCATAATAATACTGGAACTACAGTTTAAAAACACAAATCACAATGTTATGAGCCCTAACTATCGTTCACTGGGAGGTACAGATAATCAATACCAAATTCATAGATTGGGTTGTAATCAGCAATTGGAAGCAAACAGTATCAAACTGCATAACTTTTAAAAATTAACCTGAAGTTATGAACTTTATAAAAGTGGATCTTATTCTTCCAGTGCTCCCAGAAGCTCTACAAAATCAGTGATGTACCATTCCGCATTATCCTTTACTTGCTGCCTGATCACATTTCCTCCGAATCCAATGAAAGCATCCTAAGAAGAGAAACAAAGGGAAATAGTTTATAAGGAGAGACAGAAAGAGAGACAGCAGCAGCCTAGGGAAATAAGTATTATTGAAAAGAAGAAACTGAACAAAGACAAGTGAGCCCAGCATCACCTGGGATGCCTCCCTCCCCAGCTCCCTGTGAACCTGCTCACCTCCTCCCCTCCTCCCACCACACGAATAAATAAGTCTGACCACCACTGCAGCAGAAGCATTCAGCTGAACACTGTGGGCTTCAGAAGAACTGAAGTCCTCAGAAAATCAAGACAACTGCTTACAAAAATAAAACCTGGGACTTCCCTCGGTGGTCCAGTGGTTAAGACTTCTTACTTCCAATGCAGGGGGCCCAGATTCAATTCCTGATCAGGGAACTAGATCCTGTACACCACATCTAAGACCCTGCACAGCCAAATATATATTGATATATATATTTTTAAAATAGGGACTTCCCTGGTAGTCCAGTGGCTAAGACTCCATGTTCCCAATGCAGGGGGCCCTGTGTTCAATATCTGGTCAGAGAACTAGATCCCATTTGCTGCAACTGAAAATCCCAGGTGCCACAACGGAGCCTCAGCACAGCCAAATAAATATTTTTTAAAAAGTAAATAAAACCACACCAGGTGGTAAACATCTGAGTTCTAAACTGGGTGGCAATCACATCCACATTCAATTTCAAAGAAAGAAGGGAGGCCTGTTATCCTGGGCTGAAGGAGATGACAACCCCGGAGTATGTTAGCAGCACTCTTATTTTTCACTGGTAGAATGATTTAAAGGTGCGTTATTTCATTCATTTCTTCTCAGTGATACCTTCTTTTAGTCAATGATCTTTTGAAATTTTTTTGGCTGCACCTTCACAGCATGTGGAATCTTAGTTCCCCGACCAGGGATCAAACCCATATGCCTGCACTGGAAAGTGCAGTCTTAACCACCAGACCACCAGGGAAGCCTCTGCTGTTAGTCACTAAGTTGTGTCTGAATCTTTTGCAACCCCATGGACTGTAGCCCACCAGGATCCTCTGTCCACGAGATTTCCCAGGCAAGAATACTGGAATGGGTTGCCATGCCCTTCTCCAAGGGAAATCCCATAGTTAATGGTCTTTTTAAGTGGTATTTTCTCTTTTTTCTGCCAGGACACAGACACAATATACACTGATTTAGAAGTACAGGTTTATCTTACTTGCCCTTTCTCTTCATTTTTATTTTCATACCATACAATGGGGGAAAATAAGTAGATTCTTACATTTAGATAAATCAAGCCTCTTGAACCCCTGCCTCTGCGGCAGCCCTCTGCAGGCCAGCACCAGTTCCACTGTCCTAACACCCTGACTTGTTCCTTCTTGGTCCAGAGGCTTCCAGGACTTCCCATGACCCAAAGGTAACACCAGAGAGCCTAGCGCGTGGGGTCTTCTTCTCTTGCTGAAGAGAAAGCCCACTCCCACACCTCCCTGCCCACTGGCCAGCCCGAGACTGCGCCTAGTACATCAGGACTGTGCTCTGCTGCTTCCCTTCCCTCTGGGAGCCCTCCCCACCAAGTTCTGCCTGGCTTCCACATGGCGACTGCTAACTGCCCTTTAGGGCAGAGCTCCCCAGTCCCGGGCCATGCAGTTGGTACTGCACACAGGAGAAGGTGAGCAGCAGGAGAGCGAGAGAAGCTTCATCTGTATTTACAAACCGCTCCGCATTGCTTGCACTCCTCCTGAGCTCCACTTTCTGTCAGGTCAGTGGCGGCATTAATAAAAGCAAAGCCCTTGAATCACCCAGAAACCATCCTCCACCCCTTAACCCCCAGTCCGTGGAAAAACTGTCTTCCACGAAACCGGTCCCTGGTGCCACAAAGGTTGGGGAACCCCTTCATTAGGGCGCAGATTCCTCGGACAACCTTCTAGGGCTACAGACCTGCACACACACCACCTTCCCTTGGTTCAGTCGAGCTGTGTCACCTTCTGACCGGCAGGATCTTCTGTACTTTGTAAGTCTGTCCTTCTTGGATACCGGGACTCAGGGCCCCAGAGAGAACCCTGCATTTTACGCCTTGTACTCTGATATCCACTAGCCTGGCTTCCAGTACTTAGTCGACCCTGACATTGGCCGTAAATCATTTAAGAACGCATTATTTCAAACTGACTCAAGTAATGTTAAAAGGATCCCCAAAAATTCTTTAACCACTTTTGATTAATCATTGACAGACAGATGTTATTTTTAGATCTGAGGAAACTAGGTAGCGAAACGTTCCCCGCTATATTTCTGGTTCAGTTTTTTTAAGGTAGAACGAAATGTTAGAGTCACAGTCCTATGCGAAATGGACATGTGATACTTAAGGTATTGGCTACAGTCCATGGGGTCCCAAAGAGTCGGACAGAGCTGAGCGCCTGAGCACGCGCGCGCGCACACACAGAGCACTTGTTTCCCGCTAGTCTCAGAAAGCAATGTAAATGCAGAAGTAGAATAAAATGCTTTAATATGGGCATGGCATCGAATCTCCAAGACCCTCAGTTACCCCATCAGTAAAAAGGAAAAGATGATACTTTTTACTTCACAGGGCTGTTATGAAGATTAAATGAGATAATGTATGAGGAAATAGTTTATCAAATATAAAACACAGATTCTGGTTGTAGTATAAGAGCTGCATCAATTGTGGAAATGAAGCCAAACCTCATTGAGCACATACTTGGGCTAAGAGGCAGCAGCCATACTGCAGGGACAAGGGGTCTTTGGAAGTTTTAAATGGGGTTTAAGTTCCTTATTTGCAACCTTCCTTGGGTTTGCAAAAAGTCAATTAATATAGCGAGACTGACTGTGTTTTATTTATTTTGGTTTTTTGTTTTATGGTGATACAGGATTTTGTTTCCTTCTCACAAACTGCAAAAAAACTAGTATGCTTAATACATACAGCGGGAGGACAGGCTTCCATGTCTGTGGCTCCATCTCCCACCATGATGATCTTCTTAAAATGAAATTTTTCCTTTAAAAACTTAATAACTTTTCCTTTCCCACCAGATTCAGCTGTTGGCTGAGTCTCATCAAAACCTGCATATTCACCTATAAAACAGATCCACAGAATTAGATCAGTAGGGCCACTTTTTTGCATAGATGATATCCTCATTTACATACCACTGGCAAAGCTAAAAATGGCCTTTGATAAAGTAACACAGCCTGGACTTCCACACTTATTTCTCAGAATGAACAAGCTATGCTTTTAAATCACAAACTTCTTGTCAAGGTTATTCCTTTAGGTGATAAACATCTTGCATGTTAATTGGTTTTATCTTCTAGTATAGCAAGTCTCAAAACTTATTGAAATGGCAGAACACCATGAAACAGTGATATATTAATTTAAAACATGTTATTATATAATTTCTTCTAAGAGGAGATTCTAATTTATATTTGATGGATTATTTCCATCTTACAGTAATTAATACACTTATACTCTACTCTTTTTTAAATTAACTCTATCTTATTAACTCTTCAAAAGTGTTCTAGTAACACATTTAAATGTTTTTAATTAATACCATTTGGTTTTAAGAATGCCAGCCACCCCCTGACATAACTGGGGACATCTTAAGATGACGAGAAGATTACAGCTATGCCTCTGTGATGGTCCAGAGTGGGGCCAGGAGGCACTTCCAAAGGCAGCTATAGTGCAGTGACTTGCTCACAAATTAACTCTCCTTCCTGAGTCAAACACATGAGCCAAACTGGCTCAATACATGAGAGCTTTCATAAAACTGAAATATACTGAATAACAAAATAAGCCATAGGGGTTACATGACATTATTTACTAAAATGCAGACTTGTATATACAGATAGATGATCTTATGGATACTGAAGGTAGGAGAGATGATGCCCAAGTGCATCTTGCAGAGTAAAGGGTACCAAGGTGTGAAAGACATCAGTAAAGAGAACCCTCTATCTCAGCATTCAACTCCAACACCACCTTGCTGAAGCTGCATTCCAACAGACATTAAATGCTAAAACTGATTAGAGGGGAAAATGGGACCATGAAAGTCTTACCATTAAAGTAGAACTTTAGCCTATTGGCAAATACATTGGTTGATGGAATGTTGACCTTTGAAGCAACATGCTCCACAATGCTCCTAAAGCCACCAGATATCAGGAAAACCTGAACATTTCGTTCTTGTAGGCGACTTACTAGCTCCCTGTAAAAAAAAAAGAAAAAAAGGAAACTGCAAATACCAAATGCTGATCAATACAAAAGTGAAAACAGGAGACGTGAAAAGGAAACTCAAATATGTATTTTCTCCTAATGCATCTGTCCAAGGTACATCACACAAGGTATATCGCCTAGTGAATTAATGCTCCACATATGTTTTTCTAAACCCACTTAGAAATTAGTGGGTGGGGCTTGACTGCTTTAGGAAACCATTCCACAACTCTGTTCTGCCCATGGACCTAGAAACACAAGACGAAGAGGAGATTTTGGCTCTCTGCTGGGAGAGAGGGAAGGCAGACATGGGCAGGACCAACCAGCCATACAAGACCATTCACAAGTACCGAAAGAACCACACAGAAGCTCTACGGTAATGAAGCACATGCCCCCAAACGCAGGTGCTGATGGAGAGGCAGTGTACCCAGCCTGGCCATCCCTTACCTTATGCCGGGCGTCAGGTGCGGGGGGTGCTCTGCTAGCAGCCTCTGCACCTGTTCCCTGGAGGGCTGGATCAGAGCTAAGCGCTGTGTGAGGGCAGCCTTGAAAGGCACTGCCCCGCCCATGGCTTGCCGTGTCCTAGGAGGAGGAAGACCCAACAATCAAGCCAGCCAAGTCAGCAGTCGTCAAAGTTTACATGCCCACCCTCCCCAGCTCCTCACAAGGTCCATCCACAAGGACGGTGCCCCACCATACAACAGATGTGCTACGTTGCCATGGGAGTGAGTGGGGCCAGGGATAAACTATGGAGGGTTTGCTTGAGAATCACATTAGTATTCTGCATCCACAAATACACCATCCAGTGAGCTGAGAAAAACGCATGTACTATCCACAGGTACCTTCCTTAGAAGCCGTGAGCACTCGTAAACCAAGAAAGAGACTAAAGGCCAGTACTCTTTATACACACACACACATACACACATATATAATTTAGCATGTTAAAAACAATCGCATCAAAGAAAAGTATACAGGGGCTTCCCTGGTGGCTCAGTGGTAAAGAATCCGTCTGCCAGTGTGGAAGACACCAGTTTGATGCCTGGTCCAGGAAGATACCACATGCTGTGGAGCAGCTAAGCCCGTGAGCCCCAACTATTGAGTTGGTGCTCTGGAGCTCAGGAGCTGCAACTGCTGAAGCCTGCCCTAGAGCCTGTGCTCTACAACCAGAGAAATCACTGTAATCAGAAGCCCATGCCCAGCAACAAAGATCCAGCACAGCCAAAATAAACCAGCGATAATTTTTAAAGTATACAGATAAAAAAATGTCATAGATGATGTAAGAATAGTGTGCATATATTTTTGCATATATACATATAAATCTACAAATAACCAAAGAAGATTTATATACATTTTGGAGCAGCTCTGATGCTGCTATCATAAACTAAATCGTACAGCTTGGTTTACTAGGCCAGGCATGTTTGCATCAGATGAAACTGAACATGAAACGGTCTAGGACCTGGTGAGTGTGGGTGGCACAGGGGAGAGCAGAAGGGAGGAAGGAACTCTCACCCGGGCATCCGTGGAGACTCTGAACCAAAACTAGCTTTCTAGCAAAGCTCTAAGGCCATACTTTCAACCATGACACAAAGCACTGGACCCCTGGAGATTATCTTCTTTGGTCAGGTTATCATCTTCTTTTGCTAGGTTATCTTCTTTGGTTATTTGTGGTCATCATTCCCCTGGCCAAGCTAAGGGTGTGTCATCCATATTTATTTGTCACAGTGTATATGTTAGTGTTATATATACACTTTGGGGGCATAAATATGTGTATAAACGGGAAACTCCCCAAAAGTCCAGTGGTTAGGATGCCATGCTTCCACTGCAGGGAGACAAGTTTGATCCCTGGTTGGAGGGAACTGAGGTCCTGAAAGCCATGTAGTATGGCCAAATATACATACATACATACATACATATATATATATATATATATATATATATATATATATGCTATGCTTAGTTGCTCGGTCATGTCCAACTTTGTGACCCCATGGACTGCAGCCCACCAGGCTCCTCTGTCCATGGGGATTCTCCAGGCAAGAACACTGGAGTGGGTTGCCATGCCCTCCTTCAAGGAATCTTCCCAACCCAGGGATTGAACCCAGGTCTCCCACATTGCAGGCAGATTCCTTACCATCCGAGCCACCAGGGAAGCCCATGAATAATGGAGCAGGTAGCCTATCCTTTCGCCAGGGGATCTTCCCAACCCAGGAATCGAACCAGGTCTCCGGCATTGCAGGTGGATTCTTTACAAGCCGAGCTACCGGGGACGCCCATACACACACACACACACACATAGATTTATATAAGCCCATACACACACACACACATATATATATATATATTTATATAAATGGATGGTTGGATGATGTACTATACCAACAAATTCAGCTCTAAGTGATGGAAGAAAATAACCTAGTGCCCATGTTTCATAGGAAGGGACTAAAATCAGGGAATTGTGGCTCTGGTCCTGTGCGTCATTCAAAAGTCACTCTTCTTTTGCAATCCTCTATCATTTCATAAGGTGAATAAATACTGTTCCTACATTTCTGACACGGCATCCTCAACTCCACAGAATTTGGCCAGCTCATCAATTCCTTCTTCTTGGATGACGGTGCTATCAACATCAAAGCACACTGCATCGGCTGAACAGAAAAGATTCCTCAGCTCTGAATGGGAGACCATCTTTGGAAGAATTTTCCTCCTACAACAGAAAAAGATGAATCTATTTAAAGACATAAAATATAATCATTTGTTGTTGTTGTTCAGTTGCTAAGTCCTGTCTGACTCTTTGCAACCCCAGGGACTGTAGCATGCCAGGCCTCCCTATGCCTCACTATCTCCTGGAGTTTGCCCAAGTTCATGTCCAATGAATTGGTGATGCCATCCAACCATCTCATCCTCTGTCACCCTCTTCTCCTTTTGCTTTCGATCCTTCCCAGCATCAGACAGAATATAATCATAAAAAGGTCTATATTGTATTTTGCATCAAAGTCATTCATTTTTTTTTTTAATACAAATTAAGCCCCTTCTAAATGTCAGGCTCTGGGGCTACAAAGATGAGTGAAGACCCAGATTCTGGAATTAAGTCTAGTGAAGGTTATCAATTTATGAATGTATTTGATTGTCAACCAATATTCACGTACTTTTGACGTGAATTAACAATTAACAATTAGAGCAATAAGGCAAGTGCTACAATAGAAATGCACATAAGACACTGTGAGCACACAGAGTAAATGGTTAACCTTGTCCACGAGACAGGCTTCCAAGAGGTACAGGCATTTGAGCTGAATCTTGCAAAGTGGCCTTCTGCATGGGCTCTCAAAGGGAAGGGTATCAGTTTGTTGTGTCCTGAGAATAAGCCAGAGGGAGAACGGCAGCAAGGAGGGGGGTAGTGATGGCAAAGGGAAGAACATGTGCAAAGACAAGGTGGCAGAATGATGGCTGATGAGTTGGGAGCTGCCCAACGGCCCAAGCCAGCTGGCAGGCAGTGCACGGGCAGTTAGTATGGGCGGGCTAAGAGGTTTTTGTTTTTTTTTTTTACTTTGCTGGGTCTTCATTGCTTCACACAGACTTTCTTTAGTTGCGGCAATCTGGGACTACTGTTCGTTGCGGTAGATGGACTTCTCGTTGCCACGGCTTCTCTTGTTGCAGAGCACAGGCTCAAGAGCTCAGGCTCAGTAGTTGTGGTGCACGGGATTAGCTGCCCCACGGCCTGTGGGATCTTCCTGGACCAGAGATAGAACCCGTGTCCCCTGCATTGGTAGGCGAATTCTAATCCACTGGACCACCAGGTAGGTCTTAAGGAGTTTGGATTTTAACATTCTAGCTAATGGAAGGCCTTACCTGGTGGACCAGGAGCTAAGACTCCATGCTTCCAAGGCAGGGGGCCCAGGTTCAATTCCTGGTCAGGAAACTAGATGCCACATACCTCAGCTAAGAGTTCATATGCTGCAACTAAGACTTGGTGCAGCCAAATAAGCAAATATTGGGCAGGGGGAGGAACTTTTAGCTAATAGGAAACCTTGAAAGGCTTTACACCTCAGAAGTCAGAGCTAAACATACACATGAGTTTGCTTCCAGTGCAGAGGTGGTAACTGAAGCCACAGACTGCTGGAAGAGAGAGTGGAGAAAGAGAAAAAGAAGAAGGCTGAGGACAGAGCACGCAGAAACAGGACAGTCAAGTCAGGAACCCATGAAGGAGAATGAGAGGGAGAAGTCACAGGGAGGAACTGAGCGACCACAGTGCTGCAGAAGCTGCAGAGGACAGTTTCAAAAGAATTTTGAGTATTTTTTATTTTTTAAGAAAATTGGGGCTTCCCTGATGACTCAGTGGTAAAAAAAAAAAAAAAAAAAAAATCCACCTGCCAATGCAGGAGACCCTGGTTCAGTCCCTGGTCCAGGAAGATCCCATGCGTCATGGGGCAGCTAAGCCCATCCTCCACGGCTACGGAAGCCCTTGCACCTTAGAGCCCGTGCTCCACAACAAGAGAAGCCACTGCAGTGAGAAGCCCAGGCACCACAACAGAGAGTAGCCCCGCTCGCCACAGCTAGAGAAAAGCTCAAGTGGTAATGAAGACCCAGCACAGCCACAAATAAATGAAATTATTTTTTAAAAAAGAAAGAAAATCAATGGACTAGAGTCTTGGAAGTGAACTAGATCCTAGAGGTCATCTGGGGTCACTCTCCCATCAAAGAAACTAATACGTCATGTACAAGGTACACGGACCATGCAAATCAGCATAAACGGTGGCTGACAACTGACTCACAGGAGCCTGGCCAACCCATTTTGTAACTGATTACAAACCAGTGCATTTGGTAGAATGATTCAGTTCAAAGTTGACATGGGGGAAAAAAAAATCTTTCAAGCCAGGGGTCAGCAAAACACAGCCAATAGGCCAAATGCAGCCTGCCACCTGTTTTTGTACAGCCTGTGAAGAATGAATTTTACATTTTAAATAGTTGGGAAAAGTAGAAGAGTAGTATTTTGTGACACATGCAAGTCACATAAAATTCAAAATTCAGTGTCTGTAAATAAAATGTTATAGGAACACAGCCACGTTCATCATTTATGTGTCTATAGTGACCTCCCCACAGCAGCAGACTAGCTGAGTAGCTGTGTCAGAGACATTATGGTCTGGAAAGAAACATACTGTCTGGCCCTTTAGAGAAAAATTTTGCTGATCCTTGTTTTGAGCCCTTACAAAAGAGTACTCCAAACAGGAAACATCCATTTCATTGGAGTCCCACTAAAAACAGGCAGAGGAGGGTAAGTTAATGAATCCAGTTATATAACAGAATTTAAAACTCTGCACTGACATTATCAACCTAAATGTGAATAAGTCTCCATAGAAGAGGAGAAGTATTTTTCAAAAACATAAATACAAAACACATCTGCTACTGGTTATCTATTGGGTTTTCTGTAAGAGATTATGGAAAAACCTGATCGACTTTTTGGCCAACACAATACGATCTGTTTTTTACCCCCAACATCATGTTCTTGTTCAAGCTGACCCCTCAAGTTAGAGGACCAACTTCCCAGGTTCACATATCTGTTCTTGGCGACTAAGCTTCTTTGCTGGTTGGTTCTCTTAATGTAATAGCCCACGGTCTGTCCTTGGTCTTCTCTACCTATATACACTCCTTGCTGCTGCTGCTAAGTCACTTCAGTTGTGTCCAACTCTGTGCGATCCCATAGATGGAAGCCAACCAGGCTCCCTCGTCCCTGGGATTCTCCAGGCAAGAGTACTGGAGTGGGTTGCCATTTTCTTCTCCAGTGCATGAAAGTGAAAAGTGAAAGTGAAGTCGCTTAGTTGTGTCCAACTCTTAGTGACCCCACGGACTGCAGCCTACCAGGCTCTGCCGCCCATGGGATTTTCCAGGCAGGGGTACTGGAGTTGGGTGCCACTGCCTTCTCCGATACACACTCCTTGCTAAGTGCTAAGTCACTTCAGTCATGACCAACTCTTTGTGACCCTATGGACTGTAGCCCACCAGGTCCCTCTGTCTCTGGGAATTCCCAGGCAAGAATACTGGAGTGGGTTGGTTGCCATTTCCTCCTCCAGGGGATCTTCCCCACCCAGGGATCAAGCCGGAGTTTCCTATGTCTCCTGCATTGGCAGGGGGATTCTTTACCACTAGCGCCACCTGGTCACTCCTTAGATGAATGAATTTATCCAAGATCATAGCTTTAAATGTCAGCTCTATGACAGTAACTCCCAATGTACAGCTGCAGCTCAGTTTTCTCTCCCAAACCCTAAACTCTATCTACTTACCTGACTTCACTTAGATGAGTAGTGAACATCCCAAACATAAAACATAACGTCCAAAACGGAACCCCCAGTCTTCCCTTCCCTCCTCGAAACTGCCATTCCTGCAGCCTTCCTTCTCTCTCTTGATGGCAATTCCACTCCTCAGTCACCTTAAACATTTCTCTTTCCCTGAAATCCCACATCCAATCTTTCAGGAAATGCTATTTGTTCTGCCTTTGATTTTTTTTTTTTTTTTTGGCCTAGCCCCTCAGCATGTGGGATCATAGTTCCCTGAAAAGGGATCAAACCCACACCCACTACAGTGGAAGTGTGAAGCCTTAACCACTGGACCTCCGGGAAAGTCCAGTTCTTCCTGTAAGAGCTAACTAAAAAAAATCTAACCAAAGTATGACCGCTTCTCACCACATCCACTGCTGTCGTTCCAGCCTGTCACCAATGTTTCTAGCCAAGATTGTACCAACAGCCTCTTAAAATGTCCCCACCCCTACTATCTGCTCTCAAGATAACAGCCAGAGAATCACTGTAAGCTATAAGCCAAATCATGTCACAATCTTAGCTCAAAATCCTTCAGTGGCTTCTCATTTTACTAAAAGTAAAAGCCCAAGTTCCTATGATTACCTATAAGATCTGCCCCCCAACTCTGGCACCACCACCACCAGCATGCCCTCCCCATTATTTCTCTGGCCTCACCTCCTACCCCTCTCACCCTTGTTCACTCTGCCCCAGCCTCACTGGTCTTCTTGCTGCTCTGCAAATACACCAGGAAGGCTCCCCTCTTAGGGTCTTTGCTCTAGCTTTGCCGTTGGTGGGAATGCTCATCATGTGAATACCCGCTTGGCCAGTTCCCTCAGAAGCAGTTTGTCCAGATGTCAACCCAGCCACCCTGCTTATCGCTGTAACCCCCTTCCCTGACCTTACCCCCGACATTGCTGATCTCCCTCATGATGCCCTACTTCTTTTCTTCTGTAACATCTCTCATCTTCTAACACCTGATAACACATGTCTATTCTGTGTTGTCTATCTGTTCCCATTAAGACGTAAATTTCACAGGAGTAGGATCTTTATCATCTTTGTTCACTGCTGGATAATTAGGACTGAGAATGGTACTCGGCACATAGTAAGGCTCAGTAAGGCTTCCCAGATGGCACCAGTGGTAAAGAACTTGCCTGCCAATGCAGGAGACATAACAGACTCAGGTTCCATCCCTGGGTCGGGAAGATCCCCTGGAGGAGGGCATGGCAACCCGCTCCAGTATTCTTGCCTGGAGAACCCCCATGGACAGAGGAGCCTGGCAGACTACAGTCCCTAAGGTCACAAAGAGTCGGATATGACTGAAGCGATTTAGCACACACACAAGGCTCAGTAATGTGTGTAAATGAATAAAGCTCAAATGCCATCTTCACTATGAAGTCTTCCCTGATCCCCTGAGCTGGAAAAACATCTCTCCCAGAACTTCCACAGTACTTTATGGAGACCTGCTTTAAGATATGGAATTTATAATATTCCAACTTATCTTATATTGATTTATGTGCATATCACTTTCACTCCTGGATGGCAAGCTCTTTGTACTAAGATACAAAATTTTCCAAAACACCTATTGTTTTGAAACTTTTTTGAGTAGAGACTCAATTAATTTCTGAAGGTTGAATGAATAAATAAAATGATACAATTGTGAATTACATACCCACAACTAACAATTTTTAAAAACTTTTTATCGTGGGAAATTTCACATACATATCAAAACAGGAAGTATGAATACATGAACTCCACGTATTTATCATCCTGTTTCAATAATCATAGCAAATCTTACTTCATCAACAACCCCACTATAAATATAAGGTTCTGTACCCCAATTCCAACACAGGGGTTGGGGTTCCAACACATTCAAGCAGTTCTTGGATACCAGCAGGGTGTTCTACTTTTCAATTCAGTTCTGACACTATCTACCCAGAGAGGGCATCAGATTCCACAGGTTAAAGGTTTAGTCCACAAGACTGACCCCACTCCACCCCCGACACACACATACTCTCTCTCTCTCCAGATGTCGGTCACAAGTCCAGATTATCATCACCTGTGCTTCTGACTGACCAGCTATAGAGCGGAGGTTCCAACAACCCCCACCTTGGGTTCAATTAATTCATTAGAGCACTCACAAAATTTACTAGGTTTATTATTAAAAGATATAACTTAGGAAAAGCAAATGAAAGAAATGTACAGGGCAAAGATATGTGGGAGGGGAGGGGAGCTTCCATGCCCTCTCCAGGCTCACTGTTCTGCCCAAATCTCCACGTGTTCACCTACCCAGAAGCTCTTAGAACCCCGTCCTTTGCAGGTTTTGAGGAGGCCTCATTACAAAGGCACACTTGATGATATTATTGGTCACTGGTGCCTGAGCTCAGCCTCTAGCCCCTCGGGGTCATGTCAGTGGGACCAAAGGTTCCAACCCTCTCATCACATGGTTGGCTCTCATAGCAAATAGCCTTCATCCTTAGGTAGGTCCAAAAGTCACTCATTTATACAAGAGACATCTTTATCTGATTCATCATGGAAAATTCCAAGGGTTACAGGAGCTCTGTGTCAGAAACAGGACAGGTCCAAATACATGTTTATTACAAATCACATTCTCACACCCACACAATTCCATCTTTGAGACAAATCTGACTTATCTCAAAGTAAATCATATCATTTCATACAAAAATATTTCAGTATATATACTTAAAAGGCAAAGGTTCTTTTTAACATAGTCATTTGCTTTTATTAACTATACTGTTGGCACCTGCCTGTATTCAGGTTTGGCTGCTGCTAACTGTGGAATCAAATCCGGTTAATCACAGCACACCTCAGAATGCCCCTGCTTATCCATTTCTCATTATTAGCATAGAAATCAACATAATATCTCTGTTACTTGATTCATTTATTCCCTTCATGATTCCAATCCTCTCCATTTCACCAGTCTGCTCCCCACCACTTTACTCTCCCCACAAACACTCACACACACTTTATGCTCAAGGAATACAGAGGACTTCTTGCTCCTTAAACATGTCATGGTTTTTCAGTTCTCTTTATCTTTGCAAATGCTGTTTATTCTGCCTGAAATCACCTAATTACTCATGTTTAAAGGGCAAATTCCTATTCTTCAAGGTGCAGATTAAATTATTTTCCCTGTACTATCTCCTTATAATCCCCTCCAATAATTAACTAATTAATTACCCCCATTCCTCTCCTAGAATGTGAGTTCCTTCAGGGTGGGGACCTTGACTGAATTACTTTTCTGTTTCAGCACAGTGGGTGTTAAATTGAAATGTTTCAGGGATTAGAGCTGAATCTAAGCAGTTAATGAGAACCCAACACAGAATCAAGTACATTACTGTTCTCAATTAAACAATTCCAATTCGATATGCTATTACCCTAAAATTAAAGTCCTTAACCAGAAATGATGACTACAACAGAGAAACAGAATTAACATCATATATTCCAAAGTTGGAAGGAAGCTCAAAGCCATTTATCTGGGGCTAGTCCTGTGCCTTTATACAGGAACAATGTAGATACATCCATTTACCAAATTAACTAATAGAGCTATAAGGAATGAAATGCTTTACCCAAGGTCATACAGCTCCTAAGTGATGGCCAAAGAACTGAAATTTGGATCTCAAATGCACAGGGACAGCATTCAAGATGTGGATAAATTAAGCAGAATTAAGTAAAGTTAGACATTGTTAAGAACATAACATGGATCCAGGAAATGTCAAAGACTTCCACCAAGAATTCAGACTGGGACTTCCCTGGCAGTTCAGTGGTTGAGAATCCACCTTGAAGTGCAGCGGATGTGGGTTCAATTCCTGGTCAGGGAACTAAAATCCTACAGGCCATGGAGAGACTAAATCCACGTGCCAGAACTGGAGAATCCATGCGCCACAGTGAAAGATCCCACATGCTGCAACTAAGACCAACACAGTCAAATAAATACAAATGTTAAAAAAGAGAAAAACAGAATTCAGACTATTCTTCAAAGACAGTGACGCCAGTGCACAGTGCCACTCTGTGCCCAGCACATGATCTGGGAAACACAGAATGGGCACCACCTTCAAGACGCTCTCAGTCTCATTGGATGGCTGGAAAAATCATTATTGCTCACATTTGAAAAGCCAGAGCCTTGAGCCTCTTTCCAACCACTGATACCAGCAATAGCTTCAACCAGATCATGAGCCTCAAATACAAAAGGAAACATACATTTCCTCTAATGAAGTGAGGACTGATTTCTACAAATCCGGATGAACAGTAGTCCTGACTTAGAACTGCTGACACCTGTAGGTTGCACTGTGGGTCCCAAGACAGGATGTTTGAGACAAACTGTGGGAGGACAGAGGGAACAAAAAGTACCCACACACTGAGAAGGCATCTTGAGAGCGACAAATGAGGCAGGCAGATCCATGTAATCAGGGTCCTTGGAAACAGGGCGTGCACTTCTAAGCCAAGACTGATGAATGGGTAAGTAGTCTTCGGGGTGCTGGAAATATGTCAGGGAGAGTTTTCATCATTGTTCGGGGACTAACAGAGCGTAGAGCTACCTGGCCCTGATGATTATTAAACAATGTGTATTAACTGCAAAGCCCTTGACGACAGAGAAGTGATTCACTGCACAATACAGTTCTGGGTAGGGTCAGCAGAAGGATAGGAGAAACTGCAAGGACCCAAGACAGTGCTAATTATGCGAACAGCCACACACAAAGATTACACTGAAGCTACCGGGAAGGCTAATTGTTTTCTCCGTGCCCTCCCTAGAAGACAGAGCTAGATTATATGACCTTAACCTTGCCCCCAGAATGCTTGTGCCAGGGGATATGCCCTCCACTCCTCAGCTTACATGGGTTACAATCCCCTGCTTAGACTACAGAGCAAATTCAGCTTCCTTCAGCACTTTGCAGCCCCCACTGTAAAATGCTCTGCCTCCCTGTTCACTTCTGGTTCCCTCTTTTTTCATTGTATCCACCAGGAGTGACCCATGATTCATACAAATTCGAAATTCTCCTAGTTCCAGGGGCAGGAAGGGAAATCTGCTGAGTAAATTCAGTTGCTTCAAAGTAAATTGTGTACACCAGAAAAACTGTTGCTGGAGAATGGACTCTGGAGCCCTCACATCCAGACTAGCAAGGAAGGGAGACAGGACAGGGGTGGAAGAAATCCTGGTGGAAAAGGTCTGTGTTTAGACACAGCAGTTGCCAAGCCTGGTCCCAACCCCTAGACCACTGCCTTTCTGGGGCTCAGGACAGGACTCCTGCCCACCTGACCCCAAGCAGGTCCACCCTGGGGAAGCAGAGGGCCAACTGGTAAAGAAGCCACAGCTGACAACCCCTTGTCACCTACTCCCAGTTCCAAAAGTACAAAACAAGGCCAACCTTAGGAATTCTGATGTTAGACGAAAGGGAAAAAAACTTTCTCATGCCAAAGAACTCTCTTCCAGCTTCTCATCTAAGTGGCTCACAAGAGACATCTAAGATCACCTTCACCAACTTCCACTTTTGCTGGGATTGACCTCTTACCTTCACCTATGTAAGAACAAATATAAGCTGGTACAGAAGTTGAGGAAACCCACAGAGTAAAGCTTCCTGGACTCAGATGTTATCCTCTAGCGTGGCTTTGGTCCTGGGGGTGAGGCTGTCTGGGGCCCTCCAAGCAGTGAAACAAGGTCGAATGGAGACTGAGAGGCTTCTGGATCAGAGAGTCAAAGAGCCTTCCTCAAACTAGGATGGGGGTTCCTGCCAATGCATTTATAGTACATTTTATGATTTAAAACAAAACAGCTCTTCTTCAGGGAAACCGAGATGGTATGTGTACCACTTTACAGCAGACAATTCTTTTTACGCAGGTGAAGTGTAAACTGATAACTGATAAACACTTTACATTGACAATGAGAACAACAGACAGAGCGGACTCACGCTTCTCCAGGGCTGGATTCCCAGGAGACAATGGTCTTCTCTTCCCACTTCTTTCCGGGGGGCGGGGGATAAAGAAACACAGCATAAAGTTCTGACTACAAATTTCTTTAAGAGAGATCTTGTGAGTTCTGCAAAAGTAAGAGCCTAGAAAGAACGGGGAAATCAACATCAAGGTCCAGACACAGGAGAAGAAAGAGACCGTCTGGCTTCACTATCCTCCCTGTGTAGGACTGGAACAAAGAAAGGTTGGCTGCAAAGTCTCCTAAGACTACTTTCTCTGGGAAATACTTCACATCTGCCTCCTTCAAGCTCCACAGAAGAGGAAACATACCCTTTTCTGTGGCTTTAAACCAGAAAAAGCTTCGAATCTGATAGAAAATCACCTACAGCTGATGGGCATGGCTCAGAGGCAAGGGAAAGGAGAGAAAAAGGGAAAGAGGATCTTGGGGGAAAACAAAATACAAATGCAGAGAAGCCGACGTAGGAACATTACAGACTGTACAAAATGGTCCCTGCTGTCTTCAAAACAAGGAAAGTCAACAACATTCCAAGAATAGTCAGAAAGGACTCCTGCTGCCCCATAAGAAGGGAACAAAGCCAACAACTTCCGATTATTATCCTCATCGTTTAAACTGTAAAAAGAAGTGGACAAAGGTGCTAAATCTCAGAAGAAACAAAGAGACAAAAAGAAGCAGTTAAGAACAAGCAGCAAGAAAGAGCAAAGTAGGGCTTGACAAAGGAAAGAAGACAGAATGGAAAGAAATCTTCAGGGAGGTTCAAATACAGTCCTCACTGCACTCAAAGGGTTTGGTGCCCCCTTTCTCTCACCAGAGTCATAGAGGATAATACTCCCGAGAAGGAGGAAGAGCACAAGCTGTACTCAAAGCCTCATACCTGAGCATGCAAGCCTAGCAATGTTCCCCACACTGCCGAGCTTCTGCAGGTGTTCTGAATCCCGCTCCCCTGCAGGCCTGGAGAGCTGCATCCTATTGGCCCTCCCCAGAAGCTGCTCCTCTTGAGAGACAACCCACTGCCCGGAATGGCAGCACAAGAATGGTACTATTTCCAATTTGCTTCTTTTTTATTTGTTTCTTTTTCAAGCCTGAATTACTTTTTTATGTGTGTATGTATTTTATTTTGGCTCTGCTGGGTTTTTCTTGCTGTGCCTGGACTTTCTCCAGTTGCAGCCATTGGGAGCTACTCTTTGTTCAGGTGCTTGGGCTTCTCATTGAGGTGGCTTCTCTTGTTGCAGAGCGCGAACTCTAGGTGTACAGGCTTCAGTAGTTGAGGCTCACGGGCTCCAGAGTCTGGGCTCAGTAGTTGTGGCACACTGGTATTTGCCCGGAGGCATGTGGGATCTTCTCAGACCCAGGATCGAACCTGTGTCCCTTACATTGGCAGGAGGATTCTTTGCCACTGGACCACCAGCTGCTGCTGCTAAGTCGCTTCAGTCGTGTCCAACTCTGTGCAACCCCATAGACGGCAGCCCACCAGGCTCCCCTGTCCCTGGGATTCTCCAGGTAAGAACACTGGAGTGGGTTGCCATTTCCTTCTCCAATGCATGAAAGTGAAAAGTGAAAGTGAAGTTGCTCAGTCGTGTCTGACTTCTAGCAACCCCATGGACTGTAGCCCACCAGGGATTTTCAGGCAAGAGTACTGGAGTGGGTTGCCATTGCCTTCTCCCAATTTGCTTCTTTAATATAGTTTATTGTTTCTCCTTTGATCCATTTACATCTAAAGGAGAAATTCTTTTAATTATAAAGGCAGGCTCTTTTTCTCTTCTAATTCAGAATTCATACATTGCTACTTACCTTTTTTTTTAATTGGGCATGTATTAAATCATGTGAAAACTTAAAGTGTTCTTTCTATTTTGTTTCACCAATATGAAAATGACAAGACTCTGATAGTCATTATACTGAAATCCTACCTGGTTTCACTTTTCACTTTCATGCATTGGAGAAGGAAATGGCAACCCACTCCAGTGTTCTTGCCTGGAGAATCCCAGGGGCGGTGGAGCCTGGTGGGCTGCCGTCTATGGGGTCGCACAGAGTCGGACACGACTGAAGCAACTTAGCAGCAACAGCAGCAGTTTTAATTATATACAGAAATACTGAAATGTACATCCTTCTCTAACCTGTAGTCCAATGACAAATCATGTAAAAAAAATAATAAAACTTTTGTAGTCCAATGCCAAAAATCAACTCCAAATGAATCAAGACCTAAACAAAAAAGCTAAAACTATACTTCTTCTAAAATGCAGGAGGAAAATTGCACTCCTGTAGCAGGCAGCCTCTAAAATGGCCCCTAGAGGGAATTCTCTGGAGGTCCAGTGGTTAGGACTCTGTGCTTCCAGTACAGAGGTCTTGGGTTTGACCCTTGGTTGGGAAACTAAGATCCCACAAGCCACACAACTTGGCCAAAACACCAAAACAAACAAACAACACCTAATGAACCAACTTCCTGCTATTCCAACCCATCTCTAACCCCCTGCCCTTGATAGTGAGCTGGGTTTAGTGACTCTCTTCCAGTGAACAGAATGAGGCAGAGGTGATAGGATATCACTTGCAAAATAAATTAGACTGACACAAATGAGTGTGTACAACTGTGAGATCTGAACAAGCTCTATGGATTGTGCCAGAGTCAGTTCCTTGAGATGTTGGCTTCAGGGGAAGGGACGTGGAAGAAGGAGAAGTGCATGAGATTTCCCTGTAGATTTCTTTGCAGCCCTCTGTGATTCCATAATTATTTCTAATCACACACAAAAGAGTGCATTTTTAAAAGTGAGTTTACCTAGGGGAATTCCCTGGTGGTCCAGTGGTTAGGGCTCAGTGCTCTCACTGCCAGGGCCTGAGTTCAATTCCTGGTCAAGGAACTAAGACCCTGCAAGCCAGGTAGCATGGCCAAAAAACAAAGAGTGTGTGCGCCTGTTGTCGCTTGAAAAACAGAATGTGGCTTCCATGCTTGCCCCACCCCCATTCCTTGCTCTACAGGAAGGCAGCTGCCATGTTGGTAGCTGCCCTAAGACAGATGCATGTGGCAGAACTGGCAGCAAACAGCCAGGGAGAAACTGAAGCCCTCAGTCCAACAACCCTCCAGGAACTGAATCCTGTCAACAACCAGATGAGCGGACTAGGAAGCAGATCTTCCTCCACTGAAGTGCTCAGATAAGTTGACCTTGGCCAACTGCAACCCCTTAGGGAAGTCGCTCAGTCGTGTCCAACTCTTTTCGATCCCATGGACTGTAGTCTACCAGGCTTCTCTGTCCGTGGGATTTTCCAGGCAAGAGTACTGGAGTGGGTTGCCATTTCCTTCTCCAGGGGATCTTCCTGACCAAGGGATCAAACCCCGGTCTCCTGCATTGCAGGCAGATGCTTTACCCTCTGAGCCACCAGGGAACCCCTTAAGAGACCCTATCCAGAACCACCCAGGTAAGCTGTTCCTAGACTTCTGAGCCACAGAAACTCTAAGAAAATAAATGTTTGTCTTTTAAAACTGCCTAATTTGGGGATTATTTGTTATGCAGGGATAGATACCTAGTAGAACAACCATAATTGGTAAAAAAATTTTTTAAATAAAACCCAAATAGCATGAATAATAAAAGGAAAAAATGATAGATTGGACTTCATCAAAATTAAACTTTTCAAAAGACACCATTAAGGAACGGGAAAAAAAGGTAAGTCACAGAATGGGAGAAAACATTCACAATCCACATATTTGAGAGGACTTTTATCTAGAATGAAGAACTTTTACAACTCAATAAAACACACAACCCATTAAAATATGAGCAAAAAGAGATCCTAAAAGGCATTTCAAAAAAGATGTGCAAATAAGCTCAAAAGAAAAATAACTTAAAAAAGATCGACAATATCATGTATTGGTGAGAACATGGAACAATTGGAACTCTCATACAATGCAACATTGTACAACCACTTTGGAAAACAGTTTGGCAGTTCCTTATGAAATTAAACATTTACTTACTGTAAGAGTCAGTCATCAATCCCATATCTGGAGGTGTATTTGAGAGAAATGAAAACATATTCAAAGCAGCTTTATTCATGATAGCCCAAAACTAGAATAAACGTCACTGATAGATAGAGGGATAAACAGAACACTACTCGGCAATAAAAAAGGAATAAATTACCAATGCATACTATAACATGAATAGCTCAATTGGTAAAAAATCTGCCTGCAATGCAGGAGACCCAGGTTTGATCCCTTGGTCAGGAAGATCCCCTAGAGAAGGAAATGGCAACCCACCCCAGTATTATTGCCTGGAGAATTAAATGGACAGAGGAGCCTCACAGACCACAGTCCATGGGTTCACAAGAGTTGGACATGACTTAGTTACTAAACCAACCACCATCATAACATGAATAAATATTTTAAAAAATATTATACTGACCAGAAGGAGCCAGACACAAAAGTATGATTCTGTTTATATGAAACTCTAGAAAATACCAACAAATGCTATAATGACAAAAATCATTATAGACACCCTAGGAAACTTTTAGGGGAGATGGAAGTATTCTATTGTGATGGTGAATATAAGTGCGTACGTTGTCAAAATTCATCAAAATGTACACTTAAAATGGGTGCATACTGTTGCATTAGATTATACATCAATAAAATGTAAGCTTAAAAATAAGTTATAAGGGATACTTCCCTGGTGGTTCAGTGGTTAAGACTCTGCTTCAAAAGCAGGTGGTTTGAGTTTGATCCCTGGTCAGGGAAAAACTAAGATTTCTCATGGCGAGTTTCCCGGCCAAAAAAGAAAAGTTATTAGACATGTATCAGATAATCCGAAAACTTAAAACATCCTAGTACTTTGTTTTCCAATATGAAAGCGACAGGACTGGCATCATTACACTGAAAACACATCAGGCAGTGGAGATAACATATACAAACTCTGGACTTCATTTTTCTTCCCTGATCTTCATTCCAATTCCGTAGTCAAATATTTCAAGAGTAAACACCATGTGCAGGTCACATATAAGGAAAACTTAGAACGTTAAGTTTGATGAATGGAAGCATTATTTATTTAATTCCCGGCTTGAAGCCGTATAACAATGTATCTGGTAAGTACATATTTAAAATTCGAATTCTGATGAAAAAGAAGTTGACGAAGTCAGACACTGCAACTCTAAATTCTGGAACTTTTCCTACTCTTGAACTGATGACTCCCCTATGTGGGATTGCATCATTCATTCATGCTGTTTGGTAACAGGCAGCAGTAGGATAAAACAAGTGAAAACCATCAAAAGTAACAGGATGAAAAGAAAGCCTTGAAATCCCATGACATAATTTACCTACTCCGATTAAGAGAAAGAAATGCAGAATCATAAAGGCCCCGGGTATAGGACAGGCGGGCCGCTCAATCAGAAAGTTGGGCACACGACGAGACAAACACTTGCCCAGACTTACCCCGGCGCTGCTGCTCCTTCCTGGGCCGCTGCCACCGCCTTCAGTTCTCCCGCGGCTGTAAAGTTCCGACTGCAAGGGGCCGAGGGTTGGCTCCGACGTTCAGTTGTGGAGCTTGAGGGAGGTGACCGGTGCAGAGCCCCAGGGACTTTATCAATCACCAGATCCGCTGACAAGTGCGGTGGCTTCTTGCGGGATTTGCATCTGTTTTATACTCAACTGGAGCCTGCAAGACCTCCTCTCTGCAGAGCCGGGATGGGAAGAAGCCCTTGGCCCCGCCCCCGAGGGAGGGACTGCCTGAGCCCGCCCCCTCCTGCCGCCGGGGGCTCGGCGCTGGCAGACCTCGACTTGCATTTGGCGGTGGACGCTTTCCTGCGAAGCCGCGAGCCACTCCACCTCCACTTTGCAGAAGAGGAATGCCACAGCTCCGGTCCTTTCCCAGCGCTCCCCACCGTCACTACCCACTTGGGATAAGAGTCGGTGAGAGAAGAGAGGGACCTCTGTACCGATTTTGCAATTAACGAAAGCCCCCTAGGGGCTTTTTTTTTTCAATCCACACTTGGCTTTATGCTCTTGTAGGAATTTAAGTCCCAAGAGAACTGCAAAAACTGCTCACATTCGCAGCTAAAATGCAGAAAACCATGAGTGACAAAATGAGTCTTTGCACCCCCAGCTTTTTGAGGGGGTCCTCTTACTTTCTTCTTGGTATCACTTGCCTAGCTGGTTTTATGTTGACTACTATAAATAAGGAGTCATTGCCCACAAACGTTTACCTTTGGGCAGAGCTGTCTGGAACTAGGCAATGAGGTCCTACCCTAAAACAACGGAAACCTCTGATACTGACAGTTCACGTCTGCAGGCTCCCTCCAAACTGGTGATTCACACAGAGGGGATGCTGGAGCGAGGCTGGGACACAGCATCCCTGCCCTTTGCTACCAGACCTCTCAAAAAACACAGTTCTATACAGAAACAAGAGTCCTGAGGCTCCGAGGTCACAATTGACTTTGAAGTTCAATATTCTCACATTTCATCAGTAAGAAAATGTTTGCAGGTTTGGGGCACAACCCATTCAGTTTTTCCCAGATCTGCCAGGGATGGTTTTGATGAAGGACAAGAAGGAGGAATTTTGATGATTTGAAATATGAGGTAAAAGATTATGTAAGTAATAGGGGAGAACAAAATAAGAGGGTCTAAAAAATAATCTTGTCAAGAACCTGTTTATAGCCTATGGTAAGTAATTTAGAAATATGGGGGAATAGAAGAAACAAGGTGATAAACACCAAATACTTGTATATAAGTATTAAAATGGTAATTGAGAGTTTATTTCAAGAGGAAAAGAAACAGTAGAAGAGTTCATTTTTGCTATTATTCATATTTCATAGATGCTTAATGTTAAATAGATTTCAGGTAAAATATACCAAATAAAATCTGTCAACTACTTATGATGCCTGTACCCACCTCACATTCACACCTGTATTAACACTTGTGGATGTGAGGTGGCAGTGTTGTACACACTGCACACTGTTTAGCTAGAACACATACTAGAAAAAAAATAATTGTCCAGGGAATTTTTGGTCATTCAGTGGTTAGGACTCTCACTGCCAGGAGGCTCTCACTGCCAGGAGCCCAGGTTCAATCTCTGGTTGTGGAACTAAGATCTCACCAGCCATGCAACAAGGCAAAAAAAAAAAATTTCCAGTGGAGGTTAATGAGTAGTCACAGATACATGGAACAATCAGACAAGGGATAACTATATAAAACAGATTTTAATATGCTTCATTGTTGTTCTTCTGCAGAAATGGTAAATAGCATACCTGAACCAAATATAAACATATTGTAAGTCTAATAAAAACATTAACAAATTAATTTGCAGTTTTAATTGTAACTGGTTATTAAGAAGTTAATACTGCATTTAATCATAACTGGTTATTAATACAAGTAATACTAGTATCCCTGAAAGGTTTTCTATAGATCATATTTCTATAAGCTAACACATTTTCTAATGATTATTTTAGAATCAAAATCAAAAGTGCTATTTTTATAAATTAATTCAGTGCTAAGAAAATAGCCTTCTAAAATATAGTACCCTGGACAGTCACTCTAGGAAACAATATAGTATTATTTAGCAACACTGAACCTGTACATTTTCTATGACCCAGCAATTCCATCTCAAGAATGCACTCAGAGACTTCCCTGGTGGTCCAGTGATTACGAATCCACCTTCCAATGCAGGGGATATGGATTTGATCCCATCTGGGAACTAAGATCCCACATGCCGTGTGGGGCAACTACTCACCACAATGAGAGAAACCCCGAACACTGTAAGGAAGACCCAGTGCAGCCAAAATTAAAGAAAGAAAAAAAGAATATACTCAGAAGAAAGTCATAAATGAGTTGTCAGGAGTCACATATAAGACTGTGTGAGTCAAATAAGTCATACCCTGGAAATAGATCCATGATATGTCATGAATAAAGCAGGCTGCAGAACATTATATACAGCTTGATTCCCAGTTTTGAAAACAGAACTCTATGTATATCTATAAACATGTGCAGTATATGATTATATATCTGAGTCTCTATATAGTTGTTAACTCTGGGGAGTAAAAAGAATGAAGAATTTACCTCGCTGCATTATTTGGCTTCACAGATATAGAAAATAGACTTGTGGTTGCCAAAAGGGGGGTGGGGGTTGGGAGTAGGAAAGATTGGGAGTTTGGGATTAGCAGATGCAAAGTATCATATATAAGATGGATAAACAACAAGGTCCTGCTGTATAGTATAGGGAACTATATTCCATATCCTGTGATAAACCATAATGGAAAAAAATGAGAAAATACATATATATATGTATTTCCTCATATATATATATATATGTATGTATAACTAAGGGTTTCCCTGCTCAGATGGTAAAGAATCTGCCTGCAACGTGGGAGACCTGGGTTCAATCCCTGGGTTGGAAGATCCTCTGGAGGAGGGCATGGCAACCCACTCCAGTGTTCTTGCCTGGAGAATCTCCATGGACAGAGGAGCCTGGTGGGCTATTGTCCACAGGGTCGCAAAGAGGCGGACATGACTCAGCGAGTAAGCACATGTATAACTAAATCATTTTGCTATACAGCAAAAATTAACACAGCATTGTAAATCAACTATACTTTAATAAAATTTAAATATACATATTTAAAGTAACTTCTCTTAGGTCTGCACTTACTTTGCAGGTAGCACAGGTTTGATCCCTGGTCAGGGAGTTAAGATTCCATATGCTGCACAGCATGGCCCAAAAAAAAGAAAATTCATTCTTAAAATTTCTGCTCCTTTTGCAGCTTTATTTAGTTAGTCAAGATTCTTCAGAGAAACAAGACCAACAGGATGTATATCTATCTATCTATATATACACACATACACACACAACCAACCTCACAGGGTATCTGCTGTTAAAGTGAAGATATTTAGGGCATCATCTGCTGTTAAAATGAGAGAGAGAGAGGACTTCCCTGGTGGCACAGTGGATAGGAATCCGCCTACCGATGCAGGGGCCAGGGGTTCAGTCCCTGGTCCAGGAAGATTCCACATGATGTGGAGCAACTAAGCTGTGCACCACAACCGCTGAGCCTGTGCTGTAGAGCTTGCAAGCTGCAACTACTGAAGAAGTGTGCCTAGAGCCTCCTGCACTGCAGAGAAGCCCATGCACGGCAATGAATAGCAGCCCCCACTCTCTGAAACTAGAGAAAGCCCTCACACGGAAACAAAGACCCAGTGCACCCAAAAATAAATAAACAAAATTATTTTTTTTTTTAATGAGAGATTGATTTCCTTTTTTTTTTTTTTTGGCACACCTTATGGCAAACGGGATCTTAGTTTAGTTCCCACACCAGGGAATGAACCCTTTCCCCCTGCAGTGGAAGTGTGGAGTCTTAACCACTGGACCACCAGGGAAGTCCAAGATTGATTTCCTTTAAGGAACTGGGTCACATGACCGTAGAGGTTTGGTAAACTCAAAATCTGCAAGGTAGTCTGGCTGACGGGAGGCACAGAGAAGAAACGCAGAGTCCAAAGGCTGTCTGCTGGCAGAATCCCATCTTGCTAGGGGGACAGAGACAAGTGTTTGATTACATTAAGGCCTTCAGCTGAGGAGGCCCACTCATTATGTAGGATACTCTGCTTTACAACAGAGTATATTTAATCCACCAATTTATTAATAAATGTTAATCTCATCTGAAAAAAAAAACACCTTCACAGAAATGTCCAGAAACATGTTTGACCTAATATGTGGGCACCATGACGGAGAATCCCAGGGACAGGGGAGCCTGGTGGGCTGCCATCTATGGGGTCGCACAGAGTCGGACACAACTGAAGTGACTTAGCAGCAGCAGCAGCAGCAGCATGGCCCAGTCACATTGACACATAAAATTAACCATCACAGTCATCTCTAAGTTATGCAATTATGAATTTAAATTTATTTGCTTTTGGTACTTTTTCTATGATTATGTATTTTTTTGTGTATTATTTTTATAATAAGAAAATCAAATACATTTTTTCAATAGTTAGGAAAAAGATTTGCTTTAGCAAGTCTTCTATAATAGCATGGAACTGAGATCATATATACCATTCTAGGTTTTCAGTACACTGTGTACCTTATGTGTGCTGGTGTATGTTTGTCTCTTCACTGGGAAGGAAATCTTTGGAGGGGCCTTCTCTTTTCATGTGTCTATTTACTCTAAGCACAGTGCCACAAAGTAGACACTCAAAGAATGAGTGGCCAACAAAGGAAAAACATTAACCCAAATCAGTATTATTACTCCACCTCCTCATACAAAACCTGCCCCTATTCTGGAATTTTCTTGAGCTCTTCAGACTCCTAGTCTATAAATGGTAACTATGTAGCATATATTTTGAAATTCTGTCAGAAATGCCTCTAACCCCTTGGCCTTTCACTAGCTCTACTTCTATTGCATTAATTTGAATATTCTACCTATTAAACATATGTTTTACTTGAAAAGTAATACATGCTTTGAAAGCAACCTATGATCCAAAAAAAAAAGAGATGTTTAAAAACTAGATCAATTCTATCATTCATTTAAAAAGAAAAACAAACATACAAAATAGCCAGAAATTTTCTGAAAAAAGATGAAGAGGATCTGGCCCTACCAAATTTTAAAACATATTGTAAAACTATAGTAAATGAAACAATATGGTGTGTATACTTGCAACAGTACACAAGTGAATACCATCCAAAGTAGATCCGGAGACACCTGGGAATGTAGCACATGCTAATAACTACAGTCATGGTAGAAAACATTATTCCTGGAAAAAAAAAATGGGGGTTGTGTGAATTTTTTCCCAAACGTCAATAACTAATTCTCCAGTTCTCAGACACCAACTGCCATCCAGAAACTCAATTCAATTCTGACACTATCTAGAGTTAAGGGCTCAGTCTCACAAGACTGTCTCCACTTCACACACTAGTTACAAGTCCAGGGTCTCTAAGCTATCCACACTTCTGTCCAACCTGGCTACAAATTTGGGGGTTTCCATAATCCCTTCTATAGGGGAAACTGAAAACTGCTGAGACTGATGCAGTACTCAGGAAATCACTTGACTTAGTAGTTTACTATAAAGGATACAACTCAGGCACACCCAAATGGAAGAGATGCTCAGGACCAGGTGTGAGGGGAGTGAACAGATTCCACGCCCTCTGGGTATACCATGCTACCAGGACATCAATGTCACACATTCACAGAGTGTTCAAGCATTTTTATAACCCACCTCCACCCCATCCATTCTCTGGAGGTTGGGGGTAGCGGGCTGAGATTTCCCATCCTCTAATCCCATTTGTTCTCTCTAGGGACCAGCTTCTATCTGAGGTTATCTAGGCTCCCTACTTTGACTCACACCTCATTAGCAAAGACTCAGGTGTATTCTAAAGGGGACTGTAGTAGGTAACAAAAGACACCCCTATCACTCAGAAAACCATGGTTTTAGTTAGGTTCTAGGAATCAGGGCCAAAGACAACATATATTTTTTATTCTATCACAAATTCTTATCTCATTCCTTATTAAATTCTAAATGAATCAAACTTTAAAATGAAACAGAGAATCTTGAAAATACACAGGAAAACATGGGAAATTTTTTAAAACACTTAAGTGTGTAAGGCCTACTTTACACAGCATAGCACAAAATTCAAACACGCATAAAAAAAGGAAACATCTGACTATATGAAAAAAATAAATGTTTAATTGGAAAAAAGGCATAAATACAAAATACAAATAACACTAGGACAAATTCACTGCAACACAGAAAACATCAAGAGCTCCTATGAATATTTAGAAACCAAATACAAAACAGAAGACATGACTAGACAGTTCACAGAAAAATACAAATGGCTCCTACTTATAAGATACACTCAACATCACTCTAAACAAATGAAACTTTTAAGATATCATTTTTCACCTATAAAATTGGCAGAAACAAAATGTTAAACATTTTGAGGACATCCTTTCCTTTATATATATGCTTATTAAATCATATATACATATATAGGTAACTGATTTAATAAAAATGTTTATTAGCTCAATATGATTTAATAAAAATAAGATAATGGACATACTTTGTATGTTACATATTTTCCTGTAAATACTTCTGCCTCCCCCTTTCATGGACACATAAAGTGTGGGTACTGCAAAAATGAAAATATTCTGAATGTTTTTAATATAGTCCATGTTAATATTTTGATGGCCTCTGCCCTTTGAGCTGATGCCTGGGGAATGGTTATAAAAAATGAGAACACATTACACATGCTATTTAAACCATGCTTTTCTCCCTTGTGTCATTAAATATGCTTTCATCATCCTCTTGGAGAAGGCAATGGCACCCCACTCCAGTACTCTTGCCTGGAAAATCCCATGGACGGAGGAGCCTGGTAGGCTGCAGTCCATCGGGTCCGCAAAGAGTCAGACCCGACTGAGCGACTTCACTTTCACGCACAGGAGAAGGAAAAGGCAACCCACTCCAGTGTTCTTGCCTGGAGAATCCCAGGGATGGCAGAGCCTGGTGGGCTCTTGTCTATGGGGTCGCACAGAGTCGGACACGACTGAAGCGACTTAGCAGCAGGAGCAGCAGCAGCATCCTCTGGTTTTCAACACCTTTCTGATTGCCCTATCCTCAGCCTTCTCCCTTAGTTCATCCTCCATTCCACTAATATCTTCATCACTAGTTCTTTGGTTTCTCACTGCCAGCAGGAAACCAGGCCCTGACAGTCAGGACAAGCTACTTCCCTGAACTTGTCTCTTGCAACCTTTCACCCTCCATTCTATGCACACATCTTCGGTTGGGCTTGACAGGCCCTCCCAGTCTTCCTGTTAGACATCACTCTCCTAGGCTCTCTTCTCCTGCAAAGTATCTACTTATTGTTCAAAACTCACCTCCTTCAGGGACTTCCCTGGCAGTGGTTAAGACTCCAGGCCCCCAATGTATGAGGCCAGGGTTCGATCCCTGGTAGGGGAACTAAGATCCCACATGTCATGCAGTGTGGCCGAAACAAAAAACCTCACCTCCTCCAAAAAGCCTTCCCTGATGCTGTTAATACCTTCATGCTCACAGCACTTCATTCATCCCTTAATTATAACACCCGAATCTTTACTGCTCATTGTCATTGTCTACAAGTTTATCTCCCTAACTAGGCTATGTGCTTCTTGTGGATTAAGAAAGGATCTTTAGGACTAATCATGTATCTCCTACTGTGTAACTCATACGCATGCTTTTCTGATTCTCAAATATAAAAAGCCACTGAAAAGCATTACATACCAGGATATTTACTGCAGCCTTGGAAAGACAAGATTGGGAACAACCTAAAAGCCAACCAGTAGGTGACTGGCTAGTCAGGTCATTCTTACAAAGAATACCATGCAGCTGTTCAAACAAAAAAATGAGGAATCCCATATTTTTATATTGATATGTTAGCATCTTCAGGATACTTTAAGTGTGACACACCCAACAGCGTCTATTATAATTTGCCATTTTGTGAGGGTGGGGATTTTAAAAAATATTTATATACCTATTTATTTAGAAAGCCAGACAGCATCTGGGAAATTCAGAGTATCTAAAGGTATATATACATCAAGAGAAAACTGAAGTAGAGGAGGGAGAAATACTTTTCATCATATACCCTTTGGCACCTTCTACATTCTGAACAATTTTAGCTATGACCTATAAAAATAAAACAAAATATCAGAGAATACCTGGTATCTAGGTGGGAGGCGGGAACTGGATACTAGAAACAACTGTGGACATCTTTCAGAATAAGGGAGTCCTCTCACAGGCTGGACACCACCGCTTGGCCGAGTTTGAGTTTTCAAACGTGCCTTGAGACCCTGAGGTCTCAGCATAAGCCCGAAGGGTGAGCCGACTCTTGCTTCTCAACTGCCATCGCCCCAATCTGGTAGCTTTCTAAAGGCTTCTAGCACTTTCCACCTTGCCTTATATCTCTTCTTCCCTAGGCCCTAGGATACTAGGCAAGGGTCCTTTTCAGGCCCACTGTGTAACCGCCAAAGCACCTAGAACGCCGTCCAGCACACTGTACATAGTCCAGAAAACTCTGGTCACCGGGATAAACTCAAAAAGGGAGGGAAGAAGTAAAGGGTGCGAGTGCGGAATGGAGGAGACCCACCCTACACCCTGAGGCCGCAGAACTCCACGAAAGAGCAGCCGCCTCTCCAATCACGCGCCGACGAGCTCGCTCCGCCTACGTCCTCAGGTTCGGGGTCCGCCAAGCCGGAACCCAACCACCTGTGACACTGGAGCCCCGGGAGGCCCGGTTGCCGGTCGCAGGGATACACGCTCCGCCCGAACGCAATGGCGCCGCGGCCGACGCGAGGGTCGGGGCTACGTTCGGCCGCGATCCAATGAGCGGCGCCGGCCGGCCCGCGGCCCAATGGCGGCGGCGCGCGGGCACGCTGGGGGCGGGCCCGGCGCGCCCGACTGTTCCAGAAGGCCCGGATAGCGCCTCCTAGCCACGCTGAACCGGCTCAGGGCTTTTCGCCACGCCGCGTCCCCTTATCTTCCTCTGTTGGGTCAGCTATGGCGGCCGTGAAGACCCTGAACCCCAAGGCCGAGGTGGCCCGAGCCCAGGCGGCGTTGGCGGTCAACATCAGCGCGGCCCGGGGGCTGCAGGACGTGCTGAGAACCAACTTGGGGCCTAAGGGCACCATGAAGATGTAAGGCGGGACTGGCGGGGAGGGGCGGGTGGGCACCGTGCACCTCGCGCTGTCCCGGGCCTGCGCCGGGGACCGAGGCCTGGAGCTCGCCGCCTCTGGGCCTGTGCGCTCGCCACTGCTGCCCTTCTTCCCCGTATTGTCCCGGTGGGGTTTTATTTCTTGCCCAGTCGGTTTCCTGGTGCTCGACTCCTCCTCCACCGAGAACAAAGCTGCCCGCGTGCGCGGCGCCCCCCCGCCCCCGCGCTTAGGACTTGAGCACCTTTTCAGACTTTCCCAGACAGGAGAGGGGTGAGCACTGCGCCATCCCTGTTACCGGGGTGCAGAGAACCAACCCCTTGGCCCCAGCTCCTGAAGATCTAGGTAAAACCCGCTTGTTAGGGCCTCTTAACTTGATCTCCATTGAAAAAGTCACAGTACGATTCATTTCTGCCCATTGAACAGGCTTGTTTCTGGTGCTGGAGACATCAAACTCACTAAAGATGGAAATGTGCTGCTTCATGAAATGGTGAGAGGCTGCTGTCCAAAGTGTCTTGGTTTTCCGTAGTATATTTGATTTGTAGGAAGATTTTTACTCTCAAAAGGTAGTTTTCCAGACAGTGGAAAGAGTAGGAAAAAATGTTATCAGTACTATTATTGACAGTAGCGAATAGTGAGGGGCCTTGGAGTCTAATAAACTTACTTTTATCAAATCCCCTACTCTTGCCATTTAAGGCTTTATTTAAAGGGTGTTAATTAAAATTCTAATAAAACCTGAAGAACTAAGAGGAATGACATAGGCAAAATGCGACAGAATGGTTGTACTTTTTCAGACAACAGTTCTTGTGTGTTACATCACAGTTCTCCACCACCATCTGAAGGAGAAATAAAACTACCATTTTTAAAGTCCCAGTGACTAAGAATCTGAGGTTATTGAGAGGAGCAGTCATTTCCCTAAGTTCCCCAAAACAGTTAAAATCCTAGAAAAGGAAATGACTTGCCTATGTTTTGAGTTTAAAATAAGATTTAAGGCTTTGAAAATAGTGTATCATGCCTTCAATGTCCAGGTGTTTTGTTAATATCTTCAGTGTGAATTAGCTAATCTGGAAGGTGTAGTTTTTGTTGGTGGGTTAAGTGGTGGCCTCTGCTTGCAGAGAAAAATAGGAGTCATAGTTTAAAGTTGATGTCAGAAAAGCTATCTTTATCTGACTATTTAATTTTACCTAATCTAATAAGCTAGTCTGCTTAGATTCTTAAAAGGGTCAGTGTCCCTAAAGACATAAAAGGCTGTACAATAAGGAGACAAAAACAGTGCAGGAGCCATGATGGGATACTTTGTAGTTAAGACTCTGTGGGTGACAAACATGAATATTCTCTTCTTCCAAAACTGTTCCACAGTGACTTAACATCCGCTGTGGTAATATTTGCTAAAGAGGCTAAGTTGGTTTTTTTCCGTTTTAAATTGTTTGTGCAGTGCCAAATAATAACTGGGCTGCTGAGCTTTCATTTTTAAAAGGCACTTGGTTTATTCTTACAAGAATCCTACATTTGTCATAAAGAGGCTTGCATGGATTTGAAATTGTTACTATTACTTGTTAGCTCCATTACCTTGAGTAAACCTTCACTGGGCCTCATATTTCCTCATCAGTAAAGTCAAGATAATCTGAGAAGTAAATTTATACATGAAAATGTTACTATCATCATAAACTGATAGAATAGCTAATCATGAGTTTTTAATCAGAACAATTTGTAGCTGCATACTTTGACATTTTATGCAAATAGATTAGCCATTTACACATTTTAAGGTATATTTGGACTATTTTAATTTTAAGTTGTTTAAGGAATTTTTCTCTTTCTCTACTTGCAGCAAATTCAGCACCCAACAGCCTCCTTAATAGCCAAAGTAGCAACAGCCCAGGATGACATAACCGGTGATGGTACCACTTCCAACGTCCTCATCATTGGAGAGCTGCTGAAGCAGGCGGATCTCTACATTTCTGAAGTATACATGATTCTTGTGTTTCTTTGATACTTTGTTGTCAATAAGAAATAATCTCAGTTTGACTCTTACAAACTGATGTACTGATAGTAGCTGAGGCCATATAATGGAATGTAAAGAGCAGAGGGCTTAAATCTGGGAACCAGAGTCTGTATCCTTGTCTGACAAATTTATTGTGATCCTCGATAAGTTGAAGAATCTTTGTTGGCCTGAAAGGTGTTTTTGTTTTGTTTTTTCAATCAAGTTGCATTCCATGTTTATAGCATAGCTATAGAAATGAGATATTCAAGATGGTATATTTTTAAGGAAAAAGTCAACAAAATTTAAGAATGCCATAAATTTTTAAATTTTCAGTAGTTCCAAGGGTAAAGCAAACCTTGGTACTAATCTGATGTAGGAAGGATTTCTTGGGAAGAGAGAGACAGTCTGAAAAACAGAGTCTCCCTGTTTTTCATTAGGAAATGATGTGAATTAATTCCAGATTACCTATAGAAAAGACGTAATAGTCAAATTGTTAAGACACAATTTTGAGTTTTGGGCATTATCCCTTGTGGTTTGCACAGTGAACACCCAAGTGTGCTTTGTAGTTCCCTTGGCTTTGACTCTGTGCTAGAGTAATGTCTGTTCTTTTCCTCTGCATTGAAAGGGCTATTTATCCTTTTAAATGTATTCAGAAAGTCAGCACATTATATTAATTGTGTTTAAGGGTATGAATGATCCAGAATAAACTTTCATAAATTTTGCTTTGTAATGAACAGTAGTTGCATCTACCTGAAGATTTCTAGTGTTAGTGGTATTTTGTAATTTTGTGTTTACTATAGGGTCTTCATCCCAGAATAATTACAGAAGGATTTGAAGCTGCAAAGGAAAAGGCACTTCAGTTTTTGGAACAAGTCAAAGTAAGCAAAGAGATGGACAGGGAAACACTTATAGACGTGGCCAGAACATCTCTACGAACTAAAGTTCATGCTGAACTTGCTGATGTCTTAACAGAGGTATGTGTTAAGTTTGGCATGTGTCTGGTACTTTATGCCTATACTGAGAACCCCTGGCAACTGGAAATATCAGTATTCTTACTCATTGCAACTCTTCACAGTGTCATACTGTGTCAACTAAGTATTCGATTGGCCATAAAGTTCATTTTTGTGGCAGTAATAACCTGATCTGTGTCCCTAGAAGAAGTAAAGTGAGAAAACCATAGTATTAATAATATTCCTGGCCAGGTTACAAAGGTATAATCAGACCTTTCAGTAAAGGGGGTTTATAAAATGGAGATTTTATTATTAAAAAGGTTCTTGTTGTCAGTATTTTTCATTGTAGGGGTGTCGATGATTCTTTAATTACAATAGAGGTTTCAGGAATGTAAATTACTCCAGCCCTTTACACATAGTACATTCTGTTCTGTTAGCATGTAGAAAAAGACTTAGATCAGTTCAGAGGTTTTCAAAGACCAAAAACTGCTTTAAACATTTGTGAAGAATAAGTACTATATATGTCTCAACTTCCACAAATAAAATTCATTGAATGGTTACACTCCTGTTGCAGGCCGTAGTGGACTCCATTTTGGCCATTAAAAAACAAGATGAACCTATTGACCTCTTCATGGTTGAGATCATGGAGATGAAACATAAATCTGAAACAGATACAAGGTAGGTGTTAGAATGGTATGAAATACTTCAGCATACACATTTGAAGCTTACACAGTACCTATTTTTGCCTAATTTTTTTTTGAATTAATGTATATTGCCTAGACAAGTTATCATTTACTTAGCACTGTTACCTCTTGAAGTCAGTTTTATGTATTTATAGTCAGAATGATCCTGGAAAGTCAGCTGCATCAGTCATTTGGCATTTATTGAACTATTCAGTACAGAGCATATAGGAGACTTTGAGGAATTTTAGAGATAATTATTTCAGAGACCTAGTTTAAAAACATTTTTAAAAGGAGGTGATCACCAGTTTAATAGCAACCAATTGTGACTGTTTCTGTGGAGAATTTTCTGTATAAGAAAGGGTTGTGGCTTTAATTTGAATGGCTTGTTTTTGTCATGTTCTGGAATTTTGCGTTTTCACAGTTGAACCTTCTTAGGTAGTCCTATTCAAATAGCTCGAGAAATAAAGTTGATTGTGTGAAAATTGTCAATACAGTCTCAGTGTTTTAATTTTGTTAGCCTATTTTACACCCCCATCTGGAAATGAGTAAGAATAATCTCTTACATGTTTTAACAGCTTAATCAGAGGCCTTGTTTTGGACCATGGGGCACGGCATCCTGATATGAAGAAGAGAGTAGAAGATGCATACATTCTCACTTGCAACGTGTCATTAGAATATGAAAAAACGTGAGTTTATAGCTCCTTAAAAACAGAAAAGAGCTTGGCATTTGGGTCTAGTCAATTTTTTTCCCACCTAAGACTCAGTGTTTCCACTCAAAAGAGCAAAATGCCTCCACCAGGGATTCTAGGAAATAGCCTCTGAAAGCATACCAGGGGGTGGCATTGGAGCTTGGTGACCATTTGCTAAATATTTCCTCCCCTGTCTGTAACTTCTTTTTTAGAGAAGTGAATTCTGGCTTTTTTTACAAGAGTGCAGAGGAGAGAGAGAAGTTAGTGAAAGCTGAAAGGAAATTCATCGAGGACAGAGTTAAAAAAATAATCGACCTGAAAAAGAAAGTCTGTGGTGATTCAGATAAAGGATTTGTTGTTATTAATCAAAAGGTGAAAAATCTTGTTTTATAAACTAGTCTGTATCTATTTTATTTTAATGGTAAAATATTGAAACTTCTTTTGTTGTTGTTACAGGGAATTGATCCCTTTTCCTTAGACGCTCTTGCCAAAGAAGGCATTATAGCTCTGCGCAGAGCTAAAAGGAGAAACATGGAAAGGTACGGGTGGCAGATTATCTGTGTGACAGGAATTTCACTTTATTTTGCAAGTTAACTTGGATTATTCCTTTTTTCCCTCTTATTTTTGTGAGTTTCTAATTTTCTATTTTTACAAAATATGCATAATATTAAATTTATAACTTTAAAATGTACAATTCAGTGTCATAAAGTGAAATTCACATTGTTGTGCACCTAGTGCCATTGTCGTTTCCAGAAGTATTTGCATCGCAAACGGAAAGTTTGTACTTTAAACAATAGCTGTACACAGTCTTGCCAGTAGATACTAGTCCACTTACTGTCTCTTACAAATTTGGTACCTCATGTAAGGGAATCATGGAGTATTTGTCCTTCTGCATTTGGCGTGTTTTCACTTAGCATAATCTTTTCAAAGTTGATACATGTTGTAGCATGTATTGGGATCACATTTTTTTTTCAGGATGAATAATACCATATGTCGTTTATTCATATATCTGTCCATGGACATTTCTTTGGGTTTCTACCTTGGCTCTTCTGAATAGTGCTGCTATGAGTGTTGATATATCCTTGTTTTATTTTTGAAATGATGACCTATACGGTACCGTTTTTTCCTTATCAAGAGACTGCATCAGGGGTTTTGGAGAATACTTTCTCCCACAGAGCTCTTGTGCACTTTAGATTTCATGTCAGAGGAGTGTTTACTGACTTGAGAAGAGTGGTTTAAATGGAGGGTTAGGAGAAAAGACCAATTTTCAGCTGATTGGTGGCAAATGGAAAGACTTATGTAAAATATATTTTAGAACATGATTTTAGTATGTAATTCTGAAAAAGATTGCTTTCTAAAAAGAATTAACCTCTAGATATAACTAATAAAAGCACTTCTGCATCTCCCTTAAAATACTTGAATGTTTCAGGCTGACTCTTGCTTGTGGTGGGATAGCCCTAAATTCTCTTGATGACCTGAATCCTGATTGTTTGGGACATGCAGGACTTGTCTATGAATATACATTGGTAAGTGTATTTTCTTCCCAAAATAATACTACTATTTGGTTTATGAATTCTTCAGTAGTTAAAAATTCTTGCAAACTCAGGGTAATGTTTTTGCTTTGTTTACATACATTTTGATGATTTGTGCATAGTAATAATAAGCCCTTGATGGGAAAATCACATTTCATTTATGTGACCTTTTTTCAAAGAAATTATTAGCTTTAATGTGATCAGTGTGGTGCCCTATTAATACCCCCATTTATTCCTCCATAAGCCCCTCTCCTCTGGTCATCCCTTGCACAACCGTATCCTGTTTTTTAAAATACTGTCTCTTCACACAGGGAGAAGAGAAGTTCACCTTTATTGAGAAATGTAACAATCCTCGCTCTGTCACGTTATTGATCAAAGGACCAAATAAGCACACGCTTACTCAAATCAAAGATGCAATAAGAGATGGCTTGAGGGCGGTTAAAAATGCTATTGATGATGGTGAGATCCTCCCTGTGTTTACTCTTTTTGCTAGTCTAAAAGGCATGGCTGAATACTGTGTTCTTTTTGTCAGTAGTTTACACAGCCAGACACCATGCAAAAGTAAAGTTTTCCCTTTAAAATGGTATGATAGTATGCTAAGTTTTTTCATAGCATGCTGTTGTTAAAAAGAGGATACAAATGAACTAAAAGCTTGCAGGATTTGCCATGTGCTCCTTAAATCACTCTGTTGTTTGAGATGTTGCTTGTATGGCTTTCAAATGCAGTATTAAACTTGCTGTGGTTACATGGAATTCTCAAATTAATGGCTTTCTTGTGTTTTAATTTTATGTATATTTTTCCTTATAATTAAGTCAACAGTTTATGTTCTCTGTATCTTAGTGTTTTCCTCTTCCCCTCTCACCCAACAGGCTGTGTAGTCCCAGGTGCTGGTGCAGTGGAAGTGGCGATGGCAGAAGCCCTGGTTAAATACAAGCCCAGTGTAAAGGGCAGGGCCCAGCTTGGAGTTCAAGCATTTGCTGATGCATTGCTCATTATTCCCAAGGTGTGAATGCTTTTAACAGTTTTCTAAACTATGCCAAACTGATTCATCTGATGAAAGCTTTTGCTAATGTGGGTTTTTTCATAATGTGGAATTTGAATAAATAGATATCATCCATTTTCACCCTAACATTAGAACCGGTGTTTCTTGATATCTAATGTATTGATTCCTCTGGACAGGAGGCTTGACTGTCTGAAGTTGTAGTGTGGGACTTATCCTGGAGTACAAGCTTGCTTTTTGTTTTTATTTGTTTTAAACTAAGATTAATACGGGCTCCCCTGGTGGCTCATATGGTAAAGAATGCCTGCGATGCAGGAGACCTGGGTTCAATCCCTGGGTTGGGAAGATTCCCTGGAGGAGGGCATGGCAACCCACTCCAGTAGTCTTGCCTGGACAGTCCCCATTGACAGAGGAGCCTGTCAGGCTACAGTCTATGGGGTCCCAGAGAGTTGGAGGAAGATTAATATGTTGGTTTTCTATTGTGTGCTCATTTGAAGGTACAGTTTATGGCTAGTTATTGCTGAGATTGATGTGGATTAGTGAATGGGTTAGTAATGTATATTAGTCATTGTGTAAAGTGAACATTAATATCTGTCTGCATTCATTAAAGTTTTTTTTAACTGTTAGTTTGAAATACTATTTCTTTATTTTAGACTTGAGTATCAGTTAATAGCTCCTGTCTTGAAATAGTTACATTTGTTTCCTTTAGGTTCTTGCTCAGAATTCTGGTTTTGACCTTCAGGAAACACTAGTTAAAGTTCAAGCAGAACATTCAGAATCCGGTCAGCTTGTGGGTGTGGACTTGAACACTGGTAAGGAGGATGCAGCTGTTGGAAGCGGGAGGTCTAGATTCTATAAGTAGAGTACAGATTTGGTGATATTGCTGAGTTGTGGTAGGTGGTTCAGGTGTATGTTGAAGGGTTTCATACTGAGCTTGCTTTATTCACCTTTTTATCAGGGACTTTGATTAAAGTGATACATTTGATGATCATATTTATGGGTGAAAACAGGCTGAGGATAGCAAAAGCTGGAAGAGGGAACCAAATCTAAGAATTCTTAATCATTTCATTAAGAACCAATCTTAATGAAATGATTAAGGCTCTGATCTTAGGCCAGTGTAATACAGATCATACAAGTAGAAAGTGGAAGATGTACCTACATCTGCAGTATGTGGAAGACCTATTGTGAACAGAAGCATTTACATTCAAGTTAATGTAAAAAGTTTTTTAATTTTTATTGGAGTGTAGTTAATTTACAGTGTTGTTTATGCTGTACAGCAAAGTGAGTCAGTTATATATCCACTCTGTTTTTTAGAGTTTATTCCCATATAGATCATTATAGAGTATTGAGTAGAGTTCCCTGTGCTATACAGTAGGTTCTTATTATCTATTTTATATATAATAATGTGTATATGTAATTCCAAGATTCCCAGTTAATAAAGGTTTCTCTGGAATGAGGGAAATGATAAGCCTGTCTTGCCAGATTATAGCTCAAATGCTGTGCTTCAATATGGATAAACAAGAATGTCTCCAGAAAAAGATACATGTTCAAATGTTTGGCAACCAAATAGAGCATTCCTGTCACTGAAAGTATTCTAAGTAGAGATCAACCACTCATTAAAGCTGCTGTGCATAGGAGTCATGGTCTGTAATACAACATTGGGCTAATTGAGGAACTTTGGGTTCTCATAGTTAATACTAGAGTAAATGAGTAACCACTGATGATTAAAGCAGCACAAAGTGCTCTTATCAGTTCTTTTAGACAGCATTCTGATCTTATGAACCTGCTGTATGTGATTTTAAGAAGACTGAGTTACTTTTCAGGTGAACCAATGGTAGCAGCAGAAGCAGGCATATGGGATAACTATTGTGTAAAGAAACAGCTTCTTCACTCCTGGTAAGTTTGGGAAAGCCAGAACTGTAAAATAACACATAGGGAACCTTCATACTCTTTAAAATTGGTACATTTTGTTTAATTTTCTTTCATAAGAAGATGTAATCAGTCGAAAGTATAGCAACTGAAGTTACACTTATGTGTATGGGGGGTACGGGGGAAATTTGACATAATTTGCACAAGTTGGAGATTGAGTTGAATTAGAGTTCATACCTCAAACCTGAGCCGTCTTGATTTTTTCCCCCTTTTTCAGCACTGTGATTGCCACCAACATTCTCCTGGTTGATGAGATCATGAGAGCTGGAATGTCTTCTCTAAAGGGTTGAATTGAAGCTTCCCTTGTATCTGAATCCTGAAGACTACAGAGTGATCCTAATAATACAGCTATGGAATTTTGGTCCAAGCTTCAAATGATCTTCAAAGGATTTTCTTTTCCCATATTAAAAGAGAGAACACTGGCACCTATTCAGATTCTGAAGTTCTGAAATTATTACAGTATTTTTAAAATTGCACTGCAGGGTCCACAGACAGCAAGTCATACTTATGCAGTAAACAGGACATTTTGCTTTACCCTCAGTGATATAAAAATATTAGATAAGCATATGTTATCTACCTTGTTATTAAATAATCATTGAAAAACATTTTAATAGTAATAATTTCTTCCAATGGATGTATTTTATTTCCAGTAGTTCCCTGTCACTAAGCATAAGACTTAAATAACATAAAGTTTTGAAGCATTCCTGCTTCCCGAGCATACTTTGGACTTTTCATGCTTTTAAAGTAGCTTTGCTAAAATGCTTCCCAGAAGTATTATGTTATCGAGAGTAGAAAGATGGAACCAGAGGCAAGAGGGGTTGAAAGAGATCAAAGTATCAAGTGGCAAAATAGAAAAGGCAGAGGATAAAAAACATGACTGAAGATACGGTGACTAAGGACTAGTGAGATGGGTTTTCTGGCAAGGTGGTTATTTTCACAGGTCAGAACCTTTGCTTATAGTGATACCCTTCCTAAATCCTCTAGTGTCCTGTTTTGCTTAACTGTTCTACATGTTACTGTTCTACATGTCTACTGCACAAAATACAGTAGGTATATCCGAAGCCCTTGAAAGTGAAGTTGTGTTGCTAAACTGTGTTTTGAGGAGTTGGCAGTTGCCTACAGTGAGTGTGTAATAAATATGAAGTTAAAACCTTTCTGTGCTCTCAAGATGGTATTCCAGGGTACAAAAGGAATCTGCATATAAAAGGGAAGGAAATCAATCCATCCAGTGGTTCACAAGTTAAGGGGATTCTGAACTGGCAAGGCCTCTAGGCTGTTCAGTCTCCCAGTCGTGTCTGACTGACTCTTTGTGACCCCATGGACTGTAGCACGCCAGGCCTCCCTGCCCCTCACCATTTCCCAGTTTGTCCAAGTTCACATCCATTGCATAGGTGATGCCATCCAGCCTTCTCCTCTGATGCCCTCTTCCCTCAACCATTCCCAGCATCAGGGACTTTTCCAGTGAGTCAGCTGTTAACATAAGTTCAGTCGCTCAGTCTGACTCTGTGACCCCATGAATCGCTGCATGCCAGGCCTCCCTGTCCGTCACCATCTCCTGGAGTTCACTCAGACTCAGGTCCATCGAGTCAGTGATGCCATCCAGCCATCTCATCCTTTGTCGTCCCCTTCTCCTCCTGCCCCCAATCCTTCCCAGCATCAGAGTCTTCCAATGAGTCAACTCTTCTCATGAGGTGGCCAAAGTACTGGAGCTTCAGCTTTAGCGTCATTTCTTCCAAAGAAATCCCAGGGTTGATCTTCAGAATGGACTGGTTGGATCTCCTTGCAGTCCAAGGGACTCTCAAGAGTCCTTGCCAACACCACAGTTCAAAAGCATTAGGTCTTCGGCGCTCAGCCTTCTTCACAGTCCAACTCTCACATCGGTACATGACCACAGGAAAAACCATAGCCTTGATTAGACAGACCTTAGTTGGCAAAGTAACGTCTCTGCTTTTGACTATACTATCCAGGTTGGTCATCACTTTTCTTCCAAGGAGTAAGCGTCTTTCAATTTCATGGCTGCAGTCACCATCTGCAGTGATTTTGGAGCCCAAAAAAATAGTCTGACACTGTTTCCACTGTTTCCCCATCTATTTCCCATGAAGTGATGGGACCAGGTGCCATGATCTTCGTTTTCTGAATGTTGAGCTTTAAGCCAACTTTTTCGCTCTCCTTTCACTTCATAAAGAGGCTTTTGAGTTCCTCTTCACTTTCTGTCATAAGGGTGGTGTCATCTGCATATCTGAGGTGATTGATATTTCTCCTGGCAATCTTGATTCCAGCTTGTGTTTCTTCCAGTCCAGCGTTTCTCATGAGGTACTCTGCATATAAGTTAAATAAGCAAGGAGACAATATACAACTGTTAACATCAGATGGCCAAAACACTGGAGGTTCAGCTTCTAGACCTTAATCCTGAGGAAATAGCTTTTTCTTAATTAACCGGTTATAGAACACAACGTGGGCGGACTTATTTGTAGCTGGGTGGGCTCTCGTGGGCAATGCGCACGCGCGCGCAGGGCACGGCCGCGGACGTGAGGCTTGCGGGGCGCGTGCGCAGCAGAGCTGTTGGGTGGTGCTACTGCTGCGGCGGTGCTCACCGGGTTCGTGTTCCCGGCATGGGCATTTCGCTGTCTTCGCTGCTGACTGTGCTGTCGCTCTTCTCCGGCCGGTGGCTCGAACTAGGTCAGTGTGCTGGCCTGCCCGACTGTCCCAGGAGGCAGGAGGAAAAGGGTGGGGCGCTCGGCCACCGCGGCTGGCAGCGCCTACCTCCCAGGGGCGGCCAACTGGGCGAGGGGATTAACAGCTCATATCGTTGTATTTCACTTTTTTTTTTTTTACTTTTAATTTATTCTGGAATCTTTTGAGCATAAAAAAATTAATAAAACAAGCTTCTCCCGCCCGCCCCACCCCCACCCCCCACGTACCTGTTTCCCAGCTTAAACAGTTGCCAGTTTTAATCTGGCTTGTTTGGAACCCCTTCCATTTTTCCATTCCTCTGGGAGGTTTAGTTTGGAGTGAATTGAGGCACGATACAGTTTTATTCGTAATTATTTAGTTTGAATAGCCAAAAAGACAAGAAATCACACACACACACACACACGTATCACTAACTCTCCCACATAGAAAATTAACAATACTCCGTAATGTCATTAAACATCCAGTTAGTGTTCAAATTCATCTGCTCTGTTCTTAAATTATAGTTTACTTGTTGAATTAATGTCAAAATAAAATTCAAATATTATTCTTGTGTGTTGTTTCTTAGTTCTCTTTTAGTCTGAGAATTTCCTGCTTGCTCTCTTCCACCCTCCAGCCTCCCTTAAAGTTAATGAAATCATTAGTGTGTGTCAAAATGAGATCCAGAAAAGGGCCAAAGATAAGATTCTGGGGAACATGAAAACATGTGGACTCTGCTTTTAGGGAACTTACAGTACTTAGACATCTTTAGGTAAAAACACAACAAAGTAGTACATCAGTGGCCTTTAGGGTCTTGGTTTCTTCCTGTCAAATGAGGGAGTTGAAATAAAAATCCTTTTAATTCTATGATTTTTTTTTGAGGTATTCAAACAGCAAATATGAGAGAGTTCATTCGATTATTTGATGATAATTTTTGTGTACTTGTGCTAGGTGCCAGGTATAACCTGGGAAAACAGATGTAGTTCTTTTCTTTCTTAAGTAATGGAGAAGAGGCAAAGAAACAACATGAGCAGAAGAATGAGTGGAAAGTTGATAGATGTATTTAAGCCTATGCTGTTGTTTAGTCGCTAACTTTTGTCGGACTCTTGCGACTCCAGGGACTGTAGACTACCTGGCTCCTCTGTCCATGGAATTTCCCAGGCAAGTATTCTGTAGTGGGTTGCCATTTCCTTCTCCAGGGGATCTTCCCAACCCAAGGATCAAACCTGCATCTCCTGCATTGGCAGGCAGATTCTTAAAATGTTTAGATTTATCTCAGTGGAACAAAGGATTGTCATGTAGAGGGACAGAGAGGTAAAGAAAGAAAATAAATCATTTGTTGAAAACCTGCTAACTGCTAAGTCACTTTAGTCGTGTCCAACTCTGCAGCCCCACAGACGGCAGCCCACCAGGTTCCCCCGCCCGTCCCTGGGATTCTCCAGGCAAGAACACTGGAGTGGGTTGCCATTTCCTTCTCCAATGCATGAAAGTGAAAGTGAAGTCGCTCAGTCATGTCCAACTCTTAGCGACCCCATGGACTGCAGCCTACCAGGCTCCTCCGTCCATGGGATTTTCCAGGCAAGAGTACTGGAGTGGGGTGCCATTGCCTTCTCTGGTTGAAAACCTACCATGTGCTAAACATTTCACACATTTTAATATAGCCATGCATTTGAGTTAGTTAGATAATACCCCCTTTTTATAAATGAAGAAACTGAAATCCAGAAGTAATTTGCCCAAGGTCATTCAGCAAATTAAGTGACAGAATAAGAATTTAAAGCCAAATTTTTCAACCTCCAGATTTTTTCACTATAGCATTGAGTCTTATATGATCCAAATATTGCCACTTGTTTTATATATATTCATGTAATTAATGACCACTCTCTTTTTCCTCAGCAGGAAATGGGCAGACAACCAACATGGTCCAGCTACCAGGTGGGAGATTCCAGATGGGAACCAATTCACCAGACGGCAGAGATGGTGAAGGACCTGTCCGTGAGGTGACGGTAAAACCCTTTGCCATCGACATATTTCCTGTCACCAACAAAGACTTCAGGTACTCCCAGTGTTCTTCCAGGGGAAATAACTCCTGGAAGAGTTATTCTAATAATATTTCACAATATTTAAAAGATTAGCTTGTTCACTATCAGAATATGATCTTTACAAGTGTTATCTGCATTTTTCAGATGAGGAATCTGAAGTCCAAAGAGGTTTACCTCATTTTTCATTAGTGGCCAGTTGGGCCTGTAACTCAGATCCCCTGATTCTTGAGCCAGTGGATTGTCCCATGCACTGGGCATAGCGCTGAGAAATATGGGCAGAAGTCAGACACTCTTCAACAGGGGAGGAGAAATCGAGAGAAGGGTCATAATAGTTGAGAGTTCCTTAAATTCCCTTTATATTGGGTTGGCCAAAAAGTTTGGTTTTAAGTAAAAATGACATATTTTTCCGTTTCAACAAGGACGTTATTGAACTAACTGAACAAACTCTTGGCCAACCCATTATTAGTAAATGGAATTATTTCCAGAATCAAACATTTTCATTCCAGCTTAATCTAAGAATTAGATTGTCATGTTGAATGCCTCAATGTCCCCAAAGTGATACATTTTGGCTAGGCTAAAGTAGAAAATGATCCAGCATATGTCAGTAATTTACCTTCAAAGAGTGGAGGGAGGAGTATATAGAAAGGAGTGGGGAAGGAAGAGGAGAGGATGGGAAGATAAATAAAGCAAATGTGAAAAATGACTTAAATTTTACATTTGTGGATTTAAAAGTTTTCAAGATCAAAACTTGTTGGTGAAAATTGATTCAGGAGACTCAGGCTAAAATAAACATAAAGATTGTCAGTAAATTCCTCAGGCCTTCTAACTCATTGGTTCCACCTCTAGGGATTAGTCTTAAAGAATTAAGGTTGTTTAGCTAAAAAGGTGACTTTGTAAATAAATGTTAACAACTTAAGGATCACTTAAATATATTGTATCAATATAACAGAATACTTAGCAGCCTTAAGAAAACCTGTTGTCAAAAAGAGAGTTAAAAAGTGTTGTGAAGAAAGGTTACAAAATACTACACAAGATATGGCCCAGTTTTTTAAACTATGTGTATAGAATGTATATGCATTAAAAAGAACTGGAAGAAGCAATATTGCATGAGGTGATGGATTTTGCTCATGTTTTTGTGATTTCCAAATGAAAATAATGACGGGAAGAACCTATGAAAGCGATTTAAAAACCCTTGATTGGGGACATCAGTGGCAGTCTAGTGGTTAAGACTCTGTGCTTCCAAGGCAGGGCACTGGTTCAGTTCTTGGTCAGGGAACTGAGATTCTGCATGCTGCACAGTGTAGCCAAAATAAATAAATAAATAAATAAGAGATGTCATCTTAAAAAAAAAAAAAAACAAAACTTGGTTGTGGAGTGAAGAGAGAATATAGACAGTTGTATCTTGGTGTGATAATGGATGATTTTAGTTCTTTTCTTTTTACTTACCTATGTTTTCTCATTTTTCTATAATATGTTATATATGCTTTAAAAAAATATTTTTAAAAGGAAAGTTATTAAAATCAAAGGAGAAATCACTTCTGATCAGGCTCACACCACATCATGACAGCCATAAATTGCTAGCTAGATAGATGCATTCTTTTATGTTTCAAATGATGACCTTTTAGATGAAATATAATGTCACCCCCAGCAAGCCCCTAAACTTTGCTTAGAATCCATAATCTGTGTTTACCTCTCTGGTGAGAGTCTCAAACCATTCAGATGGTCAGAGGTCAGTAAGTAGCTATTGCTCCCAAATCCACCTCCTCCTCCATTCTCAATACCCCTTTGATGGGTGAACAGTGTCTTCTCATTATCAGAGGGCTGACACCAACCGGGTACTCTCAGTCCAGAGAAAACAATTTGTCTTATCCTGGAAATCTGCATGTTGAAATTGGCTCAGCCATACCAAACTATATGAAAATCCATTCTAAAATCTCAGTAAGTCATTAAAATAATTCATTTATTTATTTGGTGACATTGGGTCTTAGTTGCAGCACTTGGACTTTCTAGTTGTGGCTTTCAGGTTCAGTAGCTCCTTGGCATGCGGGATCTTAGTTTTCCAACCAGGGATCGAACCCACATCCCCTGCATTGCAAGGCAGATTCTTAACCGCTGGACCACAGGGAAGTCCCTCAGCAAGTCATTTTGATTTGGCTCAATTTCTCTCATCTGTCTGAGGGAGATAGTAAAACCTGTTCTCCCTTCTTCCCATGATTGATGTGAGATTCGGTATGTGATGAAGAGAGACCCACTCCCTGACCTTGAATCTTCTGAGCAGCTTTATTCATTATCTTCAAAAACTGGAGATAACCCAGATGACCTGCAGCTGGTGAATGGATAAATGAAATCTGGTCTATCCATCCAGTGAAATACTACTCACCAATAAAAAAGAACAAAAACTGCCCCCCCCCCCAAAAAAAGGGAACAAACTATTGACAATGTCAACAACACGGATGCTTCTTGGAAGCAGTATACTAAGTGAAAGAAGGCAGACCCCAAAACTACATTCTGCAGGATTCAGTTTATGTGAATTGATATTCTGGGAAAGGCAGAACTATAGAGACAAAAAACAGATCAGTGATTGAGGAGGCATCGGGGAATTTTGGGGGGCAGTTAATGGAACTGCTCTGTATCTTGGTTGTGACAATGACTATATGCTTTATCAAAACTCACAAAACTATACCCCAGAAAGTGTGAATTCTCCTGTTTGTGAACTGCACACACTGAAACAAATTTTAAAAGAAAATCTGCTCAGGCTCTCAGGTTAATTCCTTGTAGTTCCTGAGGACTCTATGATGTGTGACTAATAGGATAAGGGTGTATGAGGTTTGCTGGAGCAAGAGAGGGTGAGGGTGGAGCACAGAAGCCTGTCAGCTAAATTATGAAATCTCTCTTTTTAGGGAGTTTGTCAGGGAGAAAAAGTACCGCACAGAGGCTGAGGTGTTTGGGTGGAGCTTTGTCTTTGAGGACCTTGTCTCTGATGAGCTTAGAAACAAAGCAACCCAGAGAATGCAGGTAAGAGAACCCAGGCTTGCAGCTGGGTTCATGGGAGTGGGACCTGGACCGAGAACCCTATGAGGTCTAGGGGGTCACCTGGGCCACCGTAGAGAATCAAACCTGAGAACCAGAGGCAGGGAAGAAGCCAGAGAGACCCATCCTGGAAGAGTCAGATGAAGTTCACTCTGTGCTGAGGTCCGCATAGAGAGACCCTGTAAGATGCAAATAATCCACAGGGTTCAGGGTACTCCCTGGACCAGCCAGAGAACCCCTGGAGAAGCCTCCTTCTAATAAGGGTGGCTCAGTGGTAAAGAATCCGCCTGCCAACGCAGGAGATGAGGGTTTGATCCCTGATCCAGGAAGATCTAACATGCCAAGGAGTGACTAAGGCTGTGTGCCCCAACTACTGAAGCCCATGAGCCACGGTAAGAGAACCCACTGCAACAAGAAGCCTGCATAAGGCAACTAGAGAGTGGCCCCGCTCACCCTAGCTAGAGGAAAGCCCGCACAGCAGCAAACACCCCGCACAGCCATAAACAAATGAATAAGTAAAAGATCCCAGACACAGCCTCACTTGGACTACCGGAGTCTCAGCCTGAAGTCTCTGCCTCCTGGGTGTCCGTCAGGAAGGTGCCTCGCTGGGTCAGAGCACCTTGTAATTGCGCCCCTTCTTTTTCACAGTCTCTCCTCTGGTGGCTCCCCATGGAAAGGGCATTCTGGAGGCAGGTAAGGGTTGGTTCCTCTGTTTTCTTCCTTACCCCTGCTGACTCTCATTCTGGAAGCCTGGCTTCCCGTGATCCCTTGCGCATCTGGGAATACTGAGTTTTAAAGGATGATGGAGAAATTTCAGGGAAGCAGCCAAGCTGCCCCGTGTGCTCTGCACCGGTCCTTTTACCCTGGCCCATCCCCTTTGTCCCCTTTCTCCCTTTTGTCACTTGTAGTCCTTTCTGTCTCTGGACCTCTCCTCACTCACCAGGCTCTCTCTTCCTACTTCCTTGCTCCATCTAGTGGTAAAAGCTGAACTCAGGCACCCTAAGCCTAGCCTTCCTCAGACTTCCATGAGCTCCCAGAAGCTTGTCTCACTTCATCCTGGCTATTAGCCTGCAGGTCCTGGCTCTGGCATCCGAGAGAAACTGGAGTTCCCAGTGGTACACGTGAGCTGGAATGATGCCCGTGCCTACTGTGCTTGGCGGGGGAAACGGCTGCCCACTGAGGAAGAGTGGGAATTTGCTGCCCGAGGGGGCTTGAAGGGTATAGAGACGCCAGGGCGAGCTCCCTTGATTCTTTCTCTCCATCCTGCCTTGCATGGGGGCGGGGGAGGAGGGGCTTCAAAGGGTGGGACGGGCTCACACTCCCTGGAGTAGTGCTTCTTACATTTTGTCATGGATCAATTGTTACTGTTATTTCTAATCTGTCTCAAACCAGTACTTCCATAAAACACCATAAAAATTAATAGCTAGAAAATGGAATGAAAAAACAGACATACTTTTTTTTAGTTGTTGAAGATTCCACAGACATGTGCCATTTCAGATAAACACAATCAGAACCACATGGCATGAGGAAAAGAAAAGTATTGCCTGCACTGGATACCTTTTCCATAGCTGTGGAGGGATTAATGTGACAAACTGCTGTTTGTTCATAACTCAGTTATTTTTCAATCCTAACTAAACAAAAAGTTAGAGTGAAATGGCAATTCCCCGTGTTCACTGCCTCTGCACACTCTTTGAATGAGCATCAGCTATACACAGTCAGTATTATTAATGTGGTAAATGAGGTTGCTTGTCCATTGATCCAGTCTTAAGTCCAATGAACAAGTCTCTCAGTGCTTACCCTTGGTTTCTGTACTTACCCCAGCATGAGTGGATAACAGATAGTCTACAGAATGGCACTGGTGCAAACCACACCTAGGACTGTGCTGTCCAGGAACAGATCAGAAGTCAGGGGCTCTGAGTGCAGTTCTATGAGGGCAAGGGAAGGGTGAGATGTCAAAATGAGTCATCTTACTCTTCTTTCTTATCACCTCCTCTTCTTTTCCGTCCCCTCGCTCCTTCTGTGTCTTTCCCTTCTTCCCCAACCCTTTACCTCTCCCCTCCTCTGCTGTCTCCTTGCCCTCCTGGCAGGTCAGGTGTATCCCTGGGGAAACAAGTTCCAGCCAAACCGCACCAACCTGTGGCAGGTAAGACAAGTTCCTCGCCCTTATTCTTTTCTCAGGCTGTGGATTGAGACTTGCTGCAGCCTGGGCATGGCATTAGGCCATGGGATTCAGGGGCCTCCATGTTCTAACAGACTGGAAACCTGGTAAAGGGCAAAAGACAGTGTAGTGGGGCTGCGTGGTGAAGATGAGCATTGTGTGCTCAGGAGCACATCCCTGCCTGGGACGGTGGGGGAGTGACTGGACGGTGAACGTGCCATTTGAGCTGGTGGAACTGAAGCTTGCCAGGAGAAAAGTGGAGGAAACACCATGTGTGTCAGCAGTGGGAAAGGGTCCAGTGTGTCCAGAGACATGACAGACTCCAAGGGCTCATGCACAGAGCCACTACCCTCCAATCAAATGAATAAGTTGAACAAATGACCTCAGCAAACACTGGTTACTTGTTCCAGAATCTTGGTGGTAAAGAGCAGGAGGTGAGGAAGGCAGGGTCAGGGCAGGTAAGGGAGAGTGAAGCCTGTTGGTGGTGGAAGGGAAGGGGAAGGCACAAGGGAACACTGGTTCCTATAGGGAGAGGCGGGGTACAGAGTGGGGAGACGGGGCCTTTCCTCCGAAGACACATGGGGTTCATGCAGCTGAGGGAAGTCTCTGAGAGTGGAGAAGTGGGCGGGCTGGGCGGGTGTGGACACATGGGGAACCACACACTTCCTAATCCAGCCAGGAGGTCATGGTGGAGGACATGAGGCAGCTGGCTTGGGACCGCAGGTCACTGCCCCATGCCCTTCCCCTACCCCAGAGGGTGCCGCAAGATGGCCTTGGTTAAAACCCCTCTGGGCAAGTGGATGGTGAATCCTGTAGCCTAAACATCCCTTCCCGCCCACCCCAGGGAAAGTTCCCCAAGGGCGACAAGGCTGAGGATGGCTTCCACGGCGTCTCCCCCGTGAATGCCTTCCCCCCACAGAACGACTACGGTAAGACTGCACAGTGGGTTGCTGTCAGCGCTCACAGGTTGGCTGGCGGGATGATTCTGCCTGGTGGTCGAGGCAGGAGAAGCAGCGGTGGGAAGCAGTCGGTCCCCGGGCAGTTGGTCAGGGCAGGTGTGGGGGGCGTACCCAGCCAGGGCCTGAGCCACCGCTGTGCTGCAGGGCTCTATGACCTCATGGGCAACGTATGGGAGTGGACGGCGTCACAGTACCAGGCTGCCGACCAGGACATGCGTGTCCTCCGGGGGGCGTCCTGGATCGACACAGCCGACGGCTCTGCCAACCACCGGGCACGTGTCACCACCAGGTGAGGGGCTGGGTCCTGGCCTCCTGGAGCACAGGTGGCACTGGAGCTGCTGTGGGCGCTGCTTCCACCCCTCTCTCTCCACTGAGGGGTGTGGGTCCAGAAGAGAAGGCAAGCCAAGCTCACCAGGTAAAGCCAGGAGCCCGGTGCCTTTTCCTGCCAGCTCTCAGCACGGAGGGAGACTATGTCTGACGTCTTAATTATATGGGTTTCTCTTGTCTTCATAGCTAGGCATGCAGAGGGAGGGGACTGGAATGGCCACATCCATAGGTCATGGCGAGGGATCATTGAAATATTAACTTTTCTAACGAGGGCATGTAAAAAAAACATTTTCTGCCACCATTTTGTTTTACAATCAAGGAAAAATAGTCTCAGGGAGGTTCTGGGACCTGCTCATTTCATATGGATGATTAGTGATGGTCAGTGCTGGCCCCTGAATGGTAGAGTTCCCAGCTCCCAAGTTGCCTTCTAGGACTTTCTGCTTTGTCTGTAGATTTATTTTGATTAATCTCCCTGCAGCTCCTCCTGCTCCTGGGTTCCTTAAGGATGGTAGAGAGGCCATGTGGATTATCCTCACCTTTTTCTTTTTTTTTTTTAACGTTTATTTACTTGTTTGGCTGCATTGCATCAGGCAGGATCTTTCATTGTGACTCACAAACTCTCTAGTTGTGGCACCTGGGCTCAGTAGTTGCAGTGCACATTTACTTGCCCCGAGGAATGTGGGATCTTCATTCCCCGACCAGGAATCGAACCCCATTCCCTGCATTGCAAGGCGGATTTTTAACCACTGGGCCACCAGAGAAGTCTTTCCCCTTTAACCTTAGGACAAAGGAGTGGAGAAAGTATTGGTCTGGGGACCAGGAAATTGGGTTCGCTGCTGATTCCGCTGAAGCAGTAGTTGGCCTTGGGCAAGACATGTAAATCTTCCTGGTATCTGATTCTGGGGTCTGTGAGATGGTGAACAAAATCTACCCTCCAGAGCAGTAAGAGAAATAGCAAATGCGGGAATCCACGTGAAAGTTCTTTGAAAAGTGTGAGTACTGATTGACACTGTGATGTTCTCACTTGTTGCCAACAGGTTCTTTTTGGCTGAGTTATTAGTCTAAACTGCCAACAGTTGGAAGTTATTAGGCACGGCCTTCCCCGCCTTCCATGCAGTCTCAGGACCACCCTCGATTCCTCCACCCTGACCCAAGGTCCCTTCTTACCTCTCCCCACTCCCCAGGAATGGCATGCCCTCTAGACCTGCCCTCACGCCACTTTTCTTTCCAATCTGGGCCCTCCCCAGTCCCCAGCCCCCAAACTCCTCAGACCACAGCAGGCCCTGGGAGCTGGAGCAGGAGAGCTGGGTGAGGCCCAGGCCCCTTTCTCAGCAAATGTCCATTCTCTCTCCCCTTCTCTGGTGGCAGGATGGGCAACACTCCGGATTCCGCCTCAGACAACCTAGGCTTCCGCTGCGCTTCCAGTGCAGGCCGACCTCCCGGAGAGCTGTGAGTGGCCATGCAGAAACCAGAAGCGTGGCACCCAGGCCACTCCCCGGCCACATTCCAAACACAGCCAGACTCCGGATGACCTCCATCCCCTTCCCCATCCTCTGTGACAGGCACCTCTCCCCAGGGCAGGAAAGGACCCTGACCTCCACAGAGGGGTGACACTGTGTCTTGGAGAAGAGGCCCAACTTATTGATTGTGGCCAGGAGCTGGATGTTTCTCTTAGAGGTCAGATATTGACCATATAGGGGCTACATATTCAAACAGCTGGGTCACAGTGCTCAGAAAGGCAGTTTGTGAAAAAAATTTTCAATCTGCTCCTTCCCCTTTCATGATGTCTGACCCAGGGATCTGACATTATTCAAGGCAGAATCTCTCCCAACCCAGGAATCGAACCAGGGTCTCATGCATTGCAGGCGGATTCTTTACCAACTGAGCTCTCAGGGAATCCAGAATCTCCCCAGGCCTCTTTGTTTTGCCAGCAAGTTGCCATAGAAAGAAAATTATTCCTTTATTTGCCTTATTTGTGGGGTTTCACACATCTCCGAGGGAACCTGGTTTCCAGCATGTGAAATGCAGTTCCGTGGGCTCTTTAAAGCTCAGTGTCAGTCTTAAAAGGGTCTAGGAGAACCATGGATTTACCAGGTGAGACTGTGCACCATGGGAGTCACAGAATGAGTAGTACTCAGAAGAAACAGCAGATGATTCCCTTTCTATTGTTAATTATGCAAGGGCTCTATACACATGCCTCTATACACATCACCAGAGAAGAACCTGCTCCCATAGTGTCACTGGATATTGTGGGGTCAGTAAAAGTCGCCTGTGATTGTGATTCTCAGACTGTTCTCTTTCATCCTCACCCTGGGACCCTCTGGGCAGTGCACTGAGTGTGAATAACTCTGGGCCTCCCAGAGGAGAAGCGGAGATGGTAGTACACCTGGGCAGTGGAGCTTCCTAGAGGCTCCAGGTTCTAGACCACAGCTGGTCCCCCAGGCCGGGGGCCTGGCTCTGGCTGCACTGACCACCAAGTGATGCCCCTGAGAGGGGAGAGTGGCCCCAGTTCCTGGGGTGCTGGCCAGGGCCCTGCACACGCTCTCACCCCTTTTCGGTGGCGTCTGCACCATGCCTGATCCCCGCCCCACCTACTCTGCCCGCCCTTCCCTCAGAAGTCCTCCTCAACCAGGGAGAGGAGCACGGCCTTGGGCGTGTTCTCGAAGAGGGCCGCCCGGTTCTGCTGCTGCCCCTTCTTCACCCAGTGACCATAGATCCGGAAAGCGTAGGCGTCGATGAGTCGCCGCAGAGGCCGGAGGGCATAGGGGTCTCGAATGACGATCTCCCGGGTCACGGGCTTCACCCGGCGGTACTGGTAGTAGATGCGCACTGAAGCCAGCACCGTCAGGCAGATCACCTGCGGGGGCGGGGCCTGAGCACCGGGCCACGCCCCCCGGGCCCGTCTCCTCCCGCCCCGCGCAGGCGGACCCGAGCTCGGGTGCCTCCAAGCCTCGCGTGGCGTCGGTTGGGCGCGTCCTACCGTCACTGTCCCCAATTACCCCCATTCCCGCCCGACCCGCAAGAGCAGCAACAGAAGCCGGAAGAAACAGCTGGAACCATCACGGGGCTGGCTGGGAGGGGAAGGGCGGGTGCTCTGGAAACGCCGTGGTCGTAAGGAGTCCTTATGAAGGGCACTCGGGGCTTGGGTTTCAGGAGCCCTGAGTGGGAGGTGAGGCCGCAGTACCTTGAACTTGCCCCGGGGGCTGAAGTGACGCACTTCCTCCACCACGTACTGCTGGAAGAAGGGGTGCGCCAAGGCCTCTTCTGCCGAGCAGCGGTTCTGGGGGCTCACCACCAAGAAGCGGGAAACCTGAGAGAAACACGGCGGAACGGAGGACGTGTCAGGCCGGGGTCTCTCCCCCGGCAGGCTCCCCCCGACTCCGACACCGCACGCCGGGAACACTGGACTTGCCCCTCGCCTGAGCCCGGGAGCCAGCGTGTCCGGCCTCTCACCAAGTCCTTCACGGTGTCGGAGTAATCGTCCCATTCCGGTGAGCCAAACTGGTAGTTGCCACTCATGATCATTCTCAACATCAGCATCTGCTTGCGGTGCCAGAAGGGCGGGGAGCCGGCCAGCAGCGTGTACATGATGACCCCCGCGCTCCACCTGGCACCGGGGGAGCGGCGGAGGGAGGCAGGTGGGCGGGCTGTAGCGCCCACCCGTATTCCCCCTTCCCCAGCCTGGTGCTCCCAGTCAGGGGAGCACCCCTGTCCCTACGGGTCACCTCCCTCCTCCCAGCACACTCACATGTCCACCTCCTTCCCGTAGCCGGGGTGGTCATCGTTCATGGAGCACTCGATGATCTCAGGGGCCAGGTAACTGGGGGTCCCACAGACCTCTGCAGGGACAGTTTCCATCGGGGCAGGTCAGCAGAGGCACATGGAAGAGAAAGGCCCACAGAGAGTAGACGTGGAACTGAAGTGGTATGGCCGGACTGGGACTCTGAACACGGCCCCAGGCTCAGAGCCAAGGGCAGGCCAGGGTGCTGGCTCCTGTGGCCACCCGCTTGGCCTGTCAGTGGTTTGGTGATAGGAGCCAGCACTGGGTTAGAACACAGGCAGTGGGAACCTGGCTCAGCCCAGTCCTGGGAAGAGACAGCCAGCCTTGAAATGGTAGGAATTTTTATTCTTGGGGGGAAAAACATCCCAGGCAGTCCCTGTTCCCAGGAGAGCTGATGAGAGAGCCTGAGCCCCTGACACGGGCCAGGGCCATGTTACCGGACCTCGCAGCTTCTCTCCTGGCTCCAGCTGGCAGGAAAAGCCGAAGTCTGTAAGCTTGATGTTCATGTTATCGTCCAGGAGGATGTTCTCAGGCTTCAGATCCCGATGCACGATGTTGAGTCTGTGCAAGGTGGCGATCACCTCCAGCAGGGCTCTCATGATCTTCCTAGGATGGCATAGGCACATGTTACCCTCATCTGCTACTCTGCAGGGTCAGGTAACAGGCGGGGAGACTGAAGCCCACAGGCCAGCCCGACTGCAAGTGACAGAGGACTCCAGACAGGCGGGCCCACCTAGGCTGGGTCAAGGAAGGAGGGATACCGCCATAGCCCATGGTGCACACTCCCCAACCAGACCAGTGCACGCCGTACCGCCTCCATGACCTCCGTGCCTAAGATGGACTCGGACAGGAAGTAGGGAGGGGGCAAGTGGACCCTCACCTGGTCTCCTTCTCACTCAGGGTGACCTTCTCAGTGAGGTAGTCAAAGAGCTCCCCTCTCTTCATCCTGTGGGGACAGAGGATTTGTCACTGCATGGGCCAGCAGGTTACCCCCTCCTTACCCTATTTCCCTCCAGGGGCAAAGTGGCCCACTCCCCACGAAGGACCGCAATCTGCAGGGAGGAGCTGGGGAAGTGAGTGGAGAGGCTGTCTGGGAAGGTTGGAGTAAGAACAAGGGACACTGGAAGGGTGGGGTGGCACCATTGTGAGGGTCCCCCATGTGAGAGTGACAGCATGGACTGGGACCCATCAAAGCCAAAATCAGAGTCGGGGGAGGAGAAAGGGACCCTGAGTCACTGGCCCAAGGTCCCAGACCCAGATCAGAAGGACCAGAGTGTCCTGACTTTTTCCAGGAACAAATGGAAGCAGCAGCAGTACAAGTGATGGAGGAGCGCTTTTGTCTATTTTTGGATTTTTTAGGATTAAGAAGTGTGATTCCATCTTCCCGCTTGAGAGGATCTAGAAGGAGGTCTCTGCTGGAATAATCTAGTTATTCCCTGGAGGGCAACTTGAGGCAGCATTATAAATAACTTCCCGAGCAACTTCTTCAAAGGTTAGAGACATTTGAGCTGCCCCCAAGGGCTCTACAGGACTGAGCCACTGAGCAGAGCTGAGACAGCTGCAGCTGGGCAAGGCCAGAGGGGTCCGGCAGCCCACTCCAGTACTGTTGCCTGGAGAATCCCATGGACAGAGGAGCTTTTGGTGGGCTACAGTCCACGGGGTCGCAAAGAGTCGGACACGACTGAGTGACTTCACCTCACCTACCCACCCTTCAGGGAAAGCAGGGTCCAAGAGATTTTGGCCAGTATTGGAGGGAGACAAGAAAATCCTTGAATTTAGCTGGTGCAGCAGGGAAGGGAGTTCTGTTTGAGGAGCAGCCCACAAATTACAGATGTAAGCCTTGTTTCAGACATTATCGGTACCATGTTCTTAAAAAGCAATGTGTGCCTCCGGTTTTGATCACTTCAATTCCATTTTAAACACACTAGGAGAATTCACTAATGGCAGCAGCAGCAGCAGCAAAAAGATGTACCAGTAAACACTGGGACACTGCAAGGTCCATCAGCAGTCTCCTGCCTTCCTAGAGCTGGCAGTTTAATTATACACAAAGGCCAAATTAAATGGTGTCTCCATGAAAAAAAGTAACACTGTGCATGTTCTGTAGGGTGACAAAAAAAAAAGTTCCAATGACAAAAAATAAGTTCCAACAATACAAAATCTGCTTGAATAATTCTCTGAAGTAAATCTAGTCCCTAGATGACAAGGATCTTATCTCAATAGTCCTGTTGGTGCACAAGCAGAGGAATAGTGACATGTTTTTGACAGTGATAATGGTGATGATGACATTGATGATAATGTCAATCTTTGAACTTCATGCCAAATACAATCTCTACCGCCTGCCTCTCTCATGGGCCTCTTGCCCCAATACTGCCTCAGATCTTCCCTCTGCTGGGGGCTCCTTCTCTGGGTCTTGGCTGGACTCCATCTCACCCTTCATCCAGGTCTCTGCTTAGGTCCCTTCTGGAGAACATTCCCCACCCGCTCCCTCTGACCCTTGCTCAGCTCTGTGTGTCTGGATATGTGCATAACTCTGTGTGTGTTTCATGACTTGATTGCTTTCTCCTCACTCTCTGTGAAAACTAGCGCATGTAGGCTTGCATATCCTCAGTGTCTGGAATAAGCATTGCCTGGTGGCCCTGGTCATCAGCATGGTAGTTAGTAATGACTAGCATTTACATTGTGTCAGTCCCTGTATATTTATTACTCCTGCAAGACTGATGAGAAAGCTGATGTGGAAAGTAAATCATCCTGCCCAGAAGGGACCCAGGGTTCAAAACCTGGCAGCCTGACCCCAAGGGGCTGATCTGCCTAAAGCCTTTCTGTTCTTATTTGATGTCCACCATGTAGGGGGCTGGCTGCTGTCTCCAGGAAGCCCTGAATGGGGGGCCACAATAGAATTTTCTCAGTTAGGCCCCAGGCCTGGGTACTTACAGATCAAACACCAAGAAGAAGAAGGTGTTGGTCTCATAAGTGTCCTTCAGCTGTACTGAAATGGAAATGGCTCATCTCAGGAGCAGAGGAGCCCAGGCAGGGCAGTGGAGGTGCAGGGGCGAGGGGATTAAAGCCGCTGTGGGCTGACTCAGAAGCTGGAGGGGGTATCAGGTTTTAAAGGAAGCCTCCGCCTCCCCCTGGGAGAGGGGGCAGCCAGGGACTTTGAACTCCACATTCCCCCACCCACACCCCTGCCTGTCATCCCTTCTGTGGGGCTGAAAGAAGAGCCTTGGAGCTGAATCCTGGGAGCAGGAAGGTGGAGCTGGGAGCCCCAAGCCTCTGGGCACTGTGCTGCCGGAGCCCTGGGTTGCGGGAGACAGTCTGGGTGTTTCTGGCTGGCTGCACTGGGGCCACACTCCCCGGCCTGGGTTATCAGCGCAGAACAGGGGCAGAGCACCCTGCTGCGGCTCGGGGCCACCACTCACTGATGTTGGGGTGTCCCGACACCTTGCGCAGGATGTCCACCTCCTTCTGCGTGGCCTCTCGCAGCTCCTGCACCTCCTGGGAGCTGAAGCTGCCCCCGCCGGTGATGTCAATGATCTTCACAGCGTACTCCTGGCAGGTGGGCTTGTGGATGCAACGCCTGACGACGCTGCTCACTCCCCTGGGGGTGCAGAGGACAGATGGTCCTGGGGGCCCCTCACCCCAGGGCGAGGCCCACATTCAGGCCACAGTAGAAAGGTCCTGCCTTGTCCCCCAACTCCCTGTGAGCTTCGGGGCAGCAGTCGCCAACTTTGGGGCCCATTTTTGGCACCAGGGGCCAGTTTCATGAAAGACAGTTTTTTCACGGACCTGTGGGATGAGGGATGGTTTCGGGATGATTCAAGCGCATTACATTTATTGTCCATTTTATTTCTATTAGTATTGCATCAGCTCCACCTCAGAGCATCAGGCATTAGATCCTGGAGGTTAGGAACCCCTGCTTTGGGGGACAGAAGTTTGAAGAAGGCTTGGGGGGGGGCGGGGTGATTTGCCTGGAGCCAAAGAGGAAGAAGTCTGCTGTCAGGCCTCCTGGTTCCCGTCAGTGCTCTTTCTCAGCTCAGAGGAAGAAACCATACACTCCTAGGACCGCGAGCTGCATTCTAACGCCTGATCCCTGACCTTGGGCCAAGGCTGGGTTTGGATGTGCTGTCAACAACTCTGGGGTTGGGGGGTGGGGCTCCCTTTGCTGGGAGGGTCTCTGATCTGGGTGCCCTTATACCTGCTTCCTCCATCCCAAACCCCAAACTGAAGTTTTCTCCAAGTGGACAGTGCTTTGGGGATGAAGACGGTCAGGGCTCAGGGTCAAGGAGAGATTGCTCCTGCCCCTAGAGCCAGCCAGAAGCTCGGACTGCACTTCTTGGGGGAGGTCTGGGCCTTACCTGCCCAGGATCTCCTTGGGCTCATAGTTCTCGTAGAAGCTCTGTGCAGAATAGGAGTCTGGCAGTGACTTGTCCTGGGTCATGTCAGCTCTAAGAGGGGAACAGAGAGAAACTGTCAGCCTTCCTGACCTAGGGGATGTGGTCTGTGAGGTCTAAAACCATCTCTCCCTTAGCTTTGTATTTCCTGGCAGAGGGCTGACCTCTTGTGAATATTCAAAATAAATGCTTGTGAATTTTATAGATAGCCAATGGGAATGTGCTGTATAACAGAGGGAGCTCAACCTGGTGCTCTGTCAGCCTACAGGGGTGGGATGGGATGGGAGGTGGAAGGGAGGTTCAAGAAGGAAGGAACGTTAAGTATAGCTACGGCTGATTCATGTTAATACATGGCAGAAACCAACACAACACTGTAAAACAATTACCCTTCAATTAAAAATCAATAAATTTTAAAAAAATAAAATTTAAAAAACACTTGTGAATTTTAAGAAAGCTCTGGAAAGAGCCCAGCTTGCTTCTCCCCACTGTTGTAAACTTTTGTAACCCCAGGTGACCACGTGGCTCGCAAAATGTTCTCCTTGTTAGCTGTGGCTCCTCAGAAGGAGCAGCAGATGGTCAGCCAGGTCCAAGCCCAGGCTCGAGGCAGGAATCAGACCACTGGGCCCTAGGGTTAGCTCTGACAAGGCGAACACACCCCTGGGTTTAGGAAGAACCACCAACAAACTCTGCAAAGGACAAATTAAAGTGCCTTTTCTTTTCCTCTTGGAGGAGATGAAGCCAGTCCTGCTTTCCTTTGCCTGCCCTCTGCACTTGTGGAAAAGGTGAGAAACTTCACGGTTTCATCTTCAATATGGCGCCCCCATAATCTCACCTTATTGCTCCAGAAGTAACTGTCCTGCCAGGAAAACACCTCTCCTTCCAGGACAGGCTTCCTATGCTTCCCTGCTGCTTCCTCACTCCTTCCATCCTTACTCAGGACTTCTGTCGTCACTCTTCCTCCTGCTTTCTTCCTTCCTCTGTTCTCTTTCCTCCTTCCTATTTTTTTCCCTTCTTTTTTTAAAAAGTTTTTTTTTTGCCTGTATTGTTGTTTTATTTTGGGGGCTGCACCACTGGGCATGCAGGATCCTCGCTCCCCATCCCGGGATCAAACCCACACCCCCTGCACTGGAAGCTTGGCATCTTAACCACTGGACCACCAAGGAAGTCCCCTTTCCTCCATCTTTCTTTCATACTCTGAGAAGCACTGTGCCAGGTGCTCCGAGGGAGGCAGAGCTTGATGCGTGAGTCGTGGTCCCGGCCTCTGGTGTCCCTCATGGACATGTGCCCACTCCATCCAACTGTGATGGTCTCTGGGACTTCCCAACCACCCCTCCCGCTGGGCCCAGTGCAGGTGCTGCTCCATAGATGTAAGTCAGCAGCCGGAGGGATCCCTCTGGTCCAGATTCCTGCCCATAGGATGGTCCTGTCCTCAGCATGCCCTGGGCCCTACCTAACGATGACCAGTGAGCCCTGGGTGGCCCCGCTGCACCGTGAGCAGAGCGGAGCCAGGACACTCAGGCCTGGACCCACAGGAGCTGGCCAGCTTTGCTCCAGGAACGTGGAGGCCACTGGGCACTGAACTCCTTCCTCGCTCAGAGGATCTGAGGAATGGGGAAAATGCTGTACCGACCGGAAGAGGGGCAGAGAGAAAATGGGCACGAGCTTCTGCTCAGCACGGCCAAAGCTGCCTCTGGTCCCACTTCCATCTCGCATTCTGGGTCCAGGAAGGCCTGGCCTGATCAAGGGGCCAGTTTGCTGACTGGCGGCAGCCCGGGCTGCCTGGGGACAGGCTGGCTGTTCCAGGAAGCCTGGTGTCTTCACTGCTGGGTGCCTGGTTACCGGGGGAAGGACAAGAATAACAACAGTCTCCTCTGCCAGCGGCAGGCCTGGCGCTGCCTCCACTCCACCCTCGTCAGCAACCCTGGCTGAGCACAGGAGTGTCTGTTCCCCAGAAAAATTAGCCCAGTTCCTGGTGAGTCCTGTAAAGCTCCAAGGCGGGCATCTGTTCCCCTGCTCCCCACCTCTCAAAGCCGAGTAGGAGGTCTCTCCCTTCCCCCAGCCCTCCATGCACAGAGGGTGTAGCTGGACCCAGCCTGGCATGCCATCCCATCCAGGGGCCCCATTCCCTGGCACAACTAGCTCCACCGGAGTTCTGGGTGGGTGGTGAGGTCCATCTTGCCCCATCCCCTTGCTCTAGGCCTAACTTAGGGCCAGCTTCGTGCCTCTGTCCACCGTCCCCACCTGCATCCCCCAAGGTGCCTTTGGAAAGGGTTCCCAAATGCGAGGACGTAGCCCGGTCCTTTTTGGAACATAACATCTCTCCTCAAAACTGAGAGTCAGCAAACAGTCACAGGGATCTACTTTCTGTGGACAAATACCTTCAAAAGTCAATGCTGCCATTCTCCTGGGTTCGCCTACTGTCAGAAGTGGGGAGAAGTGGGCCTAGTGGGTTTGGGAGGGTTCTGTCTTCTCTACCCCACGACTTCTCCTGCTCCCCACCTGGCTTTTATCACTCACTGACCCAGCTACTCACCGCTATGTCCTCGCAGGCCCTGGAGTGAACGTGATGGGGATCCCAAAGGTCCCGGACCCGCCCAGGGAGAGGGGACAGCAGAGGACTGAAGTGTGTCCCGAGCAGATACTTGCGGCCCGAGTAGGGTATCTTGCTGTTCTTCCTGCTACTTGAGAACGGAAGGCTGATGTGCCAAAAATAAAGCACAACTGCAAAGCTGGGATGCTGGCCAAGGCTTGGCAGGCCAAGTTTCACCAGGGGCTGACCTCTGGTGGAGGGTGAAGGAAGTTCGGGCAGCCTGGGAGCAGGCAGGACAGCACGTGGTGATCAGCCGGTGACCAGTCTTCCCTCAGGAGCTCACTCAGCCTCCCGGCCTGTGGGAGAACAAAGCCAGCTTGCCAGAAATGCACTGGCTTCTCTGTGTGCTGAACGCCCTGGAGACACCCCTGTGCGCCCACCCTGCAGTCTGGCTGCCCGGGGGAGCCGCTCAGCTACAATTTGTGTGGCTGCCTGACCAAACGCAGACCTCAAAGTTTATCCCGGACTCCATCTCTGATCAGCCTCCAACATTTCATTCTCAACTCATTTTGTTTTCAGCCAGCAGTTCCTGATGAGTGAGAGGAGGTTCATGTGCCAGGAAAAAACACTTGGCCGCTAACCGTGGGCAGCTTTGGGCTCTTTGGGTGAGGGTCCTCATCAGTGTGATTCTAGCTTAAGAGGTTGACAGAATTGTATGCTGGCACAAAAAGGACACTTAAAAAGATATTTCAGAGAAATTAAGCTTTTTATATTTATTTTTTATTTATAATTTGTTTGGCTGTGTCGAGTCCTAGCTGCGGCTGGCAGGGTCTTTGATCTTCTTTGCCACTTCTTTGCATGAGGACTCTAGTTGGGGCATGTGTCTTCTACATCCCTGACTCAGGCCTTCTGCACTGGGAGTGTGAAGTCTTAGCCACCAGACCACCAGAGAAGTCCCAGTAGACACTTTTTTAATGCTCTCTCATTCCAAAGCTACCTGTTCTTCAAACCCCTAATTCTAATACACCAAATGAAGAAAGGGATAATACAGTGCTTCATACAGATGCTGAGCCTATAAAAACCCACTTAATGAGCATTTTACAATGTACTGCAAATGCACTCTCTTGAGCCCCTAAAACTCTGGTATTAAGCCAGTTTTAGAGAATGTGACTTGTTCAATGAGGTCACCAAGTAGAAGGGCCTAAGTCAACCCCAGGTGTAGGCCCATGTGCTCTTTCCACGTCACCATCTCTTTCATTCTAGGGAAATACTTTGCTGAATTGTTACACAGAAAGGAGTTGTAAATGATTTTGTCTCTATCCATAAAGGCCACCAGCTTACTGAGATGCAACATCTGGTCCCAAGGATGAAAACACTTAAGTCCCCTCTTACTGTCAAAAAGACTCATTTTTTTTCCCTCTCCTGATTCTAAGCTGTAGACTCATGCTGGTTTAGTTTCAGTGCAAGATAAAAATCCCTCTGACCTTAGGGCAAAAGGCCAACATACCTAATGAATCATTCCCTGTGCCCTTTTCTGTATAGTCGTGGTTCCCCCCAGGGAGAGGCCAGGTAAGCCAGACTCTTGCATTTTATTGTCAGAGGTTCATTTTCCTTGGATTCACTGCTTCAACCCTATTTGGGTACCCAACATACATCATCTTGCCTTGGACATAAACGGCATTAACACTATGAACTCAGGGGTTTTAGGCGTTTAGGAAAATAGGCAAAGGAGCCCACTGGTGAACCCAGGAGGGAATAGGCTGGGGGACTGGACAAGAGTGAATTGTCTATGGTCATTTAGGTCCTTGGGCAATGCAGTCTTGGCCTCTTTCAGGAACTGAATTAGATTAGGTACAGAATGCGGCACTCTGAGAACACTGCTGAGGATAGGAGGTAACAACTGAATAATTCACTCAACAGCACTTCACTCATCTCATGGTAACAGAGAGAAAAATAAAAATCAGATAATGAGAGCTCTGAGAGGTATATTTGAAAGTCAGAAAACTGCAGACCTGAGGTCAAGAAGCAAATGAAATTTTGAGTTGTGAAGGATAGAGCTGGATTCATTAAAAAAAAAAAAGATGCACACTAAATGGAGTCCATCTCCTTAAGGTAACATGGAGGGGGCAACTTGAATCTTTCAAGAAGAGCAACACACCATGCCTTACATAGAATGAATGAATTTTTTTTTTAATTTGGCTATGTCAAGTCTTAGTTGTAGCACATGGGACTTTTTTGTTGCAACAGACTCTCTAGCTGTGGCACACAGGCTTAGCTGCCTCTTGGCATAAGAGTGGGATCTCAGTTCTCCGACCAGGGATGGAATCCACGATCCCTACATTGCAAGGCAGATTCTTAACCACTGGATCACCAGGGAAGGCCCCATAATGCCTTAAGTGGAGTGAAAGCACTCGCAGAGGAACTGCCTGCATTAAGGGAATGATTTTTCATCTCCAACCAATTAACTGGATGTTCTAGGGTGACAGTGACAGGTACTGCTGACCTGGCCACGTGGAGACGGCATGTATAATGGCTCTGCTCCCACATTTCCTTTATCACTCTCCTGATTTAGGATAGTACTGCACCTGAAACCTGTTTAAGGAGCAGCACATTTGCTGGGGAGCAACTAGGTGGCTACTGCTTTAATACCCAGAGACTATTAACTATATACATGTAGAGACAGCTGTGTTTTCTTGCAAAATCCATTGTGTTCAGCATGTGTGATTTATAACCTTCTACTTAAGAAAAAAAGAGAAGTGACTAGAAAGAAAATCATTTTATTCTAATCAATTCACAAACAATAACATCAGAAAAGCACGCTTAAGAGGCCACAACCGCCTCTTCTCTCCAATCCCAAACTCAATACCATCTCAATGAACTTCTATATAGTGACAATGCCCTCTTCCACTGCAATCGTGAAGCACAAAAGCTATTAATGATTAAGGAGAGGTTTAACAGGTGGTCTCACACTTCACATCTTCACTACTAATTATACTTTAAATGCTAAATCAACATGGTCACGAGAGGTGATTTTTCATATCATGTCTTCAATTGGAACTTCTTGATTAAGCTAATCCTGCAAATAGAAAAGGTTTGTTAGCTACATATTCTCAATAAAGCAAAAGTCCTCCAAATGATAAAAGGAGGGATGAAATCCAAGGTTATTAGTTCCTTTCATAAGAAAGCGTTTAAGGCATCTTGAAGTGAAGTGAAAGTCGCTCAGTTGTGTCCGACTCTTTGCGACCCCATGGACTATACAGTCCATGGAATTCTCCAGGCTAAAATACTGGAGTGGGTAGTCATTCCCTTCTCCAGGCGATTTTCCCAACCCAGGGAGAGAACCCAGGTCTCCCACATTGCAGATGGATTCTTTACCAGCTGAGCCACCAGGGAAGTCCAAGAATACTGGAGTGGGTACCCTATTCCTTCTCCAGGGGATCTTCCCGACCCAGGAATAGTACCAAGGTCTCCTGCATTGCTGGAGGATTCTTTATCAGCTGAGCTATCAGGGAAGCCCTAGGCATCTTGCCACAACCAAACTTCAACTCTACACTTGTCACAACTGAAAAAAGAGAGGGTGTATGTCCTTCTCTGCACAGAGTTCTGAAACAGAAGTATAGTCACTTTGGTATTAGAGCTTCACCATAGATTTCTGATAAAACCTGGCCATGAAATCTCTTAATACCACAGTTCAACCACCTGAAAAATAAGCTGCTGCCATATTTGCTGCCATAAATGAAGGAAGGAAAATGAAAACAAGCATTTTTAATAGATGGTGAATTCCTAGGTTGACAGGAGGAAATTACAAAAAAAAAAAAAGGGAAAGAATAAATTGACTGCCAACATTCCAAAGAGCGTAAAGCTCAAAGTCCCACAAAGGGATCTAATAAACTTGTCTTCTCTCAAGGGGGGTGTGTAGACTGACAATGCTCCATCAAATTTTGTGCACATTTCTGGACTCCGGTGAAATCAGCACTAAGACTATGCAATAGCCACAGTAAGATCTTGGCACACTAATCTATATCTGCTTAAGGAAGAATTAGACTAAGAACGTAACTGGCAAAAGGTAAGATAATGACTAGAGCTCTCTGGACCAGCTCCTTGTTAAGATTATTTTTAGAGTAAACAAAATCTCCTCCAATGTGTCAGTTTAATTTATCAAACACAGACTCCCTAAGTTTTATAGGGTCCAGGAGTACCATTCCGTGAATTAAACAGATGTAAGTTCAATCATGGACTGAGAGGTCACCTACCGTTGGCCAATCTGCACTGTTTCAGCACCTCGCTGAAACCCTCACAAAGTTTAAGGTCACCCTGGCTCTGGGCACACTCCAAAAACTGTTTCACCTCATAGAAGCAGGGGCCATTCTGCTGCAGTTGTGCCGGCTGGGTTCCCTGAGGCTCCTGCAAACACGCAACATTTAGGACTATTAAAAAAGGAAATCAGACTTACAACCCAGCAAAGAGAAATAGCCACTCTTTGAGGTCAACTGAGGGAACAGAACTAGAATCAGAGGCAAATTAAAGTTCCTATTTCATAACATGAAACACGAAGAAATTTGAAGGCAGAAAGAAATGAGCTGTAACAAAAATTCCAGTCGTAATCAGAAAGATTCACAAACCAGGATGTAATTCAAAGTGGTTATTTGGGCATCTAAAGATCAATGGTTCAGTCATGTTTCATGAAGGAAAAAATGGGATTACTTCAGAAAAATAGAGGAACGAGAGCTTTAAGTACACCAGATGTATACTATCATGTAAGAATTGAATCGCCAGTCTATGTCTGATGCAGGATACAGCATGCTTGGAGCTGGTGCATGGGGATGACCCAGAGAGATATTATGGGGAGGGAGGTGGGAGGGGGTTCATGTTTGGGAACGCATGCAAGAATTAAAGATTTTAAATTTTTAAAAAAAAAAAAATAAATAAAACAAAAATACAAGCAATTAAAAAAAAAAAAGTACACCAGAAATACAATGACGTATATGCCCACTCTCCCTAGAGGAGAAAATTCACAAGTCAGAAAGAAGGGCAGTGGCAAATATTAGGAAAGATATCAGACAGCATTGAAGTCACAAAAAAGATTTCTAAACACTTAACTAAGTTTGAGTCTGGATGAGTTAAGAGTGACCAGGAAAAATATATATATATTTATATTCATTCATTCATTTACGCCAGGCCACCTGGCTTGTGGGATCTTAGTTATCCAACCAGGGACTCAACCAGGGCCCATGGCTGTGAAACAGCTAAGTCTTAACCACTGGACCACCAGGGAACTCCCCAGAACGTTTAAAATAAGGGGAAAGGGGCTGCTTGACAGTGCGTCAGGATGAACTGCTACAATTCTACAACTTGGGAAGAAATACCATGTGTACAGGATTCCCTGATGCTGGCCTAATTAAGGTACTAACTCAACTGCCAAATATGGCTCTTGATAAACCATTTTCCACATGTGGAGATAGTTCCAACACGTAAGAACCTACAAACAACTAGATTTTCTCATAAAATACACCAGCAAAGAGAACGCTGCCCCAAGTCTTACCTGGTAAGTGATGTCAGGCCTTGCGGGTTCAGCACTGCTTCCTCCACTGAAGCCCCCAGTGATGGCGTGACCCAGAGTGTGGCCGACGGCAGAACCCACAGCCACGCCGGCAGCAGTGGTTGCCATCTGGGCCATCAGGCCTGGCTGCCGGGGAGCAGCAGCAGGGGAGCCGACGGCAGATGGTGGAGCCACTGCTGGTGGCTGAGCTGCGGGCGCTGGCCTGGGCGCTGCTCGCATCTGAGGCGCGCGGCTGTGAAAGAAAGGAACAAAAAGTAGTACGTTCCCATTCCCGCCAGGTTTGGAAACTGTCAATGTAAACAAGCAACGCTTGCATATTAAAATAAACCTCAGGTATACATACAAGAAAACTTCACAGCACGTAATCCCCTAAGCTATTTACATCATTTCCTCTCTTGAACCTTTTGTGAAGGTTGTAATCACCGAGTATAAATTTCTCTTCCCTGCTTGTATCTCCATGTATTCACAAAGTATAGTATCTTTAAGAACAGTTATCCCAAAACTTCATAAAAATCAATGTAACTGTTCATGAGACACAACCCTCTGCCTTTATGGCGCTGACATTCTACTGAGGGATCAAGTGAGCGTTAAGGAAAAAATACTAAGAGAGAGCAGCATGTTCTGGGATGTTTCAATTTTAGGACCGTCAAGGGAGGTAACAACTGAGTAAAGATGGACAGTCATCTAGTCCAATTCCTTCATTTCACAGACTGGAAAACTGAAACCCAACAAGCGGAACTGAGTTGCCTGGACTGTTATACCTACACTAGAATCAGTGATTTCCCATCTGTAGGACATCTGGATATCTTTATTTCACTAAAATGTCCAGTGGCAACCCCCTCCAGTATTCTTGCCTGGAGAATCTCATGGACAGAGGACTCTGGCAGGCAACAGTTCATGGGGTCGAAAGAATGGGACACAACTTGGGTGACTAAACCTCCACCCAATATGTCCAGTACCGCTCTAAAAATCTTTCACATAGATTATACTCTCTGTACATTTTTTAGATTATTTCCTTGGGTGAGCTTCCCTCAGTTAAGGCTAGATCAAAAGTTTATTACTTCTGATCGGGTGGTATCCAGTATCTGGTCTAACTTCACAAAAAATGTGGTTTCCCCTCCTTTGGATAGCACCATCTTTCCATTACTGAACTCTTTCTCTATACTTCTAATACACTGTTTGAACACAATTCACCTTAGTCGAGAGAAGCAATGTGCTACTGTGCTAAATCTTTGGAAGCTGTCACCAGAAAACTGAGACCTTGCTTCTCTATACATAGAGAAGGACAGCAGTGAGCGATCCTGAAGAGAGATCTTAGCTCCCTCTCCAGAGATTGAACCTGTCCAGGGTAATCTGGATGAAAATCAGGAATCCTAACCACTAAACTACCAGGAGAAGACTCTTGAGAGTCCCTTGGACTGCAAGGAGATCCAACCAGTCCATCCTAAAGGAGATCTGTCCTGAATATTCATTGGAAGGACTGATGCTGAAGCTGAAACACCAATACTTTGGCCACATGATGGCCAAATGAGAACCAACTCATTTGAAAAGACCCTGATGCTGGGAAAGACCCTGAAGGTGGGAGGAGAAGGGGATGACAGAGGATGAGATGGCTGGATGGCATCATCGACTCAATGGATATGAGTTTGAGTAAACTCCGGGAGTTGATGATGGACAGGGAGGCCCGGCATGCTGCAGTCCATGAGGTCACAGAGTTGGACACAACTGAGCAACTGAATTGAACTGAGACCACTTGGGGCTGGAGGCTAGATGCAGAGTTCCTGGTTCTTCCCCTGTTTGAAAGCAAAAATGTTTCCAGGAGGCAAAAACTATAAAAACAGGTATAAAGTTTAACTTAAGTCAGAAACTAGGCAGAAATACACACCCAGAGAGGAGTGCCAGCATCCTGAATGAGGCACTCAGTAGAGAGGTGATTTAAATCACTTATACAGGACAGCCCTTCAGGGTCTTTGTTTACATTTGGCCAATTATCTTGTCCCTTTTTAACACAGTGACTATTCCTAGAACCCTCCCCAAGATGCTTGTGCAACTTTTTGCTGAGATGGATCGCATCGTGGAGGCCTGTGGTATATTCCACACTTATCATGGGGTGGCGCACCCTCCCTTTCTTACCCCCACGGAGCCTTCCTGCTCATGTGCAGAGAGGGAAGTTTTCCTTGACCTCAGGAATGGACACCTTATCTCTCCACTTCAGCAGAGCTCAGCTTCTGCCACTAGCTTTGTCCTTAGTATCAGGGCGAGAATAAAGCTTCAGTTTTACCCCACTTGACAAATACCAGCTGCCCGGCCCAGGGATCCATCTATCTCCTACCTCTGCATGACCTTGGACAAGTCCCTTATTCTGCTTCTCCAGTTTCCTTGTTCCTGTAACAGGAAAACACCTACCTTCTGAGGCTATCAGGAGGTGCAACTGACAGTATATTTTACAAGTATTTTATGAACCGGAAAACGTCATGCACACGTGAGACCTTAGCCACGGCATACTGGGTTGAGCCCTTGGAACGCTCACTGCTTATGGAAGGTGCTTAAAGGTTATTTACTTGAACTGAGATACGATCATTTTCCTGTTTATATCATCTTTTTTCTGCTTTTTAAAAAATTGTTATTGTTGCTATTTTTGACGTTTCAGCTAGATTACACTTACAAATATCCACTTTCTAGAATTGGCATGTTTTAACACAAAGTGGACTCTAAAACATGTTAAGAAATAACTCATGGACATTAGAAATTAGGAAGTTTGCACTAACGGGAAAGCTACCCAAAGCCCCATAACCAGTTTGCGGCGACCGGAGAAAGGCCCACGCCGCCCGACTTCGGACGCCCCCGCCCGTAGACGCCCCGCCGTGCCAAGGCAAAGCACAGCCTCCCTCTGTGACACGGCACGGGCAAGGACCCCAAACCCCGAGGTAGTCTCACCTGGCAGGAGGGGCCACGCGGGAAGTGCGGCTTCGGCTTCCACGAGGCATCTTGACTGCACTCCTAAGCGACGTCCACAAGCCGGAGACTCGGAGACCCTGACGGATTCCGCGAAGAGCGAGAGCGGAAGTTGGGAGGCGGGGCTGGTCTTAGCGCGCGGCCAATCAGCGCACAGGCCTTCCGTACTCCCACTTCTCCTCGGGTCTGAAGGTCACAGGAAGAGCAGGACGTCACGGCTGCGCCTCGTCGCAAGAAGTTGACGTCAGACGCTCGGCGCCAGGACTGTTTAAAAAACCGAAGGTGGCCGTGGGTGTGGAAACTTTGTCCGAGCTTAGCGCGACTCACAACCGTTTCCTAGGGCACAAGGACCGTGGCTTTTTCCTTCAAACGTTTGCTTATTAATATGGTAGGTCAGCTCCAACCTTGAGAGAGGGAGTCAGACCTCTGGCGTGGTTGTCCCTGGACCTTGGGTCAGTTACTCAAGCTTTCTCACCATTAAGTTCCTCATTTGAGTAAATATTTTTTGAGGCACAGTGTGGGCACATAATAAGAACTGAAATTAGGAAAACGGACAATTTTTCGACAGAGCCGAGTTGGTTCTACTTGTGTTTTGTCTGTTCATCCAGTAAACAAAAGTTAAATTCAGACAGTAGTAATGCCTTTTATCTATTTCACACATTTCCGAATCCCTTCATATGTATAATAGAACTTGTGCCCGTAAGTGGAATGATATTCGTTCACTGATAATGAAATAAGGTGTTCTGAATGATCTCCCAAGTGCTATCTAGGTTCTGGAAACAGAGCAGGAAACAAGACTACCTTCATGGAGTTTAAATTCATAGAGGCGAGACACAAACACCTACATTAATTAGATGGTGGTAATAGGAAGCAAAAGCAAGATAAGCGAGGTATAGAGAGTTAGGGGTCAGAGAGTGCAGGAGTGTTTTTTGAAGGGGCAGTATTTGAACGTAGTCCTTAAGGAAGTGGGGAGGCCCAAGGTAAGAGCTTTCCTGACAGAACAGCAATTGCAAAGGCCCCAAGGATCTGTGCTTCAGTGATACTTGGTGGAAAATTCTATTAACCATATATTTTAGTGCCTCTGCAGTAGGGGACAAGTAAACTAATGGCATTTCATGGCGGGCTTCGTGGAAAAGCCCTTGGGATGGGATGGGTTTTATGGAGGAGAGAAAGCAGAGGTAGAACCTCCATTTCTTCTTGGATGTCAGTCAGAAATTTCCCCCTTTCACCAGAGGTGACAGAGTTTAAAGCAGCCTTTCTGGCAACAGCAGAATGTTTGTGGAACTGAAGGGTAAATAATGCAAAAAAAAAATTGTGAAAAACAAAGTTTTATTTTCACAGAATTTCTTAAAGAAATGAAAACTGTAAATGGTAAGCCCTTGTATTTGCCTTTGGGTAATTCATAAAAAGAGATAGGAGAAAGGAACCTTATTTATATACTTATTTTTAATTGAAGGATAATTGCTTTAGGAACCTTATTTATAAAGGACATTCTGGGACCAGAAGCACTTAGACTGAGGAGAGCTTTGGACAGACAGGCCATTCATTCCTAAATTGAGAGAAAATTAGATGTTTCTACAAGGTTATTTTGTGATAGTAAAACATTAAAAACAGTCTCAATCTCTGTTAGTAGAATACAGATTAAAAAAATTATGGCCACACTCACCCAATAGCAGTTCAGTTCAATTGCTCAGTCCTGTCTGACTCTGCGGCCCCATGTACTGCAGGCCTCGCCTCCTTGTCCATCACCAGCGCACGGAGTTTACTCAAACTCGTGTCCATTGAGTCAGTGATGCCATCCAACCATCTCATCCTCTGTTGTCCCCTTCTCTTCCTGCCTTCAATCTTTCCCAGCATCAGGGTCTTTTTAAATGAGTCAACTCTTCACATCTGGTGGCCAAAACATTGGAGTTTCAGCTTCAACATCAGTCCTTCCAATGAACATTCAGGACTGATCTCCTTTAGGATGGACTGGTTGGATCTCCTTGCAATCCAAGGGACTCTCAAGAGTCTTCTCCACCACTATAGTTCAAAAGCATCGATTCAATTCGGCACTCAGCTTTCCTTATAGTCCAACTCTCACATCCATACGTGACTACTGGAAAAACAAAGCTATATATAAAGCTACAAAAAAAACGTTTTTCTGTATATTGATATGATTTCCAAGATAAACTGTCAAGAGAAAAAAAGCAAATGGCAGAATTGAGTGGTATTATTTGTGTGAAACGGAGAGAAAAGACCATATTGTGTGTGTATAAAATATATTTAGCTGACAACGCTGGTTGTCTTGAGGCAGTGGCACAAATTCAGTTAAACAGTAATCAAAATTTGAACAAAGAATTCTTGCAGACATTACAGATATTTGATACAGACATTTGGCTGAAAGGACTCTTGATAATTGCGGTTAACAATTGCAGAGGGAGACAAAGGGTAAGGGGAAGAATACCCTGAAGGCTAAGATAAATAGCAGAAGCTTTAAAACTTTGCAGACTTTGTTCCATAAATTCCATATCTAGGAATTTTCAAAAGTTGTGAATGTGAAAGAAATTAGCCATAAGGATGTTGATTTAACAAAATGTATGTAAAATGTAACATTTTAACAAAATGTAAGGATGTTGATTTAACAAAATAGGGAAAACCTGAAATACCCTGTGTCTTGCAATGTATTTTGAATTAGTTAAATAAGTTCTAGTACCTACATATGATGAAATGTTAGGCATCCATTTAAAATGTTATAGAAGAATATCTGATATGAGAATTGTCTTCACAAAATATTAAATGAAAGAGCAGATTATAAAATAGTATATACAGTATGTATTTTGAGTAAGTTCATATATATTTTAAAGACTGGAATTATATACAGCCAAGTATACAGTATCCATTGGATACTGCTCTCTCTGCTTCCTTCCTTTTTTTTTTTTTTGGCCTGTCTCTATTTTCTGATTTGTCTACAGTGAACACACAATGAATAAACCTACCCTGGTGGTTTAAAACATGTCCTCAAATTCCTTGACATTCCCTTCAAAAGGTGGAGCCAAATTAAATTCTCCAACCTTGTGAGAGACCCTGAGCTAGAACTACCCAATGAAGCCGCTCCCAAATTCTTGACCCACAGAAGCTAAGATAGTAATTTGTTACACAGCTATATGTAACCAATACACATAATTTCTACAGTGACCATATTTGAATTTTAAAAGCTCTACTATCTAAAATGGGCAAAATCTAGAACACTTTACGGGTTGCTTTAACATAGCTGATGTCTATCTGGGTATGCTGTACTTTACAGCAGAAATTGCAAGGAACTGAGATGTTTAAGACACTAAGGTCCATACACTGTGTACTCAGTTGCTCAGCTGTGTCCTACTCTTTGCGACCCCATGGACTGTGGCCCGCCAGGCTCCTCTGTCCATGGGATTTCCCAGACAAGAATACTAGAGTGGGTTACCATTTCTCGCTCCAGGGGATCTTCCTGACCCAGGAATCGAACCCGGGTCTCCTGCATTGGGAGGTGGATTCTTTACCACTGCACCACCTGGGAAGTCCATACACTGTAAATGTAGTTTTGTGTTTGGATAACTAAGACCTATGTATATGATTATAGTGCCTTGCACATACCAGACAAAAAAGAATGAATGAGTTTAACTGATGATCTAAATGTACAAAATACTATAAAACAAGTTGTTGTGTTGTTTATATGAAGTTCTAAAAGATTTTAAGGGAATGGATATTCAGTGTGAATGATGGCTTCAGGGAGAAAGTGGCACTTTTAAGTATAGCTGACACTAGTTGTAGAACAATTAAAATTGATTAAGGGCACCCTGAGTAGGATAGCACAGATTTAAATGAAGAGGAAGAATTAAATATGGTGAGTTTAGAGGACAGAGACCTGTGTCAAGAACCAGTGTGTTTTTGGAAGCTGTGAGAAACAAATTTAAGAAAATCCAATAGATGATTTCCAGCACAATATAAGGCTTCTAAGCTTTTTAACCTACAAGGTTATAGCAGTCACTGAGGGTTTTGATATGATTAAAATGATCTTCGGGAAGATTAATCTGGCCATGTCTGAGGTGTAGCAGAGGGAGACTAAGGGTAAGGAAAACAAATCCTGAAGGCTAAGTAAGACAGTGGTGATGGGAACATTATTAGTAACTACTTGCCTGTTATGTATCAGGCCGAGAGCTTTATATGCATTATTTCATTTATGCTTCACAAGAATTCTTGAAATAAGTACTGTATCATTCCTAACTTATAGGTAAGGATACAGATGTATAGAGTTTAAGCAACTTGCCCAAGTCCATACAGGCATTTTACTCCAAAGCCAGGACTCCTACCACACTGCCTGAATGTTGGAGACATTTTAAAAGAATTAATGAAAGAACTTAAGGCTTCCTGACAAGAGAGGAAAAAGAGGGATCATGTTCTGTAAACTTAAAAATAATTCCCATTTATTGAGCACCGATTATGTGCCAAGCCCTTAAGTGTGTTAGATGTTTTATATACTTTATCAATAATCAGTTTGGCAGGGTACTGCTACTGCTGCTAAGTCACTTCAGTCGTGTCCGACTCTGTGACCCCATGGACAGCAGCCCACCAGGCTCCTCCGTCCCTGGGATTCTCCAGGCAAGAACACTGGAGTGGGTTGCCATTTCCTTCTCCAGTGCATGAAAGTGAAAAGTGAAAAGGAAGTTGCTCAGTCGTGTCCGACTCTTCTCGACCCCATAGACTGCAGCCCACCAGGCTCCTCCGTCCATGGGAATTTCCAGGCAAGAGTACTGGAGTGGGCTGCCATTGCCTTCTCCGTTTGGCAGGGTAACCCAGTATTATTCCCATTTTACAAATGTGAAACCTGAAGCTTGGCAGAAGTTGAAAGTAGTTACCACTCAAAGTCTGCTGAATGCCAGGTCAATGAAAAGCCATCACTAGGATTAAAATTCAGGTTGCTCATTTCAGAACACCACCCTTCTTTCGTCAACAGGGACTCACCACTGGGTGCAAAGGCCTGACAGAATGCAGGCTGAAGAGACAGGAAAGGGACCCTCCCATACTCTGCATAATCTTTAATTCTTGGACTTGGAATTTGTGGGTGGTTCTGAGCCACAAAAGGATGTCTACAGTTGATGAAAATGGTGGTGGTGGGAAGAGTGAATGTTTTTGAGTATCTGTTATGTCTTCTAACTTGTATGGCCTCTGGCAAGTTACTTGAATTCTATGCCTCAGAATCCCCTGTAAAATGGAGATAGCATTCACTTCAAAGGATTGTTGTGGGCCAGTAGTGCCGAGAACCTAGCATACACCATTTAAATTTAAAATACTTCTATTCTGACAAACAAATATTAAGGGTACACAGTCCTAGGTGACATTTGAGTTAAAGTCTTATTATACAAATTCCTATCTTTGTTCTCCCCGTATTCATCTGTGTCACTTCTTTACACATAAGAACTCAAATATTTGTGGGCTTGAAACAAATTACCATAACAACTTAACTAAAAAAAACACCAGAAGACTTAAAATGCCACTCTTGCTGCTCTCTTTTAATGAAAAACCCTAAACCCTAAGCAGGCATACCCACTTGGATGTTACTTAACAATCAGTAAGGAAAAGATACTGAAGCAGTAAACTAAGCGATGTTGAAAAGAGGTTCTGCTGACCAACATGGACTGCTCCCCTTAGGACCACAATTACAGCTGGAGTCAGAGAAAATACTTATATCAGGTCCTTTGGGTATGGGTATCCTGTAGAAAACCAGACAAAAAACAAAATTCAATTATTCTCTTTAGTCCGTGCATAAACACTGCCATTAAATCCCTTCCTTGTATTTTTAGGAAGATGTTTTCTGCGTTTCCTAGCCCCGTCTACCCAACTACAAATTTCCAAAATATAATTTTACACTATTCTAACCGCAGCCGGGAGAGAAGCTGGGAGTTTAGGGGGCCCACTTGGCTACAGGGCAGCCTCAGAAGGGGGCGACTGTGCCGAGTCGAGTCGCAGGGGACGGATCGGAGCGCCGCCCGGGCGATCGCAAGGCTCCGCGGGGCTCGGGCCGCTAGCTGCCCGCACGCACCGGCGCTCAGGTGAGACGGGTGCGCGGCCGGGGCTGCAGCTGGCGCTGGCGACGCTTGCGCTGGCTGTTCAGGAGCTTTTGCGCGATCTTGCGTTCGTGGCCGCCGGGCACCAGCCAGTTGGTGCGCAGTTCTCGCTCACGCCGCGTCCGGCCCTTAATGCGACCGGCCCCGCAGGCTGGGAAGTCGCGCAAGTAGTAATAATCCGGGCAGTCATAGTACTCCTCCTCGGAGCCCAGCGGCGGACACACGTCGGGTGGCGGTGGCGGTGGCTGGGCTCCAGGCTGGACAGTGGGAACGGCCGAGTCCATCGTGCCGGCTCGCCCGCTCGGGCGGGCGCGGGCGTTTCTGAAGGGCCACGCCCCGCGCTTCGATTGGCTTCGCTGGAGGGGGTGTGGCCTAGGGCTGACGTCACAGAGCTGGGATACTCCCCGGCGTGAGGCCTCTGCGCTGCACGCAGTCCGGGGAACCATGGCCTTTTTCTCCATCCAGTTCTGTAAACCCTCAGTGGAAGAGGGGCATTTGGCAAACCCAATCGAAGACTCGTTTAAGTCGGTCAAAAGTGGGAAATTAGCCAACTATCAACAGTGAAGGGGCTGTGCATTAGTTGGGGTGATCAACAATGAGCATTTTGTCAGGTTATTTGATGACATGAGTTAAGTACTCAGTAATGGTGGTTTGATAGCTAAACCGTGTCGGACTCTTGCGACTCCATGGACTGTAGCCTGGCAGGCTTCTCTGTCCATGGGATTTTCCAGGCAAGGATACTGGAGTGGGTTGCCATTTCCTTCTCCAGGGGATCTTCCCAACCCAGGAATCGAACCCAGGTCTTCTGCATTGCAAGCATATTACCAACTGAGGTAAAAGGGAAGCTTTGCGCAGTAATGATGCAAAATAAAAAATAGGGTTCTGAAATAACACCTCTGGTATCCCAGAAACGTATTCTTTAAAATTGATCCATTCGTTTGTCTGCACCGCGTTTTAGTTGCAGCACCCGGCTCCTCTACCTTCGTGGCCGGCATGTGGAATCTGTCGCTGGCATGTGGGATCTAATCCCCTGACCAGGGATGAACCGTTCCCTTGCATTGAGAGCTCCAAGTCTTAGCGACTGGACCAGCAGGAAATTCCCCCAGTAATATATTTTCAAAACACATCTAGATTAAAAGGAAATGCATCAGAATGCTAAAAGTATTCCGGCTGCTAGGGACATACATTAGTTCTTTTTCCTTTCCATAGTCCATGTGTGTGATAAGGAGTAGGAAATAAGTATTAAGCGAGCAATTAAGGGAAAGTTACCTTTCCTGGTGGAAGGCCAGGAAACGCGCGGCGATTTTGGATTATCTGCGGGTGCCCAAGTACTGTTGTCAGGGGACTCTGGTGTGATAGCCTGATGCTCTGGCAGTTCGGGAGTGAGGGCCGAGTTGGGGAGCAGCCGCGCGCGCCCAGCATCCCACCCGCCAGCCCCAGCTACGTACAGCCCCGCGGGCATGGGGGAAAGGATGTTCGCGGAGAGCAACAGAGGCTGGAGGAATCAGGCCGGGTGTTCGGCGCTGAGAAAAGGCCAGGCTTACTTCCTCGCCCGGGGCTGACGCACCGCGGAGCAGGAGTCATTAACATCCAGCGGCACCCGAGGCTCTGCGGCGACTCCCAGGTCTAATTGCCTAATTACTGTCTCCCTAAACGCTGCTCTCAGGGTATTATTGCCAAGAATGCTTTTGTTTGCGTTTGGTTTAACTAGTGCAGATAATTCTCTTCCCACAAATATTGCAGCCATCCCCCCTGGGGACTTTTCTTTTTAATAGATGGAAAATAATTCTCTACTTAAAAAGAAAAAAAAAAAAAAAGGCCCCAGATATTTGATCTTGCTGTGTTTCTGTCAGTGACCAAGTTGCCAATTTGAGTTTTTTTCCCCTGCTCTCTAAAGTCGTGTCCCTGGTGGGGCGTGGCCTACATACCGAGCTCTGAGGGCAATTTTGGTAGTTCCTTAAATGAGCAAGTCTCAGGAGAGTGTTTTTAATAAAACACCCAGGGGATTTTCTCTTCCACCCTCGTGTCTTACACCTGCTACTGGGAAAGAGACAAACTAATGTTTATTTCTATACCACTCTCCCACACATTATCTCTTAAAAAAAAAATCTCTTTAGAATTTTTAATGAAAATATTCAGACATTCTCAAAAATGAAAATAGAACAAAGAACTCTCATAGCCCCTCACAGGGGGGCTTTTACACAATTATCAAGATCCTGCCTGGTTTGCTTTATCCCTTTCTGTTTTGCTCTGCTACAGATCTTAAGTTATTTTACTCCTGTGCATCCAATGGTTTAGTCACTAAGTGGTGTCAGACTCTTGCAACCACATGGACTGTAGCCTGCCAGGCTGCTCTTTCCATGGGATTTCCCAGGCAAGAATACTGAAGTGGGCTACCATTTTCTTCCCTAGGGAATCTTCTCGACCCAGGGATCCAACCCATGTCTCCTGCTTGGCAGGCGGATTCTTTACCACTGAGCCACCTAGGAAGCATGCATCTCAATATACAGCTCTAAAACACTCAACCTATTTCTTACATAATTTCGATGTCTAAACGACAATAGGAAACATACAACTTGGAATACATTTAAAAATCTACAGATAAAATTTGCTTGTTATTGTGTTTAAGTCACTTCTTATATAGGGCGGGCCCCTGCCCTTTTCCTTTTGCCCTGACATGACTTGTTGCAAAAACTGGGTCAGCCGTCCTGTAAATAAATGCCCCACTTTGTGGATTTATCTGCTTCCTTGAGATGTCATTTAACTTGTTCCTCTCTTTCCCATATCTTGTCAGTTGAGGTGGATTCTAGAGGTGGGTTTATGCACAGATTCACTTTCCTAGGAGGTGATGTGTTTTGGCATCACACTGGGAGACCCACAATTTTAGTGATTGCCCCAATTTTAGTGACCAGTGGGCTATCAGCATATCCCTGCAATTGTATAGTTCAACATTAATAGTTTCAATCTAATAGTTTCAACCATGGTTCTTTTTTTGTTTGCTGTGTTCATTTGTTATTATTTCATTAGGTGCTGTGAGATGGTAATTTTTAAAATTCAATAATTTCTTCTACATTTATTAACTAGAATTATTTCCCTCATGAATATACCTTAATATACATTTTTTTCTTCCAGTTTTATTGATATATAGTTGGTGTAGAGCACTATATAAGGTTTACAACATAATCATTTGACTTACAAAATGGCAACCCGCTCCAGTATTCTTGCCTGGAGAATCCCATGGACAGAGGAACCTGCTGGGCTACAGTCCATGGGGCTGCAAAGAGTCGACACCACTGAGTGACTAACACTTTCACACTATCATGAAGTGATGACCCCAAGTAAGTTTAGTAAACATCTGTATCATCTCATACAGACACAAAATTAAAGACATAGAAAAGCATTTTTTGTCCTTGTGGTGGGAACTCTTAGGATTTGTTCTCTTTTGTATATAATACACAGCAGTGTTAATTATATTAATCGTATTGTATGTTACATCCCTGGAACTTGTTTGTCTTATAGCTGGAAGTTTATATCTTTTGACAACCTTTGTCCAAACCCCCACCCATACCGCTCTCCCACACATTACCACTAGACCTGTCCTACCAGAAATGCCACAAGGATTCCTTCAGGTTGACATGAAAGGATCCTAGACAGTGCCTTGTAGTCATATGAAGACATAAAAATGCCTGTTAAATGTAAATACATGGGCAGTATGTCTCCGGTGGTCCAGTGGTTAAGACTCTGCACTCCCAATGCAAGGGGCCAAGGTACAATCCCTGGTCAGGGAACTTGATCCTGCACGCTGCAGCTAAGGCCTGATGCAAACAATTAAAAACAAATACAGACCTTAAAAAAAAAGAATACTATCAGGAGTTGTGAAAAAGCAACTTACAGAATGGAACAAAATATTTGCAGATCATATATCTGATAAGGGGTTAATATCTAGCATATATGGAAAACAACAAGAACCAAAAAACAACACTGGTTAAAAATGGGCAACAGACTTGAATATACTTTTCTTCTTTCAGAACCTTCCTTGCTGTGTTGATTTCTAGATGGAGTCTGTGCCAATTTCCAATTAATTGCCTCTTGACTCCAAATTCACCCTTTATTGCTTGCTGTGCAAAAATTGAGGTGGACCACTTGAGTATTTTTTTCTTTACCAGCTGGCACAATGTTAATTTTTGTCAACTGAATGCTCTGGAGAGTAACTGCAGGAGGAAGGGGTTTCCCTTCTCCTTTTGTTAGGTAGTTAGTCAGATATGAGCTGGTGCTTGCCCCATCCTGGACAGGGTCATCTTTCTCTCTGCCTTCCCTACCCCCACCCCACACTGGTGATCAAAACACACCTCAAGATCTTCCCTTTTTGTGATCAAGGACCAATAAGTTTTCAGCCTTATCAGGACCAAACAAGATAAAACCTGCCAGCACAGGTGCACCAAGACCTAAAAGATGACTCAAAGTAACCCGGGGTTCATTATATTGTATTTGTAGTAAATTAGCATTTCAATTTTGCCCCACCCACTCCTCCCCATGGTGGGTTCCACTTGGGTGTTTGTGGGTAAGTGCCTGTGCACTAGGAGGAAAGTTACACAACCTAAAGCTGCCAATCAGCTTAGTCAAATAACACAGGACAGAGAGAGGGACTTGCCACCACGCTGAGAAACCAATCCGACCCTGTTGCAGGCGGCTTCTTGTTTCCAGGCAGCCTGCTTTCCTTCATTTTCTCTCTCTGTTTGGAGTGTACTTCTGCTTTGCTTAATACAACTCTTGCTGTTTACAACGACTCTCTGTCTCTTGATTGAATTCTTTCCTTTGGGGGATCAGTGAGTGAAGTTGCTCAGTCGTGTCCGACTCTTTGTGACCCCATGGACTGTAGCCCACCAGCTTCTCCATCCATGGGATTTTCCAGGCAAGGGTACTGGAGTGGGTTGGGATAAGAACCAAGGAAACTCCCGTTTTGGTAATAACAATTCTAGTGTACTCTTGTAGCAGGCTCCTGCAGTGTGCATGGATTCCTTAGTGCTCAGCTCTTGCGGTGCAGATGGCTTCTCCAGCACCATGGTTCCAACTCATGTAGCTCCTCCAGAGCCCCAGTCCTGCCGTGACAGGGGCCAACACCACCCAGCACCCCCAAAATTCTCCCCACCTTGGATGGCTTTGTCTCAGGATGCCTCCATTGAGATTCTTCTCCATGAATGACTTTTCTTGACACTCTAGATGGTAAGTGTGTTTTTTGTTTCTTTAATTTATATTTTGGCTGTACTGGGTCTTCATTGCCACACTCAGGCTTTCTCTAGTTGCTGCAAGCAGGGGCTGCTCTTCATTGCATTGCGTGGGCTTCTCATTTCAGTGGCTTCTCTTGTAGAACATGAACTCTAGGCATCCAGACTTAAGTAGTTGTGGCACACGGGCTTAGTTGTTGCCACAAGGCACGTGGGATCTTCCTGGACCAGAGATGCAACCCTTGTCCCCTGCATTCTTTACCACTAGACCACCAGGGAAGCCCTAGATGGTAGGTTCTTGACACATTCTGGAGGGCTAATTTCCAGCAACTACCATTGTTACCAAACTTGCTGGCCTATTGAGTGCAGCACTTTCACAGCATCATCTTTCAGGATTTGAAACAGCTCAACTGGAATTCCATCTCCTCCACTAGCTTTGTTCGTAGTGATGCTTTCTAAGGCCCACTTGACTTCACATTCCAAGATGTCTGGCTCTAGATTAGTGATCACATCATCATGATTATCTGGGTCATGAAGATCTTTTTTGTACAGTTCTTCCGTGTATTCTTGCTACCTCTTCTTGCTATCTTCTGCTTCCGTTAGGTCCAGACCATTTCTGTCCTTTATTGAGACCATCTTTGCATGAAATGTTCCCTTGGTATCTCTGATTTTCTTGAAGAGATCTCTAGTCTTTCCCATTCTGTTGTTTGCCTCTATTTCTATGCATTGATCACTGAAGAAGGCTTTCTTATCTCTTCTTGCTATTCTTTGGAACTCTGCATTCAGATGCTTATATCTTTGCTTTTCTCCTTTGTTTTTCGCCTCTCTTCTTTTCACAGCTATTTGTAAGACCTCCCCAGAAAGCCATTTTGCTTTTTTGCATTTCTTTTCCATGGGGATGGTCTTGATCCCTGTCTCCTGTACAATGTCACGAACCTCATTCCATAGTTCATCAGGCACTCTATCTATCAGATCTAGACCCTTAAATCTATTTCTCACTTCCACTGTATAATCATAGGGATTTGATTTAGGTCATACCTGAATGGTCTAGCGGTTTTCCCTACTTTCTTCAATTTAAGTCTGAATTTGGCAATAAGGAGTTCTCAATATGCCAGCAAATTGGAAAACTCAGCAGTGGCCACAGGACTGGAAAAGATCAGTTTTCATTCCAATCCCAAAGAAAGGCAATGCCAAAGAATGCTCAAACTACTGCACGATTGCACTCATCTCACATGCTAGGAAAGTAATGCTCAAAATTCTCCAAGCCAGGCTTCAGCAATACGTGAACCGTGAACTTCCTGATGTTCAAGCTGGTTTTAGAAAAGGCAGAGGAACCAGAGATCAAATTGCCAACATCCGCTGGATCATGGAAAAAGCAAGAGAGTTCCAGAAAAACATCTATTTCTGCTTTATTGACTATGCCAAAGCCTTTGACTGTGTGGATCACAATAAACTGTGGAAAATTCTTCAAGAGATGGGAATACCAGACCACCTAACCTGCCTCTTGAGGAATCTGTATGCAGGTCAGGAAGCAGCAGTTAGAACTGGATGTGGAACAACAGACTGGTTCCAAATAGGAAAAGGAGTACGTCAAGGCTGTATATTGTCACCCTGCTTATTCAACTTCTATGCAGAGTACATCATGAGAAACGCTGGACTGGAAGAAACACAAGGTGGAATCAAGATTGCCGGGAGAAATATCAATAACCTCAGATATGCAGATGACACCACCCTTATGGCAGAAAGTGAAGAGGAACTAAAAAGCCTCTTGATGAAAGTGAAAGAGGAGAGTGAAAAAGTTGGCTTGAAGCTCAACATTCAGAAAACGAAGATCATGGTCCCATCACTTCATGGGAAATAGATGGAGAAACAGTGGAAAAAGTGTCAGACTTTATTTTGGGGGGCTTCAAAATCACTGCAGATGGTGATTGCAGCCATGAAGTTAAAAGACGCTTACTCCTTGGAAGAAAAGTGATGACCAACCTAGATAGTATATTCAAAAGCAGAGACATTATTTTGACAACTAAGGTCCGGCTAGTCAAGGCTATGGTTTTTCCTGTGGTCATGTATGGATGTGAGAGTTGGACTGTGAAGAAGGCTGAGCGCCGAAGAATTGATGCGTTTGAACTGCGGTGTTGGAGAAGACTCTTGAGAGTCCCTTGGAGTGCAAGGAGATCCAACCAGTCCATTCTGAAGGAGATCAATGCTGGGATTTCTTTGGAAGGAATGATGCTAAAGCTAAAGCTCCAGTACTTTGGCCACCTCATGCGAAGAGTTGACTCATTGGAAAAGACTCTGATGCTGGGAGGGATTGGGGGCAGGAGGAGAAGGGGACGACCGAGGATGAGATGGCTGGATGGCATCACGGACTCGATGGACGTGAGTGTGAGTGAACTCCGGGAGATGGTGATGGACAGGGAGGCCTGGCATGCTGCGATTCATGAGGTCACAAAGCGTCGGACATGACTGAGCGACTGAACTGACTGACTGAACTGACCGTTGTTACCGAAAGTTCAGCTTCCCTGTATACCAGTGCCAAAGAGAATCTCAGTTTTGGGTGAAATAGATAAGGAGAGCTTTATTACTTCACCAGGCAAAGGGCTTCTGCCGTGAAAAACTAAGTGTCCCAACCCAGGAGAATTTTTTTTAAAGACACCCAAATGTCTTTTAGTGGGAGAGTGGGGCAGTTGAGGCGGGGGTCTTACTGCGCAGCTTGTCCATCGGCTCTGCTTCCTGAGTCCTGTGGCTTCATTACCTCTGGCAGCTCAGGTGGGCTGGAGAAGGGCTCTATTCACACGTCTTCAAATGCCTCATCTTCCCTGAAGGCTAGCCCCACAATCACTGGGGCCTGAGGCAGTGCCATTTGGCTGGTGAAACCACACTCGCCCAGTGTCTTGCTGTCATCCAGAAGGTGGTCATCCTTGTACAGCTGCTGCTCATCCGGTGGACGCTTGAGGATACCCTGGATGAGGCGCTTCAACTCAAACACGGTGCTCGACTCCTTGGCTTCAGTGAAGATGGTGGTCTTGCCGCGCCGGATCAAGAGGGACACGTCCATTGCGGCGGTGGCGGTGGCGCAGCTGCCTGTCCTCCTCGACTGCCAACCCAGGAGGAGTGAATGAAGGGTTTTATAACAGGGACTCCAAGGTGGGTCTCTGACAAGATTAGGGTGTGTGCACCCTTTCTCAGGTGATCTCATCTTGATGAGCTGCTCTGATCTCTTTAATCAAGTGGTTTCTTGATGGCTCCTCCCTTGATTAGCAACTCCCTTGATTCTGCCCTTTGGAACTCAGGAAAGGTCGTGGAGGCTGGAGTCTCACAAGAAATGTTGTAGCATGCAGCTTAGTTAGGTAGGAGCAGAGAAATGGGGCCAGGAGCCAAGCAACAGAAAAGTCACGCATCTTGTAAACAGCGGGAGTCCATGGGCAGATGAGGAAAGCAGGCGCCTTCAGACTGACAGGAAATTGGGTGATGAGGGCCTCAATAGGCGACCAAGAAATGTGAGGAAAGGCAGGAATCCCCTGCATCCGAATGTAACCTTTTCTCATTGTGCTGTCATTATGATAAGATTAGCCTGACAGATAAGAATAGTCATCAGGCATGTATACCATGACATTTCTACTCTAAGCTAAATAGAAATAAAATCCCTGCTTCCCTCAGTAAAATGGAGCTGGGATGAGAAAATCAGGAAGGTCAATGCCCAAACTCCTCATTCCCCAGGGAATATTCAGCCCCCTCATTCTTACCCTCCTCAAAACCAATTTGCCAAAGAAACTCTGGTTGGCAGCTCCTCACCTGCCTACCCGCTCTCCCTTTGAGAATGTATCCTTGCTGGTTGGCAGCTCCTCACCTGCCTACCCACTCTCCCTTTGAGAATGTATCCTTGCTTAAATGAACTTTTGCTTTACTTTCTAGACAAGTCTAGAAATGTTGCCCAAGTTGTCTGTGGGAAGATGGAAAAGCTAACTTTAATCTACTCAGAATAACAAAGAAGAATGGTTTACTTGTTTAAAGAGTAGACTTGGGGACTTCCTTAGTGGTCCAGCAGCTAAAACTCCAAGCACCCAATGCAGGGGGCCAGGGTTTGATCCCTGGTCAGGGAACTAGATCCCACATGCCACAGCTAAAGAACCTGCAAACTGCAATGAAGACCAGGCATAGCCAAATGCATAAATAAATACTGAAGCGCTGTGGCTTAGCTGGTTAAGAATCCAGCTGCAATCTGGGAGACCTGGGTTTGATCCCTGGATTGGGAAGATCCCCTGGAAAATAGAAAGGCTACCCACTTCAGTATTCTGGCCTGGAGAATTCCATGGACTGTATATAGTCCATAGCGTTGCAAAGAGTCAGACACAACTGAGTGACTTTCACCCACTCACTCACCTACTTTCTTAACCTCTGAGCTTCATCTCTGAATTCTTTTGAGATGAAGAAAGATCCTGGAATTCACTGACAACAGAAATGGGACAAAGGGGCCTCTGTGCCCGGGAGATGCACAGGGCCACACTCAGGTTCACCACTGGTGCAGCGCTAGGTGACTTCTGTGCCATCCAGTTACCCATGGCTGTGTAAGACTCCAGCAAGCTGGGTCTCAGCCCTGGTGCTCTACCTCAGCCTAGGGAGGTGATGGATATAACTTATCTAAGCAGATCCTATATTCTTTAGAGCTCACTTTATTTTTCAGCTAGTAGCCAATCTCTCTTTACTGAAATCCCCTGTTACAGTTGATAAAAATCTATATATTAAAGTTTAGCTGTTCCAGCTGCTCTGTGGCTGCTGGAGTGGGTTGCCATTTCCTTCTCCAATGCATGAAAGTGAAAAGTGAAAGTGAAGTCGCTCAGTCGTGTCCGACTCTTCGCGACCCCATGGACTGCAGCCTACCAGGCTCCTCTGCCCATGGGATTTCCCAGGCAGGAGTACTGGAGTGGGGTGCCATCGCCTTCTCCGGCTCTGTGGCTTCCATCTCCTAATTTGACCCTGAGTGATAAGTGTTCCCGACCAACATAACAAGGATGAAAGACACCCAGCCTCTCAGCGTTATACAGTGTAGTGTGCTAAACCATAGCGGGACAGAGTATGAGAACAGTGGGTAAGAAGGTGCCTGCATGTCCATGATGATGAAGAGGGGATCAGGGCACTCTTGAGTTCATCATCAGTAACACCTCCTCTTGTCTTTCTTCCCATGTCACTAAATCTCTGAGTGGCATCAGTTCTCTCACAAGTCTGATCCATGCTCTCCAGCCCACTGCTGCTTCGCATGCCGGGTCATCATCATCTCTGGCTGGTTTACCGTGAAAGTGAAGTCGCTCAGTCGTATCCGACTCTTCACGACCCCATGGACTATATCCTACCAGGTTCCTCTGTCCATGGAATTTTCCAGGCAAGAGTACTGGAGTGGGTTGCCATTTCCTTCTCCAGGGGATCTTCCTGACGTAGGGATTGAACCCGGTTCTCCCGCACTACAGGCAGACGCTTTACCCTCTGAGCCAGCAGGGAAGCCACCGTGAGGGCCCTCTAAATATCCTCTTTGCATCCCCCCCTTGCTTGCTTCAGCCTGTTCTTCACAATGAGGCCAGAGGAATTCTCTTTTTTTTCAGAGGAATTCTTCTAAAAGACAAATTTGAGTCCTTGATTAAAAACTCTTGGGACTTCCCTGGTGGTCCAGTGGCTAAGACTCCGAGTTCCCAATGCAAGTGGCCCAGATTTGATCCCTGATCAGGGACTAGATCCCACATGCTGCTACTTAAGAGTTCACATGCTACATCTAAAGATTCCACATGCCGCAACTTAAAAAAAAAAAAGATTCCACTTGCTGCAACTGAAGATTCATGACACAAGTTAGAATGAAGATCCCACATGCAGCAGCTAAGACCCGTGGAGCCAGATAAATAAATAACTTAGAAAAAAACAACTGTTGTTGGCTGCCCATTGCCCTTAGGTTAGCATCTGACTCATTTGTCCACAAGGTTTGGAAAGATCCTGCCCCTCCTCACCATTCCAGTTTTATCATGTGACACCCTTCCCTACATCCTTTCTCTCCAGCCACGTGGAATGTCAGTTTCTTTGGGGACCTTTATAAGTACTGTTTCCTCTTCCAGGAAAGCCTCTCCCTAACATCACCCTCACCCTTTCACTCTCATCATTGCTTCCTTAGCTCATCCTTAACCTCAGCTAAGATACCGGCTCCTCTGAGAAGCCTTGCCAAGCCCATCTCTCTCTGATCCAGCTAGGTGCCTCTTGTGTATAGTTCAAGCGAACCCTGTACTTCTCTCGTTATACTTATCACAGGTTGGTAACTGTTAACATGTCTCCTCACGACTGTGACGTGAAATTCATACTTTATGGCAAGAAAGGAAAATTTTAAACATAAAAACGTTCCCCTGCCTTCTCTCTGCCCTCTACTGTGCCTTGTGTATCTGCATTATGTATTGACCAAACCATCCCTTAGGCAGACATACCTGCTCAGGCATAAAGAGCAGCGTTCTCCCAACACCAACACAACAGCTCCTTAAAATATGACATTCCTTCCTGATTTTGTAAGGCGTTATGATGACCCATCAGGATCAGATCAGGATTGTGTCAACTGTTGATAGTACATCATTTAACGCATAGCCCTCTGCCCCCAAAAACTTATTTAATTGGGCTTTGACTTTTAATGGGCAGAACAGTTCTCAGAGTTTTCTGAGAAGCCATTCCTGGGTTATAATCCTCAATACAACTTGGATAAAAAGTTTCATTTCTTTTGTAGATGTTTGTATGTGTTCAGTTACTTTGTTGTGTCTGCCCTTTGCAGCCCCACGGACTGTAGCCTGCCAGGCTTCTCTGCCCTGGGAAAATTCTAGGCAAGAATACTAGAGTGGGGTACCATTTCCTCCTCCAGGGAATATTCCTGACCCAGTGATCAAACCCACATCTCTTGCATCTCCTGTATCGGCAGGCAGAGCTTTACCACTAGAACTGATTAGTATTTCATTGACATCTAAGCTCCATGAGAACAGAAACTCTTGTTCACCCTTTTTGCCTCAGGATCTATTTATAGTGCCTGATACATATTAGGGGCTCAGTAAATGTTGGGGGGACAAAAAGAATGAATAAGCAAAGGTGACAGGGAGAGTATGTGAAAGTATGTCATGTAATCAGAGTGTAGGGGTATCTTGTTCCCAAGCCCAAGCTTATTCTGCTCACCACATGACACGCCAATTAACTGAGAGAAAGTGTTGAAGCAAGGAATATGACTTTATTAGAAAAGATGGCTGACCAAGAAGACAGCAGGCTACCATCTCAAAATAACCATCTTATCGAGGTCTGGATGCCAGGTTCTTTTATGAGCTGGGAGGTGAGGAGTTAAAGTGAAAAAGACCATTAACCTTACAAATATCTCCTGGAACAACTAGCCTCGGGAAGGGGATGTGTCGATTTCTTCCTTCCTGTAGCCATCTACAGGTGGACAGGTGAGCAGGGCGAGCTTGGACTCTGTAACACTTTTAGTGAACAAAAGCAATGGGAAGCAAGGGTTAAGGTAAAAGAAACAGATCCAACATGGAGTCAGTTCTTCCCTGTAACAATTGGTAGGAGTGGCTGGATCTGAAGGGCCCTGTAATTAATACTAAGCAATTGGTACTGCTGCCGCTGCCGCTGCTGCTAAGTCGCTTCAGTCGTGTCCAACTCTGTGCGACCCCATAGACGGCAGCCCACCAGGCTCCCCCGTCCCTGGGATTCTCCAGGCAAGAACACTGTAGTGGGTTGCCATTTCCTTCTCCAATGCATGAAAGTGAAAAGTGAAAGTGAAGTCGCTCAGTCGTGTCCGACTCTTAGTGACCCAATGGACTTCAGCCTACCAGGCTTCTCCATCCATGGGATTTTCCAGGCAAGAGTAGTGGAGTGGGGTGCCATCGCCTTCTCCGAATTGGAACTATAAAATGTAAATAAAACACCTCACACTGGCTGCTGGTGATTGAAATGGGCTTCCTGTTCATATGTCTGGTTTGATTAGCAGTTTTAAGAACCTTTGAATGTGAATGACATTCAGTTTGTCACAGTTCCCACTGGTCCCCACATTAGGGCCTCCTTTCATCACTGAAGCTGGCTGCCAGCCCCACTGAGATCTGGGTCTGCTATCCCTGCAGATGTGTGAGAGGTAATTTAAGGAGGGAAAGAATATAAGAAGAGGATTTAAGATAGGACTCCAAGAAAGATCTGAACTAGAAGGGAAGGGTGCAGGGCACAAACTTTAAACAATGACATAACCCTAGAACACAACATAAAGTGATTAGAACCAAATAAGTCCAAGATGGTGGATCAGTCAACTTCTCCTAGACCTCAAACCTCATCATACACTCACTGTAGCACATCACGGTAGCTAAGGGCCACACCCACAAGCACAGATTCAGAGAGCCAGCACAGATTAAAAAGTGGGCGTGGCCCTGGCCCAATTTCTGGAAAGCCCCACCCCATTCCCTGAGATAGCGGAAATAATCCTCTCATTAGCCTATGAAATTACCCAGCTGGTAAAAACTAACCTTGCCTGGCAAAAACTAACCTTGCTGTATTTTGAGGCTGCTCTCTCCTTCTGAGACTACCCACACTCTGCAGAGTGTGTTTCTCTCTGTGTAAATCCACTTCTTACCTATCACTTGTCTCACTGAATTCTTTCTGTGATGAGACATCAAGAACCTGAGATTCATTAGGTGCTGAAACCAGGTATGTGATCTCAGTTGGAAAACCATGGATTTTGGCTGGGTGTGAGTCCTGACCAGTAGATTCAAGTCCCAGTCTGAGGTACACAGTTTCAGCTTCACCACTGGTGGGGGTGTACTTTGAGAATTCCTTGGGAGAAGTGAATTTGTTTTATTCAAAGAGCACTGGGAGCAGAGGCAGACTCACAGCTGGTGTCTTCAACCCGCTAAGTTGGCCAGTGATAGTCTGGGTCTACCTTCTCCTGTTTGCTTTCTGAAACACAAACTGCCCTGGTGAATTCTGAAGTCATAGCTGCAGTATATCAACCCTGACTCAGCAGCTTGCCATATTGCGAGACCAGAGAGGTGGGGGGTATAAAATGTAAGAAGAAGCTGGACCATACAGCATCTCCTGGGGGAGAAATGATAGCTATAGACACAGCGCCCCATAGAGACAGTGGGCTGCTGCTGTTACCTGAAAACTGGATTTGCTTCTTGGTAAGTATCGAGCCAAAAGCCATAATCAAGCCAAAGAGTAGAAGAAGTTTCCTTCCTTTATTACTTGGAGCAAGTAAAGAGAACACAGAAGATCTTTCCCAAAGCATTCTATCTCCCTAAACAGCAAAATTGGGGAATTTTTAAGCCAAGAGTACATGCATATTCATGAAAGGGCCTGGGCTGTCCAGAGTCCAAGCTTTAGTTGATTGAAGTTTCAAGGATCAGAAAATGTCAACATTATCATCCTTTAGGTTTCAATTGATCTGGTAGTTGAGTGCCTGGGGAGTTTAAATTCTGCAAAACACCTCAAGAAAGCTTCAGGCTAGTCTTTACCATTGAAGCAGAACTGGGAGTTATTGTCTTTGCTGGGGCTTCCCTGGTGGCTCAGATGGTAAAGAAAGTGAAAATGAAAGTCGCTCAGTCATGTCAGAATCTTTGCAACACCATGGACTATGCAGTCAATGGGATTCTTCAGGCCAGAATACTGGAGTGGGTAGCCATTCCCTTCTGCAGGGGATCTTCCCAACCCAGGGATCAAACCCAGGTTTCCCACATTGCAGGCAGATTCTTTACCAGCCGAGCCACAAGGGAAGCCCAGGAATACTGGAAAGAAAGAAAGAAAGAAAGTGAGGTTGCTCAGTTGTGTTCAATTGTTTGGGACCCCATGGACTGTAGCCTGTCAGGCTCCTCCATCCGTGGAATTTTCCAAGCAAGAGTACTGGAGTGAGTTGCCATTTCCTTCTCCAGGGGATCTTCCTGACCCAAGGATGAAACCCTGGTCTTCTGCATTGCAGGCAGATGCTTTACCCTCTGAGCCACCCAGGGGAACCCTGAGAGTATTGGAATGGGTAGCCTATCCTTTCTCCAGCAGATCTTCCCAATCCAGGGATTGAACCCGGAATCTGCTTGCAATGCAGGAGACCTGGGTTCAATCCCTGGATTGGGAAGATCCACTGGAGAAGGAAATGGCAACCCACTCCAGTATTCTTGCCTGGAGAATTCCATGGACAGAGGAGCCTAGTGGGCTACAGTCAATGGGGTCACAAGGAGTCAGACATGACTGAGTGACTTCACTATCTTTGCTATTGTTACTTCTCTTGCTCGGTAACTATTTATTCTTATTTATTTATTCCAGAAATTACATGAAGTGTCATACCACAACAGATTGAATATTGATATGAGATCCCAGCCATCTTTTATTAATCCAGACATTTAAAATATATGAAAAAATGTAAAATGTGTCCACTTCTCTCACTAATTTTTTTTTTTTGGTTTGGGAAAATATAATTATTTTTGAAATTTTTATGTCAATATGTATGCATTTATTTCATAATGAACAAGTAAATATTTTAAAATTCTGTTTTCATTTCTAATATGAAGACTCTAATCTTTTTTATTTTTCATTTTACTTTATTTTTTTGCTATACCATGTGGCACATGGGATCTTAGTTCCCTGACAAGGGATCAAAGCCACATGCCTTGCATTGGGAGCTTGGAGTCTTAACCACAGGACCACCAAGGACATCTGCAAGCTTTTAATATTGATAATTCCTAAATAAAAAACATTAGAGATTTTCAATACAATTTTAAAATGTTAAGGGATACTGAGCTCCCAAAATTTGAGAGCCAGTAATTTAGTAAGCCGTGTGCAACTTGGTACTTGATGCACTTTAAGAAATGAGGTACAGAACAGTGATAGTGAGATAAAGGAGAGAAAGTTAGAGGAGTAAGCCCTAATCACTAGTCATGCATATTCTTTTGATAGCAAAAAGGGGAAAAAAAGGCAAATTAATTTTGTACAGGAATTTTAACATATTCTGTACAATGGTCTCACTTTGCTGACATCATTTATACAATTTTTCAGAGTTTACTTGACTATTATTCTCAATATTTGCTTCCCTGACTCTTTTCTCAAACTCCTCATGTGTTCATTTTCCTCGAAGCTATTTTATCATGTGATGTACTTATGCTGCCCCAACATAGACAGTGCCATCCTTATTAAACACAAGGAATATTTCTCTGGTTCCTGCTCCGCTCTCTGTTTTTCATTTTTCTTGCCATCATTATCAAAAAATCCAGAGAGTTAGTTGTACTATGTTCATCACCATTTGTTTCATTAATTTATTCCGAAACTTTGCTTCTAGGGAATTTTGCCCAAGAGACCTCATTACAGTCTTCAATTTTTGGTTGTTCATCACCATCCTTGTCAAATAGCGGAGAGCTTCTTTCAATTCTGCGATCTGTCTTCCCTTCAGCTGGTCAACCAAACTGTCAGTGTCACTTGTCTTCAACTGACAGTCACACAAACATTCAGTTCATTAGCTCTACTCAGCTTCTCTGAAATATTACTTCTTCTTAAGCTTTATATGTTTATACGTATTTTAGGTAAAATTTACATGCAATAACACAAAAAGCTTATGTGTGCGCTTTTAAAAATTATTTTAAATTGAACTATAGTTGATTTACAGTGTCTGTTACTTTCTGGTATACAGCAAGGTGATTCCCTCCTCTTCTCCCTCTCCCTTGACAATCGCAAGTCTATTTTCTGTCTGTGAGTCTGTTTCATAAATAAGTTCATTTGTATCTTTTTTTAGATTCCGCATATAAGTAATACAATACGGTATTTGTTATTCTCTTTTTGACTTACTTCACATAGTATGACAATCTCTAGATCTATTCATGTTGCTACAAATGCTATTATTTTGTTCTTTTTTCATGGCTTCATAGTGTTCCAGTATGTGTGTGTGTGTGTGTTTATATATCACATCTTTATCCATTCATCTGTCAATGAACATGAGTCGGCTATTGTAAATAGTGCTGCTATGAAGATAGTGGAACATGTATCTTTCTGAATTATAGTTTTGTCAGGATATATGCCCCAGAGTGGGCTTGCTGGGTCATATGATAACTCTATTTTTAGTTTTTTGAGGAACCTCCATACTGTTTTTCTGCACCAACTGACTGTACCCATTTACAGTCCCAAGGCGGTTGTCATGCACTGGGTTTTGCAAATTCATTGATTTATTGGACAAACGCATGGGCACATTGGTAACCACCCAAGGAGAAGGAAAAAGTCATTTGTGACAGGCAGGAACTGGCTTTGCACTATCAGGCTTTGGTATTCTTTTGTATTTTTTAGCTGAGTACAAGTCTGCTGTATGAATATACCATATGTGGCTTATCCATTCACCTGTTGGTGGACATTGGGTTGTTTCCAATTTCTAGCTGTTCAGAATAAGGATGGTATGCATAAAAAGTTTGTACATACGTATTTTGTAGACATAGATGTTTTGTGAACATATATTTTCATTACTCTTCTGGAAACAATCTAGGTGTGAAATTGCTGGGTCATGTGGTAGGTGACATTTAGCTTTATGAGTAGCTGCCAAATTTTCCAAAGTGTTTTACCATCCTACATTTTCCAACAATGTGTGAATGTTTCAGTTGCTCCACTTCCTTGCCAATTGGGTAGGCATTTCATTGTTTTAAATGTTAGCCATTCTAGTGGGAAGGAAATGATACATCATGGGTTTAATTTGAATTTCCTTTTCAGGAAACATCGTACATTATATTAAATGAATGCTGTTCATTTGAATTTTACCATTTTTAATGTATTTGTATTACTGATACAATTATATTTAATTTTCAAACTTGCTTTGGTTTTATCCTTGTGCTTTTTGTGGTGGTTTTAGTCGCTAAGTCATGTCCAACTCTTTGTGACTCCGTGGACTGTAGCCTGCCAGACTCCTCAGTCCATGGGATTTCCCAGGCAGGAATACTGGAGTAGGTTGCCATTTCCTTCTCCAGTGGTTCTTCCCGACCCACGGATCAAACCCAAGTCTTCTGCTTGGCAGGAGGATTCTTTACTACTGAGCCATCAGGGAAGCCCTTTATCCTTGTAGAAGGAGCCATAACATCAAACCATTTAATTATTTTATTTTTTTAGAATAAGGCATTTATATCTACTTTTTGGTTTTTATGTGTTCAAGTAACATCATAATAAAAATGATATAGGTCAACTTTTTTTTTTGGCTGAGCCATGTGACATGTGGGATCTTAGTTTCCCAACCAAGGGTGAAACCCAGGTCCACTGCATTGGAAGTGAGGAGTCTTAATCGCGGGAATGCCAGGAAAGCCCCTTAACATTTGACGCTCATAATTTTTCCTTTGCAAGATATAAGTGCATTACTCAAGTCTGAACCACTAACCAATGCACACATTTCTGCCATTCTAGTCTTTGTCCAGTTTTCAGGAAGTTAATTCAGTTATAACTTTTTTCATCTACACATGCAACTTGTTTCTAGTCACCTTATCTGGATTCAGGTGTTTCTCAAGATTTCATTACAATTTCAAAAAATCTTCTAGGCTAAGGCTACATTTTTCTCATAAGTAGCTTTCATTGTGTTAATATTTACTGCAATAATTCTTAGAAAGTAACTTTATTCTTCAGTTGAGCAGGTGATAAACTCACTAAAGCTCTAAACATCTCTTTATTAGGTTCTGAACTTTTAAAAACGTAATTCTCTCATTTTGATAATATAATTTGGGGAGATATATGTGACTTCTTTAATTTGGGCTGGAAGCTAGGTGAATAATGGGCTGAAATATTTTTACAATTTATTTTAAAATTATAGATGTATGTGACAGTGTATGACATCAAAAATTTGGAAATGAAAAGAATTGCCCTTTTCTGGTATCCTAACACATCTATGATCATTTTATTTATTTGATGTCATTGGGTATTAGTTATGGCATGTGAGATCTTCCTTGAATAATGCAGTATCTTTCATTGCAGGGCGCAGACTCTCTGGTTGTGGCCTGAGGTCTCAGTAGCTGCTCCATGTGGGATCTTAGTTTCCTGACCAGAGATGGAACCCACATCCCCTGAATTTGCAAAAGTGTGAAAGTGTTAGACACTCAGTCAGTCATGTCCGACTCTTTGCCATCCCATGGACTGTAGCCCACCAGGCTCCTCTGTCCATGGAATTTCCCAGGCAAGAATACTGAGTGGGTTGCCATTCCCTTCTCCAGGGGATCTTCCCAACCCCAGGACTGAATCCAGGTCTCTTGCACTGCAGGCAGATTCTTTACAGTCTGAGCCACTAAGGAAGCCCAAGGCATATTCTTAATCACCAACCACCAGGGAAGTCCCATGTGTATCAATATTTTAGATTTCACATCTTTATCATTCTTGATAGTCTTGTATACATGCAGTCTTGAGAATCCTCTGAACAGCTTGCAACATCTTATTGGTTCCCTCATTAATTTTTTCCATGATCCATTTTGATAAATGAGGAAATAAAAACTATGTTGTTTGCACACCATTATTCAAGATTGGGGTCATATTGACTACATCAAATCAATGCTTGAGCAAATGTGAAATTAGAGCTTCTTTAGCATGGAACATCCTGGGTGTCATTTTAAAGAACATACTGTTTTAAAAAATAGTCTTTAATAAATAGCTGCTGTCATTCAGACCACTTGCTATTTAGGCCCTTTGACTTTTTTTTTTTTTTTTTTTTGTCATTAGAAGGCACATAAATTAGGTTACTGTCATTCACAATGGATTTTAGATTGAATCTGCATGACTCCCCTCCAGAGTTGTTACAAGTTTCAGAAGCCAACCAGTACCCCCCAAAATCTCATCTCAGTGCTCTTTTGTTCTTCTATACTCCTCTTGGTCACTCTCATGAAGTAATAAGAACTTGCTTTGCCTTAAAAATATATATTTATTCATTTATTTGGTTGCACTGAGTCTTAGTTGTGGCTCATGAGATCTTAGATCTTTGTTTCGGCATGTGGGATTTTTAGTTGTGGCATGCAAACCCTTAGTTGCTGCGTGTGGAATCTAGTTTCTCAACTGGGGACAGAACCCAGGCCTCCTGCATTGGGAGCATGGAGTCTTAGCCACTGGACCACCAGGGACCTCCTTTGCTTTGCTTTTTTAACAGCAGCTTTGTTGAGTCGTAATTCATACACTATCCAATTCAGTTATTTAAAGTGTACAGTTTGGTGGTTTTTAGAATACTGAGTTGTGCATCCATCACCACAATCAATTTTATGACCTTTTCATTGCCCTATAAAGAAGCTAGGACTTCCCCGGGAGCTCAGCTGGTAAAGAATCTGCCTGCAACGCGGGAGACCCTGGTTTGATTCCTGGGTCGGGAAGATCCCCTGGAGAAAGGGTAGGCTACCCATTCCAGTATTCTTGGGCTTCCCTGTTGGCTTAGCTGGTAAAGAATCTGCCTGCAATGCAGGAGACCTGGGTTTGATCCCTGGGTTCGGAAGATCAGATCCCCTGGGGAAGGAAAAGGCTACCGACTCCAGTATTCTTGCCTGGAAAATTCCATGGCCTATCCCATGTGGTCACAAAGAGGACACAACTGAGTAACTTAAAATAAGAACAAAATAAAGACGCTCACACCCCTTAGCCATTGCCTCCTATTTCCCCCATTCCTCTGTTAGGCAACCACGAACTTACTTTTTGTCTGTAAATAAATTAGCTGGACATTTCAAATAAACTGTGAAATATGTGGTTATTTGTAATTGGCTTAGCATAATGTTTTCAGTGTTCTTCCATGTTGTAGCAAGTATCAGTATTTTATTCCTTTATGGCTGAATAATATTTCATTGGATTGCTATAAGTTTGTTTATTTATTCATCAGTTGATGGGCATTTGGTTTATTTATACCTTTTGTCTATTATGAAAAATGCTGCTATGAACATTAATGTATGAGTTTTTGTGTAGACATATGTTTTCATTGTTCTTGGGTGTACACCTACCGGTGGAACCGTTTCATCATCTGGTAACTATACATTTAACCTTTGGAAAAACTGCCAGACTGTTTTCCAGAGTGACTGCACCATTTTACATCTCTGCTAGCAATGTCCAAGGGTTCCACTTTCTCTACATCCTCACCAACATTTGTTATTTTTCAAAATTTTATTTATTTGTTTTAATTGGAGGACATTTGTTATTAATATTATCTATCTTGCTTATTCTATAATCCTAGAATTATAGGAGTATAATCTATAGTTATAAATTACATAGTGTGTGTGAAGTGATAAAATATATTTCTTAATGCAAAAGGCCTGAAATGAAAGTCAGTGCTAAATCTGGTGACTGAAGTTAAGGAAAAGCTGAGGCATCTAATTGTTTTTAACCAGAAGGCTATTTCATTTGAAGGCTATTTGAAGGCTATTTCAAATCCTGTATGTATGGGAATCATTAAGAGTCTGAAAGGTAATTTAAATTTTTCAGCTGCACTTTACATTAAAGTAGCATTTGGGGATATGGGAAGGTCTCAGGACTAGACCTGTGAATACCTAGGTTAGGATAACAAATTTGCCTTGTCACAGAGACAGTATTCTAAAAATCTTACCGTGAACTATCACCTTGCTTCAGTGGCAGAGTCATCACTGGGCTGGCTGTTCATTTGTGCTTTAGTCTCCCTGCAGAGAAGAGTCAAACGAAGGTGAGATATTTTTATATTCTTCACTTCCCCATCCAAGAAACCTCTGTGTTCTGTGTATGGGTCTCCCCATCCTAAGAGGGTTCCTGATGGCTTTTATGTTGTGAAGCTGGGAAAAGGTGGAGTACAAATAAGGCTCCCAGGTAAAATACAGAATTTATATTTCAGATAAATGACTAATGATTTTTTTAGTATAAGTCCATCCCCCTTCTGCCCCTGAAATTATTTGTTGTTTATCTGACACACAAATTTAGCTGAGCATCCTGTTACCCTCTCACCTGTGTAAGGCTTTTTTTTTTTTTTTTTCAGCAACCTGTATCTGTGTTTTCTCAATTGGACAATCCTAAGTGGAAGGAACCCTGTTCCTCCCCCACCCATAAGGTTTTTTTTTTTTAATCTTTTTTTGCTTTGTTGTGCAACACGTGGGATCTTAGTTCCCCAACCAGGGGTCAAACCCACACCCCCTGCACTGGAAACTTGGAGTCTTAACCATTGGACCGTAAGGCTTTTGTTTGGGGGAGTACAGATCACTTCATCAATGCTGTACTGAGGGTGGAGGAAGTGAACCTGGGAAAACTGAGAGCTAGATTATTGGAGATGGCCTCTTGGGCTGGGTTCAGTGAGGGCCTGGGACCTGTGTGTTACTGCCTCGTGGCTCCTGAGGAAGTCTAGCGCCCCCATGGAGCTGGCAGTGGGAGTGGGTGTGGTGGAAACTGAACATAGAGTACGGTAACACACTGCCCAGACCCCCACTAAATAATCCTAAATTGTTCTGTCATGCGAGAGAGGGTGCAACATGGGGCAAATAGGATTTATCTGATGCATTTAAAGTGCATGGGTTGGGACTTCCCTGGTGGTACAGCCAATAAGAATCTGCCTGCCAGGGCAAGGGACACAGGTTCAATCCCGGGTCCAGGAAGACTCCATGTGCCACAGAGCAGCTAAGCCCGTATGCCACACCTACTGAGCCCAGCTCTAGCCTGGGCTCTACCATGCTTCGTAACAAGAGAAGCCACCGTAATGAGAAGCCCTCGCACTGCAGCTAAGATCCAGCACAGCCAGAAATAAAAAACAATTGTTTTAATGCTGGGAGCCAGCGTGAGGAACTCCGTCCATGGCAAAGATCATGAGGAAGGAGGCTTGGCATACGCAAAGGCATGATCGAGCCTCAGGAAACCCCCTGTTCCCGAGCATCCAACCCCAAAACCAGAGTCTGTTTTATGCTCTCACCTACACCTCTGACTTTACGGGGGGCTCTCCCCCATAACTGTTTCTCTCAGAGAAGGAGTAAACGTGCAGCTCCAAGGCAATAAAAATTCTTGGGCGTGACAAGAGTGTTTCAGCTTACAGACTCCTCTGAAGGTTAACTAGCCCGCTTGTATAGGTTCGTCTGGCCACATGTGATTGTTTACAGCCTCCCAATCTGAGAGGCATGAGATGTTTTAGACTTACTAAAGGCAAATTCTTTTGGGGAGTTAGAAATTATTAGTATAGTGGGTTGGTTAGGAGTTATATTGGTGAAGGGTTTTTCATTTGTTGTGTCAATAATTGCTGCTAATTCCCTGCTCTGGGTGGGACAAGGATGTTTCAGGTCAAACCTCTCTGCTGACATTTTAAAAAGAACATTAAAAAAAAATTAAGTGCGTAGGTCAGTGACAGGCACAAAGTGTGTGCTCTTTAAGTGCTAGCTGCCGTTTAGAATGAATGGAGAAGGGTGGTGTTTCTTGAATTTCCATAGCGTTCATCAGAATTATACTCACTGTACTCTATTTTTTTTTTTTCATTGTACTTCCATCAGAGAAGCTTTCTTAGGTCTCTCCTTTTCTGAACGTCCTTAGATTTTACTCTCGTGGACCATATCTACTGTGGCAGCAGGCATAGTGGTCACACAATCCCTAGAGTATGAATTTCACTGTCCAAAATCCAGAAAAACATACACTACTTGGCCATCAGAGGAATATCAGAGTACCATCCCAAAGATGATTTCAGCCCACTTTTTTCCACTATTTTTGTCTGCACAGTGCGACATGTGCCCTCTGTACCACTGGACTGCCAGGGAAGTCCTAGTTCACTTTTTAAATTGTTTATTTCTTTATCTTTGACTGCTCTGGGTCTTTGTTGCCGTGCGAGGTCTTTCTCTAGTTGTGATGCGTGGGGCCTCTCATTGTGGGGGCTTCTCTTATTGCACACACAGGCTCTAGGGTGTGTGGACGTCAGGATCTGTGGAGCATGGGCTTGGTTGCCCTACAGCACGTGGAATCTACCCAGACCAGAGATCAAACCTGGGTCCCCTATGTTGGGAGGTAGATTCTCAACCCCAGGACCACCAGGGAAGTCCCCACATTTTTAAAGCATTGCCTGTTGTTGTCAAGTGGCTAAGTTGTGTCCAACTCTTTGGGACCCCATGAACTGTAGCTTGCCAGGCTCCTCTGTCCATAGGATTTCCCAGGTAAGAATACTGAAGTGAGTTGCTATTTCCTTCTCCAGGGAATCTTCTCAACCCATGGATCGAACCTGCGTCTCCTGCTTGGCAGGCAGATTATTTTACCACTGAGCCACCAGGGAAGCCCAAAGTATTGTTTAGTACAATATTTAAGTAGAACTCAGCTATTTGGAGAGTCTGTTGGAGGTTTCTGGTAAAAGGATATGACCCATGTCTCTCAGATGATTCAACCTAATCACTAAATGATTATTAATTTAAGTCCTTTCTATACCTCTTGGTATATGAGTGATTTTGAACATGGCAGACTCTTAGGGTAGAGGGTGAAGAATGAAGGCTGAAAGCTTGTTCTTTGCCATAAATGAGCCTGCCGGACGGTATCCTGGGGAAGGTCACTTGGCCTCGTTGAGTTATAGTTTCTCATTTGGGCTTAGAGTTTAGTGTCACTAAGGTTCTTTCCAGCATAGACAGAATGGTATCCAGTGACTTGGATTTTAGTCCTGGGTTTGCCATTTATTAGCTGTGTGACCTTGGGCAAATTACAAGCCTCTGACTTCTCACCTGTAAAACAGGGATAATCATACTTTGCAAACTGTTCTGAGGACCAAATAAAATTATATGTGGGATAATACTTTCTAATAAACCATAATATAATTCACTAGTGCAGAAGTATCAATTTATTTTTTATTAAAAATTTAAAAAATTGGCAGTGCTGTGTGGCTTGTAGAACCTTAATTCCCCAACCAGGGTCAACCCCATGCTCTTCACAATGAAAGCAGAGTCCTAGACACTAGACCCTCAATATTTATTTTTAAGAGGATCTGATAACAAAGGAAAGCAAAATAAAGCACAATTTAGTGTTCTCGGCTTCTTGAAAATTTGCAAAAACAAGACAGTGGCTCACGTGCTTGCTCTGCTGTGCTCAGTCATACCCAGCTCTTTGTGACCTCATGGACTGTTGCCCACCAGACTCCTCTGTCCACGGAATTTTCCTGGCAAGAATACTGGAGAGGGTTGCCGTTTCCTTCTCCAGGGGACCTTCCCGACCCAGGGACTGAGCCCTGTCTCTTGTGTCATCTGCGCTGGCAGGCAGTTTCTTTGCCACTGCACCATCTGGGAAGCCCATAAATGCGCTTGCTGCTGCTAAGTTTCTGCTAACTCGCTTCAGTCGTGTCCGACTCTGTGCGACCCCATAGAAGGCAGCCCACCAGGCTCCTCCGTCCCTGGGATTCTCCAGGCAAGAATACTGGAGTGGGGTGCCACTTTCTTCTCCAATAAATGTGCTTACTGGGCCTTTATAGAAACAAGCACTTAGTTTGAAATACAGCAGTAATGGTTTGTTATATGTAGACCAGTGCATGCTGGGAATGCTTGGCCATGGTGAAGAGAGCCCATCAGCTCTGACACGGAGGAGCATGAAGCCAGCCCCAGGGAGCAGCTGGCTCATAGGTTACCCAAGACTCAGAACCCAGCACATCCAGTGGCCATGAAACATTTTGATCCCTGGGACTCAGAAAGTCCCGCTTCTCACTGGGGACAATCCCTAAAGACTCTAATCATATGCATCCACAGTGTGTGGGGAAGAAAGGGATAATTCTAGGTAAAACGAAAATTCTGCTTAACCATTCCATGACCTGAATCATTTAGGCACGCATTGCACTGAAATGATATTGAAAGTCCCAACCCAAACGACTGACATTCTTGGTAATGCATTTTCTTCCAAGGAGAGTCTCTAGATATGTTCCATGGGATCTTAGTATTCTTTAGAAGCTTCAGGGGGGTTGGGGTTGGGGGTCAGGGGTCAGGTGTCAGGATTCTTCAGGGTCATCTGACTTTGTATGTTTGGTATGATTATGTAATATTGTATCTGTTTGGGATATATAATTATTATAATCCATTGACTTTATACATGTTGTATATTATATGTATTATATAATATTGTATAATTCATTGATATATGATTGATAATTCATTGACAAATTAATTCAGCCTTTTGTGGAAGTCTACTGTGTGCTAGGCTTCGTGCCAGGAGCTATAAACACACAGTTAAGTAGGACTGGTCTTGACCTCAATTAATTCACAGTGTGGTAGAGGAGAAGGATATAAAGGCAACTACTGTACATACAACTCAAGGCTTTAACTGAATAAATCTGGCTTCTGCTACTATTCTTTACTCTTTCTGATCCCGAGTTTCCTCATCTGTGAAATGGGGTGAATAACATCTTCTCTGCAGTAGGCGCACAGTTGTCTACACAAAGCCTAGCTCCTGATACAGCCTTGCACCCCTCCCCCACACAGAGCAGGACTCGGTGGAGGGGGGACAGCCATGCCCTCCCTCTGAGGCACAGGCTCTATGTGGCCCTTTCAGGTTGCAAGGAAGAGCTTGAAGACTTCGAGACACCTTGTAAGGAATTCTAGTCTCCAGCCAACTACTTTGTTGTTCTTGGGGTCTTTCTCTCTCTCTCTGCTTTCCATCATCAGCCTTCCTTGGGGTTTTGATTGGGTCCATTATTCACCATCCTATACGGAAGACCCACAACTGGGGAAAACTCAAATGGATGGGAGAGGACCCACCATCCAATGTTACAGACCCACCTTCAGGTGCAGCTCTGGTCCAGTGAAGTCTGTCTAGGGTAGGCAGGCTGATTTTTTTTTTTTTTCCAAAGCCCAAAATGAACTGAAACTGCTGTTTTTTCTTTTTAAAAATATTGATTTATTTAGCTGCATCACGTCTTAGTTGCAGCACGTGGGATCTTTCTTTGCGGTGCTGCCCACGTTCTCTAGCTGTGGCACATGGAGCCGGAGTGCATGGGCTCAGTACTTGCAGCCTGCAGGCTTAATTGCTCTGTAGCATGTGGGATCTTAGTCCCTGACCAAGGATCAAACATTCGTCCTCTGCATTGCAAGGTGGATTCTTAGCCACTGGACCACCAGGGAAGTCCCCCAAAGTACAATAGGAACCAGTGTAGATGGCCTTTAAGCATCTGGCTTTAAGATGCTGACCTGAGAATGGGTCAATCTATTGATTTGGGGGTACAATAGCTACCAGGAGTTGATCACATTCAACACAGACATACACAGGCCCTCATTTTACCCTCGCAACAGCCCAAGGAGGATGAGAATTGCTACAGTTAACTGATGGGATAACTGAGACCTACAGAGTTTAGTGAAGCTGGTCCAGTGCTAGAACCAGGATGTGATGAAGAGTGAGGCTTGTCAGACTCGCAAGCCCCTCTGATGTCCTGAGGACTTTCTCCTCCAGGACCTACTCTCAAACCTTTATCTGAAGTCAGTACCAGTGCTGATTATATTTCTCATTGCTTTCTGCTTTAATATCTTTTTTGTTTTTTAATCCTTAGGACACTCAGGGAACTGCTTATTTTGTTCGTTTCTTCTCCATAACTAATGGCAAGCCTACAGTCATCATTGTGGCCCTCTATATGAAGTGTGCAAGAATGGGTGGCCTGGATTTTGTGTATTAACTTCACTCCTGGTCTCCTTTTTACTTGCCCACTCTCATTTTCTCCTTTTATCATCAACCCACCCAACCTTAGGTGCTTGTATCTTGATATGTTTTGTTTTTTAATCTTCATTTTTAAAATTTTAAAAAATTCTTGATATATTGTGTATATCTTTGTAAGCCACCCTAAATCCTTTATTTATTTTTAAAAAATTGTTTATTTATTTATTTGTCCACACCACACCTTAGTTGTGGCATGCGGGATCCAGTTCCCTGACCAGGGATGGAACCCAGGTCCCCTAGATTGGGAGCATGGACGCTTAGCCACTGGACTGTCAGGGAAGTCTTCCTAAAGCCATTCTGATTGGGCATAAACAAATAAATAACTCCTGCTGCTGCTGCTAAGTCACTTCAGTTGTGTCCGACACTGTGTGACCCCATAGACGGCAGCCCACCAGGCTCCCCCGTCCCTGGGATTCTCCAGGCAAGAGTACTGGAGTGGGTTGCCATTGCCTTCTCCGAAATAACTCCTAGTAGTACTCATTACATCGTGATGACCATTATGATCTTTTCCTTTGTACTTTTTTGAGCAACTGATTTCCATGACCATACCCTGAGTCACACCTCTGAGTAGGACTGCTCCTCTACCCCATGCTTGAACTGCAGTGTGAATCTGATTTTCTAGGTCCATCTTTCTCTCTGCTTCCTTAATCTCACCTACCCTTCAACCTCCTTGACACCTTCAACACCTTGGCCTGGCCCATTAGTCAAGACCCTGCTGGTCTCATGAGCCACCACTCTTTCTCTCCTTGGTATTCCTGAGGCCCCCCACTCTGGAGATGCCCATCCTTGGATTAGATCACCCACGTGCCCTCCTTTGGTGAGAAAACCACAGATGAGCCAGCCCTCCATCCTCTGTACTTTCTTGGCCTGAACCTCCCCTAGGTCCCTGCTCAGCCAACGTTCCTGTTACTCTCATGACCTGTCTCAAAAAGGCCTCCATTCCCCATTCCCCTGCAGTGGGCATTTCCCAATTGGATTGTCTTATCCTTTTGGCCACAATGATTGGTTCAAGGATGAACTTGAGACCAATGTTGTCCAGTGAGAAAGCTTGGCTCCTAGACTGGACTGTCTCTCCCTTGACAGCTTGTATGAGGTTCAGCCGCTGCTGCTGAGGAGGCTGACTGACTGTAGGATGGGGGCGGTTGTCACTGTGAGGGTCCTGAGGATGAATGCAGCCATCATCGTGGAAGGCAGAGTGGAGAAATGGAGAGAAAGGGCACTTTGAATCTCGGGGCGGTCCTGCTTCTTAGTTACTAGGCCAGTTCATCTTCTTTTGATAAACTGAGTTTTCCATCATCACAATTGAACAACTCCTAGCTGAGGAATAACTCTCCAGTTCCCAACTCAGCCCTGCTGCTGCTGCTGCTAAGTCGCTTCAGTCATGTCCAACTCTGTGCGACCCCATAGATGGCAGCCCACCAGGCTCCCTGGGATTCTCCAGGCAAGAACACTGGAGTGGGTTGCCATTTCCTTCTCCAAAGCATGAAAGTGAAAGGTGAAAGTGAAGTCGCTCAGTCGTGTCCAACTCTTAGCGGCCCCATGGACTGCAGCCTACCAGGCTCCTCCGTCCATAGGATTTTCCAGGCAAGAGTACTGGAGTGGGGTGCCATTGCCTCAGCCCTAGTGGGTGCCTTTGTGTCCTATTTCATAAGATGGGAATGGCAACAGTTAACTTTTTTGCCTGTAGTCTAAAGAAAGGAAATCGATACTCTTCTATTCTGTTTAAGAATGTAATCCTTCTGTTATCTAGTAGAACCTGCCCAATCCTTTCTTATTCAGTTTGATGAGCTCTACTCTATCCATCAGTAGGATGTGAGCCTTTGCTCACTGCTGTATCTCCAGTGCCTAAACAGCACCTGACAAGGAGCAGAAGAAATACATATTCCTTGAATGAATGAGTAACTGTATTAGTTTCCTATTGATAGTGTAAAGCGACACAGATTTACTGTTACAATTCTAGAGGGATATAAAGTTGGCAAACATGCAAACAACTTGGAAGCATCAAGGGTCCAGTGGAGGGTGGTACTCATCAAGTTACAGTGGCCCCAACCTCTGTGGCTTGTGCGGTCTTTGTCATGTCCTTCTCAGACTGGCTCTGCAAACCTGAAAGGGCCAGCTTTCTTTTCCTTCCTCTCACCCTCCCTGTCTTCTTCCATCCCTTCTTTACTTGCCAGATGGAAATGATGTATCGTGTACTAGTTACTGAGACCCACATCCCACCCTTCATGGTCTGCTTTGCAAACGTGGAGATGGGTCCTTTAAGTGTTTCCTTTCGAGCTGATGCAATATTAAACATTGTCAATAGAGGGCGCTGGAGAGACATTGCAGGAAGAAGGGGCTTTTCTTCCTGGTTCAAGTGTCCTTACTGTTCAGGTGTACGATTTGGAGTCTGCAGAGGATGGTGGTTAGCAGCTCCCGGTGGCCAGCAGCTTGCTGCAGCACACCATTTAAGTGCTTTTATAATGGAGAGCCTCCTGTTAGACATCTCTTCTTTAACAGCTTACTCTAGAACCCTGAAAAGATTTCCAGCAAGTTCCAGGGTATGGATTTCTAGCACTCCCCACTACAACTCTTGCAGTCCAGTCGCTCAGTCGTGTCCAACTCTTTGTGACCCCATGGACTGCAGCACACCAGGCTTCTCTGTCCTCCACTATCTCCTGGAGTCTGCCCAAACTCATGTCCATTGAGTCCATGATGCCGTCCAAACATCTCATCCTCTGTCGCCCCCTTCTCCTCCTGCCCTCACTCTTTCCCAGCATCAGGGTCTTTCCCAGTGAGTCGGCTCTTCGCATCAGGTGGCCAAAGAATTGGAGCTTCAGCTTCAGCATCAGTCCTTCCAATGAATATTCAAGGTTGATTTCCTTAAGGACTGACTGGTTTGATCTCCTTGCAGTCCAAGGGACTCTCAAGAGTATTCTCTAGCACCACAACTCTGCCATCCACTTATTCATGACTGTGCCCACCCAAGGTGGTCTGGATCTCAGCCCTGAAGGAAGGGGGGCCCTACCTTGGACACTCTGTCTCAATTTGGGGAAAAATAGCTACTTCTTACATCTGCTATTCTTATATTCTTTAGAGTTCTTTTCTTACTAACTAGTCCCTGGTTGCTCAGGTCCTCTGTTAGAATAATTCTTTATTGAATTTCTGTGTGGTCCATGTCTCTTGATTGGACCCTGGCAGACACAGGACAGGTACCAAGAGTGGTACCAGGGGGACTTCCCTGGTGGTCCAGTGACTAAGACTCTGTGCTGCCAATGGAGAGGGCACGGGTTCAATCCCTGGTCAGGGAACTAGATCCCACATGCTGCAACTAAGATCCGGCACAGCCAAATTAAAAAAAAAAAAAAAAGAATGGTACCAGGAAATAGACCCACAAAGATGGGATTTGGGGACAGGTTCGGTCATGGCTTTGAGTGAAGCACTTGAACACCTTGTCAATGAACAATGGGATGCTGGTAATTTATCACATCAAGTGACATCACAATTAATCAAGCTATTTGTTGTTTATTGTGATGAAATGCCAACTGAAGTACATGGCCTTGGAGGCAGAGCAGCTGCTGCACTTGATAGGACAATAATGATGACTTTGAAGACCGCTGTGAGATGGATTCTTGAGTGTGCTCTTGAGCACTTACAGGGAGAAAAACCACAAGCTCAAGTCTTTAACTCTCAGCTGAAGTCATGGTTTAAGAATCTGAGATTTCCATGATAGCCCTGAAGGAATCTGTTCTTTCTTGTGTTCATAGGACTGATAGTGTTGAAAATCAAATGCAAAATTAAAGTATTTACATATCCAGGTTGTTTATAGTAGAGTTGAGTTCGCAGTCTCACCGAGTTTCTCACATGAAAGTTAGAGTATGAATTGCTGAAAACTGAGGTTCCAAAACCTGGAATGGGAACATATGTTTGGATCCAGATAAAAGTGACAGTTTCTTCTAGAAGCTGAAAAGTCAAAGGGGTGGATTATCCAGTTACTAATTTGTTGCTTCTCAGATCCAAATCCATTCTTCATTGCCTGCTCTGCAGAAGTGAAGATGGATCTTTTTTTCTGGCTGGGTCACATGACATGTGGATTGGAGAAGGGGGTGGCAGAGGATGAGATGGCTGGATGGCACTACCGATTCAATGGACATGAACTTGGGCAAACTCCGGGAGATGGTGAAGGACAGGGAAGCCTGGAATGCTGTAGTCCATGGGGTCATGAGGAGTCAGACACAACTTGGCATCTGAACAACAACAACAACAACACATGGCAAATGGGATCTTAGGTCCCAGGTCAGGAATGGTACCCGAACTCCGTGCAGTGGAAGTGCAGCGTCTTAACCACTGGGCCGCCGAGGAAGTCCCAAGATGGGTCCTTCAAATATGTGTTCTGTCAGCTAGTGAGATGTCCGGCTTTGTCAGCACAGGTACTGCGGAGACACTGCAGCAGCAAGTTTTCCTTACTGCTTCTGATGCGCTCCTGTTGGCACTCTGGTGATCTAAGCCGCTTCTCCAGTACCTAGCTCTTGCTTCAGAGGTAATTTCTTTATCCTGGATGCTCGTTCCACTCACTGATTGAGGCTAGAAACCCGAGAGTCATCTGAATCTTGTTTCCCCCACTGTCCCCCATACCGATCACCAGGTCAAGTGGATTCTGTCTGTGGGATATTTCTCATTCCCCCCATCCCCCTTCCCACTCCCCTCTCCATGCCCACTCCCACTGCTTCTGTCAAGCCTTGCTTGGAGGGTTCGAGTAACTCCTAGCCTATAGCCTCTGCCTATATTTTCACCTCTATTAACTCGTTCTCCACACTTCAGGCAGAGTGATTTTTACTAAAATAAAGTGATCCTGTCATTCCCCCGCTTAAATTCTTCAAGTGGGTTCCCATTGTTTCTAACAGTGGTCTCCAAACTTTGTTTCTACAACACATCAGTGACACGTTTCTGAGCATTCAACCATGGTCTGTGTACCTTCAGTTACATACATATCCTACTCTGCTTAAAGTTATGAATATGGAGGAGGGAGAGATAAATTGGGAATTTGGGATTAGTAGATACACACTACCAGGTATGAAATAGATAAGCTATAAGGACCTACTGGAAACTATATTCAATATCTTGTAATAACCTATAATGGAAAGGAATCTCAAAAAGAATACACATATATATATAAATAAATGCTGAATCACTTTGCTGTACACCTGAAACACTGTAAATCAACTATATTTCATAAAAAATTTTTAAATACATTCACTTTCATGCATTGGAGAAGGAAATGGCAACCCACTCCAGTGTTCTTGCCTGGAGAATCCCAGGGATGGGGGAGCCTGGTGGGCTGCCATCTGTGGGGTGGCACAGAGTCGGACATGACTGAAACGACTTAGCAGCAGCAGCAGCAGCAGCAGTGGGTAATAAATTATAAATGTGATAAAACATATAAAGAAAGAAATGAAAATGTGCGAGGTAAAAATAGACAGAAGTTCTGGTGCTTTCTTCCCGTATCGCAATAGTTATTTTTGGAATCTCCTGGGAAGTATTTGCCCACTTTGAATACCACTTATTAATTGGACAAATTAACTGCTTAGTTTGGCATACCAAGCCTTCATGATGCCTTTTGTTTGTTTGTTTTAGATTCATTTTATTTATTTATTTATGGCTGTGCGGGGTCTTTGTCGCTGAACTTGGCCCTTCTCCAGTTTCCGTGAGTGGGAGCTCTCTCTAGTTGCAATGCATGAGCTTCTCATCGTGGTGGTTTCTCTTGTTCTGGAGCACAGGCTCTTGGGCAGGAGAGCTTCAGTAACTGTGGCACGTGTGCATGGGCTTTGCTGTCCCACAGCACATGGGAACTTTCCAACTCAGGGATCGAACCCATGTCTCTTTCGATGGCAGGTGGATTCTTTACCACTGAGCCACCAGGGAAGCCCCATGATGTCTTTTTCTTGACATTAGAACTTGACTTAAAAGCTATCTCTCACCTGTGCCACCTTCTCTTTCCCAGTTGACTTTGGAGATTCCTGTCTGAGATCCCATTGTCCTTTTTTTCCATGTCTTTACCATAACGTTCTTTTTAGCAGTAGCTGTAGAATCTCCACCTCAGAAAACGCAGGGGCAGAAATTTGGTTTGGGGTAGTTGGGTTTGGAGGGTGCTGCAGCTCCCTGACTTGTCTCACTGTCAAATACACTCTTTTTGCTTGGATGGTATTGATTTATTTTTAACTGCATGGCATGGCTTGCAGGATCTTAGTTGCCCAACCAGGGATTGAACCCAGGCCAGCGGCAGTGGACTGGCCAAGTCCTGACCACTGGACTGCCAGGGAACTCCCATGTAGGGACATTTTTTGGTGTGACTTTAGTGGAGGTGTTGAAAATGGTGAGGATACTGTACTGAAGACCCCCCCCAGCACCCACCCGTTGGCACACCTGGGGGTTGGGGTGGGGCTGTTGGGGTCTGTTTACAGGGGAGTCATCAGGAAGAAAGAGCACCAAGGCACATACCTCAAGAGTGATGGGCCAGGGACCTGGGAATAGTGGCTAAGTGTTGCTTTTCAGGCTATTTCATCATCCTCCAGCCCACAGCCCAGATGGAGAGGATGTTAGAGAGGCAGGTGGGGCCAGCCCCTGCGGTGTCTCGCAGGCCCTGGTATGTGGTGGGACCCCACTGTAGAGTTTGCAGCCGGGGAATTATCTGGTCTGAACATGGTTCACACACATCACTCCCACTGTCTTATGGAAACAGGGTTTAGAGGGACACAAGGAAGTGGGGTCGACTCTGCATATTGGTCCTTGTGGCAGCAGTGGAGCCTCAAGGCAGCCATAGCCCTGGCAGTCGTTGCTAATCTGGGCCCTCACGACACTGGGAGACATGGTTATGAGCATGCCACCTCACAGGAGGGTCCAAACGGGGTAGCCAAGAACACACGCGACACACACCCTGGGCAACTCAGGCTCTCGCGAGATGGAGTTCCCAGAGAGAAGGTTGGGTAGGACCAGCACCAATGACTCTGGTGGTGGCCTCACTTTTCTTCTCTAGGCTAGTGTTAGCGAGGCTGGGGAAACACGGGTGGCACGTTTATTGCCATTTGCTTTTGGTCTGATTTTGCTTTGATTTGGCTGCCCCTTGCAGCATGTGAGATCTTAGCTCCCCAACCAGGAATTGAGCGCTGGCAGTGGAAGCACAGAGTCCTAACCACTGGATCGCCAGGGAATTCCCATATTGCCACTTCTTTTTCATCGGTCATTAAGAAAGATATTTGAAGTACCCAGAAATGATAAGCTTCCGGAGGGTTTTGAAACCACTCTTATGGGAAACACTAAAGAAGTACAAAGTATCATTATTAATGAAAGTGGACAAAAGTGACCATGAGTCAATAGTACTTTGTACTTGAACCATTTTCCAGCAAAGCATCTCAAAGGGCTGGTTATATCTGAACATCATACCCTTTCACATAGATCTGTGATGACGACTTCTGTTAAGACCTATATATGACCCTTGTCAGGGTGAGATCACTGGCTATTTCCCAAATCATAGAGATATTGGATAACAGCCTTGGTCAGGATATGAGTATTGCATTTGGCTTGTCATAATAAGTCCCTGGCCCAGACAGGTGAACTATTGCAGAAATGCATGTGTGTGAACACTCAGTGGGGGTGGGTTAAACTCGATAAAACCAGGAAGAGGCAGGCTGCTAGAAGGGACGTTGACTTTGACATTGAGGCAAAGTTCGAACGCTGCCCTTCCTAGTATGTGGCTCTAAAAAATTAACAAATACCCATGAGCCTCAGTTTCCTCTTTTGAAAAATGAAGATGATAATTCATCCTGTGATCAGTTATATGTGGATTAGATGAGCCAATATGAGCAAAGTACTTAGTACATAATAAGGGCTGAATAAATATTTCCTGTAGCTCATTCTTAATGACTACTTAACTTAAAATTTTTTTAGAATGACTATTGTTCTTGAAAAAATTATTTATGATTATATAAAATTTAAGTCCTAGGGAATTCCCCGGAAGTCCAGTGACTAGGACTCCATGTTTTCACTGCTGAGGGCCTGGGTTCAATCCTTGGTCTGCAAGATTCTGCAAGCCTTGTGGCCCAGCAAAAAAAAAAAAAAAAAATCAAAACAAATACAAAGGCACAAATAAGAAAGTAACAAATCATGAAATTTCCTACCACCAAGAAATAACTGTTTTTAATGCTAGGTTATAATCATTTCATACCTCTTTCTGTGCAAATAGGTAGTTGACTAGGTAGTTAGATGAGTGAGTGGATGAAAAATAACTTACAGGGGCTTCTCTGGTGGCTCAGCGATAAAGAATCCTCCCACCAATGCAGAAGACGTGAGTTAGATTCCTGATCCAGGAGGATCCCACATGCCGAGGAGCAACTAAGCTCCTGCGTTATGATTGAGTCTGTGCCCTAGAGCCTGGGGATCGCAACTGCTGAGTTCATGTGCCACAGCCACGGAAGCCCACGCCCCGAGAGTCTGTGCTCTGCAGTAAGAGAAGCTTGCGCACCGCAACTGGGGTAGCCCACACAGCAAGAGAGACCAGGCACAAACAGAAATAAATGAACACAAGCAAATAAAAGGATTTTAAAAACAGCTTTACATATTTGTACTTTGGTTCAAATGAAAATGTGAACTTTAATTTTGCTTACTGTAACAGGAGCTAAAGCAAGATGAAAAGATTTTCTGAACTTCAGGTAAACGCTTATGTACTAATTAATGTTATTTGTTTCTTTGAGATTCACTCAGCTTATGAATAAAAGATAATTATAAAATACAATGATTCTTTTTAAGTGACAGTTTCTGTTTAGCTCATATCTGTTTCCTGAATTGGTGCATGTTTGAGAGTTGCTGCTTAATGCTTTCATACTTGGGATCACATCCTTTTGGATGGAATATTGTTCTTTTTTTTTAAACAAGAAGTTTATTTGACCAACAAAATGCTTGACTTGAAGGGAAAATTATTTCAGATTAATTTCTATGAGAGTAATTTATCCCTACTTAAAGACAGGATTCAACCCCTGGATCAGGAAGATCCCCTGGAGAAGGAAATGGCAACCTAATCCAGTGTTTTTGCCTGGGAAATCCCATGGGCAGAGAAGCCTGGGCGGGCTACAGTCCATGGGGTCCCAAAGAATCTGACACAACTTAGCAACTAAATAACAACAGATTGCCCTACATGTAATAGCTTCATACAAAAATGTTATAAAATTCCTTGGTTTTACAACGATTAATGAAAAAATTTAAATTCTCCAATTAAACAAGGTATTCAAGGATTTTTATGTTGTTCTTTTTTTGTTAAACAGTGAGAATGAAATAACTTCCCAGAATATAAAGATTAAAAAGAGCTGAATGAGCATGCCAGTAATGGAGAACAGCAAATATTTTCACAAATGCCATATTTTCCCCCTGGAAGGAATATTCTTTATTGAAATAAAAAAAATTTAATTGGAGTATAATTGCTTTACAATGTTCTGTTAGTTTCTGCTGTACAGTGTGAATCAGCTGTACATATACATATATCCCCTCCCCCTTGAGCCGCTCTCCCACCTCCTCCGATCCCTCCCCTCTAGGTCATCAGAGAGCACCGAGCTGAGGTCACTGTGATATACAGCAGCTCCCCACTAGCGATCTATATTACACGAGGCATTGTGTGTATGTCAACGCTGCTGCTGTGCTGTGCTCAGTCGTATCTGACTCTTTTCGACCCCGTGAACTGCAGCCTGCCCGGGCTCCTCTGTCCATGGTATTTTCCAGGCAAGAATACTGGAGTGGGTTGCCACTTCCTACTCCAGAGGATCTTCCCGACCCAGGGATCGAATCCATGTCTCTGATATCACCAGCATTGGCAGGTGATATATATATATATATTTTTTAACCACTGCGCCACCTGGGAAGCCCATTTATATCAATGTTACTCTCTCAATTCATCCCATGCTCTTCTTCCCTCCCAGCTCCCCCCACTGCATCCAAAAGTCTGTTCTCTGTCAGAATATTCTCCCCCCTCCTTTTTTAATTAATTACTTTTGGCCGTGCTGGCTTTCACTGCTGTGTGAGGGCTTCCTCTAGCTGTGGCGAGCGGGGACTATTCTCTAGCTGCAGTGTGCAGGCTTCTCAGTGCAGTGGCATTTCTTGTTGCAGAGCATAGGCTCAGTAGCTGTGGTGCCCAGGCTTAATTGTTCTGCGTCATGTGGGATCTTCCTGGACCAGGGATCAATGGAACTTGTGTCCCCTTCATTGGCAGGTGGATTCTTAATCACTGGGCCACCAGCGAAGTCCCCTGAATAGTCTTGACTCATTTCCCCCCCTCTTTGGCCCTTCCTTTGAGCTGGTGGAAGCTATGGAAAGTTCTGAGGCTAGCTAAAGTTTCTTCTCATATGTAGGGTACACTTTTCTGCCTGAAGGCCTGTAGAATGCTCTCTCTTGCCTCGAAGTTTAATTGCTTAGCCAAGATCGGCTCCAGGCCAGTTGCTCTATTCATTTTTCGAGGTATGTGGTGTGCCCTTTGACTGCTGATTACTTCCTCCTGAATCTCTGCATGCTTTTCCTGCCTCATTTTTTTTTTTTTAGAATCTCTGCCTCTGAGTCATCCGTTACAACCAAGGGTTGGATTGTCTCTTTCTAGCTTCCACAATTATGAACTTTTTCCCAGGTGCTTTCATCTGTTTCTGTTCTTCTCTGCGTTCACTATGATTATCTGAAGCATTTCCTCTGTTAACAATTCTGATTTTTGATCATGCCGGCTCTCTAGATTTTCAGGGTGGTGTTTTGGTCTTCTCTTCACTTCCTGAGTTCTGTAATTTCCCTTCCATCTCGTTCTGGGTGTCATTTTCTTGCGGTTGTGCTCTTATTTCATGATTCATCTATAAAGCACTTGTAGGAGCATTTTCTTCTAAGTGTGGGATGCATTTTCTTTCATACGGGTTTCTAAACGCTGTAACATCTCTAGGACTGATCCTTCTCCCTTCCTTGCCTACATCCTCTGACTAGGGGATCTCTTCTGTCTTATGATCAAATGTCATGTAGATGCTAATGACTGGCAAACTTACACATTTAGCCCACACCTATTTCTCCGAGTGAATTTTTAAAATTAATTAATTACTTTATCTTTGGCTGTGCTGGGCCTTTGATACAGGACACTGGATCTTTGTTGCTGCCTGCCAGTTTTCTCTAGTGGCTTCAAGTAAAGGCTACTCTCTAGTTGCGGTGGGCAGGCTTCTCATTGCAGTGGCTTCTCTTCTTGCAGAGCATGGGCTCTAGGGGGCTTGGGCTTCAGTAGTTGCAGTGCCTGGGCTCAGTAGTTGTGGTGTCCGGACTTTGTTGCCCTGTGGCACGTGGGATATTACTTTTCAGACCAGGGATCGAACCCATGTCCCCTGCATTGGCAGGAGGGTTCTTCACCACTGGACCACCTCGGAAGTGCCTGCACCTATCTGTTGAACTCAGATTAAACTTCAGCTGATTTCTTGACAGCTTCACATCTCATATGTATCTCAGAATCCAAATGTCTTCTACGAATCTGTTAGTTTTTATCTCCTACCTCCCAGTTTTCCTCCCTCGGTTAAATGGCACCAATGTTCACCCCACTGCTCGAGCCAAAGGCTTAATAGGCATCCTTCTCCTCATGGCCCACAACCAGTCCACGACCAAATCGTCTTACATCCACCTCTTCAGTGTTCCCCAGAGTTTCGCACCTGTTTCACCTCCACCCCACTTTTACCTCTTGTCTGGATACTCAGTGACTCCTAACTGGCCTCTCTTCTTCCACTGTTGCCCCCTCAGGGATTTGTTCTCCACTTAGGAACGAGGATGGGGTGGTTTAAAACCTGTCTGCAAATTCTTTGATGTATCTGTCATCAAGAGGTGGAATCCAGTTCCCCTTTGCTTGAATATGGACTTAGTTACCTGCTTCTAAGAATAGAATACCAAATACCTATGCTTTCACAGGCTAGGTCATAAAAGTATGATAAGGTGTCCACCCGCCTCTCTCTCCTGGGGTGGTTGCTCTTGGGACCCATTCTCCATCCCTTAAGTGAGTCCAAGTCACGTGGAGAGGTTATGTGTGGGTGTTGCGCTGGACAGCGACAGGGGAGGTCCCAACCAAGAGATCTCTGAGCAAGGAAACACTGAGATCACCCCAGCCCAGCCGTTGTTTAAAGGCAACCATGGTACAGCAGAAACTAACACAACAGTATAAAGCAATTACACTCTAATTAAAAGAAAAACGACAACCACATAAGAGGGCTTGAGCAAGAACCACATGGCTGAGTGCAGTCAACTCCCAGAATGGTGAGAACGATAGTGTGTGTCACTATTATCTCACATCCCTAAACTTGGAATGATCTGTTACACAGCAATAAATAACTGATACACCAAGTGACTTTCAAATATAAATAATATTGTGTGACTTCCCCGCTTGACAGCATTCACTGTTTTAGAATTGAGTTTACTTTTTATTTTATTTTATTTTTTGCGCTCGCTTGCATGGCTTGCAAGATCTTAGTTCCCTGAGTAGGGATTGAACCCATGTCCTCAACAGTGAAAACCCAGAGTCCTAACCAAAGGACCACCAGGGAATTTCCTAGAATTGAGTTTAATGTAAAATCAAAACCAAATCCTAGCATGATCTGGCCCCGTCTTGCCATCTCTCTTCCCTCTTATTCATTGTGCTCCAGCCCTGTAAACACCAAGTGCATTCTCTCCTCAAGACCTTTACACCTGCTCTTCTCTGCATGAAATAGACTTCTCATATCTCTTGCCATGGCTGGATCCTTCTCATCCTCCAGACCTCAGTTCAAGCATCACCTCTGCAGAGGATTTCTCTCTCACCCATCCTCCTTTTGGTCACAGCACCTTGCTTAGTGAAGTCACTCAGCCGTGTCCGACTCTTTGCGACCCCATGGACTGTAGCCTGTCAGGCTCTTCTGGGTCCATGGGATTTTCCAGGCAAGATTACTGGAGTGGATTGCCATTTCCTTCTCCTGAAAGATGGTGCTGTGAAAGTGCTGCATTCAATATGCCAGCAAATTTGGAAAACTCAGCAGTGGCCACAGGACTGGAAAAGGTCACTTTTCATTCCAATTCCAAAGAAAGGCAATGCAAAAGAATGCTCAAACTACCACACAATTGCACTCATCTCACATGCCATTAAAGTAATGCTCAAAATTCTCCAAGCCAGGCTTCAGCAATACGTGAACCGTGAACTCCCTGATGTTCAAGCTGGTTTTAGAAAAGGCAGAGGAACCAGAGATCAAATTGCCAACACCTGCTGGATCATCGAAAAAGCAAGAGAGTTCCAGAAAAACATCTATTTCTGCTTTATTGACTATGCCAAAGCTTTTGACTGTGTGGATCACAATAAACTGTGGAAAACTCTTCAAGAGATGGGAATACCAGACCACCTGACCTGCCTCTTGAGAAATCTGTATGCAGGTCAGGAAGCAACAGTTAGAACTGGACATGGAACAACAGACTGGTTCCAAATAGGAAAAGGAGTACATCAAGGCTGTATATTGTCACCCTGCTTATTTAACTTATATGCAGAGTACATCATGAGAAACGCTGGACTGGAAGAAACACAAGGTGGAATCAAGATTGCCGGGAGAAATATCAATCACCTCAGATATGCAGATGACACCACCCTCATGGCAGAAAGTGAAGAGGAACTAAAAAGCCTCTTGATGAAACTTAAAGAGGAGAGTGAAAAAGTTGGCTTGAAGCTCAACATTCAGAAAACGAAGATCATGGCATCCGGTCCCGTCACTTCATGGGAAATAGATGGGGAAACAGTAGAAACACTGTCAGACTTTTTTTGGGGGGGCTCCAAAATCACTGCAGATGGTGACTGCAGCCATGAAATTAAAAGACGCTTACTCCTTGGAAGAAATGTTATGACCAACCTAGATAGTATATTCAAAAGCAGAGACATTACTTTGCCAACTCAGGTCTGTCTAGTCAAGGCTATGGTTTTTCCAGTGGTCATGTATGGATGTGAGAGTTGGACTGTGAAGAAGGCTGAGCGCCGAAGAATTGATGCTTTTGAACTGTGGTGTTGGAGAAGACTCTTGAGAGCCCCTTGGACTGCAAGGAGATCCAACCAGTCCATTCTGAAGGAGATCAACCCTGGGATTTCTTTGGAAGGAATGATGCTAAAGCTGAAGCTCCAGTACTTTGGCCAACTCATGCAAAGAATTGACTCGTTGGAAAAGACTCTGATGCTGGGAGGGATTGGGGGCAGGAGGAGAAGGGGACGACCCCGGATGAGATGGCTGGATGGCATCACGAACTCGATGGACGTGAGTCTGAGTGAACTCCGGGAGATGGTGATGGACAGGGAGGCCTGGCGTGCTGCAATTCATGGGGTCGCAAAGAGTCGGACACGACTGAGCGACTGAACTGAACTGAACTGAACCTTGCTTAGTTCCCTCAGCAGATGCCACACTCAAAAATTAGCTCATTATTTGTTTATTTTTAAAAATTGTGTTTTCTCCCTCCCCTCCATTAGAACATAAGCAATGTATAACAGGGGTCTCATCTTGTTCATTCTCAGAACCTAGTAGAGTAATTGACACATAGTAGGTATGCAATAAAGGTATTCATCTTTAGAATGAATATCAAGGGAGGGAGATTTTGTGACTTACTTCCTTTATGTGGAAATCCAAGCAAAGTGTTGAAATGTTCCCTCTCATGGCATTTCCTAGTATTGAGTCTGGACTAATTAAAAGAGAATAATCTGTTTTTTGCTGTCGTCACTTTTTGATTGATTGATTGATTCATTAAGCACATGATTCCTTCTCTCAGAAGGAGGAGGTAAACAAATCATTAGTATTAAAGATATAATGTTAGGATGTGATTCATCTATGAAGAAAAATGAAGCAGGGCAAGGGGCTAGAGTGTCACTATTTAGGGGGACTGTTTTACTTTATTTATTTATTTTAAAAATTCTCAATTTGTATTTTAAAAAATATTAATTTATTTGGCTCTGTTGGGTCTTAGTTGCACAATGTGGGATATGTTAGTTGTGGCATGCCGAATCATAGTTCCCCGACCAGGGATCAAACCTGCACCCCTAGCATTGGCAATGCAGAATCTTAACCACTGGACCACCAGGTAAATCCCCTAAGCTCTGTCTTTTAATCAAAGATGGAACTCTTTACCAAATGGCTACATTTAGACACTTCCTAGTGTTATCTTGCGTTGCCTTTTAAATGACTCAGATATGGTTTCTGTGTGTCTAAATGATTAAGCATTCCAAGCACAATATGATCCAAAGAGGACACAGTTTTATCCCACACACATTGAGTTGTATGTGTTAAATATATACAGCTGTCTATATGTCAATCATACCTCAATAAAGTGGATAGGGGGAATACAACTTTAAAGAAAATGAAACATGTTGGCATTTTTCTTAAACTTGAATTGTTACTAACTTACTTCAGTCTCATTGGGCCAGAATGAAAATGATCCTTTGTAACTCATTGGATGTTGTTAGACCCCAAAGCTCTTGCTAATGTGTTTCATTCTATCTCCAAGTGGAAAATCATTTTCCATTTCCACTTTAAGTTGCTCCCTGACATACTTAGTAAAGCTTCATTCTGGTTCACCAGAACAAAGGCATCCCGGGTTGCCCTGGAGTGAATGCTTTCATTGTCTGACTTTATTGTGTCCTATTTCCAAGGGGAAAATTCCAGAGGTGGTGAGGGAGCAGATTGTACAAGCTCATAGCTTTCCTCCCTAGCTAAATACTTGAGGAACAAGCATGGATTGAGGGATATGAGAGATAAGCCAAGAGAAGGCTTGGAATCCCTTTCTGGTGCTAATAGAGAAGTGGAGGAGAGGGGGCTTTCTTGGTAGTCCAGTGACTAACACTCTGAGCTCCCATTGCAGGGCGGGGGGTGGGGTGAGGGGGCTCAGGGCAGGTTCCATCCCTGGTCAGGGAACTGGATCCCATACACTACAACTGAAGAACTTGCTTGCTGCAACTAAGACTCAGTGCAGCCAAATTGGGGGGGGGGGTTGGGGGAGGGGGAGGAAAGGCTTGGAAGGGAGAGCAGTGAAGCCAGGGCTTGCACCTGCCCCTAACTTTCCAGAGGATTTCCCTAGTTCTCCCTCAAGCCCTCCTTCTTTTTCTAACCTCCTTTCCCATCCTTCTCTTTCCACTTTTTTGGTATTCTGGGAACTGTAGGGAATAGATATTAATCTTATTTCCATGGGCAATATTTTAATGGAGGAGAGTCCAATAAACACTATTTCTGATTTAAAAAAAACAAACAAAGAAACCTGTTCATCTCTTGAAATGACCCCCTCTTCACCCTCCACTTTCTCCTTTCCTGATCTCTAGCCCCAGATTTCACTGGACCCCTCTAGATACAACTGGCTTCCTTTGACTCTTTGTTCTTTTCAATGTGTTGTCTTGCATCTCAGTGCTTTTGTTTTTTAATTTTGCATCTAGAGGTAAAGGTTAGGTTTCATTTGAGCTGAGAGAAAATGTATAGAGAAGCAGACAAATTATTTCAACCTTCAAGTAGCATTAATGTTGAAGATCTTTCTCATGTGTTCCTTGCCTGTTGGCTAGTGAATTCTTTTACAGATTTGTAGCATTTTGTTTGTTTGTTTAAATAAGTGGTATTTATGAACTTCCCTGGTGGCTCAGACGGTAAAGAATCTGTCCACGATGTAGGAGACTGGAGTTCGATCCCTGGGTTAGGAAGATCCCCTGGAGAAGGGAATGGCAACCCACTCCAGTATTCTTGCCTGGAGAATCCCATGGACAGAAGACCCTGGCAGGCTACAGTCCATGGGGTTGCAAAGAATTGGACACAACTGAACCACTAACACTGGGGGCTTACTGGTTAAGAATCCACCTTGCAATGCAGGGGCACAGGTTCAGCCCTTGGTCTGGGAAGATCCTGCATGCCTCTGGGTGACTAAGGGGGTGTGCCACAGCTACTGAGTCTGTGCTCTAGAGCCCACAGCCGCAACTACTTAAGCCCTCCTGCCTTAGAGCCTGTGCTATGCAGCAAGAGAAACCACTGCAAGGAGAAGCCTGTGCACCGCAACAAAAAGCAGCCCTGGCTTGCGAAACTAGAGAAAGCCCACTCACAGCAGTGAAGACCCAACATGGCCAAAGATAAATAAATTAAATAAATAAAAAACATTTCAAATAGTGGTACTTCTCTCATAGTCCAGTGGCTAAGACTCTGCTCTCTCCATGCAGGGGACCTGGGTTCAGTTCCTGGTCAGGGAACTAACTAGATCCCACATGCTGCAGCTAAGACCTGGTGCAGCCAAAAAAAAAAAAAAAAAAAAAAAAAATATATATATATATATATATACACACACACACACAGGTATTTATTTATTTTTGGCCATACCACGTGGCATGAGGAATCTTAGTTCCCTGACCAGGGATTGAACCCATACCCCCAGAAGTGGAAGCTCAGAGTATTAATCACTGGAACACCAGGGAAGTCCCCCAGAGTAGCAGCATTTGGATATTCTCTTTTACTTCAAGAAAAAAGTAACCTTTGCCCCCTCCTTTTTTTTTAAGGGAAGGAGCTCTTTTCAGATCGAAGTGCAAGGAAAAACACAGGTTGACACTAGGTGACCCAAGTCTCTGCAGGAGAAGAGGGGTGGGCACGGGGTCCCTCCCATGTGGGGAATCGCGCTCCGTGCAGAAAGCGGGCAGGCGGAGCACAGGCCCTGCCCCAGGGAGGCGGCGGACCGAGCCTTGCCCGCTCTTGGCTTTGGCCTCTCCCTGGGGGCTCTTCCTGGCCCGCAGCTGTCCGCACCGACCCTCGGACAGATCTGGACGAACGTTGTCCTCTTTCACTCCTGTCCCGTGTGCCTACACTGTGTGGGGCTGAGGCTGACCTTGGCTTCACCCTGGGGTTGGAAGGCACTGTGGAGGCCCCCACTTCGCATGGCCACCCTCCCCGAGCACTCAGTCAGGACTGGCAGGTGCCTCCTGGGTCAGACCCCCAGGGACCTGCGGGCTGTGGTGTTGGGCAATCATTCTGGATGCCCTGGTCCCCGCTGCCCACTCCAGCCCTCAGAGGGACCAAGACAGGGCCTCATAGTCCCTGAGGCTGGCCTGTCCATTTCTGCCCCTCCTTGAGGAGCCTGGTCTCTACTCACCCAACTGGTAACAGCAAAGGTGTTTTCTGGCCTCAGGAGGGAGTTGGGAGTGGGCCAAACCATCACAGCCTTTGGCCTCAATGGCAAACAGAGTGGAGAGTCTCTTGGTTGAGGAGCTGGCACTGCTCAAGGGTTTACATAAGCAGGAAGTTGAGAAATCCTGCTTGCTGGGGGGAGTGTGGGAGGCAAAGGGGACTGACTGTCCCTTTAGGAGGAGACAGTCTCCCATAGGTGACCTCTCGTGGAACAACTGACCTAAGTCCTCCTCTTCTCTGTCCACTTGGTGAATTAATTAGGCTCTTTGGAACTTGATTTCCTCATCTTTGAAATTAGGGATAAGACCACAAGTTCCCCGAGATCCTTTTCTTTGTTTATTTCCACGTGGGATCTTAATTCCCCAAGAAGGGATTAAACAGGGCCCTTGTCGGTGACAATGTGACTTTCTAACCACTGGACCACCAGGGAATTCTCCAAGATCCTTTCCATCTTGGCCGTTCTATGAGATAATTAGTGAGATTGGTTTTCTAATAAGCAGACACTCAAAACAGTGCTGTGATCCTTAAGGAGGCCTTAATGTCTTCCTATAACCTTGTGTGTATGTGTGTCTGTATGCTCAGTCCCTCAGTCTTATCTGCCTTGTGACCCCATGGACTATAGCCCACTAGGCTCCTCTGTCCAGGAGATTTTCCAGGCAAGAATGCTGGAGTGGGCTGCCATTTTCTACTCCAGGGGATCTTCCTGACCCAAGGATTGAACGCATGTCTCTTGGGGCTCCTGCATTGGCAGGTGGATTCTTTACCGCTGCACCACCTGGGAAGCCCCTATAACTTTGTAATCACCCCTAATAAGGAGGAAGTACTTGTAAAAAGGGACCTTTTCCCCCTTCTTCCTCTTTTCCTTCCTTCTTGGCTTCCTTGCATTTTTATAGCCTTAATTACCTTCTTCAATCGTATGTCTTTTGACACTAGAGTTATCGTTTATAAACAGCCATTTGAGCCAGGTCTTGTGGATAAGGGAGGGTCAAACATGATGCCATAACTTTGGCTGTGACAGTTTCCCAGGGAGCATGCTGCAAACTCTGAAATGCTGTCTGCGAGTCACTGGGCCACAGTTCAGACTTCTTGCCAAATTCAAAATCACACATAAAAAAATATCCTTCCTGACAAAGGAGTGAAGCATTGGGGCTTTCTATGGATCATTTCTTTTCTCAGTTCTGGGCTTTTTAACTGTAGATTTTGATGTCTGGTTTGGTTGTACTAGGCACTCCCAGTGCTGTTTTCTTTAAAACTTCTTGATTGGTCCAGCTCCTGAGAGAAATCTTTGCTGTTTTATATGTCAAAATACGTGGACTAATAATTGCAGAAACATGCTACATATTCCAGGTTAGTTTTAAAATTAGACCAAAGCTTTATTTACCATTTACTTTTCAGCTTTCATGAAAGTGGTTAGCCATCATTTAAAGAGAACAGTATTTTCTGACCTCTCCCCCATTTTCACAGGTTATGGGTTGTGGGTTCACCCTGCATGGCAAGGGTGAATATTACAGGCAGACGGCTTCTTGCCCAGAATGGCTAGGATACCATTTCTAACCACTTCACTGTGCAGCTGTAGAACGAAAAGCCACTTGGCAGCAAGCTATATTGGGACTTCAGGAATCATGTGGGTGGCGGGATTTACAGGGCCTTTTCCTTTCAACCAGAAAATTCTACATTTCTGTGATGCTAACTCCTTCCCTACCTTCCACACACCATCTGTGGGCAGCTTCTGACATGACTCCCGATAACCCCGCCTCTTGGGATTCACTCCCTTGGGTAATATCTTCCTCTGACATGTGGGCTGAACCTTATGACTTAAAAAAATATTATTTATTTATTATTTTTGGCTGCGTTTAGCCTTCGTCGCTGCACGGGCTACTCTCTAGTTGCGGTGTGAGGGCTTCTCACTGCGGCGGCTTTTCTTATTGCAGCTCTGGGCTCTAGAGCACAGGTTCAGTAGTTGTGGCACGTGGGCTGTGAGGCTCCGTGGCATGTGGGATCCTCCCAGACCAGGGATCGAACCCTTATCTCCTGCATTGGCAGGTGGATCCTTTACCACTGAACCACCAGAGAAACCTGGAATTTTTAAAATATTTATTTAATGTATTTATCTGATTGCCTCAGGTCTTAGTTGGGGCATGTGGGATCTAGTTCCCTGACCAGGAATTGAACCTAGCCCCCTGCATTGGGAATATGAAGTCCCACTACCAGGGAAGTCCCCTGACTGGTGGTGGGATGCACAGAGATGATCAGATGTCACTTTCATGATTAGGTTACTTACAACACTGGGACTTTCATCTCATTACCACTTTCCTTTCCTGGCACTCTCTCTTCCTGACTCTGCTTTCTCACCCAGATGAAGCAAGCTGCCACCTGAAAAGACTCAGATAGTTCAGAGCTGAGGTTGACCTCTGAGCAGCAGTCATCAAGGAACTAAGGCTCCCTGTCCAACAACCAGTGAGGAGGTGAATCTTGCCAAAATCATGTGATGCAGCTTTGAAGCAGCCCCTTCTCCAGTTCAAGCTTCAGATAAGACTGCAGCCTTGGCTGAAACCTTAGTACAGCCTTTTGAGAAACTCTAAGAGGACCCAGCTGGGCTGTGGATTCCTAGAAATCCAGCTTCCTGACAGAGAAACTGTGGGAAACAAGAACTATTGGGTTTTCTTGTTGTTGTTTTGTTTTTGGCCACACCTGCGCCTTGCAGGATCTTAGTTCCCTGACCAAAGATCAGACCAATGCCCCCTGCGTTGGCAGCACAGAGTCTCAACCACTGGATCACCAGGGAAATCCCACTATTGCTGTTTTAAGTCACTAAAGGTTTAAGGTTTGGGTGCTAATTTGTGATGCAGCAACAAATAACCAATACATCATTCAATATCGTCAACACCCTTCACTCTCTTAATGTTTTATTGACCAGAACTCCTTCTAGTGTAGCAAGTGTTTTGCTTTTAGATTTCATTTGACTGAAATTTACTATCAAAGGGGTTGGAATCAGCCATCTAGAAAGTGCCCCTCAGCAGTAAATTTCAGAGACAAATTCTTTGTTCCAAAAAACAAAACATTCTTTTTTTTTTTTTTCAGCCTTTAAGAAGGCTTAAAGTGGCCACAGTTGCTGGCACAAGATTAACTGGCTGGCTGTGCAGACGGCTGCTGGTGTGAGCGGATTCAGGGGCAGGGTGTGCAGCTGTGACACTTATAAGCTCTTTTGAACCTTCACCCTCTGGAGAAAATCAGGGTTCTGTGTCAGCCACCCCTCTCCCACTCTGCGTGGACTCTGACTCACTTTACAGTTTGCTCTTATTGTGGGTTCCCGTCCCATGGTTGGTTTAGCTGCTAAGTCATGTCCGACTCTTTGTGACCCCGTGGACTGTAGCCGGCCAGGCTCCTGTGTTCACGGGATTTCCCAGGCAAGAGTACTGGAGTGGGTTGCATGTCCTTCTTGAGGGGATCTTCCCCACCCAGGGATCAAAACTGGGCCTCCTGCATTGCAGGTGGATTCTTTACCAACTGACCCACGAGGGAAGACCCATAGCATTTTTTAAAATTACGTATTTATTTACTTATTTGGTTGTGCCTGGTCTTAGTGGCACCATATGGGATCTAGTTCCCTGACCAGGGATCAAACCCGGTCTCTTGCATTGAAAACTCAAGAGTCTTAGCCACGGGACAACCAGGGAAGTCCCAGCATTGTTAGAGATACCTCTGAGATTCCTTTCTTCTTTCTTTTTCTGAGAAGGAATGCCTAAGTCCTCCCTTCCCTTCTTCCTTTGAGGACGCTGAGGCAAAGACAGGTTAAGCAGCCCACCCCTGGCCAAATCCCAACTCCTCCCTCCACAGGGCAGGGCACCCCTACCTTCATTGAGAAAGGAATTGCAAGCCTCTTCAGAATGGTGTCGCTACCAGCACACCCTGAATCGTCTGACTTGAACGTTTCATGCTGCTACCTAAATTCTCTAGAGTTCTATGAAAGTGATATCATCAGCTTTAAACCATTTTCTCTTCTTCCTTTTCTTTCTTTTAAACTAATTTATACTGGGGTTTAGCAAGGCCTGGCGTTCTGCAGGCCCTGGGCTCTCAGAGTCGGACTCGATTGGGCAACTAAGCAACAACATGGTTGCTTTAAAATGTTTCAGTTTCTTCTGTACCCAGTTATGGAGATACAGATATCCCCTCTTTTTGGATTTACTTCCCATTTAGGTCACCACAGAGCACTGAATAGAGTTCCCTGTGCTATAATAGTAGGTTCTCAGTTTTATTATTTTATACATAGTATCAATAGGGTATAAGTATCAATCCCAATCTCCTAATTCATCCTGCTCCTCTTTCCCCTTTTTCTAATTTCCCTATTTTCTGTTCCTTTCTCCTGTCTTTATGTCATCTTCTTATATCATCTACTGTAAGTAAAGACATGAAAAAGTTTGTTCTTTTAAAAAACAAGTTGATATGTATATATGATGTATCAGTTCAGTCGCTCAGTCGTGTCCGACTCTATACATACATCAAATATATATATATACCTGAAATAAGTTTATATACGTATATATAGTATATACTGTGCTTAGTCGCTCAGTGGTGTCCAACTCTTTGTGACTCCATGGAAGGCGCCTCTGTCCATGGGGATTCTCCATATATAGATATAAAATGGAAACAAACAATGAATTTCAGAATGCAGCCAAAATGAGGTAGTATGACTTCTAAGGTTAGATCACAAAAGGCAATGTGCTTTTCAACTTGTTTACTGGAATACTTATCCTGGAGCCCTGAGCTGCCATAGAAGGAGTTCTTTGAAGCTACCATGTTGTGGGGAAGCTCAAACTAACCCACATGGAGTGACCTCATAGAGAGGTCATGAAACGACATGAAGAGGGAGAGTGAGAGATACCAGCCAGCCCCTGCTGCTTCTTCCCCTGCTGTTCCTCTTCTAAACCTTTTCTAATTTCAACCACATGGGGAGACACTGAGCCAGCCAAGCCCTTCCAAATTCCTAACCCATAAAAGCTGTGAAATATAACAAAACGATTGTTGCTGTTTTAAGCCACTGAGTTTTAGGGTAATTTGTGATGTAGTGATAGATAAGTAACAGTAACTTGCCCCCTCACTTTTAAGTCATAGAGCTGAGATTTGAGTTGTCAGTGCCGCAAATAAAAAGACAACACATGCATACATGAAGACACATTTTTTTAATCTTCAGGTATAGCTAGGAGGAGAACTGGTTATTGCACACTCATCTGGCACTCACAATCCACAAGGCTAAGTTGTAATTTAGCATAACTTTACTTACTCACGTTGATGAGGTCTGAGAGATTCAAATTACACAGCAAAGTCAGACTTTTTCTTTTAAAACATGTCTGACTTCTCTCTAGCATGTGAATGACCAGAGTTCTTCTCAAAGACTAACCCTGGAAGGGAAGGGCTGATTGAAAAAAATGTCGATTCCTGAGTGCCACCCAGATCTCTAAATCTGATTCTCTTGGTGGTAGGATCAGGAATCTGAATTTTTAACAACTCTCCAGGTGGTTCTGTTTTTAAGTTCTGTTTTTATTTTCTCTCTCTCTCTTTTTTTAATTTGGCTGTGCCAGGTCTTAGTTGCACCACACAGGATCTTTAGTGGCAACACATGGAACCTTCTGGTTGCAGCCCAAGAGATCTAGTTCCTTGACCAGGGATGGATCCTGGGCCTCCTTCATTGAGAGCAGAGTCTTAGCCACTGGACCACCAGGGAAGTCCCTCTCTAGGTGCTTCCTAAGCACATTAGAATTTGAAAACAGCTGCTCTGTGGCCATTATTTGACTTGGAGACTATTCAAGGTAGGCCTTCCTAATGTGCCTCTCCAGGAAAATCATGCAATCACTAACCCTTCAATCAGTGTAACTCCCTGAATTTGCCAGATTGTAAGGATCACCTAGGGGATTTGACAAAGATATACATTCCTAGGTCTCTGCTGGGAATCTGAGAAGAAGCAAAGCCTAGGACTCTGAATTTCATATTAGTTGTTAAGGGAATTCCCTGGTGGTCCAGTGGTTAGGATTCCAAGCTTTCATTGCCAGGGGCACATGTTCAATCCCTGGTCAGGGAGCTAAGATCTCATAAGATCTCATTTTTTTCTTTGGTGTGGTCCAAAAAATAAATAAGTAAATAGTTGTTCAATGTTCTTCTAAGTAACTACACAAATTTATGTGCTTCATGGAGTTATTGAAATATAGACCCGTGAGATTTTGGATAGCATTTACCCAAAATGATAATGTTAGTTTTCAAATAGCAGTGTATTTTAAGCCATCACTTCCGGAAGGACTAAATTTCACCGAATGCTTTATTTTTCTTTTATCCATAGAGATGAGGATTAAGATGACAATAGGTAGCATTTGGGCTTCCCAGGTGGTGCTCGTGGTAAAAAACCCACCTTCCTGTGCAGGTAGACGTAAGAGATGTGGGTTCGATCCCTGTGTCGGGAAGATCCCCTGGAGGAGGGCACAGGCAACCCACTCCATTATTCTTGCCTGGAGAATCCCACGGACAGAGGAGCCTGGCAGGCTGCAGTCCATAGGGCCCACAGAGTCAGATACAACTGAAGCAACCTAGCACATACACACCCGCTTAGTATTTGCTGGGCACTTACTATGTGCCAGGCACCATACATTTGATCCCCCCCAAACCTTGGAAGGAAAGTTATGACCAACCTAGATAGCATATTCAAAAGCAGAGACATTACTTTGCCGACTAAGGTCCGTCTAGTCAAGGCTATGGTTTTTCCAGTGGTCATGTATGGATGTGAGAGTTGGACTGTGAAGAAGGCTGAGTGCCGAAGAATTGATGCTTTTGAACTGTGGTGTTGGAGAAGACTCTTGAGAGTCCCTTGGACTGCAAGGAGATCCAACCAGTCCATTCTAAAGGAGATCAGTCCTGGGTGTTCTTTGGAAGGAATGATGCCAAAGCTGAAGCTCCAGTACTTTGGCCACCTCATTCGAAGAGCTGACTTATTGGAAAAGACTCTGATGCTGGGAGGGATTGGGGGCAGGAGAAGAAGGGGACGACAGAGGATGAGATGGCTGATGGCATCACTGACATGAGTCTGAGTGAACTCCGGGAATTGGTGATGGACAAGGAGGCCTGGTGTGCTGCGATTCATGAGGTCGCAAAGAGTTGGACACAACTGAGTGACTGAACTAAACTGAACTGAACTGAAACCTTTTGAGGCAGGTACTAATTGCTATCCATATTTCAAGTTTATTTTTTTGGCTGAGATGCACAGCTTGTGGGATCCTAATCCCCCCACCAGGGACTGAACCTCTCCCCCTGCAGTGGAAGTACGGTGTCTTAACCACTGGACACCAGAGAAGTCCCACTATCCCTGTTTTGTAGATGAAGATTCTGAGGCAGAGGGAGGTTATGTACCTTTTCAGGTACATCCAGCTTGATAAGTTAGAGCTATGATTCCAACCCATGTGTTTAACCCATGCAATACTGCCTCTCTGTCCTTATCCCAGACCAATTCTTCTGATGTTCAGAATGTGCCTTTGGGGCATTCCTGGTCATCCAGGGGTTGAGAATCTGCCTACGAATGCAGGGAACATGGATTCAGTCCCTGGTCAGGGAACTAAGATCTCACATGCCACAGAGCAAATAAACCAACACTAACTAACTAAATAAAAATTTTTAAAATGTCTTTGTTCAATATGCTTTTATGAAATGTATTTCTTATATAAAACAGAAAGTTTACCTTATGCTGTTGTGACTCATGGCCAAAAGATTGCTAGAAGCCTTGTTCCTAACACATAGAGGCTTCATCTAAAAGAATATTTTCTATACCAGCAAGAAAAGCTTGCCAATTTAAATTATGAGAGAAGGTAAAGCCTTTTGTAGGACTTCCCTGGTTGCTCAGATGGTAAAGAATCTGCCTGTAATGTGGGAGACCCAGGCTCCGTCCCTGGGTCGGGAAGACTCCCTGGAGAAGGGAATGACAATCCACTCCAGTATTCTGCCTGGAGAATCCCTGTGGACAGAGGAGCCTGGTGGGCTACAGTCTATGGGGTTACAAAGAGTTGGACACGACTGAACAACTAACACATTCACACTTTTAGTTAATTATTTTTGAATGATTTATTCTTGAGCTTCTTCTGAATTGTTGAGTGTCATAGAGTATCTTGGAAAGCCTCTAATTAAGAAGTTTTAAAATATACAAAATGATGAACACTCATAGAGTTATCATTGAAGACAACTGTTTTTTAACACCTAATCCTGAAACCAAGCAAAGGGCTTATGCAGAAAGCCAAACTGCCCATGGAAGTGCGCAGTAAAGTAAGGAATTACTACAGTTATACGGCATCAGGCAAGGACATGGGAACAGCCTCAGATCCACTCCATCCTGGGCAGTGAGACTGGGGATTTTTCAAAGGGGAGAAACAAAGAGGCTGGAATTAATCATCATCTTGTGACATCTCTGTGACATTTAAAAAGCTGATGTATAGTTGATCTACAGTATTGTGTTAGTTTCAGGTGTATAGCAAAATGACTCAGTTATCTATATATCTCAGGTTATTTTAGGAGAAGGCAATGGCAACCCACTCTAGTACTCTTGACTAGAAAATCCCATGGACGGAGGAACCTGGTAGGCTGCCTTTTATGGGGTCACACAGAGTCAGACACAACTGAAGCGACTTAGCAGGAGGTTATTTTATATATATCAGGTTATTTTCCACTATAGGTTATTATGAGATACTGAATACAGACCCAGTGCTACAGAGCAAATGCTTGTTACTTACCTATTTCATGTATAGTAGTTAATATCTCTTAATCTCACTCTCCTAACTTATCCCTCTCCTTTCCCCCTTTGGTAACCATATGTTTGTTTCCTATGTCTGAGTGTGCTTCTATTTTGTATTTGTGTTATTTTTTATATTCTAAGTATAAGTGATATCATATAATATATATCTCTCTCTGTCTGACTTACTTCATTTAGTATATTCTCTAAATCCATCCACATGCTGAAAATGGCAGTGTTTCATTAATTTTTATGGCTGAGTAATATTCTTGTGTATGTGTATGTGACATCTTCTTAAACCAATCATCTATTTTTTTTAAAAAAATCAACAATCTATTGATGGGCACTTGGGTTGTTTGTCTTGGCTATTGTAAACAGTGCTGCAATGAACATTGGTATGCATGTATCTTTTTGAATTAAACTTTTCATCATTTCTGGAAATATGCCTAGGAGTGGGATTGCTGCATCATATGGTAACTCTATTTTTAGTTTTTAAAGGAACCCTCCATACTGCTTTCCTTAGTGGCTACAAGAATTTTCTGTGAGATTTCTTTCTTTCTGTCTTTCCTTTTTTTTTTTTTAAATTTAAAAAAGTAAGCCTTTATTTCCTTGTTTCACAAATAAAGCTGGCTCAGTTGGTTGCTTTCTATGACACTTCTTAATAGTATTTTTGGAAGTCAGGATATCTCTGGTTTATGATTTTCTGGCCAAGTGGTCTGTGACTTGGGGGCCCATTAGGTTATCTTGTTCTGGAGAACCAACCTGAGTTTGTACGTTAAGATATCTGTAAGAGCAATTTTAGCACATTAATGATGTTATTGACAATTGCCATTCTTGTCATCGGGCTTCCCTGGTGGCTCAGATGGTAAGAAATCTGCCTTCAATATGTGAGACCTGGGTTCTATCCCCGGGTCAGGAAGACCCCCTGAAGAAGGGAATGGCTGCCCACTCCAGTATTGTTGCCTGGAGAATTCCATGAACTGAGAAGCGTGGCAGACCAAAGTCCATGGGTCACCAAGAGTCAGACACAACTGAGCAACTAACACTTTCATTCTTGTCATCTGACTCTGATGAGTGTTCAGTCAGCAGAGGATTGAGGTCAGAGGGGACAAGAATGGGAATAAAGTTTTGGAGAGAGATTAGTCATAGGCTCATTAAGGGAACTCACTTTTAGAAGAGCTGGGTTTCAATCCTACTAGAAATTTGGCAACTTGGTACAGGTTTATTTATTATGTTTTCCTTTAAACCAAAAGCATGCACGTTGATTAGCTCAAATGTATCATCATCCTCATATAGTGTAGAAAACAAATGCAAGAAGAGAAGTGTGTGGACACCTGTTGGTGGTCCGGTGATTAAGACTCCATGCTTCCACCGCAGGGAGCAAGGATTCCATCCCTGGTCAAGGAACTAAGATCCCACATGAGGCGTGATGCAGCCAAGAAAAAAGAAGAGAAAGTGTGGTGTGGTGTGTAAGGAGGGTCAGGTGCAACTTGTATTTGGCTTCACTGCTGACTGGTGTGTGGCTTATGAGAAATGAACTCATCTCTTTATGGGTGGCACATAAGCCCCCTTGAAGAATCTCAGAAATTCTTAGAGAAGGACCCTGTAAAGCCAGGGCTTTCTACAGTCACATAGATTGAGTATTCAAGGTGATAGAATGTGGGAGAATACACAGATATACAGGTTAACCCAGCAGGATGAAAAACTGGTCTTGAAATTGGTATGACGATCAGGGAGATGTCCCAACCTGTCTCGTGCTGGGACTATGGGGAAAACATTGATTAAGACACAGCAGGTCTCTATGGAGAGACTAGGTTTGGTGAGTGAGAGAATCGAAGGCTAGAAGGAGAGAAGGGTGTTTCAATTATTCATACTTCATAATATATCACTTGAGAACTTTAGAGATTTAACGCAATAATCTCTCTCTCTCTCTTTTTTTTTTTATGACTGGATTCAGTTAGGTGGTTCGTATGTAGGTCTCTTATGCTATTACTATGGCTGGGGCTGGAGTTATCATTAATGCTTCTTCAGTCCCATGTCTGGCGACTGATGTTGGCGGTCAGTTGAGACCTGAGGCTGTTGGCCTTTCTGTATGGCCTGGGCTTCCTCACAGCATGGTGACTGGCTTCAACCCACAACCACCTCAAGAAGACCACGGAAAAGTGGTTTATGGTCTGGTCTCAAAAGATACAGAGCATCATTTCTGCCACAGTTAGACTCTCTTCGATTTAAGGGGAAGGAACATCACCCCAAACTCTGGATGGGAGCAGGGCCAATATCACGTTGCAGAAGAGCATGTCGGGTAGGGCACCTATCTGCCGCCATCTTGGAAAACGCAATCTGCCGTAACAGGGAAGAACAAAGGGAAGAATATAGGTGTTTAAGATAGATGTTAGAAACCTGGCCATTCAAAAGGATCACAAGGACCACTCCTGTGGGCTGTTGAGGTAGAATGGCAGCAAATGTCATCACCGTTGAGGAAGATATGGGACAATTAGTCAGGGGAGTTGCGTGGCCATCTACAAGGACACGGACATCCTTGGGAAAACAGGGGACTTGAGAGAGGTGTGCCAAAGGCAGAAAGATCAGATGCTATGGTAAAGGCTTTCTTGAGTTTTTGCCTTTTGTTCCCAGGTGGTGAAAAAAAGTAATCTCTGGTGGGGAGAACTTCTCTTTTATTTGGAAAAAGATATTTGCTGTAGGCTGGTAGCTTGTGCAAATATGGCCAACATTTTTCCATGCGCATACATTCATCTGTTCATTCCGAATGTATACTTACTGCATACCTGCTCTGTGGTCAGGTCCTGTTTGAGATTCTGATGTAGTAGTTGACAAAACAGAAGGTATCTGCTTTTGGGGGCCTTATATTCTAGTGGGAGAGACAGCCATAAAAAAGATTTTTTAAAAATAATACATATTATGTCATATGTGTGTGCATGTTATGTCTCTTCAGTCGTGTCTGACTCTGTGCGAACCTATGGGCTATAACCTGCCATGCTTCTCTGTCCATGGGATTCTCCAAGTGAGAATATTGGAATGAGTTGCCATGCCCTCCTCCAAGGGATCTTCCCGACCCAGGTATCAAACCTGAGTCTCTTAGGTCTCCTGCACTGGCAGGAGGGTTCTTTACCACTAGCACCACCTGGGAAGCCCACACATTATGTCATATAGTGGTAAATGGTAAGGAAAAAGAAGTCTCAATTCTATGTATATGTATTAGCTCATAGCACGGAGCTAGGAGCATGATCAGGGAGCCAGCCTGCTGGAGCTTGAATCCCAGTTCGGCAACTTATTAGCTATGTGATTTTTGGCAGTTTATTTAGCCTCTCTGAGCCTCAGTTTCCTTATCTGTAAAACATTGATAACAATAGTTCCTACATCAAATGTTGCCGTCAGAATTACATACAGGTTAAGAACTTGAGAAGAAGATGGCAGGGGAGGGGCAAGTCGCCAACGTCAGGGTTCCTACTGGAGCTCTGGGGCCATGCTTAGACTGGGTGGTCAGGGTGGCCATGCTGGGTTCATGGATCTTGGAAGCAAGGATCTCATCAGGGGCGCCTCAGGGTGCCCTAGGGCGGTGTCTGGAATGACAGTGAGCAGATGCAATTTCATCAGAGTTCAGCATTTAATCCTGGGTCCTGCCTACCATGGAGCTTCCCTGGTAGCTCAGCGGTACCCCTGTGGCTCAGCGGTAAAGAATTAGCTTTCAGTGCAGGAGACACAGGAGACATGGGTTCAATCCCTGGGTTGGAAGATCCCCTGGAGGAGAGCATGGCAACCCATTCCAGTATCTTGCCAGGAGAATCCCATGGACAGAGGAGTCTGATGGGTTACAGTCCATAGTGTCGTAAAGAGTCGGACACAACTGAGGCAACTTAGCACAGCACTCCAGCTTACCTCATATCACAGGGCTGTATTGTTTTTTACAGTGAAGCGGGAGCAGGAAAAGAACCTGAAACTTGGTTACATGCAGAGGGTAGATGGAAGAGGAGGGTGGGTGAATAATCCATCCATTCTAGGGGAAAAAACAGAGCTTCCATGTCAAATTGAGAGACGCTTTCTCAGAAGGAAGCCACATCGCATGGTGGAAAGGTGGGAATGGGTAAACCAGATGGGCAGAGGTACTAATTGAAGGTTTACCTCTTACAGTAATTGGGCCAGGTGCTTAGCCCTCTGAGACTTACTTCTTTCTCATGGAAACTGCAGATAATGATACCTACCTTGCATAGAGCTTATGAAAATATATAATATAACATATCAAGAAGCCAACACGGTGCTGGGCATGTAGATGCGTGCCTAGTGGACAGCATCTTTGGTGGGTCGGCAGGTCATCTGTGCACATAGTATGGTTTCTAGTCCACTTCTCATCCAGTATTTAGTTTATTTTTTTAATATATTTTTTGATGTGGATGATTTTTAAAGTCACTATTGAATTTGTTACAATATAGTTTCTGTTGTTTGTGTTCTGGTTTTTCGGCCATGAGGCCTGTGGTATTTTAGGTACCCAGCCAGGGTCTGAATCCTGCCCCCTACATTGGAAGATGAAGTCTTAACCACTGGACCACCAGGGAAGTCCTTCATCCAGTGTTTAAGAAAGAGCATTTCCTCTGTACCAGCAGTAATGAAATGATATCAGAATTCATTATCCCTTGAAGGAAAAATGTCACATCCATCCGATCTCAATAGGATATTCACTGTGAGTGGGATTTTCCCAAAGGACACTGGGAGGCCTGGGATTTCACAGACTCTGCTATAAAAAGATTCCTAGGGAATCCCCTGGTGGTCCGGTGGCTAAGACTGTGCTTTCACTGATGAAGGCACAGGCTGGATCTTTGGTCGGGGAGCTAAGACCCAAAAGCTGCGGGGCACAACTGAAAAAAAGATTTCTAGCCAACTACTGCCACACCTAAAGGGTCCCTCGGTATCCTTGCTGTGACCTTTCTCAAAACTTGGACAGGCTGCCCTAACAAGGGTCTCAGCGCAGCGCCAGGACCCTGTGAGATGATCCTGCCTCCCGAGAGTCTTCAGTTCAAGAACTGTCCCAGGGTTTCCCTCGTGGCTCAGTGGTGAAAGATCTACCTGCCGATGCAGGAGACGGGTTTGATCCCTGATCCAGGATGATCCCACATGCCCTGGAGCAGCTAAGCCCGTGCAGCACAACTGTTGAACCTGTTCTCTAGAGCCCAGGAACCACAGCTACTGAGCCCACGTGCCACAGTTGCTGAAGCCTGTGTGTCCTGGAGCCCATACTCTGCAGTGGGAGAGGCCACTGCAATTAGAAGCCCATGCACAGCAACTAGAGAGTGGTCCCTACTCGTTGCAACTAAGAGAAAGCCCATGTGTAGAAATGAAGATCCAGTGCAGCCATAAATAAATCAAACTGTTTTAAAAATAAAAATAATTAAAAACAAACAAACAAACAACAACACCTTGGATAGGTAACCTTGCTGTGACCTTTCTCAAAACTTGGACAGAAAATACACAGTGTTGTAACTCAGCAGAGCAAGTTTGGGGTCATGAACAAGCTTGTAGAAATCTTTTGGGATTTCTGGTTCTGGTATGATGGATTGAGCCAACATAGAAATTACAGAAACACAAGATAAAACCTTCTAAGAAAAAAAGCTGAGGGCATTGTCTGATGGTCTAGTGGTTAGGACTCTGCCCAGGGGCTGGGTTTGATCCCTGGATGGGGAGCTAAAATTTCATAAGCCAAAAACAAAAACAAAAACAAAATAAATAAGAGAGCTTAGGAGAAAAGAAAAAGAAAGAGAAAAAGCTTAAATACATAGCCGAGCTCAGTAGGAAGACAGATTTCCAGGTGTGGATGAAAGAGACCTTAAAACCAGCCCTAAGAATGAAGTGCTGTAGCTGCAGTGGCCAAAGGGCATATGGCATGGGATGCTGGCTCCAGAAACTGTGATGATAAACTAGAGACTCCTTCCAACCTGAGTCTGTCCTTCCATGAAAGAGAATTGGGGGTGGTTCTTTGGGAGCACAGAGGGGGAGAAGTTTCCAAAATGAGGTGGTATTGAAGCTGGCCCCATTCATTCAGTAACCCATTCATCAAATAATTCTTGAAAGTGAAAGTGAAGTCACTCAGTTGTGTCTGACTCTGCGACCCCATGGATTGTAGGTCTACCAGGCTTCTCCATCCATGGGATTTTCCAGGCAAGGGTACTGGAGTGGGCTGCTATTTTCTTCTCCAGGGGATCTTCCCGACGCAGGAATCGAACCCTGGTTTCCTGCATTGCAGGCAGATGCTTTGCCTTTTGAGCCAATTGTGCCAGAACACAACACAACATGTGAGTGGTCAGTTATGTCTGACTCTGCGACGCCATGGATTGTAGCCCGCCAGGATCCTCTTGTCCATGGGATTTTCCAGGCAAGAATACTGGAGTGGGTTGCTGTTTTCTTCTCCAGGGAATCTTTCTGACCCTGGGAAGGAACTCAAGTCTCCTTCATCTCCTGCGTTGACATGTGGATTCTTTACCACTGGCGATACCTGGGAAGCCCATTGTTGTTCTAGGCACTACCTCCTACTGCTGGGAATACAGAAGATCCAGGCACCCTCCCCACAGAATTTACAGTTGGTAGAGGCAGACATTAAGTCAGCAATTATAACACAGAAGCTCTGTGTACACCTTTTAAGAACAAGTTTTAGTGAGATATAGTTTACATACCATAAAGTTTACCCTTTTAGAATGGTTTTATTCATAGAGTTGTGCTTCCCCCATTCTAGTTCCAGAATGTTAGATTACCCCCAAAAGAAACCTTGTACCCATTAGCAATCATGTCACATTTGCCATCACCCCAGCTCTTGGCCACAAGTAATCTATTTTCTCTCTCTAGGGATTTGCCTGTTCTAGGCATTTCATTTAAAAGGAATGATATAGGACTTTTCTAGTGGTCCAGTGGTTAAAAATCTGTCTGCCAATGCAAGGGACATAGTTTCAGTCCCTGGCCCAGGAAGATTCCACGTGCCACAGGGCAACTAAGCGTGTGTGCCACAACAAAGACCCAGTGAACCCAATGAATAAATGCATAATTAAAATTTTAAAAATACATAAAAGGAATGATACAAAAATAAGCTTCAAAAATGTATTGCACAACACAGGGTCTATAGCCAATATTTAATAATAATTTTAAGTGGAGTATGTCCTTTAAAAATTGTCAATCACTATATTGCACACCTGTAACATATAATACTGTATTAGCAACTATGTGTACTTTCATGCTTAGTCGCTAAGTCGTGTCTGACTCTGTGACCCCAGAGACTGTCTGGCTCCTCTGTCCATGGGATTTTCCAGGCAAGAATCCTGGAGTGGATTGCCATTTCCTCCTCCAGGGGATCTTCCTGACCCAGAGATTGAACCCGCATCTCCTGTATCTCCTGTGTTGCAGGCAGATTGTTTACCACTGTGCCACCTGGGAAGCCCATTAGCAACTATAATTTAAAATAAATAAAAGGAGTGATACAATACTAGGCTTTTATGTCTGGGTCTTTCAGTTTGCATAATGTTTTCAAAGTTCATCCATATTGTAGCATATATCAGTATTTCATTCCTTTTTATGACTGAATACCAATACTCTTAGACTTCCCTGGTGGCTCAGATGGTAAAGCATCTGCCTTTCAATGCCGGAGACCCAGTTTCGATTCCTGGGTTGGGAAGATCCCCTGGAGAAGGAAATGGCAACCCACTCCAGTACTCATCCAACTTCTTCCCACAGCAGCTTCTTGTCTGCCCAGCCACCCCTTCCTGCTTCTGGGAACAGCACTTTCTTGTGTTTTGGGGAGAACTGGTTTTCATAGACTCTCTTGTAGAGCTGTTGGGGGCTAAGGCTCCAGTACTCTTTCTTTCTAGCTACAGGGCTTGTGAGTGATCTGAGTCTGGTCGAGCTGTCTGAATTCTTCATCAGGATTTTATCTTATTTTATGTATTTATTTAGTCTGCACTGAGTCTTCGTTGCAGTGCGTGGGCTTCTCTAGTTGCACCGAGCAGGCTTAGTTGCCCCGCCACATGTGGGATATTTTAGTTCCTTAACCAGGGATCGAACCTGTGTCCCCTGCATTGGAAGATTAATTCTTAACCAGAGAAGTCCCTCATCAGAATTTTCAAAGTTGAATTTAAGGGAGGAAAGGCAGTCCTTTCCTGGTAGAGAGAAAAAAAAAAAGTGCAAATGGAGAAACAATGGGACCATTTTTTCTTCTATAGGCAGAAAACTGGCTTGAGAAAACAAAATTGACACATAGAGATGAAAGTGGACAGAGAGAGTCTTGATGGGGTTTGAATCCCCAGCCTGATGAGCTGGGTTTGTGTCACCAGAGTCCCAATGATGACAACAGAAGTGGGAAAGTCTTCCAGGAGAAAAAAAAAAAATCTAAGTAATGCATCAGTTAAGAGTATGAAAGCTCCAAGGTAGTAGAATGTGTATGAGGAATTCAAAAAAGTCTCTGCAATTGTCTGGTAAAAAAACACCATTAACAGGGAAAAGGGGCAAGCCAAAGTATTGGAAACAGTATCTTCAATACACATATTGACAAAGATTTGTATCCAGAAAGTATAAAGACCTTCTATAAACCAATAAGAAAAAGACAACTTGTTTTTTAAAGAGTGAGCAAGGCTTAAATAAGCACTTTGAAAAAGAGAAAAATCTAGGTAATCAATAAGCATATGAAAGGTGCTCAGATTCATTGCTCTTCAGGGACAGGCAATTTAAAAATCACCACGATCCCTCTAGAGAATCACATTTTTTAGAACTTAAAGCACTGAACTTGCTGAGGGTTGGTGAGGATGTGGAGTACCCAGAACTCTCATTCTTTGCTAATAGTTTAAATTGGTACAACCACTCTGGAAAACTGCTGAACAGTGTGGTGGCCCTGGTAAAGCTGCTATGAACATTCTGTAAGTGTCTTTTGGTGGCTAGATGGACTCATGTCTATTGAGAATATATCCAGGTATGGAATTAGAGTCATATAGTATTAGTAAATACTGCCTAGGTCAATTCAGTCAGTCTCCCTTCAAGAGAATCTGCTGCAAAGAGGCTAGATGGTCAGTAGCCTCCAGCTGACACCCCTTTGGTTTTTATTTTGCTTTTTTTTAAAGTGTTAAAAAAATTATCATTATTATTTTGGTTGCACTGGGTCTTTGTTGCTGCACGTGGGCTTTCTCTAGTTTTGGGGAGTGAGGGCCCTTCTTCACTTCTCAGCACAGGTTTCTCGCTGCGGTGGCTTCTTTTGTTGTGGAGCTCAGGCCCTAGGGCATACAGGCTTCAGTAGTTTCAGCACAGGGGCTTGTAGTTGTGGCACAGTAGTTGCAGCTTTCAGGTTCTAGAGCACAGGCTCAGTAGTTGTGGCACATGGGGCTTTGTTGCTCTGTGGCCTGTGGAATCTTCCCTGACTAGGGATCAAACCTGTGTCCCCTGCATTGGCACGCAGATTCTTATCCACTGTACCATCAGGGAAGTCCTCAAGCAACACTTTACTGGGGCCCTTGCTACAGCAGTGGGGAGCGAGAACAAGCAACAGGTTCCCTTGCTCCACACCTTTGGGTCCATCACAGCATTCATGCTGAGCCCATGCTCTCCTCAGGCTGCTCCCAGTGCCTGGCAGGGACACTAGAACTGGGTCACTCCTGCCTTGCTCCCTGTCAATCTGGTTATTCTTCAGAGACATCACCTCCTGTAAATATCTCTTAGACATCTGATTTCACCTTGGCATCACCTCTTCGGAGGACATGAATTAACCTAGGCAATATTTACTAATACTGTCTGACTCTAATTCCACTCCAGGATGTATTCTCAATAGACAAGAGAGCATACAGCCACCAAAAGACATTTACAAAATGTTTGTAGCAGCTTTACTTATTACAGCTAAAAACTGGCCAAGTGTCCATCAACAGTGGACAGACTGGATAAATAAAATTGTGGTTAGTCGTATAATAGACTGTTACACAGCTGTGTACAATAACATGGATAAACCTCTCAGACATAATGATGAGTCAAAGAAGCCAGACAGTCAATAGATCTCATTAAGTGAGTAGAGGAATCCTGAAGGAGGGGGGCTACCAGGAGAATGAGTGCATTCAGTTATATGAAAACCACTGGAGAGTTAGAGCGGTGATCTTTTCGAGGACTGTGGTAGGCAGACTGTAAGATGATCCCAGTGACCCGTCTCCCGGTATTCATGCCTTTGTCTAATGCCCTCCCATTCAGTGTAGACTGGACCTAGGGACTTCTTTTTTCCCCCCGTTTTATTGAGATATAATTGACATGTAACACTGTGCTAAGTTTAAGATATACAACATGATTTGATACATGTATATGTTGTGAAATGATTACCACAATAAGATTAGTTAATGCATCCGTCACCGTATCTAATTACCTTTGCCTGGAGGGAGGAAATGAGAACATTTAAGATTTAGCAGCTCTCTAAGTAACTTTCACATATACAATACATATTATTAACTACAGATTCCATTCGGTACATTATAGCTCCAGAACTAATTCATCTTATAATTGGAAGTTTATGCCCTTTGACCAACATCTCCCCATTTTCTCTACCTGTAAGCCCCTGCCAACCATCAATAAATGTTTCTATTTTTTTATTTTCTATTTTCTTTTTTATTTTCCACGTGTGAGATTATATAGTACAGTTGACCCTTGAACAACACAGGTTTGAACTACACAGGTCCATTTGTACGTGGATTTTTTTCAATACACATATATACAGTACTACACAATCCTCAGTTGGTTGCATCTGTGGCGGTGAAACCTCAGATAGGGAGGGCTAACTGTAAAGTTATGTGTGGATTTTTGACTTCGCAAAGAGGTGAGTGTCCCTAAACCCTGCCTTGTTCAAGGGTCAACTGTAGTTGATGTTCTCTGATTTATTTCCCTTAGCATAATGCCCTCAAGGTTTGTCCATGTTGTCTCAAATGGGAGGATTTCCTTCCTTTTTTGTGGCTGAATAATATTCCATTGTGGATACATACCACATTTCCTTTATCCATTCATTCATCCATGGACACTTAGGTTATATAAGTAATAGAATATGTAAAAGTGGTGGGCTGTCTCTTCTGAGAGTAGGTTACAAAAAAGACTGTGACTTCCATTTCTCTCTCTCTCTTATCCCTTGCTCTCAGGGAAGTTAGCAGCTTCTTATGGAGAAATGCAAGTGGCCAGAAACTCATGAATCCAGTCAACAGCCATGTGAGTGAGCTTGAAAGAGGATTCTCCTGCCTTGAGATGCCGGCAGCCCCAGCAGACATCCTGATGGCATCCTTGTGAGAGACCCTGAACCAGGGAATCCAGCTAAACAATTCCTGACCCACAGAAACTATGAGGAAATAAGACGTATTTTCCTTTATTTTGGGCTTCCCTAGTAGCTCAGCTGGTAAAGAATCTGCCTGCGATGCAGGAGATCTGAGTTCGATCCCTGGGTCAGGAAAAACCCTTGGAGAAGGGAATAGCTACCCACTCCAGTACTCTTGCCTGGAGAATTTCATGGACAGAGGAGTCTGGCAGGCTACAGTCCATGGGGTTGCAAAGAGTAGGACATGACTGAGTGATTTTCACTTCACTTTCTTTAAGTTACTAAGTTTGGGGAAGTTTGTTACTGATCAATACATAATACAAGGACATCGGTTACTCAAAAAAAAAAATCACTATATGAGACAAATCTCCTGGACAGTTCAGTTCAGTCACTCAGTCATGTCCAACTCTTTGTGACCTCATGGACTGCAGCATTCCAGGCCTCCCAGTCTATCACCAACTCCTGGAGTTTACTCAAACTCATGTCCTTTGAGTCGGTGATGCCATCCAACCATCTCGTTCTCTGTCGTCCCCTTCTACTCCCACCTTCAATCTCTCCCAGCATCAGGGTCTTTTCAAATGAATCAGCTCTTTGCATCAGGTGGCCAAAGTATTGAAGCTTCAGCTTCAACATCAGTCCTTCCAATGAATATTCAGGACTGATTTGCTTTAGGATGAACTGGTTGGATCTCCTTGCAGTTACAACCAGGAAAAAGCTAGCAATATATAAGAACAATATATTTCTTAGAGACAGTGAGAATAACATACATGTGTTTTTCTTTTAGTTTCGGCCATCAGGAAGCTCAGAGCCAGATTTGTGGCCCAGTTTTAATTATTATATGATACTCTATGGCCTGCTTGTCTATGTTCTTACTCCTGGTCTTTCCTTATATTTTGAATAGGCTTTTTCTTCATTCCAATTTTTTAGTTCATTTTTATATTTTACTGTATTACATGGAGTATGTTGTTGTTGTTCAGTAGCTCATGAATGCTGGCGACTTCCCCCACCCCTGCCATCTTGTTCTCAAGTTCTTAACCTGTATGTAGTTCTGACAACAACATTTGATGTAGGAACTATTGTTTCCTATGTTTTCAGTTCGGTTCAGTTGCTCAGTCCTGTCTGACTCTTTGGGACTCCATGGACTGCAGCACGCAGGCTTCCCTTACCATCAGAAACTCCCAGAGCTTTCTCAAAATCATGTCCATCGAGTCAGTGACGCAATCCAACCATCTCATCCTCTCTCATCCCCTTCTTTTCCTGCCTTCAATCTTTCCCAGCATCAGGGTCTTTTCCAATGAGTCAGTTCTTCCAATCAGGAGGCCAAAGTATTGGAGCTTCAGCTTCAGCATCAGTCCTTCCAATGAATATTCAGGGTTGATTTTCTTTCGGATTGACTGGTTTGATCTCTTTGCAGTCCAAGGGACTCTCAAAGTCTTCTCCAACACCACAGTTCAAAAGCATCAATTCTTCGGCTCTCAGACTTCTTTAGTTAAGCCATCTCAAATTCAGCTCACAGGGAAGCAAGGCATTCAGAAATAATTTTAAAAAATAGTTCAGCTTGCACTTGTTGAATACTAAGTGCCTGGAGGTGGTGATAGAGAACATTAGGGAAAGTAAGCGTGGCTCTAGAGCTTGGGAGTTCTGGCCAATGGCCAAGGTTAATTTGGATTGGGTGAGAAAATATCAAGTGATGACAAAAAAAAGCGGAAAGTGTGGCCATTGATTAGCCCCCCAGGAGGTGGGGCCAAGGGCTTATCCAGTCACACACGGTGATATCTTTGAAATTTATTCCTCGCACCCAGTCCTGTAGGACCCGCGCCCGCCACCCCACCCCTGCTCACCCCACCCCACCCCTGCTCACCCCACCCCACCTCTGCTCGCCCCACCCGACTCCTGCTCGCCCCTCCCCTCCCGCCCCAAAGCCCCGCCCTTCACCCCATAGCCCCGCCCCTTCTTTGGCCCCGCCCGCTGCGCGCGCCGCGCCGCCTCTGGCTCCGCCCGCCGGCCGGCCTCTCGGGCGGTTGCGCGCTCCTCCCCCTCCCTCCGCGCCCGCGCGCGCTTTCCTAGCCCGGCCGGGCTCTCTCCTTTCGGGGCGGTTGGGCCGCGCGCCTGTGGGGGCGGGGCCCGGAGGAGACGGTCGAGCCAATGGGGCGAGGCGGCGGTGGCGGCGGTGGCGGCGGCGGCGGAGGCGGTGGCGGTAGCGGCAGCGGCTGGGTCGGGCCCCGACGGGCGGCGGCGGCTGAGGTGGAGGCGGAGGGAGGCGGCGGCGGCGGCGGCGGTGGTGGTGAAGGAGGCGGCGGCGGCGGCGGCGGCGGAGGGGGGAAGATGGCGGCGCCCGTCCTGCTGAGAGTGTCGGTGCCGCGTTGGGAACGGGTGGCCCGGTATGCAGTGTGCGCCGCCGGGATCCTGCTCTCCATCTACGCCTACCACGTGGAGCGGGAGAAGGAGCGGGACCCCGAGCACCGGGCCCTCTGCGACCTGGGGCCCTGGGTGAAGTGCTCCGCCGCCCTTGCCTCCAGGTAGCCCGGCTGGGGGGAGCGGGCCGGGAGCGGCCGAGCGGGGCGAGGGCGGAGGCTGGGGGTGGGGAGCGCGCGGCGGGAGCTCGGGCCTGGGGGGGCGGCGGGGACCGGGCCGCGAAGGGACCGACGGCGCCGCGAGCCGGGCAGGGGGCCGCGGCCGGGGCCGGGGGGGAGCGGCGGCCCGGGGTGAGGGGCGGCCGGAGTGCAGGCCGCCGGGGCTGAGGTGGCGGGGCCGCGAGACCGACGAGGAGGGAGGGATGAGGTGGCAGAGTGCAGCCGGGGAGGCCGGAGCGGACCGAGAGCAGTTGGGGAGGCTGGGAAGGAGCGAGTGGGGTTCACGGAGGGTGGGTGCCGGCTGGCTTGACAGATTTCCTGGTTCTCGCCCCGGGAGGCGGGTCGGGGGTGCGGGACGCTGCTCGAAGGAGCCGTGAGGTCAGTGTCCACCCCTCGTCCGGGGTCGCCGCTGCTGCCCTAGGCTGTGCGGCCGGCGTGGGCTCGGAGGTTGCATTTCCCAGTGTCTTCCTGGTGCTAGGACAGGTGTTTCCGTGGTCAGGCCTCTTTGTACTCTGGAGCGGTGATGGGAATTTTGCAGACTTCTTGAGACAGTGACATTTGCGGGCAAACACGAATTTGACCCTACTCTGGAAGAAGATACCGGCACTCAACATATCTGATTTCTTGGATTCCCCCTCGTATATTTCAGGGTGCCCGGTGGCCTGAGTTTGGGTCTAGTCTCAGCTTAATTTCAGTAAAATATGTCATGTGTGATGACGATGTTTGGGGAATAAGGGTGACTTTTAAACGTTGTTGGTTATTATAATGAAATACCCACCGAAGATTAAAAATACATAGATTGCTAAACTGGAGGGATTGGTTTGTTTTACGGATAATCTTAGGTTTTTAAGCATGTTGTAGTTGATTTATCTGTTACACTTTATTTTCTGCGTTAGATTTTCCTAGGCAAATTACTTTGAAAAAAAAAAAAGAGGAATTTACATCTTTAAAGTGATGGCTCTTTTTTTTTTTTTTTTTTTGAGGAGGGTTCCTTTTTAAAAAGTAGCAAAAGTAAAAGAAATTATTTTACAATTGCTAGGTTACACAGGTTGCACTGTTAATAGAGACATACTATGCCTAATATTTTGAGTTTGTTAGCGGTAGTCACGTTTGAGCAGTTTCTTCCTCTCCTGTTGATCTGTAGATTACTAGGCAGACATTCATGTATATAGCTCACTAGTTATTTTGACCTACATATTGGTGATTATATGAACAACCTAGCATTGGAGTTTGTCTTGTTACTATTTGCAAGCTCCAGGCTGAGGATCTTTTCCCTTTAATGTTCTTAGTGAGCCAAGTACTCTTTCTCATCTGTAACTTTTTAGTGGGAAAATAGTTATCATTATTGCTACATTTAGACACAATGTGTTTAAAATGTAGATACCAGTTAACAGTTAAAATACAACAAAGTAACAAAAAGTTTACATTTGTTGTTGGGTATTTTGAACCAAGTTAATAGACCTAGCAGACTCTGAGATAACCTTATGAGGACGGGTGAGTGTATTTTATGTAAGCATTTGTATATTATTTTCACTATCCATTGGGAAGGGCTTTTATACTTAGAGCACCTTGCACCCAAAGTTAGCTGAATAAATATATAATGAAAAGACTGTGCAGCAGTATATATCAGGTATTTGAAAAAAGAAATAAAATAAGTTTTGATATTAGATTAATGTGGAATGTAAGCACAATTATTACCAGTTTTAGCTTTTGGATACATTGTAGTCTATAATAAATTTTACTAGATCTGTTAAGTTTTGGGCATGGAAAGAGTGATTTACGTTATCCAGACTGTATGTTTAAGTTCTTAAAATTGGCTCTCCTTTTAAAAAGAGTGGTTTTGAGTCATGTAGTAAGTATAGATTTTAAATATTTTCCGTTATGTGTCCTGTGAGATACAGGTTTTTGTTTTCTGATTCCATTTTAATAAGGCACCATAAAATAATATAAATAGCATCAAGTGAGATTAAAAGTTTATGTAAGACTGAAAAATCTGGATCTCTTTATAATTTTAAATGTGAATTTAATATGTTGTGACTGAAACTAATATTTAATTGTGTAGCTGTGTACATAGACTATTTTAAATTTGCTCACCAAAAGACATGCTACTAAGAAAAGCAAATAGCTTATTTGCCATGTATACAGTAAAATTCAAGAAATTTATCTAGTTTGACCAACTTGTTTGTAAACTACTTGCAAAGCCATATGTATATATATACACTATATCTATCTGTCTATATACATTATTTATATATACACACACACAATGGAGATAGAGAAATTTGGAAATTTGCTTGAGTCTGATTTATAGACCAATTTTCTTTTGGAAGTTAGTAGACTAAACCTAATTAAAAGTTTTTATTTTGTCAAAGTAAAAAAGGCAAATTATTGGAGGCCTCAAGTAGTAGATCTTTTTATTTGACTTAAGTATTGATTGCCACCTAGCAGTAGTAGTAAAGAATGTGACTATTTTAGGAACAGAAAGTTTGCGCCCAGGTTTGAGTGAGTAGAATTGAAGATAAAGAATGATAAAAATCAACCAGTGAAACAAATCCTGAGGAAAGTTCTCTGCCCAATCCAACATTAACTCATGTGATTTTTGGATTGCTGAAACTCACTTTATTCCCATTTCTCAATCCTTCAATGTCCCAATCCAAGTAAAATAGAGATTAATGAGAGAGTCTTGAGGTGTATGTATGAAGTCCTCTGTTATTTTGGGAGGCATCATTGTCTAAGGAAGTAGTTCCCAAATTTTTTTGGATTTCAGAAGTATTCCCCCCCAAATTGGGAGGCTGCAGGAGAGGTGCCAGGCTTCTTCCTAGTGGTAAAGAACCCACCTGCTAATGCAGGAGATGAAAGAGACGCACTGTCTACTGTCACTGTCATTTTAAGGAAGGATTTTTTAACTCAAATAATTAGAACCGAATCTCGGCATGAAAGACCTTTAAATTGAATCAGTTAGCTTTGTTGAAAAGTTTACTTTCATTTTACTTTTCCTCATTTATGTTTAAATTACTAAAAAACGTCATTGCAAGTCTGCACCAGCCTGCCAACTAATCCCTGTCTAGTGCACTGAGCTCAGATCCAAAGATTTTTGGTGGACTCCTAGCTCTTCACTTGTTAGACTGTGACATCAAGCTAGTTGTCATCTTCATGGAGCCATAGTCACTTCTCCTGTTAAATAGGGATATTAAAACCTACTTTGCCAGATGAATGGTAGGATTAAAAAGGATACACAGAATAAATAAATGGATGATACTTGGAATAAAGTATGTACTCAATTAGTTACAGCTGTTATTGACTGGAGGTGGAATGATTATTTTTTTTGCAGTGTCTCATCATAAATGCATTTAAATAGTAGTAGTTTCTTGTTTTAGATGTAGTATTTATGTATTTTAAATGTAAATTGTTCTAGTGTACTTTATTGCTGGGGCTTCCCAGGTGGCTCAGTGGTAAAGAATCCTGCCAGGGCAGGAGACAGGAGATGCTGGTTCAATCCCTGGATTGGGAAGATCCCTTGGAGAAGAAAAGAGCAACCCAGTATTATTGCCTAGAAAATCTCATGAACAGAGGAGCTTAGTGGGCTGCAGTCCATGAGGTCATGAAGTGGTAGATACAACTTAGCAACTGAGTGTGCACACATGCACTTTATTGCTCGCTCCATGGCATAGTAGAAAGACTTTAGTATAAAAACTTAAAGTCCAGAGATTTCCCTGGTAGTCTAGTGGTTAAGACTTCGCCTTCCAGTGCAGGGGGCATGGGTTCAATCCCTTGAGCAGGGAGCAAAGTCCCACATGCCTTGGGGTCAAAAAACCAAAGCATAAAACAGAAGCAGTATTGTAACAAATTCAATTAAGATTTTTAAAAATGGTCCATGTTAAAAACACACACACAAAACTTAATAAAATCCATTTAAACAACTCCACAGGTATGGTGAGAGACACAAAACAATGAGCAGAATATTCTTTAAAGGTATTTCCTGTAAGTTGCATTAGACCCCTTCTAAGAAGAGCTTTTATGTAAGACAGAAATAATCTTGAAAGATTAATAAGCTTGACAGTTCATGTTCTCAAAAAGTTGCCTTTGCAAAATGTTGAACTAGTATCCCCTCATATCTTAAAGATAGTACCATCTATTTACTACCCTCCTCTTTGAGATACATTTTTGGAATTAGATTAGAACCTAGAAATCTTTGCTGCCCCTAGCTTGGTCCAGCTATACTCACAGGTTAAATGACTTACCCAGGGTAACAGAGTTAGTGGCAGCTTGGGACTAGAAGACTAGCTTCCAGAGTACTTGTTTAGAGGGACCACCACCCGCCACCTCCATTTGAAAAATTAGATTCTTATACAGATAATTTGGGCTTCCTTGGTGGCCCAGACGGTAAAGAATCTGCCTGCAGTGCAGGAGACCCAGGTTTGATCTCTGGGTTGGGAAGATCCTCTGGAGAAGGGAATTGACAATCCACTCCAGTATTCTTGCCTGGAGAATTCCATGGACCAAGGAGCCTGGCAGGCTACAGTCAGTGGGGTTGCAAAGAGTCAGACATGACAGAGCAACTATCACACACATAAGTAATATATTCACTGCTTCAAATTTGAAAGATACTGAAGTATATACAGTGAATCACCCCTTTCATAATCCTTCTCCCAGGCTTGTACTTCTCCCTTTCCGTAATCAGACATGAAACTTAATAGAGCCATCTTATGTGTATACAAGCATAAATATGACATTAGTCTCTCAGTTTTTTAAACATAAAGCTGCCATATTCTGTGTTCTGATCTGTACTTTGCTCTTTGCTAGCATTCTTTCCATCACCACTATACTCTTAAGTGCTTACACTCATGTTTGGTGGAATATTAATAGTAACTGCTTCTATGTAAGAGAAAATTTGTTCTGCTAGTTAGTTTTGATCAAGACCAATTTAATAAATTAAACACAGATTCTTATGTGACCATTGTTTCAGGAGCAGTATGAACATCAGAGTGTAAGCAGAATAGATGTCACAAAGAGGTGAAGCTGGATTGCCATGTGTTAGAGATAATTGTTAATACTTGGATAATGTTTACTGTGTGCTAGGCACTGTTCTGAATGCTTTACATATTTAATTCTTGAAACTGTCCTGTGAGGCATTTTTATTACCATTTTACAGATGAGAAGATTGAAGTACACAGAGGGTAAATGAAACTTGATTTAGAAAATACAGTGGCAGAGATCACATTTTCACCCAGGCAGTTTGGCTCTTTACCACTACTTTATTTTTAAATTTTTTGCTCTGCAGCTTGTGGGATCTTAGTTTCTCAGCCAGGAATCAAACTGGTACTCCCTGCAGGGAGAGCTCAGTCTTAACTGGACTGTCAGGGAAGTCCCTCTTTACCTCTACTTTAAATTCCATTTGATCTGATAGTGATACAGTAATACCAATATGAGCCAAATTTTAAAAATATACACACATCTATGCTTTTTTTTCCATCTGTGCCTTGTTTTGTGTTTTAGCTTTTACTTATTGAGAGTGATCTTTTTGGAAAAGCAAGGACATTACTATGAAGGCATGATGTTCAAGAAGTAACTCGTTGGAGTGTTTGCTTTCTAAGCCTAAACTTGTAAAGATACGGCTTTTGTCACACCCAGTTAGTGAGCAGAGTCCTAGTGGGGTGAGGATCAAGAAGACCTAACAGAATAGCTGAGAGAAGAAACATCAGGTGGATCTTGGTACCTGGAGGTATGGAGGGGAGGGGGGAAGAGTTATTTTGAATTGAAGGAAATGGCAACCCACTCCAGTATTCTTGCCTGGAGAATCCCGTGGACGGAGGAGCCTGGTGGGCTACAGTCCATGGGGTTGCAGAGTCGGACACGACTGAGCGACTTCACTTCACTTCCCTAGGGTGGGGTAGTCCTTTCTGAGAGAGGTGTTGATTCATTAGGACTTAGAGACTAGAGAGTTGCGCCTGGGGTGTGGTGGAGGTAAATCTCCAGAACTAAGAATTTGAGGGAGATTCATTTCCTGGATGATTTGAAAGAATTCTAAATATGTGGAAAGGCAAAAAACGGTGACCATTCTGTGGGGGGAAGCAAACAGTCATATTCTCACATAACAGAAACTTACCTGGGTCAGGAAAGGACTGGAATCTAGAGGCTGGCCAGAAAAATGCACAGCCAGGCATTCTTATAATCCACGTGTTCTTGTAAACATAGATAAGATTTAGAAGCACTGTGCCATGGGCTTCTCTTCTGTAATGTGTTTGTACTAGATTGCACTAGGTTTGTACCAGATTATTAATTTAAAGAATTCATTCCCCAGAATCCTAATTTTATGGTAGTACAACATGCGTTTCATAAGCATTTGAGTCACATTTTTAACACTGTAAACTTTAAAACACTGTAAACACTGTTAACCAGGGCTTCCCTGGTAGCTCAGCGGGTAAAGAATCTCCTGCAATGCAGGAGACCCCCGTTTGATGCCTGCGTTGGGGATCTGTTGGAGAAGGGATAGGCTACCCACTCCAGTATTACTGGACTTCCCTGGTGGCTCAGACAGTAAAGAATCTACCTATTTCCACCTGCAGTGCGGGAGACCTGGGTTCGATCCCTGTTTTGGGGAAATCCCCTGGAGAAGGGAATGGTTTCCCACTCCAGTATTCTGGCCTGGAGAATTCCGTGGACAGAGTCTGGCAGACTACAGTCCATGGGGTCACAAAGAGCTGGGCATGACTGAGCGATTTCCACTCCAAACATTGATACGCATTCAAATGTTATGCTAAATTTTAACAAATTAAAGACTGCTGATTTGTACTGCCAGGTTATCTAGGTTAAAAGTCTTTAAAGGTTACATTCTATACAGTTGCATTTATATAACATTATTGAGATAACAAAATTATAGAAATGAAGACTAGATTAGTTGTTGCCAGGCGTTAGGAGCAGGGGAAGGAAGGTGTGGCTAAGGAGGCGGCGTGAGGGAGCTTTGTGGGGAGGGAACAGTTCTGTATCTCAGCTGTTGGTACTCAAAGCTACAAGTGTCAAATGCGAAATTGCATAGAGCACACACATGAATGTAAAAGTGGTGAAAATATTAATAAACCTGTGGATTGTACCGTAGTCAGTTTCCTTGTGATCTTGCACTAGAAGTATGTAAGATATTACCATTGAAGGAAGTTAGGTGAAGGGTCCTTGGGACCTGCCTGTACAGTTTTTTGCAAATTCCTGTGATTTATAACTATTTTTAAATGAAACATTAAAAAAAAAAGAGAAAAGCCAATGTAGTTAGGATATTTGAGGGAAAATAAAAAGAAAAAAACTAAAATTATCCATAATGCCAACAGCCAGGTAACAATTCTTATAATGACATTTCTTGCTTTCTTTGTGCATGTACTGGAATTTCTAAAAATTCTGGTGATTGGAAAAATTGTAGCTTTATATTGTTCTGTTTAAAATTCAGACCAGTGCTTATTTGTTCATGTAAGATTATAGGAGCAAATTTGCTCCTATAGACAGCTCTCATTGCATTGTGCAGTAACATGTGACTGCTCTGTATATATAATGTCTTGATGTCAGATTAGTATATATTTTAAGCTTCATATTTTTCTTTCTACCAAAATATTTGTGGTTACCACATATTCTCATTGATATTATTAGAGATTTAACTTAGAATTTTTCTACTTGGACTTCTGGACAGGTGTAATAAGTGCTTAGATAGCAAAAATGTGCTGTTTTTAAAAGAATGACGAAGACTTATTTGTAACTGCTAATCTCTGTGAATCAGGTGTTTTTTTTTTTTTTTTTTTTTATACTGGGCAATAAACAAAACAGGTTTGTCCCAGTCTTCCAGAACTTATTAGAGTTTGTGTTCATCAGAAGAAATTTACTGTAAATATTATAAATTTGAGCTTTTCAAATACACTAATAGAATGAAATGCTGCTTTAATTTGTTTCTCATATTGTAGGTCCATGTAAAATTTCACTTAGAAAAGCATTCCTTTGCTTAAAAAATTTTTTTTAATCCCCTGGATTATGATCTATAAAGTTTCTTTTGTCATTAGCACCTGACACTGTCAGCATTTCAAGGATGCTGTTGTCACTGTTGTGTGATTATTGAGCTTTTGAGAGCAGCATTATATTTAGAAGTAAAATAATGGAATACCCATGACAAAATAGGAAGAGGAGTATATTCAACTCTTAGGAGTTTGATTTATTCCCTCCTGTCCATTGTACTAGTAGTTACAATCCCAGACTAGAGCAGATGTATCTGGGTTGAAACCTTGGCTCCATGACTTGATCTCTCTTGTCACAGTTTCTCCATAAAATGAGGATAATAAAGCGTCTAACTCAAGATTATTGTAAATATGAAGTGCACCAGTGCACCGATAACCTGTAGATAGTCTTAGCTCAGTGTCTGGCAGAGAAGTAAGTGTCTATAAAACTTAGCTATTCTTTTAAAATATGGTTGAGATCATACTGTATGTATTTTATATCTTTTTTCCTCATTTAACAAGTCACAATTCTTTTCTCATGTCATTAAAAATTCCACCTGTAAGGTAAATAGGAGAACATCAGGTGCCCTGTACCTCTGCCAGTATTGGGCATTCTCATTTTTTTACACCTTTATCAATTTCATGCGTGAAAAATGTCATCTCATTGTTTTGACGTCCATTCCCCCCCACCAAGGATAAGCAAGGTTTCATGGTTTTCACATTGTTTTAACTGTTTGCATTTATTCTCCAGTCTTGCTTGTATAGATCTAAGAATTTCTATATTGATTTAGATAATGCTTTCTATATTTAAAGTATATGAATAATTTATTATATTTGTTAATATTTTTGCCATTTTCTATTTCATTAATTTTTGCAGTACTAGGGGTTTTTTAAAGTATATAAAATTTATTTTTCTTTGTAAGTTTTTGTTAGGTTTTAAGTTTAGAAGGGCATTTCTCATTCTGATATCAGATGAATGTATATTTATAATTTCTTTTAGTTTTGAAAAAATTAATTTCTTAATTATCTAAAATGTAGCTTATCAGACTTTAGATGAGTCTGTAACCTAACTTTTGTGCAGACATGTTAATGGGCATTCATATTCCTTCTGGATATCTCCTGTTCCTGTCTTTGACCATTTTTTTCCCTTCAGGGTGGTCTTTTTTTTTTCTTATTGATTAGCAGGAATTGTTCAGATATACAATAGTTAATCCTTTGTTGTATGCATTACACATATTTTTTCAACTAGTTTCTTCTCACTTGTCTTTTAATTTCATTTATGGTGTTTTTATTCATATAGAAGTTTAAACTTTTTATGTGGTCCCATCTTTGACTTCTTTGTAGCTTTTGAGTTGTTTTTTTTTTTTTCCTTTAATCTTGTTTAACAAAATCTCTACCATCCCAAGATTTTTTTTTAACTCTCATGTGTTTGAAATTTGTTTTTTCATATCATATTTAACTCTTTAGGTTTGTGTGGAATTTACTTTTTGTCTGATGTGGGATAAAGATCTTTTTTCTAAATTGACAAGCTTTTCCTAATTTCACTTATTGACTTGTCCATGTTTGAAATGCTGCAAGAATTTCTTTATATACGTAGGGCCTCTGGATTTGCTGTTCGATCCCCATGGTGTGTTTGTGTATGTTTCTGCAGAATTCTATTACACAGTCCCTCTTCCCCCTGCAGCTTTATATACTACAGTTTGATACGAGATAGAGCAAATATGCTCATTTTCCATTTTCTTCTTGGCTATTATCATGCATTTATTGTTTCAGGTGAATTTTAAAATTTATTTTGATAAGCTCTAAAACAAATCCCATTGAAATTTTGATAAGAGTTGTACAGACTTTATAGGTGAATTTGGGAAGGAGACAGCCTTCACTAAAGTCTTTTTATCAAGGAACAAACATATTTTGGCTTTCTGCTTCTTGTGGAGTTGCTAATCTCATGCACATTTAACTTAGATGCCCATTGTGTTTTGTTTTGCATGTGATTGATGTGGTACTAGAAATTGAGAAATTTTAGGATGGTATTCTGGTGGGATCCAGGAATATTAGAATTCTCTCCAGTCCACAGCCACAGTTTTCAAATCTATGGGGCTCCTAAGGGACAGATTTATATTAAGTATTTGTACTGGCAGTAAAAACCCCCAAACTTTGCCTCTTTTTCTTGACTAGGACTTGAGCACCAAACCCCAAGACGGAAGACTCAAATGTGCCCCACTGCTTTTATGTGGAGTTGCTGTTTTTCTCAATTTAGTTTAGCTTCATTTGTTTGAAACTGATCTAGCCCATGGGATGGATGCCCTCCATCTCCCCAGTTTTCGAGCACAGCTAAATCTTTCCCCTGTGATGTGGGCAAAGCTGGCCTGACTCATTCCTATCAGTGCTCAGGGCCTTGTAACCAGAGAGAGCCCATTTGCCCCGGCTGACTGCTGATCTGGCCTTGGCCTCCTGCCTCTGGCCTTTTCTGCCCAAGTAGTAGGTTTAGCCCTGGCTCTCCCTTGGAGTAGCAGAAGTCCTCTCTTGAAGGCGTCTCATGCCACTTCAGTCACATGAAGACACATAAAAGTGAGCTTGCACCTGTGTGCTGACCTTTTCATGCCCATTCTGCCCAGTGGTGCAGACCTAACGCTCTCCAATCTTATCTTCTTCCTTCCTGAGAAGCAGGGAGAAGAGTGAGAGGGGCCTTCGTTTCTCACTTCTAAAGACAACATGAAAACTTAGAACCATTCTCAGAAGCATTGATTTTCTCTTGGTTGTTGCTTTTCCCCAATCAGCCAGAGAGAGGTGGAGTAAAAACTGGCTTGCTGAGTATTGCGCATAACCCGTATGCTTTCTTCACTATGCACCAACCTGCAGTGAGTGACTGATTTCAGGAGACGTTCTCTTCCTTTGCTTAATGGTTCACCACACACTCTTGATAGTCCTCCCACCACTTGGATCCTTCTCAGTTTTTTTTTTTTGTTTTTTTTTTTTTTTTTTACTGGCTTATCCTCCTGGACCTGCCCATTAAATGTTGCCATAGCTGGGATCAGCCCCGCACCTTCTTGTCCGTCTCTTTTCCCTAAACAGTTATCTCTCTGTCCATGATTTCCCTGACAGGTGAATCCAAAATTTCTCTCTCACCGGGACCTCTCCTTTGAGCTCAAGATCGGCATATCTAATTGCCCACTGGACATCTCTGTCTGGATGTCTCAAAGGTACTATAAATTCACTGTGTCCAAGCTTTAATTCATATCTTTCCTCTGAAAATGCTGTTTCCTTATCTCAGTGAAAGGCATCCCCACCCAAACTGGTGTGCAAGTCAGAAATCTGGCAGTTTCCCTTGGCTGTCTCTTTATTCCTCTCTTCCCCCAGCAAACCCCATCAGTTACTGAGTCCAGCTGACTTTTTAAAATCTTTTTATTTTTCTGATTTGTAACCCTTTCAGTTTTGTTCTGATACATACAGAAAAGTCATTGGTCTGTGCATCTTTCTCTGATGTAGTGATTAAAAAGCATAAGCCTTGTAACAAACATTCAGGTCACTAAGTAGACAATTGTCAGCACTGCAATTGCCCTCCTTAAAATTCCTGCTTATGAACTATACTTCTCCTTCACCTAGAGAGATCTCTGTCCTGACTGTATATATATGAAATTTTATTTATTATTTTTAGCTGTGCTGTCTCTTCGTTGCTGTATGGGCCTTTCTCTGGTTGCAGCGAGCAGGGTTACTCTTCATTGTGGTACGTGGGCTTCTCATTGTGGTGGCTTTTCTTGTTGCAGAGCCCTGGCTGTAGGGTGCGTGGGCTTCAGTGATGCAGCTCATGGGCTCTAGAGCGCAGGCTCAGTAGTTGTGATGCATGGGCTTAGTTGCTCTAAGGCATGTGGATCTTCCTGGACCAGGGACTGAACCCGTGTCTCCTGCATTGGTAGGCCGGTTCTTTACCACTGAGCCATCAGGGAAGCCCTCTGCCCTGACTCTTTTGATATCATATCATAATCACTTTCATACTTTTCTGCCTAAGGTTGCACCCAAATTTGGTAGTTTAGTTTTGCCTGCGTTTTCAACCTTACATAAATGGAGCCATTTATTTTGTACACTTTACTCTGGCTGTTTTCACTCAACATTATTTTGTGAGATTCATCTGTGTGTGATGGAGCTGTAGTTGGTTCGTCATTGTGGAATGTTCTCTTATACAAATATATCACAGTTGATTATTTTGCTCTTTTTTTTCGATGAGTTGCACTGGTTTAGATTTCTGTCAGCAGTGTATGAGAATTCCTGTTATTCCACGTCTTTGCCAAGCCTTGGACTTGTCAGTCTGTTCAGTTAACCATTCTGGTTTATATACAATGGATATTTGTGTGTTCTCTGAGATATATGTCATATCCAGTAAGTTGCAGAACTTTTGAATGTACACTTTGGAGAATATTTCACATAGGCATGTACCATATTCACACGCAGACACAGAGCATTTCCGTCACTCCAGAAAGTTCTCTCATACTCCTTTGCTTACAGAGTCTGTATTCTGAGAAAACTGTTTTGACTTCTACCGGTACAAATTTGTTTTGCCTGTTCTTGAACTTCATGTCAGTGGGCTCATAACAGTATGCACTCCTTTGTGTCAGACTTCTTTTGCCCAGCATAATAATGTTTTTTGCAGTTTATCCAAGTTGTTGGTTTTATCAGTTGCTTAGTCCCATTTTTCATTGCTTAGTCTCATTTTTGGAGAAGGCAATGGCAACCCACCTCAGTACCCTTGCCTGGAAAATCCCATGGATGGAGGAGCCTGGTAGGCTGCAGTCCCTGAGGTCGCTGAGGGTCGGCTATGACTGACCGACTTCACTTTCACTTTTCACTTTCATGCATTGGAGAAGGACATGGCAACCCACTCCAGTATTCTTGTCTGGAGAATCCCAGGGACGGGGGGACCTGGTGGGCTGCAGTCCATGGGGTCGCACAGAGTCGGACACGACTGAAGCCACTTAGCAGCAGCAGCAAAAGCAGCAGTCCCATTTTATGATTATCATTTTTTAATTGACTGTTGTTTCTAAGTTTGGCTATTGTGAATTAAGCTGCTGTGAACATTCTCATGCACATCTTTCTATATATACATACTAATTTCTCTTGAGTATATATTGAGGAGTGGATTTTGGGTCATCAGGCAGGCATTTAATTTTGTTAGAAACTACAGAATAGTTTCCCAAAGTGGTTGTACTATTTAACACTCCTTGTTGGTTTTAATTTGCATTCCCCTGATTACTACTGTGATTGTGCAGCCTTTCGTTTATTTATTGACCGTCATCTTTTTGAAGGACTCATTAAAATCATTTGCCCATTTTCCTATCTGCTGTTCTGTCTTTTTCTTATGTGTGTGTGTGTGTGTGTGTGTGTGTGTGTGTATTTTCGGATACCTATATTGCAGATATCATCTTCCACTCATGGCTTGCCTTACCTTTTCGTTTTCTTAAAGGTATTTTTGGATTAACAAATTCTCAATTTTAATATAGTTAAGTACATCAGTCTTTTCCTTTATAATTAGAACTTTTTGTATCCAGGTGATGAAGATATATTTGCTATTGTTTTCTGTTAGGTTTTGCTATTCACAGATCAACAGTCTATGTGGGATTTTTTTAATGGTGTAAGATAGGGATCAATTTAGTTCTTTTTCTATATGAATATCCAGTTACTATTGGGTTGACCAAAGTGTTTGGGCTTTTCCCATTACATTGTACAGAAAAACCCGAACAAGGTTTTTGGCCAACCCAGTATTATTGTGGCACTGCTTTTTAAAATGTCTGCTCTCTCCTTCTCTGTAGAGTCACTTTGGTCGTGAGTCAGCTGGTTGTACAGACAAGGATTTGTCTGGACCCTCCTATTCCATTTCTCTATTTTGTCTGTCCTTATGCCAAAATGCCTGGAGAAGGCAATGGCACCCCACTCCAGTACTCTTGCCTGGAAAATCCCATGGACGGAGGAGCCTGGTAGGCTGCAGTCCATGGGGTCACTAAGAGTTGGACATGACTGAGTGACTTCACTTTCACTTTTCACTTTCATGCATTGGAGAAGGAAATGGCAACCCACTCCAGTGTTCTTGCCTGAAGAATCCCGGGGACGGGGGAGCCTGGTGGGCTGCTGTCTTTGGGGTCGCACAGAGTCGGACACTACTGAAGCGACTTAGCAGCAGCAGCAGCATGTCAAAATGCCATTGCATTAAGTAGTCTATTTCAGTAGTTCTCCTGGGACCATGTAGAGTCCCCGAGACCCTTTAAGGGGTCTCTGAGGTCAAAACTGTTCTCATAGTAATAATAAGATGTTATTTGCTTTATTCACTCATGTCTCATGAGTGCACAGTAGGTTTTCCAGAGAATGTGTGACATGTGATATTGAAATTGAATAAATAAAGGAGCAGATTTGAGAATCCAGCCATCTCCTATTAAGCTAGATGTTGAAGAGATTTATGAAAATGTAAAACAGTGCCACTCTTCTCACTAAATGTTTTGTTTTGGAAAACAATTCATTTTTCATTAATTTATTTCTGTTAGCATGTGATAAGCTTATTATTTTAAAGTAAATTTTCTGTTTCAAAGGTAAAAAATAAACTCCCATAAACTAAAGCTCTTTAGAGTCTCAGTGAGTTGTAAGAGTATAAGACTAAAAAAAAAGTTTGAGAATTGCTACTCTAGTTTGATAAATCATGATATGCAATAGATAATTCTTGGTTATTTTGGGCTTCTTATATTTGCATATACCTTCTAAAATCAGCTTGTAAGATTCCACAATGATAAGTTTAGGTGCAATTGAAATCATTATACCAATGAGTCTTCTAGTTCATGAATACTATCTCACCATGTGTTTTGATCTTCTTTTTTTTCTCAGTAATGTTTTATAGACTTCTAGAGGTATTGCATATCTTCCTAACAGAATTTTTGAAGAGAAAAAAGTAATTTAACAATAGACATAAAGTAAAAATCATCAGCATTATGCCATAGCTGGGCAATGTCCTTTTTTAGTGCAACATAAAATAATTCTATCTTTTTAGAAAAAGTTTTATTGGCGTATACTTGATTTATAGTGTTGTGTTAGTTTCATATTGAAGATATCTTGAAGTTCATAAAGTATAATCTGTAAGCCCAGTGTAATAACAGTATCTCAAGATTTTCAAAACTTGATTCTAAAGTTCATATGAAAGGACAAAAGTGGAATTTTTCATAAAAATTATGGAAAAGCCAGTGTTCATGAAGAAGGGATTAATGCTATTAGAGTCTGTGTTAAAGCGGAAGTAAAGAGCACCTGAGTAGACAAGTTATACTGGATAGAGTTGAGAGGACTGAAGTGGCCTCATTTATAGAAATGTCAAATGTGATAAAGATGAAAACAAATTTTCAATAAATAGTATTGGGTAAACTGAGTAGCCATTTGAGAAAAAAAAAAAAAGCTAGCTTGTGATCTCACTTTAAAAGAGAAAAACCTTGGAGAAGGAAATGGCAACCCACTCCAGTTTCTCGCCTGCGCAATCTCATGGACAGGGGAGCCTGGTGGGCTCCTGTCCATGGGATCGCAAAAGAGTCAGACATGACTTAGCAACTAAGCAACAATAACAAAACCACAAACAACTTGGTCTTCCTGCCTCTCAGAAAATAAACATTTTTTTTTTAATGAAAAAACCTTTTATTGAAATGCAATTCACAGGAAAGTACACCTATTTAAGGGATCAACTCAACAAATTTTTATGTATATGTACACAAAGTACTCACTGCCTTGAGCAAAACGTAGGCTATCTCCAACACTTAGAAATTCTCTCTTGTGTTCTTCCCAGTCAATATGACCTCCCCTAGTGATAACCACTATTCTGACCTTTGTCCATAGATTAATTTTGCCTGGTTTTGGTCTTCACATAAATTGAATCATATGGTAAGTCTTTTAGGTCTAGTTTCTTTTGCTTAACATTATAGATGAGATTTATTTATGTTGCACATAGCAACATAATGAAAGCATTTTTAATATGTATGATTAGCGAAGAGAAAAAAAGTGATTTAGCTAACATGTAGGGGAATATCTACTTCCATTTTAGTAATAGTTCTTTTTTAGTGTTGTGTTGAATTATATTGTATTAATATGTCATACTTTATTCTACTGTTGATAGAAGTTTTGGTGGTTTGTATTTTGAGGGGTAAAACTGCTGAGAACATTCTTATGCATGTTTGTGGGGAGAGCACAAGTGCTCATTTTCTGTTGGAATTGAGAGGAAATGCTGGGTCATAGGATATGTGTATGTTTAATTTTAGTATATATTGCCAAACAGTTTTCCAGAGTGACTCTACCAGCTTATATCCACCAGCAAAGTATGAGAGTTCCATTTGCCCTGAGTGTTGTGAAACACCAGAAACTATAAAGAAAAAAAGTTGATGAGTTTGCATACAGACAGACAAAACCTATGCATGGCAATAACTAGCATAAACAAAATTAGAACTCCAAAGACATACTGGGAAAAAACTTGCCATGCATCGTATTCAAGGAGCTTGTTGTTGTTCAGTCGCTCAGTTGTGCCAGCTCTTGGTGATCCCATGGACTGCAGCACGCCAGGCTTCCCTTTCTTTCACCATCTCCTGGAGTTTGCTCAAACTCATGTCCATTGAGTCAGTGATGCCATCCAACCATCTGCTGTCCCCTTGTCATCCTGCCTTCCATCTTTCCTAGCATCATGTTTTTTTCCAGTGAGTCAGCTTTTCGCATCAGGTGGCCAAAGTATCGGAGACTCAGCTTCAGCATCAGTCCTTCCAATGAATATTCAGTACTAATTTCCTTTAATTGACTGGTTTGATCTTGCAGTTCAAGGGACTCTCAAGAGTCTCCTCCAACACCACAGTTCAAAAGCATTTGGTGCTCAGCCTTCTTTATGGTCCAATTCTCACTATTCATGATTACTGGAAAAAGACATAACTTTGACTATATGGACCTTTGTTGGCCATGTAATGTCTTTGCTTTTTAATACGCTGTCTAGGTTGGTCATAGCTTTTCTTCCAAGGAGCAAGTGTCCTTTAATTTCATGGCTGCATGCTTCCAATGGAGGTGGCATGGGTTGGATCCCTGGTCTGGGAATTAAGATCCCACATGCCGTGTGGCCCAGCAAAAACAAAAAGGAATGAATGAATTACAATTTACACATCATATAAATGATTCTCACAAACGTATTATTGAGTGGAAGCTGCTGCTGCTGCTGCTAAGTCACTTCAGTCTGTCCGACTCTGTGACCCCATAGACGGCAGCCTACCAGGCTCCCTTGTCCCTGGGATTCTCTAGGCAAGAACACTGGAGTGGGTTGCCATTTCCTTCTCCAATGGATGAACGTGAAAAGTGAAAGTGAAGTCGCTCAGTTGTGTCTGACTCTTAGCGACCCCATGGACTGCAGCCCACCAGGTTCCTCCGTCCATGGGGTTTTCCAGGCAAGAGTACTGGAATGGGGTGCTGTTGCCTTCTCCGATTGAGTGAAAGAGCTAGACACAAAAGTTCAAAAGCAGACACAATTAATCTGTGGTGTTATAAATCAGGGTAGTGTTACCCTTGATGGAGCTCACTGAAAGGGACACAAGAAGGGCTTTGAGGGCTTGTAATGTCCTGTATCTTGATGTGGGTGCTGGTTAGTGGGTGAGTGGGGGACATAATGGGAAACACTCTCCCATTATTATTTTGTGACTTTCAAATTAAAAAAAATTTAAATTGCTGCAAAATACACAAAGCATACGTTTTGCCATCTTAACCATTTTAAGTGTGCAGTTCAGTATTTACTGTTAAGTATATATACATTGCTGTGCACCCAACCTGCAGAGCCTTTCGTACCCGTTAAATGACTCTAAAATTTCCTACCTGTTTCCTCTTCTTCTTGATCCCTAGCTGTTACCATTCTACTGGTGTTTTTTCTATGACTTTGACTACTCTGGGTGCCTCATAAAAGTAGAGTCATAAAGTATTTGTCTTCCTGCGATTGGCTTATTTCACTTAGCATAACATCCTCAAAGTTCATTTAAACTATTTTGTGACCGTTGAGTTCTGTACCTTGTTCATTTATTACTTAGTTTTAAGAGATCATTAAAAAGTTACGACCATATTGTTCAGAGATGGCTAATCAGGTGGTAAAAATTTGATCCTGTGTATTACTCACCTAACCAACATTTAGTGCTAGTTTTGGCAGCAAAAGCACTTTATGCCAAAGTGCTATTTGAAGCTTTATCTCACCTCTTATTTCTCCTGTTTTCATCTGTAGGTGTCAATCAAACTACAGGCTCATGAAGTTCTCAGTCTCTTGACCACCAGCCTGCTCAGTAGTTTTTCCCCTGGGCTTACTGTCCAACTTTGGTCTTCTCAAAATCTACCTCTTCACCTCAGGCACAGTCTGGTTCTGTGCAAGGGGAATTGCTTTCTCTTGGCTGCTTTCTCCCCTATTTCTGACCTGTTTTAAGGGGGGTTTTTGTTATGCTAGGTGTTCAGTACTGCTTGAGATCATTAGTCTAGAGCCTTCTGCAGTAATATTGTTTCATTGGAACATTTGACTGGGGGAATTGATGTGGAGATAGAGGAACAAGTTGAAATGACTTTGAAATTTATGGGAGGACCTTGTCCCATTAAATAGAACAGAGGGGGACAGGCAGGTCCTAGGTGGAAGATATATTATTTGGGGAAATATTGGCTTGAGATGCTGGCCTATAAAACAGCAGGAACTGTGATGTAGAAATGGGGATTTAGAAAATAAACTTCTCATTGTAAATGTAGTGTTTGTACATGTATAATGAAAATACAGAGAATATATAGAATAAAAAGTATTCATAAAACAATTATTCTTAACATTGAATTAACCGGTTTTTTTGTGTGTATGGTTACATACATATAAATGTACATATATAAACTCAAATTTCAAGATGTAGTTGAGCTTTTGCATTCTGTATTCTGCTTTCTTGCTTGTGTGTTCTATTCATGAATGAAGAAGTCCAAGGCCAGTTACCTATGGTGCTTCTCTTGTGTTAAGAGTCAGCAGCAAAAGAGGTCACGAATGAAACTGTGGGGCTTGTTGCAATCACACATGGTACTGTCCTGCACAGATGGAGAAGGGAATGTGGCAACCACAGGACTTGGGAAACTTGCCTGTATTTGAGGATTCAAGAATAAATCATAATCAGAGAAGTAGAATTAAAAGAGTGTAGTGTCAAATTGAGATTGGAGCACATTCCAAGAAGAAATAGATTTTTTTTTTTTTAAAAAAGAGAGAGGGCTGGATGAAGACTAAGACAAAGGCTTTAGGAAATTGTAAAATCGATAGTTGATATACCATATTTTTACCATATTTATTCTGTCCAGCATTGTTTGGAATAACAAGGACTGAATTTACTTTGCTACCTTAAACAATTAGAAAACTAGGTAATATATGAAATAACAGACAAACAGAGGAATGTGATCACTGAAAGAAGGGAAACAAATCTAAGGAGCCTCTATGGTTGCCCCAGTTTATTATCTGGAGGTAGTTTTCAGGCTGCAGAGCAGGAGTGAGGAACCCAAATAGAGCCCAGTGATCTCACTGAGTTGAGAAGACAGAGAAGTTTGAAGGGGCCAAGGCAGCTATAATTTGTGAGGCTGACAGGAGGAAGTGGCATAGAAAACACCAGAGATACGCAGAGGTGTTGCCTTGAGTCTGGCTGAGTACTGGTCTGCACATGCATGAGAGGAAATCACCTGAGGCCAGAGAAAGAACCATGCTGGAAAAGTGATGAGCTGGAGCTCATCCAGGTTGGGAATGTCTGTGTTCTCACTTGCCAGAGTATGCACAGGGCATTAAAAAGATACTGCCTTGGTAATAGGGCTCAATTAACCTTAAATTAAAGGCTGCTCTGGACCCACTCCAACAGAGCACAAAAGCAAGCCTTGGAGGATCCAGCTGATTTCAAGAAACTTAACTGTACACCAGAACAAAGTCAAGCACTATTTAAAGGAATATAGCAAAATCCAGCACCCAAAGCATAAAATTCACAATCGAATCAGAAGTTACCAGACATGCAAAGAACCAGAAACTGTGGGCTTCTCTAGTTGCGATGCGCTGGTTTACTTGTCCCATGACATGTGGGGTCTTGGTTCCCCAACCAGGGATCGATCCATGTCCCTTGCATTGGAAGGCAGGTTCTTAACCACTGGGCCACCAGGGAAGTCCCTGTGTTTTTGTTTTTTTTCTTTTTTTTTTTAAGAACAAAATTGAGACTGTGCTCTTTGCTTTCATTTAATTTTGAATTGTAAGCATTTTGACTTGTAATAAAATATTTGAAAGCAGCTTTTGGTGTGTGTGTAGAATTCCACTAAATGGCCAAAATGTAATTTGTTTTGTCCTGGATTGTTTCCCATGTAGGTTTTTCCAATTTGCTGTTTTAAATGCTGTGATGAGCACCCTTGTACACTTTTATGTAAACCTTTACCTCATTGGTTATTTTGCTATAACCAACCGTTTTCAGTCTATATTCCTGGAGGTAGAATTGTGAAATTTATTTCTAGACAATTATAGCAATTTATATTCCCTCTATATAGCATATAGGAATGCTGAATTAATGTCATCCTTGTCCACCTGTAATAGTAGTTAAACATTGCCTGAATGTTTAACATTAGGCATTAAAACAGTTTTTTTAATTGTAGGTAACTTGACTTCCACTCTGAAGGCTTATAAGGATACTGTTTCTCTGAAGTTCGAAAATTCTACCAGAATGTCTTTGTATTAAATTTGGCCAGAAGACAAAATTGTACATTTATTTTCCTTCTCCTTCCTCCTCTTCTTCCTCCTTTTCTTCCTTTCTCCATTCTTCAGCAGTATATTGTTTTCATTTCTTTGGTTATTGCTTCAGCCTCATTTGTTCCAGAAGATGAACTTTTCCATGTCTGTCTTGTTCAGTATTGTTTCCTCACTGCCTGACTATATTATACCATATGCTCAATCAGTTTGTAGAATAATGAACTCTTTTCCTTTCTACAGCTCTTATTGGTAAAAGTTGATCAGTATAATATTTCTAACTTAAATTTCATTGATCGTTTTGTCCTTTTGATTAGAGTTGTGGGATAATTTGTCCATTTGTGTTATCATGTCACTAATTTTCTTTTGGTAATACTTCACCTGCCGTTCACTGCTTCTGTTGCTATTTCAAATTTGGCAAATCATGTTTTTCACCTCAGAAGATCTTTCCATTTTTGTGAAATTGTTCCTCATCTTAGATTATTCTCAGTTCATGATTATTTACATATGCAGAATTCTCTTAAATTCTTTTAAAACATTAAATTTTTACCTCAGTTTATACCAGCTTTTTTAGACTCTTAGCTTTTTATGTCTTTTTATTTTTTTATTACCTCTAGGGAATTTAAACCAGTAGGAAATAAAAGAAAATGGACTGTCCGTTTGTTGATTAGTTTTGTCATTTGTTTCTTTACCTCAACCACTTCAGCACACAGTTTAAATGTGGTATCACAAGATACTTAATAGTATCAATTTAGGCTGAAGGGTTATTAGCAAATAGTGCTATGTGGGACTATTCTAGAAAACACCTACTTCTTGAGCTATTTTTTGAAACCTCCAAAGGTAGAGAGCTGAGTCAAAGAAACAGGTAATCAAAGAAAGTTTGAGTACAAACTACCTATTTTTGAGAAGACCACAAATTCAGAAAAATTCAGAACTCGAAAGAGTTGGAATTATTCCTTTCCTTAATTACATACACTTTGGAATTTGACCTTGGGAACTGAGAAATGAATAAATAAGAGTTCCTGTCCTCCAGGAGTCCATCGCCTGTGTCTTACATTAGACAGGACTGTGGTGGTGGTGGTGTACCGGATGGTGAAGGCTCCATAGTTCCTGGTCTCCGTTTTCTTCTGAGAGAAGCCAGGAGACATGCAGAGTGAAAGAGGTTTCAGATTGCATTTTGGAGTCATAGACTTGAACCTGGGATGAGTAAACAAAGTACAAATTAAGATAAAAAAATTTTTTTCTTGGTAGGAGTCCTCACGTAGAGTAGAAAATGACAGTAAAACTGACTCAAGGTAATTTGAAGGAGAATGGGACTGAGCAACAAGTGCTTGGCAAACTCAGATTTGTATATGTAACTACTTGAATCCTCGTTACTTTGCATATTTAATGTGTAATTAATTGCTAAAGCCTCAAGTTAGAATGGAAGTTTAAAATGTTTTTCCTCATACCTGAAAACTGTTCCTGGTAGCAGTATTTCTAGTGATCTCAGCATCCTCTTTCCCAATCCTGATAACTGTCTGGAAAGAATGGCTTGGCTTTCACATTACAGAATGACCCACAGTAGACTTCCTGGTGTTCAGTTTTGATTACTGGCAACATACACCACTGTGAACACCACTGGTTTTGTGTTTTGTTTTGTATTTTAATCGTGGTCGAAAGGTCTAATATTTTCATCAATATTAGCTAGGCTAATGATCTACCAATCTCTGAACCAGGTGTTTAATTAGTTTTCAAGTTCAAATTCACTTAAACTTCAGGGAGTCTGAGATTAAAATCAGAACACTTTGATATTTCCAAAGACAATTTTGTTCAGCTTATTATGCTAAACTGGATAGGTTTTGTTCTTTGGAGAATGTTCCTTGTCCCCCCAACCCCAACCCCCACCCCACTGTCAGAGACATCAGTTTCAGTGGATTTTGGATTAAATATGAAAATGTGCTCTAGTCCATGCTTTCATTATTTATTGTGGAAACAAGCAATATATCAGGCCTAATAACGCCTTTGCTACCCGGGGTCCATGAATACTTTGCACATAAATACCCACTGCTACTGCTAAGTCACTTCAGTCGTGTCCGACTCTGTGCGACCCCATAGATGGCAGCCCACCAGGCTCCCCTGTCCCTGGGATTCTCCAGGCAAGAACACTGGAGTGGGTTGCCATTTCCTTCTCCAATGCAGGAAAGTGAAAAGTGAAAGTGAAGTCACTTAGTCATGTCTGACCCTCAGCGACCCCATGGACTGCAGCCCTCCAGGCTACTCCGTCCATGGGGTTTTCCAGGCAAGACCCACAGCTGGTTAAAATATTTTCCTCTACCCATCAGATTTCAACATATTTAAAAATTTAGGTTTACTTTAGGTGTTTAGGTTTAATTTAGGTGTTTGCAAAATCTCCATAAAGATATGTTCAGAATATACATGAATTTACTCTGTTGACACTCAGGACACAAGTATCTACTCAAAGTTAGCCCAATGTTTCACGAACTGTGGTGAAGGAAGAGTGAGATTTCCAGTCAGTTATGGACCAATATTTGTGCAAAGTGAATTATTAAAAAATAGGTGAAAACAACAAAACAACAAACATGCTAAATACAAGCTCATGTAGTTTAATCATCTTACAAAATTATATTTTAATGATTAATATAGGCAGTAAATAACAGAATACAAAGAGTTACAAAAACAAAACTGCCTGTGTAGTCAATGTGGTGAATTTCTCTGTTATGTTCTTTTCTTTTTTTTCCCAATTATTTTTTTTAATTTTAAAATCTTTAATTCTTACATGCGTTCCCAAACATGAACCCCCCTCCCACCTCCCTCCCCATGTTATGTTCTTAATGTAATTTTGTAGTAGTAACTTTTAAAAGTTATGCAATAGCAATTAGGTATTCTAAATACCTAACATATACCTTGAACAAACACTGTTTATCAATATTTAAAATTTTTTTAAAAATTTTTATTTATTGTCCTTGGCTGAGCTGTCTTCATTGCTGCATGTGGGTTTTCTCTAGTTGTGGCCAGCAGGGGCTACTCTCTAGTTGTGGTATGTGGGCTTCTCGTTACAGTGGCTTCTCTTGTTGCAGAGCACAGACTCTAGGGTGAACGGGCTCAGTGGTTGGGGCACACGGGCTTAGTTGCCCCATGGCATGTGGGATCAACCCTTCCTGGGCCAGGGATTTAATCCATGTTCTTAAATTGGCAGGTGGATTCTTGCTGGACCACCGGAGAAGTCCAGTGTTTAAAGTTTTAATGTGATAAGCTCACTTCTTGCTTGTTAACTTATCTAGGTTAAAGACAGCACTACTTTCAGGTAATAACATATAGCTAATCTGTTGTGCTTTGATTTAACAATACTCAAGTAGAGAAACCATCTTTACTGAGTTATGTTGATGGGACTGGAAGAAGAGATACTGAAGGCAGTGTCATCAAGCTCAGGATATTCATTTAGAATTTCATCCAGAAACAAGTGCTGTAATCTCGAATGTATCCTTTACCATTCAAGAGTAGCCAATTCCAGTAGTTTATATAGTGAACAGTTAAATTGTATTTAAGTGAAAGAAATAGGTTTAGTTCTATTACATTTACTATCTATGGATGCTATTGGGTTGGAAAATTAAATTTTAAAATTTCATTGGAAAGTGTGGATTGAGGCAATGTTTCCAAGCAAATATCTTTGATGTAATTGTTCATTTGTCTTTTAACAATTGTATTTAGCGTTTTAGTCTTGCAATCCAAAGTGCAAGAATAGGAAGCCTCTAAAACCAACATTTATTGAGAAAATATTGAATATGTGCTTTTGTTAGCCTAATTCAGTGCTCTTTCAGAAAATTCTTTTGGCTCTGAGCTTATTTTTGTGTATTTTTGTTAAGTGTTGTTCAGTCACTAAGTCATGTCTAATTCTCTGAGAGCCAATGTGCTGCAGCAAGCTAGGCTTCCCTGTGGACATTGCACTATCTCCCAGAGTTTGCTAAAGTTCACGTCCATTGAGTCGGTGATGCTATTTAACCATCTCATCCTCTGCTTCCCTCTTCTCCTTTTGCCTTCAATCTTTCCCAGCATCAGGGTCTTTTCCAATGAGCTGGCTCTTCGCTGACTTTGTGAGTGCTCCTTAAATTTTGGTATTTTTGTTGCTCCATTAACTAGTGTATCTCTGCAGTTAACACACATGTTGATAACACTTTACCATCAGTTATGGCTACAAATTGATGATATGGGGCTTCCCTGGTGACTCAGATGGTAAAGAATCCATCTATAATGCAGAAGACCTAGATTCAGTCCCTGGGTTGGGACTATCTCCTGGAGAAGGGAATGGCTACCCACTCCAGTATTCTGGCCTGGAGAATTCCATGGACAGAGGAGCCTGGCAGGCTACAGTCTGTGGGGTTGCTAAGAGTCAAACACAACTGAGTGACTTAAAAAAAAGGCTACAGAACTGAACTTGGTATATAAGGGATCATACTCTTGAGGGAAAGAAGGCTTCTTTTTGATCTACATCTGTTTGGAATCACTTCCTTTACCTGCATTTGCTTTGCAGATACGGGCACATTCAGAAAAGATGTCTTTTCCGCTAAAATGTTGCTGAAAAATCTACTGAAGCTTGTTTATCCACATGTAAATTCGGTCAAAATTCATATAAATTTCACTTCTCTCATTTAGCTAATGATATTATAATTTAAAAAGTATGATTAAGAATGAACTGTTATAAAATTAACTAGTTATAAAAATGAGTAAACCTGTGTATTTTCTCAGGTTTTTATAAATCTTTTAGGTAGTTAACAAAGTAACCTTAAAATGTCACATGAAACTTTGTTACACTGTGCTTCACTAGTGCACGTTATGCCAGATGCAATTCGTCACGTAAGTCTGATAACACTTGGATCTGTCTGTATATCAAGACAAATCCGCTAATCATGTACTTTGATGTCATGGCAATGACAAATGTCTATAAATTTTTCTAAGTGCTCACTTTCAGTTTCTAAACTGATCTCATCACAGATCCATAGCAGATAGTTCATAGACCATCACTGATGTGTGATCCATGCTTTCGGTAGCGGTGGACCTCTAGTAGAGTTGTAGGCTTAATGTGCACTGATACTTAAATCTGTTGGAAATAACCAGCTTCATTGCATCTTTTTAAAGATTTACTTGATACCCATTACATGGCACAACAGAGCCTATTACGCACTGAATGTGCTGAGTTGCTCGGCTGTGTCTGACTCTGTGACTGTATGGACTGTAGCCCGCCAGGCTCCTCTGTCCATGGGATTCTCCAGACAAGAACACTGGAACAGAGAGCCATCCCCTTCTTCAGGGGATTTTCCCGACCCAGGGATCGAGCCGGAGTCGCCTGCATTGCAGGTAGATTCTTTACCAACTGAGCCACCAGGAAGCCCTATTACACACTGTTGAGATATAATTCCATAATGTAATATTAAGGCAAGAAACACTGTACTTTATATTTAGTGATTATTATATTTCAATTTTCAAATATTTGCAGTGCTTTCATGAAAAAATGTGCAGGCATCTATTGTTTTAACTGGAATTTCAGAACACTTAAAAGTAGATATGAGCTGTTCTCTTTTGGCTGTGCTGGGTCTTCTTTGCTGCCCATGGGCTTTCTGCAACTGCGGTGTGCGGGCCTCTCATTGCAGTGGCTTCTCTTGATGCGGAGCACGGGCTCAGTAGTTGTGGCTCATGGGCTTAGTTGCCCCGTGGCATGTGTGATCTTCCCAGACCAGGGATCAAACCCAAGTCCTCTTCATTAGCAGGCAGATTCTTAACCACTGGGCCACCAGGGCAGTCCTGAGAGCTGTTTCTAAGGCATGAAGGTGCAGATGCAACTTCTCAGTGTTGGTGGAGCTGCCAGGTACTGTTTCTTCCCCAAGTAGCCATCAAGAGCCACTATGTGGTGTAACCTGTGGCTCTTCCTAAGATCACAGTGCTTGCAGCTGACCCTTTTTAGTGCATACTTAACCCCCATGTTTCTGAACTGGCGCCATCAGATGTGTTCTGATTTATGTGATCGATAAGAATGTGTGATGAAATGGGTGAGAATAAGCCACCATTTTATTACAAGAATTTTCAAGCATTCAGAAAATATTAAAGAATTTGAGTACCTGTATACCCACCACTTAGATTCTTCCATTAACATTTTACTATACTTGTATTTGTTACATGCCTGTACAAATGTCTACACTTCTATCCAGCCATCACTAAAACCTTTCTCCCCAAAACTTCCACATACACATCATTAACTGGAATTCACTGTTTGTTTATGGTCTGTTTTCTTTTGAGCTAAAATACACATATGATGAAATACACAGATTTCAAATGGATATTCTCTGAATTTTGACAAATGTATATGTAAGTCAAATCTGTCAAGATATAGGGCAGTTGTGTTCATTTAGCGGCGGTTTTGCCTCCAAGGGGAGATTTGACAGTTTCTGGAGTTATTTTTGGTTGTCCCAGCTGGGCGGCGTAGTGCTGACATCTAGTGGGTAGAGTCCACTCACGATTCTTTGTCAGTAGTGCCCCGTTTGAGAAATCATGTAGAGCATTACCCCAACCCTGGAAAGTTTCATAATGTCTCTGGCCAGTCAACCCCTTCCCTCCCCCCCAACATTTCAGAGATAACCACTGGCGTGGGTGTTTCTTTTTTTCTTACTATAGTTTTACTTGTTCTAGAATATCAATATAAATGGGACCAAACATTATATACTTCACGGCAGTCTCGCCTTAAAAAAATAACACAAAACATAGGGAGGCAGTTTTTTCCCCCATTAACTATAAAAGAAATCTTTTGTAGGATTTCACATAAAGGATGCAGAAATATATAGACAGTATTCACAGCAACATGCCTGTAAGAAACAAATTACAGGTGTTCCCTCAGTATACGCAGGGGATTGGCTCCAGGACCTACCGTAGACTGTAAAACCCGCAGATGCTCAAGTCCCTCTGTTAGCCCTTTGCAGTCATGCTTCCACATCCTCAGATTCAGCCAATCTCAGATCATGTGGTACTCTATGTGTTTACTGAAAAAAATGTCTGCATATAAACCTGCATAGTTTAAACTTATGTTATTCAAGGGTCAATTGTAAAGGAGTTCACATGACTGTTCCCTCCAGACATAATGCCAACATGAAACTTGGTGCAAGCAGCTTTACTTAGAGACAATACTGTCCAAAGACATAGGTTTCTAATAGTCCAGTTTGATTTCAAATTAAAACCTTTAGATGAATGTTTGGGATGATCTTCAGATACTCCCCATGAAGGGTACTTTGTTCAGGCAGGATTTGACAAGACATGTACAGCATCCATTTCAAGGTATATACACAGTGCAGATAACATGATGCCAGTTAAGGGGAAATCTACCAGCTTTGGAGAACAAATAAGAAACTTGCCTCATATTTAATGTTACCTATACATTCTTTTCCTTGAAGGTAGTATTTGAGAATATCTGAAGGCAAAGAAAGAAGGTTTAAAAACCCAAATAACATAGTTGTTCCACTAACAGAAGCTCAGGTCTCCAAGTTTAACTACCACTTTCATCCTTGGTGGCTCTGATGACTAACAGTCATGTTTATTAGTCACTGATTGATGAATTGATTCATTTATGTCAGAAGTCACTTGGTGATGTCATTGTCTCATGAATTTGAATGCCATGTATGTGCTGCTGCTGCTAAGTCACGTCAGTCGTGTCTGACTCTGTGTGACCCCATAGGCAGCAGCCCACCAGGCTCCCGTCCCTGGAATTCTCCAGGCAAGAATACTGGAGTGGGTTGCCATTTCCTTTTCCAGTGCATGAAAGTGAAAAGTGAAAGTGAAGTCGTTCAGTCATGTCAGACTCTTCTCGACGCCATGGAAGAGTACTGGAGTGGGTTGCCATTGCCTTCTCCATGTATGTGCTGACATCTCCCAAATTCCTCAAACTATAAACACATAAATCCAATTGCCTATCTGATGTCTCCACTTGGATATATAAAAGACAATTCAAACTTGATGTTTCCAGAACTGAAGTCTCTCTCTGATTAAAGGCTTCTCTTTCACATCTCAGAAAATAGCCTAAGTTATTTTTCCTAATAGCCTTGAGCTTTCTAGCAGCTCAAGTCAAAACCTTGGTATCACCTTAAACCATTTTTATAGCACATTGCACATCCAACCAACTATTTATTCATTTAGGTCATGCCGCATGGCTTGTGGGATCTTAGTTCCCCAACCAGGGCTGGAACCTGGACCCTCGGCAGTGACAATATGGAGTCCTAACCACTGGACCGCCAGGGAACTCCCTGAAGAACTCGTTTTACAGTGGGTCTTCTAGTGAACATGTTTAGGTTTCATTCATCTCAGAAAGTATTTTCCCTTCATTTTCAAATAATATTTAGGCTAGGAGTTGGCAGTCCATTGTCTTTTAGCTTCCCTTTCTGTTGGGTTAGTGCCAGTATTATTGTTGCTGATTTAAGAGTAATATGTCTGTTTTCCCCTCTTCTGTGGCTGCTTCTTTCATTTTCTGGAGTTTTATTATAATATTCCTGCATCTGTTTTTCTTTAAATGTCCTGCTTAGAATTCAGCACCTCTTGAATCTGGCTTGGTATCCATCTTCAGTTTTGGAAGATTCTTAACAATTATCTATTACTTCAAATATTGCTTCTGTCCCACTTTCTCCTCTGTCTCTGGTGACAGCAAAGTGGAAGGTTTGATCATGGGGATGGACAACTGACTTGGGGTTGCTGAATGGGTAGTTGATGTGGTGGGATGATTCACCTATGTGGTGTCCAAGTCTCTTAAAAAGATGATAGGAGCTGGGGAGGAGAGAAAGACTATGAACCAGGAGCCAAAGCCTCCCTTGATTATAAGGGTATGAGAGTACAACCATCTGTGTGATTATAAAGTTGGTGGGTGGAAATGGCTGGGCTTGTGTATTGAAACGCAGCTGCAAGGAGCAGGGAGTTTCAGAAGAGAGAAAGAGAAGCAAAGCCCTGAAAGCAAAAATTAGAAGAAAGGAGCGTATTTTCCTTCCCGGCTCTAACAAGTGAATACGAGACAAAACGATGTCAGCATTTGAATGGGCTGTAAAGGAATTTGTGTTGTCAGAGAAGAGCTCCGGAGGCAGAAAAGGCTCTTCGAAAAGTCAATGAACAGAATTTCAGAAGACATAATTTGAGAGGTTTGGGAGGTAGGGGAGAAGAATGAGAAATTAGATTTTAATGGGAAGTACAGAGCAGTGTGAGATTAATGTGATGATTTAAGAAGTTTGACCTTCTGGCACTGACAGGTACAAGGGTTGACAGGTACAAGAGGCATAGTGAGAAGGGTCCTGAGATTTTCTGAGATAAAGATGGGCTATCACATTTTTCCTCCTGATTATGAAGGCTTCCCCTTCAGGTATGGAGAAGTGAGATGGTTCTTAATATATCAGTTCTTCTGAGCTTTTGGATAGGGTGACTTAGCCAGGGCAGGCTTCCCAGTAGAGACTCAGTGTGCTAATATTTTCATATGTGGCTCACTGAGGCTGGAAATAGTAGCTTCTCAAGGCTTTTCAAGGTTTTGAGATTTTGAAACCCAAAGCCAGGCCCTTGACTATGACCAGTGAAAGCCAGACCCTTGGCTATGACCAATGCACCGAGCTAAATACCAATTTGTGAAATGTCTGGCAGCCTCACAATTGGTATTTTTCTTTTTTTGGTTAGTCTTTACCCTCTGTTAAGCTGGACAATTTATCTTTACATTCTATAACTGTATGATCTTTATCAGTAGTGACATTATTCTAGTTAAATGCAAAGATTGGCTTTTTCTTCTTTCTACAGTAGGTCCTTGTTGGTTATCTGTTTTAAATATAGCAGTGTGAATGCGTCAATCTCAAACAATTTATCCCACACCCCGCTTCCTCCTGGTAACCATAATTTCATTCTCCAAATCTGTGAGTGTGTTCCTAGCTTGTAAATAAGTTCATTTATATTATATAATAAGTTCATATATTATATATGCATGTGTGTATGTATATTTAGTTTACAGTATTTAGTATACAGTATATGTATACTGTATACACATATATATAGTATATGTGTATACTATATATACACACATGTATATTTAGATTACAGTATTTGTCTTTTCCTGTGGCTGACTTTTTCTTTAAGGGCCTGATAGCAATTATTTTAGATTTTATAGGCCACATGATCTCTGTAGCAAGAGATAGTACAGATGAGAGTGGTCATGTTCTACTTAAATTTTATTTACAAAAACAGGCAATGCGACTGAATTTGGCCCTTGGGTTGTAGTCTTCCAGCATTTGGGCAAATGAAACCTCTAAGGATATTTTTCATTGAAACCACTGTCACTTTGACAGTACACTTTAGTAAATTTTTTGTGCCATGTGGTCTTCAAATTTTGTGAAAATCTATCTAGTAATTTTTGCAAATCTGGTAACAGACAAATGTTCAACTGCTTAGTTTTATTTATATGAATTTGCTGGGTGGTGATTGACAGCTGTACCTACCCTTTATTTTTAAGTCATTGCTAATCACTAGCTTAGTTGCCAACTCTAGAAGTATTTTGTACTCTGTATTTTGCTCCTCTTTTCCTCACGATTTGATACTGACTGTGGTATTTTCCGTGAATCCTGTCTTCCTGTGACTGCACTCCCCTGGCTCTCCTACCACTCTTGCCCATTTTCAGTCACCCTTGTGGATTTCTTCTCTGTGCTCTTTTTTTTCTGACTACCCTCCCTGAGCTCTCTTACTTGTGGCTGTGGTTTTTCAGAGCCACATTTCTACACCCGCATTTTAGACCAGTTTATAAACCTCCAGCTTTTTACTTTTGGCTGCTTATTAACCGTAATTATCTGTGTAACTCCGAGATATGTGAAAACTCAGAATGTCAGAACTAGACTCAGTCCTCCGTCGTTCTCACTCCTGTGTTTGTCTCATAAAGAGCCTCATTGTCCACCCAGTCATCCTGGCAACTTGGGAGTCAGTCATCCTTCCCCCATAATTCAGTACATTATTAAATCCTCTCCATTGTACTTCTAACTACCTTTTGGATCCATCTTCAGTGCTCTGAGTCCTGGTTCACACCATATTTCCCCTAAGTTATTATAGTGGTTTGCTAATTGGCCTTACTCTTTTCAGTTCTGACCCCTTTGATCTTTGATTGGTGCTGTATACCAATGCCATACTCCCTTGTTAACCCTCCCAGACAGAATTAAACCCTCTTCATCTAGGTACATAGTTACTTTACAGTGTTTATTACTTTGCATTATGTTTCTGGATGTCATTTTTCTCTCTATTCTTGAGTATTTATTTATTTAGCTGTGCCAGGTCTTAGTTGCGGAATGTGAACTCCCACTTGTGGCACGTGGGGTCTAATTCCCTGCCCAAGGATCAAACCCAGGCTTCTTGCATTGGGAACGTAGAGTCTTAGCCACTGGACCACAGGAAAGTCTCTCTATCTGTTCTTTAAGACGAAGCTTCTTGAGGGTATGGACTGTGCTTCATGCATTTATATGGCTAACTTCACACCCCCTGCTGCTTCAAACACCTGCTGCTTGGCATATATGTATTTGATAAAATTTGAGTAAGTGAATTTTAGATTTCCAGATAAACATAATGGATTTTACGCACATGTGTATTTCTGTACCCTCAGAGAATTCCAAGGAAAGGAGAGTAAAGGAATAAAAAATTATATAAAACCACAAAGACAGAAAGAATGGGAAAGTAGACACAGCTCTAAGAACACTAGTAGCCAGGCATCTTCACCATATCCTTACTAGCAATAGAGACTGGGGGGATTTTTAAAAAAATGTTTCCTAAACATATTAGGAAAAAAATGTTTCTTTAGAAAAAAAAATTCCTCCAGTCTCCTATTGCTTGTAAGGATGTGGTGAAGATGCTGGGCTGCCTGGCATGCTGCAGTCCCTGAGGTTGCAGAGAGTTGTACACGGCTTTGTGACTGAACAACAATGATATGATTAACTCTGTATTTTATAACCCATCTATAGTAACATCTGATGTTGACAAAATCATACCCAATAATAGAAATTCCATGCTTCCCTGATGGCTCAGATGGTAAAGAGTTTCCCTTCTTACAGGAGACACTGGTTGTATCCCTGGATAGAGAAGATCCCCTGGAAAAGGGAATGACTACCCACTCCAGTATTCTTGAGTTTCCCTGGTGGCTCAGACAATAAAGAATCCGCCAGCAAGTCAGGAGACCTGGGTTTGATCCCTGAGTCAGGAAGATCCCCTGGAGTAGGAAATGGCAACCCACTCCAGTATTCTTACCTGGAGAATTCCCGTGGACAGAGGAGCCTGCTGGGCTACAGTCCATGGGGGTCACAAAGAGTCAGACATGACTGAGCAACTAAACAATAACAATCTTGAAATTAGTGTGTGTCTCCAGTTGCATTATTTTAAAAAATATTTTGACTTTTTCTAGTTCCTCTACCTTTCTATATAAATTTTTGTCACTATCTATAAAAAACTCAGTTTTTATTATTTTTATTAGAATTGAGTTGAATCTGCATTAATGTCTGAACAGCATTAGTATCCTAACCATTTTGAGTCTTCAGTCTTTCTCCATCTATGTAGGTCTTCTTTATATCATAACTTTCAGCATGTGAAAGTTGCTCAGTCATGTCTGACTCTGTGACCCCATGGACTATATAGTCCATGGAATTCTCCAGGCCAGAATACTGGAGTGGGTAGCCTTTCCCTTCTCCAGGGGGATCTTCCCAACCCAGGGATCCAACCCAGGTTTCCCACACTGCCGGTGGATTCTTTACCAGATGAGCCACAGGGAAGGTCTTCTTTATTTTATCATAATTTTCAGCATACAGGTACTATTAATACATGTATGTTATTACATTTGTACCTATGTACTTTATTGTGTAGGTACTATGTAGACGATCATTTTAAATGTTTTATTTCCAATAATTAATTTCTAGTATATAGAAATATGGGCTTCTTCTCAGTGAGTAAAGAACCTGCCTGCAATGCAGGAGATGCTGGAGATAAGAGTTCAGTTCCTGGGTTGGCAAGGTCCCCTGGAGGAGGGCACAGCAACTCAGTCCAGTATTCTTACCTGGAGAATCCCCATGGACAGAGGAGCCTGGTGGGTCATGATGTGTTATCCTTCATGTATTTCGCTGGATAGAATTCACAGTGTTTTGTTGAGGATCTTTGAGTCTGTTTTCAGGAGTGTAGTGGTTTTTTGGTTTGTTTTTATGTTGTTGTCTGGCTTTAATATCACGGAATCCCCATGGACAGAGGAGCCTGGCGGGCTACAGTCCATAGGTCGCAAAGTCGGACATGACTGAAGTGACTGAGCACAGCACAGCACAGTGTATAGAAACACAGTTGATTTTTTAAATTTTGATTCTGTGTTGTATAACCTCATAAACTTACTCACCTGTTAATTCTAGGAATTTCCTTTAGTAGACTTCTGATATGGAAATAAATGAAGACCATCCAAAAGAAAAAAGTAGGGCATCAGCCACCATTTCTTGCATTTGGCATAGAATCAGAAGGAAATCTAAAAGGAGAGTATGAAAACTTTTATAATGAACCTGAAGGGAAAGCTTCAGGTTGCTTTAATTGGAAATTGTTGGCATGGGGAAGCTGGAAGCAGGCCTAACTAGAAGTGGGGCATCCCGTGTGGTTGGTTGGGGGAGCTTATTTGACTTTGGTTGGTCCTAAATTGGAAATGGGGGCAAAAGTTAGGGAAGCTGGCAGTTATTGATCAAGGCCTGGCTGTTTGGAATTAGTTGCTACAGAAGCTGCGGTCTGCCTTCCTGGACTGGTTGTTGCAGAAGGTGTGGGTCAAGGTTGTTTTGGGATGTGATCTTGCTCTTGTCCTTTTGTATATTCAGTCTCTCACTTGGGATTTTCTATGGAGACAATCACGTGGTCTTGCAAATAGAGTTGTATTTCTTCCTTTCTAATTGGTATGGCTTTATTTTCTTCCCTAATTGCACCAGCTAGGACTTCCAGTACAATGTTGAAAGTGGTGAGAGCAGACATCTTTTTTTTTTTCCCTTTGAGAGCAGATGTCTTTGATTTTGTTCCTAGTCTTAGAGGAAAAATTTTAGTCTTTCCTCATTGAATGTGATGTTAGCTATAGGTTTTATGTAGGTGACTTTTATTAGATAAACGAAAATCCCTTCTCTTCCTAGTTTGTTAGGCATTTTAAAAATCATGGACGGGGGACTTCCTGGTGGTCCAGTGTTCAAGACTCCACACTTCCAATGCAAGGCACAAGGGTTCCATCCCTGATTGGGGAACTAAGACCCCTCATGTCACACAGCATGGCCAAAAAATAAGTAAAATAAGAGTAATAAAATAATCGTTTAAAAAATCATGAATGGATGTTGTGTTGTGTCAAGTGCATCATCTGCGTCTACTGAGATTATCATGTGGTTTTTCCCTTTAGTCTGTTAATACGATGAATCACACTGATAGGTTTTTGAATGTTGAACTAGCTTTCCATTCTCACAATTCATCCCCCTTGGACATGATGTGTTATCCTTCATCTGTTTTGCTGGATTGAATTTACAGTGTTTTGTTGAGGATTTTTGAGTCTCTTTTCAGGAGTGTAGTGTCTTTTTGGTTTGTTTGTTGTGATGTTTTTGTCTGGCTTTGATATCACGGTAATTCTGGTCTCATAAAATGATTGAGTTGAGAAATGTTGCATCGAAGAGATTGTATAGAATTGGTGCTGATATAATACTGGTATTATATATAGTCCAGCCATCTAGATGTGGAGAGTTAAGTTGTCAAATTTATAGGCATAGAGTTGTTTGTAGCATCCTTTTAATGTCTGTACCTGTCTGTAGAGATACATGTGTGTGCTCAGTTGCACAGTTGTGTCCAGCTCTTACAACATCCTAAACTATATAGCCTGCCAGGCCTCTGTCCGTGGAATTTTCTAGGCAAGAATACTGAAGTGGGTTGCCATTTCCTCCTCCAGGGGATCTTCCCAATTCAGGGATCAAACCTGCATCTCTCGAATCTCCTGAATTGGCAGGCAGATTCTTTACCACTGAGCCATGAGAAGCCCCTATAATGATACATACCCTCTTTCATTTCTGATTTTGATGCTGTGTGTGTGTGTGTGTGTGTGTGTGTGTGTGTGGCCACAGCACACAAATTATGGGATCTTAATTCCCCAGCAAGGGATCAAACCTAGGCCCTTGGCAGTGAAAGCACAGAGTCCTAACTATTGACCTGCCAGAGAATTCCTTGATATTGATATTTTTAATCTTCTCTCTCTTTCTTTTTCTCTTTGTCAAGTATAGGTAGAGATTTATCAATTTTATTGATCATTTCAAAGAACCAGCTGAGTCACAAGTGAAGCCCAAGAATACTGGAGTCGGTGGCCTATCGCTTCTCCAGTGGATCTTCCTGACCTAGGAATCAAACTGGAGTCTCCTGCATTGCAGGTGGATTCTTTACCAACTGAGCTACCAGCTTTTTATTCCATTTATTGTTTTTCTGTATCAGTTTCATTGATTTCTGATCTAATCTCATTTTCCCCTTCTTTTTAAAATATTTATTTATTTATGGCCGTGTTGGGTCTTAGTTACAGCACCTGGAGTCTTCACTGCGGCACGCATGATCTTTCATTGTGGTGCCCAGGCTGTTTGTTGTGGACCATGGGCTTCTCTCTAATTGCAACTCTCAGGCTCTAGAGCACACATGCTCTGTCGTTGCAGCAGGCATGTTTAGGTTCCTCACAGCATGTGGGATCTTAGTTCCCTAACCAGCAATCAAATCCGAGTCCCCTGCATTAGAAGGTGGATTCTTAACCACTGGACCACCCGGGAAATCCCCTTTACCATTTTTTTATTTTTTATTTTTATTAATTTTTTTTTTTTTTAGGGCTACCTATGAATGTCTTTATTTTTTTTGTCTCTTTTATTTATTTATTTTTGTTTGTTTTTTATTTTTTAAATTTTAAAATCTTTAATTCTTACATGCGTTCCCAAACATGAACCCCCCTCCCACCTCCCTCCCCACAACATCTCTCTGGGTCATCCCCATGCACCAGCCCCAAACATGCTGCACCCTGCGTCAGACATAGACTGGCGTACCATTTTTTTAAATTAAAATTTTGTTTTGGTTTTGCTGGGTCTTCATTGCTGTGCATAGGCTTTCTCGAGTTACGACGAGCAGGGGCTGCTGTTTATTGCAGTCCACGAGCTTCTCATTGCATGGCCTCTCTTGCTGTGGAGCACAGGATCTAGGCACCTAGGCTCAGTAGTTGTAGCTCCAGGGCTCTAGAGCACGGGCTCAGTAGCTGTGCACACAGGCTAAGTTGCTCCTTGGCGTGTGGAATCTTCCTGGACCAGGAATTGAACCCATGTCTGCTGTTCTGGCAGGTGGATTCCCATCCACTGTATCCCCCAATACTGGATAATTTCTATTAATCTTTCAGCTCACTGGATCTTCCTCTTTGCCATCTTCATTCTGCTTTTGACCTCCTCTCGTGGATTTTTAATTTAAGATAGTGCATTGTTTAGTTAAATAATTTCAATTTAGTTTCTGTTTTATAGTTATTCTTTCTCTTCTGAGAACTTCCATCTTTCCAGTCATTTCTCATTACCTTCACCTGTGGAGCACAGATATAACTGTTCTAAATGTTTTTTTCCTGATAACTCCAATATCTAAGCCATTTTAAGACTGACTTATTTTTCCCTTGAGAATTGATCAGTTTGGGGGGTTTTGTTTTGTTTTTGGATTTTTTGTTCATTGTATGCCACGTGATTTTGAAAGGTATCTTCAGCTCATTGTATTTTGAACATTTTGCTTTTAGACTCTGGGTTCTGTTCAGATCTTCTGAGAATGCTGATTTTTGTTTTGTTTCAACAGATAATCAAGTTAGATTAAACCTACAAGTTTTGTCTCCTCTGTGGGTGATGGTTTCAGTCTCACTTCCATTTTTAAAACCTTTGCCCTCACACGCCCCACCCAGTAGTCAGTCTGCACTTAAGTGCTGGTTTGGGCAGTTTCGGTTTCAAAGACTTGGCTGGGCTTCTCTGATTCTGTTCCATGCGTGTGCAACTCAAGGGTAATGCCGGGACTTTTGTAGTTGTTACACAGCATCAGGAGTTCCTTTCTCTGACTCTCCCGTTGCTGGGATGTTCTTCCCAACCTCTGGTCCCAACCCCCTCCCACCTTACCCCCCAACTCCGTGTCTGGTTCCTCTGGCTAGAAAGACAGGTTTCTCACAGAGCATTTTAGCCCCCTCACTGTCTTAGAGTTCCATGTGGCAGATTTCACCCTCAGGGTAAAGTAATGAGAACAAAGAGGGAAAAAAATGACAGGGATTCCCTTTCCATGCTTAAGAGCACGGGGGCCCCTTTTCTCATTTCTTCTAAGCAGAGACAAGTTTTCTGTCAATTTGAGTTATGTGGTCTGTCATCCCTGAGATTCACTTTCAGAACTCTTGCTCGTTTTTAAGCAAGGCTAGGAGAGAAAAAAATAAATATGGAAGCAAACTGTGGTTGCCCCCACACTGTTCAGCTCACATGGGTCCTTTTTCTTCATCTTCTGGCCAGAAAGAGGGGCTCTGGGGCTGGCTGTCTACCACCCCTGGTCAGTTCTGCAACTTGAGCTACTCTTGGTTCAAAGGCAGATGGCAGAAGAGGAGAAAAACCCCAGAAAACTCCACAGTACAGATTGTTCAAGTTTCAGCTCCTGTCACCTGCCCCTTGCTGGTTTTTACTTTTTAGAGTCCTCAGGTAGCTGATTTTTTTATTCTTTCCAATTTTCAGTTGTAATCAGTGAAGGAAACAGGCTGTGGTGGGCATAATCTCTTTTGCCCAGCACTGAAATTGGCATTCATATTTTTAATGCCTGTCTACAAGTGAGTTAAAGGGTCCTCAGACATTTGAGAAAAGTCTTCAGTATGGGAAACAGACAAACATAGACATCCATCAAAGAACTCAGAGGAAACAGAAGAGAAGGACTGGGACAAAAGGCAGGAATGTTACCCAAATGGAGGCATCTCCATGTGGAAATTTGAAGAACCGGGAGTAATTCAAATATCTGTGTATGTGTTTGCATATAGAGATGATTTAAAAATTGTTTTTAAAGAACATTGATATTGTTAAAAAGCAAGATGATCACACATTTATTGGTAACAGAAATTTAAATACCTAAGAAAAAAGCAAGTAATTTCCGAAATATCAGTAAAGCAAGTAAATAAAGGTAATCAGAAGTTTAAACTTAGGAGTATATTTTTCTGTTTAAATGTAAAGGCAGGTATATCCTTAATTCAGTTCTGCTTGTTTCAAAGAAGATATTTCAGGGACTGATGTATAAATTTCAGGGACTGAAGTATAAATTGGTGTAACTTTTATGTACAACTTTTTGCTTAATAACCCAATACTTCTTAGGATGCTTCTGCCATCAGATCAAGTCATTTCTTTCTTTGTAGTTTATCTTATAGAAATAATGCAATATGCAGACAGACATTCTGCAATATGTTCATTTAATGGTTTTTATAACTACGAGAGGTAGAAACAACCCACCAACTTTTACCAAAAAAGGATGTGTTCAGTTAATTGTAATACAAATATACCTGTAAAATATAGAATATTTTACAGTATTTAGAATCAAAATTTAAAAGTGTCAATAAAGTAAGCATATATTTATGGATGGAAAAATGCTATTTCAAAACAACTGCCTTGAAGAGAGAATGCCAGGTAGCAGAATGTCTTATGTATAACTCAGTCACATTGCTGTAAGCAGAAATTAAATACAGCATTGTAAATCAACCATGCTTCAATAAATTTTGTTTTAAATGGTAAACCACTGCATAATTATTCTCAACACAGTTATTTCTCACAACAGTCCTGTGAATTGGCTGCCATAATTTTCTCCATTCTACAAATGAGGGATTCAGAGTTCAAGGTTAAGTGACTCACTGAAAGTCATCAAACCTGTTGCTAGTAAAACCAAGTTTGTCTGACTCTGAAACTCTCGCTCCTGGCACTGCTGTCTCTGGATGCCTGGCAGGAAGCAGGTCCGCAGTGGGTAGACTTTTCCTTTGTGTAAATTACGTTTGTAGGATTATTTTAAAGCTGCTGTAAGACAATCTTATTTTTCTTGAAGATGCACAACTTTTTGCCATATCCCTTCATAATGTCATAATGCCCCCAGCCAACTTTGGAAGTCACTTGGATTTTTCTGTAGATTGCAGCTTATATAGATTGGTTGGTTGGTTTTTTCAGTAAAGTGTACTTCCAAGAGTTGTATAACATCAAAAAATACAGTTTAAAATGCTAAAATAGACTAATACCAATAGGCTTACATCATGCTTATAAGATCTAAAATTAGAAAATTGTAGGCAAAATATACTTCATTAACCAAGCTGGAATTTAAGAGGGAAAAAAAGCAGGAGTCCAGTTGTCTTGGGTATATTTATAAGAAGAAAGAATATTTTTAAGTGAGGTATGTAAGCAAGCATCTCAGTAAAGTCTTCCTCAGAGTAAGGAAACTACTAGGGGAGCCCTTATATTCTTATATTCAGTCATTTCCTCTCTTTACTAATTTTGTATTCCTGAATGTTTTAGTCATGATCTTAGAGCTTTGGTAGATTTTCCATGATGAAAAGAGATTGTTCGCAGTAAAATTTATCAAATGCTTTTTATGTGTTGAGATTATATGATTTTTTTCTTTCATGCTATTAATGTGATGTATCACATTGGCTGATTTGCATAAATTGAATCATCCCTGCATCCTGAATGTAAATTCCACTTGATTCATGGTGAATGGTCCTTTTAATATGCTGCTGACTTTGGTTTGCTAGTATTTTTCTTTTTTTGGTTGCACTGGGTCTTAGTTGTAGCATGCGAGATCTTTTTAGTTGCAGCACGTGGGATCTAGTTCCCTGACCAGGGATCAAACCCAGGCCCTCTGCATTAGGAGCTCAGAGTCTTACCCACTGGACCACCAGGGAAGTCCCGGTTTGCTAGTATTTTATTGACAGTTTTTGCATCGATAGTCATCAGAGTATTGACCTGTAGTTTTCTGGTAGTGTCTTTTCTTTCTGCTTTGGTATCAGGGTCATGCTGGCCTCATAAGATGAGTCTGGCCTCTTCACATATTTTGGAAGACCTCAGGGAAGACTGGTGCAAAGGTAACCATTTTAAAGAGTACACTCAGTGACATGTGGTGCGCTTGCAGTGTTGCGCATCCATCACCTCATCTAGCAGCAGAACATTGTGATTACCCACAAAGGAGATATTGTACTCATTAAGCAGTCACTCCTCACTGCCCCCCTCCTCTCGCCTCTGGCAACCACTAGCCTACTTTCTGTCTCTATGGATCTGTCTGTCCTGAAACTCATACGGATGTGATCTTTTGTGTCTGGCATTTTTCACTTAGCATAATTATTCAAGGTTCATCCGTGTTGTAGCATGTATCAGCACTTCATTCCTTTGTATGGATATACCATGTTTTCTGTATTGAGTTGTTTTTACCTTTTGGCTATTGTGAATAGTGCTGTTGTGAACAAGTATACTTGTACTTGCTTGAATACCTGTTTTGAAATATTTGGGGTCTATACCTAGGAGTGGAATTGCTGAATCATACGGTAATTCCATATTTCACTTTTTGAGGAACAAACAAATTGTTTTCCTCCGTGACTGCACCTTTTTATCCACCAGCAGTACACAAGGGTTCCCAAATCTCCACATCCTCACCAACATGTGTTATTTTCTTCTTTTAAAAAAAGTTACAGCCATGGAATCTCTTAAAAATATAATTTATTTAAAAATAAAATGAAAATATAATTTATTGAAGGCATATTATGTCCTTTATGAGGCATAACTGATCTGCCATTCTAGGGGTACCATGCATTGACTTGATATCTGCATGTATTGCAGAGTGATCACCATAACAAGCCCGGTTAACAGCCGTCACCGTACACAAGTTTACAGCATCTTGTTTCTCGTGATGAGAACTTTGAAGAGCCACTTACCTAGCTACTTTCAAATATACAATACAGTATTCTTAACTGTAGCCAGCATACTATACATTACACCCTCAGGGTTTATTCATTTTATAACTGGAAATCTGTGCCTTTTGCTCCCTTCACCAATTTTGCTCACTCCCTCCCTGAGGCAGCCACCAATCTATTCTCTGTACCCATGAACTCAGTTTTTTGTTCATTTGTTATTTGTTGTTGTTTTAGATCTCACATATAAGTGAGATCATACAGTATCTATCTTTTTCTGACTTATTTCATTTAGCATCATGCCCTTAAGTTCTATCCATGGTGTTACACATAGCAAACTTCCATTCTTTTTTATGGTGGACTAACCTATTATATGCCAAGTTTTCTTTACCCATTCATCCACTGATGGACATTTTAGTTTGCTTCCATGTCTTGGCTGTTGTAAATAATGCTACAGTGAAGATAAGGGTACATCTTTCTCAGTTAGTGTTTTTGTTTTCTTTGGATAAATACCCAGTCGTAGAACTGCCAGATCATGTGGTGGTTCTATTTTTAGTTGCTTAAGAAAGCTCCATACTGTTTTCCACAGTGGCTACACCAAAAAGCATTCTCACCAGCAAGTGTTCTCTTTTCTCCACATCTTTACCAACACTCATTTCTTGTCTTTTTGATAGTAGCCATTCTAACATGTGTGAGGTGATATCTCACTGGGGTTTTGATTTGCATTTCCCTGATGACTAGTGATGTTGAACACCTTCAAATACCTATTGGCCAACTGTGTCTTCTTTGGAAGAATGTCTATTTAGTTCCTCTGCCCATTTTAAAAATCAGATTGTTTGATTTTTTGCTATTGCACTGTATGAGTTCTTTATGTATTTTGGGTATTAACTCCTCATCAGATATATAATTTGGAAATATTTTCTCCCATTCAGTAGGTTGCCTTTTCTTTTTTCTTTTTTTGATGGTTCTTTTTGCCCTGCAGCAGCTGCTTAGTTTGATGTAGTCCCACTTGTTTATTTTTGCTTTCGTTGCCTTTGCTTTGGGTGTTAAATCCAAAAACTCATTGCCAGGACTAATGTCAGGGACCTTACTGTGTATGGTTTCTTCTGGAGTTTTATGGCTTCATTTCTTACATTTAAGTCTTTAATCCATTTTGAGTTCATTTCATGTGTGGTGTATATAGTGGTCTAGTTTCATTCTTTTGATGCAGTTGTCCAGTTTTCCCAACATCATTTACTGAAGAGACTATTCTTTCCACATTGTATATTCTTGGCTCTTTTATCATAAATTAATTGGCCATATATGTGTGGGTTTATTTCTGGGCCCTCTGTTCTGTTCCATTGATCTATGTGTCTCTTTTTATGCAACTGCCATACAGATTTGATTGCTGTAGCTTTTTGTATAGTTTAAAATCAAAGACTGTGATGCCTCCAGCTTTGTCCTTCTTTCTCAAGATTGCTTTAGCTATTCAGAGTCTTTTCTGATTCCACGAAGACGTTAGGATTGTCTGTTCTATTTCTGCTCTATCTCAACCATTTATAAAATTTTGTCTGATTAGTGATTTGGGGTTTTTTTTTGGGGGGGGAGGAACTGGTCAAAAGCAGTGATTTTCAAACTTTTTGATAGGAGAACCCCTTTATACTTTTCATAATTATTGAATACCCCTAAAAGGCTTTGTTTATGTGGGTTATATCTGTATTTGGTATTTTGGCTGTATTAGAAGTTACAAACTGAGAAACTATTTAAATATGCATCCATTCATTGAAACATAATAAACCCATTATATGTTAACAAAATATTACAAATAATAACTCCCCTGACCCCCCCCCCCCCCCACACACACACACACACACACGATAGTGGAAAGACTTGCATAGTTTCTCTTATTGCAGGTCTCTTTAATGTCTGCTGTAAGGTAAGACTGTTGATTCTCACATAAGGTCCTGAGATCTGCATGTAGCCTTTGGAAGACTCCCTATACACTTGTGAGAGAATGATAATGAAGGAGGCAAATAATGTCTTAGATTTATCCTCAGCGACTGAGGATACCCAGGTTGGAGAGCAGTTGGTTTTAAGAGTTGTTGTTTCTGGCAAAACTAGGAGTGTTTAAAAACCTTTCAGCAATTTCTTATCATAGCTTAGGGAATGGTGTTGGTTGTTTCGAACCCAAATACAAAATATTCAAGGAACTTACTATGTGGGTCAAAGATGAACTGTTTTTTTAGAGTCAGAGATTAAAGAGGTGTTATCAATTACATAATCTCTTCTTTTATGTTATCATACTGAAGTAAAATGAACAGCTGTATAACTAGTACTTTTCTTTTTGCTCAATCGGTTAATATCCCATCTTGTTCCATAAGGTACTTGGGGCAACTCTGCAGATAAGTGGTATACTAGAATTTTGAATACAGATGGGACAAGGAGAAGACGGTTAGAAACTAAGACAAAGCCAAGTGTAAAGTAGCACATACACTTTTGTATAACTTAGAAGTGGGAGAAAACTATAGTATTTTCAAATGTTCCAACTTGAGAAAAAGATTCAATAAGGGTTTTTAATGACTCACACCATCCTTTGCAATTGTGCAGCACAGTGTCTTTAATGACAATCTGTTCTTACCTTTCCAAGGAAAATAATCTTATATTGCCAGTCTACTTTGCTAGTTACTTGACTTGCTAACAGTTATTACATCAGCTTCATCAAAATGTATTCAGCTATACTCAGCATTATTAATTGTATTTGTATGTGTGCTCAGTCATGTCCAGCTCTTTGCAACGCCATGGTCTGTAGCCCACCAGGCTCCTCTGCCCATGGGATTCTCCAGGAAAGAATCTGGAGCGAGTTGTCATTTCTTTCTCCAGGGGATCTTTAGTTACAGCGTGTGAGAGCTAGTTCCCTGATCAGGTATGGAACCTGGGCTCCCTGCATTGGGAGCATGGAGACTTAGTCACTGGATCACCAGGGAAGTCCCGGTCGTTTTATAATGTTATGCAGGGTAAAGGAACGAGCACAGCACTGCAGTCCAGGAGACCAGAGGTCTAACCAAGGTTCCAAGGCTGGATTCGTACAAGCCTAGGCAGTCACGTACTTCTTGCTCCTGGGCAGAGAGGAGAACAGGTTTCTGGAAAGGGGCTAACAATTTAATTTGAGAGATGGAAGCACTCTATAATGTTGAGGTGGTTTTTGTTTTTTTTTTTAATGAAAGGTACTTACACTCTCACTTCACACTACTAGAATTACTTCACACTCCAGAATTGCTATACCACGATTACAATTTGTATACCAGGGTGACTCAGGTATTTGTATTGGTCAAAATTATACAGTTAAGATTTGTGCATTTATATACATTTTACCTTAAAAAAATTAAAAATAATCAAGTGGTTAGTGGGTAAAGGTGGCAATAAAACAAGAAAGGCACAATTTTCAAAGCTACATGATAGGGACATGAGGTTACTACCCAGCTCTGTTCACTTTGTGTGTGTACATTTGAAGCTTTCCATGTTAAAATGTTTTTGTTTAAGCAGTTTTCTGCTCTACCATATTAGAATGTCGAAAGATAGCATTTAGACTTGATAAATCAAGAAATAGCGATGTAAAGATATACTTTAGAAATGTGGAAATAAAAGGGGAAAATAATTAAAAGGTATCAAAGTGGTTGCCTAGGGGGATCAGAGCTGAGTGTAGAGAGGGCTGGAGTAGGAAATAATCTCGATTTTGTTTTATAAGGCTTTCAGTGTTATTTGATTTTTAAACCTTATGCATATATTCCTTGGATGAAATAGTATATTCATTCTGTGGATTACTGCATTGTTTTCGAGGAACATATCCACAGGATCATCTGTGTATTTTATAAAGCACTTCCATTCAGGGTGCTGACTTTAAAAAATGCACAACGTGAATGTTGCAAGTTAAGTTTTACTTGGGGCAAAGTGAGGACTGTAGCCCGTCAGGCAGCATTTCAGATCAGCCGGGGAACATGACCGTGGCTGGGGGCAGTACATGCAGTCAAGCATGTATTTTCTTGCAGGTTTCTTCTAGTCAGGAGCAGTTGTCACTATGAAGGATTTTAGTGCTTTTCTAGATATGAGGAGATAGAAAAATTGGGCTCATGAAATCAGCTCCTGAACATATCTGACTATCTGAAAACCTGACCTGTGGGGTGCTGAAAATCAACAGCTGCAGCAGCACATGACTGAATCCTTGTAGACGTAGATGGCAGGGGCCATTTGGAGTTGACAAGGGTTGAAGTTATCGTTAAAGGTTTTTATCCAAAGTAAGTGTTAGTCTATTATTTATATCAAATTTTATTAAATCAGAGTTTAATAAATTTTTAATAAAAGATTCTGAAAATTGAAAGTCTAATGCAAAACTTTCAGTTAAACTAAAATAAAAACTGATGGGGCAAATAATGCATCAACTTTTTACTTGTAAGATTCTAGGAAAAACTTTAGTTTTGGATAGTCTACATTTAAAGATAATGTTCCCAGGATATGTCTCCTCATGCATGACCTGGGTCAGGAAAAGTTTCATTCTATGTACTATGAGTGAAGAAATAGGACAGCTTACATCAGTGACTTGCAACTGGGGGTGATTTTGCCCCCAGGGGATATTTGGCAATGGCTGAAGACATTTTTGGTAGGCGCAGCTAGTGGAGAAGGGGGTGCAGAGGCCAGGGACCTCTAAATACCCTGTAATGCCCCCCACTGAACAGCTCTCCACCACAAAGAATTATTTAGCCCAGAATGTCAGTGGTGCTGCTTCAAAGAGACCCTGGCTTAAAATTCAAAGAGCCCTTCCTCTGCAAATATTAATCCTATCAGAAAAAGAACGCTTTGTTCAACCTTTTGGAAAAGAGACTGTATAGAAACTGGCAATTTAGAGATTCAGATGGGTATGTGGGCAGGAAATGCTCAGATAGTTCTCCTTTTTAAAAAAGAAGAAAACTCTATTAAATATAGGGTTACTGGTTTTCTTTATTTTACAGATGGGGTCGAGGATTTGGTCTTTTGGGTTCCATTTTTGGAAAGGATGGTGTATTAAACCAGCCAAACAGTATCTTTGGACTTATATTTTATATACTACAGTTATTACTTGGTAAGTACTTATACAGCAATACATAAATAAGTTTGTTTTGTTATATTTCACTTAGTACTTTGTCTCTTTGCCCTGATGTGTCTTTATGGTAAATAAAAAGCAAATGTTGATGGTAGAACATTTGTAGTAACGATGGTAGAACATTTGTAGTTTGTAACACATTTTTGTGTTGTGAAAACTTGGTTCACTAAGATTTTGACGACACTCAGCCTGAACTTGGTATCTGTTGGTATTTAATCAGGGATAGGAGCATCCCAGGATGCTCAGAAAAACAAGTCCCATTCAGGGAAATTATTACTCCAAACAGTTTGCCTTGGAAACCTTGTTTCCTTGTTACTTTGTATACTCTCTAGCTATTTAAAAATATTATGCATTGAGAAAACATTAATGCTAAATGATATTCAGTCATAATTCTATCACCTTTATATAGCCACTATTGCCATTGTTCCTTACTTTTTTTACTTAATTTTATGTGAACTCTCTTATACTGTCTATCCTCTTAAGTGCTTTGCTGTTGTGGATATCAAGGCTTCAGGTTTTTTTGATGTTATAAATAATACTACAGTGATTAACTTTGTTTAAAGTCCTCTTCTCATACTTCCTTTTCTCTTTGAATTATTTCTTCAAACAAATATCTAAATGTAGGATGAATGAGTCAACATAGATTTTGGGGGGGTATGGATTTTAATAGGTAGAAACAAACTGATTTTCCCTCAGTTGTCAGATTTTCCCTAAGCTTCAACCATCTTCATTTTTTTTCTATAAAATTTCTAATTCAGTAGTTACATATTAATAGCCATATTAATTTTATTTTAAATTTTATAGGATTTTAATTTCCTTTTACCGCCAATTGAGTTATTGGGATCCTGATAACAGTACATTTCATATTTGTTACAAACATTTTACTCATTCTTTATTCTTGTTTTAGAAATATTGATTTTGTGAATTTTGATTATACAGAAGGTTTTATACTTTCAGAGTTAAATTCATCCATCTTTGTCCTTGTGTTTGTTAATATTTTATCCTGTTATCTGGCAGGTCTTCTTTCTAGCACCAATAGATTTATTCTAAGACAAACTGTGCACCTAAATTTTTCTCAATAGCCCTATCAAGTTTGCCCCCTTCCGTATCTGTATATTCTGCAGAAATAAAAACACAAACGTAAGGATATTCATAGCAGTTCAGTTTAAAATAGCAAAAAATTAGAAGTAGCTTATAAGGATTGAATAAATTAGGTTACAAGCGTGCTAGAAAATACTATGTAGCCATTAAAGGGAAAAGTAGGTCTACAAACCCTGGAAGATCAAAACCTAGTTTAGCAATTTAAAAAAAAAAAGCAAATTGTGGTATAATAAATAGAGGATAAGTATATATTTATATATGTGCAGGGTTGAGACTTTCACCTTTTATTTCATTTATATTGTTTTGTTTGGATTTCTAAAGGAGAATATAAAGTATAAGTTCACAATAAAATAACCTAAGAAAAGCTTCTGACTATGTTAATTTTGGGAGATGGGGTTGAACATCTCCGAAATTTTGTAATATTTAATTTGTTAATTTCATTATATGCACATTTAAAATCATGTGTATCGTATGTATTTTTTCTAGTCACATTTTAGGCATTCACATGCATTTTTAGTGTTTGTGTCTTTACCACCAGAGGCACATTTGAACTCCCCAAACGTGGTTTTCCAGAGCACATCAGGTTCACTCCCTTCTAAGTTGTTCAAAATAGAGCCTTTTCTTTTTTTTTTTGGTGGCGCTGTGCAGCTTTGTGGGATCTTAGTTCCCCAACCGGAATTGAACCTAGGCCACCACAGTGAAAGCCCTGAGTCCTAACCACTGAACCTCCAGGGAAGTCCCATCTTACTAGGTCTTTAAATCTGCACAACAGTCTTAAGAGGCAGTTATGATTATTATCCCACTTTTACAGTTAAGGAAAAGAGTTGCACAGCGAGCACAAATAACTTGCCTATATCATTTTGAAATTAACTTTCATTAAGGTGCCAGCATTCATTTTTGAAGTTTGAGATATTCACATAAATGAGGTCAGCCAACTTTGTTTTTTAGTACAGGGCCAGATAGGAAATCATTTAGGCTTTGCTGACTATCATAGCTACTCAGCTCTGCCACTCTAGTCCCAAAGCAGTCATGGACATTACATACGTGAATGAGTGTGGCTGGGTTACGATAAATCTTTATTTACAAAAGCAAGTGCATAAGTAATCCAATGGTGTCTGGAAAGAGCCTTGTTAAAGCATCAGGGATGTCGCTGGCGGTCCAGTAGTTAAGACTCTGTACTCCCAATGCAGGGGATGCAGGTTCAATCCCTGGTCAGGGAACTAAGATCCCACATGCCACACAGTGTGGTCAAATAAATAAATTAATAAATACTCGGCTGCTTTAAAAAAAAAATGATTTCTTTAAAAAACATGTACTCTCTTAAGTGGTCTCTAGGCAAGTCGGTCCCCATGGCTAGGCTACAGCCCAGATGCAATTTCTCATTGTACTGGCAGTGTGATCTCAGCTCCTTAATTAACCTTTTCAAACCACTACCACTTATTTATTTGTATCCTGTTTCTGTGATCCTTAACCATTAGTTGTTGGGTAGGAGGGTAGGCAGTTTAATATGCTCTGCTATCTCCTCTTATCCTTGAAAATAAATACACATGTTCTCAAAATTGCTGGCTACAGGAAATTATAAAACCAAACATGTGAAGATGTCAGATGATAGCATCAAGAGTTCAGGCAAGTCTTTGTCTTGAGAACTCAGGTTAGCACATATAACTGCCTTTTTTCTCCATCTGGTTTGACCCACATGTGGCCAACTGGCCAAATGTGGTTTTCCTTATGCCCCAGGGTGAGCCCTTTCTGAAATGTTTATCATGATTTTTTTTTTCCCTTCAACAGCATGTTGATATAATCATCTCCCATTATGGGATTTTTGATAAATTTGATCTAAACACAGGAAAGCAAATTTTACTTTCCACAGGTGGGGAGCCCACCTATAGTGAAAAGGGTCTGGATGGTCTCACCAAATGTGTCCTACTTGGAAGAGAAGGTTGTGGTCCTCACATTACTTTTTTTTTTCTCCTCTCGTTACTTTATTCATTACAGGAGGTAGGGCTGTCAGTTTTACAAATCTGCTTCATTGCATGGTGATACTGTGATTGCAAAAGTGCATATTTTCTTTACATGCCTTAGCTAAGGCTAGTTTATGAAATATATAATATTTCATCCAGAATATTTACCAGTCAAAAACAGTGTAGCTATGAGATGGACATGTACACACTGCTCTATTTTAAGTGGATGACCAGCAAAGACCTATTGTATAGCACAGGGAACTCTGCTCAGTGTCATGCGGCAGCCTGGACAGGATGGGAGTCTGGGGAAGGATGTTGTTGTTTAGTGACTAAGTCATGTCTGACTCTTTTGCAACCCCATGGACTGTAGGTTGCCAGGCTCCTCTGTCTGTGGGATTTCCCAAGCAAGAATACTGGAGTAGGTTGCCATTTCCACTCTAGGGGATCTTCCTAATCCAGGGATCAAACCCATGTCTCCTGCACTGACAGGTGGATTCCTTACCACTGAGCCACCAGGGAAGCCCTGGGGAGAGAATGGATACATGTATATGTATGGCTGAGTCCCTTCGCTATTCACCTGAAACTATCACAGCATCACAACATTGTTAATCGGCCATACTCCAATACAAAATAAAAAAGTAAACAATAACACTGCAGCTATGAAACTTAAGAAAAGAGACCTGTAGGTCTTGTCCTCAAATTTCAGAGTGTTTTGTCTTAAGATCAGTGTTCCAACCCTGAAGCAATTCACAAAATATTCCCTTTGAACTGGGAAGCTTATTCTCCAGTGTCAAGGTCTGACTGAGCCAGTGTCCCTTCTCTTGCAGGCCTGACAGCGAGTGCGGTTGCAGCTTTAATCCTCATGACATCCTCCATCATGTCCGTAGTGGGGTCTTTGTACCTGGCCTACATCCTGTACTTTGTGCTGAAGGAGTTTTGCATCATCTGCATCATCACATATGTGCTGAACTTCATTCTTCTTATCATCAACTACAAACGACTAGTTTACTTGAACGAAGCCTGGAAACGGCAACTGCAGCCCAAGCAGGACTGACCGCCTGACGAACTCTTTGACAGTCTGAAGTCCCTTTTTCCATTAAGTTTATTTTGCAGCAGTTTGGTTTTTTTTTTTAATTATTATTATTATTATTATTCACAACAGACACTTTCCCTAAGAATCTTAAACTGATTTTTAAAAATCCTATAAATTAGAAGGGGCTCTAGCTATTTTCTGTGTCAATCTTCATTTTAAATATGGATACAAAAAAAGGATACACCAAGCCAATCAAAGACAAGCTTTAACTTTACTTTGGAGATGTTTCTGAAATGGTAAAATGTAGCCCTAGCCCCTTCCCCTCAGTTGTAAAGTGAGCAACCATTGCTAGTAATTCTCTAATGTGTATAAATTCAATTTCAGGTATAACAAATGTGATCATGACATGAAAATATTTTAGAATAGATACTGTATTCAATATTGCCATGTTTACAATATGTAATATGTTTTTTAGCCGATGGATTTAAACATGTAGATTCAACTAGAATCCATTTATGTGATATTTGTAAATAAAGGTAGAGATATTGGATCCAGCCCTGCAGAAACTTGCTGTACAGCTTAGTTGGAGTGTAGCGATGAGGAACAGTCAGCTCAAGGCTGACTGAAGATGTAGTAAAAATACTAAGTCCACACAGAGCATCTTGTGGAAAGGACTGGCAGCTGTGGGTCCAGCACTGACAGCAAAAATAATAGGGTGACTGGTTCCCTTTCATCTCCTTCCTTTGAAAGGAAGAAACTAAATTTGGACATTCAAGTCAAGCTTGTACCTAGTCATAAAACTGGATCAATTAGAAACTGACAGTGTGCGTCATGTGACCAGACTTTCAAGGCCTTCAGGACACTAAAGGTGGGAAAATGGGTAGATTTCTCTGGCAAAAAGCTGGAAATAGTACTATGGCATTTCATAGTCTCTTACAACAGGTGAATTTTCATGCAGATAATTTTCCTTCACATTAGTGCCAGTCAACCAAACAGTATTGGCTTGGAAAATCATCAGTATAAGCCCCAGTCACTCCAGAGTAGGATTACTCTTGGGTAGCTCCATAGTGTTTCTCGTTTCTTTCTTCACTAACTAACCGGACATCTAGTTTAATTGTTTTAGTCAGATATTAGATTCGTAAACTTTAGGGCTGACATGCTGCTCAGTTGGCTTAACTGGGAGGAGTACTAAAGGGAGAAGTATCTCAAGGTGGAACGTAGTACTCTTTCTACTAACTACCCCAATGCAGAGTCTCTGAAAGAGATCTGAATAAACCCAAATGAAACAATGACAGTATGTCTCTCTAGTTAACATCTTCTATCAGAATGTTCAAAGTGCCTTCTGTCTTAAATCTCAAACCAAATATTTTGTGTGTTGAACTTGGGCAGAAGTGTCCTTCCTTCCTTTCTCAGCATGAAGTAGGAACCTTGCATTCTATAGGAAGGGTCTGTGTGATCTTTTCATTCCTTAGACTGAGAAGGAGTCGCCATGTTTTTGCTTCTAATTCTGTTCATCATTACGTTAAGAAACCGGTAACTACTGAGTGTTCTGCCTTCTTTTGTAGGGAGGGGACAGGCTCTGCTCTGTAAACCATAACATGTAGAGTCATCGACTGTCCAGCAGTTTCCAACCAACTGTCATAATTGACGCAGTGTACTCTTCTAGCCCAAGGCAGGTATCCAATTGCATTGTAATGTACTTTTAACCAGTTTAAACCAATTCTGTAAAAGATGGCTTAGTTCTGATTTCATCCAGGCTTATGTTTCTTCCCATGAATGTGAATATTTCAATGTCTGTTTTATTATGTATGTATTGTTCTTGTTTCTCTAAAGAACTCTAGAAAGTGTTGATTAGATGTCTGGTATTTATGGAGAAATGAGTTCTCTGGAGAGCTGCACGACGAGCTCGTCTGGCAGCAGAGCTCCCCCTCTACCCAGCAGATCAGCAGTCCGCTGCTTCTCTTTTCTCCACTAGTCTGGAGACGGCTTCACCGTGATGACATCGTGGTATATATATATGTAAACTCTGGTTGTGCTAAACAAATTCCTTGTGTCCCCATTTAAAATTGTTCTTTGCCCTCCTCTGTATCGGTCAGCGGAGTAGAGTTAAAGCTTGTCTTGATGTTGCGTTCTTGCGAACGCCTGCAATTCTTTTGTGAAAAAACATCAGAGTGTTCAGCCAGACCCTTCAGGTTTTTCCTTTGCTTTTCTAAGCCCTGGGGACACCACTGTTTCAGTTGTAGAAAAATTGTTGCCACATTCCTATGACCCCAGAATTCATGTCCTTCTCACTGAGGGATGAACATGTGCTGCCTGAAATAACCACGTGGTGATGCCCATCTCTCTAAGAAAAGGACCCCCACGCTGGTGTGTGTGATTAGGTATTCTTCTCTGGGAAGAATTTAGGCTTCCCTCTACATCCTCAATTCTACCCTAGAAGAAGGGGGAAACCTCCTGTTATAAAAGTCTGAGGGTTATTAAGATTATTTCAGACTGAATATTTAAACACTGCAACATTATTAGCTACCAGTGTTGAAGAACAGGTGGGGGGAAATGTGAATTTCTGCTTCTCAGTTTTCAAAATGATTTGTAACAGATGAAGCCTCTTATTTACTTGACAGTCCTATCCTTTGAAGAAATAAGAGAAGTCATGGTTACATGACAAATTTTAGGAAAACTCGGTGGTTTGAAGGGTTTCATTTGATTTTTTTTTTCTTTGCAGCTAGTTGCTACCCGTTGAGGATCAACTTCTGGTGAAGTGTCAGGTTTAACTAGCTGTGTGCCCTGGGTGTATGTACCCCTCCTTAAATCCATGACTTTTAAAGATGTTGATAGCATTGATTATTTTCATTCAGAGAGACAAAGATCTCTCATTTGATACAAGAGATCTTTGGACCTCCTACGTAGAATACAGGACCAAGACTACAATGAAATTAAAACTGTGAGTTGGCTTTAGTTTTCTTAGACTTCATTTAAGACTATCAGCAGAAGTCCAAAGTTGTATTCAGCAAAGCTTGAGACCAATAACTGCTGACAGCTCTTACCCTGAACATCATTACTGGACAACTGCCAACAAGAAACCCATCTCATTTTTGGTAACCTATTTGGGAAAGAATACCTAATATTCAATCTTCGTCCTCATGTATTTTTGTGTATTTTTTCCCCAATGGGCAAGTACTGGTGAAACACTGCTATTTATATATTTTAGGCAGCACTTATGAGTCCTAATTTGTGAGAACTACCCTTCAATAAATCAAAGGGATGGGGGTGAGAGTCCAGGTGACTTGGTTAAACTTTTTTTTTTAACATATTAGCCCAGAAAAGGTAAAATGTTTTGTTATAAAACTGTATTAAGCATGGCCTAAGTATTAGGTGTATGATCTGTATAGTATGTTCCATCAAAAAATATTTATTACTAGTGCTTTAAGCTCCAGAGTAAACATTCATTTAAAATGGAGTTCACTGGGCAGATTTCCCCTTTAATATAGATAGAAATATTCTTTATCAGAGATTTAGGACACAGTTTTGCTAACTGGTAAAAACAAATGTAAATATGTAAGAATGTTTATTTGTTGCACATAACTTTTTTGGTATAAAATAAATGTAGAAGTTACCTGTGGAGCTTGTGCTGCCCTCATTCTTATACTGCAGTGTTACAGTTCAAAAAAGCAGCAGAAATGAATTCAGTCTTAGAAACGATTATTAAGTTTTGGTCACACCCTGTCGTCAGGACCTTAGTTCCCCAACCAGGGATCAAACCTGTGTCCCTTGCACGGGAAGGCAGAGGCTTAACCATTGGACCATCAGAAGTCCTTATAAATGATCCTTACAATAAATACCATAGCCTCATTTCTACAGGGATAGAGTTGACTCTTTTTCTCTTAAATTATATGTAACTTAGAGAAGACAGAACCAGAATTCTTAGAGATTCCAGTTCTTGGAATTCCTGTGGGTTTATGATGTATGTGGCTGTCAAGAATTAATGAAGATGTTACTGCTTATAGTTCTTTGACCACATAGATTGTATTAATCAGCTGTTTCTCCACTGCTTTACTGTAGCTCACCTTGAATACTCCACTCTTATAATCTCCTAAAAAGTTAATATCTGCAAGAAAGATAATTTCATTGGAAATGCAGTAGGCCATATTTTATTGGATAGAACAAATGTGTCCTTTGTTAGGATCTTAGGACTTGAGAAAAGAATCTTACTCCTAATTTGTAAAACATTTAAGTGTGTCTGTCATGTTTCATTTATTTTTTGTTTGTCAGGTAAAGAATTTTCTATATTATTCCTTGACATTAAACTGGAACATAAAACTTGATTACTTCAAGGAACTTAGAAGTTTTAGGGTAACAAAAGAAATATACAGCCCCTAAAATTCCTAACTTATTACTGGAACAGACTACACTCTCATTTCTTCATGGAGCTTGGAAAGAAAGGTTTAAAAAGGGCATAAGTTGAGACATGAAATCCCCTACAAGTGGATCAAACTCTGTATTAAGAACTACATTGATTTATGGTCTTCAATTTGATTGGACCGTATTTTTCCAAAGCTTTCAGCTTTAAATCAGGGTTGATGAACACTGAAATCTTACAAATAACATCCCTTACTTAATGGAGCCTGTGGAAGAGGGGCAGGAGGATAGATTCCTAAGGAAAGGCCGTCCTCGGGAGCAGAGCAGGAGGCGGTACCAGGTACGGAAGCCTGTCCTGTCTGCGGCCCGTGCGTTCAGTGGCCGCATCTCCACCTTCAGTGGAGTCGGTTGCGATGGTCCAGTGGGCTTCTACAGCCATCTATCCCTTTCAGTCCAGACAAGACGACGGCTGCAGTTGGAAGAACGTCCCAGCAGCACTGGTAACCTCTGAACTCCCTTCCAGCTCCGACATGGCTCCATTCTTACCTTTCTTCTGCTTCTCCGTCAGCTTAGCTCCGGTTCACAGACCCTGTGCCTTCTTCCAGCCTGATACTACTTTCTGGGAATTCGCTGAAACTTCAGCCCTTCTCTGGAGTTCCTAGCAGGTGTTCTCTACTGTCACCCACTCAAGTCAAGGCTGGCCCAAAGCGCGGGAGCAGGGCTGGTTTGGTGGCAGCACAGTTTGTAAGCCGCGACTCTGAATGGGGCATGAGTGCTGAGGAGAGGTTGCCCGAGACTCTGTGCTTGGTTAAGGCTACGAAAACAGGCCGAGACACCGAAAACAAAGGCAGATGCTTTTCAGCAGTATAGCTCATTCAGTTTACGGATGGTCACTTTTAAGCCAACTCTTTATGCTCATATGACAAAAGCCTTTATTTTCTTTTTCATTATTATTATTATTATTATTGGCCATGCTGCGGAACATGTGGGATCTTAGTTTCTCAACCAGGGATCAAACTCAGGCCCCCTGCAATGGAAGTGCTGAGTCTTAACCACTGGACTGCCAGGGAAGGCCCTACAAGTCTATTTTCACCTCTAATGTTCCCTTCTAGCAAATGACCACAAAATCCAGGTGAGAAGCTTCCAGGTCTGCCATGCCCAGTGCAGGAAACACTTGCTTTGTGTGTGATGGAAATAGCCCCCCTCCCTGGGGAGGAGGAGCTGGCCAAGCCAGTGTCTGCAGAGAGGTAGTTCTCGCTTTAAACAGTAAACAGGCCGCTTCCCACACACTGTGACGTCACTGCTGACCGCTGGTACCTGGTTTCATTGGCAAGTTTCCAGTATCTTTCTCGCAACAGGAAAGCTGCACTCTTTGGTTGTCTCTGCCGAGTGAAGATCCCTTTCCTGTTCCCGATCATCCGAACTGGTGCTAAAAACAGGGCAGAGGGTGTTTCAGATGACTTCTGATGGGGAAAATCAGAACCAGCCTGGAGCCAAGCTGGGCACTCAGCAATATCTTCCTTCTTTAGAGCTGCTCGGCCTGCTGAGGACTCAGAAGTGGCCACGTTAATGGGTTAAAGACTTAAATACCAGTGCTCCCCAAAACACTTCGACTTTCATCCATTAGCGGAAGAATCCAAAAGTGTTTATCTTTTCCTTGCAAGATAATGTTTAAGACATTTAGGGTACCCAGCTGCCTGGTAACTGGAGCGGGGCTGAGACAAAGTTACTCTTTGAAAGGCTGGAGCCCTCTCTGAAAGGACTACTCTCCTAGTAGGAGCCAGAGTCTTGACCACTCACAGGTGCCCAAGGAGGATCTGCTAGTAGATGTTAAAGTCCTTCCAGGCAGACTTCCAGCTGGGTCCCCACCCCTGGAGGCAGGTCTGCCGGAAAGGGAGGTAGAAAGAGCAGCTATGCTCCCAGCAAGTCTCTCCACCCCCAAGAGAAGCCACCCCTTCTGTGAAATGGAAAGGTCTCTCCCACTGAAAAGTTCAAGACAACAATCATTTATTCCATGAAAAGCAAACACCAGGCACTGTGCCAAGCACTTCAAGTGGAATCTGCATGTCAACCTGCGAGGTGGTTGTTGTTTTCCCCACTTCATAGGCTTGTGAAAAGGTCACACAGCTAATTCCTTACTACACAAAGCCAGTGCCCCTACTCACAAAACTAGGCTTCCGTCCAAGTTTATTTCCAGGAGCCACTAATCTCATTTGCCAAGCAGAGTGGAGGCTCGTGTTCTCTTTCTTTTTCCTCTTTCACTCTTGCCATTCTGATTTTTTGTTTGTTTTTTGGCCATGCTGCATGGCATGAGGAATCTTAGTTCTCCGACCAGGGTTCAAACCCATGCTCCCTGCATTGGGAGTGCAGTCTTAACCATTGGGCCACCAGGAAGCAACCCCCCCCCCAACCCCAAATTCTGATTTTTAATTAAACTTTAATCTTCCAAAAACCTGTCTTTGCCCAGAAATAATAAAAGGTAATTCCCACTGTTATTGGTTCTTCCCTACCTCCCCCAGCGTGCTCTCCTCAATTTACAATATATCAAGAAGCTAGTAACCTAGAGGGGTAAAAAGATACAGGAAACATTCATTTGGAAGTTTCTCATTGTTCTCACTTAAAGTACAGACCATGTTCACTCTGAAGGCTTTTAAACACTCCTACATTCAAAACCGTTTGATACTTACGTATATTTGGTGAACCTGCCTTTCATAAGCAAATCATATAAAACAGACTGAAATGTCTCAGGTTTCTCAGGCTTTGTACTTTACCCTAGAATCATGAGTGTATCCCAGTAAATCCAATGCAAGATCCACTTTTTCCTCACACTGTTGTGAAGCACAGAGGAAAGCTGGCCACCTCTGCCTTGAGACAGACGCCTCTCCCATTTACTTCAGAAAATGATTCGCATTACCTGCAGCACACAAGTAATCAGCTGCTTGCTCAACACAACTGACTTTATCCTAGGAAATCCTTTGTGTAGCCTGCTTTGATGATATCAGCCTTCCCTTGCTTGTTTCCAGGGTTCTTAGAACCAAATGTCCTGAACATGCCCACCAGAAACAAAGAGAAGGGGTACATCCCGTGCACCCAAATGCCACTTACATTGATTAGTCATGAAATCAGCAAAATTCCAGATGAGCTCGCCAACCACATATTCTTTACGTTTTTGGTCCAGAACCACATGATACTGCTTGAGCAAACCTTTCTGATACTCTTCACTGAACATCAGTGGTGGATCCTGGAATTCAAGGCAGAGAGAGAAGTTAGGAGTCAGAACCAGCAAAACCGTAAAACATTAGATAAAGATCCATGTGATGATGACCAAAATATCTGTCCTTGTGGTGGGCTACAGTGCCTGCAGGACTTGCTGATACTGGTGGAGGGCCAAGCCAGTGTGTGATGTAGCCCAGGGTTTAAAAAAAAAAAAGGTTTAAAAAACAACAACTACTACCTTAATTAGTAACTTCATTATTTATAAACAGAATTTTTTTTTTTTTTTTTTTTTTTTTGGCCACGCAAAGCAGCTGGTGGAATCTTAGTTCCCCAAACAGGAACTGAAACTGGACCTTCGGCAGTGAAAGCGCAAGTCCTAACCACGGGACCACCAGGGAATTAGCATTAAACAGAGTTTAATATTTGCTTTACTTTTTTCTACCTATATTCCCCACTGCAGTCTTACAACTGAACTACACTAGGAATAAAAGTACGTCTCTGGATAATAAATTTAAAACCCAAGGCTGAAATAGCTGCCAGTGCATAATTTGAGCACTGGTGTGACTAAGCTTTAACTTCACTCCAATTCCCCAGTATCTGATCTAGGTAAGGAGCTGGTATTTAGCCCACTGACTATTCAACAAATCATTATTTAGCATCTGCTTATATGCCAGGCATTAGGGAGAAAGTAACAAACTAGAAAGACAGGGTCCCTGTCCTCATGGGCTTTACAATCTGGCAAGACACAAGCTCTAAGTGAAACAAGGGTGAATTGGGAGCATGTAGTGTGTGGGGGGCGGGTGGCAGGAGGTTAGCAGGGGGCCAGATGCAGCAGGGGCCACAGAAAGCTTCACTGAAGCTGAGACCTGCCAGGTGAGGAGGGAGCAAAGCAGAGCCCACATCTATGGACTCAGTCTCCGGAGAAGAGCTCACGTCTGTCGTGTGCTGAGATATAACGATCTTTGAGATGTTCTCAGAGTGTAAGGTCTGCGTTTTCATCTCATGGGAATGTGTGGGGGGTGCTGGTCTTTGACGCGCGAGGAGGCAGCACTGCAGTCATCTGACAAGAGAACCAACCCCTGTTGGCTTTGGTCCTCCTTCCCGACGAGGAGGATTAAAATGCTATTATACAGGATGTACTGCAGATACAACTGCAGAGTGCTTAGGAAGCCAAGGGAAACAGTTTAATCTCCCTCCTGGAGCCCCTGGTCTGGTCACGGAGAGAACCAGGGACCGTGAGAGCTCACGGTGTTCCTCTGCCCACCGAGGTGGCGTCGTCCTCCTCAAAGAGTGGACACCTGAGCTGAAGCACGAGCGCGGAGTTGAGTTCCATTAGCTGGCGATGGTGGAGCTAAGAAGGGCTTGCTGAACAAACACAACAGACCAAGATCCGGGACTGAAGGCTTGGGAGAGGGCAGAGGGCACGGACAGCCCCAAGCACAGATTAGAGCTTCGTCCTGTGGGGTCAGGGGAAGCCAGGGACAGGACAAGGCTTGGATTTGTTCCAGGGACCACTTGGGCAGCCTGTGGGAGGCTACCTGAGGACCACGCACATGGAACAGAGGCTGAGTCCGGGCCGGCCGTGTGGAGAGGCAGCTTAGGGCCAGCCTGGTAAGCTGTGGGAGGTGGCCAGGACAAGGGAGGGACGGGGAAGGAGGCAGATCTCTAGCCTAGGGCAGTGATGACTGACATCAGTGTCCGAGAGAGGGAAAAAATAACCCCTGTCTTCGACGCACTTACCTCGTGAAAGCCTTCAATGGCATCCGCTCCATACTCGCTCTGAATCATCGGCTTCTGGTAGGCCTTATACCAGTTCTCGAACTGGGTTGCCAACTGCAGCTGAATCACCTCCATGTGCCCATAGTCGTGGTACCAGGAGTAGTAACTGTTCACACAGATCACGTCCACGTACGGCGCCTGCAAGAGCATGGGGAGAGTCCACCAACAAGGAGGGTGGAGGACTCACACTCGGGGTGCTTCTAGAGGAGGTAAGAAGAGAGTGCGGAAAGTGCGTTAGATGCGCACAGGCAAGAAATACAATCAGAAGGGACCTGAATGGAGCGAGTGAAGGGAGCAGCCTCTCGTTCTGGGCCGGCACCCCTGACCTGGCTGCAGCTGGGCTCCGGGAGGGCGATGAGAGGCAGAGCTGGCCGCAGGCACGCCGGCCCAGGGGAGCCCGTCCAGGCTGGACTTCCTTCATCTCTAGGTTGCGCTCCTGTCATTAGTCATCCCCTTGGCCCAACTGAGGGCCGAAGGCAGTTTTTCTCCTCACAGAGCCTCCTGAGTCCCCTTTCTGAGCTACTGTCATGGGCCCTGAAGAGACTGGACAGTTCCGTCCTAGGAGGGCAGCCCGGGATGGGGGCAGCACCACCGTGAATCTGAGCAATGCGCTGCTCGTTGGACCGCAAAGCTCACCTGAACCCACGCTCGCCTGCAGAGTCTGCACTGGGACCCATGCGGTCCATCTCTCCCAAGGGACTACAGCACCCTTCTGAGCTTGGGGCAGAAAGATGCCGCTGGGAAGCGGCACCTCTGGGTGGGCACGTGACCACAGCTCACACATCCCAGCGGGTGAGCCTGGCAACCTTCTGGGGGCACCAGCACAGGCTCCCTTGCCCACCAGAGCAGAAAGGGATGCCACTGAGACTTTGAGACGCCCAGGTCTGCCTGTGCCCCTTGGTGTTCCACCACAGTCGTGTTCCTTTGAAGGGATGGCACCGGATCACTGGGGCTGCAAACCATCGGGTCCATGTGACAATGACAGTGCTCACACCTACACTTGAACAGGGTTTTCTTATCCTCCCTTTCTCGAGAGGATTTCCCTTTCTGGAGCACTTCTTAGTACTGGCCTCAGTGCCCTAGTGAAGCATCTTCTTGCTCCTGTTTTACAGCTTTTGTGCAAAAACTCAACACAGTTTCTGAGGGGCTGCTGTGCCCAGGGACCGTGAGAGGAGCCATGGGGTCCAACCGGCTGGGTGAGCCTCTCCCTTCAATTTTCAGTCCCCCCAACCCTGGATCACAGCAGTGGTTCCCAAAGCTGACTGGTGCCTGGAATCACTGAGGAGTTTTTTTTAAAACACAGATTCCTACCCTGGACCCAGAATCACAAAATCTGGACCTCTGTCCTTTCAAAAAGCTTCCATTTGTGGCTCCAACGATCAGCCGAGTTGGAGAAACACAAGTCAATGATGACTTTAAGCTCCCTTAAACCTCTGCCCTTTTCTGAGCATATTAAACTTGGGGGCATAAAATTAAATCAAAGTGTAGAGATATCAATGAATTGAAAATGAACTGAGAAGGAATTCGACCTTCCGATGCCTGACCTCCTTAGTGTCGAGAGGCTACACTGCCTGGCAAATCACTCCCTGGCAGTTCTCTTTAACCCAAAGACCATCTATGGAAATGGTCAGACTGGCTGCTCGTGGTCCCTCCCAGCAGCTCATCTCAGCAAGCATCAGGGCAGGACAAGAGGACAGGCGGAAGGAAGATGTGCAGAGACCCCCAGGCTCACCCCCAGGTCTGCTTCATAGTTGGTGTTGGTCACAAAGGTCACGGGCCGGGAGGGGTCCAAGGCTTTAGTGTGGGCAATCAGCGTCCTGTCCACGGAGGGCAGAAGACACGGTGCCGTCAGTCTGAGGAGGGCCTCAGGCACCCCTCCTGAATCCCCTCCCTTCCATCTTCCCAGACATAACACCCCCACGACACGGCTCTCCTCCCTGCCTTCTAGGGCATTTCAGGTAAGTAAACATGTTCCTCGAGACATCATGTTTCCTGACATCATTCTCTCTTCCTCCCTCCCCAGATCTTAGTCCCCCACCCGTCCCCCAAAGGGGGCATCCTCAAGAGATGAGAATCACAGCTGAGATCTTTGAGCTGGGCGCTGCCAAAAGCAAGTTTCCTCATCTCTGACGAAACTAGGATGTTGTGCAGGTTAGGATGAGTATTAATACAACACATCACTAGGGAGCGTGTCCTGGGAGGCAAGCTGTGCACTGGGCACTCACTAGAGACTTATATACACATGTATTGGCTTGGCCAGAAAGTTCATTCGATTTTTTGAACAATGTCATGAAAAAACACAAACGAACTTTTTGCCCAACCCGACCTCCAGCTGTGTGTCCAGAGCTCATCTTTGCCCAGAAAGGTCCACTACACAGAGCCTCCATCCAGGACAGGAGGATGCAGGCAGTGTCTCCTAGGGAGTATTTCCATGGCCTCTGCTGCCTCCACAGTAAGTGAAATAATTCTCCACATCCAGCTACACTACAACTGCAGGATGGGAAGAAAGAGAAGGAACCAAGGAACACACCAGGAGGCTGGCCCACTGTGGGGAGATGGCCCCTGTGTGAGGTGTCTGCCCACAGCAATGCCTGGAGGATGGGGGAAGTTACTGGTATGCAGTGAATGGGCAATGAACTTCAGGTGACCTGGTCCTGTCTAACAACGTACTTTAGGATAGTTAGAATATGCGCGGTTTGGAAAATCTGTTTATAATTATATGCCTAGGTAAGTCAGCTTTATAAAGCTTAAAGCCCCTTTATGGGTGAACTCAAAAGCATTGCAAACTGGTTTTGCACAGTTCTAACATGTAGTAATTTCCCAGGAATGGAAACAGCACAAATATCAAGGAAAGACCCAGGTGGCTTAGTGGTGAAGACCCGCCTGCCAAGCGAAGACACGGCCTTGATCCCTGGGTCAGGAAGATCCCCTGGAGAAGGAAATGGCAACCCACTCCAGTATTCTTGCCTGGGAAATCCCAAGGACAGAGGAGCCTGGTGGGCTATGAGGTCGCAGAGAGTCGGACACGACTTAGCGACTAAATAAGAGCAGGACTTGGATTTGACTGGAACTCTATGGGCCATGGCTCAGAGCCTCAGAAAAGGGCAGAACAGAAGGAAATGCTGCTTGTGGTACCAGAGTCGCCGGCTACGCTTTCCAGCCCTGGCATCCGCTTCTGCAGCTGTGTTTTCAGGGAGTTTCGCAGAAGGTGCAAGCGCCTGACTCCTTCAGCGGCCCTTCTGGAGAGTCAGGCTCACACATATATGTATTCTTTGACAAATGTCTCTTCCTTATGTCAGGCCACGTCACTATCTTTTTTATTTAATTTGAAGCTGCATGTATAAGTAGGTAGGTTAACTCTGCATTTCATTGCAGGTGTGTCAAGGAGACACTTGGCTGAAATCATGATCTGGGTGGGTGGGTACCTTGTCCCCTGAATTGACCAAGGATGGATGCACCTGGGCTGGGAGCTGCCCACACGCACCGCAGGGCCCACCGCCACTCCGGTGGCTCCCAGGCAAGGCTGAGCTGGGCCAGCAGGCTGCGGTCTGACCTGGGACCCAGCCCAGGCAAGGCAGGAGCACTCACTTGAAGTAGTAACCAGCTGGTTTCAGGAAGGAAGCCGGCTCATTGGCCACGGACCACATTACAACGGCCGGGTGATTCTTGTCCCTGCGGATCATTTCCTCCATCACCTCCAGGTGGTGCTGCAGAGACACGTTGCTGAAGCTCTCCCTGGGGGCCAAGGGAGGAGAGGGAGCAGGTCAGTCTGATTTTCTTTCCCTCTTGTAGAAACTCTGGGTTTCCCTGGTGACTCAGTGGTAAAGAACCCGCCTCCCAATTTAGGAAATGCAAGTTGGATCCTTGGGTTAGGAAGATCCCCTGAAGAAGGAAATGGCAACCCACTCGTATTCTGGCCTGGAGAATCCCATAGACAGAGGAGCCTGCCGGGCTACAGTCCATGGAGTCCCAGAGTCAGACATGACTGAGCGACAGCATGCATGCACAGGCTGCCAAGCTGGGGGGGCCGCGCAGTGCAGGCAGCGGGCACTCACACCAGCGCGATGCCCACGCCGGGGCTCTCGTCGATGACCACGATCCCGTAGCGGTCGCAGAGCTGCAGCACCTCCTCCGCGTAGGGGTAGTGGCTGGTGCGGAAGGCGTTGGCGCCCAGCCAGCGAAGCAGGTTGAAGTCCTTCACCAGCAGCGGCCAGTCAAAGCCCTTCCCTCGGATCTGGGGGACAGAAGAGATGGGTGAGCCCCTGCCCTCGACCCCATCCCAGACACGTTTCCTCCGAGAGCTGGGCCCACAGGAGTCACCCCATCAGCCCGCTATCCAGGCCAAGGACAGGCAGTGGTTTGGGGCGGTTTGCTCTGAGCTGCCCTCAGCCACTCCAGGGGCCGCGGGGAAGCGGATGGCGAGAAACAGGGACCCAGGAGCCCCTACTCACGTCTGAATCCTCATGCTTGTTGACCCCTCGGAAATAGAACGGCTTCCCATTGATGAGGAATTGGCTCTCGGTGACGGCCACGGTGCGGATCCCCACCGGGAGGGTATAGAAGTCAGACACGGGCCCCACGGCGGTCTGCGCCATCATCTTCACCTGCGAAAGCCCAGCACTGAGTGTGAGGCAGCCTGACGGGCCTGAGCCCCACGCAGCCTGAGCTTCCCAGGACAGCCCCTGGCAAACCAAGGCAGCCCACCTCTGGGACTGCGGGTGGAGACAGGCAGAAATTACATCTGCTGTGAACAACAAGAAACTTTTGCCCACACTGCTGCGGGGCCTCCTCTTCCAATTCGGCCTCCCCACAGAGAGTTGAAAAAATCAGACTGGGGACTCTTCAATCCAACAGACCAGGAAGCTGACGTGACCAGGCCTGCTGAAGCTAGAGCTGATGGATGGGGACAAACAGCCTCCCCCAGCCCAATCCTCACCACCATTACCTCCAACGAGTACAGGTAGGCAGGGTGCTCGTGCATCAGGTACGGCCACCAGAGGTGGGCACTGGGCACCTGCAGCTGGCCCTCAGCTCCTGCCCCTTTGGCCACGACTTTGCCTTCCTCATCCAGAAGAGACACGTCCACTTGGAAGTGGTCACTGCCCTGGATGATGATCTGGTAATTCACCAGCCCTACAGGAGACGAGAGATCAGATGAGAGAGAAGGTGGGGGGACGTGACCTGGGGTCCTGCAGGTGAGATCACCTTGAGGAGGGATGGGAGAGCCTGTCTCCAAGGGGATCTTTCCAAACAGGGAACCAAGCCACTCTGGGCCTGGCTGAGGGCAGATCCTGGCAGGAGCCTCACCAATGTCTTGGTCCACGTCAGTGGTGACGGTAATGTCATCGATGTAGGTGGTAGGTGTGGTGTAGAGGACCACAGACCGATGCAGTCCCGCGTAGTTGAAGAAGTCAAACTTTGTGTTCTGGACAAAGTAACCCTTGGGGTACCTAGGACGGAGCAAGGAGACAGTGGCCTTGTCCTGAATCCTTCGATCTCAACGCAGATGTCTCCCTGGCCTCCAAGAGCCAGGGCCTCATCTCTGCTGAAGCCACCCTGTCCTCTGGTGGGAAGACGTCTGGGCAGGGTGGGGAGTGGGGGTGGGGGCAGGGGCTGGGCAAGGTGCTGCTCACATGGAGGGGTCCGTCTTGTAGAGGATGGTCCCAGGCGGCAGGGTGTGGGGGGACAGCGTGTTGTTGATGGCGATGGTGATGCGGCAGGAGGACAGGGGCCCGCTCTGGACCAGCTTGCTGATATCAGCCTCGAAGGGAAGATGGCCCCCCTCGTGCTCGACCACGTGGACCCCATTCACCCACTGCAGATACAGAGAGACAAGCGGGAGTGGGGCCCAGCTGTGTCCGGCACACCCTCACACACAAGGGCAGGATGAGGGAAGCGGGCAGAGTGGGGCGGGTTGAGGGTTCTGCCAGCTGCCACCGACCTCATGAGTGGAAGAATGGGGCTCCAGGGAAATAGACGAGACCACTCTCCGCCACCCAGGGCACAAACCCTAGCTTGGGGCCTTAAATGTGCCCTGCCCCCACCTGTGCCCCAGAGGCAGGCTGTCAGGTGGTGGCTGGGAGCAGGCTCCCCAGGACAGCCCACCCCCGCCCCGCCCCGCGCCTGGACACCCGCTCTGCCCGCCGCCCGCTGCACTGACCACGATGGCATAGTAGTGGGCGCTGCCGATCCTCAGAACCACTCTCGTGCCCAGGTCTTCCGTCCACCGCTGGGGCAGGGTGATCTCCCGTTCATACCACACCCAGCCGACAAAACTCCGCAGCTGCCCGTCCTGGCCCACGTCGTTGAAGCTGGAGGGCACGGGCATGTCCAGGGTAGGGCCCGACTGAGGAGACAGGGCGGGGATCGGGTCCAGACCACCCAGGAAACTAAGGGGCCAGGCCCCCCAGCAATTCTGCCTGCAGGCAAAGCTGGACAACATGACTTCTCCCCGGGGCCTTTCCTGGTGGCCCAGCGGTGGGAATCCGCTTTGCAATGCATGGACACAGGTTCGATCCCTGGTCTGGGAAGATTCCACATGCTGCAGGGCAATTAAGCCCAAGCAGCACAAGACTGGATGCAGCCAAATATTTATATGGCTGCATGTTAAAATATTAAAAAAAAAAAAAAAGACGTCTCCCAGACCCTCGCAGATTCCAGACCACCCTACCAGCAACTCACCAGTGTCTCTATGGATTCATTTAATTTTTACGACTCCATGAAGCAGACCCAGTCACTCACTCACTCACTCACTCTCTCAGGGGTACACAGGGAACACCCACATGGTGTTCTAGGCCCTGGGAATAGGACACTGAACAAGGCCTCTGCTGTCAGTGAGCAGTTCTATGTAGAGAGTGTGGAGAGGGCCAGGGAGCTATCTTGGGGTCAGGGAAGGCCTTTGGGGGCCAGGACCCATGAGATACAACCTCTGGACATCCTGGCAGGGGGTCCCACAGGGAACCCCTTGAACCTCTTGACCCTGAACACCTCAGGAAGAAGGCAAGGCAGGAGTGCACAGACAGCTCAGTGAATCTGGAAGCAGCTTGGGGAAGAGCTTCCTGAAGACACAGATGGGACACGGGAGCTTGGAGGAAGCGGGATTCCCTGCCCCTCACAGCTGTATGCCCAGTGGCTGGCCCACGCCCTGCCACACAGTGAGGACCCAGTAAATACTGACTGAATGAATGGATAACTTTCTGATGACACCAACAGCTAGGAGGCTTTGTGTCCGAGGTCTGGTGGGAGCAGAAGTTCTTTCTCAGGGCAGCGGGCACTCGGGGCTCCATGGAAAGTGGTGTGCCCAGGGCCACAGCCAGCCTGGGGCAAGAAGGATGTCCAGAAATGAGACCCTAACTAAGAGGAAGATGATCAACTGACTGCCACCGGGAGGAAGGCTGGCCGGGGAGCCGGGGCCGCTTTCAGAGGAAACTGTGAGTGGGACACGTGCCCGGCTCCCCCGCCCCTTTCTTCCTCTGATGAGGGCTGAGCGGCAAAGACTGAAAAAAGAGGATGTAAGGGAGGTGACCGTTGGATGCTCACGGCCGACCCCCGACCCAGTTCTCTGCCCAGAGGGAAGTCCTAGAAGGGGGTGCTCGGCTGGATGCCAAGCCCCCGTTCTCTACCTAAACCTTGGAACCCAGGGTTCTTCCTCCCAGAGCAAAGGTGCGGCCCCAAAACGTTCAAAGACTCCTCTCCAGCCACTGGCATTAGCTCGCGGCAGGGACACCGCTCCGGCTCCGCCTCCCCTACCGAAGTCCCGCCCGCCTATTTCCTTCTGCCGGTCATTCTCCGGGTGGGTCGACCCCACGGCCCCTTAGGGCCGTCCATCAGCTCCGAGGGCACAAGGGAAGGCTCCCCACGCCCCCCACACCGGGCTTCCAGGAGCTCCCCGGCCCCGGCCCAGGTCCCGTCCCCCGAGCGCGCACCTCCCGCAGCGGCGCCCGGTACCACTGCTGCTCGAAGCCTTGGCGCCGGTTGTCGGAGAAGTCGGCGCGGAAGCTCCAGAGGCCATCCAGCTCCTTGCGCTCCCGCGACCGGCTCTCCCGGGGATAGAGCATCCCGCCCTGCAGCAGCGCCAGCCCGCAGCCCCAGAGCAGAGGGCCGAGCACGGCCCAGGCGCCCGCCGATCCCCGGAGCATGGTTGCAGTGTGGCTCGGGCAGCCAGCTGCCTGGCGTCCCGGGCCGCTCGCTGATAACGGGGCGGGGGCGGGGCCTAGAGTCACGTGTCCCGCCCCCGCGCCATCTTGGCCAGTCGGGGCACCCCCTCCCCACGAGGCCCGCGCCCCTCAGGCCGCGACCGGTCCTCCCTCCTGCCCGAGGGCTGCGCGGCGGAGGGCCCGCCGGGAGCCGGAGCGCCGGCCCGGACCCGGAAGGGCGGAGGTCATAGCTCGCAGGCTCCGCACCCGCGGGGTCACCGCCCTCCTCCACCCTGGCGTCCCCAGCCGCTGGCGCCCAAGGCGGCTCGTCCAGGCCCGCGAGCCAGAGCTGGACCTGAGAGACTGCCAGGTTCCCCGCCACACACACCGATTCTCCAAGGAGACCGGCTGGGGACGCCTCCACTCGCTTATGCCTGCGGGACACCGGTAAGCTCAGGCGAAGCCTGTATGCCTAGTGCCCTCCGGCCCGCAGGCGTGATCATCCGGCTCTTGGCCTTGACCCTGGGCCTCCACCAGCAGTCCCCTGGTCCCCGAGCCCCTACCCAGGGGCCCTGCGCTCCTTGGCATTGCGCCCGTACACATAATGAGATGGAGGCTATGGTACCAGGATCCTGGCCTGGATGCGTTTGCTCCTACAATTACTTGATTTTTAAATTAATTTTTCCTCTGATTTCATGTTCACCCAAGCAAACCTTCGGGCTTGGACCTTGACACTGTAAACAAAGTAGATCCCGGGATAGTACAAATAAATAAATTGCAAGAATTGGCAAGGCCTAAAGATTTTTTTCTCCCAAATGCTTACAATATAAAAATAAGAAAAAGTAAGATGCAAAAGTTTATACTGTATGACCCTAGTAGTGCTAAAATTAAATCCACACAGCTGTAGATAGATGTGAAGTGTTATTATCAGTGTTACAGGTGATTTCCATTTTCTTCTTCATATGTTCTGAGTTTTTGAGAATTTCCAACATGAACGTGCATTAATTTTATAATCAGAACGAAAACAGTGGGAGCTTGCCTGAAGTTCCAGTGGTTAAGACTTCCCCTGCAATTCCCCGGGGGTGTGGGTTCGATCCCTGGTCAGGGAGCTAGTATCCCACCTGCCTCTAGGCCAAAAACCAAAACATAAAACAGAAGCAATAATGTAACAAATTCAATAAATCCTTCAAAAATTAAAAAAAAAGGTCCACATTAAAAAAAGAAAGAAACCAATGATCTTAAAACTAGCACAGGGGCACAAATATGTTGATCTGCTTCTGTATGTGTCTGTGTCCAGGCGCTCGGTTGCTCAGTCGTGTGCCCCTCTTTCCAACCACACAGGCTATAGCCTGCCAGACTCCTCTCTCCATGGGACTTGCCAGTCAAGAATACTGGAGTGGGTTGCCATATTCATCCAAGTGCATATTCCTGACTCAGGGATCAATCCTAGTCTCTTGCGCCTCCTGCTTTGGCAGGCAGATTCTTTCCCATTAGCACCACCAAGAAAGAAAATAACTATTTTAAAGCTCGCAAATGGGCACAAATAAGTCAAGGTTGATCTGCTTTTGTAAATTAATAACTTGATTTTCCATTTGAGAGTCAGCATGTATACATTTAGTTAGTTGAAAGTTGATTTTCTACTGTTTGATGGAGTTCAGAGAACACTTGGTTTCCGAACATGTGACCCTGACATCCAGACCCTGAAAGCTGAAGTCCACCAGCCAATTTCCTTCCCCCTTCATTTTGAAGCCATGCATAAGCCGAATCTGGAGATGAAAATTTGGGAGTTGCCAGCAGTGAGAATGGATGAGGTCACCAAAGAACAGAGGACAGGTGAATAACAGATCTCAAGATTAGCCCTAAGACACCCTATGTTATGAGTAGAGGGAACAAAGAGGATGAATGAGCAGGTCACCATCTCCTTGAGAATAAGCACAGACCCCATAGTATAGTCTGTTGTGGTCTGACTGGTCCCCCTGATCCCTGGCTCTGAGTTCCAGAACACACCATGCTCCTGCTGGCTTCTGGGCCCTGGCTTAGGACCCTCCCTCTGTCTGGAAGCCCTTCCACCCTGACTAGTTAACTCTTCCCTCTTCCCCATCACTCTCATTCTTAGTGATCATTTCAGAGTTTTGTTTGTTTGTTTGTGTTTTAGCCACACCATGTGGCTTGTAGAATCTCAGTTTCCCAACCAGGGATGGAACCGAGGCCCTCAACAGTGAAAGGGCAGAGTCTCAACCATGAGATCATGAAGGAATTCTCTTTTTTTCCGAATACCTTCATCTTCACATTTCTTGGCCTCCGGTTCATTCCTCCACATACACACAGGCCCCAAATTCACTGAGCAATTTGGTCCTTGGCTCAGGTCCCCTCTCCATCGAACCTCCTGTCCCGACCAGTGGCCTTCCGATCCTGGGCCTTTGTTCTGTGACCACCTTGACTTTATCTACCTTTCCATGACCTGTGGTGACTCATTTACTGGATCATGGTCTAGGTTCTTTTCATTTTCTGTTACCCCAGACTTCTGAGATTCCTCCCAGCCTACCATCTCCTCTAATTTTCATCGTCCCCATTTACTCTAAATTTGCTCTTTTACCAGATCCAAGCTCTGTTTTTCTCTATCCTCCTTTTTTTTTTTTTTTTTTTAATGTTTGGTCCCACCTCATAGCATGTGGTATCTTAGTTCCCCAACCAGGGATCGAACCTGTGCCCCCTGCATTGGAAGGCAGAGTATTAACCACAGAACTGCCAGGGAAATCCCTATCCTCGCCACTTTTCTGAATTGAGCTCTCCTACCCCAGTTTTTTAGCCTGAAAGCCATTCTAAAACCACACCCTGTCTCTCGCAGGGGTTGCCCACCATTCTATAGCTTTCCTTCTGGAACCTCTCCACTCCTGTGTCCCCTTTTCTCTTCCTCAGTTGCTGCCATCACCCACCTCACCCTTGGGAGAATCTTCTCCTCTCCAGCCCCCAACCCTGACGGGGATGAAACCAGCTTCCTCTTTGCTGCTTGGGAAGGTGGGCGCACAGACTCTTTCTATCCTAAGGGTGCGTCTGCACACGGAGAAAGGGGAGACCAAGCTAACAATGCAGGCAAGTTACTGAGTTCCATCTCACGGGCTGTGGTCTGTAGTTGCTGCTTTTCTTTTGAAACTTTCTTCTAGTTACTTATTTTTTAGTATTTGTTTGTTTATTACTGCCAGGCCTTAGTTGTGGCATGTGGGACCTTTGTCCTTTACTGGGGATCAAACCCACACCCCCTGCGTTGGGAGCATAAAGTCTCAGCCACCTGACCACCAGGGAAGTCCCGAAACCTTTCCTTTAAAGATCTGTCAGAGGACTTGCCTGTATTGGCCAGCAGGTGGCTGATTCATCTGCTCTCTGGTGAACGGTTGAAAAATCTGAAATAGTCTTGAGGGAGGGATTCTTCCTTGACAGTAACTAAGGCCCCTTCCCCCGACCCCCTCACCAGGGCATTGCTTCCTGTGTACAAATTGCTAACTCCAGGCTTTTCCCCTCACTCTAGTTTATCTAACAAGACAACTGACGAGTGAACCAGTCTTAAATCTCAGCAACATCCCAGTAAAGCCCACAGCAAGACTGGTGCTCCCCAGTTGCCTTTCACTTCATGCATGGAATGCTGGAGAGCCAGAGGAGCAGGCAGGATGCGCCTGAGAGCTACGCTGGAACTCCAAGTAGCGGGGACCAGGGAAGGAGGATACACCCTGTGTGGAGAGCAGACTGCCTCAGCCATTCCCTCCAGGACAAACGTGAGTTCCTCCACAAAGGCAGATTAAAGCCTGAAGCTAAAAGCTTCCGCTGTTGGGCACCTCACTAGCTAGAGCCCCTTCTAAGATCCTCAGGGGCATGGGAGCGGTTGATCACACATTATAACAGATGCCTCTGGAGCCCTGTTTCCCATCTCCTTTGGCAGCCTCTAATTTCTGTCCAAGCTGAGTTCCCTGAAAACGCAGTTACCAGTGACCAATCCCCTGAAAACAGAGGCTCTCCCCCTGCAGGCTCTGAATGGCTCAATTCTGCTTCTTCAATAGATTTGAGAAGTAGAGGTGAAATGGGTGTTAATAATCTAGAGACCTCATCATTCAAAGAGAGATAGGAACCATTACATAAGTGTTTCAGCTTTTCCTGTAATAGGGACATTATGTACGATCAAGGTGTGACCTTGATTATGCACTTGAATATTAGCTGTTCATTCTTTTCTGTCTTCCTCTTCCTGCTACCATATCTGGGAACATTTTCCGAATCAGTGCCTGCGTGGAATAAACCTTTGTCTTGGGGCTTCTGGAAGACTCAGCCCTTCCACTACCCAGGGTGTGGGTTCCATCCCTGGTTAAATAACGAAGATTCTACATGCTTCACAGGGTGGCCAAAATAATAATAGTAATAATAGGCCTTTGTCTTCAGCTCTGCTTTCAAAACACCAACTGGCAGTGTTGTGGAAACCATTACTCAAGAAACACACTGGAGAGTTGGAGAACTCAGGTTTTACTACGCCAGCAGGCCCGGAGGAGTTAACACTCCAAGCTCTGAGCCCTGAATAAAAGGATTACAGAGTTTTTTTAGACAGACTGTAGTGGACCACACTAACTCTTAGTAGGCTGGTTAAAAGTAAGGGGTTTCATGTGTGCAGGAACAGTGATCCAGATGGGAAGGGGGATGCCTGATCTGGACAGGCATGATTAAGCGGGTTTGCAGGGCCTGGGCAAATGCAAAGATCAAGACAAGAGTGAGTGAGATAAACTCCAGTTCCTAGTATTGCAAATCCCCACTTTCTGAGACTATGTGACCTATGTGATCTAGGCTTTGCAAGGGATAAGCTGAGTTACAGAGGCAGAAGGAGAAGGAGGTTATGTAAAATTTTAACTTTTCCTCTTCATTCCCCACTCTTGATGCTTCTTTCTATCACTTGTTGTAGAAAGTGTCATCTCATGTTTTTGGTAGGACACTCAGAGCTCCCCATCGTTTAGGGGGCTATATTGAACTATTACCATTTGTAACTTTATGGATTCAGTCTGAGAGGTTATGAACTGGGTAATAGCATTGAGAATATGAGGGCCAAACAAGAGTGCTGCAGAGAGCATGAAGAGAGGACCTGTCAAAGGGAGAAGCCACGATGCCCTGCTCCAGATATTACTTGAATTACCCCAGGAATTAGTTAGTTCTTCTCTCCTTTTTATGATTTGTTCCCTTAGCTGTTGGGCTGTGTCCTTGTCTATTTCTGATTGGTTTACATAGAAGCAGCATTTTTCATTCAAGAAGAGGCAGAGTCTTCCCTTTTCAGCTGTCAGTAGGTCTAGGCCTGTCCTGTTTTGTAAAACCACCTCAGCCAGGGAGTCTAGTTGCTCCTGTAATACCACTGAAGATTTGGCCAGTCTCTCAACGTCATCTGTGAAGTCTTTGAATAGCGTATGGTAAAAGGTGGTTGATGAAGCAATTCCGCCTATTCCCATACCTAGCCCAGCCATGATTCCCAGACCAACTAGTAGGGGTATAAGCTGGATGGCTCTTTTTGACCATGTATGTGCTGCCAGAGGTACGGGAGAGTCTGGCTGTTAGGGACAACGTTCATCTGGGGAGTGAGGAAAGCTAAGGTGCAGATACCCATCTAATTGACAGGTAGACATAAGCATCTGTCCCACAAACAAAGAAAAGGCCTTGATGGGGGCAGCACCGTCTGTTACAGCAAGGGACACCAAAAGGCTGCAAAGCAGCCTGCACATAACAGATAACTGAACACTAGCAAAAGGTTTTCTCCCCATCTCTGGGTTGTCACAGCTATAGCAACTGAGCCTATCGTGAAGGGGGGGTCAGCTATACTGTGGAGCAGTTTAATTAGTAGGGAGAATTGATCATAAGAGACTTTTAGTAAGAATGAGGCTTCCCACTACAGTGAGATAACAGCAAACTGCAGCTTCTGACCCAAATCCCAGTCCTGGGGTGCAACTAAAGCTAGTCCTTTAGTGAAGAGCACAGAAATAATAGCAATCAGGGATGGAATCCAGGATTGACAATGAAAAGCCATTGATATTTTGATAGCCAGATCCTCAGGCTTCAGCCATGCATTGACCTCCCAGCCAGCTGCTGGAGCGTGGCTAGAGCAAGGCTGAAGAATCCTCAAGCTTCTGCCATGCATTGACTAGTCAGCTCCCGGAGTGACTGGAGCAGGGCTTGGCGTCCTTTGAGGGTGAGGGTTGCTGTTTTTGGAACCAGACCTTGAGGGGGTTTTGGGGGTCTTGAACTGCTTTCCAGATGTCCTCATTATAGGAAGCTGCTGCCTTCTTGACTCTGGTGTGGTGGATCCAAGGGATGACACCTATAACTCATCTCCTGGCTGATAGGGATGAAGCCAGTTGCCCAGTGGAATGGGTGTCCTTTCTCAGGCAATATGGCGGAAGACTTTCCCAGGGCCTGGATGTGTTGGGACATCTCCAGGTCAGCTAGTTGTTAGTGATCTCCCTTGAGCCTTTTTATCACTGGGGGTGGTCTCCCATATAAGATCTCAAAGGGAGAATAGCCTGAGGATCTTGGGGTGCCTTTACAGAGGCCGATAAGAGTCCACAGAATAAGGCAGCTTGTTCTAACATTGGGCGTTGGCTGGGGGATATTCTTGTCGTACTACTACTACTTGGAGAAACAAACTTCACAAGAAAGTTAAAGATATATGGCCCAAAGATTAATAGAAGTCAGAATGCTGCTGAGGCACTAGCTAGGAGAACCAGGTCCAGACTTTGGTTCATGACATTAGTGTTTCTCTAGGTATGAGAAGGGAGAAGGCAATGGCACCCCACTCCCGTACTCTTGCCTGGAAAATCCCATGGATGGAGGAGCCTGGTGGGCTGCAGTCCATGGGGTTGCTAAGAGTTGGACACAACTGAGCATCTTCACTCTCACTTTTCACTTTCCTGCATTGGAGAAGGAAATGGCAACCCACTCCAGTGTTCTTGCCTGGAGAATCCCAGGGACAGGGGAGCCTGGTGGGCTGCTGTCTGTGGGGTCGCACAGAGTCGGACATGACTGAAGTGACTTAGCAGTAGCAGCAGCAGGTGTGAGAAGATGCAAGAATTTGGACTCATAAAAAATTTTTATCTGAAAACATCTGACTATCTGAAGGCCTGTTTTTCTGGGTTTTCCCAGAGCACAAAGTGCCTTATTTTTTGTCTCCACCCTGAAGTCCTTTCAAGGGGGTGTTGAAGGTCAGCATCTTATAGTGGTCCTGACTTAATCTTTGTAGAGGCAGCTGGCAAGGGCCAGCTTCCAGTCAGCAGGGCCCCTTCATAGCCACATATCTGACCATGTTTTGGGGCATTTCAAGGTCATTGTGTCCCACGGTGCTTGGAAGGCTCATTCCTAGGTCTAACAAAGATTCCATTAACAGGCCACTCAATGTGTTGTCACTAGACCAGGCTTTGTAAGTAGCAAAAGTCTCTGGACCATACCTGTCTTGCTAGCCTCTTGGTCCAGGAAAATATTTCCTCTTGTTGCTTCTTCCCACATCTAGAGTTACATTATTACAATTATTGATCTCATATGGAACTGCACATCATCGGCATTTATCACAGGCTCAGTCACACCTTTGGTAACATAAGAAATAATCTTCTGAAACAAGCTACATAGAAAATAATATAGCTAGCAGTTATTAGTAAGGTCACAAGCAAGAATTTAAATCAAGAACTTTCATTGTATATAGCCTGGTATACCCCAGGTCATCTGTCTCAGTTAAATGATTGTAGCCAGGTGTTACTCTCCTGTACCTCATGGAGCATCTCAGCTTTATCCAAAGACTGGTTACTGAGATAAGCTTTAGAAACCATCTTAAGAGTGTCCTTTTAAATAACTTAATTAAACCTTTTAGCAATATAACATAACAAGGAACTATCTCAGAAGTGAGTCTTAGTAAGCACAGACCTTAAGTAACAAAACTAGAACTTAATATTTAGTGAAACAATGTTTTCTTTTTCAGAGAACTTATTCTGAGGGTACAGGTAAGGCTTTAACCCATCAAATAAAAACGAGAGGTGTCAGGGAGCTGGGGAAAGCCATGCAGCCATCTTGGATTTCCCATAGCCCTGGCTCTTTGATTTTTACCTGTTGTTTATTTATTTTTAATTTCCTGATTTAAGAGCAGACTATCACCATGTTTTAAGGACATCAAGATAGCAAAAGTCTAACCATGAGGGATTATTTTTTGTAGAAGCAGAATGAGCTTTGTCTACATGTACCATAATCTTAAATAATGTTTATTTAATTTCAGTTCAGTTGCTCAGTCGTGTCCGATGCTTTGCGACCCCATGAATCGCAGCACGCCAGGCCTCCCTGTCCATCACCATCTCCCGGAGTTCACTCAGACTCACGTCCATCGAGTCCATGATGCCATCCAGCCATCTCATCCTGGGTCGTCCCCTTCTCCTTCTGCCCCCAATCTCTCCCAGCATCAGAGTCTTTTCCAATGAGTCAGTTCTTCGCATGAGGTGTCCAAAGTACTGGAGCTTCAGCTTTAGCATCATTCCTTCCAAAGAAATCCCAGGGCTGATCTCCTTCAGAATGGACTGGTTGGATCTCTTTGCAGTCCAAGGGACTCTCAAGAGTCTTCTCCAACACCACAGTTCAAGTGCATCAATTCTTCGGTGCTCAGCCTTCTTCACAGTCCAACTCTCATATCCATACATGACTTGGAAAAACCATAGCCTTGACTAGACAGACTTTAGTCGGTAATGTCTCTGCTTTTGAATATGCTATCTAGGTTGGTCATAACTTTTCTTCCTAGGAGTAAGCATCTTTTAATTTCATGGCTGCAATCACCATCTGCAGTGATTTTGGAGCCCCAAAAAATAAAGTCTGACACTGTTTCTGCCGTTTCCCCATCTATTTCCATGAAGTGATGGGACCAGATGCCATGGTCTTCGTTTTTTGAATGTTGAGCTTTAAGCCAACTTTTTCACTCTCCTCTTTCACTTTCATCAAGAGGCTTTTTAGCTCCTCTTCACTTTCTGCCATAAGGGTGGTGTCATCTGCATATCTGAGGTTACTGATATTTCTCCCGGCAATCTTGATTCCAGCTTGTGTTTCTTCCAGTCCAGCGTTTCTCATGATGTACTCCGCATAGAAGTTATTTAGTTTACCAAAGTAATTTTTTCTTTTTTGGAGAACTCATTGTGAGGGCATTAACACTGTAGCCAAAGTTAACAAAAGATTTCAAGGTAAATACAGAACAGATCAATTAAGAGGTTAAAAAAAAAACCTTAAATCTATTATTAAAAGCAGTTCAACATCTGAAGAAAGTATGTCCTCTTAACAGAAAGGTCAAATTTAAAATTTTTGCACCAGTTTACTTCAAACTCATTTAGGTAAACTTAATTAAGTTTATTTTAAACTTAGTCAGTCCTAACCGTGCACAAACTTTTTTTCAGATTCCATCTTCCAGAAACTTTTTAATCACTTTCTATAACAGCCACCTCTAAGTCAGACCTACTTTCTTTTCCCTTTATATATTTTTTATATCTTCTTTATTAAAAACATATATCCTACTTTCTTGTTAGATAAGCAAACAAACATTAATACTAGATATTTAATATTGAATATTTTCCGGTTCATATGAATCTGAAATTTATTTAGTTAATTTTTCTTCTTTGTATTGTATTCTTTGATTCATAAACACTTACTTTTCTTTAGGCCAATTAAATTAGCACTCATTTACAACTTCAACAGTATTATCAGAAAAAAGACATAAACTGAGATATACATAAATTATGAGACAGACAGATTGACAGAGATCTTATAGTTTTCTGTCTGAGATTTAAAATATCTCTTTGAACACCCCTCTTTCTTCTTTCTTCACTTAAAGTTCTAACTTTCCCAAAGCTAAGGTCTCAGGCAAAGCTGGCTGTGTATTTCAAGGACACAGAAAGGGTTAATTTTAAGCTTTTCCCTGGGTAGGCCTTTTAACAAGTTAGTTGTTTTTATTGTATATGCAAAAAGAATTGGCTTTGTAGTTTCAAAAAAATTTCTCTCCATTCAATCAGCAATCACACGCTCAAAATCATTCAGAGGCTATCACAATGCCTTCCTTTTCCTGAGTCCCCTAGGTTTCCTTGCTCCCTTCCTGGGAGGTTGTCATTCATGATGCCTCCCTTCTCCTGAGTCCCCAGGGTTCCTTAACTGTTGCTCCCTTCCTGGGAGCCCCAAGGAGGTTATCATTCACGATGCCTCCCTTCCTCCCAAGTCCCCAGATCTCCCTATCTGATGCTCCCTTCCTGGGAGCTCAAAGAGGTAATCAGTCTCCTCTTCTACTTGTTGGGATAGGCTCCTGCCTGGGGACTGACCCCAGAGCCTTACCTTATCCTGTGGCCATTCCTGGCAAGTTGGTCCGTCCCTCCAATGAGTCCAGTTGGGGCTCAGCCAAATGAAGAATTGGAACACCAGTCTGAAAGAGAACCCGGAATACCATCAGGTGGCACGCCCCCTCCTTCGTCTCCGGGTTCCTTCGCTCCAGCACGGCCGAGCCACCAGTCCAGCAGCTCAAGGGGCTGGCGTGGTTGGAATCTCTCTGGGGCCTCCAGAAATGTTGCAGAAACCAGTACTCAAGAAACCAAGCACTGCACTCAGAGGTTTGGAGAACTCAGGTTTATTACACCAGCAGGCCCAGAGTAGTTAACACTCCAAGCTCTGAGTCCCAAACAAAGGCATTACAGGGTTTTTATAGACAGACTGTAGTGGGCAACACTAGATGTTAATAGGCTGGTTTAAACTAAGGGGTTTTGCGTGCGCAAGAACAGTGGTCAAGATGGGAAGGGGGATGCCTGACCCGGACAGGTTTGATTAAGCAGGTTTGCAGGGGCTAGGTGATTACAAAGAGCAGGACAAGGGTGAGTGAGATAAGGTCCAGTTCCTAGTATTACAAGTCCCCATTTTTGAGACTACATGACCAACGTGATCTAGGCTTTGCAAGGGGCAAGCTGAGTTATAGAGGCAGAAAGAAAAGGAGGTTTTGTAAAATTTTAACCTTTCCTCTTTGGAAGTGGCTCTGGAAAGTCAGCCCTTAGAACAGGATTCTGGAACAAGACAACCTTTGCAGTCATTCAGCAACAAGGGCCCTACTGTCACTCCAGTGAGTGGAGGGCGTAGCTCCTGAGGTGCTCTAACACTGGAATCACTAAGATTACCTGTTATGAATTGAGATAAGCTACAGGTGGAAGGGGAAATAATAGGCCAGGCAATAGAACTGGAATGAAATGTGAGTAAGGTTCATTTTAAGGACTGTAATTTTAAGCTGGCTGGGTTTGCTGAGATCCCAGAGACACTTCAAGAAAAAGAATGACAGGCTATCTCCAGCCAACTAGCAATCCAGGGCCCAGTGAAGCCACAAGGCCTACTGGCACTGTTGACAGAGACCTTCATCTCCTGCAGTTGTAGGAAGACTGTACCGAAAACTGGGCCCGGCATTGAACCATAAGCCGCCAGAGCTGATGATGTGAGTCCTATGAGGCTCATAGGGAAGGACTGAGAGCAGGGACATAGGATGTGGACCTTGGGGTCGTTGAACCTGAACCACTTGAACCCCAGCTTTACCTGAATCCTCTAACCAGTTAAAGAAGCCCTACCTGCCTGGAGAGTGGCCTCCCCTTGACAGAATCCACAGATGAAGATCTCACCTGACGGGACTTCACTGCTGGGCCAGTGGCCAAGACCCCATGCTCCCAATGTGGGAGAACGGAGTTCGATCCCTGGTCAGGGAACTAGATCCCGCAATCTACAACTAAGACTCAGAGCAGACAAATATATAAACAACTTGGTTTAAGAAAAAGGATCTCACCTGAGGAGGCTGCCTCACAGGACATCCTCCTCTAGATCACAGCCCTCCTCCCCTCTGGCCCCAGAGCAGTAACTGGGTCAGGTCTCGGCCCAGGATGCGCAGGGAAGTACAAGCACCACTGTGAGCAAAGAGCTCAGTCGTGGAGCATTGCAGGAGCCACCGCACGTGTCCTGACTGAAAGGGCGAGCGTGTGAAAGAGCAGAGCTAAGTCTATGAGACCAGAGTGTGGAGGTGAAGCTACATAGGGAGGGTTCATTGAGAGAGGGTGAGGCTGCTGGTCTGGGATCAGGACGTAATGTTCTGGAAGGGAGATCTGGACTCAATCCTATGACATTGATGGGAGGGTTCCTCCAATCTTGATCACAATGGCGGTGAACTAAATGAGAGGCGATAGTGGAACTGCCTTGGAGTATTGACAAAGGCCAAATGGAAGCCCTGGCAGCTCCCCAGTCCGCCCCTACCCCACCCTCCTAGATAGTAAACCAGAAGCAGCACTTCACCCCCCGCCGTCTGTAACTGCGGAGTGGAGCCACCTTCCGAGACAGGGTGTGCAGGGTGCTGGTCACCACTGTATCCCCCTCCAGTGCTCCTCCGTGGCCCCTGTAAAGTTCACATTAGTGGGTTCAGTGTCAGGAGCCTTCCAGGGGTGTGCCTGCTCCTCAGTGTGCCAGCCTGGTTACCTGCTACCCTGATGCCCAAGGGTGGGGCCAGAGATGGCCGGTTGCTGCACTGTCACTGGGTGCATATGGTTGTGGAGGAGAAATGAGGCCAGATGTTACAGATAAATACAATCGCAAGCAGGTAATTCATGCTCGTTGATCCCTAGTCATAATGCAGGATCACTCCTTACACAGAATAGCCTCAGTAATTGAGAACACGCTCTCATCATTATACATGGACTTCCCTTGTGGCTCATCTGGTAAAGAATACACCTGCAGTGCAGGAGACCTGGGATCAATCCCTGGGTCAGGAAGATCCCCTGGCAAAGGGAAAGGCTACCCACTCCAGTATTCTGGCTGGAGAATTCTATGGACTGTAGAGTCTATGGGGTCATAAAGAGTCAGACACGACTGAGCGACTTTCACTTCACTTTATCATTATACATACATATGTATACACACACACACCCTGTTTTCCTTTCCATAAGGTATATGTAATAGAATTTATTCCAACGCCTGTGTCTGTAGGGTACAAACTTGTGCCAGTACTTTAAACAGAGGTTGTATCATTTTGTGAACTCACACCCCAGTGTATCAGCTCCACCTTAGCATTGCTTGTACATCTTGATAGTGTGCTAAAAGGCTGTCAATAAAGCAGAATGCCCTGAAGAAACAGTGACAAAACGCCCCATCAGGCAAGGACGTGTTCTCACAGTGAGCCCTCCTCTGGCATGGAGAGGATTTGCCTTGCTATTGAATCACTAAATTCAACGTCCAATGTTTGTCTCTCAGTCGTGTCCAACTCTTGTGACCCCATGGACTGTAGCCTGCCAGGCTCCTCATCCATGGGATTTCCCAGGCAAGAATACTGAACTGGGTTGCCATTTTCATGCAAACCCATCTTCCTCACCCAGGGATCAAACCCTCTTCTTTTGTGTCTCCTGCTTTGGCAGGCAGATTCTTTCCCATTAGCACTACCAAGAAAGAAACCAATAGCTGTTTTAAAGCTCTCAAATGGGCACCAATAAGTAAAGGTTTATCTGCTTCTGTAAATTAATAAATTGATTTTCCATTTGAGAGTCAACCTGTATATACTTAATTAGTTGAAAGTTGGTTTTCTGCTGTTTGATAGAGATCAGAGGGAACTTAGTTTCTAAATGCGTGACCCTGACAACCAGACCCTGAAGGGTGAAGTCCATTGGCCAGTTTCCTTCCCCCTTTATTTTGCAGCTGTGCATAAGCTGAATCTGGAGATGAAATTTTGGGAGTTGCCAGCAGTGAGAATGGATGAGGTCACCAAAGAACTGAGGGTAGGTGGATAATAGATCTCAAGATTAGCCCTAAGACACCCTGTGTTATGAGTAGAGGGGACAAAAGAGGATGAATGAGCAGGTCACCATCTCCTTGAGGATAAGTGCAGACCCTTTAGTATAGTCTGTGATGGTCTGACTGGTCCCCCTGATCCCTGGCTCTGAGTTCCAGAACACACCATGCTCCTGCTGGCTTCTGGGCCCTGGCTTAGGACCCTCCCTCTGTCTGGAAGCCCTTCCACCCTGACTAGTTAACTCTTCCCACTTCCCCATCACTCTCATTCTTCAGGGATCATTTCAGAGTTTTGTTTGTTTTTTAGCCACACCATGTGGCTTGTAGAATCTTAGTTCCCCAACCAGGGAAGGAACTGAGGCCCTCAACAGTGAAAGAGCAGAGTCTCAACCATGAGATCATGAAGGAATTCTCTTTTTTTCCGAGTACCTTTATCTTCACATCTTTTGGCCTCCGGTTCATTCCTCCACATACACACAGGCCTCAAATTCACTGAGCAATTTGGTCCTTGGCTCGGGTGCCCTCTCCATCGAACCTCCTGTCCCGACCAGTGGCCTTCCGATCCTGGGCCTTTGTTCTGTGACCACCTTGACTTTATCTACCTTTCCATGACCTGTGGTGACTCACTTACTGGATCATGGTCTAGGTTCTTTTCATTTTCTGTTACCCAAGACTTCTGAGATTCCTCCCAGCCTACCATCTCCTCTAATTTTCATCATCCCCGTTTACTCTAAATTTGCTCTTTTACCAGATCCAAGCTCTGTTTTTCTCTATCCTCCTTTTTTTTTTAATGTTTGGTCCCACCTCATAGCATGTGGTGTCTTAGTTCCCCAACCAGGGATCGAACCTGTGCCCCCTGCATTGGAAGGCAGAGTCTTAAGCACGGAACCACCAGGGAAATCCCCGTCCTCCCAATTTTTCTGAATTGAGCTCTCCTCCCCCAGTTTTTTAGCCTGAAAGCCATTCTAAAACCACACCCTGACTGTTACAGGGATTGCCCACCATTCTATAGCTTTCCTTCTGGACCTCTCCACTCCTGTGTCCTCTTTTCTCTTCCTCAGTTGCTGTCACCACCCACTTCACCCTTGGGAGAATCTTCTCCTCGCCAGCCACCAACCCTGATGGGAATGAAACCAGCTTCCTCTTTGCTGCTTGCAAAGGTGGGCACACAGACTGTTTATATCCTAAGGATGCGTCTGCACACAGAGAAAGGGGAGACCAAGCTAACAAACGCAGGGAAATCACTGAGCTCTATCTCTCATGGGCACTGCTCTGTATTCCTGCTTTTCTTTTGAAACTTTCCTCTACTTATATTTGTTTGTTTGTTTATTTGTGCTAGCTCTCAGTTGTGGCATGTGGGATCTCGCTCCTTGACTAGGGATCAAACCCACACCCCCTGCGTTGGGAGCATGAAGTCTCAGCCACCGGACCACCAGGGAAGTCCCGAAACCTTTCCTTTAAAGACCCGTCAGAGGACTTGCCTGCATTGGCCAGCAGATGGTTAATTCATTGGCTCTCTGGTGAACTATTGAAAAATCTGAAATGGTCCTGAGGGAGAGATTTCTTCTTTGACAGTAACTAAGGCCGCCTCTATTCCCCCGGGGCATTGCTTCCTGTCTACAAATTGCTAACTCCAGGCTTTTCCCCCTCTCTCTAGTTTATCTAACAAGACAACTGATGACTGAATCAGCCTTAAATCTCAGCAACATCCCAGTAAAGCCCACAGCAAGACTGGTGCTCCCCAGTTGCCTTTCACTTCATGCATGGAATACTGGAGAGCCAGAGGAGCAGGCAGGATGTGCCTGAGAGAGACGCTGGAACTCCAAGTAGTGGGGATCAGGGAAGGAGGATACACCCTTGTGTGGAGAGCAGACTGCCTCAGCCATTCCCTCCAGGACAAACGTGAGTTCCTCCACAAAGGCAGATTAAAGCCTGAAGCTAAAAGCTTCCGCTGTTGGGCACCTCACTAGCTAGAGCCTCTTCTAAGGTCCTCAGGGGCGTGGAAGCAGTTGATCACATGATATAGCAGATGCCTCTGGTGGCCCGTGTCCCAGCCCCTTTGGCAGCCTCTGATTTCTGTCCAAGCTGAGTTCCTGAAAACGCAATTACCAGTGACCAATCCGTGTGATCACTCACCTAGAGCCAGACATCCTGGAACGTGAAGTCAAGTGGGCCTTAGGAAGCATCACTACGAACAAAGCTAGTGGAGGTGATGAAATTCCAGTTGAGCTATTTCACATCCTGAAAGATGATGCTGTGAAAGTGCTACAGTCAGTATGCCAGCAATTTTCAGAAACTGAGCAGTGGCCTCAGGACTGGAAAGGGTGAGTTTTCATTCCAATCCCAAAGAAAGGCAATGCCAAAGAATGCTCAAACTACTGCACAATTGTACTCATCTCACACACCAGTAAAGTAATGCTCAAAATTTTCCAAGCAAGGCTTCAGTAATACGTGAACCATGAACTTCCACATGTTCAACCAGGTTTTAGAAAAGGCATAGAGGAACCAGAGATCAAATTGCCAACATCCGCTGGATCATCAAAAAAGCAAGAGATTCCAGAAAAACATCTTATTTCTGCTTTATTGACTATGCCAAAGCCTTTGACTGTGTGGATCACAACAAACTGTGGAAAACTCTGAAAGAGATGGGAATATCAGACCACCTGACCTGCCTCTTGAGAAACCTGTATGCAGGTCAGGAAGCAACAATTAGAACTGGACATGGAACAACAGACTGGTTCCAAATAGGAAAAGGAGTACGTTAAGGCTGTATATTGTCACCCTGCTTATTTAACTTATATGCAGAGTACATCATGAGAAATGCTGGGCTGGATGAAGCACAAGCTGGAATCAAGACTGCCGTGAGAAATATCAGTAACCTCACATATGCAGATGACACCACCTTTATGCCAGAAAGTGAAGAAGAACTAAAGAGCCTCTTGATGAAAGTGAAAGAGGAGAGTGAAAAAGTTGGCTTAAAGCTCAGCATTCAGAGAACTGATATCATGGCATCCAGTCCCTTCACTTCATGGCAAACAGATGGGGAAACAGTCTAAACAGTGGCTGACTTTATTTTGCTGGGCTCCAAATCAGAATTGATTTGGAGAGGCAGATGGTGACTGCAGCCATGAAAATTAAAAGATGCCTACTCCTTGGAAGGAATGTTTTGATGAACCTTGACAGCATATTAACAAGCAGAGATATTACTTTGCCGACTAAGGTCTGTCTAGTCAAGGCTATGGTTCTTCCAGTAATCATTATGGATGTGAGAGCTGGACTATAAAGAAAGCTGAGCGCCTAAGAATTGATGCTTTTGAACTGTGGTGTTGGAGAAGACTCTTGAGAGTCCCTTGGACTGCAAGGAGATCTAACCAGTCCATCTTAAAGGAGATCAGTCCTGAGTGTTCATTGGAAGGACTGATGTTGAAGCTGAAACTCCAGTACTTTGGCCACCTGATGTGGAGAGCTGACTCATTTGAAAAGACCCTGATGCTGGGAAAGATTGAAAGCAGGAGGAGAAGGGGATGACAGAGGATGAGATGGTTGTATGGCATCACCAACCCAGTGAACATGAGTTTGGGTAATCTCCAGCAGTTGGTGATGGACAGGAAGGCCTGGAACCTGTGGTCCATGGGGTCACAAAGAGTCGGACACAACTGAGCAACTGAGCTGAACTGAAACCCCTGAAAACAGAGGCTCACTGCCTGCTGGCTCTGAATGGCTCAATTCTGCCTCTTTAATAGAGCTGAGAAGTGGAGGTGAAATCGTCATTAATAATCTAGAGACATCACCATTCAAAGAAGATAGGAACCATTGCATAAGTGTTTCAGCCTTTCCTGCAATAGGATGGAAATCTGGGAGACATTATGTATGATTAAGGTGTGACCTTGATTATGTACTTTGATATTACCTTTTCATTCTTCTCTGTCTTCCTCTTCCTGCTACCATACTTCAGAGCACATTTTCCAAGTCAGTGCCTCCATGGAATAGGGCTTTGTCCTGGGGCTTCTCTGCTCATCCAGTGGGGAAGACTCAGCCCTTCCACTACACAGGGTGCAGGTTACATCCCTGGTTGAAGAACTAAGATTCTACATGCTGTACAGGGTGGCCAAAATAATAATAGTAGTAATAGGCCTTTGTCTTCAGCTCTGCTTTCAAGAAAACCCACTGGAAGTGGCTCTGGGAAGTCAGCCCTTAGAACAGGATTCTGGAACAAGACAACCTTTGCAGTCATTCAGCAACAAGGGCCCTACTGTCACTCCAGTGAGTGGAGGGCGTAGCTCCTGAGGTGCTCTAACACTGGAATCACTAAGATTACCTGTTATGAATTGAGATAAGCTACAGGTGGAAGGGGAAATAATAGGCCAGGCAATAGAACTGGAATGAAATGTGAGTAAGGTTCATTTTAAGGACTGTAATTTTAAGCTGGCTGGGTTTGCTGAGATCCCAGAGACACTTCAAGAAAAAGAATGACAGGCTATCTCCAGCCAACTAGCAATCCAGGGCCCAGTGAAGCCACAAGGCCTACTGGCACTGTTGACAGAGACCTTCATCTCCTGCAGTTGTAGGAAGACTGTACCGAAAACTGGGCCCGGCATTGAACCATAAGCCGCCAGAGCTGATGATGTGAGTCCTATGAGGCTCATAGGGAAGGACTGAGAGCAGGGACATAGGATGTGGACCTTGGGGTCGTTGAACCTGAACCACTTGAACCCCAGCTTTACCTGAATCCTCTAACCAGTTAAAGAAGCCCTACCTGCCTGGAGAGAGGCCTTCGCTTGACAGAATCCACAGATGAAGATCTCACCTGACGGGACTTCACTGCTGGGCCAGTGGCCAAGACCCCATGCTCCCAATGTGGGAGAACGGAGTTCGATCCCTGGTCAGGGAACTAGATCCCACAATCTGCAACTAAGACCCGGAGCAGACAAATACAGAAACAACTTGGTTTAAGAAAAAGGATCTCACCTGAGGAGGCTGCCTCATAGGACGTCCTCCTCTAGATCACAGCCCTCCTCCCCTCTGGCCCCAGAGCAGTAACTGGGTCAGGTCTCGGCCCAGGATGCGCAGGGAAGTACAAGCACCACTGTGAGCAAAGAGCTCAGTCGTGGAGCATTGCAGGAGCCACCGCACGTGTCCTGACTGAAAGGGCGAGCGTGTGAAAGAGCAGAGCTAAGTCTATGAGACCGGATTGTGGAGGTGAAGCTAGACAGGGAGGGTTCATTGAGAGAGGGTGAGGCTGCTGGTCTGGGATCAGGACGTAATGTTCTGGAAGGGAGATCTGGACTCAATCCTATGACATTGATGGGAGGGTTCCTCCAATCTTGATCACAATGGCGGTGAACTAAATGAGAGGCGATAGTGGAACTGCCTTGGAGTATTGACAAAGGCCAAATGGAAGCCCTGGCAGCTCCCCAGTCCGCCCCTACCCCACCCTCCTAGATAGTAAACCAGAAGCAGCACTTCACCCCCCGCCGTCTGTAACTGCGGAGTGGAGCCACCTTCCGAGACAGGGTGTGCAGGGTGCTGGTCACCACTGTATCCCCCTCCAGTGCCCCTCCATGGCCCAGCAAAGTTGTCACTCTTCGGTCCAATGTCAGGAGCCTTCCAGGGGTGTGCCTGCTCCTCAGTGTGCCAGCCTGGTTACCTGCTACCCTGATGCCCAAGGGTGGGGCCAGAGATGGCCGGTTGCTGCACTGTCACTGGGTGCATATGGTTGTGGAGGAGAAATGAGGCCAGAAGTTACAGATAAATACAATCGCAAGCAGATAATTCATGCTTTTTAATACCTGGTGATAATGCAGGATCATTCCTTAACACAGAATAACCTTAGTCAGTGAGAATATGCTCTCATTATTATACATGGACTTCCCTTGTGGCTCAGCTGGTAAAGAATACGCCTGCAATGCAGGAGACCTGGGGTCAAACCCTGGTTTGGGAAGATCCCCTGGCGAAGTGAAAGGCTACCCACTCCAGTATTCTGGCTGGAGAATTACAGGGACTGCACAGTCCATGGGGTCACAAAGAGTCGAACACGACTGAGCAACTTTCGCTTCACTTATAAACACACCCTGTTTTCTTTTCCAGAAGATATATGTAGTAGAATTTATTCCAATGCCTGTGTCTGTAGGGTACAAACCTGTGCCAGTACCTTAAACAGAGGTAGTATCTATTTTGTGAACTCACACCCCAGTGTATCAGCTCACATCTTAGAATTGCTGGTGCATCTTGTTCTGGAATGTCTGGTGCTTCCAAACAAGATAGTGTGTTAAATTGCTGTCAATAGAGTGGAATGGCCTGAAGAACAGTGACAAAACTCCCCTCAGGAAAGAACTTGTTCTCACAGTGAACCCTCCTCTGGCATGGACACTATTTGCCATACTATCGAATCACTAAATCCAATGTCCAATGTTTGTGGCTTAGTCATGTCCAACTCTTGTGACCCCATAGGCTGTAGCCCGCCAGGCTCCTCTGTCATGGAATTTCCCAGGCAAGAATATTCGAGTGGGTTGCCATGTCCTTCTCCAGGGAATCTTCATTGCAGACAGACTTTACTGCCTGACAACCAGGGAAGTCCACTAAATCACTATTGTGAAGTATTCCAACACAGCCCAGAATCATCCATCATGAAGCATAGTCTCTCATCCCAAGTTCTCCTCCACAGTACAGTTTATCAGAATTTTCTATGTTCTGGGTCACCAGATTCTTTCATCCCATTTACTCCCACCTTATTCCAAACAGGATCAACACTCCATGAAAACTATTTGGGCTGGCCAAAAAGTTTCTGTAACATCTTTCCAAAAAGCTTGAATGAAGCTTTTGGCCAACCCAGTACTTGGCATGATCATCAATTCTGTGTTCTTAGATCCAAATTCCCTTGCCATCTTACTCTGGGTAACCTTTGGCTTGGATGTTCAAGGAAAAGCGCCTATGCTTCCATGAAGCTACATCCTCTTCATTTTCCTTCAACCTCACTGGCCGTTTCTCTGCCTCTTCTTCTGGCTCCCTGTCTTTTGTCCCATCTTCAGCTGTTCCAAGTGTCTCAGGATTCTGTTCTATATCCTCACCCCACCAAATTAACTCATCCATTTCCATGACTTAGTACAGTATATGCCAAGAGAATCTTTTGAAACTTGTTATCTCTTAATGATCTCTTCTCATATCATATGAGGGTTGGTCTATGTGAGATGAACAATGGCAGAATCGATGGTATGTTGCTTCCGAGACAAGGTCATTGTGTAATTTCTGCCTATTGCTGTTTCTTGGATTGCATGCTTCAGGGGGAGCTAGCTGCTATGTTCTCAAGCAGCCTATAGAAGTGGCAGAAGGTGAGAAATGGAAGCCTCCTGCCAATGGCTATCTGGGTGAATCATTCTCCAGCCCTCATTAAGCTTTCAGTTGACTTCCATTCCAACTGACATCTTGACCACAACTTTATGAGACCCCAAACCATTATTACCCAACTAAGCCACTCCCAATTTCCTGACCAGCAGAAACCATGAGATAATAAATGCTTGTTGTTGTAGGCTGCTAGATTTGTGGGTTTCTTGTTATGCAGTAGTAGAACACTTATACAATCCCCAAGTTCATATCTCCAGTGTTTTCCACTCCACAGATCTCCAGCTTCATATATTGAAGTACTACCTCCATGATCAGTTTCCCTGATGGTTCAGTGGTAAAGAACCCACCTGCCAATGCAGGAGACTCGAGTTCAATCCCTGGGTCACAAAGATCCCCTGAAGAAGGGAATGGCAATCCCCTCCAGTATTCTTGCCTAGCAGATCCCATGGACAGAAGCCTGGTGGGCTGTAGTTTATGGGATCTCAAAACAATGAGACGTGACTTGGCAACTGAACAACAATAACTATGTGGTATCAACCCTGAAATATCAAAAGCACCTCATTATTAATATGGACAAATAAAAACTCTTGATTCAGAAAACTTTACTACCACCGGCTTTCACTCCAGAAGAAATCTACATCTCAAGAGCCACTCAGCTTCTCGGGCCGGAAACCTAGGAGTCATTCTCGATTCCTTCCTTCCCCTCACCTTCCACAACCCAACCATCAGCTCTACTTCCAAAACTGATCTTGACTATGTTTGCTCCTTTCCACCTCTGTTGCTGCTCTGCCGGTCCAGACCACAGGCATCTCTCACCTGGACTGTTGCTTCTTAACTGCTTGCCTTCCTGCACGCTTGCCCATCCCTCGGAGCAAGGAGAATGAAGGGTCTTTATAAAAATTACACCTGTTACCTGGTTAAAATCCTCCAATGACTTCCCAGTACACCTTGGAGGAAAATTCAGACTCCTTACCATGGCCGTCAAGAACCTGTGTGTCCCAGCCCTGCCACCTCTCACTCTTATTCACCATTTTCCGAACAGCTGAGTCATTTTCCTGCTCCTCAAATGCTTCAAGCCCATTCTTGCTTTATGGACTTTGCATGCAATGTTCTCATAGTTTATTCTCAGTGATCTAGGTCTTGGCTTAAATGTTACCTCCTCATTGAGTTCTCCTATACTTACTTTAAAGTTGAATTATAATAGTTAACCCTGGTAATCTTTAGTGTTTTTCACCAAACATTTTTCTGGTGCTGCCCTTTTCTAGACACTTGGTCCATGCCCCTTGGAAGTTAGGTGTGACCATATGACTGTTTTTGCCAAATGAGCTTTATTTATTGATTGATTCTTTTTTTTTGCTGTGGCATGTAGGATCTTAGTTTCCAGACCAAGGAGCAAACCCATGCCCCCTGCACTGGAGGCATGGAGTCTAAACCACTAGGCTGCCAGGGAATTCCCCCCAAGGAGATTTAGATAACAGAAAATTGAAGAGCCAGTGCCTGACCTGCCGCTTCCCTTATTCCTGCCTTGTGATCTTGGAAGCATGTGTCCAAATGGAACTTCCATCAGCCTAAATTCCTGAGTGACTTAGGGTGATAAATGCCTCTCTTCCAACCTCTGATGGATGTGTGGCATGAGTGAGATACAAACCTTTATTGTTTCTACCACAACGTATTACCATATTCATCCTCATAACACCCTCTTAAGAAAGGCAATGTCAAGTATAACGACCACAGTTTTATAGATGGGAACACAAAGACAAATGGAAGTAGTGACTTGCCAAGATCAGAGGAAAACCTGTAGCAAAATTAAGGAGTAGAACTTGTGTTTTTATAAATTCAAACTTTTTTCCAGCTTCTTCTCAATGACATTTTTCAAATTTAACTTTGGCATTACTTTACCTATAAATTAGCATATTTAGAATCATGCTAATGTTTATAATCTAATTTTATTTGAGAAATGTGCACCAAAAACCTGGCAATTTCTAATTGAATAAATATATAAAATAGCAAAAAAAAAAAATGCTTATTACTATTTCAAACAGCTGAGATTGTTGTTAGTTACTCATGCCAGGTACTTACCTGGGTGTTTTACATGAATTCACTCATTCACTTCTCCAACAACTGTAATTATTCTCATGTTAGAATTAGAGTGACTGAGGCACAGAGAAGTAAGGAACAGAGGTAGAATCTGAATCTGGTAAGAGATTTATGCTCTTAGTCACTCTGCTCTGCTACCTCTCAAAGACATTCAAACTCATGTTCAGACAAGGAATTGCAGAGTCATGGGTTTCATTACACATTCATACATATATAGAGAAGAGGGAACTGCCAGTTTTCATCCTTAGAGTGTGTGTGTATTTTAGGAATACAGGAATGTCACTAGAAATATCAATTACTATTTTAGTGTCAGTACCAGGACAATTATCAAGTATAACAACCAATTAAAATAACAAATATTTTAGAAGCTAAGGATTATTTTTACAAGATCTAAAGACAAGTCTTGAGTGTCTGAAAAGACCCTTCCTCACCTTGCAGAAGTAGTTGCAAGGGCTTTTTTCCCAATTGTTTAAAACAAATTCTTTTAAGGTATAGTTTACAAATGATGACGTACACACTTGTTCTAAGTGTACAGTTTGATAAGGCTTGACAAATGCGTATACCCGAATACCTGCCAGCACTATCAAAATACAGAACTTTTGGACATCCCTGGCTTTTCCACTGCAGGCGGCACAGTTTTGATCCCTGGTCTGGAAACTAAGATCCAGAAAGCCATGTGGTGCAACCAAAGAAAAAACTTTTCCACCACTCTGCACAATCTATCTTGCCTCCACCCCTGGCCTCAGGCAACCATTGATCAACACTGCCTCACCATAGAGTAGATCTGGCTTTTCTAGAGTTCCGCATAAGTAGAATGATACAGTGTGCTTTTTGTGTCTCACTTCTTTTGTTCAGTACAATGTTTTTGAGATAATCCATGCTATTGCAGGTGTTAGTAGCTCATCCCCAAGAACAGTTTTTAGTAACAGAAGATAGAATAAGTTTCAACTCTGGGCAGAACTTTTCATGTTAGGTAGTTAGAATAGGAAAAAGGAGTTCAGGAGGGCCGTGGCTAAAAGACAAGGAAGGGAAAAGCCTGCAACAATTGGGCAAAGGAAGGTCCGAGGACTGGAGTGAGGACCTCAGGTAGAACAAACAGAACTCCAATCTGGCCCGATTTACGTAGGGCAGGCCCAAGGGGAGGGGAAAAAACATAAAAAGAGGAGCCAAATGGCCAGGGGTCGGTCTCTCACGTGCCCGCGCATGCTGTCTCCCTCTGTCTCTCTCCCTGTGTCTTTTGCGTCGGCATGCCCTCACGCCTCGAGGATGTATTTTCCTTTCATTTTCTAAATAACACTGAGGTGTAACATGGAGCTGTAACCCTGATCTGTCCGAGAGCTGAGACCTGTAACACGGTCTTTCTGAGAGCTGAGACACATTCTGTCCGAGGGCTTTAACATTTGTCACTTTAAATTTTTGTTGTGATGAGACAGAACCGAGGAAATTACACACTCCCCTGACATCTTTCATGCTGTGGCTCAGAGTTAAGCTGGCTGAAACAACCTCGGCGCAGCCCCCACAAGGAGGAGGCCAAGCACAGCAGGAGCCTAACTTGGCGAAAGTTCCTATGGTGGAAGTGACAAGCCCAGTGTGCTGGAAACTGGGACAGCTAATAACAAATTCAGCAGAAAGTTCATGTAGCTCAGTCTCAGATTCCAGAAGACCTCCAGTTAAGGTAGAATGTCTCGCTCCTATTTCTGGAGGGACATATGCCTTGCGAAATCTTAATTCCTTTACAATCTCTCATTTCTTGTTTCCTCAAACCCCCAGCGAACAGGCAAGAGGCAGTAGGGGCAATTGAGGAACTCTGGGGAGTCTACTCCTCAGTATGTCCCAAAGACACTATCTGCGGAGTCCCAGTAGCTGTTATCCAAGCTGGTGGGGATTCTTCTGTCCTTAATCTTATTTGTGCCAATGAAAACTGTGAGCAAGGTCAGGTATTTAGCAGATTTTCTGACAGGCTATGAAGGGGATACGTCAAAGCTAAGAGAAACCCCAGTAAGATGGTAGGCACTGAGAGAGGACATCAGAGGGCGGACAGACAGAAACCAAAATCACAGAAAACTAACCAATCTAACTCCATGGACTAAAGCCTTGTCTGACTCAATGAAACTAAGCCATGCTGTGTGGGGCAACCCAAGACGGGTGGGTCATGGTGGAAAGTCCTGACAAAATGCGGTCCACTGGAGAAGGGAATGGCAAACCACTTCAGTATTCTTGCCTTGGGAACCCCATGGACAGTATGAAAAGGCAAAAAAATAGGACACTAAAAGATGAACTCCCCAGGTCGGTAGGTGCCCAATATGCTACTGGAGATGAGTGGAGAAATAACTCCAGAAAGAATGAAGGGATAGAGCCAAAGCAAAAATAACACCGAGTTGTGGATGTGACTGGTGATAGAAGCAGGGTCTGATGCTGTAAAGAGCAATATTGCATAGGAACCTGGAATGTTAGGTCCATGAATCAAGGCAAAGTGGAAGTGGTCAAACAGGAGATGGCAAGAGTGAACATCGACATTTTAGGAATCAGCAAACTAAAATGGACTGGAATGGGTGAATTTAACTCAGATGACCATTATATCTACTACTGTGGGCAAGAATCCTTTAGAAGAAATGGAGTAGCCATCATAGCCAACAAAAGTCTGAAATGCAGTACTTGGATGCAATCTCAAAAATGACAGAATAATCTCTGTTTGTTTCCAAGGCAAACCATTTACTATCACGGTAATCCAAGTCTATGCCCTAACCAGTAACACTGAAGAAGCTGAAGAGTTCAATGAAGACCTACAAGACCTTTTAGAACTAACACCCAAAAAAGATGTCCTTTTCATCATAGGGGACTGGAATGCAAAAGTAGGAAGTCAAGAAACACCTGGAGTAACAGGCAAATTTGGCTTTGGAGTACAGCATGAAGCAGGGCAAAGGCTAATAGAATTTTGCTAAGAGAACACACTGGTCATAGGTAATACCCTCTTCCAACAACACAAGAGAAGAGTCTACATATGGACATCTCCAGATGGCCAACACTGAAATCAGACTGATTATATTCTTTGCAGCCAAAGATGGAGAAGCTCTATACAGTCAGCAAAAACAAGACTGGGAGCTGACTGTGGCTCAGATCATGAACTCCTTATCGCCAAAATCAGACTTCAGTTGAAGAAAGTAAGGAAAACCACTAGGCCGTTCAGGCATGACCTAAATCAAATCCCTTACAATTATACAGTGGAAGTGAAAAATACAAATTAAGGGACTAGATCTAATAGACAGAGTGCCTGATGAACTATGGATGGAGGTTCATGACATTGTACAGGAGACAGAGATCAAGACCATCCTCAAGAAAAAGAAATGCAAAACAGCAAAATGGCCGTCTGAGGAGGCCTTACACATAGCTGTGAAAAGAAACAAAGTGAAAAGCAAAGGAAGAAAGGAAAGATATACCCATTTGAATGCAGTATTCCAAAGAATAATAAGGAGAGATAAGAAAGCCTTCCTCAGTGATCAGTGGAAGGAAATAGAGAAAAACAATAGAATGGGAAAGACTAGAGATCTCTTCAAGAAAATGAGAGATACCAAGGGAACATTTCATGCAAAGATGGGCTCAATAAGGGACAGAAATGATACGGACCTAACAGAAGCAGAAGATATTAAGGTGTCAAGAATACACAGAAGAACTGTACAAAAAAAATCTTCATGACCCAAATGATCATGATAGTGTCATCACTCACCTAGAGCCAGACATCCTGGAATGTGAAGTCAAGTCGGCCTTAGGAAGCATCACTGTGAACAAAGCTAGTGGAGGTGATGAAATTCTAATTGAGCTATTTCAAATCCTAAAAGATGATGCTGTGAAAGTGCTGCACTCAATATGCCAGCAAATTTGGAAAACTCAGCAGTGGCCACAGGACTGGAAAAGGTCAGTTTTCATTCCAGTCCCAAAGAAAGGCAATGCCAAAGAATGCTCAGACTACCGCACAGTTGCACTCATCTCACACGCTAGTAAAGTAATGCTGAAAATTCACCAAGCCAGGCTTCAACAATACATGAACTGTGAACTTCCAGATGTTCCAGCTGGATTTAGAAAAGGCAGAGGAACCAGAGATAAAATTGCCAACATCTGCTGGATCATTGGAAAAGCAAGAGAGTTCCAGAAAAACATCTATTTTTGCTTTATTGACTATGCCAAAGCCTTGACTCGGTGGATCACAATAAACTATGGAAAATTCTTCAAGAGATGGGAATACCAGACACCTGACCTGCCTGTTGAGAAATCTGTATGCAGATCAGGGAGCAACAGTTAGAACTGGACATGGAACAACAGACTGGTTCCAAATAGGAAAAGGAGTATGTCAAGGCTGTATATTGTCACCCTGCTTATTTAACTTACATGCAGAGTACATCATGAGAAACGCTGGGTGGGTGAAGCACAAGCTGGAATCAAGATTGCTGAGAGAAATATCATTAACCTCAGATATGCAGATGACACCACCCTTATGGCAGGAAACTAAGAAGAACTAAAGAGCCTCTTGATGAAAGTGAAAGAGAAGAGTGAAAAAGTTGGCTTAAAGCTCAACATTCGGAAAATGAAGATCATGGCATCTGGTCCCATCAGTTTATGGCAAATAGATGGGGAGGGGAAACAGTGGAAACAGGAGCAGACTTTATTTTGGGGGGCTCCAAAATCACTGCAGATGGTGACTGCAGTCATGAAATTAAAAGATGCTTACTCCTTGGAAGGAAAGTTATGACCAACCTAGACAGCATATGAAAAAGCAGAGTCATTACTTTGCCAACAAAGGTCCACCTAGTTTTTCCAGTAGTCATGTATGAATTTGAGATCTGGACTATAAAGAAAGTTGAGCATCGAAGAATTGATGCTTTTGAACTGTGGTGTTGGAGAAGACTCTTGAGAGTCCCTGGGACTGCAAGGAGATCCAACCAGTCCATCCTAAAGGAGATCAGTCCTGAGTGTTCATTGGAGGGACTAATGTTGAAGCTGAAACCAATACTTTGGCCACCTGATGGGAGGAGCTGACTCATTTGAAAAGACCCTGATGCTGGGAAAGATTGAAGGCAAGAGGAGAAGGGGACGACAGAGGATGAGATGGTTGGATCACATCACCGACTCAATGGACATGAGTTGATAAACTCCAGGATTTGTTGATGGACAGGGAGGCCTGGAGTGCTTCGGTTCACGGGGTCACAAAGAGTCAGACATGACTGAGCGACTGAACTGAATGGAACTTTGTGGTGACGCACCTCACCACTAGGCAGAGGCTTGTTCTATTATTTTCTGTTCTAAACATTAAAAAGTCTTCTGGGTGATGTACCGTCAACAATGGTAAATGTAGGGAGCTCCCTGGTGGTCCAGTTGATAGGACTTGGCACTTTCACTGCCAGGTCTGGGCTTCAATCCCTGGTCAGGGAACTAAGATCCTGTGTGCAGGTGTACATACTAAGTTGTTTCAGTCATATCCAACTCTTTGCAACCCTATGGACTGTGGCCCACCAGGCTCTTCTATCCATGGATTCTTCAGGCAGGAATACTGGAGTGGGTTTCCATGCCCTACTCCAGGGGATCTTCCTGACCCAGGGATCAAACCCATGTCTTATGTCGCCTGCATTGGCAGGCAGGTTCTTTACCACTAAGAGGCACCTGGGAAGCCCGGAGGATCCTGCAAGCTGTGCCAAAAAAAAAAAGAAAAGAAAAACGGACAATGTAGTTTTGGGTGTGTTTCCCTGAGCAAGTCATTTCACCTTCCCTCTCATTCAGCTTCAGTTTCCTCATCTATAGCAGAGAACAAATAAGTCCACTTTACAGTCTTCCACAGCAGAAATTCTGCTGGGAGCAGGGGGAAGGGGGAGTGAGTGCTGTTACTAATGTCATCAAGCAGTAGGAATCCAGGGAGCACTCTAAAGGTCCCAGATCACCTTTACCCAAGTGATACCCTGTATGCTATCACTTATGGGGTGAGGTCCATGTCACTGTGGTTATGAAAGGAGGATGGGCTGCCAGACTCACAGTTCGGCTCATGCCAGGCAGCCAGGCCTCCAGGTCAGGGCCCTGACTGCAAATGTGGTTGACAGTGGCTATCCCAAGAGGAAGTTTTGTCCCATCAGGAAACAAAAGAGCTGGCATCTGAGCCAAGCTTAGAAACATGACCCAGAGAACAGAAGAAAGAACTATGCAGCCTCCAAGAGAAACCTGGGAAGGTATTTCTGGGGCCCAGGAACAAAAATACCAGTATAAAAGTTACAGGGAAGAACTGACTCCGTGTTAGACCTGTTTCTTTTACTTTAACCTTTGCTTCTCGTTGCTTTTGTTCAGTAAAAGGATATTGTCCATACAAAATAGCCTGCCTCAGGGAACCCAGCCCCTCTGCCAGAATGTTAAACCAAAACACCTTTGTTCAGGACCACGTCTACCTGTGGATGGCTACAGGAAGGAAGAAATTAACTCATACCCTCCCCAAGATTGGCCATTCTAGGAGATAGCTGCAAAATTAACGGCCTTTTTACTTTAATCCTCCCCTCCCCCCACATTCTATAAAAGAACCTGGCATCCAGACCCTGGTAAAGATGGTTATCTTGAGACATTAGTCTGCCATCTTATCAGTCAGCCAGCTTTCCTGGTAAAGTTGTATTCCTTGCCTTGACACCTCTCTCTGTTAACCTGACTATTGTGTGGTGAGTAGAGAGAACTTGGACTCGGTAACAGAAGGGTGATGAGGAATGGGGGAGATGCATAGAAAAGTCACTTAGGGCAGACTTACAGTCAAATAGCATCATGACTCCATGCTTTAGACATAAAATGAAGATGAATGAAACACATAAAGAGAAAAGATTCGGAAAGATCTAGTCAAGATGAAAATTAGCAAGACCTCTTTGTGAAGCAGACACAAGCAGAGGTGGTCAAAGGGGAGAGGCGTGGGCCTGGGCTGGGTCCAGAGAGGGGCTGGTGGCTGGGTGATTTTCTTTAGCTTTCATGTAGTCAGTTCAGTTCAGTTCAGTTCATTTGCTCAGTTGTGTCTGACTTTTTGTGACCCCATGGACTGCAGCACGCCAGGCCTCTCTGTCCATCACCAACTTCCGGAGTTTACTTAAACTCATGTCCATTGAGTCAGTGATGCCCTCCAACCATCTCATCCTCTGTCGTCCCCTTCTCCTCCTGCCCTCAATCCTTCCCAGCATCAGGGTCTTTTCAAATGAGTCAGCTCATGTGGAGTAGCTGGGACTGAAATCTCCAGTGTGCACAGCCTCATGGAGAGTGCCTGGGAAGATGAACAGGGAAACGGACAGGAAAGTCAGAAAGGGAGAGATGAATGGACTCTCCAGTCCCAGCAGCTCCATGTTGAGGAAACACCTGGGGAAAGTATCGTGTGTGAGCCAAAGGTCAGTAGGCATGTGAGGAATGTGCTGATGGTAAAGTGAAAATGGGAAACCACCTAAGTGCTCAAAGGAAAGGGTGGTGTGATTCATACAGTGGGATACTCTCCAGTCATTGAAATGGACAGAGCCGAGCTATACATGTCAGCATGGCTGGATCTGGCCAAAGCGTGTGCCCAGCTGTGCCTGGCTTGCTGGGGCTGGGAGCAGGGGATGTCTCTCCTGGGGATGCTGATGGCAGTGCTTTGTTATTCATTCTACCCCAGGCATTCCTGAGAGGAAACAGACAGGGTTGTTCCCGATTGTGAGAAGTGTCAGGGGTAGATCAGGGAGAGGTGAGATGACCTGAAGTTGCTAACTTTAAAAAAATTAATTAAATATATCTTTTTATTTACTGCACTGGGTCTTAGTTTTGGCATTCAGGATCTAGTTCTCTGACCAGGGATCAAACGCCCCTGCTCCAGCCCCTGGCATTGGGACCATGGGATCCATTGGTCACTGGATCATCAGGAAAGTTCCAAGGGTGCTAACTTCTATCAGGTGCTTCAAGGAAGAAGTTACGTGTCCCTTACTCCTCTGGTTTAGAACTAGCATCTGCCTTTTTCCTTTCCGTAGGCTGGGTTTTGAGGTCCCCAGGCCTTCTTTTTCTGTAGGTGCTAATGGAAAGCAGGTATTGAGTCTTGAGAATGTTGCAAGAAAAAAAAAATTTCAGGAATTTCCTCTTTCTATAGCAACAGAGGATAGACACCAGTCCAGGTCATATAAAACTGATTTAAAGGCTCTTATCTGAATAAAGTGTAGAATTGAGACTACTTATGAAATGTCAGGGCAGTGTGTAATTTCCTCGGTTCTGTCTCATCACACCAAAAATTGGAAGCAACGGATATTAAAGCCCTTGGACAGACCGTGTTACAGCTCTCAGCTCTCGGACAGATTAGTGTTACAACTCCGTTTTATTTAGAAAATAAAAGGAAAATACATCCTCGCGGCATGAGGGCATGCCAACCCAAAAGACGCGGAGAGGAGAGAGAGCTGGCACGCACGCGAGCAGATGAGAGAGACCCCGGCGCTTTGTCTCCTCATTTTATGTTTTCTCATCCCCCGGGCCTGCCCCGTGTAAGCTGGGCCAGCCGGGGGTGCTGTCTGTTCTACCCGAGGTCCTCACTCCAGTCCTCAGACCTTCCTTTGCTCTATTTTCGTGGGCTTTTCCCTTCCTTGTCTTTTAGCCACTGCCCTTCTGGACTCCTTTTTCCTATTCTAACTACCTAACATTCCCCCCTCAAGAGATGGGAGGCCCATTTCTTTGGGAATAGGGGCGTCGAGGTCTTTCTGGCTACTTCCTGCTGAACTGGTACGGCGAGGGGCATTGGGCCTCCCCCTCCTGCTCGTCTCAGGCCTCAGAGTTCTTATAGTAGTGTCCCTCTAAGAGTGAGTAATATTTTCCATGGTCGGCTGTAACTTTATACATCCTTGTTGAACTGGCACTGCATGTTGTAGCTTGTTGACCTGGGCAGAGACAAAATGCGTTAGACAATTGATGATACATGGAGCAACCATAAGCAGCATCCATATGGCATAACAAGGGCTAGTAGGGGCATTGAAAGTGAAAGTGAAAGTGAAGTTGCTCAGTCGTGTCCGACTCTTTGCAACCCCATGGACTGTAGCCTATCAGGCTCCTCCGTCCATGGGATTTTCCAGGCAAGAGTGCTGGAGTGGATTGCCATTTCCTTCTCCAGGGGATCTTCCCGACCTAGGAATCGAACCTGGGTCTCCCACATTGCAGGCAGACGCTTTACCATCTGAGCCACCAGGAAAGCCCAGTAGGGGCATTAGCCAACTCCCAATTCCCATCGCCAGGATGGCTCAAGTCCCTCCTTGTTCAGGGATCAGAAGATCTATCTCCTGTCTGTTTTGGAGTACAACCCCTGCCAAGCTGTGTTGGTTCTTTAGAGCTGTCCTGAGAAATCTTATCCCCAGAAACTAGATTTTGGGGGTGTTCATTAGAATGGCACTCATTTGCAGTCCTGAATAGGTATCTGAGAGCTCCTAGGGGCTCACAGGTGTATTGAGTATCCTCTTCTGTTTTTTTCCACAGCTTGACTTGTGAGTAGTGAATCCAGGAGTCATGTCCTGGTACCTTGACTGCTGTGGGGGTAGAAAGCATTACAGGGTAGGGGCCCTTCCATGTGCGCTGGAGTTGAGCCTTTGGGGACCCATCTTTCCAGACTTTAATTAGGACTTGAGTCCCTGGGGCATATAGTGTTGACTCCTTAGAATCTTTTGGGTCCTGGTTTATACCCCACAAGCGTATATCCTGTTGGACTTGCCCAATGGCCATGGTATAAGACTGGAGCATCTGAACCTCTGGATCTAGGAAGAGGTCATTGACAGAAAGAAAAGGTCCCCCATATAGCATCTCAGAAGGACTAAGACCAACCTGTTCCTTAGGGGCAATTCAGGTGCGGAGAAGAGCTATTGGTAAAGCCTCCTTCCATCCCAGAGAGTTCTCCTGGGTTATCTTTTTTATTGCTGATTTTAAGAATTGGTTGGCTCTTTCTACTTTTCCTGAAGACTGAGGCCTCCAGGCACAATGGAGATAATAAGTAATGCCCAATGCTTTAGAGACCCCTTAGATGACCTTGGAAGTAAATGATGTCCCATTGTCACTTTGTAATGACCCAGGCAGACCAAATCTTGAAATGATTTCACGGAGCGGTTTTTTCACCACCACCACCAATCAGCCCTCTCAGTCCAGGTGGGAAAGCAGTCAATCCATCTTGTGAATGTATCTATCACGACTAATAGGTATTTATACCCTTGAGAAACTGGCATCTGGGTGAAGTCCATCTTCCAGTCCTCTCCTGGATAGGTCCCACATCTTTGGACAGGCTGGGCTGGCTGGGGTCTTCAAGCTCCTTCGGGGTTGTTTAATTGGCAAGTGGGGCAAGAGGAGTCCACTTGCCTTACAGTCGTTTGGAGGCCTGTTCCTCTGAAGGACATTTCTAGTAATCTTTGGAGGGCCTTTTCCCCTAAATGAGTGGTGGCATGTAAGGAGTTAACCAACTTCCATTGGAAGTTCCTAGGCAGAAAAAAGGAGTCCCTCCTTTTAGAACCACCCAATATGATCTTCTTGAAAGTCCTCACTCTTAGCTTTAAGAGTCTCACCTTCAGTATATGAAGGAGTTTCTGGCAAATTATTCTGTGGAACTAAGGTGGCAACCCCTCTTAGGTCATGGTTCTGTAATGCTGCTCTCCTAGCTGCCTGATCATCTGCTCGGTTCCCTTGTGACACTTCTGTGCTCCCTTTTTGGTGTCCTTTACAGTGGGAGACTGAAACCTCAGCGGGCAGATGGACCACCTCCAAGTCTCTAAGGATTTGATCACCATATTTGATTGGGGACCCTCGGGTGGTAAAGTGGCAGCCTCTTTCTTTCCAAATAGCAGCATGTGCATGTAGCAACAGAAAGACGTACTTGGAGTCAGTGTAAATAGCTACTTTTTTTCCTTTTCCCAGCTCTAAAGCTCCAGTCAGGGCTATGTGCTCAGCTAATTAGGCTGAGCTGGTGGCAAAGGTTTAGCCGCTACTGTGTCAAAATTGGAGACTACTGCATATCCGGCTCTTCTTTTTCCATTCAAGACAAAGCTGCTCCCATCAGTGTACCAGATTTCCTCAGGATTGGTCAGAGGATCTTCCAACAATCCTTCTCAGGGTATTGTCCAGTGAGCCAAGGTTTCTAGGCAAAAGTGAAAGGGGAGAGAGCCCTCGGGGGTAGGCAGGAAGGTGGCTGGATCAAGAACCTCACAAGGGGATATAGTGAGGCCTGGATTTTCCATCAGCACTACTTGATATCTAAGGAGTCTTTGATCAGACATCCATAAATGGCCTCTCCCATTTAGGAGTTGTTTCACTTGGTGGCTGGTAAAAATAGTTAGTTTGCCTCAAAAAGAGAGTTCTAAAGCATCTTCTATCAGGACTGCAGTAGCTGCAAGATTTTGAAGGCAAGGAGAAATTTCTTCCCAATAAGGGAGGAGGACAGTCGGGGACCACTAGAAACTGGTGGAAAAATGTTTGTCCATCCCAGCAACAAAGTGCTCAGGTGAATCTTTTAGTAGTTGTTTTTCCTGTAGCACCCAAAATGGTATGGATTTGGGAGGAGAAGGCTCCGGAGTAGGAGGTCAGGACAGAGTAGGTAGCCCCCATGTCAACCAAGAAATTCTCGGACCTACCCTGCCACATCCAATTGCACCCTTGGCTAAGCCCCGTGATCATTATCTGTGACAAGTAGGCTGGCTGGAGCAGGCTGCTTCAGTCCTGTTGAACCCTCGTGAGGAAAGGCTTGGCGCTTGACCTTGAGGCTCTTGTGTCTTGAGAGCAGAGTGCCACCCAATGTCCCAGTTGATGGCATTTATAGCAAGCCATTTTAGGAGACTTGTCACGGTTTGGATACTCTTTGGCCCAATAGCCCACCTATCTATAGATTAGGCATTTGCCTCATGCCTTGTCCTTCAAGGACTCGGGGTTTGCCATAGGGCCTCCCTGGAGGGCAGCCAGCATCTGGGCATGCCTTGTCTCTTTCCTTTTCTCCTTCTGGGCCTTGGCTCCTTCTGTTCTCTGTTATAAAAGGTATTGGTGGCTGTCTGGACCATCTCAGCTAAAGAGGCAGCAGGGTCCTGCTGTTGTAGCTCTTGTAACTTTATTCTGATATCTGATATCTGATGCACGTTGGGACAGGAATTTGTCTTTTAAAATCACCTGTCTCTCATAAGAGTCTAAGTCCACATTGGTAAACTTTTGCAGGGCCTCTTTTAGCCTTTCCAGAAAGGCAGTGGGGTTCTCATTGGGCTCCTGAGTGATTGCTGAGACCCGGGCATAGCTGATTACTTTTTGCTGGGCTGCTTTCAGTCCTGCCTTCACATAGATTAGAAAATGATCCTTTTCACAGATGTGTTCAGGGTGATTATAGTTCCAATTAGGATCTGAGGAGGGGACTGCAGTTTCCCCTACTGGGTATTTACCACTTGACATGTGAAGCCCCATTGCATATCTTAGGGCTTCCTTTAAAACCCAAGTATGCTCAGGAGCAAATAAAGTTTGACTAAATATGACCATGATGCCCTTCCACATCAAGTCAAAGGCCAAGGTAATGTGTTGGAATGTACCTATATATTTGCCTGGGTCATCTGTATAGCTTCCCAGGTCTTGTTTGATCTGTCTTAGTTCTAAGAGGGAGAAGGGCTTATGGACCCAGGTTGGTCCAAATTATCCTCCAGTTTCAACTAAGGGACATACTTGAGCTGGCTTTTGTGGAGGGGGTGCTTCCGGATACAGGGACACGTTTGGACACAAGGAAGGAGTACCAGGCAACTCGGGAGCTGTGGGAGGTGAGCCTTCACGGGGGGCGGTGGGGGGGAGGGGTTCCTTCGCTTGGTTGTCTGTGCCTCACATCATTTGCCTAGTCGGCTCACTTTTAGGGCATACAACAATCCCATACTTAAGACAGAGTTCCTTCATATCTCTCAGTCAGAAGAAAATTTGGACATAGGGGATCTCTGTCCATTCCCCTTGTCTTTCGCATCATAATTCTAGCTGCAGGAGGGTGTTGTAACTTAAACTCCAATCCTCTGGCCAGTGATCCTTGTCCCCCAGAGGGTACTGTGGCCACACAGTGGCGCAAAAGAATTTTAAGCGACTTCTCCTTAGAGGATCAGCTCTGACAGCTTCCAGTCATCAAGGATGCATCTCAATGGTGTCTGTTGGGAAGTGGATTGGTTATTTGCAACCTGAAAGACAGTCATTACAGAGAGGAAAAAAAAGAAAAAAAACTAATAGGTCTCCTTCCATTTCCATGGGTGGACTTCCTTAGGGATGAGTCTTTTTGAGACTTATCTTACCCAGTACTGTTGCAACCTGAGGGCCAGGCAGGGTCAGGGTACAGATCCCCAGGCAACCTGAGGCATGACAGCCTCCTGGAGATGCAGGTGGGACTCCCGAGAATTGGGTCCCTGGGCTGGTCAAGGCGTGACGACCTCCTAGGACCCCTGGACTGGTGGATCCGAGAGCAGATTGCGGCGTGACAGCCTTTCAAGTACCAGATCCCTAGGCAGGCCGAGGCATGTTGACCTCCTGAGATTCCCAGACTGGAGTTGGGTGTCCCCAAGGTCTCTAGCATGACCAGTGCTGGGTAGGATTGAGGGGTTGTAATTTTAACTCATTGTCAGTTTGTTCACCGCAGATGGGAATAGATATCATGATGTAAAGCAATCCAAGCCTGTGCCCTGAGACCGGGAACCTGGGAAACAGTCATAAGCCTTATCCTCTTACTGCTCCAAGGGAATGTAAGTCACTAATTTTCTCCCCTAGTCCTCGATAAGAGCAGGTTAGGGTGTCTCCAGTGGTAAACATTTCATTGTCATAGACCCACTCTAGGTAATAACTAATGACAAAGGAGTGGCCCTGGTAGGGGCATTAAAGTATTTTAATAACAGGCTGGGTGGAGCAATGTTGCCTACAGGGGGCAGGGTCCTGGGTGTAGGAGTTAATAATTGGCTTAAGAACAAGTTGGTAAGAGGCAACAGACCAGGTGTTCTATAAAAGGGGAGTGGAGATTTGATCCTGGGGTATGTTTGTAACTTTAGGAGAAGGGTGGTAAGGGTTTGGGCCCAAACGGCCTGCAGGGCTTAACTCCCGAAGTGGCAAACATTATCCCTGGAAGCCCAGTTGCCTTTGAAAGGATGCCAACAGGTGGGCTTCTGGCAGGCACTGTGTGCCTTTCACCTGCCCCAGCGGGCTCACTGAGAGATGCTGGTGCTGCACATGTTGTAGGAAACGCTCTTAGGCCCAATAGCCCACCTAGTGGAAGATGAAGGTCTGAATATCTAGAGGGACAGGATATTATACAGTATTTCCCTCCCAAGGGCCAGCCATTTTCTGGTTGTCCCTCCAGAAGACTGTAAAGGCAACATTGTGGGCCCGGATGGGGATCAGGAAAAGAGCTTGAAACAGGAGGGAAGGGGGCAGGACAGAACTTTTGAAAGAATGACATAGTGCAAGGGAATAACATAAACTGATTAAAATCAGTTGGGTCCAAGATGATAAGTCAAATTGAACTAAACCTTAATCCCCAATCTGTAAACTAAATGACACACCCAGAGGTGGCAGGACGGCTCCCAGACACCTTCAAAAGAAGAGTGGGTGGTTCCCCAGTGGTTGGGATGACCCTCCCACTCATTAGCATATGAGTTCACCCAGCTCACAAAACCTAGCCCAACCGCATTCCATGGCCTAAGCCCTTGCACTCTGCAATGGCCCACACCATGCAGGGTGTACTTGTCTCTGAATCATAACAAATCCACCTCTTACCTATTGCTGTGTCTCTAACTGAATTTTTGCAATCAGTGATCAGAGCCTGAGCTTCATTAGGTCCTGAAGCCAGGCATCATGGGTTTTGGCTGGGCTCAAGTCCTGGGAGAGAGGAGCTGAAGAACAGGAGGAAAAAGCAGTGGGAAAAATGTCCCAAGGAATCCCCTTTATCAGTTCAGTTCAGTCACTCAGTCATGTCCGACTCTTTGCGACCCCATGGACTGCAGTATACCAGGCCTCCCTGTCAATCACCAACTCCCAGAGTCCACCCAAACTCATGTCCATTGAGTCGGTGATGCCATCCAGCCATCTCGTCCTCTCTCGTCCTCTTCTCCTCTTGCCTTCAATCTTTCCCAGCATCAGGGCCTTTTAAAATGAGTTAGCTCTTCCCATCAGGTGGCTAAAGTACTGGAGTTTCAGCTTCAACATCAGTCCTTCCAGTGAATACTCAGGACTGATCTCCTTTAGGATGGATTGGTTTTATCTCCTTGCAGTCCAAGGGACTCTAAAGAGTCTTCTCTAACACCACAGTTCAAAAGCATCAATTCTTTGGTGCTCAGCTTTCTTTATAGTCCAACTCTCACATCCATACAAGACTACTGGAAAACCATAGCCTTGACTAGACAGACGTTTGTTGGCAAAGTAATGTTTCTGCTTTTTAATATGCTGTCTAGGTTGGTCATAAGTTTCCTTCCAAGGAGTAAGCATCTTTTAATTTCATGGCTGCAGTCAACATCTGCAGTGATATTGGAGCCAAAAAAAATAGCCACTGTTTCCACTGTTTCCCCATATATATGCTATGAAGTGATGGGACCGGATGCCATGATCTTAGTTTTCTGAATGTTGAGCTTTAAGCCAACTTTTTTACTCTCCTCTCCCTTTCACTTTCATCAAGAGGCTCTTTACTTCTTCACTTCCTGCCATAAGGGTGGTGTCATCTGCATACCTGAGATTATTGTTATTTCTGCTGGCAATCTTGATTCTAGCTTGTATCCACATATATCTTATGGAAAAAAAAAAAAAACAGGGTGTGTGTGTGTATACATACGTATGTATAATGATAAAGTGAAATGAAAGTCACTCAGTCATGTCCAGCTCTTTGTGACCCCATGGACTCTACAGTCCATGAAATTCTCCAGGCCAGAATACAGGAGGGGGTAGCCTTTCCCTTCACCAGGGGATCTTCCCAACACAGGAACTGAGCCCATGTCTCCTGCATTGCAGATTCTTTACCAGCTAAGCCACTGTTGTAGCCACATGTTCTGGGAAACAAACTCACTCAGAAGGACAATGCAGATAGTGGAGTGCAGTTTATTACACCGGCGGGCCCAAGGCAGAGTCTCCTCTTAGCCAAAGACCCCGACCAGCATTTGTGAAAATCTTTTATACCCCATGTGTACGTGTCTGAACCCACCACCCCAAATTCCTTGAGACTTACATAAACCAAGGAAAATACAATCCCAATAACCCACCATTCACGTGCTATGTGTTCATGTGCTCAAACAGTCAAACAATTAGCCAACAATCAATAAACCCGAGGTTACACTCCAATAGATACAGAAAAATTTATGGCCTGTCTGGAGGAAGGGGTGATAGTGTATGTTTTCTCTTAGGTGATGCGTAACCTAGATATGATCTTCAAGGTTCCCCTGTCTGGAGGGGGCCTTATCCTTCTGTGGTTGTTTTCATAGGCACTAAACACAGAGCTCAGAGTCCATTGGAAAGGTGGCTGAGCATGATCAGCATGAACAGGCCTAAGATGGAGTCCAGGCCCTATGAATTCCTTCTTCACTCTGACAGATCTTTAAAGGAAAGGTTTCAGGACTTCCTTGGTGGTCCGGTGGCTAAGACTTCATGCTACCAGTGCAGGGGGTGTGGGTTTGATCCCTAGTCGAGGAAGATCCCACATGCCACAAGTAAGACCTGGCACTAATAAACAAATAAATATTATAAAATAAGTAACTAGAGGAAAGTTTCAAAAGAAAAGCAGCAACTACAGACCACAGCCCGTGAGAGATGGAACTCAGTAACTTCCCTGAGTTTGATAGCTTGGTCTCCCCTTTCTCCCTGTGTACACAAGTCCTTAGGATAGAAAGAGTCTGTGTGCCCACCTTCACAAGCAGCAAAGAGGAAGTTGGTTTGATGTCCATCAGGGTTGGGGGCTTGTGAGGAGAGTATTCTCCCAAGGGTGAAGTGGCTGGTGGCAGCAACTGAGGAAGAGTAAAGAGGAGGCAGGAGTGGAGAGGTTCCAGAGGAAAGCTATAGAATGCTGTGGGACCCCTAGCAGAGCCAGGGTGTGGTTTTAGAATGGCTTTCAGGCTGAAAAACTGGGGGAGGAGAGCTCAATTCAGAAAAACGGGGAGGACATGATTTCCCTGGTGGTTCAGTGCTTAAGACTCTGCCTTCCAATGCAGGGGGCACAGGTTCGATCCCAGGTTGGGGAACTAACTAACATACCACATGCCGTGAGGTGAGACCTAAGATTAAAAAAAAAAAAAATGGGGAGGATAGAGAAAAACAGAGCTTGGATCTGGTAAAAGAGCAAATTTAGAGTAAATGGAGATGATGAAAATTAGAGGAGATGGTAGGCTGGGAGGAATCTCAGAAGTCTTGGGTAACAGAAAATGAAAAGCATCTAGAACATGATCCAGTAAGTGAGTCACCACAGGTCATGGAAAGGTAGATAAAGTCAAGTTGGTCACAAACAAAGGCCCAGGATCGGAAGGCCACTGGTCGGGACAGGAGGTTCGATGGAGAGGGGACCCGAGCCAAGGACCAAATTGCTCAGTGAATTTGGGGCCTGTGTGTATGTGGAGGAATGAACCGGAGGCCAAGAGATGTGAAGATAAAGATATTGGGAAAAAGAGAATTCCTTCATGATCTCATGGTTGAGACTCTGCCCTTTCACTGTTGAGGGCCTCGGTTCCATCCCTGGTTGGGGAATTAAGATTCTAGAAGCCACGTGGTGTGGCTAAAAAACACACAAACAAAACTCTGAAATGATCACTAAGAATGAGAGTGATGGGGAAGTGGGAAGAGTTAACTAGTCAGGGTGGAAGGGCTTCCAGACAGAGGGAGGGTCCTAAGCCAGGGCCCAGAAGCCAGCAGGAGCATGGTGTGTTCTGGAACTCAGAGCCAGGAATCAGGGAGACCAGTCAGACCACAACAGACTATACTATGGGGTCTGTACTTATTCTCAAGGAGATGGTGACCTGCTCATTCATCCTCTTTGTCCCCTCTACTCATAACACAGGGTGTCTTAGGGCTAATCTTGAGATCTGTTATCCACCTGCCCTCCTGTCTTTGGTGACCTCATCCAGTCTCATTGCTTGCAACTCCCAAAATTTCATCTCCAGATTCAGTTTATACATGGCTGCAAAATGAAGGGGGAAGGGAACTGGCCAATGGACTTCACCGTTCAGGGTTTGGTTGTCAGGGTCATGCATTGGGAAACCAAGTTTTCTCTGATCTCTATCAAACAGTAGAAAGTCAACTTTCAACTAATTAAGTATGTACAGGTTGACTCTCAAATGGAAAATCAATTTATTAATTTATAGAAGCAGATCTACTTTATTTGTGCCCATTTGCGAACTTTAAAATGGTTATTGGTTTCTTTCTTGGTGGTGCTAATAGGAAAGAATCTGCCTGCCAAAGCAGGAGGTGCAAGAGAGCAGGGTTTGACTCCTGGGTCAGGGAGGTGGCCTTGGATAAAAATGGCAACCCACTCCAGTATTACTGCCTGGAAGATCCCATGGAGGGAGGAGTCTGGCGGGCTATAGCATGTGGGGTTGCAAAGAGTTGGACACAGCTGAGTGACTGGGTGCTTGTGGATGCATGTTCACACATGTAGACACACACACATACAGAAGCAGATGAACTTTAGTTATTTGTGCCCATTTGCTAGTTTTAAAAAGATCATAGTTATCTTTCTTTTTTTTCATGTGGACCATTTTTTATTGTGAAGGCTTTATTGAATCTGTTACATTATTGCTTCTGTTTTATGTTTTGGTTTTTTGACCTAGAGGCAGGTGGGATACTAACTCCTGGACCAGGGATCAAACACACACACCCTGCATTGCAGGGGAAGTCTTAACCACTGGAACTTCAGGCAAGTCCCCACTGTTTTGATTCTGATTATAAAATTAATGCATGTTCATGTTGGAAATTTTCAAAAACTCAGAACATATGAAGAATAAAATGGAAATCACCTGTAACACTGATAATAACACTTCACATCTATCTACAGCTGTGTGGATTTAATTTTAGCACTACTAGGGTCATACAGTCAGAGAAGGCAGTGGCAACCCACTCCAGTACTCTTGCCTGGAAAACCCCATGGATGGAGGAGCCTGGTAGGCTGCAGTCCATGGGGTCGCTAACTGTCAGACACAACTGAGCGACTTCACTTTCACTTTTCACTCTCATGCATTGGAAAAGGAAATGGCAACCCACTCCAGTGTTCCTGCCTGGAGAATCCCAGGAACGGCAGAGCCTGGTGGGCTGCCGTCTGTGGGGTCGCACAGAGTTGGACACGACTGAGGCAACTTAACAGCAGCAGCAGCAGCAGCACGATCATACAGTATAAACTTTTGCATCTTACTTTTTCTTATTTTTATATTGTAAGCATTTGGGGGAAAAAAATCTTTCAGTTCAATTCAGTTAGTCGCTCAGTCATGTCCAACTCTTTGCAACCCCATGAATCGCAGCACACCAGGCCTCCCTGTCCATCACCAACTCCCGGAGTTCACTCAGACTCACGTCCATCAAGTCAGTGATGCCATCCAGCCATCTCATCCTCTGTCGTCCCCTTCTCCTCCTGCCCCCAATCCCTCCCAGCATCAGAGTCTTTACCAATGAGTCAACTCATCACATTAGGTGGCCAAAGTACTGGAGTTTCAGCGTTAGCATCATTCCTTCAAAAGAACACCCAGGACTGATCTCCTTGCACTCCAAGGGACTCTCAAGAGTCGTCTCCAACACCACAGTTCAAAAGCATCAATTCTTCGGCGCTCATCCTTCTTCACAGTCCAACTCTCACATCCATACATGACCACTGGAAAAACCATAGCCTTGACTAGATGGACCTTAGTCGGCAAAGTAATGTCTCTGCTTTTGAGTATGCTATCTAGGTTGGTCATAACTTTTCCTCCTGGGAGTAAGCGTCTTTTAATTTCATGGCTGCAGTCACCATCTGCAGTGATTTTGGAGCCCCAAAATATAAAGTCAGACACTGTTTCCACTGTTTCCCCATCTATTTCCCATGAAGTGATGGGACCAGATGTCATGATCTTCGTTTTCTGAATGTTGAGCTTTAAGCCAACTTTTTCGCTCTCCTCTTTCACTTTCATCAAGAGGCTTTTTAGCTCCTCTTCACTTTCTGCCATAAGGGTGATGTCATCTGCATATCTGAGGTTTTTGATATTTCTCCCGGCAATCGTGATTCCAGCTTGTGCTTCTTCCAGCCCAGCGTTTCTCATGAGGTACTCTGCATATAAGTTAAATAAGCAGGGTGATAATATACAGCCTTGATGTACTCCTTTTCCTATTTGGAACCAGTCTGTTGTTCCATGTCCAGTTCTAACTATTGCTTCCTGACCTGCATACAGGTTTCTCAAGAGGCAGGTCAGGTGGTCTGGTATTCCCATCTCTTTCAGAATTTTCCGCAGTTTATTGTGATCCACACAGTCAAAGGCTTTGGCATAGTCAATAAAGCAGAAATAGATGTTTTCTTGCTTTTTCAATGATCCAATGGATGTTGGCAATTTGATCTCTGGTTCCTCTGCCTTTTCTAAACCCAGCTTGAACATCAGGGAGTTCACGGTTCACATATTGCTGAAGCCTGGCTTGGAGAATTTTGAGCATTACTTTACTAGTGTGTGAGATGAGTGCAATTGTGTGGTAGTTTGAGCATTCTTTTGCATTGCCTTTCTTTGGGATTGGAATGAGAACTGACCTTTTCCTCTTTTTTCAGTCTTTGCCGCTCAGCCCTCATCAGAGGAAGAAAGGGGCGGGGGAGCTGGGCATGTGCCCCACTCACAGTTTCCTCTGAAAGCAGCCCCAAGTCCCCGGCCAGTCTTCCTCCCGGTGGCAGTCAGTTGATCATCTTCCTCTTAGTTAGGGTCTCATTTCTGGACATCCTTCTTGCCCCAGGCTGGCTGTGGCCCTGGGCACACCACTTTCCATGGAGCCCCGAGTGCCCGCTGCCCTGAGAAAGAACTTCTGCTCCCACCAGACCTCGGACACAAAGCCTCCTAGCTGTTGGTGTCATCAGAAAGTTATCCATTCATTCAGTCAGTATTTACTGGGTCCTCACTGTGTGGCAGGGCGTGGGCCAGCCACTGGGCATACAGCTGTGAGGGGCAGGGAATCCCGCTTCCTCCAAGCTCCCGTGTCCCATCTGTGTCTTCAGGAAGCTCTTCCCCAAGCTGCTTCCAGATTCACTGAGCTGTCTGTGCACTCCTGCCTTGCCTTCTTCCTGAGGTGTTCAGGGTCAAGAGGTTCAAGGGGTTCCCTGTGGGACTCAAGTTCTGCCAGGATGTCCAGAGGTTGTATCTCATGGGTCCTGGCCCCCAAAGGCCTTCCCTGACCCCAAGATAGCTCCCTGGCCCTCTCCACACTCTCTACATAGAACTGCTCACTGACAGCAGAGGCCTTGTTCAGTGTCCTATTCCCAGGGCCTAGAACACCATGTGGGTGTTCCCTGTGTACCCCGAGAGAGTGAGTGAGTGAGTGAGTGACTGGGTCTGCTTCATGGAGTCGTAAAAATTAAATGAATCCATAGAGACACTGGTGAGTTGCTGGTAGGGTGGTCTGGAATCTGCGAGGGTCTGGGAGACGTCTTTTTTTTTTTTTTTAATATTTTAACATGCAGCCATATAAATATTTGGCTGCATCCAGTCTTGTGCTGCTTGGGCTTAATTGCCCTGCAGCATGTGGAATCTTCCCAGACCAGGGATCGAACCTGTGTCCATGCATTGCAAAGCGGATTCCCACCGCTGGGCCACCAGGAAAGGCCCCGGGGAGAAGTCATGTTGTCCAGCTTTGCCTGCAGGCAGAATTGCTGGGGGGCCTGGCCCCTTAGTTTCCTGGGTGGTCTGGACCCGATCCCCGCCCTGTCTCCTCAGTCGGGCCCTACCCTGGACATGCCCGTGCCCTCCAGCTTCAACGACGTGGGCCAGGACGGGCAGCTGCGGAGTTTTGTCGGCTGGGTGTGGTATGAACGGGAGATCACCCTGCCCCAGCGGTGGACGGAAGACCTGGGCACGAGAGTGGTTCTGAGGATCGGCAGCGCCCACTACTATGCCATCGTGGTCAGTGCAGCGGGCGGCGGGCAGAGCGGGTGTCCAGGCGCGGGGCGGGGCGGGGGTGGGCTGTCCTGGGGAGCCTGCTCCCAGCCACCACCTGACAGCCTGCCTCTGGGGCACAGGTGGGGGCAGGGCACATTTAAGGCCCCAAGCTAGGGTTTGTGCCCTGGGTGGCGGAGAGTGGTCTCGTCTATTTCCCTGGATGCCCCATTCTTCCACTCATGAGGTCGGTGGCAGCTGGCAGAACCCTCAACCCGCCCCACTCTGCCCGCTTCCCTCATCCTGCCCTTGTGTGTGAGGGTGTGCCGGACACAGCTGGGCCCCACTCCCGCTTGTCTCTCTGTATCTGCAGTGGGTGAATAGGGTCCACGTGGTCGACACGAGGGGGGCCATCTCCCCTTCGAGGCTGACATCAGTAAGCTGGTCCAGAGCGGGCCCTTGTCCTCCTGCCGCATCACCATCGCCATCAACAACGTGCTGTCCCCCCACACCCTGCCGCCTGGGACCATCCTCTACAAGACAGACCCCTCCATGTGAGCAGCACCTTGCCCAGCCCCTGCCCCCGCCCCCACTCCATACCCTGCCCAGATGTCTTCCCACCAAGGGACAGGGTGGCTTCAGCAGAGGTGAGGCCCTGGCTCTTGGAGGCCAGGGAGACATCTGAGTTGAGATTGAAGGATTCAGGGCAAGGCCACTGTCTCCTTGCTCCGTCCTAGGTACCCCAAGGGTTACTTTGTCCAGAACACAAAGTTTGACTTCTTCAACTACGCGGGACTGCATCGGTCTGTGGTCCTCTACACCACACCTACCACCTACATCGATGACATTACTGTCACCACTGACGTGGACCAAGACATTGGTGAGGCTCCTGCCAGGATCTGCCCTCAGCCAGGCCCAGAGTGGCTTGGTTCCCTGTTTGGAAAGATCCCCTTGGAGACAGGCTCTCCCATCCCTCCTCAAGGTGATCTCACCTGTAGGATCCCAGGTCACGTCCCCCCACCTTCTCTCTCATCTGATCTCTCCTGTAGGGTGGGTGAATTATAGGATTGTTGTCCAGAGCAGTGACCACTTGCAACTGGATGTTTGTCTTCTGGATGAGGAAGGCAAAGTCCTGGCCAAGGGGGCAGGGGTCCAGGGCCAGCTGCAGGTGCCCAGTGCCCACCTCTGGTGGCCGTACCTGATGCACGAGCACCCTGCCTACCTGTACTCGTTGGAGGTAATGGTGGTGAGGATTGGGCTGAGGGAGGCTGTTGTCCCCATCCATCAGCTCTAGCTTCAGCAGGCCTGGTCACGTCAGCTTCCTGGTCTGTTGGATTGAAGAGTCCCCAGTCTGATTTTTTCAACTCTCTGTGGGGAGGCCGAATTGGAAGAGGAGGCCCCGCAGCAGTGTGGGCAAAAGTTTCTTGTTGTTCACAGCAGATGTAATTTCTGCCTGTCTCCACCCGCAGTCCCAGAGGTGGGCTGCCGTGGTTTGCCGGGGGCTGTCCTGAGAAGCTCAGGCTGCGTGGGGCTCAGGCCCGTCAGGCTGCCTCACACTCAGTGCTGGGCTTTCGCAGGTGAAGATGATGGCGCAGACGGCCGTGGGGCCCGTGTCTGACTTCTATACCCTCCCGGTGGGGATCCGCACCGTGGCCGTCACCGAGAGCCAATTCCTCATCAATGGGAAGCCGTTCTATTTCCGAGGGGTCAACAAGCATGAGGATGCAGACGTGAGTAGGGGCTCCTGGGTCCCTGTTTCTCGCCATCCGCTTCCCCGCGGCCCCTGGAGTGGCTGAGGGCAGCTCAGAGCAAACCGCCCCAAACCACTGCCTGTCCTTGGCCTGGATAGCGGGCTGATGGGGTGACTCCTGTGGGCCCAGCTCTCGGAGGAAACGTGTCTGGGATGGGGTCGAGGGCAGGGGCTCACCCATCTCTGCTGTCCCCCAGATCCGAGGGAAGGGCTTTGACTGGCCGCTGCTGGTGAAGGACTTCAACCTGCTTCGCTGGCTGGGCGCCAACGCCTTCCGCACCAGCCACTACCCCTACGCGGAGGAGGTGCTGCAGCTCTGTGACCGCTACGGGATCGTGGTCATCGACGAGAGCCCCGGCGTGGGCATCGCGCTGGTGTGAGTGCCCGCTGCCTGCACTGCGCGGCCCCCCCAGCTTGGCAGCCTGTGCATGCATGCTGTCGCTCAGTCATGTCTGACTCTGGGACTCCATGGACTGTAGCCCGGCAGGCTCCTCTGTCTATGGGATTCTCCAGGCCAGAATATGAGATTGGGTTGCCATTTCCTTCTTCAGGGGATCTTCCCGACCCAAGGATCGAACTTGCGTTTCCTACGTTGGGAGGCGGGTTCTTTACCACTGAGTCATCAGGGAAGCCCAGAGTTTCTACAAGAGGGAAAGAAAATCAGACTAACCTGCTCCCTCTCCTCCCTTGGCCCCCAGGGAGAGCTTCAGCAACGTGTCTCTGCAGCACCACCTGGAGGTGATGGAGGAAATGATCCGCAGAGACAAGAATCACCCGGCCGTTGTAATGTGGTCCGTGGCCAACGAGCCGGCTTCCTTCCTGAAACCAGCTGGTTACTGCTTCAAGTGAGTGCTCCTGCCGTGCCTGGGCCGGGTCCCGGGTGAGACCGCAGCCTGCTGGCCCAGCTCAGCCTTGCCTGGGAGCCACCGGAGTGGCGGTGGGCCCTGCGGTGCGTGTGGGCGGCTCCCAGCCCAGGTGCATCCATCCTTGGTCAATTCAGGGGACAAGGTACCCACCCACCCAGATCATGATTTCAGCCAAGTGTCTCCTTGACACCCCTGAAATGAAATGCAGAGTTAACCTACCTACTTATACATGCAGCTTCAAATTAAATAAAAAAAATAGTGACGTGGCCTGACTGACATTTGTCAAACAATACACAAATGTGTGAGCCTGACTCTCCAGAAGGGCCGCTGAAGGAGTCAGGCACTTGCACCTTCTGCGAAACTCCCTGAAAACACAGCTGCAGAAGCTGATGACAGCGCTGGAAAGCGTAGCTGGCGACTCTGGTGCCACGAGCAGCTTTTCCTTCGGTTCTGCCCTTTTCTGAGGCTCTGAGCCGTGGCGGATAGAGTTCCAGTCAAATCCAAGCCCTGCTCTTATTTAGTCGCTAAGCCATGTCCGATTCTCTGCGACCTCATAGCCCACCAGGCTCCTCTGTCCTTGGGATTTCCCAGGCAAGAATACTGGAGTGGGTTGCCATTTCCTTCTCCAGGGGATCTTCCTGACCGAGGGATCAAGCCCACATCTTCCACTTGGCAGGCGGGTCTTCACCACCAAGCCACCTGGGTCTTCCTTTGATTTTTATGGTGTCTCCATTCCTGGGAAATTTAGTACATGTTAGAACTGCACAAAACCAGTTTGCAATGGTTTTGAGTTCACCTGTAAAGGGGCTTTAAGTTTTATAAAGCTGACTTACCTAGGCATACAATTATAAACAGATTTTCAAAGACGTGCATATTCTGACTATCCTAAAGTTACGTTGTTAGACGGGACCAGGTCACCTGAACTTCATTGTCCGTTCACTGCATACCCACCCCCCAGGCATTGTCCTGGGCAGACACCTCACACAGGGTCCATCTCCCCACAGTGGGCCAGCCTCCTGGCATGTTCCTTGGTTCCTTCTCTTTCTTCCCATCCTGAAGTTGTAGCGTAGCCGGGCATGGAGAATTATTTCACTTACTGCGGAGGCAGCAGAGGCCATGGAAATACTCCCTAGGAGGCACTGCCTGCATCCCCCTGTCCTGGATGGAAGCTCTGGGTAGTGGACCTTCCTGAGCAAAGACGAGCTCTGGACACACAGCTGGAGGTCGGGTTGGGCAAAAAGTTCGTTTGTGTTTTTTCATAACCTTGTTCAAAAACTCAAATGAATTTCTGGCCAAGCCAATACTTGCCTATTTAAGTCTCTAGTGAGTGCCCAGCGCACAGCTTGCCTCCCAGGACACGCTCCCTAGTGATGTGTTGTATTAATACTCATCCTAACCTGCACAACATCCTAGTTTCGTCAGAGATGAGGAAACTTGCTTTTGGCAGCGCCCAGCTCAAAGATCTCAGCTTTGACTCTCATCTCTTGAGGATGCCCCCTTTGGGGGACGGGTGGGGGACTAAGATCTGGGGAGGGAGGAAGAGAGAGTGATGTCAGGAAACATGATGTCTCGAGGAACATGTTTGCTTACCTGAAATGCCCTAGAAGGCAGGGAGGAGAGCCGTGTCGTGGGGGTGTTTAGTCTGGGAAGATGCGAAGGAGGGGATTCAGGAGGGGTGCCTGAGGCCCTCCTCAGACTGACGGCACCGTGTCTTCTGCCCTCCGTGGACAGGACGCTGATTGCCCACGCTAAAGCCTTGGACCCCTCCCGGCCCGTGACCTCTGTGACCAACACCAACTATGAAGCAGACCTGGGGGTGAGCCTGCGGGTCTCTGCACATCTTCCTTCCACCTGTCCTCTTGTCCTGCCCTGATGCTTGCTGAGATGAGCTGCTGGGAGGGACCATGAGCAGCCAGTCTGACTGTTTCCATAGATGGTCTTTGGGTTAAAGAGAACTGCCAGGGAGTGATTTGCCAGGCAGTGTAGCTTCTCGACACTAAGGAGGTCAGGCATAGGAAGGTTGAATTCCTTCTCAGTTCATTTTCAATTCATTGATATCTCTACACTTTGATTTAATTTTATGCCCCCAAGTTTAATATGCTCAGAAAAGGGCAGAGGTTTAAGGGAGCTTAAAGTCATCATTGACTTGTGTTTCTCCAACTCGGCTGATCGTTGGAGCCACAAATGGAAGCTTTTTGAAAGGACAGAGGTCCAGATTTTGTGATTCTGGGTCCAGGGTAGGAATCTGTGTTTTAAAAAAAACTCCTCAGTGATTCCAGGCACCAGTCAGCTTTGGGAACCACTGCTGTGATCCAGGGTTGGGGGGACTGAAAATTGAAGGGAGAGGCTCACCCAGCCGGTTGGACCCCATGGCTCCTCTCACGGTCCCTGGGCACAGCAGCCCCTCAGAAACTGTGTTGAGTTGTTGCACAAAAGCTGTAAAACAGGAGCAAGAAGATGCTTCACTAGGGCACTGAGGCCAGTACTAAGAAGTGCTCCAGAAAGGGAAATCCTCTCGAGAAAGAGAGGATAAGAAAACCCTGTTCAAGTGTAGGTGTGAGCACTGTCATTGTCACATGGACCCGATGGTTTGCAGCCCCAGTGATCCGGTGCCATCTCTTCAAAGGAACACGACTGTGGTGGAACACCAAGGGGCACAGGCAGACCTGGGCGTCTCAAAGTCTCAGTGGCATCCCTTTCTGCTCTGGTGGGCAAGGGAGCCTGTGCTGGTGCCCCCAGAAGGTTGCCAGGCTCACCCGCTGGGATGTGTGAGCTATGGTCACGTGCCCACCCAGAGGTGCCGCTTCCCAGCGGCATCTTTCTGCCCCAAGCTCAGAAGGGTACTGTAGTCCCTTGGGAGAGATGGACCGCATGGGTCCCAGTGCAGACTCTGCAGGTGAACGTGGGTTCAGGTGAGCTTTGCGGTCCAACGAGCAGCGCATTGCTCAGATTCACGGTGGTGCTGCCCCCATCCCGGGCTGCCCTCCTAGGAGGGAACTGTCCAGTCTCTTCAGGGCCCATGACAGTAGCTCAGAAAGGGGCCTCAGGAGGCTCTGTGAGGAGAAAAACTGCCTTCGGCCCTCAGTTGGGCCAAGGGGATGACTAATGACAGGAGCGCAACCTAGAGATGAAGGAAGTCCAGCCTGGACGGGCTCCCCTGGGCCGGCGTGCCTGCGGCCAGCTCTGCCTCTCATCGCCCTCCCGGAGCCCAGCTGCAGCCAGGTCAGGGGTGCCGGCCCAGAACGAGAGGCTGGCTCCCTTCACTCGTGATCTGTGTGAACAGTTACTACTCCTGGTACCACGACTATGGGCACATGGAGGTGATTCAGCTGCAGTTGGCAACCCAGTTCGAGAACTGGTATAAGGCCTACCAGAAGCCGATGATTCAGAGCGAGTACAAAGCGGATGCCATTGAAGGCTTTCACGAGGTAAGTGCATCGAAGACGGGGGTTATTTTTCCCTCTCTCGGACACTGACGTCAGTCATCACTGCCGCAGGCTAGAGATCTGCCTCCTTCCCCGTCCCTCCCTTGTCCTGGCCACCTCCCACAGCTTACCAGGCTGGCCCTAAGCTGCCTCTCCACACGGCCGGCCCGGACTCAGCCTCTGTTCCATGTGCGTGGTCCTCAGGTAGCCTCCCACAGGCTGCCCAAGTGGTCCCTGGAACAAATCCAAGCCTTGTCCTGTCCCTGGCTTCCCCTGACCCCACAGGACGAAGCTCTAATCTGTGCTTGGGGCTGTCCGTGCCCTCTGCCCTCTCCCAAGCCTTCAGTCCCGGATCTTGGTCTGTTGTGTTTGTTCAGCAAGCCCTTCTTAGCTCCACCATCGCCAGCTAATGGAACTCAACTCCGCGCTCGTGCTTCAGCTCAGGTGTCCACTCTTTGGGGAGGAGGACGCCACCTCGGTGGGCGGAGGAACACCGTGAGCTCTCACGGTCCCTGGTTCTCTCCGTGTCCAGACCGGGGGCTCCAGGAGGGAGATTAAACTGTTTCCCTTGGCTTCCTAAGCACTCCGCAGTTGTATCTGCAGTGCATCCTGTATAATAGCATTTTAATCCTCCTGGTCGGGAAGGAGGACCAAAGCCAACAGGGGTTGGTTCTCTTGTCAGATGACTGCAGTGCTGCCTCCTCGCGCGTCAAAGACCAGCACCCCCCACACATTCCCATGAGATGAAAACGCAGACCTTACACTCTGAGAACATCTCAAAGATCGTTATATCTCAGCACACGACAGACGGGAGCTCTTCTCCGGAGACAGAGTCCATAGATGTGGGCACTGCTTTGCTCCCTCCTCACCTGGCAGGTCTCAGCTTCAGTGAAGCTTTCTGCGGCAAATCATGTATCTGATGAGGGGTTAATACCCAAAATACATAAAGAACTCATACAGTACAATAGCAAAAAATCAAACAATCTGATTTTTAAAATGGGCAGAGGAACTAAGTAGACATTTTTTCAAAGAAGACACAGTTGGCCAATAGGTATTTGAAGGTGTTCAACATCAGTAGTCATAGGGAAATGCAAATCAAACCACAGTGAGATATCACCTCACACCTGTTAGAATGGCTACTATCAAAAAGACAAGAAATGAGTGTTGGTAAAGATGCGGAGAAAAGAGAACACTTGCTGATGAGAATGCTTTTTGGTGTAGCCACTGTGGAAAACAGTATGGAGCTTTCTTAAGCAACTAAAAATAGAACCACCACATGGTCCGGCAGTTCTACGACTGGGTATTTATCCAAAGAAAACAAAAACACTAACTGAGAAAGATGTACCCTTATCTTCACTGTAGCATTATTTACAACAGCCAAGACATGGAAGCAAACTAAAATGTCCATCAGTGGGTGAATGGGTAAAGAAAACTTGGCATATAATAGGTTAGTCCACCATAAAAAAGAGTGGAAGTTTGCTATGTGTAACACCATGGATAGAACTTAAGGGCATGATGCTAAATGAAATAAGTCAGAAAAAGATAGATACTGTATGATCTCACTTATATGTGAGATCTCAAACAACAACAAATAACAAATGAACCAAAAAACTGAGTTCATGGGTACAGAGAATAGATTGGTGGTTGCCTCAGGGAGGGAGTGAGCAAAATTGGTGAAGGGAGCAAAAGGCACAGATTTCCAGTTATAGAACGAATAAACCCTGAGGGTGTAATGTACAGTATGCTGGCTACAGTTAAGAATACTGTATTGTATATTTGAAAGTAGCTAGGCAAGTGGCTCTTCAAAGTTCTCATCACAAGAAACAAAAAGCTGTAAACTTGTGTTCGGTGACGGCTGTTAACCGGGCGTGTTATGGTGATCACTCTGCAATATCTGCAGATATCAAGTCAATGCATGGAACCCCTAGAATGGCAGGTCAGTTATGCCTCATAAAGGAAATAATATGCCTTGCAATAAATTATATTTTCATTTTATTTTAAAATAAATTATATTTTTAAGAGATTCCATGGCTGTAACTTTTTTTAAAAGAAGAAAATAACACATGTTGGTGAGGATGTGGACATTTGGGAACCCTTGTGTACTGCTGGTGGATAAAAAGGTACAGTCACTGAGGAAAACAATTTGTTGGTTCCTCAAAAAGTGAAACATGTTACAATAGCCAGGACGTGGAAGCAACCTAGATGTCCATCGGCAGACGAGTAGAAAAGAAAGTGGTGGTACATATACACAATGGAATATTACTCAGCTATTAAAAAGAATGCATTTGAGTCAGTTCTAATGAGGTGGATGAAACCGAAGCCTATTATACAGAGCGAAGTAAGTCAGAAAGAAGGACACCAATACAGTGTATTAACGCATATCTATGGAATTTAGAAAGATGGTAATGATGACCGTATATGTGAGACAGCCAAAGAGACACAGATGTAAAGAACAGACTTTTGGACTCTGTGGGAGAAGGCGAGGGTGGGATGACTTGAGGGAATAGCATTGAAATGTATACCATCATATGTGAAACAGATCGCCAGTCTAGGTACGATGCATGAGACAGGGAGCTCAGGGCTGGTGCACTGGGATGACCCTGAGGGATGGGATGGGGAGGGAGGTTGGGGGGGGTGTTCAGGATGGGGAGCACATGTACACCCATGGCTGATTCATGTGAATGTATGGCAAAAACCACTACAATATTGTAATTAGCCTCCAATTAAAATAAATTTTTTTAAAGTTAAAAAAAAGTAAAACATGGAATTACCGTATGATTCAGCAATTCCACTCCTAGGTATATACCTCAAATATTTCAAAACAGGTATTCAAGCAAATACAAGTACTTGTTCACAACAGCACTGTTCACAACAGCCAAAAGGTAAAAACTCAATACACAAAACATGGTATATCCATACAAAGGAATGAAGTGCTGATACATGCTACAACACGGATGAACCTTGAATAATTATGCTAAGTGAAAAATGCCAGACACAAAAGATCACATCCGTATGAGAGTTTCAGGACAGACAGATCCATACAGACAGAAAGTAGGCTAGTGGTTGCCAGAGGCGAGGGGAGGAGGGCAGTGAGGAGTGACTGCTTAATGAGTACAATATCTCCTTTGTGGGTAATCACAATGTTCTGCCGCTAGATGAAGTGATGGATGCGCAACACTGCAAGCGCGCCACATGTCACTGAGTGTACTCTTTAAAATGGTTACCTTTGTACCAGTCTTCCCCGAGGTCTTCCAAAATATGTGAAGAGGCCAGACTCATCTTATGAGGCCTGCACGACCCTGATACCAAAGCAGAAAGAAAAGACACTACCAGAAAACTACAGGTCAATACTCTGATGACTATCGATGCAAAAACTGTCAATAAAATACTAGCAAACCGGGACTTCCCTGGTGGTCCAGTGGGTAAGACTCTGAGCTCCTAATGCAGAGGGCCCGGGTTTGATCCCTGATCAGGGAACTAGATCCCACGTGCTGCAACTAAAAAGATCTCGCATGCTACAACTAAGACCCAGTGCAACCAAAAAAAGAAAAAATACTAGCAAACCAAAGTGAGCAGCATATTAAAAGGACCATTCACCATAAATCAAGTGGAATTTACATTCAGAATGCAGGGATGATTCAATTTATGCAAATCAGCCAATGTGATACATCACATTAATAGCATGAAAGAAAAAAATCATATAATCTCAATACATAAAAAGCATATGATAAATTTTTACTGCAAACAATCTGTTTCATCATGGAAAATCTACCAAAGCTCTAAGATCATGACTAAAACATTCAGGAATATAAAATTAGTAAAGAGAGGAAATGATTGAATATAAGAGCTCCCCTAGTATTTTCCTTACTCTGAGGAAGACTTTACTGAGATGCTTGCTTATATACCTCACTTAAGAATACTCTTTTTGCTTATAAATATACCCAAGACAACTGGACTCTTGCTTTTTTCCCTCTTAAATTCTAGCTGGGTTAATGAAATATATTTTGCCTACAATTTTCTAACTTTAAATATTATAAGCATGATATAAGTCTATTGGTATTCATCTATTTTAGCATTTTAAATGTTCCCTTGGTATCTCTTAATTTTCTTGAAGAGATCTCTGGTCTTTCCCATTATATTGTTTTCTTCTATTTCTTTGCACTGATCATTGAGGAAGGCTTTCTTATCTCTCCTTGCTATTCTTTGGAACTCTGCATTCAAATGGGTATATCTTTCCTTTTCTCCTTTGTTTTTTTGCTTCTCTTCTTTTCACAGCTATTTGTAAGGCCTCCTCAGAGAGCCATTTTGCTTTTTTTTTTTTGTAAAGTTGGGAGGGTCACAGCCTTGAGCCTAACAAGCAAGTAACAGGACACTCAGCTGATCAGAGCACATGTGTGAGACTTCCCTTTTATTTTATTTTTCCAATAGATAAGTTTCGGGACTCCCCTGGCAGTTCAGTGGTTAAGACTCTGTGCGTCCCATGCATGGTGCATGGGTTTGATCACTGGTCTGGGAATTAAGATCCCACATGCCACACAGTGTGGGCAAAAAAAATAGTAATAATAAAAGTTTAATAAATAAAAAAGATCAAGTTTCATTGTATTTTAAAGATATCACAAACAGGTCCTGGGAATCATTTGGCATCTTCTTGTTTCCATAGCTAGACAAGTCTTAGATCTTACTGACAGCCTAAAGACTAGTTTCTTTTTCATAGATAACATCCAGATTTTTCTGATATTCTTATTATTTTTTTAATATTTATTTTCATTTATTTGTCTGTGCCGGGTCTTAGGTCAGTATTCTACATGGGATCTTTCAACTTCACTGTGGCATGTGGGATCTAGTTCCCTGACCAGGGATAGAACCTGGGGCCCCTGCACTGGGAGGATGGAGTATTAGCCTGGACCACTAGGAAAGTCCCTGATATCCTGATTTTTTAACTGTGTGGCTTGTTGGATCAAAGCAGATAAATCTGATTTAAGGTCAATGCAAATCACTTTCAGGGTGTGAGATACCCATTAAGCAATCCCTGGCCTCCTATGAGCCCTGCAGATTTTTCATCTAAGAAATTTCAGATTTCAACGAGACCTGCTCTCCAGAATAAGGACTCGAATGGGGAAGTGAGCACACACAGACGCTGTCTTGTGATGGAAGCCCCGTGGAACACCCTTGATCACGTGCTGTGTTGGGCTAGAGACTGTGTGAGCTGGAACTGGTTCCTCTCTGTTCCACTGTTAACCCGAGTCCCTTCCTATTCCTTCCCAGGAGGCTGAGTTCTGTTCTGCTGTTGTCAGTCTGCAGGATCTCTCTGGGGCCCTTCACAATGACAGTGTGTCCCTCCAGAGTGATGTCGATGTTTTCTGGAATGTCGACAGTTCGGTTGCTGGAAATAGTCTTCTCGTGGTAGATTCAGCAAAGAGCATCATAGGGTTTATTTTTTAAACAGTTTGTTAAAATTTTTTATTGTGGTATAGTTGATTTATAATGTCTCTAAACATGTCTTTATTGAGATATAATTCACATACATAATTCATCCATTTAAAGTATAAAACTAAATGGACTTTAGTATATTCATGTATATGTATGACCATCATTATGCCCAATTTCACAATATTTTCATCACCTCAAAAAGAAACCCTGTGTGCCTTTTAGTTATCTATCCTCTGCCCCTCCCAGTCAGCCCTAAGCCACCACTAATTTATTCTTTTGTCCAGATTTAGCTAATCTGGATGTTTTATATAAATTATGCAATATATGATATTTTGCCTCTCAATGTTTTTAAGTTAGATGTGTTTACCTGTAATTCTGCTTCATACCAAAATTCATCAGAATCCGTATTTTTCAAGATTAGCAGAACATTAGATTAGCAAACCCATAAATTTATTTTGTCCTCCCTTCCTGAAGAAAAGCCCAGAGACTTTGTAAAACTATACATTTATTTACTTATTTGGCTGTACCAAGTCTTAGTTGTAACATGCAGAATCTTAGATCTTATTGAAGCATGAAGGATCTTTTAGTTGAAGCATTTAGGATCTAGTTCCCTGACCAGGGATTGAGACTGGGTCCCCTGCATTGGGAGTGCAGAGTCTTAGCCACTGGAGCACAAGGGAATTCCCTTTTGTCTTTTTTAACTGAAATGTCTGTAACTGTTATCCTGTTCCTGTTTTAGGCAATGGCATGTTTTAGTGGCAGATAATTTATTTCTAGAATTCTTTGAAAGGCTATTTTTTTTCAGTTCATTTGATTGCCTTGGGTCTTAGTTGTGGCACAAGTGATCTTCACTGAGGCAGGTGGGGAGCTTTTGTTGCAGCACGTGAGTTCAGTAGCTGTGGCTCAGTAGTTGCCCTGAGGCATGTGGGATCTTACTTCCCTGGCTAGAGATCAAACCCACATCCCCTTCATTGGAAGGCAGATTCTTAACCACTGACCACCACAGAAGTCCTCTTATTTCTTGAATTTTTATGTATGAACTCATTTAATCCTCACCACAATCACAGGTTCATGGATAGCAAGGAATTTTGCCCCAGGATGGGTCATACTCAAAATCTCATTCATACCCATTTTAAATGATGAGATATGGGACTTCTGAGCTGATGAGATTTAGATGAAAGTTTGAACTTGAGCTGATGCTGTAATGAGTTGAGACTATGGGGGATCTTGGGATGGAGTGAATGCACATTGCATGTGGGACAGACATAAATCTTTGAGAGCAAGACAGAATGTAGTAAACTGATTAATAATCCCTGGAACTTGCAACTGGTACTTAATAATCCCTGGTACTTAACATGATAAAAAAATGAAGATGTGATTAAGTTAAGGATATTGAGACAAGATTATCTTGGTTTATTCAGGTGGTTCCAATGTAATCATAAGGGTCCTTATAAAAAAGCAGAAAGGTCAGTCAAAAGATATGACCATGCAGATGAATCTAGAATAGACTGATGGCTGCTAAGGGGACAGTGGGTAGGAGAGGTCTGGGTTGAGAATTTGGGATCAGCAGATGCAAACTGGTATATGTAGAAACAAAACAATAAAGTCCTACTGTACAGCATGGGGAACTATATTCAATATATAGAGATAAATCATAATGGAAAATAATATGAAAAGGAATGTAGATATATGGTGTGTATATAGATGTACAGTCACTTTGCTGTACGCAAAGTGTACACAACTATTAACACAAAATTAACACAACACTGTAATTCAACTATTTTTGTTTAGTTGCTAAGTCATGTCTGACTCTTTGCTGTAGCCTGCCAGGCTCCTCTGTCCATGAAATTTCCCAGGCAAGAATATTGGAGTGGGTTGCCATTTCTTCCTCCAGGGGATCTTCCCCGCCTTGGGATCAAACTGGCATCTCCCGCATTGGCAGGCGGATCCTTTGCCATTGTGCCATACGTCAATAAAAATAAATAACAATATGACAGTGGAAGCAGAGGGTCCAAGAGATTTGGCAATGTTACATTGCTGGCCTTGAAAATGGAGGAAGGGGCCACAAGCCAAGGGATGCATGTGGCCTCTAGAAACTAGAAAAGACAAGGAGATTCTCCTCTAGTCTCTGGAAGAAGCCTGGCCCTGCTGACGTACAATTTTGCTTCCATAAAACCCACTTCAGACTTCAAGAACTGTAAGATGGTGTTATTCTGATTTAAGCCATGATTTTGGGGTATTTTGTTACAGCAATAGGAAACCAATATAAAGTCACACTGGGCTTTGGTGTAAACAGCTTCTGAGATTAAAAATAGACAAGAGGCAAGGATGTAGCCAGTAGGTAGCAGAACAGGAAGAGGCAGACCTCGGCAGTAAGCACAGAGTCTGGAGAAAAGCTGCATAAACCCTTGCCTCCCTAAGACAGGCCATTCCTTCTGGTCAGGTCAGATCACACGTGGCCAGGCTCTTGAGGGGGAAGCCCCATGAGGCTGAATGCAGTTCAGTTAAGAACTTAACAGAACCATCTGGAAACAGAGTTCCCATTAAGGCTGAGGTGTCCCCCCTCAATGGAGGCAGTAGATACAGATGGAGGGAGATGTCACAGCAACTTCCTGCCTCACTGTACTCCCATTCTCCCTGTGCCAAGTGCATCAGAGTTATTTTAATCCTGTCTCTGGTCAGATGGACATAAGGCCCTCCTTCATTTCGGAAACTAGGTTTTAGGCATTCTCTAGATTAGCACTTTTTTTTTTTTTTAAGTTCTACAATTTTGTTTGTTTGACCCCTCTGGGTTTATTTTTTAAAGTTAAAATATAGTTAATTTACAATATTGTGCTAGTTTTAGGTATACAGCAAAGTGATTCAGATACATATATATACACACACACAAACACACACATACATATGTATTTTTTTCAAATTTTCCTCCATTACAGGATATTGCATGCATGCTGTCGCTCAGTTGTGTCCGACTCTTTGTGACCCCATGGACTGTAGACCACCAGGCTCCTCTATCCATGGGATTCTCCAGGCAAGAATACTGGAGTGAGTTGCCATGTCCTCTTATAGAGTATTTTCCCAACCTAGGGATCAAACCCACATCTCCTACACCAGCAGGTGGATTCTTTACCACTGAGCCACCTGGGAAGCCCATTATAGGATATGACAAGTTATCTAATATATAGTTTCCTGTACTATAAAATAAATCCTTGTTTATCCACAAATCAGCATTTGACTGTTAAGTGTGTACAGGAATCACCTGGGTAGTTTGTTAAACTGCAGATTCTGAATCAGTAGATCAGGGCAGGCCCCAGGTGAGATGGATGTTGCTGGTTTGCAGCAACTTTGTGTAACAAGATTAAGATCAGTGCCTCTCAAACCTAAGCACACATCAGGATCACCTGAAGCACTTGTTAAAACAGATTGCTGGACCCCACCCAGAATGATTCAGTAGGTCTTGCTGGGGACTTCTCAGGTGACTCAGTGGTAAAGACTTTCCTGCCAGGCAGGAGATGTGAGTTCAATCCCAGGGTCAGGAAGATCCCCTGCAGAAGGAAATGGCAACCCACAGTATTCTTGCCTGGGAAATTTCATGAACAGAAGAGCCTGGCAGCTACAGTCCATGGGATCACAAAAGAGACACAACTTAGCAACTGAAGAACAACAGGCCTTGGTGGGGACTGAAAATTTGATTTTTAACAAGTTTGAAGATGATGATGATAATATTCAGGAACCCTGGCTTTGAGAAACACTGCTCTAGAAGATGCTGTGACCCATAGCTTTGACCCTTTTGGGAATTTGGTGTCGTGTCCCCCAGTGCCAGAGTTTTTGCTCTTTAATTTACAAAATCTTTTCGTGAGCCTAGTAGGCTGCCGTCTGTGGGGTCGCACAGAGTTGGACACAACTGAAGCGACGCAGCAGACTTACTTGGAGGACTTACTCATACTTTTTGTTTAGCTTATCTTTCTTGTTAAAAAATGCCTGAAATTTATGTTTTATTATCAGGATTTTGGTGAGATTTATGTATTAATAGAAGAGGAGGTCTCTGCATCTCTGCTGGCTGCGGGACCCACTGTTACTGAACTCTGACCACGTGCCAGATCTCACCTCAGGCTCTTTGCAGCCTCAACGTGACCATCCTTTCCCTTGACCACAGCGTGGGCAGACCCCTCTGGCACCACCTGTCTGTGGGCCTCACCTCAAGGTCAGTGCTTGCGAATCTGTACATTACTCTCCAGGGTGGAGAAAGCGTCGTCTTTACCCATGCGTGGAGCTCACCTAGTGCCAGGCATCACTCACTATCCGGATGACCAACTTTGCTACCAGATACAGCATTCCCTTTAAGAAGGTACAGGGCACCCTGCAGTGCTGCCGGATGGTCCAGGGAAGGGTTGGGTTAACCCACAGAATGGGAATAGGGGAGCCTAGCGAGGGCTCCAGAAGGAAGCGGGCTGGACGAGGGCTGACTGGGTGAGTCAAGCCCGTCAGGTCCCACCAGGGATCCAAGGAGGCCAGTGCTGCCTAGACACCCAAGACTGGAAATCACTGCGAGGCCCGCCGGGGCTGGGGCGGGGCCTGCGTGGAGTCAGTGACGGGGGCGGGGCCGGCGCAGGGCGGAGGAGGTGCAGGTGCGACCCGCTTGGGTCACCCGGTTCTCCCACCTCCCTGATGACCTCTACTGCCCGCTCAACAGAACCCCACCCGCCAGAGCCCACCACTGAGGCAGACAGGCTGGGCAGGAAACACACACGGCCTCCTCCAGGGCCCGCTTTATTTGGGAGAGGCGTGGGGAGGGCTCTCGGCCTGCTGTGCCCGGAGGAGAGCTCGCAGCTGGCCAATCTGCCAGTCGACGCTGGAGCGCGCGGTGCCGCCCAGGGCCTGGTACTGCTCCACGCTGTGTCCGTAGTCCCACACGTGGCTCACGTCGCCCGAGAACAGGGGGCTGGGGGGGAAGGCGGAGGTGGGCCAGGACCTCTCGGCCAGCCCAGTCTCAGAGGGCCCGGGCTTGCCTCCCAGATGGGGGAAGGACAGGAAGGGGGACGCACCTGATGGTCTGCAGCTCCTGCAGTGACAGCTGATTGAGGGCGACCCCCTTGGTCTCGGCCATGAACACGGCTTTCCCGGAGGCCTCGTGGGCCTGGCGGAATGGCATCTGGGAGAGCCAGGGAGGAGGGCGGTGCTGACGCAGCTTTCTCCACCCTTTGTTCTGTTGGGGTGTTGGCGCCCCCATGGCCCCCCAACCCTGGCCTGGGGAACATCCCTGTCCCCTGGCCCCTCCACCCTGGCTGCCCCACACTCACCCCTTTTCGGACCAGGTAGTAGGCAAGGTCAGTGGCCAGCATGTCAGGACTCAGAGCCCGTCCCATGTTCTCACGGTGAATCTGGGGACAGCAGCCCAGGCTGGCAGTGAATCCGGGGGCCCTGGGTCCTGGAGCTGCCTGCCCCAGGCCCACCCTGCTCAGTCAGGATGTTCCGTGCCTTGGGCAGACCCCCTCTCACCCACCTTGTTCTGCTCTCTGCTTGAGCCACCATTTCCTAACTATTGATAAGTGTTAGCTGTGTTACCAGGGTTGCCTCCTGATCTTTAGAATGCATCAGAATCACCTGCAGGATTGATTAGACTATAGATCGTGTGGCCTATCCCAGAGTCTGTGATTCAGTGGGTCTGCAGGGGGGCCTAGGATTGCAGGTCTGTCAAGTTCTCAGGTGATGCTGATACTGCTGTTTCCGGGACCACACTTTGAGAACCACTACTTTAGCGATGTACCCTGAACTATATTTAGAAATGAAATTACATTCAGGGGATTTGCTTTAAAACAATGGTGGGCGGGGTAGTGGGTAAAGACAGTTGAGTGGAGAATGGCCTGTGAGCTGATTGTTGTTTAAGCTGAATGCTGTTACCATGTAGGGGTTCATTATGTGTGCATGTGTGGGTGATCAGTCTAGTCCGACTCTTTGCGACCCCATGGACTGTAGCCCGCCAGGCTCCTCTGTCCATGGGATTTCCCAGGCAAGATTACTGGAGCAGGTTGCCATTTCCTCCTCCAGGGGATCTTCCCAACCCAGGGATCGAAGCCAGGTCTCCTGGATTGGTAGGCAGATTCTTTTACCACTGTACCACTGGGAAAGCCCAGGGGTCATCATACATCCTCTCCACTGTTGTACATTGAATTCTCCCATAGTAAGTGGTTAAAAAAGAAATCGGGTCGGGCCAGTTGAGGGGTCTCCTTCGATCTAACCCACTTCCATTCTCCTGCAGCAGCTTAACTGTGTCTCTTCACTGTTCCCAGGGCAGGACCAAGCACATACCCCCTCCCTCTGCCCTAGGTCTTCCGGACCCACCCACCCCTGCCTCCTCTCAAGATCACCCTCCTGGCACACTATCCCCAAGTTTAAGAGCGTCGGGGAGAAGAGGTGTGTCTTGCCTGCAGGGTAGAGATGACACCAGTGGCCACTTGGAGGACTGCGCTCATGGTGTCGGACACTTCAAACACGGCTTCCTTGTCCTCCTGGGAGATGCGTGGCAGGAAGTAAGGTCCCAGGAGCTGGGTCCCCACAGAGGTACCCCCACTGCCTCCCACTGGGAACACACAGCACCTCATACACCCCACACTGAGGGAGAGGAGAGAGCTCTCAGTGTGGTCAAGGGCTGGGTGTACACGATGGGAGGTAGCAATTCTGTGGGCCCCCTGCCCGGATGAGCCAGGACCCCGAGAACTGGTGTGTGAGGTAGAAGAGGCGGGTCCCGAACCTGTAAGTCCTTGTTGTAGGTGCTCGGAAGTCCCTTGAGTGTCATCAAGAGCCCAGCACACTGCGGGGAAAGGGAGGACTTCAGAGCCTGTCCGGAATGTTCCCTCTGGACCCTCGGGTCAGCCCTGAGGCCGTACCCCCTTCCCTGTCTGGCTCACCCGTCCAAAAACTCGCCCCGCCTTGCTCCGGATCAGCTCCAGGCTGTCTGGGTTTTTCTTCTGGGGCATTAGGCTGCTTCCGGTGCTGGAGACACAGATGTTGGGGCTGAAGGGGCTCCCGCGCCACTTGGCTGGTCTGCTGGGCAGCTCTGCCCAGGGTGGGGGTGGGGAGGAATCAAGCCCTTCCGGGGGCTGCAGAGCTGGGGGAGGGCGGGCGCAGTCTCACCTGTAGGCATCTGAGAGCTGCACAAAGCTGAACTCCTTGGTGCCATAGAGGATGAGATCCTCAGCCATCCTGCTGAGGTGGGTCATGCACAGCGAAGCCCAGAACAGGAACTCGGCTTGTGGGAGAAAAGAGAGAGCAAGCTGTCTGCTCACCAGGCCTGTCTCGCTGCTCACCCAGGCTGGAGAGGCTCCAGGTGGGCCATACAGGGGTGGCAGGAAGCTGGAGAGGAGTCAGGGTGGGGGGACAGAGGCAGCACACACTGCAGGGGACTGGCCCTGGAGGACAGGCGGGCTGGCTCCCAGGTTGTTATTGTTTAGCTGCTAAGTCGTGTCCGACTCTTTTGCGACCCCATGGACTGCAGCCCAAAGGGCTCCTCTGTCCATGGGATTTCCCAGGCAAGAATCCTGGTGTGGATTGCCATTTCCTCCTCCAGGGGGTTTTCCCGACCCAGGGATCAAACCCGCATCTCCTGCTTGGCTCCCAGGACTCACCCACAAAGTCTCGCTCACTGGTGGCATCCATGCTGTTGAGAGTGATGGCCCCAAAGTCCAGTTCTGAGTGAGGCGGGAAAGGGAAGGCAATAGGGCTGGGCTGGAGGGCTGGGAGGGGCCTTCTCCCTTCCTCGAACCAGATTGCCCAGCCACCTCCCCCTGGACCCCCCAGGGAGGCAGAGTAGGGAAGGGCACGAGTTGGGGAGGTCTCTTCTACAGGTCCCAGGAGGGAGGCGGGAGTCCTGAGTCTCCCCGGCTCCACCCACCCCTAGCATGGCCTCCCCAGGCCACTCTAGCCTCGTGTCCACAGAAACAAACCAGAGTTTCACCCGGACCCCTGCCCTCTCTAGGTGTGTGTCTGTGGGACTTGGCAGGTATTGAGGGTGGTCTCCCAGGAAAGGAGGGGCAGGGTGCCTCACCTGCTCGGAGCAGTTCCCGGTCCACACCCAGGGGGTTGCCTGCGATGGCCCCGCTGCAGAGCGGGGTGGGGTTCTGAGTGACCAGGGCTCCCACAGGCAGGCCCTGGCCGTACACACATGCACATGCACGCTGCGTGCTGGTTGCCAGGCCCAGAGCCTGGTCAGCTTGGGAGCCAGACACCTATCCCCACAGGTGGGGAAACACAGCTGGCTGGCTCTTCAGAGAGCCCTGGCTTTGCTGTGACATACTCATTCTCATCTTAGAGCTGAGGGCCCATGTATGGTCCCCTTCCCACCCTGGACAGGGAGGCTGATCGCCTGGCTTCCTGTCCCCCTCTGTCCTTCCTGGCTCCTCCTCTTCTGCTGAACCCCTAGGACCATGCTAACTGGGCAGCAGGAACCCCACCCCACCCTCTGAGCACTGGGCCCTGCTCACCTCCCCAGGGGCAGGACGTTGATCCGCTTCTGCACCTCCAGCAGCCTTTCAGAGTCTCTGGTCAGAGCCACGGCATGGCTGTGGGAGGCCAGGAGGCCAGAGGGTCAGGGCAGCCTGGCCTGGCCACTCCCCTCTGCCACACCCCCTTATTACATCCTCCATCTCGGGTCTCCACCATGACCCCTCTGACCTCAGGATCCAGTGGCTCCAGCGGATCGGCTGAGCCCTTTGCAGGTGTGTGTACCCTGGGAAGAGGACATCACGTTCCCTGCGGGGAAGAGAAAGGACAGGGTGTGTGAGGGGCTCTCAAGATTCAGGTGAGGCCTGCTTGTCACACTTGGGACCCTGCAGGCCTGGGCCCCTCTTGGGAACAGCAGGGCAGGCTCGCCAAGGATCTGCCTGTTTGAGGGACCAAGTGACCTCCTGAAGACACACATGGTGTCAGCGAAGGTTGGGAAGCAGGCAGTGTGCTGGGCCATGGCTGTGGGGCCTCCAGGGGGTGAGTGTAGGACCAGAGGTAGATCACACCTTCAGCTCCCGCCTCTGCACCTTCACAGCAGATCTGGGCAGGGGCCAGGGCAGGGAGGAAGGTGCACGGCCGGTACCACTGGCATGGAAAGGCTGAGTTTGTGAGCATGAGAGGAGCCCTGGAGGAGTCCAGAAAAGCTGGGAGCACTTTAACATAGGCTGCACAGTAGCAGAGATGCTGTGGGTGATAGTTCTGGTTTGTTAATATTAATGACTTTATTGAGATAGAATTAATATACCAATCATCCATTTCAAGTGTACCATCACCCCAAAAGAGAAACCCTTACTCATTAGCAGTCACTCCCTATTCTCCCAATACCTGTCTCCCACACGATGACATTTCTGGGCCCTTGTTTTCCCCTAGTTGTGAAGTCAGTGAAACTGGGGTTACCAGGAGTTAGGACAAGGAACGCTCAACCCCGTCTCTGACACAAGTAGACTCTTCTCAGCAGTCATGTCACAGAGCTTTGGGGTGAGCTCAGTGGGAGGCAGCCCTCAGCTCTCTCCTTTGCCTGCGGTGCTGGGCAGGGACAGGGGAGCTGAGATGTAGGCAGCTGAGAAGGGACACTCTGGCAGCCCCAGCAAGTCAGCCCCTTCCTCAGGCTTCAGGGCACCTGCTTGGTGCCTTAGCCTCCAGCCTGTGAATCCACAAAGGGTGAGCTCCCCTGCGTGTTGAGCTGGGCCGGCTGTGGGTAGGCGATGCTGAAAGAAATGGCCTGCTGCTGGCTACTCTGCCTCACTCGGTCCAGGAGTTCTGGGGCTCCCAGTACCCCAGAGCCTGGCCCCCCTGTCCTCTTCACCCTGCCACTTAGGTCTGGCATTCAGGCTGCCCATCTCAGGGGAGCAGAGACCTTGGCTGCCCTCCTGGCCCTCTCTGCCACCTGGTGACCCCGGGACTCACGCCTCTGCCCGATCCACCATGGTTCTGATGAGTTCGCAGAGGAGGGCGGAGAGCGTGGAGCAATTCTGCCGCATCCACAGCCTGAGGTCAGTGACCACCTGGGGGGAGGAGGAGCTGGCATTCAGGGACTCAGCCCTAACTCTGCTCCCTGGACCCCCCAAGGTTAGGAAGGCCCCCGGTGGGGGGGCAGGGAGGTGGCGGCACCTGGTCGTTCCGACTTCGTCCCGTGTGCAGCTTCCCCGCGGTTTCACCAATGAGCTCCTGGCGGTGGAGGGAGGCATGCAGTTGGGGTCTGCCTGCTCACAGCCCAGTGGGGTCAGCCAGGCAGCTGCACTTCCTCCCTGGCCTGTGACCCTCCCTCCCTGCCCTGGGGTTCCTTGGATCTGCCCAATCTCTGCCATCTCTGCTGATGCCTCCTGCTCTGAGGTCCCAGTGATGAAGTGAACAGAATGGTGGTGCTTATGCTCAAGTGGCCCTGGGCAAGGTAGAGAGGGGAGGGGTAGGGGATGAAGCAGTGGGTGTTGCACCTTCAGACGCCGCTCGTTGGCCGTATGGATGTCCTCATCATTGGGGTTTAGTTTGAAGGTCCCCTGAGCCCACTCCTCAGCTACCTGCAGAGATGGCAGCAACACAGGGGGTCAGGAGGGCGGGCATTGGCAGCTGAGTCCTGGCAGCACTCCGCCCTTGCGAGCATCTCAGGTCCAGAGCACCTTTCTCAGGAGCCACAGGACCACAGGGACATTGAGGGATGAAGAGAGATGGTCAGTGCTCCATGTGGTTGAAGGGCACCTCTCTAAGCATCTGATCACTACGAGGGGAGATCCCAAACCTGTCATCTCGGGATGTTTCTGCAGCCTGTACTTGGGGATTTGGTGAAAGCCTGTATCCGTGGCAAGGGGCAAGGGGTGTGCTCTGGGGTGGGCCTGGGGATGTGGAGAGTACCTTGTCCAGGCCATGGAGTATCTGGTCCATCTCGGCTTTGGTGAGGAGCCCCGCCTTCTCCAGGCCCCGGCTGTAGGCTTTGCTGCCCTGCACGTCCGCCTCCCAGAGGTGCCGGTCGTACGTGATGGACGAGTTGAACTTTTCCATGATGGGGTCCACTGCGCCGACAAACCGGCCACCCCATAGCTTCCCACTCTGGCCAGAAGGGCAGAAGCGATTAATCTTCTCCCTCTTTGAGAACAATGCCTCCCACAAAGAGCCCTCAGGAGAGTTACCCAGTCTGATGGCAGTGGGAGCCAGTGGGCAGGGTTATTCTCACTGGACAGATAAGGAAACTGAGGCTCAGAGAGGGTCAGGAGCTTGCCCAGAGTCGGTCAGAGAGTGAATGTGGGAACCTGACTGGACACTGAAGTTAGGGTTCTTTCCCATCATGGGACACTGAGGACATAAGTTCTCCTCTGTCCCCCTGCAATGTCCCAGACTTCTGTTAGCCACCTAACCATAGGCCTTTATATAACCTCTCTAATCTCAGGGTTGCCCCTCTACACAATAGGAATAATAACAGTATTTATCTGGTGGGGTTGTTGTGAGTATTTAATTAGATTAAGCTACACAGCATACACAGCACAGTAGCTGGTACTCAGTAAATTCTAGATATTACTGAGGGAGGGGCTGAGGACTACCAGGGGTCAGGGTGTGCCTTAGCTCCACTCCTGTTTTCTGCATGTCCCCCTGGGGGACACCACCACCACCCCAGGCTGGGAGCTGACACTTCAGTGCCCAGCAACCTCAGCTGCCAGAGGACTCTGCCCTGCAGATGCAGTCTCTGCCCTCCCTGTGAGCTGGACCCGCCCCTCACCCTCATGCTGCCCTGCCAAGCCTGATCTCCAGCAAAGCACCACGTGGGGCCCTGGTCCTGACCACTGGGGCCCGAGGGCCTCAGCCAGCCAGACAGTTGCAGAGCCAGGCTGCCCTTCAACAAGGCGTCACCTGGCATCCCCTCCCCCAGCAGGCCCCTGGACTCCCTTCATGAATTGTTAGTAATAACAGCTATTTAACAACTGGGGCTGCAGCCAAACCAATTAGTGCTAACCCACAGGACAGCCTGGGGCAAGGAGAGGTCGCCCAGAGCCCTGGTCTCCTGAAGGCAGCCCATTCTGCAGTGGAGCTTGGGTCCAAGCTCCTACGCCGCTGGCAGGCTTAAAAGGACTCCAAGGGGATGTCAGAGTGAGATGCCACCACCTGTACACCAAGGGAGGGGTGAGGTGGCAGGAGAGGGCACTGCTATGAACCAGGGTACAACTGGGCCAGAAGGATGTGAGGGGTGAAGGGAGGGGGACATTGATTGGCTGAGATGAAAGAGCAACAGCAATTATTATTATTTTTAATGTTGCCATGCATGCAGGTAGTGGGATCTTAGTTCCCTCAACCAGGGATTGAACCCTAGACCTCAGCAGTGAAAGCCAAGAGTCCTAACCACTGGACCACCAGGGAATTCCCAGCAATAGTCAATTTAAAACACACACAGGAAATACCAGTGTTATCCTTCTTAATGTCATTAGCCACAATTTATTAACACCTACTATTGCTTTGATGCCGTTATACCCTCTATGAGGTTACCCCTATTTTAAAAATGAGGAAATATGCTCAGGGAGGTTGAGTGACTGCTTCAGAAACCAAGTCTGTTTGGCTGCAAAGCCCAGGCCCTGCCACAGGCCCTCTACCGCGACCCAGAAGCTAGCAGAGCAGACAGTCTTAACCCATTTATTCAGTAAACAAACTGAGGCCCAAAGAGGAAGTGACTTGGCAGCTAATGGGTGCCAGAGGGGTCTGGAACCCACACCTTGTGCTTCCCAGGCCCAGGGTTCCCTTCTCAGTATCAAGCAAACAGCCCCTTTTACCTGAAAGTTTCAAAGCAATGACCTCACCATCGGGTACCTCACAGAGGAGGCAGACAGCTAATATTCTCCCCATCAGCCAGGTAAATCGAGGCCCAAGAAAAGGGATCTGTGCCTCAGACTCCTGCCACTCGGTCAGGAAGAGAACCCAGGAGTCCTCTGGCTCTGAGGGGGAGGAGCCAGTGGGACAGGAAGCCACCAGGTCCTAGAGCCACAGGGCACGATTCCCTGCCTCCTGGCTCTTAACAAACACAAGAGTCCTGTGGACTCGGCTGCACAGGGACAACTGCTAAGGCAGGGGAGGGGCACAGGATAGGGAGGGGTGGGGTGGAGTAGGGGGTGAGTGGGAGGGAAGAAAGGAATTAACGGGTGGGGAGGCTGAGTGAGTGGGAGGCACCTTTCCCCCGCCAGGCCGAGAGCGCTGTCAGGTCAGGTGAGGTCAGAGCCGCTTTCCCCAGCAGTGCGGGTTGGTGGGTTTGCCGCACAGGCTGGGGAGGGGTGAGGGACGCGCGAGAGCAGATGGTGGTGGGGACACAGGGAAAAAGGGACAAAATTCTCTTCCGGGCTCTGGCAGGTGCGCCAGGGGATACCCATTGCCTGGAGCCAAAGAGGACAGTACCCCAGCGCGGCAGGCGCAGGTCGCGCCCCGGCTGGCTCCCAGGGCGCCCCTCGTCCCCATTTGGAGGCTTGGAGGACGGGCGTCCCCGAGGTCCCTCTCACCTCCGATGCCATGTTGGGCGGTTCCTTGTCCTCCGGGAGCCTAGGTCCTCCGGGTGTAAAAAACAAGGCGGGACTGACGACCTCCTAGGCCACCGGGTGGGGTCCCCCGTGCGGGTCCGGCACCGGGTTGGGGCACCGCACCTGGCGGAGGGCAGTCGGTGGAGGAGGCGGACGTGGGCAGCACCCAGAGCGCTCTCCCGGGTCGTCTGAGTCCTCCGCTCCCCCTAGTCCTGCCAGTCCGGCCGCCGCACGCTTACGCCGCCTGGCCGCGCTGTGAGTCTCTTGCCCAGCCACTGGGCTGGGCTTTTCTGGCTGGGAAATCATCAACAGCGGCTCGGCGCTGTCCCCGCCTCCCATCGGCGGACGCACCAATCCCTGGCGGCCCCTCCAGGTGGGCGTTGCCTCCTCTCTCCAATCCTGGTTGTGGGTGGAGCCGTCTCCGGAGCGGATTTGGGCTGAGCAACCCCAGTCAGAGGGTAAGGGACTGGGAGGGTGGTGCCTGGGCGACAATGCTCAAGGCTGCAGACTGTTCCGGGCCCTGGAGGGAGACCGGGATAGGGGTAGAGGTAAAGACTCTGAGCCGTGCCTGGCGGGCTCACAGGACAAGGAAGGTAAAAAGCCACGCCCAATTCTTCATTCATTCAACAAACTAGTACTCGGCACCTCGTATGTGGTCGGTACAGTTTATTAGACACTGAAGAAAAAGAAATGATGCTTGCCTCAAGAAGTTCATAACAAAGCATGGACAAGGTGTGCAGCGGGGCACAGAGGACAGCGCAGAGTGGGGCGTTTATCTTGGAGTATTCAGGAAAGATTTCCTTGACGTGACTAATTATTCAGCAGAAATGATAGCCTGGGTTCTAGGGATTAGGGGGTCTCGAACTTCTGCTTTGGAAGTTCTACATTCTGGGGGAGAGAGATGTCCCCTGAGTTGGGTCTTGGAAGATGAGAGTTTGTTGTTCAGTCCCGAAGTCCGACTCTTTGGAACCGAATGGACTGCAACACTCCAGACTGCAGCACTCCTCTGCCTCCACTGTCTCCCGGAGTTTGCTCAAATTCCTGTTCATTGAGTCCTTAGCTCAGCGAAAAGGGGAGGGGTTAGAACATTCCCTTTAGGGGATGGGCAGCCTGGGCAAAGTTCGGGAGGCCAGAGGCCAGAAAGTGAAAGATCTGTTTGGAGAACAGGAAACCATTAGAGTGACTATAACAAAGGGTCCCCACTCCACTCCAGTGTTCTTGCCTGGACAATCCCAGGGACGGGGGGGAGCCTGATGGGCTGTCGTCTATGGGGTTGCACAGAGTCGGACATGACTGAAATGACTTAGCAGCAGCAACAAAGGGTCAGGGGTTTGAGGATGGCGGTGGGGAGGAGAAGTGGGAAGTAGGTTAGGGCAAGTTTGTAAATGGCCTTGAAAGTCAACCGAGAAGGTTTGGACCAATAGCTGGAATACCTCGTGGGTTGAAGATTTTTAGCTCTCACTCAGGTGTGGGATTACTTGGAGTTCCTAGAATGGATAAAGCTGTTGCAAGGTTTCCTAAATGCTCTTCCCTATGCCTGGAAAACCGTTCCCTCCCTGTCTTGCTACTCCCTTTCATCCATCAATATTGGAGCCAGTGTTGGAAAGACTCCCCACTGAACCAGATGCCTAGCTCTGGGCTCCTGTATGATCCCAGGAAAAGAGGGAGATGGGGAGGGAAAAGAAACATTCTTACATCATCACATCTCCTGAGCATCTTCAGAAATCCAAAGCTCTGTGGCTCCTGCCTGAGGGAAGAAAAGGTTAAGGAAGAAATTTGGAGATAGCCTGAGGCATTTTCAGTATATAAATAGAACAACAAACAAAATGACAATGATAGCTAATACTTCTTGACTTCTATTTGTGTGCCAGGCTCTATCTATGCTCAACATATTATATAGCGATTATGTACTTAGATCCTCACAACCACCCTCTGTGGTCAATGCTATAATTATTCCCATTCTGCTGATGAGACTACTGAGGCTGGGAGTCCCAAAACACCCAGCTAGGAAGTAGCAGAGCTGAGAATGACCTTCAGGAGTATGACCACAAAGCCAGTGTTCTGTTCAGGCAGCAAGAACATCCATCTGGGGAGCCTTGACCCCAGGCAAATCTGTGTTCATTTTCTTTGCCATCTTGGTGGTCCAGGACTGTTCAGACAATGAATCATACCCATTTTCAGCTGAGAGCTGAGTGCTGTATGGAATTTACCTTCCTTGGGAGACTGAAAACTTTGTCTGGTCTCTCTCCCCTGAAATGTCCACATTGGTTCAGCAGAAGGGTCTAGGAAGAATTTAGTGTAGAACAGGGAGAAATCCCTAATGTTGGCAGGAGACAGGTGAGGTTGGAGGTGACCAGATAAGACTGAGAACCCTGGCTTGGACACTTCCTGACCACTCTGTGAGCTTCACTGTCCTGTGACTCGGGCTGATTATAGTGCTTAATTCTGAGAACTCCTGAGAGAAGTGAATGAGACCATCCTAACACCATGCCTGGTACATATCCTGAAGGAGATTTAGTGAGGATTCAATGAGTGTACAATTGTGAAAGGCTCAGATCAGCTCTCTGGAAGCTTGTAAGCATCAAGCAAATCTTAGTATTCTAGACTCTCCCTGGGTGACTTCACTCTAAAGGCTTCAGTTTCTACTTAAACCTTCAAAAGCTCTGTGATTTTCTTCTGAGCGCTAAACCTGAACGCTTTAATGTTCAACAGGATATTTCTCCTTGGAGGACATACATGAAGCTTTGCTCATGTTCTAGCTCTTTGTATATCCAGTACTCAATACCTCTGCCTAAAAAGTTAGTTGTTAAGGAAAAACAAAAACCTATTTTCTAGGATAATGTGCTCTGGGGGGAAACAACAGAGACTCCACAGGCAGCCTCAAGTTAGGAAAGTTGCAGGGAGGCTCTGAGTGGGGACAGGCCAGGTAGGAATTTCAGCTATGTGGCCTGGGTTAACTTTTCATGCAGGCTCCCCATGGGCAGCCTTGCCTTGGGGTTGGGCCTCTCTCCTGACTACTTGGCTGTCCCCATGGGATAGATTGGGTGGCTGCATATGGCCCGCAAAGTCTTAGGGGAGCATCTGTCAGAGAAACAAGTTTAGCCCTCTTATCATGGGGCCCTCAGAGGCACTAACCTCTTCTGTGGCAGGCCATCCTTGAAGCCTTGGCCTTGTGTGTTCTTCCCTGCCCCCAGTTCAAACACCCCTGGCTTTGGGATGCCTCTCCGCCTCATTAGTCATCCCCTCCTCTGTTCCATAGCGTCTAAACACAGGGGATTGTAGTTATTGATGTCCGAAGGTACGTATTATTCATATATGTATCATCACCACCCAGTGGGCCATCAGTACATGTTTGTTGAGTGAATAACACAATGGGGAATCTCCATATGAATTAGGCCATCTGGGTTTGGGTTGGTATTTTATTTACTTGTTGATTTTTAAAGTAAATTAATTGTTTTAAAAATACTTTTGTAGGAAGTTCCCAGGTGGTCCAGTGGTTAGGACTTGGTGCTTTCACTCTTGTGGCCCTGGGTTCAATCTTCAGTCAGGGAGCCAAGATTCCGCAAGCCATGTGGCTTGGCCAAAAATATTTTTTTTCTATTTTATAGTTTTAAAATAACATGTAAAAAAAAAAAAAATGGTTATTGAAAAACATTTTAAAAATTGCAAATGTGTAAAGTTAAATGTTAAAAATTCCCCTCACTTCCCTTCCAATGTAGGTGTCACAGGCAAATACCGGTAAAAACCATTTTAACAACTTTATTGATATATAATCCAAATATCTTATAATTCACCTATTTAAAGTGTACACTTCATTGGTTTTTTAGTACATTCACAGGAATGTGCAACCATTACCACAATCTAATTTTAGGACATTTCTGTATCTCTCCAAAGAAACTCAGTACCCATCAGCTTCCCATCACCACCTCTACCCCCTCCCAACCCTAAACAGCAGCTGCTAATCCACTTCCTCTCTAAAGGTGTTTTTTTTTTTTTTTGCCATTCTTGGACATATCATATAAATGGAATCATATAATGTGTTGTCTTTTGTGTCTGGCTTCTTTCACTTAGCACATATTTGAGGGTCATCCATGCTGTAGCATGTATAAGTACTCCTTTCCTTTTTATTGCTAAATAGTATTCCATTGTATTAATACTGCATGTTGCATTTATCCAGTCATTAATCACTATTAACAATTTAATACACTTCATGTCTTTGTTCAGATTTGCCTGGGTTTAAATCCCTACAGGCCTAGATGAGTGACTCTGGGTAAATTATCATCTCTCCAAGCTTGGCTCAGTTTCCTCAGTAGTAAAATTTGGATAACAAACTACCTAATAGAGTGTCATGACTGTGCTGTCACAGTAATTATTATTTGTTGAGCACTTAGTATGTGCTAGGCACTTTAGATATCTAACAGATCCATGATTTACATGTTAGGGAATTAAGGTTAGGAGAACTTAAGTAAACACCCGAAGTTAAATGGCCTCTAAGAAAGGGATGAAGGTAAACAGAATCACAGGATGCCTGGAAAGCCTGCACTGTTAACTGTTAAAATCATGGAATAGTAAAGCACTTATTAAGAACCTTGCAAAGAGAATGTTTAGTAAATGATAACTGCTATAGCTATAAAAAAGTGGGAAAAAATTAGCAATTGACTCATTGTCTAAAGACACCAACCGCAAACTTCCCTGGTGGTCCAGTGGCTAAAACTCCATGTTCCCGGTACAGAGAGCTCTTGTTCCATCCTTAGTTTGGAAACTAGATCCCACATGTCGCAGCAAACACCCAGAGAAGCTGAATGAATCAATAAATAAAAATTTTAAAAGATAGCATCTTAAAAAAAAAAAGACACCGGTCATTCTCATTTTTGGCATATTTCCTTCCAGTCTTAAAGGAATATTTCAAACATACCAAAAATCCAGAAGATAATAGACACTGACAGTTCTGTTGATGTCTTTTTTTAATAACACAAAACTTAGTAGATTAGGTGGTTCTAGCGCCAATACTCTTAGATATTTTCCCTCATGCTTATTTTTCCTTAAATTACTAGAGTCATACCACATCATTTTCCATCTTTTAAAAATCCTATCTTGAGCATTTCCCCAGCATATAAATTATGCTACATGATTTCTCCTGTTACATATATTATATTGTATGGGTGAAACAAGATTGATCAATTCCTCATTGCTGAGCATTTATGCTCTATCTCAGCAACATTATCATTACCCATCGATCTTTCTTCAAGTGTCTGATAATTCCCTTTGAGCAAATTCCTAGAAAGGCCGAAAGGTCGGAGACTGTGCTTCTCGTTAAGGTTCTTTACACTTCCCTGCTAAGTAACTCCGATGAACGGGAAATGGAAGGAGGCTGAAGTTTTTGGTTCCCCTCCCCCCGCCCCCACCTTTTAGAACGTTTTATTCAAGTATAACACGCATACAGAAAAGTGCACCTACGCATGCAGCTCACTGGATTTTCAGAAACGGAACGGAACACACCGCGTACCCAGCACCCAGGTCCTGAAATAGAGTGTTTCCAGCAGCCCCGGGCCGCCTCGCCCCTCGCCATCGCTACTATCCGAGGGGTCTTTAACGCCGCAAATACTTGCTAATCCGATTATATCTTTGGAAACTTACTAAAGTAAGTTAATACTACTTCTATACAACCTAGACAACGAAAACGTCAGCTTAATGTTCTCGCAAACGCTTAACATTCTGATTCCGAGCCAGACGAAGAGCATACGGGTTCAAACGGCCAGAGGGGCCCGCCCCGCTCCCGGCCCCGCGGGGTCCTCCAGGCTCCCGGCGTGCATCGCGGCGATCCCGGTGTGCATTGCGGCGCGCGGAGCCGGCTCCAGGGCGTTAGGCGCGGCGCCGGGAGCCGCTGCTTCCCGGCCTGGAGCTCGGCATGTGCTGGTGACCCCAGAGGAGGCGGAGGCGATATGGAAGTGTAAGTGGTTCGCGGGCGTGTAGCCGGCTTTGGGCCGACGCTCACAGCTCGGGACGTCTCGGCCCTGGGAGCCGGGAGATGTGGGCCTGGGGCGACCTCTCGTCGCAGCGCGCCGGGAGGAAGGGTCTCCCGCCCTGGCCCGCTGACCTTCGCGCCCACTCCCACCGCGTGCCCAGGTCGCGAGGCCGAGTGCCAGTTGGCCCAGCTGCCTTTAAGTGCCTGTTCCCTCCCTCATCCACTCACTCTTGTTGCAGGGGGTCACCGTCGGGAGCAGGCTCAGTGTCGGAACCGGGACTGAGGTATAAAGCCCTGGGTCCCGCCTGGAGGGTACCAGGAGGAAAGATGGGTAAATCCAGGGGTGGAGCTTTGTTTAGGGGCTGTGGGCTCCTGGGGAGGCCTTAGTCAGAAGTACTCTCCGAGTTTGATGGGAAGTTTGTGTGTTTAGCCCTGTGTGTGTGTGTGTGTGTGTGTGTGTGTGTCGAGGGTAAAAGCCATTCTAACAATTTTAACTCCACATAGCCCTTTCCGTGTCTGCTCATTGTTCCGCGTGCAGATGGAAGTTTTTGAGTCTATTGTGTAATGAATTTTTCCATGGTTGACAGTTTATTTTGTTGTTTAGTCGCTCAGTCGTATCCGACTCTTTGCAGCGCCATGGACTGCAGCACGACAGGTTTCCCTGCCCATCACCATCTCCCGGCGTTGAGTCGGTGACGCTATCCTACCACTTCGTCCTCTGTCGTCCCCTTCTCCTGCCTTAAGTCTTTTTCAGTATCCAGATTTTTTCGAAAGAGTCGGCTCTTCACATCAGGTGGCCGAAGTATTGGAGCGTCAGCTTCAGCGTCAGTCCTTCCAATGAATATTCAGGGTTGATTTCCTTTGTTAACTTATAGGCATCCCCATATTGTGTTTTCTTTGGCACTGATTAATACTTATATTTTCCTTTATGTTTTTGTTCCTCATGTTTAATGTCTACATGTACTAGTGTTTTTCAGGCTTAAAAAAAAGCACAGTGGGTATATGTAAATGAAAGCTTTGTGAGACAATACCATACACTCTGATACTCTCTTCTCTTTTATTAAAATAGTGTTAACCCACTAAATTGATTTTGCAATCCACTAATGGGGTTTAATATGAAACTTGAAAAAACATGCACGTATATTACTCTCAGTTCAGCTCAGTTCACTTGCTCAGTCGTGTCCGACTCTTTGCCACCCCATGAATTGCAGCATGCCAGGCCTCCCTGTCCATTAGCAATTCCGGGAGTTCACTCAGATTCACGTGCATCGAGTCAGTGATGCCATCCAGCCATCTCATCCTCAGTCATCCCCATCTCCTCCTGCTCCCAATCCCTCCCAGCATCAAAGTCTTTTCCAGTGAGTCAACTCTTCGCCTGAGGTGGCCAAAGTACTGGAGTTTCAGCTTTAGCATCATTCCTTCCAAAGAAATCCCAGGGCTGATCTCCTTCAGAATGGACTGGTTGGATCTCCTTGCAGTCCAAGGGACTCTCAAGAGTCTTCTCCAACACCACAATTCAAAAGCATCAATTCTTCGGCGCTCAGCCTTCTTCACAGTCCAACTCTCACATCCATACATGACCACTGGAAAAACCATAGCCTTGACTAGATGGACCTTAGTCGGCAAAGTAATGTCTCTGCTTTTGAATATGCTCTCTAGGTTGGCCATAACTTTTCTTCCAAGGAGTAAGTGTCTTTTAATTTCATGGCTGCAGTCACCATCTGCAGTGATTTTGGAGCCCCCCAAAATAAAGTCTGACACTGTTTCCACTGTTTCCCCATCTGTTTCGCATGAAGTGATGGGACCAGATTACTCTAGTCCAACCCATTATAAGTTTTTCCCTCTTCACCAAGCATTTCCTGTCAGCACACAAACCTGTTTTGTTTTGGTTTTTTTTTTAAAGTAAGGGGCAGTTTTATTCTTATCATTTCCAACATTCAAATCACACTATTCAATAAAACAATTCTATAAAATAACATTTTACTGCAATTTCCTAATGAAGGAATGTATCTTCCGGAGCTTTCCCCACAAGCTTTCAGCCCCCAGAGCAGGATTCCTGTCAGAAGGCAGCTATTACTTCATCCTGTGAGAAGACAATGGCAACCCACTCCAGTACTCTTGCCTGGAAAATCCCATGGGCGGGGGAGCCTAGTGTTTTGCAGGCCATGGGGTCGCTAAGAGTTGGACACGACTGAGCGACTTCACTTTCACTTTTCACTTTCATGCATTGGAGAAGGAAATGGCAACCCACTTCAGGGTTCTTGCCTGGAGAATCCCAGGGATGGCAGAGCCTGGTAGGCTGCCGTCTGTGGGGTCGCAGAGTCGGACATGACTGCAGTGACTTAGCAGCAGCAGCAGCCCTGAGGAAGGAGTTTCAAGCACCGCACCATTATTTTCTGAAATTTTCTTCCTCCTACAGCCAATAATCCTCAGGTGGAGACCAAACTCTTGGAAAAGCCTCTGTTTCTTCTTGTGTGTACTCATCTAGACGTCTGGGCGCTTTTTGTGGTTGAGGAAGCTCTTCTCTTCTGGTATATCTTCATCTAGGAAAAGGTGCAACCTCTGCATCAGAGTTCTTCTGTGAAGGTTTTTTGGCAGCATGCCATAAATAGCTAGTTTTACAATTGCTACTGGATCCTTCCGGTGAAGCTGAGCAGCTGTTACTTGCTTAAATCTACCTAGGTAGCCAGTATGTGAGGAGTACACTTTTTGCTCCCACTTGTTTCCAGAAAAGGCAATGTGCCTTGTGTTCATAATGACAACATGATCCCCACAGTCACTCAGTTGATGGTACACAGGCTTATGCAGTCCTTGAAGTCTAACTGATGCAGGGCAGCAAGCTTGCCAGGGGGCTGCATCTTCCCATCTAGGAGATACCAAACTCCGGCAAAAGTGGCCCAGTGCTGCAGCACCCTGGACAGACTCGCCATGCTCCCGAGGGGCAGCTCCGCGCTTCCACCCAAAACTGTTTTGATTTATCTGTCTTAAAAAAAGATCCCTTGTCTTATTAAACTCTGCCAATGGATGAAGGCAGTCCTGGTCCCCTTGCTGTGACTCATTTGGGAGACCAAGGCAGACATGGACAGGTGAAAAGGGCTGGATGGTGACCTGGAGTAATTTATGAGTGAGTGACACTGAGACTTCATTTCACACATGCACATTTTTAAAAATACTAAAAATATGGCCAGACCCGGGGACAGGGGCAGTAATTCTCGTATACTACTGATGATAATATAACTTGATTCAGTTCTTTTGAAGACTCACCTGTATCAAGAGCCATAAAAATGGCCATGGAATGATGGGACCAGATGCCATGATCTTAGTTTTTTGAATGTTGAGTTTTAAGTTAGCTTTTTCACTCTCCTCTTTCAGCTTTGTAAAGAGGCGCTTCAGTTCTTATTCGCTTTCTGCCATAAAGGTGGTGTCTGCATATCTGAGTTTATTGATGTTTCTCCCAGCAATCTTGTTTCTAGCTTGTGCTTCATCCAGTCTGGCATTTCGCAGGATATACTCTGCATATATGTTAAATAAGCAGGGTGACAATATACAGCCTCGATGTACTCATTCCCCTGTTTGGAACCAGTCTGTTGTTCCATGTCCAGTTCTAACGGTTGCTTCTTGACCTGCATACAGGTTTCTCAGGAGGCAGGTAAGGTGGTCTGGTATTCCCCCCTCTTAAAGAATTTTCCACAGTTTATGATCCACACAAAGGCTTTAGCATAGTCAGTGAAGCAGAAGTAGATTTTTTTTTTTTTAATTCTCTTGCTTTTCCTATGATCCAGCAGATGTTGACAATTTGATCTTTTCTAAATCCAGCTTGAACATCTGGGAGTTCTGGGTTCATGTACCGATGAAGCCTAGCTTGGAGAATATTGAGCATTACTTTGCTAGCATGTAAAATGAGTGTAATTGTGCAGTAGTTTGAACATTCTTTGGCATAGCCCTTCCTTGGGATTGGAATGAAAACTGACCATTTCCAGTCCTGTGGCCACTGCTAAGTTTTCCAAATTAACACTTGGTATGCATATGAATCGGAGAAGGCAATGGCTCCCCACTCCAGTACTCTTGCCTGGAACATCCTGTGGACGGAGGAGCCTGGTAGGCTGCAGTCCATGGGGTCGCTAAGAGTCGGACACTACTGAGCCACTTCACTTTCACTTTTCACTTTCATGCATTGGAGAAGGAAATGGCAACCCACTCCAGTGTTCTTGCCTGGTGAATCCCAGGGACGGGGGAGCCTGGTGGGCTGCCATCTATAGGGTCGCACAGAGTCGGACGCGACTGAAGCGACTTAGCAGCAGCAGCAGTAGCAGCATGCATGTGAATGAAGGTAAAAATTGCTGAGTAGAAAAAAATCCCCTGTCCGTCCCCACATCCTGTCTACCTGTGGCTCCTTTTCTGCTTCCTGTCACCAGAAAACTTCTTGAAGTGTCATTTACTCTTTATTTCTTTGCATCATTCTTTGAGTTTTCATCCTCACTGGTCTACAGAAATAGGTCTTATGTAGATTTACCTATCTTGTCAAAGCCAGAAGTTACTATTCTGACCTCAGCTTTCTCTCCATCCCTTAGCAGTAATTGATACAGAAACTCCTGGCTTTATGACATGCTCTTCTGGATTACCTCCTGCCTCAAGGACTACTCTGTCTTCTTTCCTGGAACCCTCTTCCTTGCTTGGCTTCTAAATGTTGAAGCATTTTAGGGCTCAGTCCTGGGACCCTTACTCTCCATACTCTCTCCCCTGGTTATTTTACCCATCTATATGAAAATGATTCCCTAGAATGTATTTCTAGCCCTTCTCTCTTAGCCATACACTTGCCTTGACCAGAAATTGAGCCCTGTTTCCTCACCGCTAAATCCAGTCCATCAGCCACCCCCGTCACCTCCAACTTCAGAATGAATTTTGAATGCAATCACTGTCCCCGCTGCTAATTTTGTTGTCAGTCTTCTCTGGTTCGAATTAAACAATAGCTTTTGGTTTTCACGCTTGCCTTGCCCCCTCCATTCTGTTTCCACACAGCAGCCAAAGTGAATTAAAATATTAGATCAAATCACTCCCTGTGTAAAAATCCTTCCTTGCTTTTCTGTTGTGCTTAGAGGATATCTGCGTTTCTTAGTAGGACTACAAGACCCTGTTTAACCTCATGTATTCACCAGCGTGAGTCATATACCCTCCCCTGAACACACACACTTACCACTGGTAGGCAAGTAATTAGGGTAACCCTCCAAGCCCTTTACTACTTCCAGGCCTTTGCACTGCTGTTCCTTCTTCCTGGTTTACTTTTCCTCCTGTTCTGTCCTTTTCTTACCGCTTTGACATCTCAGGTTGAGTATCCTTTTCCAGTGTTTTTCCTCTTTGGTAAATCTGAAGTCAGTCTTGCTTTTTGTCTCTCATAGAACCTTGGTTTATTTTCCCCTTAAATAATTACAAGTTGCAATAATAGATGTATGTTTGTCTAGTGCTTTGTCTTCCTCGTGAGAGTGTAGGTACCATGAAGGCAGGGACCAGCGTGTGTTCACCTAGCACTTAGCACTGCACCTGGCACACAGTAGGCCTTCGACAAATATGGTCGGCCTTCTGTATTTGTTTTGTATCTATGGGTTTCACATCCACAGATACAGAGGGCTAACTGTACTTGTTGAGTGAAGTAATATAAATAGTACTTCATTAGTTTAAGAAGTTAAATTAATATAAATTAATGAGCTAGTTTCTTGATTGCTTAGCATATCAGTTTTCTGATTTTCCGAAGTGAAATGATTTCAGTCAAGAATTTTTTCTCCTGTAGTAACCTGCCCACTTCTTCCAAGAAGTCATTGATCAATCAAGAATTTTGTGGCTAGCAGTTTTGGGAAAATGTGGTTTTCTGAAGTAGGCGTGTGGTTTGGGAGTGGTAGGGCCCTGGAATGGGATGCTCTGGAAGCCTAACTTCAGATCTTGCCTGGTCTCCAGCATGAGGTGTGATCTCTGACAGTGTGGTCCTCAGGATCTTCAGGATACCCCTGGGTTTCTGAGAGGGCAAATGTATTGTACCACTGCCAGGACCTACAGTGAGGAGGCATGGATGGAAGACTCCTGTGAGTTTTTACCACTTTTTTCCCCTAACTACCTAGTGTATATGAATGATACGTATAATACACACTAGAAGTTTTTTAAGGTTAAGACATATTTGAGCTTTATTGGGTTGAAAGGGAGAGTTTAAAAATGAAAATGTTTTCACCATCACGTCAGATAAAAGGATACCAAATATTCATAGCAAGATTAAGTATTTGTGTACATAAGCTATTTGTTGCTTGACTGACTTTGTCTAATGCCTCTGGGTTATTTATATGCCTGGAAGACTTTGTGTTCATCCTTTTATTCTTGAAGTTAAGATACAGAGTTAGGGAAAATGGACTTTCTTCTGTATCATCTTTTTGAAAGAGTGTCAGAATTTTTTTCGTCTTTCAACTGGAAATACTGAAGTGTAGAGACATTAGCTAAGAGGTCCTACAGCAGGTCAGTAACAGGGCTGGAAAGAGGATAATTTGTTTGCTGGCTCCCAAGTGCGTGCTGCACTTTAACTTGTTCACTGACTTTGAAGGTTGCTCAGTTTTCTTGGAGCAGAGTTTAGTTTCTCCGAACAGGACTTGAATCAGTAACATAGATTAAACACAGGAGAATTTGAGCAATTCTGTGTGTCATTGTGTTCATAAGAGCTGACTGTGTGACACTCACTAGGCACTGTTGGCTTGGACTTCTTTGTGCGTGTGTGCCTCTAAGGAAAGTCTGTCAATAGATCATTTTGTTCTGTTTATTCAGAGTTTGGTTTTCCAGAGTAGTTGTTTGTGTCCATTAAATTGATTCAGCAAGTTAAGCAGATTTTACAGGTTAAATTTCAAATAGCAAGTCAGCTAAGGAGCTTAAGTGACTGCCCTCTTGTAAGTATAGATCCACACAGTCTTTAAAATTCACTTGGAATATTTGCTTTAAATATAAGTAATATCAGTACTATTCCAAGTCCTACAAGAGAGTATGAAGGAAAAAAAACTGGGAGAGAGAGTCCTTAATTACAAGTTATACTGATGTCTTTTTTAAAAAACCTGGAATTTTTTAGTTTTACATCTCCGTTTTTCTCAAGTTTTTACCTTGAGAAATGTTAAACCCATGTAGCAGTTGCACAAAGAGCATCACAAGTACCTGTACGTCCTTTACCTAGAGTCACCACGTAGGCATGCGTGCATTTTCTCTACACACACACACACACACACACACACACTCCCTCTGTCACACTCTCTCGCTCTCTACTGAACTGTTTGAGAATTATGGCTGTGTCATGTTATCAGTCTTAAAAAGGCATTTTCCTATGTATCTGTAATACCATCATCATACTTGGATTTAGTGCTTATATAACCACTATTATTAAAATGCAATCTATATAAAAATTCCATCAGTTGTCTTAATAATGTTTTAGCTAGATTTAGGAAAAACGATATTAGGATCCAATCAAGAATCACACATTGCCTTTGTTGCCAGGGTTCTTTAACCTCCTTCACTCTAAGACAGTTTCCTAGCCTCTTTTTGTGACATTGGTATCAGGACGAATGATAGTGATATTTGAAGAATGTGGGCCAATGGATTTGAAGAAGGTTCCTCAGGTTGCATTTGTGTGATTATATCCTCTTAACTAGGTTTAAATTAACCATTTTTGGACTGGATTGCTATAAGGCATGTTTCCTTTTCAGTGAATCGCATCATCATTATTGGTGCTGTTGAGTTAGATGACTTGATTAAGATGTTTCTCAAATCTCACCATATCCTGTTCTCAACAGCCTGCCAGTTAGTGGTGGTTACAGTAACTTCTTCAGAATAAAAACTGCATTTAAAAAAAATTTCCCAATACACACAATTCTTTTAGGACTTAGTAAAAACAGACACTGTATTCATTGATTTTTTTTTTTTTTTCCACACCAATTGGCATGTGAAACTTCCCTGACCAGGGATCAAACTTGTGCCTCCTACAGTGAAATTGCAGAGTTTTAACCATGGACCACCAGGGAAGCCCAATATTTTACTGAATGAAGGAATACCTAGAATTTTTTGCATTTACTCCATTAGTATTTAGCTGGGTTAAAAAAATATTAATATCTTCCTAATAAAATATCAGTGGATAAATCAGCTGTGCCCACCAGAGTACAGATGCACTAAGATCCATTGTTCTCCTGGCCCCAAAACACAAGTTCATGACAATATACCTGAAAGGGAGCGCCTATCCTTTGTATATTGACTCTAGAAAAGGCAGGAGATGTTCTCAGGATTCTCTCAGTTAACAGCATGGTTGGGCAGTGGGGCAGTACTTGAACAGCCAGGACAGATTTCCCAGGGCCTGGAATAGTCTGCATGACCGAGGAGGGCTGGGACTTGGAGATGAACTTGTCACCATGGTACCTGGGATGGATCCACTGGCCTTGAGAAAGAATAGCATTTGTAATTCTTCACCACCCTGTTCCAGGAAGGGCTGTTTTGGTACCCCTGAATGTTATGGCACACAGGGAGTTGTAATTCAATTTCAAGCAAAAGGCTCTTGGGCTGACTTCCTGATTAAGTAGTCAAGGATGACATGTGGCTTGATTTGTCATTTCCAATTTTAAATGAACCATGTCATGGCCCCTAATTATGCATTGTCCTTCCTGTGTCAGGTTCCTTTTAAATAGATTCTTGGTGACCTAAATGCCATTGTTATTTGCGCAAAGCCTCGGTTGATGAAATCCTGGCTCTCTGTTGAATGACTGGTAACCTTTGGTAAGCCTTGTGCTGATTTGATTACTGTGCTGACAGCACTGTGTGATGGCCTGAGGTCTTGGCTGAATGCTGTGTCAACCTCTTGCTTGTTTTGCTTTATTTATCGACTGGGGAAACCGCCCATGTTTTTGAAATTTTGTGTCCTCGTTTTCACCTTACAGCCCCTCTCCTAGTTTAAGAACAGACGGTAATCTTTGTTGCACATTATGTCAAATACAGATTCCTTGGTGAATTGATTCTGTATTACTGATTTCCATCCAGTTTTATTTTTTACAATCCCATAGTTATTGTCCCCTTCAGTTTTTTCTTTTTTACTGTGTGCCCTTGAGCACGGTTTTCAATCTTTGCACCTGTTTCATCATCTATAAGGAAGGAATCATAATAGCTCCTACGTCACAGGCTTTTTAGTGAGAGTTAAAGTGAGATGATGTCTTACAGCTTTCCTTTAGGGCGATCCTAGTAAACCACAGACTTACACTTTTAAAATTTGTTGTTTTCCCTTCATCCTCAGAACAGCTTTTTGAAGTAGGAAGAAGTGGTGGTGGTAGCACGGGGAGAAGTGATAACAGATGGTATTTATTGAGTACTTACTGTGTTCCAGGTACTTTACATGTTTCAGCTCAATCCTATAAAAATCTTACGAGGTTGGTACTGTAATTGCCATGTTATAGATGAGGAAATGTAAGCATAGAAGGGTTCAATAACTTGCCCAAATTCACATATCTGATGGAGGATGGAGCTGGATTTAGAATCCAGGCTACACTTCTGAGTACTAGTTTATCCTCATTTTTTGTTTTATATGGGGACGCTTAGGAGGGTGGTAGTTAACTCATTAAAACTCAGGTAAGTGGCAGAGCTGGGACATGAACCCAAATTTGTCTGATTTCAAAACTATGTTTTTTGGAAATTGAAGTAGAGTTGATTTACAGTGTTTCAGGTATACAGCAAAGTGATTCAGCTATACATACATATATATTCTCTTTCAGATTCTTTTCCATTATAGATTATTATAAGATATTGAATATAGTTCCCTCTGCTATACAGTAGGTCAAAACTGAATTCTTAATTGTCACTAATAAAACTGCATTCTTATTATAGACTGTTAAGAACAGTGTGTACTTTTGATGCGATACTATAGAATGGATCAGTGGTCATTTAATGCAGGTCACACTGCTGTGCTCATTCATACATTAAAGTGACATTTTGCCTTGATTGACTGTTGCACAGGGGTCAGGGTTTTGACCACTGCTCTAAACGTGAGCTCTGCCTGTTGAGTCGACAATGAAGATAAACACCTTGGGAGTTTTGTGCCTATCTGGCAGGATTCCTGACGTTGCTGGGATTTGCAGGAGTGATGTTAGTGTTAAGGGTCTCATTTCTGGTGATCCAGCAGGAAAATTTAGCTGCCCAAAATGTTGATAGCTGGTAGAAGGCGGAGGTGCTGGAGAGAGGGCATGGCTGTGGGATGAGGGGGCACTCTGTTTCTCCAGCTAATTCTAGCACTCTCTGTTTATTGCCTCCCCCTACTCCTGTGGTTTGGCGCACGGGTTCTTCCTACTACTAACTTCCTCTAGATGTCTGACTTCTCTTTAACTTCTGCCTACTTGGACCATGGATAAGTAGAGTATCTTAGTAACCTACCTGATGATGGATTTGTGATATACCTCAGTTTTAAAGAGGAGAATTTGCTCTGAATTTGTGCATCGCCAGCTAAACCAGTGAGATTTAGGACATTTCTCAATTTGGGGTTGTAGTCCCCAAGTTTCTGAACTGGACTACTGAATCTTAACAGAGGGATTATTTTATATATTTCATTCCCACAGAGGGATAGGAACCCAGACTAATGACAGTTTACTTTGTTTTGCAGGAAGGATGCCAATGCTGCGCTGCTCAGTAACTATGAGGTAAATCGCTTTGGCCTGTTGTGTTTTCCTCTCTGATTGTTTGTCCTCTGCTTCTGAAGGCTGCTGAATTAGTTTTGGTTAGAAATGACTGAATTCATTTGGATTTGCCATTTAAAATAAGAGAGATGGCACCATCTGGTGGACTTTGGAATACTCTTGGCTTGGTAAATCACACACAGTAATTCAGGAAAGCTGAGAAGGCTTTAGTTCATGTAGGCAACCATCTCCAAATGCCAGAGATTTTAGATCCCCATTTGGGATGCCTTCATAGGATGGAAGCATCTATTTTGGAACTGTTTCTGTTTGTAAAAATTTTCTGTTAAAAAAATGTATGCCTTTTCCAAATTAACACTCTTTAGCTGTAAAATGCTTTTATAAGTTATTATTTTGATCCTCATACTGGTCTCATAGGTATTAACATCTTCATTTTGGAAGTGAGAGTTTAGTTGACTCACCATTATGAGTAATTAGTAGGAATGAACAGATTTGGAATTTGGGGGCTTGAGGGTTGGGTTGCTGGGGAAAGAAAGGAAGGAAGGAAAAAGGTTGGTGAGAGGGGAGATAGACCATTATTTCTGCTTACTTTTTATTATACCTGGGTGTTGTTTGGTAATAGCAAAACCATCTGATTTTTTCTTATGTCAGGGTCTAAACTCAGGAAGACTTAGAGGAGATTTAAGTCTTCATTGTGTGATATATGTAGAAGGTAGTAGAATTAACACAGTGGGCCATATTCTTTCCTTCCTAAAGGTTCATCTTAAATGGGTTCTAGTCATAACAGGAACGAGATGGTCAAGCCATTGGCTTTTAGAAATCTCCTTGTCCAGTTAGGCCTCTGGACAAGGTGTTTAGTGTTTTATCCATTTGTGAACGTTGCATTAATGGGGTCTCAAGCCACTATTTCTGAAAGGACCTACAGCCAGAGGACGGTTGCATTGTATCTAGTCATCACTATGTCTGTGATACTATGCTTCTTACAATTTTCTGGTATAATCTCCAAAATAGGAGAGAGATTTCCTCTCCTGACCCTTCTTAGCACTAATAAACTTGTGTTTCTTCCTTGTGGGAAAAGTTTACTTCTAAAGTTCTATAGCATTTCCACCCCTCCCCACCTTTTTTTTGGTAAACTGCTTTTATCGCTTGCCTCATAATTTTTCTTTTCCAGAAATAAAATAGATTTTCATATTGGAGAAGAAGCAAGATCTTTTTTTTTTTTTTAATTGTTTTCGGAAAAATTTTTTTAATTCAGGTACAATCAAATATGTTGTGTTAGTTTCAGGCATATGACATAATGATTTGATATTTGTGTATATTGCAAGATGATTTCCACAATAAGTAATAAATTAACATCATAGTTATATAATTATTTTTTCTTGCAATGAGAACTTTTAAAGATTTACTCTCTTAGCAACTTTCAAATATGCAATACAGTATTAACTAGAGTTGCCATGCTGTACATGATATCCCCATGGTTCATTTATTTTATAATTGGAAGTTTGTGACTTCTGACCACTTTCATCTGTTTTGTCACCCTCCCTGCTGTCTCTCGCATCCATCTATTCCTTATGAGCTTGGTTTTTGGTTTTGTGTTCTTGTTTTTAAGATTCCACGTGTAAGTAAGATCATAGAGTATTTAACTTTCTCTGCTTTATTTACTTAGCATAATGCCCTCAAATTCCATTCAAGTTGCAGTTGGCAGGATTCCATTTTTTATGCCTGAATAATATTCCTCTTTGTGCATGTATGTGTGTGTATGTGTGCATATAAATATATATATATACACACGCACGTGCGCACACACACACGTGCCACATTTTCTTTATCCATTCATCTGTAAATGGACACTTTAGGTTATTTCCTTACCTTGGGTATTATAAATAATGCTTCATATATCCTTTCAAATTAGTGTTTTTGTTTTCTTTGGATAGTTATCCAGAAGTGGAATTACTGAATCATACGGTGGTTCTGTTTTTAATTTTTTGATAAACCTTCACTGTTTTCTGTAGTGGCTACACTGGTTAACAGTCCCAGCCATCGTATGCAGTGGCTTCCTTTTCTTCATATCCTCACCAATACTTATTTCTTGACTTTTTGATAATAGCCATTGTAACAGGTGTGAGGTGATAATCTCATTGTGGTTTTGATTTGCATTTCCCTGATGATTAGTGATGTTGAACATCTTTTTGTGTACTTGCTGGCCATCTGTATGTATTCTTCGGTAAAATGCCCACTTTTAAATTGGATTATTTGTTTTTTTGCTTTTGAGTTGTAGGAATGTACATATTTGGGATATTAACCCCTTATCAGCTACATAAGTTGCAGAAATTTTCTCCCATTCAGTAGACTGCATTTTGTTGATGATTTCCTTTGCTGCACAGCAGCTTTTTAGTTTGATGTAGTCCCACTTATTTATTGTTGCCTTTGTTGCCTTAGCTTTTGGTGTTGAATCCAAAAATTCATTGCCAAGACCAGTGTCAAGGCGCTTGCTGCCTGTGTTTTCTTCTGGGAGTTTTATGGTTTCAGATCATCCATCAACTTTTTAACCCATTTTGAGTTAATTTTTGTGTATGGTTTATGTAGTGATCTAGTTCCATTCTTTTCCATATGGCTGTCCAGTTTTCCCAACACCATTTATTGAGACTCTCCTTTCCCTGTTGTATATTCTTGGCTCTTTTTTCATAAATTAATTAACTGTATATGTGTGGATTTATATCTGGACTCTATTCTGTTCCATTGATCTCTGCATCTCTTTTAGGCCAATACTATACTGTTTTGATTACTATAGCTTTGTAATATAGTTTGAAATTGGGGAGTGTGATGCCTCTAGCTTTGTTGTTCTTTTTCAGGATGGCTTTGACTATTCTGGGTCTTTTGTTCAGTTCAGTTCAGTCACTCAGTCGTGTCCGACTCTTTGCGACCCCATGAATCGCAGCATGCCAGGCCTCCCTGTCCATCACCATTTCCCGGAGTTCACTCAGACTCACGTCCATCGAGTCCGTGATGCCATCCAGCCATCTCATCCTGGGTCGTCCCCTTCTCCTCCTGCCCCCAATCCCTCCCAGCATCACAGTCTTTTCCAGTGAGTCAACACTTCGCATGAGGTGGCCAAAGTACTGGAGTTTCAGCTTCAGCATCATTCCTTCCAAAGAAATCCCAGGGCTGATCTCCTTCAGAATGGACTGGTTGGATCTCCTTGCAGTCCAAGGGACTCTCAAGAGTCTTCTCCAACACCACAGTTCAAAAGCATCAATTCTTCGGCGCTCAGCCTTCTTCACAGTCCAACTCTCACACCCGTACATGATGACAGGAAAAACCGTAGCCTTGACTAGACGGACCTGAGTTGGCAAAGTAATGTCTCTGCTTTTGAATATGCTATCTAGGTTGGTCATAACTTTTCTTCCAAGGAGTAAGCGTCTTTTAATTTCATGGCTGCAGTCACCATCTGCAGTGATTTTGGAGCCCCAAAAAATAAAGTCTGACACTGTTTCCACTGTTTCCCCATCTATTTCCCATGAAGTGATGGGACCAGATGTCATGATCTTCGTTTTCTGAATGTTGAGCTTTAAGCCAACTTTTTCACTCTCCTCTTTCACTTTCATCAAGAGGCTTTTTAGTTCCTCTTCACTTTCTGCCATAAGGGTGGTGTCATCTGCATATCTGAGGTTATTGATATTTCTCCCGGCAATCTTGATTCCAGCTTGTGTTTCTTCCAGTCCAGCGGTTCTCATGATATAAGTTAAATAAGCAGGGTGACAATATACAGCCTTGACATACTCCTTTTCCTATTTGGAACCAGTCTGTTGTTCCATGTCCAGTTCTAACTGTTGCTTCCTGACCTGCATACAGGTTTCTCAAGAGGCAGGTCAGGTGGTCTTGTATTCCCATCTCTTGAAGAATTCTCCACAGTTTATTGTGATCCACACAGTCAAAGGCTTTGGCATAGTCAATAAAGCAGAAATAGATGTTTTTCTGGAACTCTCTTGCTTTTTCCATGATCCAGCAGATGTTGGCAATTTGATCTCTGGTTCCTCTGCCTTTTCTAAAACCAGCTTGAACATCAGGGAGTTCACAGTTCACGTATTGCTGAAGCCTGGCTTGGAGAATTTTGAGCATTACTTTACTAGCATGTGAGATGAGTGCAATTGTGCGGTAGTTTGAGCATTCTTTGGCATTGCCTTTCTTTGGGATTGGAATGAAAACTGACCTTTTCCAGTCCTGTGGCCACTGCTGAGTTTTCCAAATTTGCTGGCATATTGAGTGCAGCACTTTCACAGCATCATCTTTCAGGATTTGAAACAGCTCAGCTGGAATTCCATCACCTTCACTAGCTTTGTTCGTAGTGATGCTTTCTAAGGCCCACTTGACTTCACTTTCTAAGATGTCTGGCTCTAGATTAGTGATCACATCATAATGATTATCTGGGTCGTGAAGATCTTTTTTGTACAGTTCTTCTGTGTATTCTTGCCACCTCTTCTTAATATCTTCTGCTTCTGTTAGGTCCATACCATTTCTGTCCTTTATCGAGCCCATCTTTGCATGAAATGTACCCTTGGTATCTCTAATTTTCTTGAAGACATTTCTAGTCTTTCCCGTTCTGTTGATTTCCTCTATTTCTTTGCATTGATCGCTGAAGAAGGCTTTCTTATCTCTCCTTGCTATTCTCTGGAACTCTGCATTCAGGTGCTTATATTTTTCCTTTTCTCCTTTGCTTTTTGCCTCTCTTCTTTTCATAGCTATTTGTAAGGCCTCCCGAGACAGCCATTTTGCTTTTTTGCATTTCTTTTCCATGGGGATGGTCTTGATCCTTGTCTCCTGTACAATGTCACAAACCTCATTCCATAGTTCATCAGGCACTCTATCTATCAGATCTAGGCCCTTAAATCTATTTCTCACTTCCACTGTATAATCATAAGGGATTTGATTTAGGTCATACCTGAATGGTCTAGTGGTTTTCCCCACTTTCTTCAATTTAAGTCTGAATTTGGTAATAAGGAGTTCATGATCTGAGCCACAGTCAGCTCCTGGTCTTGTTTTTGTTGACTGTATAGAGCTTCTCCATCTTTGGCTGCAAAGAATATAATCAATCTGATTTCGGTGTTGACCATCTGGTGATGTCCATGTGTAGAGTCTTCTCTTGTGTTGTTGGAAGAGGGTGTTTGCTATGACCAGTGCATTTTCTTGGCAAAACTCTATCAGTTTTGCCCTGCTTCATTCTGCATTCCAAGGCCAAATTTGCCTATTACTCCAGGTGTTTCTTGACTTCCTACTTTTGCATTGCAGTCCCCTATAATGAAAAGGACATCTTCTTTGGGTGTTAGTTCAAAAAGGTCTTGTAGGTCTTCATAAAACCGTTCAACTTCAGCTTCTTCAGCGTTACTGGTTGGGGCATAGACTTGGATAACTGTGGTATTGAATAGTTTGCCTTGGAAACGAACAGAGATCATTCTGTTGTTTTTGAGACTGCATCCAAGTACTGCATTTCAGACTCTTTTGTTGACCATGATGGCTACTCCATGTCTTCTGAGGGATTCCTGCCCTCAGTAGTAGATATAATGGTCATCTGAGTTAAATTCACCCATTCCAGTCCATTTTAGTTCGCTGATTCCTAGAATGTCGACATTCACCCTTGCCATCTCTTGTTTGACCACTTCCAATTTGCCTTGATTCATGGACCTGACATTCCAGGTTCCTATGCAATATTGCTCTTTACAGCATCGGACCTTGCTTCTATCACCAGTCACGTCCACAGCTGGGTATTGTTTTTGCTTTGGCTCCATCCCTTCATTCTTTCTGGAGTTATTTCTCCACTGATCTCTAGTAGCATATGGGGCACCTACTGACTTGGGGAGTTCCTCTTTTGGTATCCTATCATTTTGCCTTTTCATACTCTTCATGGGGTTCTCAAGGCAAGAATACTGAAGTGGTTTGCCATTCCCTTCTCCAGTGGACCACGCTCTGTCTTTTGTGGTCCATACAAGTTTTAGGGTTGTTCTATCTGTGAAATGTGCAATTGGAATTTTGATAGGAATTACACTGAATCTGGTTTGCTTTGGGTAGTACAAACACGTTAACAATATTCTTCCAATCCTTGAGCATTTACTTGTGTCTTGACTTTTTCTTTCATCAGTGTCTTATAGTTTCCACTAGACAGGTCTTTTGCCTTATTGGTTAAATTTTTTCCGAGGTCTTTTTTGTTGCAATTATAATGATTAGAATTGTGTTTTCTTTTAAATTATAGAAACACAACAGGTTTCTGTATGTTGGCATTATATCTTGCAACTTTACTGAATTCATTTCTTAGTTCTAACAGTTTTTTTGTGGCGTCTTTAGGAGTTTCTGTAAATAAAACCATGTAATGTGCAAATAGTGACAGTTTAACTTCTTTACATTCCTTTGGATGTCTTTTATTTCTTATCTTGGCTGATTGCCATGTCTAGGTCTTCCAGTACTAAGTTGAATAAAAGAGGCAAGAGTGGGCATCCTTGTCTTATTCCTGATCTTAGAGGAGAAGCTTTTAGCTTTGCACTGTTGTGTACAATGTTAGCTCTGGGCTTGTCATGTATGGCCTTTACTGTGTTGAGGTACATTCCCACTATACCCACTTTGTTTAGAGTTTTATGGTTTATATTGATAGGAAACACTTGAAATAGGTTATGTAAACCAATGAATTTATACTGTTTGACTTAGATAAAAGAGTCTTTAAAAGTCTTTAAAAAGTCAAATGCTTTCCGGATTCATTTGCTCTAATGCAAGAGTTTGGGGGAGGGTTTATGAGAAGAAAGAGATGTTCTATTTATCTTTCAAGATCATTGACCTTGGAATAGATACATTTTTCAAATTTATTTATGAAAATTTTTTGTATATCTCTTCCTAGGTGTTCCAGTTACTAACTGATTTGAAAGAGCAGCGTAAAGAAAGTGGAAAGAATAAACACAGTTCTGGGCAACAGAACTTGAATACTATCACATATGAAGTAAGTCTAGGTTTCCAGAGGGTCTATCCAAACTACTATTGAAAGGGGTTGGTTTATCTTGCTGCTGACTGGACACTGAATCATGACTATCCATTTTCTGATTTGAGTAGTTTTACTGTAACTCAGTTTTTATTCTGTTTATAGAAGTGGAAAGAGTTGGGGCAATTGCAAGTGTTGGCCAACTGCAAAATTTAGAGGAGGGAATAATCAAAACCCTGCCTCACTTCTAATACCAATTGCAAGTCAGAGCACCCCAAGAGAACCCTCAGATTCAATAATTCACTGAAAGTACTCATAGACTTGCTGAAAGCCATTATATTCACAATTACAGGTTATCACAAGGAAAAAAATACAGATTAAAATTGGCCTAGGGATGAAGCAGTTGGGGCAGGTGCCAGGAGAAATATCATAGGCAGAGCTTCCATAGTTCTCTAATGTGGAGTTAGAACATGCTTCTCTCGAAGTCAGTGTGTGTTAATACACTCAGAACATTTTCAACCAAGGAAGCTCCACCAAGTTTTGGTGTCTAATTTTTATTGGGACTCCATTACCTAGGCATGATTGAATGATTGATTGTCTGTGTAGTTCATGTCAGCCTCCAGGTCGGTTGATACTGCATGACCCAAAGCCCCTGCTCTCAGTCTTATTAAGACTATCTGGTAGGACGTCAGGCTCCCAGACAAACATAACTCCTATTAGGTGTAACGCTCCAAGCGTATGAAGAGTACCTCCTGGAAGCAGAGGGCAAAGGCCAGATCATCTGTTTTGGCAAAGACAAATTCTTTATTACAGTATAAGTGATACTTTTTTATGGTAGAAAACTTAGAAAGTACCAAAATGTATAAAGAAAGTTATTAAAAGTAATTTATAATCTTAATATCTAGTTGATAGTTTGTTGCATTCTCTCCCATTCTATGCTTTGTTCTTAAAAAAGAGCATTTAAGCTGTTATATGTTTGATTTTGTATCTGTCATTGTAATTTATTTTTTCTTGTTATTTATTTGCTTTCAGTTTTCATTTTGTCTTACGAAGATTTGGATTTAACTATCTTTTAATTTATCTTTTCAAAGACATTAAAAACTTGCCTTAAGTCATCATAATCTCTTTTAAGGAAAATAAGGGATTTAACACTTTTGTCACCATTCCTTCCCATCTGATTTTGTTCATTTAATTATGTGTTTAGAATCCTAGAATCATTTATCAGTCATGTTCTTTTACTTTATATAGTTCATCTCTTTAACGTCTATGGTTCATTCAGAGCTCTTTGTCTTATGCTTGCTTTTTCCTTTTTTTCCGTAGACATTAAAATACATATCAAAAACACCATGCAGGCACCAGAGTCCTGAGATTGTGAGAGAATTTCTGACAGCAATGAAAAGCCACAAGTTGACCAAGTAAGTAAAAATAATCTTAAGTGGGAAAAGACTGACACATAATGAAAATGATAGCTTGCAAAAGTCATCCTTTGCAACGGTGTATTTATATTTAGTTGGGTTTTGAATTATAATCAATACGCTTTTACATTAGGATCCTAGGATTGTATATGAGACAACTGAGACTTACACCCTGGGATCTTTTTAGAGCCAGAAATAGAACACAGTGGGCTTTTTAATCTCAAAAAATCTCCCCCAAATCTGTCCCTTAACCTCTTCTCAACATTCAGACTAAATTGGTTGAAAAATGGGATTTACAAATTACGAGCTTTTGATCAAGTTGGTGAATTAAGTCATTTGACATTTGTGTTTGTGGGGCAAAAGTGGCTTGATAAGATTCTGTCTGCTCTTCTTGTGCCCGTTACTTTCTTGATGACTTTCCTGAATAAGTTAAGTTTGTAGAAATTAAAAGCATCATTAAGAATTAGAGCAAGAGTTTCCATGAGAAAAAACTAGCCCTAGTCTTTTAGAATTAGGAGAAGGCAATGGCACCCTAGTCCAATACTCTTGCCTGGAAAATCCCATGGACGGAGGAGCCTGGTGGGCTGCAGTCCATGGGGTCGCTAAGGGTTGGACACCATTGAGCGACTTCACTTCACTTTTCACTTTCATGCATTGGAGAAGGAAATGGCAACCCACTCCAGTGTTCTTGCCTGAAGAATCCCAGGGATGGGGGAGCCTGGTGGGCTGCTGTCTCTGGGGTCGCACAGAGTCGGACACAACTGAAGCGACTTAGCAGCAGCAGTGTTTTGGAATTAATAACACAGCTGATAAATCCCAAAAAGGCATTTGTCATTCATTCAGAAGAATCAGAAATTTTCTTTTGGAGGAAACATTGGGTATTGTTTCAGGCACACAGCTGATGCGTTGTCAGGAAACTAGTGCCCTTCTCCCTTGCTTCTCTTCTCTATGAAGACAAATTTTTTCAAATGTGTACCTGTATGTATTTATGTATGTTTATGTATAGTTTTACTTTTGTGATAAGCGTAACATAAAATGTACCATTTCAACCACTTTTAAGTCTAAAGGTCATTTATATTTAGTATTCACAGTGTTGTACAGCCAACATCCAGAATTTTTTAATCTTGTAAAACAAACTATACCAATTAAACAACTCCCCATTTCCTACTTAACCTAGCCCCTGACACCACCATTCTGTTTGTATGAATATGACTACTCTTGGAGAAGGCAATGGCACCCCACTCCAGTACTCTTGCTTGGAAAATCCCATGGATGGAGGAGCCTGGAAGGACACGACTGAGCAACTTCACTTTCACTTTCATGCATTGGAGAAGGAAATGGCAACCCACTGCAGTGTTCTTTCCTGGAGAATCCCAGGGACGGGGGAGCCTAGTGGGCTGCTGTCTCTGGGGTCGCACAGAGTCAGACACGACTGAAGCGACTTAGCAGTAGCAGCAGCAATACCTCGTATAAATAGAATCATACCGTATATGTCTTTTTACAAAATCTGAATATTTTTTTAATATTGTGGTATTTTTATTTTAACCAGTTTTTGAAAAACATTTGTTTGTTTATTTTTGGCCATGCGGGGTCTTTGTTGCTGTGCACAGGCTTTTTCGAGTTGCAGTGAGCGGGGCCTGCTTTCTAGTTGTGGGGTGTGGGCTTCTCATTGCGGTGGCTTCTCTTGTTGCTCTAGGTGCATGGGCTCAGTCATCGTGGCGCACGTGCTTAGTTGCCCTGAGACATGTGGGATCTTTCTGCTCCATGGATCAAACCCATGTCCTCTGAATCGGCAGGTGGATTCTTAACCACTAGACCACCAGGGAAGCCCTATTTTTAACCATTTGTAAGTGTGCAGTTTAGTGGCATTAGATAGAGTCAGTTGTACAGTCATCTCTGCCATCCATCCAAAGGATAGTTTTTCATCATGCAAAACTAAACCTGTATACCCATTAAACAGTGACTCTCCATCCTCCCTTCTCCCTCTGGTAACCACCAGTGTGCTTTGTATCTCTGACTTTGGCTACTTTAAGTACTTCATAGGAGAATTACACAGTATTTGTTCTTTTGTGACTGGTTGTTTCATTTATAACATCTTCAGGGCTCATTAATGTTGTAGTGTGTGTCAGGTTTTCCTTCCTTTTGAAGGCTGCTTACTATTCCATCTTATGTATGTATGACATTTTGTTTATTCATTTATCCATTAGTGTATATATTTGGGTGGTGTCTGCCTTTTGGCTGAGATGCATAATGGTACTGCTGTGAACACAAGTGTACAAATACCTCTTGGAAATTCAGCATTCAGTTCTTTTGAGTGTATACCCAGAAGCCAAATTTCTAGATCTTAGGATAATTGTTATTTTTCCTTTTTTGAGAAACTACCATACTGTTTTCCCTAGTGGCTGTCCATTTTACATTCCCACAGGCAATGTAAGGGTTCTTATTTCTTCACATCCTCTCCAGCACTATTGGGTAGGCCAGAAAGTTAGTTCCAGTTTTTCGTAAGATGTTATGGGAGACCCTGAGCGAACTTTTTGGCTGAACCAATACATATTGTAAAGAACGTTAAGAGGACAAAAATAGTCTTTTATATTTACTTAGAATTTTACTATTTCTTTTCATCATTCATTCCCGTTCATGTTTACTTTTTAGCATTTACTTCAGCCTAAAGAACTTCTACTAGCACTTCTTTTAGAACAGGCCTTCTGACTGCAATTTTCTTAGTTTTGGTTCAAATGGGAGTGTTATATATATTCTTTCATTTTGGAAGGATAGTTTCATGGGATTGAGTGATCTTTTCTTTCAGCTCTTGAAAGATGTTAGTTTAAAAAAGAAGTCCTGTGACTGCTTTCAATACTTTTCTTTATATTTGGTCTTTGAATGATTTATGATTTTTTTTTTAAGTTTATCTTTGCTGAACTTCTTGGTTATGTAAATTTTTATTTCTTACTCTGGTTTGTGAAGTTTTGGGCCATTATTTCTTTAAACATTTTTTTCTGTCCCAGTCTCTTCCTCCTTTCATTCCAGAACTCCAAAGACGCAACTGTTAGAACTCTGATAATTTTTCTACATATTCCCAAGGCTTTGTTTTTATTGTTGTTGTTTTTTAAAGACTAAGTTTTAAACTGAAGTATGGTTGATGTACAGTGTTGTATAACTTTTAGGTGTACAGTATATTGATTGAGTTATCCATATATATATATGTTCTTTTTAGATTCTTTTTCATTATAGGTTATTGCAAGATATTGAATATAGATCCCTGTGCTGTATAAGAGGTCCTTGTTGTTTATTTGTTTTATATATAGTGAATGTGTATCTCTTAATCCCAAATTCCTAATTTACCCCTCCCTTCCTTTGGTAATCATAAATTTGTCTTCTGTGTCTGAGTCTTTTACTGTTTTGTAAATAAGTTTATTTGGGGCCTTTTTTTTTTTTTTAATTCCACATGTGATATATTTGTCTTTGACTTACTTAGTGTGATAATCTCTAGGTCCATTCATGTTGTTGCAAATGGTATTTCATTCTTTTTTATGGCTGAGTAATATTCCATATTGTGTGTGTGTGTGTGTGTGTGTGCGCGCGTGTGTGTGTGTGTGCGCGCACGCGCACCATACCTTCTTTAACTGTTCGGCTCTTGATGGTCACGTGGTCCCTTTTGGGACTTTCAGAATGTGTATGTTGGTTCATCACGTGGTGTTCCAGGCTTTATTCACTTCTCTTTAATCCTTTTTTCTGTTCAAGTTCACTGACTCTTTGTTTGGCCTGTTCAGATCTGCCTTTGAGTCCCTCTAGTCATTTTCATGTTAGTCACTGTACTTTGCAGCTCCAGAATTTCTCTTTGTTTCTTTCTGTCTCTTTATTGATATTTCCATTTTGTTTATGCATTGTTTTCTTGACTTTCTCCACATCTTTTAATTCTTGGAGCATCTTTAATGTTTTATTTATTTTTGAGACGGTTGTTTTAAAGCCTTTGTCTAGTAGACTTTCTATCGGGTTTTTTTCAGAGACTGTTAATTTGTTTATGTATTTGCATGGGCTATACTTAACTGTTTCTTTGTTTACCTTGTGAGTTCTTTGTTGAAAACTGGATACTTGATCTAATAAAATCGTAGCTCAAAATCAGATTTTCTTCCTTTTCCTTAGGCTTTCTGACTTTTGTTTATTGTTTACTATTTTTGTACTGTAGTGGGTTGTTTCTGTGCTGAGAATCAGCTTGAGGTATGAACGCAAGGTCTTCTCAGGTCTTTTCTGAGCGCGCCTTTCCCTAGGCATGCACAGTCTCTCTCTGATTTTCCCCACATATGAGCTTTAGGGGAAAAGAAAAAAGGTGGAAGGGGGAATGAACACCGGATTTGTAAACTCTTTCTTGACCCGTTAGAGCCTGCTGCTACTGCTAAGTCACTTCAGTCGTGTCCAACTCTGTGCGACCCCATAGACGACAGCCCACCAGGCTCCCCTGTCCCTGGAATTCTCCAGACAAGAACACTGGAGTGGGTTGCCATTTCCTTCTCCAATGCATAAAAGTGAAAAGTGAAAGTGAAGTCGCTCAGTGGTGTCCAACTCTTAGCGACCCCATGGACTGCAGCCCACCAGGCTCCTCCATCCATGGGATTTTCCAGGCAAGAATACTGGAGTGGGGTGCCATTGCCTTCATTAAAGGTTGTTTCCCGAGACACATGAACATGCCAGGGCTCTAACAGATACCCCTGCAAAACCTCCAGGCAGTGTTGTTCTGAAAACAACCAGTAGAGGGGGCTGCAGGCTCCTTTCACTGTAGCTGGGTCTGGCTCCTCTGGAAGCAGGCAAACAATCTACAGCCCATTGGAATTCATCTGGCCTCAGTGCCTTATGACTCAGGGGGCTGCTTGCCACATGCTATCAAGACCTGGATCACTTGTGCTAGCCAGTGCATTTTAAGACAGGAATCACGTGTGTAACAGAAACTGCTGAAATGCTCTTTAATTCTTTTTTCTGAATATCCCCTGCTAGAGTTTTTCTCTTATCCTTTTTTCAGGAAGAGGAGATTCAAGATAATAGCCCCTTAGTGACCTGGTTCTAGTACTACAAACTGGGGCTCCATTAATTTGCTTAAAAACCTCCACTGCTGAAGTTTTTGAGAGTTTGATAGGAACCATGTTTTATTTGACTTTAGGTGTCAAAGTCCAAGAGTAATCTGGAGGCAGCAAAGCTCAGGGTAGATAGATGGGTGCAGGTTTCACTAACATCTGGAATGTGGTTACTCTGCTTAGAGAGCCTGGAATCTCGCCCCTTGTCTCCCCGCTGTGTGAACAGTTGTCTCTCTGGAACATCTCCTGCAAGTCATTGCTACTCTAGCTCTTTGTTTTCAACTCATGTTTGTCTCATGCTAGGTTTGTCTTAGTAGGGATACAAAGATGAATAGCTACAATGTGAGTGCTCTGGCAGTTGGGACATAGCAGAGAGACACTGAAGTGTCAGAATTTGAGTGTATCATTTTGCCTGTGGGAGGTGACACTGGGTTTTCATATAAGGTAATAGCCAGATATAAGTGAGCGCATGCTTTCTAAGCAGAGGAAGCATGATATGCTGGAGCCTGTAATCAGGAAGCACTTCCTGTGTAATATTTGCAGTTTCATTTGATTGGAATATGAGTGCTTAGGGGACATGAAGGCATTTGAACCTAGAGAGACTGACAAACAGGAGATGTCAGTGAGTTCTGAAGGTTGAACTAAGAAAGTTTAAACTGTGTGCGGACAGTGGGAAGATTAGAAGCAGGATAATGAGATGACCAGATTTTTATCTTTTAAAGGGTACTTTGTTTGTAAGAATGAAGGTAGACTGAAAAAGTGGCAGACGCTTGAGGACAGAGGCCTTTACCCTTTAGCCAAGAAGAATTGAAGTGGCTGTAGAAATGGTGAGGGTGGGGGCTGGGGACAGATACCTTGAAAGAAATAGAATCAGTAATTCTTGGTGTCTTAATATGGGCAGTGGGTGAGAGGGAAGAGCTGGGGATGATTCTGGCCTGTGTATTTGGCTCTTCACCAAGATGAGAAGTACGGAGAGAGGAACTGGTTTATTGGGAAAGGTAGTCAGATTGCTTTGGGATAGGTTGAGTTTGAGGTTTGTCTGGGGTGTTTAGGTGGCAGTTGGTTACAGAGGTCTGGAGATCAGCTCACTACATGAAGACATGAATTTCTTTGTTCTAACCTGTAATGGCAGATGAGATTGTGAGGTTTGGATGAAGAACTCAGTAAAGATGAAAGATGGTACCACGGGAATGCCACAGAAGCAAGCGGAAGAGGAAACCTTCCACTTGTAAAGAGATGAGGGAATAGAAAGATAGGTAAATCAGGGAAGAATGGTGTGTGGAAGCTGCAAGGGCAGATAGTTTTAAGGAGGGAGTGACCAGCAGTGTTGGCTACCGCAGAGACAGGGAAGGACAGGGCAGAGAAGCCCTCCAGAGTGATCAGTGTGGAGCACTCTGGGCCCCTAAATGAGAACAGTTCTGGTGATCATTTGGGGCAGGAGCTAAAACGCAGTGAATTAAATGAAGGAGAGAAAGTAGAGACGATAAAAATGAGCCTCTGAAGTCAGGGGGGGAATGTTTGGAACCCCCATCCCCCAAAATGGAGCCTGCAGTACATGTGGTCCTGTGACTTCAGCTGGGCTCAGCTCCTGGGGTGCACAGCAGAGAACTTGCTTGGTTGGTCTGACTGCCTGACCTGCCTGCTGCGAGGTCTGTCCTTTGACCTTTATGCACCAGGGGCTGCACAGTCCCCGCTGTTCCCGCTGCTTTTCCTGGCACCTCGTGGTATCTGTCTGTGGCCTAGTCTGTGACTGTTGGCCCTTTAGGTTCCATAGTCCCATGGCTTAGTGCCAGTGAGAGGAGGGTATCATTCAGGTGCCAGATTCGATACTGAGGCTACTGCTGGCAACGTTCCTCCTCCACTGCCAGAGAGTCCACCCCGTGCTGCTCAGCTTGCAGTCCTGAAGGGAGCCTGGGTTCTTGTAATTCAGCAGAATGGAAGTTTCTCCATGGGTGGCTCAGAGGGTGGTTCCACCATCTGGTGAGGAACCAAGGCCCCCTCTGTGCCAGCAAAGACATCACATAGCTTCTTATAACTTCTTTAGTCATGTTAACCTGCAGTTGTAGTTTAGACACGTGTTGTTGGGGTATCTTTCTGGGGCCCAAACTTTAAGTCACTTTTCAAACTGAATAAGGAGCCGTGTATGTTGTGGTGGCAGTACCTCCCTGAAGGTTGATGTGAAGGAGGTACTTGTTCATAAAATGAATGCGGCTGAAGCAGCCCTCAGGATCTTCCTTTAGTTCCTCTGGAGTAATACTGTACCATACTGGTCTTTGCTTTTAGTAATAACACATGACATTAGGTTTGCAGAGGACTTCGATCTTCTAATTAAAGTCCCCGGATTTTTCTGATTAATCTTTAATCTCCTGTAAGTCTTTGATTTATTTCTATTTATGTTGCTTGTTATGAATGAAGCATACTGGTTGTCTGCCTTTTCCTTTCCACCCTTTGCTGTAATCCCACCCTTCACCCGAGTCTAATGTTCCCTCCCAGCCGTCTCCATCAACTCTATGGTGCAGGACAGAAAGCAGTCAGACCCATTTCCTTTTCTCCTTGCACTTCTCCCGCTTGTCATTTCTTAAAACTTATTTATTTCTGGCTTCATGGGGTCTTTGTTGCTGCACACGGGCTGTCTCTAGTTGTGGTGAGTGGGGTTCCGCTCTAGGTGCTTGGGCTTCTCATTTCGCAGGGCACAGGCTTAGTTGCCCTGCGTCACATGGAATCTTTCTAGACCAGGGCTTGAACCTGTGTACCCCTCATTGACTGGGCAGGTTTTTAACCACTGGACTGCCAGGGAAGTTCTCTTTGTCATCTTTTACCTAGTCTTTCACAAGGATCCTCTGAGACCCGCTCTGTGCCCTGAGCACCAACTCCACTACTTCTACTTTGGATCTCCTTAGACAGACGTGGAGAGTGCCTTTGGACCCTCTTCAGAGACTCTCTCCATATACCTGAACCAAACCCAGATTTGCTTTGGTGCCAGAAAAACTGACCTTTGTCTGGTATCAAAGCATATCAACATAAACCATACTGAAAACAGTTTAAAATATGAGGGCAACACGGAGGGTGCCTTTCAAAAGCCTGGTGACTTTAGAGCACAATTAATTTAGAGCCAAATTTTTAGAGTTTTCAAATCACAAACTGATTACCATTTATTGTTGGAGTGCCTGGTGTGGCTGCTCATAGCTCCCAAGAATTCCTAAGCTGGGTTAATGGGGTCATATTGTGAATGCCTCCCTCCAAAATGACTTGAGTCCAGTAAAAGCTCATTAGGGCTAAGAATATTTTGGGATCCTTAATCTTTTAATTTTTGTTTTCCGAAATTGGATTTTGCTTCGCCTTGTAACTCCAGTTCCCCTAAGCTTTGCGCTCTCTACCTGTTGTGTTTGGCTGCTGTGGAGCTTGTGCCGCATGTCTAGCTGCACCAGAGGTGCACGTCTTGTGGGGCTTTTATCCTAAAAGTGTAGGCCAAAGACTGGAAGATTTGGATAAAGTGATGACAATTGCTTTACAAAGAAAAAGGAGCTTCCTCCATCATCACTCCCCAGTCCTCACGGGCCAGTTGTCACCTTCACTATCGTTCCGCGGTAGTGGAACTACCTGCCAGGCCGCCAGTGCCCTCCGTTTTGGCAAATCCAGTGACTTCTCTGCCGTCAACCAACTGTCCTCTCTTCAGCATTTGACACTATTGATGATACCCTCTGTCCTGAACTTTGCCTTTCTCTTTTGCGGCCTCTTCTCCCAGCCCCGTGAGTAGAGGTGCTTGACGGTGTCTGCCGTGGGTCTTCATTTCCTCTGCAGCTGGCCTCTGGACTGATACCCACTCTCCTGGTTTTGCATACTCCTTCATAATAAAGCCGGCTCTGATCTTTTTCTCTAATTCTAAACCAAACTCAAACTAAGACTAGAGAAACTGTTGGGTAAGTTCTTCATTGTGGCTCCAAAAGTACCACAAACTCAAATTCAGATTTCAGTTCATACAGTATTTCCAAACAGGCTAAATACCTGACAGTAAACCTTAGCTCTCCCCTGTCTTTCACCCGCCACATCCCCAGCCTCGGCGGTTGTCAGGGCCTGTTGACTGTACCTGAGGGCGACCAGGAGCAGGTCAAGACTCTGGTTGCCATCCCTCCTGTTGCCGCTGCCACCTAAGTACACAGCTTTGTTTTCTGTCATCCGGGAGTGTTATACAGTGTCTCTGCGTCCATTTTCCCAGGCTCTCCAGGCCCAGCAAGTCCCCTCCTTTCCTCGGTTGCTCTCCAGTGTCTCTAGAGTAACACCTTGGTAGTGCAGGCCCTTTGTGGTGGTGTCCCAGCTGACTCTTTCAACCTCAAGCCCCACAGCCTCTCTTGCAGCCATTTCCTAAAACTCCATGAATGTTCGTTCTTCTGGATGTTTAGATGTGCTGTTCCTGCCCTTACTGCCCATTCCTCTTCTCCTTTTCACCTAGAAAATCCTTAAGGGCCCAGTGCAAGAGTCTTCTCCTCTCTGAAAAAGAAGGAAAGAGCATTGTCATGTCTAACTCTTGCAATCCCAGGGACTGTAGCCCACCAGGATCCTCTGTCCATGGGATTCTCTGGACAAGAATACTAGAGTGGGCTGCCATGCCCTTCTTCAAGGCTAGAGTACATGTTTGGGGGCTTAATGAGGGGTAGAACTTGACTGCACTGCCTTAATCCTGACTGTCGTTTACGGGGACATGACTGTGTGAGTCATCTTTATGAACACTGAATACTTTCAGAAGCAGATAGTTCAGGACATAAGCTTGGATAGCAGAGTCTCAGCTCTGCCATTTACTAGCTGTGTAGCCATGGACAAATTATTTCTTTACCGTCTCAGCGTCAAGTCTGAGGGTTAAATGTGCTTGCCATATGGAAAGTAAGCAATAAGTGGTTGCCACTCTCGCTCTAAATGGTAAAATTTTTGTCCCTTGTAACCTTCTCATGAGACAGGTAAGTACTGTAGTCATTCCTGTTTGACAGATGATGAAACCAAGGCTTAGGGAGAACTGGGTAACTACTGCTTCCCCAGATGCCTGGCTCTGGGAATTGTGGCTTATTCGTCACTTTATTCCAGAATATGTTTATTGAATTCAAAAGAGGAAGCTGTAGAGCTCCAGAGTCAGAGAGAGGAATATAGAAATTGTCACCTGCACAGGGGTGGCAAACATTGAAGCCACTTTTTTTCAAGCCCTACCTTTTTAAAAAAAATTATTTTTAGTTAACAGATAATTACAATGTTGTGTTGGTTTCTGCAGTACATCAGCGTGGATCAGCCATAGGTATACATGTCTCCCTCCCTCTTGAGCCTACGTCCCACAAGTTCCGTCATCTTTGAGAGTATATGCATTTCAACCACCCCTGCAGCGATGAGCTATATTTTGTCTTGTGGTAGATAACTGGTGTCTTCATTGTAAATCTTTTGTTAAAATTTGCTTTTATTAGTCTTCTTTTCCCAACTGGATTATAAACTCTTTGAGGGCAGAAAACTTTGTCTTATGCTACCACGTATTAACCTCCTTTGAGTCTTTGGTTTTGTTTACTAAGATAACAGGTCAAGTCTGAGTAACATTTAGTCTTAACCTCAGAAAGGAATTTTCAACCATTTGTAAGTGATGAACAACCAAGGTGATTTTGTAAATCGTTACTTTCTGTAATTTGAATTAAGATTTCCCAGATATAATTTATTAAAACTGCAGCTGTACTGTCTGTTACATTTCTTATAACCCAAGCCTCTGGACCCTTCAGGATTCGAATCCATGTTTGTGCCCTTGAGTAAGAGTCACTGATCGAGGACTCTTCTATTCTCACTCGTTCATTTTACAGTTGAAGAAACTGAGGGCCATGTTCCAAATTGTTCTTCCATGTGTTATCTGACAAAGTGTTCTCTAAACTGCTTGGTGAAGACTCAAAATCCTTAGGAGTATAAGAGTTTTGAAGGCTCTGTACTTTTCTTTTGACAGAGCTGAAAAGCTTCAGCTGCTGAATCACAGGCCTGTGACTGCTGTTGAGATCCAGCTGGTGAGTGAAGGAGGGTTGAACTTGGACGGGTTAGTTTCTGGGTCTGAGGTGTAAAATGGGTTCTAAAGGCTGACCTCAGACAAGCCAGAAACTGTCATTACTTGAAAAGACTGCTAGAGCATCCATTTTATAAGTGAAAGGAAACCTCAACAATTTGATCCTAGTTACTGTGGAAAGACTGGAGAAGTGTCATTCCTTCTGTAGGCTTTGGGGATTGACTTGGCAGCTCTTTGTCTCCTCCATGTCCGGCGCCGTCCTGGCCATTGCTTCTCTGTAGGGTTAGATTCGGCATGGCTCTGGTGGAGTTTATCCTCTCCCCTCGCCACCCCCGCCCCACACACACTTTTGACCTCCTCTTCCTGTATTTCTTCTCTTGATGAATGGAGCATGTGTGCACTTGACCGCAGGCTCACGCTCTCACCCTCCTGGCCCAGTGTCCCAAGCTAGACTCCTGGAAGTCATTCGTTTCCCTTTAGCTCCTGGTCAGTCAGCCCCAGCCTCTCTCCCTTCTCCTGCCTCTTGCTCGCTCTTCTCCCCTTGCTGCACTGCAGTAATTCCTGTCGTTATTTCTCTGCTCAGCTCTTTCAGCCGTCCCCTCACTGTCTTCCTACCTCCAGTCCAGCCCCTGCCTGCCCGTCTTCCATACCACAATCATAGTTTGCTTTCTAAAACCACACATTTGATCATCTAGTTTCCCTTTGCATGTAACCATTCAGTGGAAACTCAATACTTAGAGAGTCTAAACTGCAAGCCCAGCATTAAGTTTTAGTATTGGGGAAGCCAGAGTAGGGCTCCCAGGTGGCTCAGTGGTCAAGCCGCCTGCCAGTGCAGGAGACACAAGAGGTGTGGGTTTGATCCCCGGGTCAGGAAGATCCCCTGAAGGAGGAAATGGCAGCCCGCTCCAGTATTCTTGCCTGAAAAATCCCATGGAAGAGGAGCCTGGCGGGCTACACTCCATGGGGTCTCAAAGAATGAGACGCCACTGAGTGACTGAGCGCACGCACACACACACACGTGCGCACACACACACACACACACACAAGCCAGAGCAGACGGCAGAGGTGCTGTGAGGAGACTGTGAGGTGGCCCAGGATTGCAGGCTGAGCCGTTGCGGTCCTTCTGTGTGGTGCGCTTTCCTTCCGTGTCCCGGGCGGAGACCACTGTTAAGCTCTTAAATATTAGGCAGGCCATTCAATTGCAAGTAAAAAACTTTGGCTGGAGAATTAATAAAATGAAAATAAAGCAGTTTTAAAAGTCACTTTTAGAAGTATTTAGCTCTTTGTCAAATTTCCTTTAGAAAAATGTGGAAGAAAATACCTCTGATATTTAAAAGTTGCTTAAAAAGAACAAAACCAAACCATTTTTGAGTCCTGGGATATTTACTTTTTGAGTAAAAGTTTTATTGTCCTCTCAGCATTTTGTTTCTACCCTTTAAAATGCACCCAAAATTAAATTAGAAGAATTCCTTCCATAAAGGGTGCCTTTTAGGGGGAACTGGTCTTCAGGCTAAATAGAGATACTTTTTTTTTTTCCTAATACCCTCAATTCTTCTGATGCTCTCGACTATATGGGAAATTCAGCTTAGAAAAGAGAAAAAAACAGAACAGCAAGAAAATAATCCCCATCCCTCTGGGTTAAAGATCACATGTCATGTCTCCTCCAACTTTAATCAGCAACATATGTTATTCATGGCTTAATGACAGATGGAGAGAAGAGATGAGGAGGATTAGCGTGACCTCATCCTGGAGCCTGCGGAAGGCTCTCAGTACTTGGTAGGATTAGCTGCTATTAAGATGGCCTGCTCTATGCCAGACTCAGTGCCAGAGACTGTGTGTATCACCTTTAATGCCCTCACCGTAGTCTCGGCTAGTGAGTGCCCGAGTGGTCTGTCTGATTCAGAAGCCCTGTGCTGCTGCATATGGTGAGGAGAAAGGTCTCTGACGTCTCCTCAGACTGTGTTTATCCTCTTCTCCTTTCCGCAGGTAGATAGACCTTGTTAAAAGCTGTCCATGTTGTTTCCCAGCATTTTGGGGACAGATTTTTCCCAGCCAGGGATCTGGCCATAAAGGGTCGCAAGTGATTTGCCAAGGTGTGTAGCAGTGTCTCTTCTCACCAGAAAGGGATAAGAAATGAGGTTTTCCCTAGATAGGAAGGTGCAGAGAACTTGAGAATTGCCCCATGTTAGCTTTACAGCCGTGTGTTTTCCCTAGGTCCAGAAGTAATCCCATCAGCATCCGTTAGGATTCAGTGTTGGAGGCCAAAAAACTCTTTTTCGATTATCCTGGTTAATCCTTCAGCCATGGTTTGTTGTGATCCTCAGCTCCACAGCTGACTGCCTGCTGTGTGTGAGGAGATGGGGAGGCCACCAGCTCTGAGACTTCTGCCATGCCCTTTTGTGTCTTCATTTGGGACCGTTGGGTACTTCTGGCCTGACGACAGAACTGGGAACTCCCGGACCTCACAGGCCACGGTCCTAATCGGCGCTACCATCAGTGCCTGTTGTAATTTAGTGATTATAAAAAGGCTTGAATCATATAGTTTCCTGTATAAAACACTGAAATGTATGTCCTTTTTTGGTCCTTATTATAGGCATTACTTTAATTTTACTGTAGAGAAAATTGAAATTTATAGAGCTAAAGTGAACTGTTCTGGGTCAAATAGCTAGAAGTGCCTGTTGTTGTTAGATTTTTAGTTGTTTTGAGCAGAGTAGGAGGTTAGGCTTGGCAACTTAGACTAAGTGAGAAACATTTTTGGAGTAGAGCAGCCCAGTTTGACAGCCCCTGGTAACTAATATAATCTTCACGTATGATAAAAAATTTATTGTTTATGTTGACTCCCCTCAAATACTTTTTTTTTTAACGTTTCATTTGCCCTTATATTCTGAACAACTTGAACCCTTTGATATTTTGGAATGTTGAGACACCGCATTGTGTTTCTTTATTTGAGCTCTGTTACTTCTGTGTTGGAGAGAAAAGTTGAAGAGTAGTGTTATTATTTTTTAGTGATCCAAGAGGGGTTAGTAAGTTTTTTGTTTCTTCAAGTTTCTTTTTTGTGTATATTTCATCTTGCTTAATACAGCTCATATTTTCTTCTGTGACTGGGAAAGAAAATTTCCTGACTGTAATTGTTCCTGAGGGTTGTTTGCTAATAAAAGCATCTGCTGTTGGCACATTTGGCCAAAAGTTAGTAAAGCTTGTCAGCCCTATTGCCAAGAACACACCTAACTGAAACCAGATCTGTCAGACCCAGAGACTGGATGCAAGAACGTGGCCTATGGAAATCCTCCCTGTTTGGTTTTCTAAAAAGACCCCTCAGAGCTCACATAACCGAACTGTTTCAAATCAGTGGACTCTGGTGTACCATCCAGGGTCTCCAAGAGAGGAGTTGATAGAAACCTCCTCCTGGAGGCCATGGAGTTCTAGGAGGAGCTGGGATTCCAAGTCTCAAGAGACCTTGCCCTGCTTGCTGTGAGATCGGATCAGTTTTCCTTGTGGTGCTGAGCCTCCTTGCACTCATCTGTTGATTGTCCTTGCCTTACGTACAGCGGCCTTGAGAAGCTCTGGTGCACTGATTGTGAGAAGGAGCGCTGATAATGTTAGGAGGTTGTCGCTGGCCTCACAGCAGTCTCTTTCACGTTCTTCACCTGCAGCAGGAAGCAGTTCATCAGCAGCTGTGTGTGCCAGCTATTCATAAGCTGGGAGACATTGTTCTCCCAAATGGAGGTCATTTTTCCCTCAAGATTAAATTATCAAATCAGGTGTATCTCTCCTTTCTCCCCCTTCATTCTTTGGAGGCAGTGCATGTTAGAATATTTCCTTTTACAGACTGTAATTTTACATGGCTGATTTTAAAAGTGGGCTTTTGAGGATTTTTTCTTTTTCAGTAGAAAAGTTACATGGAGCCTTTGAATCTTTATAAAGTGTGGTGGTTTTACTTCGCATCATAATGGGAGGTAGCTCCATTGGGTCACTGTGGATCTTTTTTTTTCCTCACTCTGAATCTTTATTCTAGAACACCCAGTGTTACTCTCTACTTGTGGAAACATTTTTGGACTGAGGTGAATGAAGAGGCTAGTGGTTCGCCAGAACTTTGATCTTGGGCATGTCACCTGGCTTCTTTAACTTCTGCACTGTTGTTTGTGCAGCTAGGCAGTCAGACTGAAGTCTCTTTGAGGATTGTAAGCCTAGCTTGTCATCATGCTGTACTTAAATCTGCCAGGATTTCTTTCTGGAACTCCTTTTGGTCTTAGTTGCCAGATTTCAGAAACTGTTACTGGGAAATGCCATAGGACAGGACCCTGGACACCTTTAGTTGAGAAAGCTGTTTTGACAGATGATAATGCCTGCAAGTGAGCGTGGTTAAATAACTGGACTGCTTGCATGACGCTTTTACAGGATGGTTGATGACATTGTGTTTGTGTTTATTAACACTGAGGATTAGCGGTTAGGCTTGAAAGTGTGGATCTCATCTGTGCGTTCAGATGTCCAGGACCATTTCCGAAACGGGGCTCTAAGTGGATCTTGGATGGGGCGGTGGGAGGCTGTTTCCCAGCCGTCACTCCTCAGGCTCCTGTGCTGCATCCCCAGGAGATGACAGTGGCCCATGGCATGTGTTAGATTTTAGGAGTCAGGGATAGACAGGTCTGGCTTGGGACTCTAGATCTGCCCTTTGCTGAGCTTGTGGTTTAAAAGAGAAAATGGGTGGGAAGTGCAAGACGCAGTGCCAGGCCCAGGAGCTGTTGTCAGTAGGGATAGTAGTAAGGATTAGAAAAAATAAACAAACCATTTGGCACATAGTGGGCAGTCATCAACTGAGCTGCTGATACAGTACATAAGTTAACGGATGTGCTGGTTGTGATACATTAAAGTGTATATAAAATGCCATTTTACTTAGGTGAGTTTTCTTTGTATATGTAGTGTATTTTTGTGTGTATGTGGATCGGTAGAGAACTGTTAGGGTTTGCTTTTTCTTTAAGAAAAAATGCTAACCTGCAGCCTGCTGTTTTCACTGACTCGTGTGGAGCAGCCACATCGGCTTACCCTGGAATTTGAGCAGGCTTCTCCCTCCTGGGGAGTTACAGCGGAAAGGGCCTGGAGACCCAGGGCAGCTCAGGAGCCAGACCCTGAGCTCTGTGCTGAGGGGCTGGGCTGAGACCAGGAACAACATGGGGAGGGGAAGGTGGGGGTGGGCCCAGTCTGTGAGGCTCCTTGTAAGTCCTGGAGGGCTTTCTTTCCTTCTGCAGATGGTGGAGGAGAGCGAGGAACGGCTGACCGAGGAGCAGATCGAAGCTCTGCTGCGCACCGTCACAAGCATCCTCCCCCCGGGGCCAGAGGCCGGGCAGCAGCAGAGTGCCAGCGGCGACGTGGCGATGGGCGAGGAGGCCCCCGCGTAGAGGAGCGTCTCCTCGAGTCGAAGGCCCAGCGGCCGTTTCCCACACAGTCAGAGGATTGTTTATTTGATTTTACCTTCTATCCCAACAGGCCTGATTTCCCGGCTAGTTGGGTAAACCACAAAAATAATCTTAAAAGAAATCCTTGTGCCTCTGTGAGAACAAACATGGTGGATTGGCTGAGCTTGTCAGGGCAGAGAGCTGAAGAGAGGAGGAGAGAGTCAAAAAGGACAGTGACTGGGGAGCTCTCAGTGGTGAAAATATTTCTTCTGTGGCCTTTGCCATGGTTGTGGGAAGGTCTCTGTACACAGCTGGTAAAATACTTGCCTTGGCTTTGATGGGCTGTATCCTAATTAATTTCATCTGCTTCCCTCAGAGCATCCCAAGCAGGGATGCAGAGCACTGCTGGAATGAGAGCTGACTTAGGAGAATCCTGTTAGATGGCTGAAAACTCGTGAAGCAGCAAATAGTTGCTCTAAGTTAAAATGAGCCACTGAGCTTGGCTCACCGTAGAGGAATCTTTTCCTTAAGAACAATAGACATAAGAAAAGATTGGCCTAGGAACTTGGCGGTCCAGTGGCTTAAGACTCCACATTCCCAATGTATGGGACCCAGGTTCCATCCCTGGTCAGGGAACTAGATCCCACATGCTGCAACTCAGAAGGAAAAAAAAAAGATTCCTGCACGCTACAATGAAGATCAAATATTACCGTGTCCAAATAAATATTTTAAAAATAACTAAATAAAGGAACGGGCTGGACCATTCTTCATCAGGTCTGGAGGCCCCTTTCCTCTGCTGGCATGGGCTTTGTTCAGCGGTTTCACTAGTTAGTCTTCAATGGTAGGACACCAGCTCACTGCGGTTGAAAAGAGGCACTCCAGTGTTCTTGCCTGGAGAATCCCAGGGACGGAGGAGCTTGGTGGGCTGCTGTCTGTGGGGTCGCACAGAGTCGGACACGACTGAAGCGACTTAGCAGCAGCTGACTGAATGACCGCATGTCACCTGCCTTTCTGAACACCTTCAGTTTTCTGCCTTGCGACAGGCGCAGCCTGTTGCAGCTAGGTGAGCCTTATTTGTACAGGGGGCAAATGATTTGCATCTTTGAGAAAGGGCAGTTCTCTGGCGGCCCAGTGGTTAAGCTTCAGTGCTTTCATTGCAGGGGGTGTCGGTTTCATCCGTAGTAAGGACTAAGATCCCACGTGCTGCAAGCTGGGGCACCACCCTCTCCCCCAAACAAAAGAAACCCTAAATAAAGACAGCGCAATTACATAGCTCTTTTTTGTGGATGGAGTGTGAAGAACTAGAGGCTGATTAATAAGAGTTTGAATTTGTTAATTGTTGCATTAGTTTTTTTAATTGAAAATATTAGAATAATTACCATGCAAGGAACTTGTTAATATTTAGGCTTTGGAGAATTTAGTAGCCCCAGACACATGGTTGCCTTAGATCCTAGGAGTATTGTTAAAAATTAATACCCTGTATTCAGTCTGTTCTCTATTTGGAGAAGAAAATGCCCATAGACATTTTTCAAATTGGTGCTCATTTTGTTGTAAGATCACATATTTTCAATGCTTCTGTTAATTGGATTACTTCCCACCTCTTACAGGTCCCAGGTTATTTCAGCACCCCCCCAGTAGGCAGTTATGTTTACCTTAACCTTATCATCTAAGGATCAGTTGAGATCTGCTTACAGGCAACACTGAAATTAACAGGACATTTATTTTTAAATCTCTCTTGAGTATCAGGAATTTTACCAGGAGCTGTTGATTTGTCACGGCATACAGGTGCTTATGTCCTTGTTTCATTTTGACCTTGAGTGCATTTGATACTTTTTCTTCATGGATTTAGGGTTTAATTAGTTAATAAATGGTTTCCAGATGACTACCAACTTACACTATTTTAAAAAATCTTAGAAGAGTTTATTTTACCATGGGTAGTAAAAAATAAAATGAAATGACTTAAAAAACTAATGCATACATATTAGTTTTTTTTCTTGCGTCTATTTAGGTCTAAGTTTTGTGTTAGATTTTAAGAAAATTTTAAGTTTCTTTATTTGGGACCTGAATTTAGCCTCTGATTAAGTCAAACAGGATCTAGAAGATTGATCCTTCATAAGAAATATGGACTGTGTAATATTCCTATTGCATTAATAACAACATTTTAGAAATAAAAATTTACAGAAGAAACTTAACCAGGGTCATCTGGGAAGGAGAGCTGGGAGTCTGTGAGACTTTGCTTTTCACTTTATATCCTTCTGTGTGGCTTCAGTTTTTGACTGGGTGGCTGTTTTATTCTTTAAAAAGAAAAAAAAAAAATTGTGCTTATTTGCATGTTGTCCTTGGCCTCTGAAAGTTATTGAAGGTATAGTCCATAATTAAATTATGTCCCAAAACATAGAGACTGACACCCAATCCAGTCACTCGGGGAGACACAGCACTGAGGGAAGTTGATCTTTTAAGAAAGTGCTACTGAGCCCTTGAAAGATGAAGTAGACTCACAGTGTTTAGCGAAATATTGGCTTGGCCAAAAAATTCATTCGGGTCCTTCCACAAGACATTATGGAATGAACTTTTTGGCCAACCCAGTAATTGCCTTGCCTCTTTTTGCTTAAAAGGTACCTACTACCACCTCAGAGAACTTGCCATTTATTGAAGGCTCGTTTATAAAATAATGGATATTGTTTTCCTAATCAGTCATTCTGTGAGCACACCAGCTCTCAAGAGCTTATACCCTAGTGAGAGATGAAAGACTTAATCCTCCAGTATATTCTTTGCTAAATCATCACTGTTTTTAAATTTAAAAAGCAAGAAGAATAAAAATCTAAGCATTTAACCATAGCTTTCTAGGTCATTCACAATCTGGTTCCCAATAAAATTTCCAATTTTTATAGTCTTGTGTACAACCCTCCATTCCAGCTAAGTGGATCCACCCATTCATTAACTCAGCACATTTTTGAGTGACTGTGACGCAGGGCTTCAGGCTGGGCAGTGGGATTATGATGTGACTCTGTCATCCTGAGTCCTTGCCTTCAGAAAGCTTTATGTTCTAGGGGAGGAGATGGTAAATGACCAGTTTCACAATTCATTATTTTGTTATAGCAGTGGTTCAAATTAGAAACGAGAATGAGCTAAGAGAGCAGGTAACAGAGAACCTGACCTAGTCTGGTAGGATCAGGGAAGGTTCTCTGAGAAAGTAATGTTTAGACTTCAAGGATGAGTAAGTTAGTGAAAAAAAGAACAGTCCTTGAAAATATTCTTTGTTTCCCATCTCTATGCGTTTATTTACACTATGCCATCTGCTAATACTATACCCCTTCTTCCAGTACCCAAATTCTAACTCAAGATTTGGGCTCATATCTGCCATTTTCCAAAAGGCCCTCCCTGAGCTGTTGCATGTTGATAATAGTATGTGCTTTTTTATATAGGAAAGTCAGTTTTGCTGGATACAAAGTCTTTTGAGTAGCATTTTATTTCCTTTGGATTTAAGATACTCAGTTATTCTATTATTTTCTTCTGGCATCAAGCATTAGTGTTAAAAAGCCTGACAATATCCTCCTTTTGTTTCTCATATAAGCCACTTGCCTTTTTTCCATCCCCCTCGATGCATAAAGGATTTTTCTCTCCTGAAAGTCTGGTGAATTTACTAGAATGCGTCTTGCTATTGGTTGGTTAAGTGTTCTTAGATACATGGATACATGGTGCGTATATAGTGTTAGATATTTTTTCCTCAATTTGAGCACATTCCTGGAAGTTTTTACAGATTTTCTTGATTTTATATCAGGATATGTATACCTTGATTTTTTAATGTGTATTTTCTTGATTTTTTAATATTTTGTTCACTTGCTTCAGTTCTCTGCTTCAGAAACTTCTATATTCTGCATCAATTATGTGCTAATCTGCCATATTGTCATTTTCATTCAAATCATTTTACTGTCTTCTGTGATTTCTTGAAAAATTTTCCTCCTGTTTTCCTAAAGATATTTTAAAATTGCATTTATTTGATCTTGTGTTTCTTCTAATTTAGTCTTAATCTTTTCCCCTTTTACTTCTAAGTGTTTCTTTGAGTAAAGGCAAACTCTTATGAGTTTTTCTAATTTCATTTACCATGGCTCTTTCATGTCATATATAATTTTCTTATTAATATTTAGCTGGTTTTAAAATAGTTGATTGTAATTAGAGCTATTTTGTATGCATGTATTTCTGGTGTGGTCTCATAGAAATGTTATACTTTTGTCTTTTTTTAAATAATAACTTTGAATGAGATTTAACCTTAGTAATTTTCTCCCATTTATTTTTATATGAAATTAGTTTCCTGGAACTTTTAGAAGGAGTTGTGTGGTTCAGGATGGTTTTCCTAACCTCGCAGGGCTCCCTCTTTTGTTGTGTTCATATATTAAAAAATATGATGCCTTGTTGACCCTCTTCCCCTCCCACACTTTTATTTAGACCAAGGATTGGCAGAAGCCTCCTATTTTTTATAAATAAGGTTTTATTAGAACACAGCCCTTCTCATTCTTTATGTATGTTTATGGCTACTCTCAGGCCAAACCTGCAAAATTGAGAAGTTGCACCATGGACCCCATAGCCTACAAGCTGATTTAAGACCCTGATTTAAACCTCTTCTTTCTTTGTCTGTTGTTCCTCCTGTTCTGCTCAATTTTAACTTTATCCCACATGTGTCTTCTCAGTGTGGACCACTGTCAAGCAAGCCCTCACCAGTCAGTTTAGAGAGTTCAAAGGGACTTCAGACTGCTTCAGACCTGAGTACCCTTTATGTTTAAAAAATGATGGTAAAATATACATATAGAGTTTACCATTTAAACAACCCAGTATATTCACAGTGTTGTGCAGCCATCACTACCATTTAGTTTGAGAACACTTTTTATTACCTCAGACTAAAACTCACCATTAGACAACACACCCCACTACCCTTCTTTCTGCAGCCTCTGGTGACCTCTATTTTTCTTTCTGTCTCAATGAAATTGCCTATTCTGAGTACTTAGTGCAAGTGGAATCATAAAATATTTGTCTTTCAGTGTCTGCCTTATTCCAGCACGCATAGTGTTTACTGCATCCATGTTGTCGCAGGTATCAGAATCTCGCTCCTTTTACGGCTGAGTAAGATTCCATTGTATGTGCACCTCGTATTTTGTTGATCCATTTTATTTATTGATGGACACTTCAGTTGTTTCTGCCTCTGAACATCGGTGTACAGGTATCTGAATCCCTGCTTTCAAGTCTTCTGAGTATAAATGCAGGAGTAGGTTTGCTGGATTTATATGGCGGTTGAGTTTTCACCTTATGAAGAGCTGTCACAGTGGCTTGCCCGTCCTTCCACAGCGGCAGCACCATTCTATATTCCCATTTTATATATGCACTTGGATTCCAGTTTCTCCACATCCTTGGCCAGCATACGTGTTTTTCTGTTTTGCTTTTAACGATAGCTCTCCTAATAGGTTTTAACTGGTATCTCATTATAGTTGTGATTTGCATTTCCCCAATGATGAGTGATGTTGAGTATCTTCTCATGAGCTTATTGAACACTTGTATTTCTTCTTTGGAGATATGTCTGTTTGAGTCCTTTGAATTGCATTTGTTGTTGTTGAGTTGTAGAAGTTTAGTTCTTTATTCTGAATATTAACTCCTTGTCATATGTATGCTTTGCAAATATTTACTCTCATTTGTGGGTTTTTTCAGTGTCTTGATAGTGTCCTTTGATTATTTTCCCTTTAATAAGTAATTTGTATAGAGCTACTTTAAAGTTGGGCTTAAGTGGCTCAGCGGTAAAGAATCTGTCTGCCAGTGTAGGAGACGTGAGTTTGATCCCTGAATCAGGAAGATCCCCTGGAGAAGGAAATGGCAACCCACTCCAGTATTCTTGCCTGGAGAATTCCATGGACAGGGGAGCCTGGTGGGCTACAGTCCACAGGGTCGTAAAAGATTCAGACATGGTTTAGTTGACTAAACAACAACAGGAACAACATCTTCAAGATTATATAGCTATCTTGTTCTTCATGAAACTTTCCCCTCATTAACTTAAGCATCTGTTGATGATTCTTTCTTGAATCAGTGGCTGCTGTTTTTGTTCATCACCTGTGTTCCCGATACTGCCCTAGGTGCTTACCATGCGTTATTCCCTTTGTCCCAGATGAGGGAACTAAAGCTGAAGAGCTGAAACAACGCTGGAAGGACTCCTAGTGAGAGTAGAGATGGGAGTAGACTCTGGACTGAACTAAAGCTCCTGTGCTCGAGTTTAGGAAGCAAGTATTAGCTAAAGACTTGGGACTGCAGGCATCAGGTCTGTTGAGCAAGCCTGTTTCTGATGTTCCTTCCTTTTGCTTGAACACCCGCAACCTCGAGACAGGGTAGGACAGGCAGACTTCAGGGCTGTGGGCTAAGACCTGCTGGGTGTGTTCTGCAGTGAGGAGCCAGGTCCCCTGATGGAGTACCAGCCACTCAGGCTGATCCCCTGCTTGCAGCTTCTTGGGTCACTGTGTATCCCCAGTGCTCCGCAGGTGTGGTTGGGTCAGTAGCTGGGTTCACAGAACCAGAAGGCCCAAGTTGTTGATTCAGTGGTAAGGGTGGAGGGTCTTAGTAAGCTAGCAGCTCTGAGGTAAACATTCCTATTCAATCCTCCTCTGGGGCCTTAGCTGGGAGGAACAGAACGGAGGGTGGGGTCCTGGGCAGGGAGCCAGAGCCCTGAGTCATAGGGAGACCATGGAGTCAGGGCCAGGGCACGGCATGCTTAGCCAGAAAACCTGGAGGGAAGCCATGGTTTGAGTGCCGGGAGGAGGGAGAAGTCACCAGAAGCGGGCGAGGCCACAGGAGGGATTTCGGTCAGAAATGGAGCCACGAACAAGCTCTGCTGGGTTAGGGTCACATGAGGTTGGTAGAGGAGGTGCTGAACCTGTGTCTGCAGGTCTCCACTATGGGGGGCTGACTGTCCAGGGCTGACAGTGGCCTAAGCCTGGTAGATGATCACGGGGATGCACGAGGCAGGTGTGTGCCTCAGTCCCGGGTGCCCTACTGGCTCAGGCTTCGTGATGGACATTCACTTCTCCAGCTATAACTGGGTGTGTCCAACAGGCCCATACTCACCTCCATCACCAGGGATTCACCCTCTGTCCTGTCAGCTGGGGTCACCTTGCCTAGCTCCTTGTCTGGAGGATTACTGACCCTCTCTTAAAACTGAATTCTTCAAGAACTGGTTTTTGCCCTCCTTTGAGTGACCTGGCCCTGGCTCTTGCGAGCCATGCTGGTGAGTGGCTAGCAGGAGTACCAGCTTTGGGCCAGATGAATCCAGGCTCTGCCATTTACCCATTGTAGGACTTTATGAAATTACTTAACTTCCTTGTGCCTTGACTTCTTTTTTATGAAATGTGAGTAATCAGAGTAACCTGGGATAATAGTGGGGGAGTGCTATCAAATGAAATCATGTTCACAGAGTGCTGATACATTCCTGACATAGTCAGTGTCCAGCAAATGTTAGCTGTCTGAGTTTATCTGTCTTGCTTCATTTCTGATTTTGTACCCCAAGCTCTTCCTGGCTCTCCTGTGGTCCTTAGTGTTAGCCTTTGGATTCTCTCAGCACGATGGCTCTTGATTCTTGTGTCCCGTCCTAGAACTTGCCCTACTCTGACACCTGTGAGGGTGGAGGCCTGAAATAAAGTATCCTGTTTATCAGAGATCTACTTCAAGACAGTCTAAGAGCAAAGGATGCCACTGTCTCTCTGCTTAACCCAATTCCAAACGCAAGTTTTGAGAAGAAAAATCTCTTCTGTTAATGTATTGTTATGTAACAAAGTACCCTAAAACTCGGTGGCCTAAATAACCATTTTATTTTGATCATAATTTTGTGAGTCAGGAGAGGGTTTGGTTGGGTGGTTCTGATCTGTGCTGGAAGCAGCTACAGCTGAAAGATTTCTTTCCGGGACAGCTTCTTCTTGCCTGTAATGAACACTTCCACATACTTTCTCATCCTCCAGGGTCTTCACGATGTTTGGGTCGCAGACAGCATGGCTGTCCCAGGGCAGTCAGATTTCTCACATGGCAAATGCCCTAGAGCAAGCATTCCAAGAGGGTGGCCTGGATGGAGGCTGCAAGGCCTCTTGCGAACTACACTCAGAGTTTGAGAAGGTCATTGCTGCTGCATTCTTTTGGCTGAACAAATATCCAAGGCCAGATCAGATTCCAGGGAAGAGGAATTAGATTCCACCGCTCAGTGGGAGTCTTCCCTGATAGCTCAGCTGGTAGAGAATCCGCTTGCAATGAGGGAGACCTGGGGGTTGGGAAGATCCCCTGGAGAAGAGAAAGGCTACCTACTCCAGTGTTCTGGTCTGGAGAATTCCATGGAGTGTATAGTCCATGGGGTCACAAAGAGTCGGACATGAATAAGTGACTTTCACTTTCAGTTTCTCAGTGGGAGGAGTAGAATTAGAGTTAGGGATGCAAGCGATCTTGAATCCACCACAGCACCTGATGAGTGGGTGCTGACTCCCATCTGGCGCTCTGCTGCAGTGGGGTCAGGGAAATGGAGTTTTTAGGATGTCTCGTCTCTGCAGCCTAGATGGAAGATGGGGCACAGGAAAGGATGTGACAGTCTGCCATTCAGTCGTGCTTGTTGGCATGCTTTGGCGATCAGATTCTGTGAGTTGGCCAAAAGGTTCCTCTGATTTTTTTTTTTTTTTTTTCTGTATGATGGCTCTAGTAACAATTGTCTTTAACTTCATTTGAAACAATTTTGCTAGGTTATATTATTACACCTGTCATACGTGTGTGCATTAAAAATTTATCAAAATCAGTAGATTTTTGTATAGCTGTTTTAATATTGAAGGTGGAAGAAAAAGGCAAGATTTTCAGCATCTTGTGCTGTATTATTTCAAGAGAGAAAAACACAGCTGAAACACAAAAAAAGATTTGTGCAGTATATGGAGAAGGTGGTGTGAGTGATCAAACATGTCAAAAGTGGTTTGTGAAGTTTCAGGCTGGAGATCTCTCACTGGGTGTTGCTCCACAGTTGGGTAGAGCAGTTGAAGTTGATACTGATCAAGTCAAGACATTAATAGAACAATCAGCATTATACCACTTGAGAGATAGCTGACATGCTCAAAATACTCAAATCAAGCATTGAAAATCACCAGCTTGTTTGTGTTAATCGCTTTGATAAATTTGGGTTCTACATAAGTGAAGCGGAAAAAACCTTGACCATATTTCCACATGCGATTCTACTGAAACATAGCAAAAACTTTCTATTTTTAAAATAAATTGTGATGGGCAATGAAAAGTAGACACCATACAATAACGTGGAACAGAAGAGATTGTGGGCAAGCAAAATGAACCACCACCAACTTCACCAGAGGCCGGTCTTCATCCAAAGAAGTGATATTGGAAGATGGTGGGATTGGAAAGGAGTCCTCTATTATGAGCTCCTTCTGTTAAAACCAAACAATTATTTCCACCAAGTACTGCCCCCAATTAGACCCACTGAAAGCAGCAATCAACAAAAAGTGTCCAAAATTAGTCAATAGAAAGCCCACAATCTTCCATCAAGGTAATGTAAAACTCTGTGTTTCTTTGATGACCAGGCAAAAACTGGTCAGCTTGGCTAGGAAGTTCTGATTCATCTGCAGTGTTCACCAGACATTGCACCTTTGGATTTCCATTTATTTTGGTCTTTTCAAAATTATCTTAATGGCAAAAAAATTTCAGTTCCCTAGAGCAAAAGGCACCTGTAACAGTTCTTTGCTCAAAAAGATAAAAAGTTTGGGAAAGGTGGAATAATGAAGTTGCCTAGAAAATGGCAGCAGGTTATGGAACAAAACAGTGAATATGTTATTCAATAAAGTTCTTGGTGAAAGTGAAAAATGTGTCTTATTTTTACTTAAAAACCAAAGGAAATTTTTGACCAACCCGGTATAACAAGTTTCCCTTCATCCTTGGTGTCAGCATTCTTGAGTCCAAATGGGAATGGGGAGAAGTCAATCCCTCAATCTATCCTGTCCTCTGGATCAAAGCTTAATTTTTTTTTTTTTTTTGCTTCAACAGTGAAAGCTACAGTTTATAACAGCACATGGACATATATATGTAACTGAAAAAAGTTCTATGATGCAATTTTTATCTTTATTGTGTGCAATGTTACCTCATAATTTTCTAGTCTGTTCCTTTTAAACAGATAGCATATTGTGCCTCCACTCAATTGATCTCATGATTCACTGATTTACCAGTTGTAGTTTGAAAAGCATTACTGAAAATTCTCTTTTCTCATTGGGACTGAAAACAAAAGAAAAAAAAAGTAGGAAAAAAAGTTCATAAGAACATTCCCCAAAAAGATTTGAGGAAGCTACCTAAAAGCAATGCCTATTGCTTTAATTAATGCCTAATGCCTTAATTTCTATCTCATTCATATCCAATTTACTTGTTTAGATCACTCACAAAAATTTTATCATACCAAGGTACTTTTCTTGCTGACAAATTTTGTAACAAAGATAACATGAACTTACCTGACCAGTAAACTCAAGGAGAATAAAAGTTGTATGCTTGCATTATTTTCAGTGTTGATAGCTCTAAAGATATGATTGTTTTACTTAAAAGCTCCAAACTTGCTTTAATACACCAAAATTAATCTCAGATCATATAAACCTGAAAAGTGCTGGGTCCAGTCTCTATTATATTTCAACTGGTATAAATGCTTTGGGTTGTTTTTGGTTTGGTTTGGTTTGGTTGGCTGTGATTTGTGGCATGTGAATAGAACAGGGATCAACTCCCATTCCCCCACCCCGACCCCTCGCAGTGAAAACTTGGTCTTAACCATTGATCACCAGGGAAGTCCCATTGCTTGTTTGTTTTTAAGCCAATTAAATAGAGCTCTTCTGCAAATCAATTTTAGCAATGCCATCAGCAGGTAGGAAATGAAAAAACACATCTATAACACGCATGTATACACACACACACACATACAGACACATGAAAATACAGAAGGAAACAGGGACCTTCTAGGTTTGTTTTAAATTTCAGCCGTGTCTCAGATCAAACTCAATAGTTAATCCAAATTGTGTTTCTGGCATACTGTAAGGATGCTTTTAGAGCTCTTTATGAAGTCAGTTTGCCTTTTAGAAGCTTCTGCAAACCAATCAAAGAATGCATTACATTGGATCCCTAAGGATTTGGACTCCTCTCTTTTAGGAGTGCTCCTTAAGGTGAACTTTTTTTTAAAACAAAGATTCCCCTTTTTGAACAGGATGGATGAATTCCCAAAACCCTTCAACAGACAGAAATACCAAAAATCTAAGGCAATTGTTATTTAAATCTTTCCTTCTTGTTTATTTGCTCCAGTTAACTTAGAAACAGTAACTAGGGGTTTAACATTTGGATCCTCAGATGATAGTTCCAGTTTTAAAGGGGCTGGTTTTCACAGAGGGAAGATGGAAAATGGCATCAGGGGTGGGGCCAGAGTACAAGGTGGAGTCCTGAGACAGAAGAGCCAAGGAAGATACACAAGGTGGCCCTAAGACAAAGAACCCAGAGGGAGGGGAACATAACAAGTAGGAGGTTTCAGAAGTCATCTTGTTCTTTTTTTTAATCTAGTTTTTTGGTTGTGTCTGCCAACACAACTTACAACAGTTAAGTACTTACTTACAACAGTGAGTACTTAGTACTTACAACAGTAAGTACTTACAACAGTACGTACTTACAACAGTACTTTTACAACAGTAAGTACTTACAACAGTAAGTACTTACTTACAACAGTAAGTACTTAGTACTTACAACAGTACTTTTACAACAGTAAGTACTTACTTACAACAGTAAGTACTTACTTACAACAGTAAGTACTTACTTACAACAGTAAGTACTTACTTACAACAGTAAGTACTTACTTACAACAGTAAGTACTTACTTACAACAGTAAGTACTTACTTACAACAGTAAGTACCTTGCCGAGAAGCAATTTTAGAGTATTGAGTGTATTTGAAAGCTTATCGGTACTAACAAAAATAAATATACCATTTGTTTTAATTTTAAAATCAGAGTCCTCCAATGTAATCTTAAAAATGAGTTTAGGAAGATTGAAAATTCCTCATAATGGCCATGGTAATTCTGAGTAACCTTTAGATTTTTCAGCCCACTTCATTAAAAATTCACATGTGGGTAGCCTGTAGTTTTTAACATGGAACCAACTGGAATCCCCAAAGGAGGGCTGCCCTCAGGACACTTAGTTGGCCAGGGTCTTATTTTCTTAAGTTAGCCTAGAATTCTAAGAAAGTTGCTGCAGTCCTGGCCCAGATTCCAAAAGGAATAAACTTTTAGATCCCACTTAGCTTGGTCCTCAAAAGAGAACCTCACCACCATGCTCCAGAAAATAATACTCACTAATGAAGAAGCCTTGATCCAGAAAGAACAAAACTTTTCCAGATCCCAGATGAAGTCTAGGAGCTCAAAGTGCAAAAAGAGTGGAGCTTGAAACCCAAAATGAGACTCTAGACTGAAAGCAGGTGCTAACCACAGAACCAATGAGCATAAGGGACTTTGCAGGTACCTCATTCAGTTCTGGGAGCCATCATCTCTCGCATCCACCTCCTATGGATCCCACTTCTGACACCAAGTATGTCAACTTTAGTAATACAATAGCCAGCTATTTTAGCAGCAAAAGTGAGTTTATTTACTGATAGCAGAGGAATTCCAATTTGGTATAAGTGAATGACAGCACACCATAGGCAAATTCAGAGCACAAGGAAAAGGAACTTGCTTTTATGGGGAAAAGGAGGGAGTTGAGAGGGGCTGTGATAACCAGAGTCCATTGGAAGAAGCTGGGAATCCAAAGTATGGTGGCTTCTCATTGGTTGGGCTTCTACAGTCTGATTAGCTGGGCCATCATGGAGTGGAAAGATGTTTTCCTCCCCCTGATGGATAGTAATGTAGAGGCACCTTCCTGTCAGAGATGTAGGTGAGGTCTCTTCCCGTCTGGTATAACTGGTGATGCATCGTGGTCATGAGAGCCTGCACTACAGGCCTGTCCCAATTTGGAGGAGTTTGTTGTTGCCTTTTTTTTTTTTCCAAAAAGGCTTTATTATAAATTCATAACAGCTTTATTCATAAATAGACAAAAATAAAAAGAAGCCAAGTCTATCAATAGGAATTTGGATAAACAAATTGTAACATGTCCATACAATGAAATATTGTACAGCCATAAAATGAACGGACTACCAGTACACACAACATTATGGATAAAAACATGCTGAGCAGAAGCTAAGCATAAAAGTGTACATGTTTTGTGATTCTATTCATATAACATTCTGGAAAAGGCAAAACTATACTGAGAAAGTAGATCAGTGGTTCCCTGGTCCAGTAGTGGGAGGGGGTCACAAGGAAGTTTGGGGAATGATAGGAATGTTCTCTATCTTCATGGTAGTGGAGGTTCTACAGGTATATACATTTGTCATATGAGTCGGACACAACTGAGTGACTAAGCATACATTCATCAAGTCACACAACTATATACACTTAAAATATATGCAGTTTATTATATGTATGCGCTAAGTCACTTCAGCTGTGTCTGACTCTTTGTGACCCTATGTACTATAGCCTGCCAGGCTCCTCTGTTCTTGGGATTCTCCAGGCAAGAATACTGGAGTGCGTTGTCGTGCCCTCCTTCAGGGGATCCTCCCAACCCAGGGATCTTATGTCTCCTGCATTGGCAGGTGGGTTCTTTACCACTAGCACCACCTGGGTATGTATACCATACCTCAGCAAAAGTTTTGAGATACACCATTTTTTTAAAGATGGTCAGTTGGAGACCCCCTAACCAGATAGGCTAGGTTTTTTTAAAAGTCAGACATACCTGTTTTTATGTGAAATCTCTTCTTTTAAGACATTAGTTCCTAACTCAGAACTTAATTATGCCACACAAGCCAAACAAATGAATCCTCAGGCTACATTTGGCTCACAGGCAGCCAGTTTGTGGTCTGAGCCTTAAAATCTGCCTTGAGCTCAGCCAGTAAAGCTATAAACTGGAACTACACAGAGTGACTTTTCCTGGGTGTGGCTCTGGCATGCTGCACTTGACCCTCCTGCAAGAGGTGATGGGTAGTGAAATCTAGTGGGTCTGGGGAGCTGAGTTTTTAAGAATTAATTTCACAAACCACATTATAATGATCACATCTAGAGTATTTAACAATCTAATTCTACTAATATCCACATTTCCCCCAAATTGTCCTGAAAATGTCCTTCTTAGCCTTCCCTCCCCAATTCAGTTTGTAATTAAAGATTATATAGTGCATTTACTTATCATTTCTCTTCAGTTGCCTTTAATTTAGAATAGTTCCCAGTCTTTTTAGACTCTCATGAAACTTTTTTTGAAGAGTCTGGACAGCTGTTCTTCAGATTGTCCATTTGGATTTGCCTGGTTTTTGCAACTGCAATATGGGATTCAGGTTAATCATTTTTGGCAGAAATTGTGCATAGGTGATGTCATGTTCTTATTAGGCTCATGCTGTCATTTTGACTATTTGTGATGTTAAGTTTTATCACTTGTTTACATAGTGTCTGCCAGGTTTCTCTGCTGTAAAGGTCATTTTCCCCACTTTATAATTAATAAGTCATCTGTGGGGAAATTCTTTGATCTGTGCAGAAACACCAACAAGCTTTTGCCCTGTGGTTTTGGCTCCATTGATGATTCTTTCCTGAATCAATTGTTATCATGTAGAATGTAAACGGTCATCAGTGTTTAAAACAGCCCCTGAGCAATTTTGTAATTTTATTTATTTACTTATTTTTGGCTGCACTGGGTCTTTGTTGCTAGGTGGGCTTTTCTCTAATTGCAGCAAGCAGGGGTTACTCTCTAGCTGTGATACGCGGGCTTCTCATTGTGGTGGCTTCTCTTGTTGCCGAGCACAGGCTTTTGCGATGCGAGCTTCGTTAGTTGCGGTTCCTGGGCTCTACAGCACAGGCTCAATAGTGGTGGTGCACCGGCTTAGTTGTTCTGAAGTATGTGGGCTCCTCTTAGATCAGGGATGGAACCCATGTCTCCTGCACGGGCCAGGGGTATTCTTTACGAGTGAACCACCACGGAAGCCCTCCCCCTTATATAAAAAATAAGTGATTTTATTAAAGTGTAACCAGTGTTGGGAATTGCTAGACCAGTGCTTCTCATTCTGTGTTTACAGTTTCCCTGGAGATCTTGTTATAAAGCAAGTTTGGATTCAGTTAAACTGAAGTAGAGGTGAGAGTTAGCATTTCTAACAAATTTCCAGGTGCTGCTAGTCCACATGGGTCACATGTTAAATGTCAAGGGTTAGTCTAGATCTCAGAAAACACCTGCAATTCATTCTGGATACAGTGCCTTTTCCCCCTAATTTAGTTCTGCCCAGCGTGTCAGTCAAGATTCTCAGTTACAAATATCAAAACATCCTCTAGCTTGTCTGCACAGAAAAGGTATTTATGAATCAGCATTGGGGAACTCTCAGAACCCCTTGGCACTGAGCTCCCAGGAACAGTGCCCAGACACATTGCAGAACTGACCTCATGAGGGAACCAGCCTTCCCATTGCTGGGCACTGAGCCCATCAGCACTGATGCCAGGCATGCATGCCAATTGTGACCAGTACTGCCACCAGCACCAATGCCACACTGATGCCTGAAACTCAACCTCACAGCTATTATTGGCTGTCAAGGTTGATGTCAGTTGTCACCCTCGCAAACAAACAGATTCCACACAGAGCACGCTTTCTCATGTTATTTTATTTCTAAAGTTTCATTCGAGTGGGTGGGATTGCTGGAGCCTTGGGCACATGTCCATTCCTTAGCTGCAAGGGAGGCAGGGAAATCCCATTTCCTGGCTTCTCTCTCAGGAGATGGGGAAAAGGCAGAGTTCATAAAGCAAAGATGCTCTAAAGAAGCAGCTCCAAAACATGGCAAGTGTCCAACATACAGTTACTTGAAAGAATCAACATCGTAAGTGCTGAGAAATCTACAAAATATAAGAGCAATACTAGAGACATTCTCTCTGATGTAGAAAATACATTGTGAAACTGTGATAATGTGTGATACTAGAATGAGAATAGATAAATATTTGGGGTATACTTGTCATATTTACATATATATATGTATATGTGTACTGGGGGAAAGGACTTAGATCCAGGCCTTTACATCAGTGTTAGCCAAAGCTGGTCAGGATGACCAAGCTCAAAGTCAGTGTGGGAGGGCATCAGTCAAGGGCTTGGATAGAAGGAAGCATGCATCAATGGAAGGTCTTCGCTCAAGAGTCTACCTCAAGTATGTTCTCACCTATGATTTTTAAAAATGGTACATTAGTAAGGCTAAAAGGAACTATCAGAATGTCACTAGTGATGGGAATTCCCCCACAGTTAAGGCTTGTCTTCCAATGCAGGGGATACAGGTTCAATCCCTGGTCGGAGGGCTAAAATCCCACATGTCTCCAGGCAAAAAAACAAATAATAGAACAGAAGCAACATTGTGACAAATTCAATCAAGGTTTTAAAAACGGTCCATGTGAAAAAAATTTTTTTAAAGAATGTTATTAGTGATTATCTCTGAGTGATAGTTTTCTTTCCATATAATACTTTGCATTCTAAAATGCTTATAATAGGGTTTCTTTTTTAATCGTTGGAAAAAAATTAAGTTAGAAGAATGGGAAGAAAGATAAGAAAGGTGAGAAGGGAGGGAGGGAAGGAGAGAGAGAGAGAGGAGGGGAGAGGAATTGAGGCAGGGAAGGAAGGAATAACTGAAATTGATTTACAGCTGGTAAGCTGGTGGCTTTCTTGGGGCTAAATCTTCCAGAAGAGCAATCTGAGCAGTGCAGTACACTCTGAGTGGCGTCTCTCTCTCTTCCTCCTCACCCCCTCCTGGGCTCTTGGATCTGCAGAGCTCCACAAGCAGCATCCAGGCCAGTTCTTGCATTTGGCATCCCCTTGAACTGACTTCTGCTCTAAGCTTCTGTGTTGCAGTTTTGGCTTCACCCAGAGCTTTGGATGGACTATTCCAATCCCAGTTCTGAGACTGGAGAACTATGCTGATGGGAGAGTCCTTTGATGTGGAGCAAGATGGAGTGAGACAAAGGGTAGCAGGATCTCCTGATGTTTCCGTGGAAGCCTTGAGCTGCCTGTGGCTGAAGCTGGGACCAACTTCAGAGCTGGTTTGAAGTGGGAGGGGGAGTGAGAGGGCTTGACCCTTATCCTCCCATGTTGATCAGTCCTTAGACGTGGGCTGCCTGATGTGAGGATGTGACCTTGCGCAAGGTGGCTTTCCTCAGTGAGGCTCTTTTAAACTGTGGCTGAGGCTTATCTGTGAGAATCACTCTGAGGTAACATGTGCTTCGTTCCTGAAAGAGGATCTTCATTTCCTTTGGGGGATCCCAGCGTCCACCATGAATTTACGGAATAGTGTGTTGATATGGAGCTGGGCAGGCTTCCCAGGTGGCGCTAGTGGTAAAGAACCCACCTGTCAACCTGCAGGAGACATAAGAGACATGGGTTCGATCCCTGGGTCAGGAAGATCCCCTGGAGAAGGGCGTGGTAACCAACTCCAGTATTCTTGCCTGGAGAATCCCATGGACAGAGGAGCCTGCCAAACTACAGTCCATGGGGTCACAAAGAGCTGGACATAACTGAAGCGACTTAGCATGCACATACGAAGTTTGGCAACGATGGGATAAGAAGATACTAGAAGAAGCAGTGGGAAAGAAGGCAGGAAACAGTGTCTTGTTTAGGGGGGGACTGGTTCTGTCCTCTTCTGACTTCACCCACAGTCCAGGCCTGCAGTTTTCTTAAATGTTCTGTTCTGAGGCACCTGTGCTCAAAAGCCTTTGGTATGTTTGGGACTCCAGGTCTGTATCACATCTGGCCTCCACTTGAAGGCACTCTCTTGGGTGTGCTGTTTCATCCTGGAACCACCGCCAGGGGACATTACAGACACCCTTGGCTCGCAGGACCCAGGCTGAAGATGAAACTGCCTCTCCTCATCTTGCTTCTGAAAAAAAGAAATGAAATATATTTTATGGGATTATCCTTTTGGAAACAAAAGACACAGAGCCATGATGTGACAGTTGGATCTCCCTCAAGAAAGAACGTGCCCTTTGAGACTTCCCTGGTGGTCCAGTGGCTAAGATGTGCTTAGGGGGCCCCGGTTTGATCCCTGACCAGGGAATTAGATCCCAGTTGCCACACTAAGGATCCCACATGTTGCAACAGAAATCAAAGATCCTGCATGCCGTAGCTAAGAACTGGTGCAGTCAAACAAATATTAAAAAAAGAAATGTGTCTTTTAGCTGCCAGCTGTACAGGTAGCTGGCAGCCTTCAGCTCCTTGCATCTCATGATTTGCCTCAGCCTTCACGCTGGGTCCAGTGTCTGACTGGGCAGCCCCAGACCATGACTATGTATGCAGGGATACTAAAGCCTGGGTATTTTTGCCAAATCTGATTCCTCTATGGGCTGTCTTTGCTCCCTCTCAAGAAAGTGAAAGGCTAACCCACAGAATGGAAGGGAATATTTGCAGATTTTATGTCTGACAAGTGACTTGTCTGCAGAACACGTAAAGAACTCTTGCCATGGAATCATAATAAAAGCAAACGAGCCAATTAAAAAATGGACAAAAGATCTGAACAGACTTCTCCAAGGAGGAAATACAAATTGTCAGAGGGCATATGAAAAGATGTTCACCATCACTAGCCATCAAAGATTTGCAAATCGAAAGCATAGTGAGATACCACTTCATATCCATGAGTGTTGAGGATGTGGAGAAAGTGGGAACCTCAGGATGTGGGTGGCAGTGTGAAATGGTGCAGCCACAGCAAAAACAGCCTGGCAGGTCCTGCCATGACTAAACACTGAGTCACCATATGACCCAGCAGTTCCACTCCCAGGTTCATCCCCAAGAGAAATGAAAACATATGTCTACACAAAAACTTGCACACAAATGGTCACAGCAGCACTAGTCACAACAGCCAAAAGGTGGAAACAACCCAAATATCCGTCAAAGACCCAGGTGGGAAACCCAGAATGGGGGAGCAGCTCCAAGTGGCTACCTTCTGAGTGCTTCCCGACATTAGGAAGAGAGAAAATGGAAATGGGGAAGTTCTTACTTGAACATTTCTGCTGTGCGTAGGTTTTGGATTTGTTGGACGTTTAAAGTCCCTTCTTTGAAGCTTTGGGTACTTGAATGAGTTCTCTGAGGCATCCTTTTTCTCAGCCACTAGGTGTGGAGCAAACACACCTCTTCCAGAAAATTTTCTCCAAAAAATTTCCTCCTTAAATCCAATTGCCATCCTTTTTGTACCTTTGATGGGGCAAGGAGTTAAGACTGATTATTTTTCAAAGACCTGATAAATTCCGCATTTGGTCTAATCCAGGGTTTTTCAACCTCAGAATCACAAACACTTTGGTTGGATAATTCTTCACTGTGGATTCTATCCTATCCTCTGTATGATGTTTAGCAGCATCCTTGGCACCGGCTTGATGGGTAACACCCTCCCCTTCCCCAGTTGGCAAGCCAAAACATCTCCAGACATTTTTCACTGCCACATATCCCCTGGGGGTGTTGATGGCAAAATCGCTCCAGGTTAAGAACCACTGACCCCGCCCCCTTGCCATTCAAAGTGTGGACCATGGACCATTAGCATAAGCATCATCTGAGACTTGCTAGAAATGTAAATTACCAGGTTCCACCCTAGACATGCTGAATCAGACTCTGCACTTGAACAAGATGTGTGACTTGTGTACTCATTAAAATGAGAAGCCCAGTTTAGTACATTACAGTGTGTGGGATATTTCTTCCCCAATGAGGGATCGAACCCATACCCGCTGCAGTGGAAGCACGGAGTCTTAACTACTGGACCACCAGGGAAGTCCTGAAAAAGACAAAGGTACCAAGGCCATGGCCTGGCCTTACTGGCACCATATTCTCTTGCCTTAGTCCTTCACTTGTGGCTTGTGTTAGAATCTCCACAACCTTTCTCAAACTGCATGGGCCCAAGCCCCAGATTTTCTGATTCTGTGGGTTCAGATCGGCCATCCAGGGTCTATGAATTTTGAAACACCTCTCCCGGTGATGTGCTGTCAGTTAAGATCCCCTGGGCTCCCTTTACTGGATGCTGAGTTCCTTCCTTCCAAATCAGTTATTCAAGTTGCAGAATCTCTTGAGATAGGGACTTCCTTAGTGGTCCAGTGGTTAAAACTTGTGCTTCCAATGCAGGGGCGTGGGTTTGATCGCTGGTCCAGGAACTAAGATCCTACATGCCGTGCGGCATGGCCAAAAAATGTCTCTTGAGATAGAATAATTGGCTGCCAAGTAAGCCCTGGCCACGTTTCAGAAGCAGAGGGGAAATAGGACCATGCTTGGATTCAGGAGTGGAGTCTTCTCAGGCCTCCAGACCTGGGGCATGTGGTCTCTGGAAGTGGCCAGTTGCCAAATCCCCTTCTCCTGCCCAGAGGACCCAGGGAGTGGCTCGTTCTGCCATCACACCCTGCATTGCGCACACCCCTGCGGAAACTCTGGCCGCCAAACTCAGGCATAGCGTTCCTTCCAAGAATACCCAGGCTTTCTCAATTTCTTCTGTGTCCTCAGACAAGAATGGCTGGAAAAAGTGACAGGGCAGGCTTTCTTGGAAAGCAGTCTGGCCTGCATCAGCATTAATGAGTAAAATGTGTCCTTGTGTGGCTATTCCCCAACAGACAGCACATTCCTAAGCTATTTTAACTCATCGGTTCAGAAAGTCTAAAGTCCTCGTCTTCAGTCCAGGATCCTTTTTCTTCTAGAGAATCAGACCGAGATATCATTGACTAAAGGGTTCGATTAGTCTCAGAGAATATCTCCCTTCAAGTTGTTTGGTCACTAAGTTGTGTCCAACTCTTTGCAACACCATGGACTGCAGCACTCCAGGCTCCCTTGTTCTTCACTATCTTGCAGAGTTTGCTCACATTCATGTCCGTTGAGTCGGTGATGCTATCTAACCATCTCATCCTCTGCCACCCCCTTCTCCTTTGGCCTTCAATCTTTCCCAGCATCAAGGTCTTTTCCAGTGAGTCAGCTCTTAGCATCAGGAGGCCGAGGTATTGGAGCTTCAGTCCTTCCAATGAATATTCAGAGTTGATTTACTTTAAGACTGACTGACTGAATATCCCCTATCACCTATCTATCTATACATCTCTTATCATCATCTAGATATAGATCGATAGTTGTAGAGATTTTTATATTACAAAGTGGTAAAAAAATTCAACTGAGGAAATTTTAAACATCTTATTGGCTATAATTAATGATTCATGAATCGGGCAGCATCTCACCTGGTAGATAGAAAGGAGCTCCCCCCGCCCCCCAAAAAAGGAGCTCCCAGGAGCTGTACAAAATAGAAGATTTCCTGGTAGAAGGAACAGGGTAAGGAAGTTAAACTAGCAAAGAGTGGATTGGTTGTGACAAGGTCACCTTTCTTTAGGGGAGAGTAAGAGTCCTTACTACTGCTGACCAGGTAAGTCCTCGTTGACTGATTTAAAACTCCATTTCCAGGAGAGGCCAAAACTAGAATGAGGTCTCAATTAGGTGACATGGGGCTTAGCCTAAGTGACTTCATTTTGGATCTGTTGTCTTGTCTTGTTTTTAGCAGAAGTAATATAACCTTGATTTAGAAAGTTTGGAACATGATGCAATTTTTAAAAACCTGTCAAAGTGTAGTGGCCAGAACCTTCTTGGAGCTGTCAAAGTTACATAGAAAAGGCCAAGAATAGGCTGCCTTTTAGAACATAAGAAAACTTGACTATCTTTTTTTATTTTAAGGCTCATTTTATTTTTTGAATTTTTTCGCCATGTTGCACAGCATGTAGGATCCTAGTTCCCCACCAGGAATTGAACCCGTGCCGCCTGCATTGGAAACACAGAGTCTTAACCACTGGGCCACCAGGCAAGTCCCTCAACTATCTTTGTAATGCTTCTCAGAGCCGTAGAAGTGGACCATCCAACACTTCAGGCCCTGTCCAAAAGAATACACTTTTCCTAGTAACTGGAAAAATCGTCCTACAAATTTAGTTATTTTCCTTCACAAATAAACATGCAATTGACTAGTTTCAATGTGATAAACACTGACTTGAAGCTAAAGAGTCACTAATTTTAGCTAGCTAATCATCCCCACTTTTGTCTCAAGTTCATGAGATCTTTGTTTCTTATCACTGATCGACAATGTCATTTGTATTGTATTTTCTATTCAGTTAAATATTTAAATAATGACATCAGTTGCTATTCTGAAACTGAAGACAACTGGTGATGCTGAAATGGAACTCTTGGCAGCTATATAGCAACCCCAGGAATTAGCCTGAAATCATCCAGAGTCAGCTGAGAGATACAAGTGCAAATTCAGTCTTTGAAAGTTGCATTCAGTCTGTCACAATATCGTGTATGAAACATACAAAAGTGTAGACTAAGACTTGAAATTAGCAAAACTGTGGACTGTCTGTATATGTATATATATATATGACATACCCTTTCCCTGTAGCACAGCATCTTCAAAATTCTTCCCTTCAATCTCCTGAAAACTCAGAACCTTATTCTCCTGTCATTATAACAACCCCTGCCTTGTGGTGAATAGGGTCTTTACCTAGAAAGGCAGAAGTGGTGAAGATATTTAGTATTTCTTTTGAAGTTCCATCTGGTGCTTGCATCTTATTTGGGGGCACTTCTCTTGACATCTTGACCTAAGCAACACTTGCCAGTCAGGCCTATAACGGCCCAAGAGTGATCATCCGGGTGATCTTAGTGAATAAATACGGTAATTAAATTCTAACCAAAGTTTGGCATCCCCATATAAAAATAAGACAAGTATTTAGAATAGATAGATCCTGCATGAAAAAAGAGGATGAGAACGTTTGCCTCTGATTAATCATCCCAAGAGAGGCAGCAGAATTCTTACAGAAGAAGGGAATAAAGAGTGCTGGCCTGTGCTCGAAAGGGGCACCAGACTGCAGTCCGAACTGTGAGCCTGTTAAGTCCAGGTGCTGGGGCTTGCTCATCTGGAATCTATTTGACATCACCCATTTTCAGTCTACTCAACTGCAGTAGGTAGGTACCTTGGTTGTGAGCAGTAGAAACTCAAAATAGCTTAAGCCTGAAGATGCATTTATTTTAAGGAACAATGGACCCTTGGAATCAATGGCTCTCTTGGAACATGGGTCTCTTGGAACCCAAGAGCAAGACTGCAACTGGGACTCAGAAACTATATGAAATCACAGACTCAAACACCACCAGCCTCTCTGTCTTGTTTCTGTGCCTCTCCGAGTGTCACTCTTTTTTTCTCAGCAATGCAGCTGCCTCTAATCAGTCCTCCAGTTCATGTGATCTGAAACATGATTGTAGATAGCACCTAAGTTTTATATTTTCACAGCCTCAGACACCAAAAAGAGTCTGTTTCAACTCTCTTTCAGTCTCTGGTCCAAAAATTCTGGGAGGAAGCCCTCATTGGATCAGCTTGGGGCAGGTGCCTTCCCCTCCCTTGAGTCAATTAGCTGTGGGCAGAGGACAAGGTCACATGAAAACCTGGCAGCCTGGAAGCAGGAAACAAGAGCAGGTAGCGCGAGCCATTCATTCCCATGGGGTATCCACTGAGCCAGCTATCCCACCATTTTGATGTGTTCTTTTGTATTCATTAAATCTATGTATGAATCTGGAGAAATACAGCATGTTCTTGGATTGGAAAACTCATGGATTTATTCTCCACAGATTGATTTCTAGGTTATATATATCCTTATCAAAATCTCAACCTTTTTTTTTTTTTGGTATTTGTTTTGGTTTTATATTTTGATTTTTATTTATTTTGTAAAGGTTATTTATGTATAATTATTAATGATTATATTCTTCTGTTTTTAACTTCTCTTTTTTCCCAAAACAAACAACTTTTTATTGAAGTGTATTTGATTTACAATGCTGTTTTGGTTTCAGGTGTATAGCAAAGTGATTCAGTTAGAAATGTGTGTTTGTATGTGTCTGTATGCATGCACATAGTCGCGCAGTCATGTCTGATTTTTATGACCCCGTGGACTGTAGCCCGCCAGGCTCCTCTGTCCATGGGGATTCTCCAGGCAAGAATACTGGAGTGGGTTTCCATGCTCTCCTCCAGAGGATCTTCCTGACTCAGGGATCACACTAGCATCTCTTAAGTCTCCTGTATTGGCAGGGCAGGTTCTTTACCACTAGTGTCACCTGGGAAGCCCATATATATATCTTTCCAATTATTTTCCAAAATAGGTTATTATAAGATTTGAATATAGCTTCCTGTGCTATACAGTAGGTCCTCATTGGTTACCTATTTTATATATAATAGTATGTATCTGTTAATCCCAAAGTCCGAATTTATCCCTCTCCCTCTCCATTTCTCCTTTGGTAAGAAGCCCTTTAGTTTGTTTTCTGTGTCTGTGAGTCTATCAACATGTTTTTTAAATAGAACTTGACAAGCTAATTCTAAATTTATATGAAAATATAAAGGGCCAAGAAGAGTCAAGATAGCAGCCAGTTCTGGAAGCTCTGGGGTATGAAAGGATCCTCTTATTCACTGAAGATATGACTTATAAAAAATGTCAGAAATAAAGGAAAACCTGCAGAATACCACCCACAGTTTTCACTCAGTAAAGGAAGGGAAGGTCACAAGCAAGCTAGAGCCCCCCAGGTACAAACTTATGCACAGGCTCTCAGGAAGGAAGATCCAGGGGGAAAAGAGAACTGAGTGAATTACAGGTAAGAACTGTGTGTGAGGTTCACTGTGGCTCCTGTCTTCCTTCTGTCCTCTGACTCTCATGAGGGAGTCTCGCTGGTAGCCCACCCTAACTGGAGTCCCACTGGAAAGGGAACTTGGGAGTCTGTAGACCAGCCTAGCCAACTCGCCACATCATGTATCCACTGCACTAGTGTGCGTGCCGGTTTGGGTAGATAGTGCCAGGATATAGTCATTAGTCTCACCTTACCCTGCAGATCATCGCTGACGGCTGAGTCTCTTGTGGTCACGCTCTCTCCCCTCCAGGCGGCCCAGTACGCCTTGTCCTTGGGGCTGACCTCAAATCCAGCATGTGCTGGCTGTTCAAGGCCCAGCTGGTCCCTTTGCTCAGACTCCTCTTCCACCCAAGAACTCCGAGCGCCTTCCTAACAGTGCTTTGCGCTTTCAGAAATGGGTGGGGAGTTCACCCTTGCCCACAAGTGTTTCACTTAATCAAGGATTTGTTGTTTAAAAAATTACTTTCCTGATGACTTGGTTTATTTGCATTAAAGGCCTTCACATCCCCTTGCTGCCTGTGGCCTGGAATTGCTGACTTCAGTCCTTCTGGGAGCCCCGGGCATGGAAAAACCTTGCGGGCTCTGCATCTACATACATCATCATGTGTGCGTGTAAATATTTCAGCAGAATGTAAACAGGCGTGGGCTTGCTGCCTTGTTCACTGTAGCGTTTCCAGTGCCTCCACAGGGCCTAGCACATGGTGAACACTCAACAAATACGTGTCAAGTGAAGGACTGCAGCACACACGCACATTTCTGTACAAAGACCTGGGGACAGTGTGTAACCATCTGTGTGCAGATATGTTATTTTGTGTGTGTGTGTATGCGTGTGGCGGGGGAGGACAGAAGTATTTGGGTAGGCCTGAAACAGCCATCGGGGACTACTTTAATGACGCCTGACCATCAGCAAAGTACAGAATTTGTTGGAGAAACATATGGAAAACTAATATTTGCGCAGAGTGGAAGAGCAGACATGAATTCCTTTCACAGCGAGGTGACTGGTGGCCCCCACAAAGATGTGCACTAACTCTCAGAACCCGTGAGTGGGAGCTTGTGTGGAAAAAGGATCTTTGCAGAGGTAAATAAGTTAAGGGTCTCACTAGGAGATCATCCTGGATTATCTGGGGGTCCCTAGGATCCTGCCCCAAACCAAGAAAAGTTTCCTTAGAAGAGAGAGGAAGAAGAGGCAGTTTGACCGCAGTGGCAGAAACCAGAGGATGCAGCCAGGAAGCCTGCCAGCCGCCACCAGAAGCTGGAAGAGGCAACGATAGATTCTCCTCTACCGTCTGCAGGAGCAGCCCGGCCCTGCCGACCCCTCCATTTCAGACTTCTGACCTCCGGAACTGGAAGAGAATAAATTCCTGTTGTGTCAAGCTGCCCCATTTGTGATCATTTGTTACAGCAGCCACAGGAAAGGAACTGTCCAGCACGCAGGAACTCGTGGCCACTGGGTCCAGGGGCTGTGTGTGTCCTGTGGGTATGCACTGCCTATATCCCACTGTGACTGCCAGCCCAGGGCTGTGTACCCAGCAGAGCAAATATTTGTCAGGAGTGGAGCAAACAGGCAGGGGCAGGGGTGGGGTGTGCGGGAGCCTGGCTGTAAGGGCTAGGCCAGGCCCAGAGGTCTGGATCCCTTCCCATTCACTGGCAGCCCCTGGAAATATTCTGGAAATAATGCCTCTGAGGCATTTCCTGCACCGAGCACCAGGGGCCACCAGGGAATAGGGACAATAGCATGGTCTTTCTGCTTCCAGCAAACTGGTCCCTCTTCCGGTCCTGATTCTGGTGAAGGGCCTGTACCCTCGGGGCTGCCCTGAGGTGCCTGCCACCATCACCGCAGTGAGCTGCAGCTGCTCCCAGCGTGGCCCTCAGACTGCCTGCCCTGCTCTCCGCAGCTTCTTTTCCCTGCTGTGCTTTCTTCTCTGTGCATCCCGGCTCTGTGATCTCCAGAGCCCCAGCTCCAGGCCGCCGGCCAACTCCGCTTTCCTTGAATGACTGGCTGGCGCATCAGGCAGGAATCATCATTAGACTGGGAACAGAGTATTTTCACAGTCTCTAAAATACCAAGTCATCTCCACAGATTTCTTATAAGCACAAAAGGAAAAACTGTAACTGCTCAGTGGAGAAACCTGGCAGTTACCACCTTAACCAGATCATCGAAGTTAACCTGACCCAGACTTCCCTGGCGGACCAGTGGTTAAGACTTTGCACTTCTGCTGCTGAGGGCCCATGTTTGATCCCTGCTTGGGGAATTAAGAGACCACATGCCTTGCAGCTGGGCTTCACAGGTGGCGCAGGGGGAAAGAATCCGTCTGCCAGTGCGGGAGATTCAGGAGACGCGGGTTCAATCCCTGACCTGCGAAGATCCCCTAGAGGAAATGGCAACCCACTCCAGTATTCTTGCCTGGAAAATCCCATGGACAGACGCGTCTGCAGTCCATGCAATTGCAAAGAGTTGAACACGACTGAGCGTGGACACACAGGGCATAGGCAACCCTTGCAGCCCCCCACAAAAAAATTAAAGTGACTGATAAGGGGAGAAACTGACCTCATGTGGGTTCCTGCTGCCATATTCTGAGAAAGGCACAACCTCATTCCCAGAGCCTTCCAGTCCCCCAAAGGCATAACCTGGGACAGCAGACAAAGTCAAGTCGAAGGCTCTTTTACAAATAACTAGTATGCCTCAAGAATGAAAGAGAGAGAAACTGTTCTACGTTATGAGACTCAATGATACAATAACTAAATGCAATGCGTAGGTGATGAAAAACGTCACCTGCCATGTCAGTAACAAAGAAGGCTGCAACCTTCAGCTACAGCTGCCCCCGAGGGTGAGCCCTGAGGGAATTCAGGATGGGAAAGCCCTGGATATTGGCCCTAGACAGCTAGGTTGCAGATAAAGGATGGTTTCAGTGAGCCCAGACTCTTACATCTTCCCATATGTACACGAGCACTAGATTAACTGAGATGTCTGACTTGCTGTAATTAACAGTAATCTTTTTTTTTTTTTAAGTTAGAAAGTGAGATTTATTAACTACACTGCGTGGGGGCTGCTGGCAAGACCAAGAGGGAGTCTGCCAACAGTAATGTTTTGATTTTTGTTGGTAAACAAAATCAAATTTTGTTGGGTTTTGTTACTAAACTCCTAGATAACTTTGCTCTTCCCTCTTCAGAGCAGTTCCTCAGAGCTATCTGAGAGGCCGCCTTCTGGGCTTGAGTGTTCAAAAAGTCCTTGGAATAAAACATAATTCTCAACCTTTAGGTTATACATTTTTGTTCAGTAGACAATGAGAATGAAAAAAGAATAGCTTAGAGATCATAATTGGGACAACTGGGGAAATTTGAATAGGTACTGTTTAGTTCAGTTCAGTTCAGTCGCTCAGTCATGTCCGACTCTTTGCGACCCCATGAATCGCAGCACGCCAGGCCTCCCTGTCCATCACCAACTCCCGGAGTTCACTCAGACTCACGTTTTACATGGAGATAATTATGGAGTAGGAAATGGCAACCAACCCCAGTGTTCTTGCCTGAAGAATCCCATGAACGGAGGAGCCTGGCAGGCTACAGTCCACGGACTTGGGAAGAGTCGGACACCATTGAAGCAACTGAGCATGGGGATAATAGTATCCTATCAGTGTTGAATTTCTTTCATTGGATCATTGTATAAGAAGAGAATGTTCTTGCTTTTGAGTGGTACCAGTGAAGTATATAGGGGTAAAGGGATGCAAGACACAATGTCTAATATATTCTCAAATGGTTCAATAACTAAAAATAGTGATAATTATAGTTAGCTAGCTAGAGAGAGAGATATTAAAGCAAATGTAACATATGTTAGCAAAATGATGACTCAACAGACACTTGGTAAGGATACATATACTGAAGTTGATTATACTGTTCTCACCAATTTGTTTCTAGTTTAAAGAATTTCAGGGAGGGGAGTATATATAATTATGACTGATTCACGTTGATGTACAGTGGAGACCACAACATTGTAAAGCAATTATCCTCTAATTAAAAAAGAGAAAAAATTTTTTTGTCTGTGAATCACAGAGATGTAGAACAAAGTCTACTGTTTATTCTTCAGGGAGATAGTGTCCCATTATTCCATTTAATCCGTCCCAACAAACATTCTAAGGCCTCTTAAGGGCCCAGAAATAGTGTTGGGTGTTTCAGGGAAAAGGTCATCTGCCAGCTAAGCAGCTTCCTCTCTGACAGGGGAGAACCAGACACATATATAAAGAACAAGAATATGAAGTGGAACAGGAGAAGGGCCTTAAGAAGGGTGTAAAGTGGGCAGAGGTCCCAAGAGTCACAGAGGTGAGACCCTTCTGAGTGGAGCTGGCGTTTCAGAGCGATGTGAGGATTGGCCCTGGCAGAGCTGCACTGACTTTCCACTGGCTGGGTGGAGGAGTGCGACGCGTGTGGGAGGCTATGCATGCGCACAGGACCCGGCGGAGACAGGGGCACACTGAGTGGTAAGCAAGTCTTTTTTTAAAATTAATTGATTTTCGGCCACGCTGGCTTTTAGTGGTGGCATGAGGGCTTCTCTCTAACTGAGGTGCATGGGCTCAGTAGTTTTGTCCTGTGGGCTCAGTTGCCCCTCAACATGGAGCATCTTATTTCCCCTACCAGGGTGCAAACCCCTGCCCCATGCATTGGAAGGTGAATTCTTAACCACTGCACCACCAGGGAAGCCCCATGAGCAAGCCTTCTTCACCTCGAGCACCTTTATGAAGTCAGGTAGGCAAGACAACGCTTGTCTTCTGCTCCTCTTGGGTTCAGTGGCTGCAGCCTGAGAATTAAACTGAAAACAGATTATAGGCATGCCCTGTTTTTTGTGCTACGCATTATTGTACTTCACAGATACTGTGTTTTTTACAAACTGAAGGCCGATGGCCACAGCAGCCCACTACAGTAATCTTGCTTGGAGAATCCCATGGATAGAGAAGCCTGGTGGGCTACAGTCCATAGGATCACAAACAGCTGGACACGACTGAAGTGACTTAGATGGCACGGCATGGCCACCCTGCAAGGAGCAAGTCTACCGGTGCCGTTTTTCCAATGGCATTTGCTCACTTTGTCTCTCTGTGCCACATTTTGCTCATTTTTAAAACATTTCAAACTTTTTCATTATTATGTGTCTTATGGCAATCTGTGATCTTTGATATCTTTGATACGACTATTGTAATCGTTTTGGGCACCAGAAACCACACCCATGTATCATGGTGTACTTAATAAATGGGTGTATTCTGACTACTCCACCAACCAGCCATTCCCCCATCCCTCTCCCTCTCCTCAGGACACCCTACTCCCCGAGACACAGCAATATTGAAATTAGGCCACCTGATAACACTGCCGTGGTCTCTTAGTGTTCAAGTGAAAGGAAGATGGGATGTCTCTTGCTTTACATCAAAATCTAGAAATGAAAAAAAAAAAAAGCTACAAATGATTAAACTTAATGAGGAAGTTATTTTGAAAGCCAAGATAGGCTACAAGCTAAGCCTCCTGAGCCAAACAGTTAGCCAAGTTGTTAATGTAAAGGGGAAATTCTTGAAGTAAATTAGAATGGCTACTCCAGGGACTTTCCTGGTGGTCTAGTGGCTAAGATGTTGCATGGATACCACTTGCTGTGACTGAGAGTTCGCACCCCGCAACTGAAAGGTCCTGCATGTCACAACTAAGATCCGGCACAGCCAAATGAATTAGTATTTTAAAAATTGCTACTCCAAGCATTGAAGCATATACATTGCCACATGTAAAACAGATAGCCAGTGGGAATTTGCTGTATGATGCATGGAGCTCAAATCCGATGCTCTATGATACCCTAGGGTGGTGGGATGAGGTAGGAGTTGGGAGGGAGGTTCAAGAGGGAGGGGACATATATATATATATATATATACCTATGCCTGATTCATGTTGATGTATGGCAGAAACCAACACAATATTGTAGTCATCCTTCAATTAAAAATAAATAAATTAAGAAAAAATTGCTACTCCAGTGAATACATAAATGATGAGAAAGCAAAACAGCCTTATTGCTGATATGGAAGAAGTTTCACTAGTCTGGTTAGAAAATCAAATCAACCACAACATTCCCTTAAACCAAAGTCTAACACAGAGCAAGACCCTAACTCTCTTCAGTTCTGTCAAGACTGAGAGGTGAGGAAGCTGCAGAAGAAAAATTTGAAACTAGCAGAAGTTGAGTCAGTTCAGTTCAGTTCATTTCAGTTGCTCAGTGGTATCCGACTCTTTGCGACCCCATGGACTGGAATACGCCAGGCTTCCCTGTCCATAACCAACTCCCGGAGTTTACTCAAATTCATGTCCATTGAGTCGGTGATGCCATCCAGCCATCTCATCCTCTGTCGTCCCCTTCTCCTCCTGTCTTCAATCTTTCCCAGCATCAGGGTCTTTTCCAGTGAGTCAACTCTTCACATCCGGTGGCCAAAGTATTGGAGTTTCAGCTTCAACATCAGTCCTTCCAATGACTATTCAGGACTGATATCCTTTAAGATGGCCTGGTTGGATCTCCTTGCAGTTTAAGGGACTCTCAAGGGTCTTCTCCAACACCACAGTTCAAAAGCATCAATTCTTCGGCGCTCAGCTTTTTTCATGGTCCAACTCTCACATCCATACATGACTGACTACTGGAAAAACCATAGCTTTTGACTAGATGGACCTTTGTTGGCAAAGTGATGTCTCTGCTTTTTAATATGCTGTCTAGGTTGGTCATAACTTTTCTTCCAAGGAGCAAGCGTCTTTTAATTTCATGGCTGAAGTCACCATCTGCAGTGATTTTGGAGCCCAAAAAGATAAAGCCTGTCACTGTTTCCATTGTTTCCCCATGTATTTATGCCATGAAGTGATGGAACCAGATACCATGATTTTAGTTTTCTGAATGTTGAGCTTTAAGGCAACTTTTTCACTCTCCTCTTTCACTTTCATCAAGAGGCTCTTTTGATGAGCTTGTCTCATGCAGTCTTAAGAAGCAAGCCAGCTCCATAACATAAAAGTGCAAGGTAAAGAGTAAGTGCTGATGTAGAAGCAGCAGCAAGTTATCTAGAAGATCTACCAGAGATAATTGATGAAGCTGGTACACTGAACAATAGATTTTTCAGTGTAGACAAAACAGCCTTCTCAGGGAAGAAGACGCTATCTGAGACTTTCATAGCTAGACAGAAGTCAATGCCTGGATTCAAAGCTTCTCTTGTAAGGAGTTAACACAGCTGGTGCCTTGAAGTTGAGGCCAATGCTCATTTACCATTCTGAAAATCCTAGGGCCCTTGAGAATTATGCTAAATCTATTCTGCCTGTGCTCTGTAAATGGAACCATAAAACCTGGAATAACAGCACATTTGTTTACAAATATTGAATATCTTAAGCCTACTGTTGAGACCTACTGCTCAGAAAAAAGGATTCACTTCTAAATATTACTGCTTACTGACACTGCACCTGGTCACCCAAGAGTGCTAATGGAGATGGACAATGAGACTGATGTATTGTTTTCATGCCAAGGAGTAATTTCGATTTTCAAGTCTTATGATTTAAGAAATACAGCCGTAGCAGCCATAGATAGTGATTCCTCTGATGGATCTGGGCAAGAGAAATTGAAAACCTCTGGAAAGAATTCACATTCTAGATGTCATGAAGAATATTTGTGGTTCACGGGAAGAGGTTAAAATATCAACATTAACAGTTTAGAGGAAATTGATTCCAACCCTCATGGATAAGTTTGAAGGGTTCAAGACTTCAGTGGAGGAAGTAGCTGCAGATGTGGGGGAAAGAGCAAGAGAACTAGAATTAGAAGTGGAGCCTGAAGGTGGGACTGAATTGCTACAACATGAATATAAAACTTTAATGCATGAGGAGGTGCTTTTTTTGGATGAGCCAAAAATGTGGTTTCTTGAGATGGGAACCTGCTCTTGATGAAGGTGCTGTGAAGACTGTTGACCTGACAATAAATGATTTAGGATGTTATATAAATTTCGCTGAGAAAGCAGTGGGAGAGTTTGAGAGAATTGACTCCAGTTCTGAAAGAAGTTCCACTGTGGGAAGAGTGCTCTCAAACAGGATTGTATGCTACAGAGAAATCGTTCATGAAAGAAAGAGCCAGCAGACTTCATCATTGTCTTATTCTTAAAAAAATGCACATTTTGAGACACTTCACTTTCTGTCTATGGAATGTGTATCTCTCTAAATAAACCTGCTCTCATTTTACTATGACTAACTCTTGAATTCTCTCCTATGCAAAGCCAAAGACCCTCACGTGGGGCTGGTCCCAGGGACTTGCCCGAGACCTGGAATGTGACCATTCTCTGTCTCCCATTCTCCCGCAACAATTGCACATCCCAAACTGCAATTTTTGCTGCTCCTGGATTAATCCATTTTGCTGGTAAAAATAACTTGGCTGCTGCTGCTGCTGCTAAGTCGCTTCAGTTGTGTCCGACTCTGTGCGACCCCATAGACGGCAGCCCACCAGGCTCCTCTGTCCCTGGGATTCTCCAGGCAAGAATACTGGAGTGGGTTGCTGTTTCCTCCTCCAATGCATGCTGTCACTTCAGTCGTGTCCGACTCTGTAACTTGGCTGTTTTATTGTTAACAAATGTAATCCAAAGGGCACTGCAGATTGACTGTTCCCTGCTATGTGCTCAGCACTTAGAAGAGTGACTGGTGCTGGACGTTGTTAAATTACATGTGCTGGAGTCCCCCAGATCCTGTAGGAGCAGCAGGTAAGAGACCTGAGAGGGTGGCAAGAAGCTGGTAGCCTCTGCAGCCTCTTTAACCAGGCAGGGAAAACCAAAGTCACAAGAAAGAATGTGCTGTGTGTTAAGTCATTTCAGTTGTGTCCAACTCTTTGTGATTCTATGGACTATAGCCCACCAGCTCCTCTGTCCATGGAATTCTTCAGGCTAGAATACTGGAGCAGGTTGCCATTTCCTCCTCCAGGGGATCTTCCCGACCCAGGGATTGAACCTGCCTCTCTTATGTCTTCTGCATTGGCAGGTGGGTTGTTCACCACTAGTACCACCTGGAAAGCCCCTCCTAATGCCCCTCTCTGTAGCTTTTCTCCGCTGAGGGTCAGAGACTTGCTTAAGGGAGGCAGATCCTGTACCTACTCCAGCCAATACTCAAAAGCATCCAGCCTCTCTCTCTCTCTCATTTTTTTCTCTTGTTGCAGAGCACAGGCTCTAGAGTGCAAGGGCTCAGTAATTGCAGTGTGTGAGTTTCTCTCTAGTTATCCTGAGGCATGAGGGATCTTAGTTCCCCAACCAGGAATTGAACCCGCATCCCCTGCATTGGAAGGTGGCTTCTTAACCTCTGGACCGCAAAGGAAGTACCCCCTAGCTTCTCTCTTTTGTGTAACCTAAACCCTTCATCCTGAACCTGCAGCTCAGTTCTGAAACCTGGTAGGGGAGCAGGATTGACCTGGGAGCTTTTTTTTCGTTTAAAATGTAGTGTAATAAATGTACAGAGACGTGCACATGTGTGTGTAGTTTGACGAATTTTTCACAAAGTGAACAAACCAAATAGTCCTCAAGTCAGAAAACAGAATATCGTCCACCAGCCTTTCTGATGTTCCCCAAGTGCCACCTCCCCGTCACTACCCCTGCCTCTTTCCCTTGGGAGTCAGGGGGATCCTTCCTCCAGAGCCTCTGCTTTATGAAACTGACCAGAGGCCCGGTGTCAAAGCTGCACGGGTGGTTTACGTGCATAGCGAGGTTTGGCAACTACTCCTGGAAGTCACATAATCTCTGTTGCAAGTGGAATCAGAAGCTGCTGTATTCCCAGTCTTAGGCTCAGCACCAGTAGCTGTCTGGCTAGGTTTCCCCACGAAGCAGTGGGCATTTCCTGTATCTGGGGCCTGCAGAACACGGGAGGGGCAACTCCTGGGCTCAGGAAGGCTGGTGGGTTAGTTCCAGCCTGGGCATGTGGCCCTCCTTCTCTGGCAGGAGGTGCATGAAGAGGTATTTTTGGAAGGTGCAGGAGTTCTGTAGCCATTTGGAAAATGCCTGCTCATAGGCTGGGCTGGATTCTCATTTTAAATGATGATGTGGCTGAAGGGCCTGACCTGGCCAGTTTTCCTGGATCTACGGGTGGGGAAGGCGAAGAGACATGCTCATTTTTTCCCCCTTTTTCTTTAAATTGTGTCACCATTTTCTTTTTGTCTCAAATCCCTCTAACCCACAAGCTTCAAGAGAATCGTGAAGTGTCTCCCGCAGTTCATTGGCTCCTAGACGCTGTTTGCAGGTAAGTGTTTCATCTTGTCTCAAATCAGCCAGGGCTCTGGGGTCACTTTAAGTTGAGTGAAAGTTTAACCTTCAGTTCTCCACCAAGGATCTCTGGCTCTGGAGCCCTTCCGGGCAGGACCCTGAGTGCCCTCCTACTTCACTCCCCTGCGTCTCTCTCTGCTTTGCCCCACTGCCTTCATCCTCACTGAGAGCTGCAGCTTTTTTTTTTTTTTAATTGTAATTGATTTACAGTGTTGAGCTAATCTCTACTGTATAGCAAAGTGATTCAGTTATATATACGTATGTACATCTTTTTCATATTTTTTCTATTATGGTTTATCTCAGGATATTGAATAGAGTTCCCTCTACTATACAGTTGGACCTTGTCGTTCACCCAATGTCTATATAATAGCTTACATCTGCTAACCCACCCTCCCACTCCACCCCTTGCCCAGCCCCCTCCCCCTTGACAATCACCAGTCTGTTCTCTGTGTCTGTGAGTCTTTCTGTTTTGTAGATAGGTTCATATTTTAGGTTCCGCATGTAAGTGATGTCATATTTTATTGGTCTTTCTCTTTCTGTCTTAGTATGATCATCTCTAGGTCCATCCATGTTGTGGAAAAGGCATTATTTCATTCTTTTTTATGGTTGTGTAGTATTCCATCAATATATACTGCATCTACTTTATCCTTTCATCTGTCGATGGACATTTGTTTTCTTGTCTTGGCTATTGTGAATAGTGCTGCTGTGAGCACTATTATAGAGGTGCATGTATCTTTTTGAACTGTAGTTTTGCCTGGATATATGCCCACGAGTGGGCTTACTGGACCATATGGCAACTCTAGTTTTAGTGTTCTGAGGATCATCCATACTGTTTTACATACTGGTTGTACCAGCTTACCTTCCCACCAACAGGGTGGGAGGGTTCCCTTTTCTGTACACCCTCTCCATCATTTATTTGTAGACTCTTTTTTTAATTGGAGCATAATTGTTTTATGAGGTTGTGTTAGTGTCTGTTGTACAATGAAGTGAATCAGCTATATGTATACATATATCCCCTCCCTTGTGGACTTCCCTCCCCAACCCCCATCCCACCCATCTAGGTCATCAAAGAGCAACAAGCTGAGTTCTCTGTACTGTATCACAAGTTCTCCATTTTGACCGGTATGAGGTGGTACCTTACTGGAGTTTTGATTTGCATTTCTCTAATAATTAGCAACGTTGAGCATCTTCACTGTGCTTATTGGCCATCCATATGCCATCTTTTGGGATACCCTCATAGCTCAGTTGGTAAAGAATCCGCCTGCAGTGCAGGAGACCCCAGTTCGATTCCTGAGTCAGGAAGATCCCTTGGAGAAGGGATAGGCTACCCACTCCAGTATTCTTGCCTGGAGAATTCCATGGACTGTATAGTCCATGGGGTCACAAAGAGTCAAATATGACTGAGTGACCTTCACTTTCACTCTCATATGCCATTTAGAGAAATGTCTATTTAGCAGCTGCAGGTGTTTTTTTTTTTTTAATAATTGTATTTATTTATTTATTGGCTGTGCTGGGTCTTGTTGCTGCTCAGGCTTTTTCTCTAGTTGCTGTGAGCGGGGGCTACTCTCCAGTTGGTGGGTGGGCTTCTCATTGCAGTGGCTTCTCTTGTTGCAGAGCACAGGCTCCAGGGCATGTGGGCTTCAGTAGTTGCAGTTCCTGAGCATTCCTGAGGCTCAATAGTTGTGGCACACGGGCTTGGTTGTTCTGCTTGTGTGGGATCTTCCCAGATCAGGGATCAAACCCATGTCTCCTGCATTGGCAGGCAGATTCTTTACCACTGAGCCACCTGGGAAGCCCCAGTTGCAGTTTTTGCTAATCATCTATCCATTCACTCACTCATCCATTCATTTGACCAGTGCCAAGCCCTGTCCTGGAAACAGGATGGAGGATCAGCTAGACAAACGACTTTGTATCATCACCATTTTTGCCTTTACCCTTGAGAACTCTGTGTCCCCACTTCTCTACTTCCTCCCAAGGCCATTTCTGTGCTCTCTGAAGAACCTCTGCTCCTTCACTTGCATAGCAAAGGGAGCCTGTCCTCCCCATTATCTGTGTCCAAACCCCTTGCTCAGTTCAGTTCAGTCGCTCAGTCATGTCTGACTCTTTGCGACCCCATGAACTGCAGCACACCACGCCTTCCTGTCCATCACCAACTCCCAGAGCTTACTCAAACTCATTTCCATTGAGTTGGTGATGCCATCCAACCATCTCATCCTCTGTTGTCCCCTTCTCCTCCTGTCTTCAATCTTTCCCAGCATCAGGGTCTTTTCCAATGAGTCAGCTCTTCACATCTGGTGGCCAAAGTATTGGAGTTTCAGCTTCAACATCAGTCCTTCCAATGAACACTCAGGACTGATATCCTTTAGGATGGACTGGCTGGATCTCCTTGCAGTCCAAGGAACTCTCCAGAGTCTTCTCCAACACCACAGTTCAAAAGCATCAATTCTTCGGTGCTCAGCTTTCTTCACAGTCCAACTCTCACATCTATACATGACTATTGGAAAAACCATAGCCTTGACTAGTTGGACCTTTGTTGGCAAAGTGATGTCTCTGCTTTTTAATATGCTGTCTAGTTTGGTCATAACTTTTCTTCCAAGGAGCATGCGTCTTTTAATTTCATGGCTGAAGTCACCATCTGCAGTGATTTTGGAGTGCAAAAAAATAAAGTCTGCCACTGTTTCCACTGTTTCTCCATCTATTTACCATGAAGTGATGGGAGGGACCGGATGCCATGATCTCAGTTTTCTGAATGTTGAGCTTTAAGTCAACTTTTTCACTCTCCTCTCTCACTTTCATCAAGAGGCTCTTTAGTTCTTCTTCACTTTCTGCCATAAGGGTGGTGTCATCTGCATATGTGAGATTATTGATATTTCTCCCGGCAATCTTGATTCCAGCTTGTGCTTCTTCCAGCCCAGCGTTTCTCATGATGTACTCTGCATATAAGTTAAATAAGCAGGGTGACAATATACAGCCTTGATGTACTCCTTTTCCTATTTGGAACCAGTCTGTTGTTCCATGTCCACTTCTAACTGTTGCTTCTTCACCTGCATATAGGTTTCTTAAGAGGCAGGTCAGGTGGTGTGGTATTCCCATCTCTTTCAGAATTTTCCACAGTTTGTTGTGATCCACACAGTCAAAGGCTTTGGCGTAGTCAATAATGCAGAAGTAGATGTTTTTTTCTGGAACTCTCTTGCTTTTTTGATGATCCAATGGATGTTGGCAATTCGATCTCTGCTTCCTCTGCCTTTTCTAAATCCAGATGCCTTCTCTAAACCCCTTGCTGCTGACCCTCATTTCCAGCTCTCTTGGTCCGAGACAGAGAATAAAAAAGTAATACCTTTGGCATGAGTTTCTTCCCCAGCTTTCCCTTTCTGAGACCCTCTCTGTCCCTCATCCTCTCTCTATGCCAGATCCTGGAATGGAAGTGCCATTTGTGGGGAGCTGCTGTACTTTTGTCCTTCCAGAAACCAAAGCAGGGAGCTCCCCGGTTTCCCAATGGTTAGGACTCAGAAATCTTACTGCCCAGGCCCCAGGTTTGGTCCCTAGTTGGGGAACTAAGATCCCATAAGCTGCATGGCTCAGTCCAAATAAAAGAAACCAAAGCAAAATCAAAGCAAAACCAAAGAGTGGTGGCAGAGGTGAGAGGAAGAGATGGAGAGGGTCTCAGAAAAGGAAAGTTGGGGAAGAAAATTAAAGCTCTGGAGGGCTGGGCTGCTTGCTGGGAGATGACTCTCTGAGGCAGAAGCAGGGTAAAGGTTGACTTAGAAGATGGCAGTGGCATCCGGGTGCTCACCGGGGTGTCAGTGAACATTCGTCCACTTCTTCTCTTTTCTTGGACCTGCCAGACTGTTTGGAAGAAGCAGTCTCTGAGTCCTTTGAACTGCCTATTGGTCAGAGGGAGAAGCTGTCTAGGCTCTCAGGTGAGGTCTCTGAATCTGAGTTGATCACCTGGAAGAGGTATATAGCTGGGGAGGGAAAAGAGATCCAGGGCATTCAGAGTATATGTGGTGAACCTGAGAGTCACTAAATGACACAGGGCAATACATATGCCGTGTGAACTGGGTGTTCATTAAGGCTTGATCAGTGAGTTTTCCAGAAAAGAGTCTTTAAAAAATTACATATTTATTTATTTCAAATAGATAATCCAAGCACAGGGCACAACATTTCAAAAAGTGCCAGAAGGTATGCGTAGTAAAAAATAGATGTCTTTCCCTCTCCTGTGCCCAAGTTCTTCAGTTTCCTTCGCAGAAACAACTACCGTTGTCAGTTTTTATTATTGTTTTTCAGTCGCTAAGTTGTGTCTGATTCTTTGCGATCCTGGCATGGATTGCAGCATGCCAGGCTCCCCTTCACTATCTCTCAGAGTTTGCTCAAACTCATATCCATTGAGTTGGTGATGCTATCCAGCTCATCCTCTGTCACCACTTCAATCTTTCCCAGCATCTGGGTCCTTTCCAATGAGTTGGTTCTTTACATCAGGTGGCCAAACAAAGTATTGGAGCTTCAGCATCAGTCCTTCCAATGAATGTTCAGGGTTGATTTCATTTAGGATTGACTGATTTGATCTCTGAAAATCACAAGTGTGCGTGTGTTTGTGTGTTTTTGTGTACTTGAAAAAATACAAATGGGCATACTATATATACTGTTTTTAACTGTGTTCTTTTAAGAGTATATTTTGGAGTCTTTTTTCTTACATATACTGTATGGTTTGGGGTAGCTTTCAAAAGCAGAAAAACCTTGTTCCCTTACAGCCATGGAGCTTTACTTCAGATCAAGCAGCTCCTTATTTGCAGCTGTTTTTTTTTGTTTGTTTGTTTTTGTTTTTGCTTTTTTTAGAGACAGTGTGGTCCCTGGGTGACCTGAAGCTGTCTTGTTCAGGGAAGCATCCTGTCATGGGACAGGCAAGGAGCTGACATCCCTGCCAGATTTCACCGGGATTCACGTTCCCCATTCTTATGGAATTCCCTACATCTGGAATTTGTTCTCAGAGTTTATATGAGAGATACCAGCACCAAGCTCCTACCTGGCTACTCAATTTTTTCCCCCCCAGGTCTTGTAGGTGGGTGAAGTGTTTTCTGGGTGTTGTGGAGGTCATTTCAGAGAGCTGCATTTCTGGCTCATGGAGAGAGGCTGGCAGGGGCTGTGTTTAAGGGATTAATGCCCCATGGTGCTGTCTGTGGCTTCAAGATTACTCAGGTCAGGGTGAGCTGTTTCCCTGAAGCAGTCTGGAATGCAGGAAGTGGAATGGGACACAGCTCTTAATGGTAAAAGACTGGTTAGTCAAACCACTTTGGGTGCAGGTGTATCTAAATCACCTTGTAGAATGTGTCCTTTCCCTTTCCTCTTGCTCTCTGCCTGCCAAAGTTGCTCATTTTCTTTTCTTTTTAATATTTATTTTATTCACTTAATTGGCTGTATTGGGTCTTAGTTGCATGGCACAGGGAATCTTTGATCTTTGTTGCAGCATGTGGGGTCTTTAGCTGTGGCCTGTGGGATCTAGTTCCCTGACCAGGGATCAATCCCGGGTCCCTTGCATAGGGAACAAAGAATCTTAGCCACTGGACCACCAGGGGAGTCCTGCTCCCTTTCTTTTGATGAGCTTTCTAATCCTAGTGGTCCATTTCTGCTACCCCAAAGGAGCTTGGGTCAGATCAGATCCGCTTCCTAAGTTGATTTAAATGTTCCAAAGAGAAAACACCAAGGTGGGTATTTCTTTAAATTTCGTCAGATCGAATTGCTTACAAGATTTTGCCAATCAAATAAAGGGAAAACAACCAGATATACTGATCCCTTGTTCTTAGAGAGGCGCCACAGCCTGAGGCTCTTGGAGGTTTATTACCTTATTTGCTCGTTTAAAAAAATAACAGCTTTATTCAGATATAATCCACATACCATATAACTCACCGACTTCAAGAAAACAATTCAGTGGGTTTTTAAAAATATATTCAAAGAATTACACAACTATCACCTCAATCAATTTTTGAACATTTTCATCAATCACTCCCTCCCATCAAAAAGCCCCATAGCCATTAGCAATTACTTCCCCCTCAGTCCAAGGCATCCACTAATATACTTGTTTTTTTCTATGGATTTGCCTGTTCTGGACATTTCATATAAAGGGGCTCATATAGTATGTGGTCTTTCAAGACTGGCTTCTTTCATTTAGCAGGACACTTTCAAGATTCAGCCCTGTTGTAGCATTTATCAGTACTTCACTCCTGTTTATGGTCAAGTAATATTCCATCGTGTGGCTATGTCATATTTTACTTATTCATTAATTAGCTGATGGACATCTGGGTTTTTTCCACTTTATTGGCTATAATGAGCTAAGGGTACTATGAACATTCCTGTAGACATTTTTGTGTGGACCTCACTTGAACTTGGGCATCCCCAGTGGCTCAGCGGTAAAGAATCTGCCTGCAATGGAAGAGATGCGGTTCTATCCCCGGGTAGGGAAGGTCCCCTGGAGGCAGAAATGGCAAACCACTCCACTATTCTTCCCTGGGAAAGCCTATGGACAGAGGAGCGTGGTGGGGTCACAGTCAGATATGACCAAGCATATAGGTACACTTGATCTTTACAGCAACTCTCACGAGGTTTACAGACCTCGTTCTACAGACAACAAAACTCATTCCAAGACTGTAGACAGGAATTTTTGATGCAACTGTTAGATTTCTGAGCCCATGCTTTTTCCAGTCTGTGTTCACAGAGCTGAAATGACTGTTTCGACAGAACGTGCTGTGGATATGTCCGCAGGAAGGACCTGTGAACAGGAATGGTTATTTTTCAGTTGTGAAATTTCAGCCCTCTCCCAGTGTCCCCCTTCTCTTTGCCTTTTTCCTCCTCTCCTAGTTCTCACTTTCTTTCAAGTACCGGGGTTTCCGCCTCTCTGGTGGGTACAGAATCCACTCTCACTCATTTACACTTTGGTGTGGAATATAATTTTGTGCGAATGTGATATTTGCACTTTCGAATCACCCTGATGAGGTGAAAGCTCCTCTGCTAGTAGCAAGCACTGAGGTGCTATTTGAAGCAGGGACAGGCAGAGGGAGGATTTCTTGGAAAAGCTCCTTCTCCTGTCGGGTCCCAGGTTTCCAGGATGAAGGCCACCCACCGTGGGGGTTGGGGCTGCGTGGACCGGCACCTGCCCGCGGCCTCCCCCCTACCCCCAGCTAGGTCGCGCGCACCGTTGCTCGGCAACCACCCCCTCACACAGGTGGCGGCCCCAGAACCCTGCGGGGAGCGCGCGCACACGCCGGGACTCAGGGCCGCCCGCGCGGCCCCGACGTCAGACCTACCCCTCTCCTCAGTGCCTGTCGGGCCCGGCGGGAGGCCGAGCCCCGCCCCACTCGGAGGGCAGCCTGTGGAACCCACGAATCAGAGAGACCGACACATCGCCCGGCCGGGCGCCGGGCAACCAATCGCCGCACGTGTGTGATCCCGTGCCTGCCCGGGAGGCCGGCTGCGGGCGCTGAGGCGGCGACGGCGGGAGTCGCTGCTGAGGCGGCCGCGGGCGCGGGTCGTGTCAGCGCAGCTCCTCGGGGCCGGGCCGGGCTGGCAGCAGCTGGCGCCTGGCGGTGAGGGCGGGCTCCCGGGGTGGGCGGAATGGCCCCCACCTAGGGCCGTGGCAGTAGCGACTGAGCCCAGGATGCTGAGGAGGCGGCGCGGCGGCTCCTCACTCATTCCAGGTAAGGGGGACGCCGCGCTCGTTGCGGCGCGCCGCCCCGGCCCCTCTGTCTTCCTGCCGCCGCTCACCTGGCTCCGAGTCCCGGCCGCGTCTGTCCCGGCATCCTTCGGCCCCAGTCGCCGCCGGCCCGCGTATCTCCCCCGGGGCTAGTCCAGCCCCGCCCCCTCAGCGCGGAGCCCCGTGTCCCGGCCCGGCCGGGCCCGGCTCCGGAGCCCGCACCCCTGTCCTCGGCGCCCGCGTTTCCCTGCCTGGGGCTTCCCCGTGGCCCGACTCGCCCCCGCCGTGGTCGGCCTCTGCTCTCTCCCGCCTCCTCCCCGCCTTCCTGTCCCTCAGGCTGGGCCGGCAGTTTCCCAGCCTCCGCAGTCCTTCGGGGCGCCTTCCGGGGATGAGATCGGACTTCTGCCCTCATCTCTACCCGGACTTCCCTTCCCCAGGCTCACCCCATTCTTTCCCCTCTATACTGGGTCCTCTAGGCATTTCACTCGCGCCCTCCCGCCCCCCCACCCCCACCCCACGCCATGTGTCCCTGGGTTTTGCCTTTTGCCCCCAGATGCTTTCCTTTCCCAACTCGCCCCTTCTCTCTCCGTTTTCATCACCCACCGTCGCTAACACATCTTTTCCTCTACGCTTAAACCTTCAGACACTGCTCCTCTCCTGAGTGCCCGGTCTATAGTTTAAGCATAAGTCGTCTTTAAATGAGCTACACCCATAACATGTAAAGTGTGTTGCTTAGAGTTTGGCACACAGTAGGTCTGGTACGTGGTAGGTGCTTACGCATGTTACCCTCTTCCTCCTTTGAGGCCTTTGTGCCCTCCAGATAGTGGTAGCAAGACGTCCAGTAACCAGTACCTCAAGAGTAGTATGAGAGGTGGCAGGATGAATTAGGCACCTCCAAGTGTGACGAAGAGATTGCATTGTCAGTTATTTACTTACAGCAGTCATTCCGAAGAATTGAATTTTGCCATCTTTGGGTCATGTATTGTTTTATAATAATTGGCTTTGTAAAGAGTTCTTAATAAGGTTTGCAACTTAGGCCCACCACCCCATTTCCAGTGTTTGCTGAACTTTTATTTTTAGGGAAGGAAGAGCCCCCACCTCCTAGTTGAAATTGCATTGTGTCTAAGAAGGGTTTAGCGTGTTTACCTCCCAGCTGGATAGTCCAGCCCTGCAGTGAATTTTCATCCTTTAAGAGCCTCGAGAAATCAGGTTTAGATTTCTTGGAATCAACTGTGGAAGGGATCAGAAATGCTTAGGAGTGGAAGTTCTGACAAGTTCTCTCAGAGTGAAAGAAGAATTAGCCACCCCTGCCCCCCTTTCTGGCTATCAGAGGAAATAACTAGAGTCGATTTTTAAAAAGAATAAAATAAGTTTGACTTTTGAAAATTATAAAAGCCGTGTTACTGGCCTCAAGCCATTCTTGCTCATTTGCTCTGATGATTTCCAAGCCTGGATGAATCAAACAGTTGGCTTTTTCTGCTCCTGGAGGCTTGAGGAAAGCGTGTGACTGAGCTGCTGGTGCTGCTCGAAACTTTTGGATTTCAACTTTGGTCGTGCTGCCTGGAGATCCTTTGACTCACTCCCCATGTACCTCTTATGTACCTAGACCTCATTGCTATTTCTAGATCTTTACCATTCTCCTCTTCTTGGCTTATCTTACTCTTGATTTCTTTACATTGCTTATTTTGCCTCTTACTTCGCAGAATTGGTGAGCATCAGCCCTGAACCCTTAAGGGTTTGTCGTTTTTCAGTGTGCTTGTACCTGTCTGATTTCTGATCACCTTTTCTTTTATCAGAGGAAGAAGGTATTACTTTCTGAGGCTAACATGTTTCCTATTCTGTATTCTCTTTTTTTCTCAGCTTGCACACATGCTCAGGTTTTCACCGTCCAAAACAAAACATTGCCTTGATGTACTTTCCCTCAGATTAGTGGTATTCCTGAGGATTTTGTTTTCTGTTCTCTCCCCTGTCCTCTAGTTTGTGTTATTACACTTCCGTTCATGGCTTCTAGTAGCACCTGTATGTTTTTGGTTTGTAGCGGTATATATCCAGTCCTCATTTTTCATGAACTTCAGGTATTTCATATGTTTTTCTGTCGGATAACTATACTTGGATACTTGTACTTCAAACTTGGGTATTTTGTCCTTTCTCTTCTTACTCATAGCTGCCTCAAGGACATCCACAAACCTCCTATTTTAAGTTCTGTACCCTAGAAACCTTAGAATCCTCTTCTCTCTTATCATTATATCTGCCATGGATCCTATTGTTGCTATCTGAAATCCTTTTCTTTTCTTTCCTCATTGCCAGAAGATTGCTTGTGGCCTGGGTTATGTTTTTCCTGAACAGATTTCAACCCAGGCTCTACTTTAAAACCACCTGGGAGCTTTTAAAGGTTGAGGATGAGGGGATCAAGGCCTCCATAGAGATTCTGAGTCTTAGTCTGCTGTGGGGCCAGACCTTTTCATTTAAAAAATCTTTCCCATGCAGCAGTAATAGGCAGCAAAGGCTGAGAACTGGCTTGAGAGCTCTAAGAGGGACTGAGAATGGTGAGGAGCTATATATAGCATTTAACTCATCCTTTAAAAATCAACATAAATGTCACTTGTTGGCATGGTTACTTTCCTGACTTTGTACATTTACCTGTTAAAGTACTTATCACATTAAAAAAATTTTTTTTAATTGGAGGGTAATTTCTTTACAATGTTGTGAGTTTCTGCCATACAACAATGCGAGTCAGTCATCATTTTATATTTATATATATGTATGTATATATCCCTTTCCTCTTGAGCCTTCCTCCCACCTCTCATCCTACCCCCCAGATTTTATTTAAATCATTTCTCATGGGCCCATTTTTCTCATAACTAGGATTTTCTTGAGGTCTGTGATTATGCCCAAAGGTAAATTATTGTTTCTTACACTATTCACGGCATTTCTGATACCAAATACGTAGGTTTTTCCCTCATTAAATAGTTCTCAATTCTCCAGACAGCAACTGAGTATTCTACACTTTAACTTAATTATTACTGTTAATACCTGGATTTAGTGCAGACCCCATAGATTACAGTGTGGGAGACCTGGGTTTGATCCCTGAGTCAGGAAGATCCTTTGGAGAAGGAAATGGCAACCCATTCCAGTATTCTTGCCTGGAAAACCCCATGGATGGAGGAGCATAGTAGGCTACAATCCATGGGGTCGCAAAGAGTCGGACACGACTGAGTCACTTCACTCCATAGATTCAGGACTCAGTCCCACAAGACTCCTCTCAACTTCAGACCAATCCCAAGTCCTAGGTTGTGACCTGTACTTGAAGCCAATTGGCAATAAATTGAGGCTTCTAACAACTCCGTCCTCAGGTGTGTAATTTGCTATAAAGGCTCACAGAATTCAGGAAAGCTCATTACTTACCTTTACCCATTGACTAAACAGTGAAAACAGTGACAGATTTTATTTTCTTTGGCTCCAAAGTCACTGTGGACTGCAACCATGAACTTAAAAGATGCTTGCTCCTTGGAAGAAAAGCTGTGACAAATCTAGTCAGTGTATTAAAAAGCAGAGACATCACTTTGCCAACAAAGTTTTGTCTAGTCAAAGCTATGGTTTTCCCAGTAGTCATGACAGATGTGAGAGTTGGACCATAAAGCAGGCTGAGCACCGAAGAATTGATACTTTTGAACTGTGGTGTTGGAGAAGACTCTTCAGAGTCCCTTGGATTGCAAGGAGATCCAACCAGTCAATCCTAAAGGAAATTAACCGTAAATATTCATTGGAAGAACTGGTACTGAAGCTCCAATACTTGGGTCACGTGATACGAAGAACTGACTCATTGGAAAAGACCCTGATGCTGGGAAAGATAGAAGGCAGGAGGAGAAGGGGATGACAGAGGACAAGATGGTTGGATGGCATCACCAACTTGATGGACATGAGTTTGAGCAAACTCTGGGAGATAGTGAAGGACAGGGAAACCTGGCATGCTGCAGTCCATGGGGTCACAAAGAGTTGTACATGGCTGAGCGACTGAACAACAAAATTCTGAGAGCCATTCCATATGCTATTAAGAGGTTCCAGGGAAACTGAGACTCCATTGTTTCCTGGATTAAATTTATGGTTAAACATACTTTTATACTGGCTTTTGATGAGTGACTTTTGATTGTATCCTGGACCTTTGTGGTATTTTGTTAGGAGACTCTGGATCCTGTTTAAATCTTTTATAGGTGAGGGATATTAAGAATTACTTCTAGTTATAAAATAAATCTTGGGTATGTAATATACAGCATAGGGAATGTAGTTAAATATTGTAATAACTTTGTATGGTGACAGGTGGTAACTAGACTTATGGTAGTGACCATTTTGTAATGTTTAAAAATATTAAATCACTGTGTTGTACACCTAAAATTAATATAATAATGTAAGTCAGCTACCCTTCAATAAAAAGAAAAAGTCTTCTGTTTTAGTAGCAGTTGCCCTAAAAAGTTTCATACATAGGGCCCAGCCTACTTTCTTCTGTTTTTGGTAGCAGCTTTATCACATTTCATACATTCGCCCATTTAAGGTATAATTTTTTTTAGTATGTCTGGTATATTTTAGTTGTTTAATTGCTGTAGTTGTGCCAGACTCTTTTGCAGTCCCATGGACTATAGCCCGCCAGGTTTCTCTGTCCATGGGATTTCCCAGGCAAGAGTACTGAAATGGGTTGCCATTTCCTTCTCCAGGGGATCTTCCTGACCCAGGGATCAAACCTTCATCTCCTGCATTGACAGGCAGATTCTTTAGCACTGAGGCACCAGTGAAGTCCTGTGCAACCCTTATTACAGTCAACTTTAGAACATTTTCAAGAAACTGTGCACTCCTTACCTGTCACTTCCAACTCCCACTTGTCATCCTGTCAGTTTAGTTCAGTTGCTCAGTTGTGTCCAGCTCTTTGGTGATGCCATCCAACCATCTTGTCCTCTGTCATCCCCTTCTCCTCCTGCCTTCTATGTCCAGCTGACTGCAGCACGCCAGGTTTCCCTGTCCATCACCAATGCCTGGAACTTGCTCAAACGCATGTCCATCAAGTCGGTGATGCCATCCAACCATCTCATCTTCTGTTGTCCCCTTCTCTTCTTGCTTTCAATCTTTCCCAGCATCAGCGTCTTTTCCAATGAGTTGGTTTTTTGTATCAGGTGGCCAGAGTATTGGAGTTTCAGCATCAGTCCTTCCAGTGAATATTCAGGACTGATTTCCTTTAGGATGGACTGGTTGGATCTCCTTGCAGTCCAAGGGACTCTCAAGAGTCTTCTCCAACACCACAGTTCAAAAGCATCGATTCTTTGGTGCTCAGATTTCTTTATGGTCCAACTCTCACATACACAAGTGACTACTGGAGAAATCATAGCTTTGACTAGACAGACCTTTGTCAGCAAAGTAATGTCTCTACTTTTTAATATGCTGCTTAGGTTGGTTATAGCTTTTCTTCCAAGGAGCAAGCATGTTTTAATTTCATGGCTGCAGTCACCATCAGTAGTGTTTTCGAGCCCAAGAAAATGAAGTCTTTCACTGTTTCCATTGTTTCCCCATCTGTTTCCAATGAAGTGATAGGACCGGATGCCATGATCTTAGTTTTTTGAATGTTGAGTTTTAAGCCAACTTTTTCACTCTCCTCTTTCACTTTCATCAAGAGGCTCTTTGGTTCTTCACTTTTTGCCATGAGGGTGGTGTCATCTGCATTTCTGAGGTTATTGATATTTCTCCCAGCTGTCTTGATTCCAGCTTATGCTTCATCCAGCCTGGCATTTCACATGTAAGAGTAAGGTTTTATAGCAAGAATGCTCCACATTTTGGGTATTGTTACTGGGAATTGCATTTTATCCATTTATTATTGAACTGAAGGAAGAGGTCTACTCTGGAAAAATATACCAACCACACCCTATACTATATAATCTTTAGTAAGGTACAGGAATATAAGTGTATAAAGGCAAATTTCAATTTTTCTCATATAAATTATTTTAATAGTGATTTCTAATCAAAGATTTGATACCCAAATTTTTATGAAGAAGGTCGCAGAATTCCAGCTCTGAGTAACTTTGTGTCAGACACATAATTTCTCTTGACAGAAGTGGGAATTTATTTACATTTGAGAGTGACTGTGCTGAAGCAAAACTAAACTGCAGAAAAACACAGGAATTGTAGAGCTACTTGACATGCTAGTTTTTGCCTTTCATGTATGTCTATTATCTCTTAGCATCAGATCTAGCTCTCCATTCTTGATCCCATCTTGATAAAGTCATCAGGGACTTGCAGAAAGTGTGCAAAAATGCATGGTATTTGTTTATGCAAATAAAGCAGAATGCATACATGGATTTAGAGTTTTCTTCTATCATTCTAATTAGATCTGAGATGACTGAAATAGGATAATTCAAAAGCTAGGTGCATTTTTTAAACCATAGGCTAATGAAAGCCTTATAACACTGCCAGAGTTTTAAGTTCACTTCATTTGCATATTCATGTTGCCTGTGTTGCTTTTTGTTCATGCCAGGCCTAGGGAAGCACCATGGAATTGTCATCATAGTTTTAGAGCCAGACCTGGGTTCCAGCTTGGTTTGCCAGGTATTGATATCTTAAATGAGTTACTTATTCTTTTTGAGCTTCAGTTTCCTTTTATGTAAAATGATTCTGGGACAGAAGTGCTACTTTATCTTCTGGTTTGTTGCAGTGAGACTAAGAGAGTACAAAAAAAAGTTAGATTCTGATCTATTCATCAATGAGAGTGAAATGATAGAGGCAGATGAAATAGACTGATCAATAAAGAAAGTGGATTAGAAGAGCAAGGGCCAGAGAGGGAAAAACAAGAATTGAACTTTATACTTTAGTCTTTCTGAATATAGTCAAACCGTATTTTCACATTGGAATCAGGAAGAAAGACTGATCAATATTCTAATTATAGTGTAATTATAGTGAAGTGTTAGCTGTCTGGGGTTTTAGTGAGAAAAAAAGTTTAGTGGGTTCACGGAACACTTATTTATTGATGCTCAATATGCAGGTAGGATAAAGATGTAGTCAGTATCTTTACAACTAATTACACTCAGAATCTAGTTATATTAACTTATTGGCAATCAAGAATCCATTAACTCATTCAAAAGTCCCTATTTTCAAGGAGTTCACAATCTACTGAAAAAAGATGAATTACATAAGAAGAAATAAGATATGGGTAAGTACAAGGGCACTAGGAAGGATACCTGTGTCATATGAAGCAGAGAGCTGTGAGGAAAGCTTCCTAGGAGAGATAGTCTTGAAACTGAATATTGAAGGACAAGTAGGAGTCGTAAGTGGTACTCAGGTTGTTAAGATGAAGGCAGCGTTGGGTGAGAGTGTGTGTGTGCGCGTTGAGGGTGTTGATGATGTGGAGTAGTAAAAGCAGAGGCTGAGGGGCAGGTGAGGACTAGATCATGAAGGGCCTTATGTTATGGTAAGGATTTTTTTCTGAAAGAAGTAGAAAGCCATTGAAGGGTTTTAAGCAGGGAAGTGTCATAAGTTTATTTACATTTTAGAGAGATCTCTCCTGAAACAGGATAGTGAATGAACCGATTAAAGGAAGTCAGAGAGTACTAGTCAGTAGGCTGTGGATTATCTTTGAGAATAAGATGAGGGTGAGAATTAAAGCCATACCAGCAAGGGAAGAAAAGGGAGAAGAAAAGATTCAAGAGCTATAAAGGAGGAAGAATTGACAGGACTTTACCTGCTGTGTATGAAGAGATTAAGGAAGAAGCCACAGAAAGGCTCCCAGATTTTTAGCTTGTGCATTTGGGAGGAAGTGGTTCATTTACCAGTAGAGAAAACTGAAGAGGAGGATTGATTTACTAGAGAAGATATGTTCCATTTGGTGTTCTTTGAATTTGACAGGCCCAGTGGAACATCCAGATAGATTTTATCCCTTCGGTTTGAATGGTCAGTTCTTGGGATTTAGCATAGAAGTTTTGGCTGCATATAGATTTGTGAGGCATCAGAAAATAAATAGTGGGTTGCCATAGATGAAGCTGGGTGAGTGTAGGAGTGTGGTTGAGGGAACCCAATTATTCTTTGTTGTTCAGTCGCTAAGTTGTGTTCTGACTCTTTGTGACTCTAGGGACTGGAGCATGCCAGGCTCCTCTGTCTTCCACTATCTCCTGGAGTTTCCTCAAATTCATGTTCATTGAGTTGGTAATGCATCTCATCCTCTGCTGCCGGCTTCTCCTTCAATCTTTCCAAGCATTAGGGTCTTTTCCAACGAATTGGCTCTTTGCATCAGGTGGCCAAAGTATTGGAGCTTCAGCAGCAGTCCTTCCAATGAATATTCAGGGTTGATTTCCTTTAGGATTGACTGGTTTGCTCTTCTTGCAGTTCAGGGGACTCTCAAGAGTCTTCTCCAGCACTTCTCCAGTTTGAAAGCATCAGTTCTTTGGTGCTTGGCCTTCTTTGTGGTCCCACTCTCACATCTGTATATGACTACTGAAAAACCAATGGTGGTGGTGGTTTAGTCACTAAGGCATGTCCAACTCTTGTGACCCCATGGACTGTAGCCCACCAGGCTCCTCTGTCCATGGGGTTCTCCAGGCAGGAATACTGGAGTGGGTTGCCATTTCCTTCTCCAGAGGATCTTCCCTACCCAGGAGTCACACCTAGGTCTCCTTCATTGCAGGCAGATTCTTTACTGACTGAGCTACAGGGAAGCCCCAGAAAAACCAATGCCATAAGTTAAATAATGTTTTGTGACTGGCTTAAAAATTTATATATGTAGTTGGGGCTGTTTTTTGAGGCTTTCTATTTTGTTCCATTGATTAATATTAGTATCAGAACAGTTAAAATATTTTTGCTACCACCTTAATATCTGTATTGTTCTTTCCAAAGTCTTGGAAAAGTTGTTTTCCCCATCTGCTATGAATTTTGTAGAGTCAATTGAAAAAACTCAGTTGGAATAATGACTTGGATTGCAAAATTGTTTCATGGCCTCCAGATTACTTTGGTTTTGTTTATTTGTAGTTCCTGGTTTCATTTTTGACATTATTTGTTGAACATTTGCTTTCTTTCAGATGAAGAAAGGCATTTTAAGGAGATTTAAGAAAGACGATTTCACTAGTGCTCATTCATCTATAAATTCCTTTATATTTTATTTGATAATAATGCACCTGCTGCATGAGTGCTGAATGGGTTTTAATTTGTGCTCTAAGGGAGCTTATAGTTTAGTGGGGGTAAACTAACCACAATACAGTGCAGGAGTGTGCAAACCAAAGTGTTTTTACCAAGGCTTGAGGTTACAGAAGAGGAAGCAATTGATTTTGAGGGGAAGGGGGATGAGTAAAGAGCACTGAGGAGGCATGTACGAAAGAGAATGGGGCTTGACACAGGAGGCCGCAGCGTGGGCAGAGGCCAGCTGTGTGTGGAGGGCCTGGCATGGGTGCGGGGTGGTCCTGAAAGGGGCAGGCTTCGTGGGGGGAGTGCCAAGACATGAAGCTAGAGGACGAGCCGAAGCCCGTGTATGAGGGGTCCCACAGGCCTGTGTTCTTCAGAGGTCCTGTCACACGTTGCCCACCTGATGGTCACAGCAGCAGTGGGAAACAAGGGAACTTGCAGGTGTTCCTTTATCTTTGCATTGTCTCTTCAGTCTTACTTCTTATACTTTCTACTCTAATTACATCTGGAAAAGAGTTTATCATTATCCCAGTTTTATGAATGAGGAACTTGATGCTCAGTGATTTGTCTAGTTCCATATGGCTAAGATAAAATCAATTTCAGATTAGAGCCCAAGTCTTCTGACTAATATACTAGGCTGCCTTTATATTATTTCAGTGGCATCTTCTTTTCTATTTTTCCTATTGTTGTTACTTGAATAATTTCATATTCTAAACTTGAGAGGTTGGTGGGAAAATTGCCCAATTGAATAACTGAATAAGAGTGTATAGTTTGAGCACATGTGTTTTTTCTTTTCTTTGGGTTCTCTCTCATGGATGACTAAGACAATAAACATAAGTGAAGAATCTAGGATAGGAATGGTTAGCCTGCCGTGGCCCTCTGATTTATAAGTCTGAGAAGGTTAGAACTTGGTAACTTGAACTTTTTATTTTGTTTTATTTCATTTAACCCTTTTATTATAAAAATTTTCAAACATATGCAGAAATAAATTATGTTGAGCCCTCAAGTACCCATTGCTCAGCTTCAACAGTGATTAACTCGTACTCATCTAATTTCTCTCCTTCCCACACATCTGCCTTCAGATATTTTTGAAGTAATTCCCAGACATCATTTCACTGGATTTGAACTTTAGAAATGCCATGCTTGAGTTTAACGTGTGCTCTTGTCTCTATTTGTGTCCTAGACATTCAGTTCAGTTGCTCAGTCGTGTCCAACTCTTTGCGACCCCATGAACTGCAGCACGCCAGGCCTCCCTGTCCATCACCAACTCCCGGAGTCCACCCAAACCCATGTCCATTGAGTCAGTGATGCCACCCAACTATCTCATCCTCTGTCATCCCCTTCTCCTCCTGCTCCCAATCTTTCCCAGCATCAGGGTCTTTTCAGATGAGTCAGCTCTTCACATCAGGTGGAGTTTCAGCTTCAACATCAGTCCTTCCAGTGAATACCCCAGGATTGACTGGTTGGATCTCCTTGCAGTCCAAGGGACTCTCAAGAATATCCTCCAACACCACAGTTCAAAAGCATGAATTCTTCGCCGCTCAGCTTTCTTCACAGTCCAACTCTCACACCCATACATGACCACAGGAAAAACCATAGCCTTGACTAGATGGATCTTTGTTGGCAAAGTAATGTCTCTGCTTTTTAATGTGCCGTCTAGGTTGGTCATAACTTTCCTTCCAAGGAGTAACGTCTTTCAATTTCATGGCTGCAGTAACCATCTGCAGTGATTTTGGAGCCCCCCAAAATAAAGTCAGCCACTGTTTCCACTGTTTCCCCATCTATATACCATGAAGTGATGGGACTGGATGCCATGATGTTAGTTTTTTGAATGTTGAACTTTAAGGCAGCTTTTTCACTCTCCACTTTCACTTTCATCAAGAGGCTCTTTAGTTCTTCACTTTCTGCCATAAGGGTGGTGTCATCTGCATATCTGAAGTTACTGATATTTCTCCCGGCAATCTTGGTTTCAGCTTGTGTTTCATCCAGCCCAGCATTTCTCATGATGTACTCTGCATAGAAGTTAAATAAGCAGGGTGACAATATACAGCCTTGACATACTCCTTTTCCTATTTGGAACCAGTCTGTTGTTCCATGTCCAGTTCTAACTGTTGCTTCCTGACCTGCATACACGTTTCTCAAGAGGCAGGTCAGGTGGTCTGGTATTCCCATCTCTTTCAGAATTTTCCACAGTTTATTGTGATCCACACAGTCAAAGTCTTTGTCATGAGCAGAAGTAGATGTTTTTCTGGAACTCTCTTGCTTTTTCCATGATCCAGCCGATGTTGGCAATTTGATCTCTGGTTCCTCTGCCTTTTCTAAAACCAGCTTGAACATCTGGAAGTTCACAGTTCACATATTGCTGAAGCCTGGCTTGGAGAAGTTTGAGCATTACTTTACTAGCGTGTGAGATGAGTGCAACTGTGCGGTAGTTTGAGCATTCTTTGGCATTACCTTTCTTTGGGACTGGAATGAAAACTGACCTTTTCCAGTCCTGTGGCCACTGCTGAGTTTTCCAAATTTGCTGACATATTGAGTGTAGCACTTTCACAGCATCATCTTTCAGGATTTGAAATAGCTCAACTGAAATTCCATCACCTCCGCTAGCTTTGTTCGTAGTGATGCTTCCCTAAGGCCCACTTGACTTCACATTCCAGGATGTCTGGCTCTAGGTGAGTGTGAGTGATTACAGCTTTGTGATTATCTGGGTTGTGAAAATCTTTTTTGTACAGTTCTTCTGTGTATTCTTGCCACCTCTTCTTAATATCTGCTTCTGTTAGGTCCATACCATTTCTGTCCTTTATCGAGCCCATCTTTGCATGAAATGTTCCCTTGGTATCTGAGTTTCTTGAAGAGATCTCTATTTGTTCCCATTTTATTGTTTTCCTCTGTTTCTTTGCATTGATCACTGAGGAAGGCTTTCTTATCTCTCCTTGCTATTCTTTGGAACTCTGCATTCAGATGCTTATATCTTTCCTTTTCTCCTTTGCTTTTTGCTTCTCTTTTCACAGCTATTTGTAAGGTCTCTTCAGACAACCATTTTGCGTTTTTGCATTTCTTTTTCTTGGGGATGGTCTTGATTCCTGTCTCCTGTACGGTGTCACAAACCTCCATCCATAGTTCATCAGGCACTCTGTCAGATCTAGTCTCTTAAATCTATTTCTTGCTCCCACTGTATAGTCATAAGGGATTTGATTTAGCTCATACCTGAATGGTCTAGTGGTTTTCCCCACTTTATTCAACTTAAGTCTGAATTTGGCAATAAGGAGTTCATGATCTGAGCCACAGTCAGCTCCCTGTCTTGTTTTTGCTGACTGTATAGAGCTTCTCCATCTTTGGCTGCAAAGAATATAATCGGTCTAATTTCGGTGTTGACCATCTGGTGATGTCCATGTGTAGAGTCTTCTCTTGTGTTGTTTAAAGAGGGTGTTTGCTATGACCAGTGCGTTCTCTTGGCAAAACTCTGTTAGCCTTTGCCCTGCTTCATTCTGTCCTTCAAGGCCAAATTTGCCTGTTACTCCAGGTGTTTCTTGACTTCCTACTTTTGCTTTCCAGTCCCCTATAATGAAAAGGACATCTTTTTTGGGTGTTAGTTCTAGAAGGTCTTGTAGATCTTCATAGAACCGTTCAACTTCAGCTTCTTCAGCGTTACTGGTCAGGGCATAGACTTGGATTACCATGATATTGAATGGTTTGCCTTGGAAACGAACAGAGATCATTCTGGTGTTTTTGAGATTGCATCCAAGTACTGCAGTCGGGCTCTCTTGTTGACTATGACGCACTAGGTCCAGCTTTTTCCCTTCTGGCCATGAGGTTTATTGAAACCAAAATCCCAATACACTCCCAAAGTCCCAGTAGATTCCCAGAGATCAGCAGTTGTGTATGCTGTAGTCTTCTCACCATTTGTTTTAGTGCTGGTCCCCAGGGGGTGGCTAGAAATGGATGTTCCTGTGTTGGTACTCTCATCATGAGCGGACATAAAGATTGGTTTTACAGCAGTGGGCTTATTTGAAATTTCTGCTGAATGACAAAACTCATTCAAATTAACCCCTGGACACTTACTAATCGTCAAGTTCAAACACATGAATTTTTCCTTTTGCTAAAAAGCTGGAAGCAAATAGAGAAACCATCTCTAGACAGGACTTTGGACAGAAGGCAAGGTACCATTGGCTGTTTCTGTTTGCCACATTGGTTGGCATGAATAAGCACAGAAAGCAAGAAGCTAATGATTAACAAAGGAAAGAAAGCTTTTAGGGGATTGTTGCATTCCTATAATTTATCTTTTGCTGGAAATCTACCTAGAATATCTTTGTATGTAGCACATGGCTACTTCCCAGCTTTTAAAGGAAGAGTGTAAAGACTGTGCTCATGAGCACCTGTGGGCCTGTGTGTATGTGCCGAGTGTTGGGCATGGTCTGCTGACTACCAGTCTCTTACACCCCTATGTTTGTTGACTGAAACTGTTTGCTTAGAAAATTTTGTAAAATTTACAGTGATCCAAGTATGGAAGTATAATGTCAGCCTTTTCTTTTTCTCCAGAACTTTATTTCTGGGAGTCTTTCATTTGGCTTTCTGGGGAAGAGAAGTCTTGTTAATAGTAATTTTTCAAATATGTCTGAGGCTGTGCTTTTTCTTCCTCCTGGAGATAAAAATGAGACTAAACTTTCTCATGTTTCCTTCTAGCTCAGCCTCAGCTTTGTAAATGTCCCAAATGAGAAAATGTTGAGCCTCCTTGTCTGAAAACACAGTAATGTGGACTTTAGGAAGTGGAAAGAGGCCAGTGTAAGAGTGCATGTGTGTGCATGTGCAGGTGGACAGTGGTCAGATGTGTAACGGTGATTATCAGACAAGCTTGCACTGTACTTCCTTCTTATAGAGCTACTTTTCTCCGGAGATTGAGAAGACTCAGTATTGAGGTACGAATAGAGGCCTCAGGCTCTGCAGAGTCTCTTTTCTGTAGAGATTTCCTTCTCAGTCTGAGTAGTTTACTGATGCTTTTTGAAGGCTCAGTGTACACTGCGACCTTGAGCTCTGTGAAGCATGCTGTGGTAGGGGACAGGACATAGACAAGGTTTCTGAGCTTCAGGAAATCTTTAAAATCTTTTGGAGTAAGTAAAATATACCCAATAAATGAAGAGTGACCTTTGAAGAACAGGTAAGATTTAAAGAGGTGGTGAGAAGAATGTGCTACTTGGGCCTTGGACCAAATGATGTAAAGTAGCACTCATGTGTTATGATTCTTCAAGTTAAGAAACATCTAAAGACAGGACCTTAGGCTTCATAAACAGTGAAAAGTAATGGGAATATTTATGGGGAAGCCAAGAATCCCCTTCTTTTCCTTTTCTGTGTCTCTTACAAGGCCTTTGACTACTGTCTGACTTGCTTTTGAATATTTGGAAGGGGAGATAGAACATACTTTTTTGCCCTAAGTGTGTTGGGGAAGACAGTGTTCAATTTAAAATACAACAGTAATGAAGGCTTGAAAAAAATCACCTCAAATTATGTTAATTGACTCAACCATCAAGTTGTGAGGACACATGCTGGGATACATGGCAGGGTTTTCTTTACCCCAAACTGTCCCTTAGTGAAGAGGAAGTTGCTTTCATTTGAGTCCTTATTAAGCCTCTAATTTTCACTTTGAACAGCAAATTACTGTTTTGGAATAGTGTTAATAAGCCTGACTTCCATCAGTGCTTTTGATGACTATTGACAGAATGAGTAGAATGAGACAGAGGAATTTAACGTGAGATTTAGTGTTGGATGTCTTCAAATAAACCTTTTCAAGACCATTTTGAAAGATAATACCAGGCTTTGAGCAGAGGATTGACACATTCTGACTTAAGTTTTGGAAAGATCTCTTTGGCTGTTGAGTTGAGAACAGATTGTGGGGGCAGGAGTAGAAGTTAGGGCACCTTTCAGAAATCCTGGTGGAGAATCTGGATGGTCCTAGTGGAAGTGTTAAGTGGTGGGATTCTGACTATATTTTGAAGGGAGAGCTGGCAGAAATTTTGTCAGATTTGAATGTAGGGTAATGAGAAAGAGGTAAATAAAATATGTATTAAAAGTTTTAAAATCAAGCGCATCTTACACCCTTTGACCTAGCAATTTCTTTTTTAAAAATTCAGAGTAGAAGAACTTCCCTGGTGGTCCAGTGGTTAAGAATCTACCTGCCAGTGCAGGGGATGGGTTCGATCCCTGGTCCAGGAAGATCTCACATGCCACGGAACAACTAAGCCCAGGCTCCACAACTACTGAGCATTCTGGAGCCTCAAGCCGAAGTGTAGGTTTCATTTCTATAGAACTCAGGAGTGCACTTGTTAGGTTGTATGATAAGTATACATTTATTAGACTCTACCAGACTCTTTTTTTCTTTAATTTTTATTGGAGTATTATTGATTTACAATGTTGTGTTAGTTTCTGCTGTACAGAAGAGTGAATCAGTTACGCTTCAGTTCAGTTCAGTTGCACAGTCGTGTCCAGCTCTTTGCGACCCCATGAATCGCAGCACACCAGGCCTCCCTGTCCATTACCAACTCCCGGAGTTCACTGAGACTCACATCCATCGAGTCAGTGATGCCATCCAGCCATCTCATCCTCTGTTGTTCCTTCTCCTCCTGCCCCCAATCCTTCCCAGCATCAGAGTCTTTTCCAGTGAGTCAACTCTTCACATGAGGTGGCCAAAGTACTGGAGTTTCAGCTTCAACATCATTCCCTCCAAAGAAATCCCAGGGCTGATCTCCTTCAGAATGGACTGGTTGGATCTCCTTGCAGTCCAATATATCCACTCCTTTTTAGATTCTTTGCCCATATATGTCATTTGACTCCACCAGACTCTTTTTTATAGTGGATGTACCATTGTGCAGTGTGTGAGAACGAGTTGCTCCTTATCTTTGTCAGCACTTGATATTGTCTGTCAGAATTTTTTATTTGAGCCATCCTAATAAGTGTGTAGTCCTTTTTTTTAAAAGCAGTATTATTAAGATGTAATCCACATACCATAGATTTTCCCACAACCTGGGTTTAGAACACTTTCATCACCCCAAAAAGAAACCGCACGTTTGTCACTTCCATCTTCCTTTTCCCCTTAGCCCCAGGAACCTACTAATTTTTGTCTCTACAAGTTTGCCTTTTCTGCATATTTTGTATAAATGAGATCATACAATATGTGATCTTTTATGAGCTTCTTTAGTCGATTAGCATAATGTTTCTAAGGTTCATCATGTATCAGTAGTCCTTTTTATGACTGAATAATACTCTATTGCATGGATGTACCATTAGTTACTCAGTTTGGGTTGTTGCTACTTTTTGGTGATGAATAATGATGCCACAAACATTTGTGTTCAAGTTCTTTCTGTGGGCACATGTATTCAGTTCTCTTGGGTGGAATTGCTGGATGGTATGGTAACTCTGTGTTTAATTTTTTGAGCAACTGCCTTACTGTTTTCTAAAGTGACTATGCCCTCACGGATTTATAGTCCCACCCACTGGCATAAATGAGGGTTTCAGTTTCTCTGCATCTTCATTTGTTACTGTCTGTGTTTTTTATTGTAGTGGGTTTGAAGTGGTATCCCATTTTGGTATTGATTTGTGTTTTCGTAAGACTAACACTGTTGAGCATTTTTTCATGTGCTAATTAACTATTTATACCTTCTTTGGAGAAGATCTGTTTAGAGTTTTTGTCTATTTTTTATTGGGTTATTTGTCCTTATTGATGAATTGTGAGTTCTTTATATTTTCTGGATACAATTCCCTTACTGGAGATGTGATTTCCATATATCTTCTCCCAGTTTTTGGTTTGTCTCTCACTTTGAGGATATTGTCCTTTGAAATACAAAAGTTTTAAAGTTTGATGAAGTCTAGTTTATCTGTTCTTTATTTTTCTCTTGTACTTTTGGTGTTGTATCTAAGAAACTATGACCTAATTGCACTTCTGTTTTTGTCTAAGAATTTTATCATTTTAGCTCTTCCATTTAGGTCTTTAGCTCATTTTGAGCTAATTTTTGTGAATAGGTATTCAACTTCATTTCTTTACACGTGGATATTCAGTTGTCCTAGCATCAGTTGTTGAAAGGAGTGCTCTTTCCTCACTTAGTTATCTTGGCATCCTTGTCAAAAGTTAGTCGACCATAAATCTAATGGTTTGTTTCTGGACTTGCAGTCATCTGTATGCCTGTTTTATAATGCTAGTATTGCATTAACTTCATTACTGTCATTTTGTAGTAAGTTTTGTGTGTGTGTTTTTTTTTTCTCTAAGTTTTGTGTTTTAATTTTTCACTGCACAGCATACGGGCTCCTAGTTTCCCTGGCCAGGAGTCAAACCTGCACCCTCTGCACTGGAAGCACAGTCTTAACTCTGGACTGCCAGGGAAGTCCCTGTAGTAAGTTTTGAAATTGGTAATTGTGAATCTTACAACTTTGTTTTTTAAAATAGTTTTGGCCAGAGTGAGATCGTATAAACCTCCCTGCTTAGAATCTTTACATGAGTCATATCTGATGGTGTCTATGATAAAATTTTATATCCCTAACCTGACCCACAAGATGTTTTTATTTTAAAAAATATGTATTTATTTATTGAGGTCTTAGTTGGGATATGCAGGATCTTTCACTGTGGCACACAGACTCAGGAGTAGGTGGACTCTGTAGTTGTGGTATGTAGGCTTTCTAGCTGCAGCATGTGGGGTTAGTTTTCCCACAGCATGTAGGATCTTAGTTCCCTGACCGGGGATTGAATCTTGTGTCTCTTGCATTGAAAGGTGGATTCTTTTTTTTTCTTTTCATTAAATGAATTTTTTTTAATTTTTTTAATTTTAAAATCTTTAATTCTTACATGCGTTCCCAAACATGCACCCCCCTCCCATGAAAGGTGGATTCTTAACCACTGGACCACCAGGCAAGTCCCTGACTCATAAGATCTGACCCTTGCCCATCTTTCCAGCTTCATTTTTCATTCACTTCCTGTCTTGCTTACTTAAGCCTTAGCCTGCTCCTTGAAAGCTTGAAAAATGCCTTTCCATTGCAGGGCTTTTGTGTATTCATTTACTTCTGCTTAGAATGCTCTTCTTAGCATTCTTTACCTAATTCCTACTCATTCTTCAGATTTTTACCTATCAGTTTTTAAGAAAGACTATTCCAATTATTTTTAAAATACTTGTTTTTCTTTTCCCACTTAGAAAGGTAATGCATGTTCACTGTAGCAAATTTGAAAAATAAGGAAATGTATCTTACAAGAAAACCAGAGAATAAGCATTCAATGTTGTAGAAACATCTAATGCTACTTTGTTATTTGGTCCTTTGGCTTTATTTTCTTTTTCTGTTTGGAAGCCTGCAGAGCTGTTTCATTCACATTTGAAGTTGAACTGTATTTGAAATTTGAAATCATCGTATTTGAAATTGCCAGGATGTTTCCAGATTGAGTTTATTGTCGTTTGTTTTGCTTGAAAGGTAGGCCCTCACATGTATAAACTAAACTAATGTCTCTTTTCTTCATTTCAGAAAGATTTTTTTCCCCTTTGTGCTTGTGATACAGTTTTAGTTTCTTCAGCCAAAATGTTATTTTCCTCAGGTTGAATCTTAATTCTCCATTCTTTATATTGCTAGCTTTTCTCTCCATTATTTTCTTTCCCTCCCACTTACTCCCTTTTAAATTAAATACTGGTGTAACATCTGAAGTTTGCCTTCTATGTTATGGATACAGTTTTCTGCATAGATATTTCAATGCTATATTGCTACCAATTATCTTAATTTTTTCTTTGCAGTCTGTTTTAAAAAAAGGCTTTATTTATTTATTTTTGGCTGTGCTGGATTTTTCTTGCCCTGCTTGGGCTTTCTCTAGTTGTGGCAAGCAGGGGTTACTCTTTGTTATGGTGTGTGGGCTTCTTATTGTGGCGACTTCTCTTGTGGAGCACAGACTGCTCTAGGTGTGCAGGCTTCAGTGGTTGCAGCGTGCCGGCTCAGTAGTTGTGGCAAACAGGTGTATGAGCTACAGCCTCAACCTACTCGAGCTCTTCTCGCTCCTTGCACACGTGCTGGCTGAAATGTCACACTGGCAGCACAGTGGGGCATGTGCATTGCGCTCCCATTCAGCCTGAGCGATCTCCATTGATTCCAGTTTCAAAGGCTCTAGGCCCTATAGTTTGTTCTGCTTTGCCCTACTCTGCCGAACTTGTGCCTCTGCTGAGTGGATGAATGGTGGGGTGGGAGTAGTCAGGCACAAATACCGGCGGTTCTCACTGTTCTTACTCAGTGTTGAGCAGTTTTTAAAACATAAATGCTTCTTGGGTTGTTGTATTTCTCTGGTCAGTTTCATCCTGTTTTATAATTTGTTTCTGTGGCCTGGGGGTAGGGGAGGGGGCAACAGGGAGCGAGAATTAGCCTACCTTCTCATTAGTTCATTGCTGGAAGTCATGCTTCTCAGAATGTACTTTTTCCAGTATAGTTAGTAATTTCCCCAGGTGTACTCACTGTCAGTCAGGATTGTTGTTGTTCAGTCGCCAAGTTGTGTCTGACTCTGCAGCCCCTTGAACTGCAGCATGCCAGGCTTCCCTGTCCTTCTTTATCTCCCTGAGTTTACTCAAACTCATGTCCGTTGAGTTGGTGATGCCGTCCAACCATCTCATCCTCTGTCACCCCCTTCTCTTGCGCTCAATCTTTCCCAGTATCAGGGTCTTTTCCATGAGTCAGCTCTTTGCATCAGGTGGCCAGAGTATTGGAGCTTCAACATCAGTCCTTTCAATGAATATTCAGGGTTGATTTCCTTTAGGATTGACTGGTTTGCTCTCCTTGTAGTCCAAGGGACTCTCAAGAGTCTTCTCCAACACCACAGTTCAAAAGCAACAATTCTTTGGCACTCACCTTTCTTTATGGTCCAGCTCTCATCTGTTCATGACTACTGGAAAAACCATAACTTTGACTATAGGGACCTTTGTTAGCAAAGTGATGTCTCTGCTTTTTAATATGCTGTCTAGATTTGTCATAGCTTTTCTTCTAAGGAGCAAGCATCTTTGAACTTTGTGGCTGTAGTCACCATCCGCAGTGATTTTGGAGCCCAAGAAAATAAAATCTGTCACTGTTTCCACTTTGTCCCCATCTATTTGCTGTGAAGTGATAGGACTGGATGTCATGATCTTCATTTTTTGAATGTTGAGTTTTAAGCTAGCTTTTTCACTCTCCTCTTTCACTTTCATCAAAAGGCTCTTTAGTTCCTCTTCACTTTCTGCCAGTAAAGGGGTACCATCTGCATATTTGAGGCTATTGATATTTCTCTGGGCAGATTCCAGCTTGTGAGTCATCCAGCCCGGCATTTCTCATGATGTGCTCTGCATATAAGCTAAATAAGCAGGGTGACAGCAAACAGCCTTGATGTACCCCTTTACCAATTTTAAACCAGTCCGTTGTTCCGTGTCGAGTTCTAACTGTTGTTTCTTGTCCTGCTTACAGGTTTCTCAGGAGGCAGGTAAGGTAGTCTGGTATTCCCATCTCTTTAAGAAATTTCCATAGTTTGTTGTGATTCACACAGTCAAAGGCTTTAGCGTAGTCAATGAAGCAGAAGTAGATGTATTTTTAGAATTTGCTTGCTTTTTCTATGATCCAACGGATATTGGCAATTTGATCTCTGGTTCCTCTGCCTTTTCTAAATCCGGCTTGTATATCTGGAAGTTCTTGGTTCACATACTGCTGAAGCCTAGCTTGAAGGATTTTGAGCATAATTTTGCCAGCATGTGAAATGAGTGTAGTTGTACAGTAATTTGAACATTCTTTGGCATTGCCTTTCTTTGGGATTGGAATGAAAACTGACCTTTTCCAGTCTTGTGGCCCCTGCTGAGTTATCCAAACTTGCTGACATATTGAGTGCAGCATATATATATATATGCATACATATATATCTGTATATATATAACCGAGAGTTTTTAAGGAATGTGATTATGGCTCTGGCATTTCTAAAATCCATACAACAGTCTGGCAGGTAAGAGGTGATGTTAGCCTTGAGTCTAAATTCTTCAAGGCAGTAGGCTGGAAACTCAGGGTGTCTCTGGTGTTTGTTGTCTTGAGGAAAATCTCCCTTTTCTTCAGGAAATGTGTCTTTTCTCTTAAGGACTTCAGTTGTTGGATGAGGCCCACCTATGTTTTGTAGGATAACCTACTTTACTCACAGTTCAGTCTGTTGATTTGTTAGTCATTTCAAAAAAAAATCAACCTTCACAGAAACATTAGACTGGTGTTTGACCAAACACTGGGCACTATAGCCTAGCGAAGTTGACAGATAAAATTAAACACCACACTTGCTCTCTGAAATTCAGGTTAAATTTACATGCACTAGTATATGTGTTTAACATGTATGCCTCTGCTCTTATGTGTCTGTGTGTTTGGTCATGGTGTATCTTCAGTTTAGAATATTCTTTGTGCCCAGATCTTATTTATTCTTCTGAAGGCTAGATCGCAGACACACACAGTTTTCTTTGCACCCTATACTAGCTCTTCTGAACTACTTCTTGTCACCTAATTACTCTGTGTTCTGTCACGCCATTGTGCTTTTGCACACAAATTGCTGTTGCTTAGTGTAGTCTTTCCTCTTGTTTCATATAAGGCTTTTGTAGCTTCCTGAGGCATGCTTTGTGTGCTTTTTCATTACACTCCCATGGTCTCCTTTGCTTTCTATTAAGGCACTGATCACATTTTTACTGTTATTGTGTATCTGTCTGCCCATGAGACTATGTTTCTTGAGAGCAGCGGTCATTGCACTGCTGTCCTTTTCAAAGTTTATCCTCAGCCAAGCCCAAGTATCTGGACTGTATCTAAATAAATACTTTAAAGAATGAATAAACTGTGTTAAAATTTTGAAAGTTGTATATTTCTTCTGTAATTTATCTTTAAAGTAGAATGTGGAGATAATGAATTCTTGGGGATGAAGCAGCTCTGGCTATCAGAGATGAACCTTGAGTTAGACTTGAAACATACTTGGGAATATTGAATATTTGCTTGACTAACTAGAAATAATTTTATTTATTTTTCCATTCTATGCAATGTCTGTAGCTTCAGTATTGTTACATAAAGAAAAGCTGTTACTGATTAGAAATGTTGATTTATTTTTGCTTTCATTTATATATGCTTGTATTCTAAGAATATCAGTGTACTTAAGACTGCTTCACCTTCTTTCTAGCTCAAATGTAATGGTGATAACTGATCATTAAATTTGTCAACAATCTCAGTGTGATGGTAAAATAACTTTTTCCTTCTCTATTAGATGTTGGTCATCTTTCTGAAGTACACTGTCAATGGCCTGAATGTTTTCTGAAAATCATTTGAAGCAAAATATCTGTTTAATAGCAAGATAATCACATCAAGATGGTTGGAAAACTGAAGCAGAACTTACTATTGGCATGTCTGGTGATTAGTTCTGTGACTGTATTTTACTTGGGCCAACACGCCATGGAATGCCATCACCGAATAGAAGAACGTAGCCAGCCCCTCAAACTGGAGAACATAAAGACCACTGTGCGAACTGCCCTGGACATCAAAGCCAATAAAACCTTTGCCTATCACAAAGATATGCCTTTAATATTTATTGGAGGTGTGCCACGGAGTGGAACCACGCTCATGAGGGCCATGCTAGATGCACACCCTGATATTCGCTGTGGAGAGGAAACCAGGGTCATTCCTCGAATCCTGGCTCTGAAGCAGATATGGTCACGGTCGAGTAAGGAGAAAATACGCTTGGATGAGGCTGGTGTCACCGATGAAGTGCTGGATTCTGCCATGCAGGCCTTCTTACTAGAAATCATTGTGAAGCATGGGGAGCCAGCCCCTTATTTATGTAATAAAGATCCTTTTGCCCTGAAATCCTTAACTTACCTTGCTAGGTTATTCCCCAATGCCAAATTTCTCCTGATGGTCCGAGATGGCCGGGCATCAGTGCATTCAATGATTTCTCGAAAAGTTACTATAGCTGGATTTGACCTGAACAGCTATAGGGACTGTTTGACCAAGTGGAATCGTGCCATTGAGACCATGTATAACCAGTGTATGGAGGTTGGCTATAGAAAATGCATGTTAGTTCACTATGAGCAACTTGTCTTACATCCAGAACGGTGGATGAGAACAGTCTTAAAGTTCCTCCAAATTCCTTGGAACCACTCAGTATTACACCATGAAGAGATGATTGGAAAAGCTGGGGGAGTATCTCTGTCAAAGTGAGTAGATTTTATGTTTTTTATTTGACCCTATATTCAGCTAATAAAGGGGTGTGTGTGTGTGTAAACTATAGCCCTTTCCTGGAATAGAGAGAGCTTTATCAATGAATTCTTAAAAAGTTCTCTAACTGGTTCATTACACTTTCATTTACTTAATTCATTTTTGAATTGATGAATTATCCTTTTTATGTACTTGATGGAGGCAAACCCAGTTTATAGCAGTAAAAGCACTGCAGACTTTCAAGTCCATCATTCAAATTTAGTGGCTTCTGATATTTAATTTCCAGATATTTCTGTTAATAAGGATAGTTGACTTTTGTGTAGAGTATGGTCAATATGAGGAAAAGCATCTACCATATTGAAAGTGAAAGTATTAGTTGCTCTGTGACCCCATGGACTGTAGTCCTTGAGGCTCTTCTGTCCCTGGAATTCTCCAGGCAGGAACACTGGGTTGCCATTTCCTTCTCCAGGGGATCTTCCTGACCCTGGGATTGAACCCGGATCTCCTGCATTGCAGGCAGATTCTTTACCATCCGAGCCACCAGAGAAGCCCATAGATAGTAAATTCCAAGTATATAGAACATTTTAGTGAGAGGAAAAATAAAGGTACAATTATCTAACTCAGTCCCTTCATTTTATAGGGAAGCGGTCTGAGTCAGAAAGATAAAAATGATTTACTCAAATTTAGGTGGCAGGGCCAGAATTAGAATCTGTGCTTTAGTCTAAATGAGCTGGTACTTTTGTCCATGTCATTTTATTGCATCTAGTGTTTTCTTTAGTCATCTGATGAAGACATCTTCCCTTGAATTTTATAAAAGGTTAGAGAATCACTGAAATTTAGAAGTTTAATCCATAATCCATACTAGAAGTTCCTTGAATTAAAATACTTCTAAAATCATTGCACTTTTCTTCCTTTCTCATAAAGTGATGACTAGGTTGGGTTGACTTGATCTGATAAGATGACGTACACATCAAACAAGGACATAATGATATAAAAAGTACTCTTAAATTCAGGTAGCATCTCCTCATGAAGAAAAGTTGACTTTGACTCTATTTTATATCTTTCCATTTATAAAAGTGATATATATCCCCTGTAAAATAAAGAAAAAGCAACGAACTTCCCTCGTGTGTCCTACTTGCCCCTATCAAGGAATGTCTTCTTGATTTTTTTCAAGTGTAGAACTTGTACAGTAGACATTGCTTCCTCATATGGATAATTTGAAAGGAACAGCTACTTTTCTGCAGCTAGCTTTCAGTTACTGACTATAAATTATTAGGTATCATCACTCTAGTGGCTCTAGGTTATTTACATTGATTCAAAAAAATTACAGTTTTAGCTCCTGTCATCATAGTTTATTGTTCTTTCCATATAATAGACCATAACTTATTTCTAATCATCTGTATTTCTAGGTAAGCATTTTATTTTGTATGCCTATATGTTGGCCCAGAAATTCTGATGCTGGTTCCATCTATTAATATAAAATAAGCCTATTAACACCCCCCATCTCTCCAAGTAGGGAGTAAAGAGATTGGCTGAAGTTAAATTTCCGTGGAAATCAGGAGGAAATAATTTTGCAGGGAATTCTCTGGCAGTCCAATGGTTAAGACTTTGGACTTTCTACTCCAGGGGAGCACGAGTTTGATCCCTAGTTGGGGAACTAAACTCTTGCATGCCTCATGGGTGGCCAAGGAAATTCATAGGAGGTTTGAATCAGTGAACTTTAGAAGGGGAAGAGACCTTATTTAGCTGTAGTATATGGAATGCATACCCTGTGAAGTTTTATGCTTTGTCAAGAATCACACATGGCAGAACTAGAACTTGCAATGCCTATTCAAAGACTTGCCACTATGAGTTTTTATTTTTTAATTAACACATATAGTAAATTACAAATATTCAGTGTACAATTTGGTGAATGCTTACATCTCTATACAGCTGTGTTCTCACCATACATATAAAGTTAGTTTAAAAATAACTGGCATTTAAGAGACTCCTGTTTACTCCTTCCTAGTCAATATCCTCCTCAACCCCAAAGTAACCACTGTTTCAGTCTCTTTCACCAGAGGTGATGAGGTTGCATATGAAGTTCAAAGACAATCTTGCTTGTTTTTGAGCTTCATATAAATGCTATCATGTCTATTTACTATCTTGTTCCTGGATTTTGTCATGTAACATTTAGATTCACCTATATTATTTTGCATAGCAATAGTTCCTTCTTTTTCCATTACTATGTGATATTTCAAATAACACTATTTACATATGCTTTATCTCAGTTTTCATATTTACCCTTTCACCATTACCCATGGATACTTTAAAAACCTCCATTTAATAGATGAAAGGCCTATCCCTCTCATAGAGGTTGAGGAGCTTGTTCTTGGTTCCACGGTTGAAACATAGTAGAAAGAGGATATGGGTTCATGTCTCTCCAACTTTAGAAACTGTGCTTTTAACCTCTGTGTTATATTTACATTACAGGACTTATGAATATTAAATAAAATTACGACTGTGAAAGTGGCTGAACAGTCAGACAAAGGTCCAAATCCTAGTTCTATCCTTTATTAGTTGTATGACCTTGAGTGAGTTACTTGATTTTGCTCATTCTTAGTTACCTCATCTTCACCCTTAGTTTTCTTATCCTGGATATGGAGGTGGACACAATATCCATTAAGGTTATCCTGAAGACTAAATTAGGTGACTATGAAGTCTTAGCCCAGTGCCTGGCATTAGTAGGTGATCAAACATGTTACCTATTGGGAATTCCCTGGTGGTCCAGTGGCTAGGACTTTGCTCTTTCGCTGCTAAGAGCTTGAGTTCAATCCCTGGTCAGGGAACTAAGATCCCACAAGCTGCACAGTGTGGCAAAAAGTGTTACCTGTTATCTTTATTATTATTATTATCAAGATGATGATAACTGTACCCATTGTGGATGATGATCATAGTTTGTACTTCATAGATTTGTTGTAAGGATTAAATTAAAATTACTGTAAAGCCTTTAGTACAGGCCCTGGCATAAATGTTATATATAGTATATATTTTTAAATTATTGTTAAATGCTTATGCTCTGTCAAAAAAACAAAAACATGCACGTGAAACACCTAGCATGGTACCTAGTACAGTACCAAGTGCCTCATAAGCTTTTGTTGCCACACATTCTCTATAAGCTTTTTAGTGTAGCGAGAGAGTGTGAGTGAAGTCACTCAGTTGTGTCCAACTCTTTGCGACCTCGTGGACTGTAGCCTACCAGGCTCCTCTGTCCATGGGATTTTCCAGGCAATAGTCCTGGAGTGGGTTGGGGATCTTCCCAACCCAGGGATCGAACCCAGGTCTCTCGTATTGTAGACAGACGCTTTACCATCTGAGCCACTAGTCTTAACTCATGAACGAAGCAAAATGGGCACCTGATTGAACAGCTCTTCTCGGGACACTGACAGGGCAGATTGGCCTTACAGTAGCAATATTTGAAACTACTTTATGGTGATCATCTGTTATTATTGTCATGTTTTTCCCCTTTTGTTTGTTTAGTTTGCCTATTTGTGAGCCTCAGATAAATGGGATTATAGTCTGTTTCTTCTGTCCATTTTTGTTTGTTTTCTTTTAACATTATCTTGAGATTTATCTTTCTGAGGTGTATAGCTATTTTTAATTTGTTTTTATGGCCATAGTTCTATTCTGATATAATCAATTACTAATAATAGATACTATTATTTATATTATTGATGACCATTTGAGTTGTTTTTGGATTAGAGCTATGTACATTTTTTTAAGGTTCTTCTCTTCAAGAGTTTCTCTTAAGATAAACACCTAAGCATAGGATTGCTGGACCATGGGGCATATTCATATTCAGCTTCATTAGGTAATGCCAAATTGTTTTCCAAAGAGTTTGCAGTAGCTTACACTGCTACTGTCAATATAAAAATCCCCAGGAATCTATATCCTCATCAACATGGCTTTTAAAAAAAGAAACAGCAAACCTTCTTATTTAATGTTACTATAGAGTACAGCCTGGCTTTTTAATTTTTCTAATTGAGTAAGAGTAAATGGTACTTCATTGAAATTTCAATTTGTAATTCCCTGTTAATGAATTTGAGTACCTTATATTTTCATTGGTTTTTGGTAGTTCTCTTTTATTCCCACTTAAAAGGTTTCATTTAAGAAAGACAGTCTGGTGCTAATGAAGAAGTACATAGGGTGAAATCTGGAAGGGTCCCAAAACAAGCTTCTGGCCCCATGATATAAGGATACTCTGCCCTCTGCATATGGCTATGTTCACCAACCTGGAAGTTCCTAAAAATATAGTGACTTTAGTGTTTGCTTAAAATAGCAAATGTGTATTTTGTCACAGTTTTGGTGGGTTGATAATATGGGCTTGTCTTAGCTGAGTCTCATAGCTCAGAATCTCATACAGGCTGCAGTCAAGGTTAACTGGTAAGGGACTGTTTCCCAGCTCATGTGGTTTTGGGCAGGATTCAGTTCTTTATGGGTGTTGGATGGAGGACCTCGCTTCCTTGCCATGAAGCTTTCTCTCTATGGTTACTAACACAGCAGCTGACTTCATCAGAGCAAGCAAATGAAAAGAGTCAAGGAGAGTGAGCAAGACAGAATTCACATCTTCTTAACCTAATCTCACAAATAACATCCTGTCATCTTTGCCATATTCATTAGAAGCAAGTCTCTAGGTCCAGCCCCAATCAAGGGGAAGGGATTACACAAAGGAATACCTGGAGCTGGGAATCATTTTAGAAGCAGTCAACCAATCTGCCCTCTGGTTGCCAATAACTCATATGCAGAATATATTTTCTCCCTTGCCAAGTGCCAAAATTCTCATCTTGTTATAAGCTCAGAGTCCTTCATCTTGCCATCTAAATTAGGTTTAGTTGTGGTTCAGGCTTTTGGGTGTAGTTCCTTATTAAATACAGGTCCTTGAATACAACAGTTTTCAATCTGAAGATACATCTAAAGATACAAGTTATGTCCTCACCCCGCCCCCAATGCCAGTATAAAATGGTGAAACAGGCATAAGATAGTAGACCTTTTTATTTAAAATGAAGGTAAATGGGGGAGAGGGCAGGGTATCACTGTTCAGTTGCTCAGTCGTGTCCGACTCTGTGACCCCATGGACTGCAGCATGCCAGGTCTCCCTGCCATCACCAACTCCCGGAGTTTACTCAAAGCCGTGTCCATTGAGTCGGTGATGCCATCCAACCATCTCATCCTCTGTTGTCCGCTTCTCCTCCCGCCTTCAGTCTTTCCCAGCATCAGGGTCTTTTCAAATGAGTCAGTTCTTCGTATCAGGTGGCCAAAGTATTGGGGTAAGCAAGGTATCACTCAGTTCAGTCAGCTCAGTCGCTCAGTCGTGTCCGACTCTTTGGGACCCCATGAATCGCAGCATACCAGGCCTCCCTGTCCATCACCATTTCCCGGAGTTCACTCAGACTCACGTCCATCAAGTCCGTGATGCCATCCAGCCATCTCATCCTCTGTCATCCCCTTCTCCTCCTGCCCCCAATCCCTCCCAGCATCAGAGTCTTTTCCAATGAGTCAACTCTTCGCATGAGGTGGCCAAAGTACTGGAGTTTCAGCTTTAGTATCATTCCTTCCAAAGAGATCCCAGGGCTGATCTCCTTCAGAATGGACTGGTTGGATCTCCTTGCAGTCCAAGGGACTCTCAAGAGTCTTCTCCAACACCACAGTTCAAAAGCGTCAATTCTTCGGCACTCTGCCTTCTTCACAGTCCAACTCTCACATCCATACATGACCACAGGAAAAACCATAGCCTTGACTAGACGGACCTTAGTCGGCAAAGTAATGTCTCTGCTTTTGAATATGCTATCTAGGTTGGTCATAACTTTTCTTCCAAGGAGTAAGCGTCTTTTAATTTCATGGCTACAGTCACCATCTGCAGTGATTTTGGAGCCCCCCAAAATAAAGTCTGCCACTGTTTCCACTGTTTCCCCATCTATTTCCCATGAAGTGATGGGACCGGATGCCATGATCTTCGTTTTCTGAATGTTGAGCTTTAGGCCAACTTTTTCACTCTCCACTTTCACTTTCATCAAGAGGCTTTTTAGTTCCTCTTCACTTTCTGCCATAAGGGTAGTGTCATCTGCATATCTGAGGTTATTGATATTTCTCCCGGCAATCTTGATTCCAGCTTGTGTTTCTTCCAGTCCAGCGTTTCTCATGATGTACTCTGCATAGAAGTTAAATAAGCAGGGTGACAATATACAGCCTTGAGGTACTCCTTTTCCTATTTGGAGCCAGTCTGTTGTTCCATGTCCAGTTCTAACTGTTGCTTCCTGACCTGCATACAGATTTCTCAAGAGGCAGGTCAGGTGGTCTGGTATTCCCATCTCTTTCAGAATTTTCCACAGTTCATTGTGATCCACACAGTCAAAGGCTTTGGCATAGTCAATACTCAATTCTGAAATCCATCTGGGAAAATGTTAGACATTCTTTGATTAGGTCTCAATTGAATATAAATAATTCTAGGAATTATTTTCCATGTCTCTCAGCTCTGCTCTTTGGGCTCTTGAGTGATCATTTCTTTTTCATGAAAGATAGCACATATTTTGTAGCTGTGTGGTTTTATCAGACTGCCTCCTGCCAGAAGAATTCTGGAAATCCAATGTGTATTTTCATTTTGTACTTTTCTGTCTCTTTCAGTCCAAGTTGGTAATGTTGCTGGTGATAAACTTCTCAAAAACTTTGTGGGTCCTCTGTAAATCTTACTGGGGTTCGTTCCATTTGGATAATAGTTTTCCCCACAAATCTCTGAGATAAACCATTCTTTGCTTTGGACTCCTGCTGAGATGCCTAAGGGATAATGTGCTTAAGCTTCTTAGAGGCCTTATTGTTAAATTGAGAAGACCTGTGAGGCACACCTTTAATTTGTTTAAATGACTGTGTGACTGAATAATTGAGAGCCATTTAGAAGTAACCTACCATTGAGGTTATTTCATTGAAGCAGTTATATGACTTCTTTTTCCCTCCCTAAAGCTACTATGTAAGTTACATTAATACATTTTGTAATATTGATTTAACCTTGAATTTCTGGTAAAGCTTCAACTTAGTGGAGCACTTCTGCATATGATATGCTAACTTTTAGTTTAGAATTCTTACATCTGTTTCATGAGTGATACTGACCTGTAGTTTTTATTATTCTTACACTCTTTGTCTGGTTTTGATAGGGATAGAGTAGGTAGGTAGTTTTAGAAATCTCACTAGGGGATTATAGATAGAGAGGGAGCCTTAGGAACTTTGGGAGATCCCGGTCCAAAATAAAGGACTTTTCTGTAGCTCAAACAGTAAAGAATCTGCCTGCAATGCAGGAGACCAGGGTTTGATCCTGGGTCGGGAAGATTCCCTGGAGAAAGGAATGGGTACCCACTCCAGTATTCTTGCCTGGAGAATCCCATGGATAGGGGAGCCTGATGGGCTACAGTCCATGGGGTTGCAAAGAGTCAGACATGACTGAGCAACTAACACTTTAACTATAAAGCTTTTATCAATGAAAGCATGAGATATGCCTCAGACTATTAAGTTAAATGAGGCCTGCATCCTGCTAGCCAAGTCTAGCAAGATAATCATCCTTAGAACCAAGGACAGAACTATAAGGGAAAGATGACATTCCAAAGTAGAAGACCCTCATTATAATGAAACCTGAGATGATTTAACGTATTTTAGTATATGTTACCAGCCTTCTGCTGATTTGAATAAGAACCAGGACAGTCCTGGTTTGACCTTATACGATCAGTCTCCTGCCTGATGTGAAGGAGAAGCTAGTTATACAAGCCTAATGTCTACTCATAGAATGAGGAAGAAGGTAGTCCTCTTCCCATCCCCACTTTCGTTTGATTGTAAACTCACTTAATTCTTGGGCCAGAGCCCCCTTGCCTACATGCTTATATCCCTCACAAGCATACTATATTAATAAATCTACTCCTTGTCTATCACTTTGCCTCTCACTGAATTTCTTCTGCACTGAGACATATAGAACCTGAGCCTCAGTAAGTCCTGACACCAGGTGAGTGAGTCTAGTTAAAAAGTATGGGTTCGCATCCCAGTCTGGGGTTTGGCTGGGTTCGAGTCTCAGCCTGTGGGTTCAAGTCTCAATCTGAGATGTGAGGTTTCAGTTTCATTATATCATACTGCTGGCCTTACAAATTACTTGGAGAGTGTTCCCTCCTGTTCTGTGCACCTTTTGGTGTTTTACGTTATTATTGAATCACATTTTCTTGGTTCTATGTATCTGAGTAATTTTTGAAGTTATGTTTTGAGTCTCTGAGTCCTGCTAAAATCCTCTGGAGAATGAAGATTTGTTTTGTTTTGTTGAGTAATCAGTCTGGTTAGTTTCTAAACCTCAAGTTTGTGTCTCCTATGAATAATGTTTGCAGTATCATTTTACTTTTCAGACTTTGCTATACTGCTTTGGGTTTTGTCACTGACAAATCATTTGTGAGTTTGGAGCATCGATGGCAATTTATTTCACTTAATTAAACTCAATTCTCAAAGGCTTTGCTGCGCTACTTCCATTTCTCCCAGGTGTGAGTTGGAAGTTGTGTTAATTCATACGCAAAATTATGGGACATGTTTTCTGGCTCTCTCTTTCCCTTGATTTCAGCTCCCCGCCCAACATGCTAGCTGGGGCTACATTTCTTGTTATTCTGGCCTGAAGTATGGCTTTCTCTCAGTTTTAGCTGCTTGCACCATCACTGTGCATTTCTGCATGCTGGGTGTCACCATGAAACAGATGAGAGAAAACTGTTAAGAATAACGAGGATGTTTCCTATACTCTTCAGACCCCAGTGCTCCCTTTTCCCATTATTTTTTGCCTAAAAGATGGGGTTTTATTCAGTTTTTTTGCTGCTTACATTTGTGCATCGGGTGTACTAATGATTTTTCTTTTATTCTAAGGATTTTAATGTTTCTAAGTTTTATTTGGGAATGTCTTTAATTTTTGGAAGATTATTTTTGTTTGATTCAGTCTGTTGCTGCTGCTACTGCTAAGTCTCATCAGTTGTGTCCGACTCTGTGTAACCCCATAGACTACAGCCCACCAGGCTCTGCTGTCCCTGGGATTCTCTAGGCAAGAATACTGGAGTGGGTTGCCATTTCCTTCTCCAGATTCAGTCTGGGTTGGCAGTAATTTTCTCCTAGTACTTTGAAGGTATTATTCCACTGTCCACTAGTTGCAGTTGTTGCTCTTGAGAAATCTGCTGTCAGTCTAATTGTCAGTTTTGTTTTTCCAGTTCTTTTTTTTATATGACATTTCCATGACCATTTTAAGATCTCTTCTTTTGTGTTCTGTGTTTTTACTAATATATTTTGTGAATAGGTATCAATTTCTTTAAAACGTAAAAATTGAAAGTGAAAGTTGCCCAGTCGTGTCTGACTCCTTGCGATCTCATGGACTGTATAGTCCATGGAATTCTCTAGGCCAGAATACTGGAGTGGGTAGCCTTTCCCTTCCCCATGGGATCTTCCCAACCCAGGGATCAAACCCAGGTCTCCCACATTGCAGGCATATTCTTTACCAGCTGAGCCACCGGGGAAGCCCAAGAATACTGGAGTGGGTAGCCTATCCCTTCTCCAGGGGATCTTCCTGACCCAGAAATTGAACTGGAGTCTCCTGCACTGCAGGCAGATTCTTTACCAACTGAGCTATCAGGGGAGCCCTTAAAAGATAAAGGTTATTTAAACAATTTCTTCTTGAATATGCTTTGTGTCTTTCAGAAGGAGTTTGTCCATTTTTTCTCAGTTCTTGAATCTATAGGCATAAATTTTTTATAGCATTCCTTTATTGTCATTTTTATATCTGTAGAAACTATAATGATCTGTGGGAACTGTCATTCCTGAAATTGGTAATTTCTACTTGGAGTCTGTTGGGCTTTTTGAAAGTTTCTTAAAAAACTTTTTTAGAGTTTTTATACAATGTGGGGCTTCCCAGATGGCTCAGAGGTTAAAGGATCTGCCTGCAATGTGGGAGGCCTGGGTTCGATCCCTGGGTCAGGAAGACCCCTGGAGAAGGAAATGGCAACCCACTCCAGTATTCTTGCCTAGAGAATCCCATGGACGGAGGAGCCTGGTGGGCTACAGTCCACAGGGTCCCAAAGAGTTGGACACGACTGAGCGGCTTCACTTTCACTATACAATGTGGGAAAACTTGTACATTGTTTCTTCAGGTATATTTTTTTCTCTTCTCTTTTGAAGGCCCCCAACTATAAATATGTGAGATTGTTTGAAATTGTTCCAGAGCTCACTAATGCCTTTTAAATTTAAAAAAAAAATTTAATTGAAGTATAGTTGATTTATAATGTTGTATTAATTTCTACTGTACAGCACAGGGATTCAAATATACTTCCTTTTTTATATTCTTTTCTGTTATGGTTTATCACAAGGTATTGAATATAGTTTCCTGTTCTATCCAGTGTGTGCATGTTTGCTCGGTCGCTAAGTTGTGTCTGACTCTTTGTGACCCCATGGACTGCCAGGGTCCTCTGTCCATGGGATTTCCCAGGCAAGAATACTGGAATGGGTTGCCATTTTCTCCTCCAGGGGATCTTCCTGACCCAGGGATCAAACCTGTGTCTCCTGCATTAGTGGATGGATTCTTTGTTAGTGAATCAGTTCAGTTCACTTGCTCAGTCGTGTCCGACTCTTTGTGACTCCATGAATCGCAGCATGCCAGGCCTCCCTGTCCATCACCAACTCCCAGAGTTCACTCAGACCCATGTCCATTGAGTCCGTGATGCCATCCAGCCATCTCATCCTCTGTCATCCCCTTCTCCTCCTGCCCCCAATCCCTCCCAGCATCAGAGTCTTTTCCAATGAGTCAGCACTTCGAATGAGGTGGCCAAAGTACTGGCGTTTCAGCTTTAGTATCATTCCTTCCAAAGAAATCCCAGGGCTGATCTCCTTTAGGATGGACTGGTTGGATCTCCTTGCAGTCCAAGGGACTCTCAAGAGTCTTCTCCAACACCACAGTTCAAAAGCGTCAATTCTTTGGCGCTCAGCTTTCTTCACAGTCCAACTCTCACATCCATACATGACCACTGGGAAAACCATAGCCTTGACTAGACGGACCATAGGACCTTGTTATTTATCCAGTCAGCAGTTTGCATCTGCTAACCTCAGACTCCCACTCCGTTCCTCTCCCACTTCTTCTCCCCCTTGGCAACTGCAAATCTGTTCTGTCTCTTTCTTCTTTATATATAGGTTCATTTGTGTCATATTTGATTCCATGGGCTCTAAGGTGTGTGGGCTCAGTGGTTGCAGCTCCTGAGCTCTAGAACACAGGCTCAGTGGTTGTGCTCCATGGCCTGTGGGATCTTCCTGGATTGAACCTGTGTTTACATATTTGCCGGTGGATTCTTTACTGCTGAGCCACCAGGGAAGGCCCCCAGGAGTAGAATTGCTGGATCATAAGGCAACTGGTTTTAGTTTTTTGAGGAACTGTTGTAACTGTTTTCCATACTGGCTGCACCAGCTTACATTCTTGCCAGTAGTATAGGTTTCCCTTTTCTGCAAACCCTCTCTAGCATTTGTTATTTGTAGACTTTACTGATGGCCATTCTGACCAGTATGAAGTGTTATCTCATTGTAGTTTTGATTTGCATTTCTCTAATAATTAGTGATATTGAGCATCTTTTCATGTGTCTGTTGGACATCTGTATGTCTTCTTTAGAGAAATGTCTATTTAGGTCTTCTGTTTTTCAATTAGGTTATTTGTTCTTTTGTTGTTGTTGTTTAGTTGTATGAGCTGTTTGTATATTTTGGAAATTAAACCCTTGTTAGCTGCATCATTTGCAATTATTTTCTTCCATTCTGTAGGTTGTATTTTCATTTTGTTTATGGCTTCCTTTGCTGTGCAAAAGCTTGTAAGTTTGATTAGGTCCCATTTGTTTATTTTTCTTTTTGTTACCGTGGGAGACTCACTTAAAAAAACATGGATATGATTTATGTCTGAGAATGTTTTACCTATGTTCTCTTCTAGGAGTTTTATGATGTCCTGCCTTACATTTACGTCTTTAAGCCATTTTGAATTTGTTTTGTGTTTTCTGACTTCATCAGTTTACATGGAGCTGTCCAACTCTCTTAACACTACTTCCTGGAGAGACTTTTTTCCATTGTGTATTCTTACCTCCTTTGTCAGAGATTAATTATCCATAGGTATGTGGTTTATTTCTGGGCTGTCTGTTCTGTTCATTGATCCATATGTCTGTTTTTGTGCTAATACCATGCTGTTTTGATTACTGTAGCTTTGTAGTGTTGTCTGAAGTCTGGGAGGGTTATGTCTCCTGCTTTATCCTTTTTCCTCAGATTGCTTTGGCAATTCTGGGTTTTTTATGGTTCCATTTGAATTTTAGGATTGTTTGTCTTAGTTCTGTGAAGAATGTCACTGGTAATTTGATAGGGATTGCACTAACCCTGTAGATTGCTTTGGGTAATATAGCCGTTTTAACAATATTAATTCTTCTAATCCAAGATGATGTTTTTTAAATTTTTTAAAATAGACTTTTTTAAGAGCAGTTTCAGTTTCACAGTAAAATTGAGCGCAAAATACAGGGATTTCCTATACAGTCTCAGCCCCTCCCCCAGGAACAGCCTTTTGGGATCAAAATCCCAAACCGGACTGGTCCATTTGTTACAGTTGATGAACCAACATTGATACATCATTATCATATGGAGTCCATATTATACGCGAGGGTTCATGCTTGGTGTTGTTCATTTTACAAGTCTTGACAGATGTGTACTGTCACATACCCACTGTTACAGAATCATACAGAGTAGTTTCACTGTCCTAAAAATTCCCTGTGCTTTGCTTGTTTGTGCCCCTAGTGCCTGGCAACTACTGATATTTTTATTGTTGCCATAGTTTTGCCTTTTCCAAAATGTCATTTTGTTAGAATCGTACTGTATGTAGCCTTTTCATACTACTTCTTTCACTTAGTATTAATAGTGTGCATTTAAAGTTCCTCCCAGTCTTTTCATAGATTCATAGCTCATTTCTTTTTAGTACTGAGTGAGACATTTTATTGGTCTTTCCAAATAACTAGCCTCTGATTTTGTTGATTTTTTCCTACTGATTTTCTGTTTTCAACTTTGTTGAATTCTGCTGTAATTATTATTGTTTTTTCTTTTCTTCTGCTGCCTATTTTTAAAATTAATTTATTTTTTATTGAAGGATAATTGCTTTACAGAATTTTGCTGTTTTCTATCAAACTTCAACATGAATCAGCCATAGGTATACATATATCCCCTCCTTTTTGAACCTTCCTCCCTTCTGCCTCCCCATCCGACCCCTCCAGGGTGACACAGAGCCCCTGTTTCAGTTTCCTGAGCCATACAGATAGCCATCCTGTTGGCTATCTATTTTACATACGGTATTGTAAGCATCCTTGTTACTCTTTCCATACGTCTCACCTTCTCCTCCCTCTCCCCATGTCCGTATTTTCTATGTCTGTTTCTCCATTGTTGCCCTGTAAATGAATTCTTCAGTACCATTTTCCTAGATTCTGTATATATGCATTAGAATATGGTATTTATCTTTCTCTTTAGTCACTTCACTCTGTATAATAGGTTCTAGGTTCATCCACCTCATTAGAACTGACTCAAATGTATTCCTTTTTATGGCTGAGTAATATTCCATTGTGTATATATACCACAACTTCTTTATCCATTCATCTGTCGATGGACATCTAGGTTGCTTCCATGTTCTAACTATTGTAAATAGTGCTGCAATGATCAGTGGCATACATGTGTCTCTTTCAGTTTTGGTTTCCTCAGGGTATATGCCTAGGAGTGGGATTGCTGGGTCATATGGTGGTTTTATTCCTAGTTTTTTAAGGAATCTCCATACTGTCTTCCATAGTGGCTGTATCAATTTACATTCCCACCAATAGTGCAAGAGTGTTCCCCTTTTCTCCACACCCTCTCCAGTAGTTATTGTTTGTAGACTTTTTGATGATGGCCATTCTGACCAGTGTGAGGTGATATCGCATTGTAGTTTTGATTTGCATTTTTCTAATAATGAGCGATGTTGAGCATCTTTTCATGTGTTTGTTAGCCATCTGTGTGTCTTCTTTGGAGAAATGTCTGTTTAGTTTCCCACTTTTTGATTGGGTTGTTTGTTTTTCTGGTATTGAGTTGTATGAGCTGCTTATATATTTTGGAAATTAATCCTTTGTCAGTTGTTTCATTTTCTATTATTTTCTCCCATTCTGAGGGTTGTCTTTTCACCTTGCTTATAGTTTCCTTTGCTGTGCAAAAGCTTTTAACTTTAATCAGGTCCCGCTTGTTTACTTTTGTTTTTATGTCCATTTCTCTAGGAGATGGGTCATAGACGATCTTGCTTTATGTCACCAAGTGTTCTGCCTATGTTTTCCTCTTAAGATGTTTTATAGTTTCTGGTCTTACATTTAGGTCTTTAATCCATTTTGAGTTTATCTTTTGTGGTGTTAGGAAGTGTTCTAATTTGATTCTTCTACATGTAGCTATCCAGTTTTCCCAGCGCCATTTATTGAAGAGGCTGTCTTTACTCCCATTGTATATTCTTGCCTCCTTTGTCAAAAATAAGGTACCCATAGGTGCATGGGTTTTTTTCTGGGCTTTATATTTTGTTCCATTGGTCTGTATTTCTGTTTTTGTGCCAGTACCATACTGTCTTGATGACTGTAGCTTTGTAGTATAATCTGAAGGCAGGAAGGTTGATTGCCCCAGCTCCATTCTTCTTTCTCAAAACTGCTTTGGCTATTAGGGGTCTTTTGTGTTTCCTTATGAATTGTGAAATTTTTGAACAAAAAATGTTCTGTGAAAAATGCCATTGGTAATTTGATAGGGATCAAATTAAATCTGTAGATTGCATTTGGTAGTATAGTCATTTTCACAATGTTGATTCTTCCTACCCAGGAACATGAAATATCTCTCCATCTGTTTATGTCATCTTTGATTTCTTTCATTAGTGTCTTATAATTTTCTGTGTACAGTTCTTTTGTCTGCTTAGGTAAATTTATTCTTAGATGTTTAATTCTTTTTGTTGCAATGGTGAATGGGATTGATTCCTTAATTTCTCTTTCTGATTTTTCATTGTTAGTATATAGAAATGCAGGTGATTTCTGTGTATTGATTTTGTATCCTGCAACTTTGCTGAATTCACTGATTAGCTCTAGTAACTTTCTTATACTATCTTTAGGGTTTTCTATGTACAGTATCATATCATCTGCAAACAGTGAGAGCTTTGTCTTTTCTTTTCCAACCTGGATTAATTTTATTTCTTGTTCTTCTCTGATTGCTGTAGCTTGGACTTCCAGAACTATGCTGAATAATAGTGGTGAAAGTGGACACCCTTGTCTTGCTCCTGATCTTAACGGGAATGCTTTCAGTTTTTTGCTGTTGAGAATAATGTTTGCTGTAGGCTTATCATATATGGCCTTTACTATGTTGAGGTAGGTTCCTTCTGTGCCCATTTTTTGAAGAGTTTTAATCATAAATGGGTGCTGAATTTTGTCAAAGGCTTTTTTTCTGCATCTGTTGAGATGATCATAGGTTTTTTATCTTTCAATTTGTTAATATGGTGTATCACATTGATTGATTTCCATATATTGAAGAATCCTTGCATCCCTGGAATAAACCCAACTTGATCATGGTGTATGAGCTTTTTGATGTGTTGCTGAATTCTGTTTGCTAGAATTTTGTGAGGATTTTTGCATCTATGTTCATCAGTGATATTGGCCTACATTTTCTTTTTTGTGTGTTGTCTTTGTCTGGTTTTGGTATCAGGGTGATGGTTGCCTCATAGAATGAATTTGGAAGTGTTCCTTCCTCTGCAGTTTTTTGAAAGAGTTTTAGAAGGATAGGCCTTAGCTCTTCTCTAAATGTTTGATAGAATTCTCCTGTGAAGCCATCTGGTCCCGGGCTTCTGTTTTCTGCGAGATTTTTGATCACAGCTTCAATTTCAGTACTTGTAATTGGGTTGTTTATAATTTCTATTTCTTCCTGGTTCAGTCTTGAAAAATGGAACTTTTCTAAGAATCTGTCCATTTCTTCCAGGTTATCCATTTTATTGCCATAGAGTTGTTCATAATAGTCTCTTATAATCCTTTGTATTTCTTCATTGTCTGTTTAACCTCTCCTTTTTCATTTCTTATTTTGTTGATTTGGTTCTTCTCTCTTTTTTTCTTGATGAGTCTGGCTAAGGGTTTGTCAATTTTTATTATCTTCTCAAAGAACCAGCTTTTAGTTTTATTAATCTTTACTATTGTTTCTTTCATTTCTTTTTCATTTATTTCTGCTTGGATCTTTATGATTTCTTTCCTTCTACTAACTTTGGGGTTTTTTCTTCTTCTTTTTCTAGTTGTTTTGGGTGTAATGTTAGGCTGTCTATTCTGTGTTTTTCTTGTTTCTTGAAGTAGGATTGAATTGCTATAAGCTTCCTTCTTAGGACTGCTTTTGCTGCATCCCATAGGTTTTGAGTTGTCACATTTTCATTGTCATTTGTTTCTAGAAAGTTTTTTACTTGTTCAGTAACCTGTTGGTTATTTAGACACATGTTGTTTAATATCCATGTGTTTGTGTTTCTTACAGATTTTTTCTTGTAATTGATATCTAGTCTCATAGCATTGTTGTCAGAGAAGATGCTTGATATGATTTCAATTTTCTTAAGTGTACTGGGGTATGATTTGTGACCCATGATGTGATCTATCCTGGAGAATGTTCCATGTGCACTTAAGAAGGTATATTCTTGTGCATTTGGATGGAATGTCCTGAAGATATCAATGAGATCCATCTCATCTAATGTATCATTTAAGACTTGTGTTTCCTTATTCATTTTCTGTTTTGATGATCTGTCCATTGGTGTGAGTGGGGTGTTAAAGTCTCCTACTATTATTGTGTTGCTGTCAGTTCCTCCTTTTATGTCTGTTAGTGTTTGTCTTATGTATTGAGGTGCTCCTATGTTGGGTGCATAGATTTTTACAATTGTTATGTGTTCCTCTTGGATTGATCCTTTGATCATTATGTGGTGGCCTTCCTTATCTCTTGTGATCTTCCTTATTTTAAGGTCTATTTTGTCTGATAGGAGGATTGCTACTCCAGCTTTCTTTTGCTTCCCATTTGCATGGAATATATTTTTCCATCCACTCACTTCAGTCTATATGTGTCTTGAGGTCTGAAGTGGGTTTCTTGTAGCCAGCATATATATGGGTCTTGTTTTTGTATCCATTCAGCCAGTCTGTGTCTTTTTATTGGAGCATTTAATCTATTTACATTTAAAGTAATTATTGACATGAATCCACCACGGGTGTACATGAGTTCCCAATCATGAACCCTCCTCCCACCTCCCACCCCATATCATCTCTCTGGATCAGTGTCAATGTATGGCAAAACCAATACAGTATTATAAAGTAAAATAAAGTAAAAATAAAAATTAAAAAAAAACCATCATATTAACTTAAAAAAAAGTAATTATTGACATATATGTTCCTATTTCCATTTTCTAATTGTTTGGGGTTGATTTTGTAGATCTTTTTTTTCTGTTGTATTTCTTGACTGTATAAGTCTGTTTAACATTTGTCGTAAAGCTGGTTTGGTGGTACTGAATTCTCTTAACTTTTGTTTGTCTGAAAAGCTTTTTATTTCTCCATCAATTTTGAATGAGATCCTTGCTGGGTACAGTAATCTTGGTTGTATATTTTTCCCTTTCAGTACTTTAAATATATCCTGCCATTCCCTTCTGGCCTGCACAGTTTCTGCTAAAAGATCAACTGTTAAGCATATGGGGTTTCCCTTGTATGTTACTTGTTGCTTCTCCCTTGCTGCTTTTAATATTCTTTCTTTGTGTTTAGTCTTTGTTAGTTTGATTAGTATGTGTCTTGGTGTGTTTCTCCTTGGGTTTATCCTGTATGGGACTCTTTGTGCCTCTTGGACTTGATTGACTATTTCCTTTTCCATGTTGGGGAAATTTTCAACTAGAATCTCTTCAAAAAATTTCTAATACCCTTTCTTTTCCTCTTCTTCTGGGACCCCTATAATTCAAATGTTGGTGTGTTTGATATGGTCCCAGAGGTCTCTGAGACTGTCCTCAGCTCTTTTCATTCTTTGCTTTATTCTGCTCTTCAGAAGTTATTTCCACCATTTTATCTTCCAGCTTACTGATTTGTTCTTCTGCTTCAGATATTCTGCTATTGATTCCTTCTAGAGTATTTTTAACTTCAGTAATTGTGTTGTTTGTCTCTGTATGTTTATTCTTTAATTCTTCTAGGTGTTTGTTAATTGACTCTTGCATTTTCTCCATTTTTTTTCAAGGTTTTTAATCATCTTTACTATCATTATTCTGAATTCTTTTTCAGATAATTTTCCTGTTTCCTCTTCATTGATTTGAACTTCTGTGTTTCTAGTTTGTTCCTTCATTTGTGCAATATTTCTGTCCTTTTCATTTTTTTTAAGTTATTGTGTTTGAGGTCTCCTTTTCCAAGGCTTCAAGGAAAGTTGAATTCTTTCCTTGAAGAAGGTTGAATTGTTTCTTCCTTTTAGTTTCTGTCCTCCTAGGGTTGGTCCAGTAGTTTATGTGAGCTTCCTGTAGGTGAGATTTGTGCTGAATTTTTGTTTGTTTGTTTTTCCCTTGAAAAGGCTGAGTGAGGTGGTAATCCTGTCTGCTGATGACTGGGTTTGTATTTTTGTTTTGTTTGTTGTTTAGATGAGGCATCCTGCACAGGATGCTACTGGTGGTTGGGTGATGCCAGGTCTTGTATTCAAGTGGTTTCCTTTGTGTGAATTTTCACTAATTGATACTCCCTAGGATTAGTTCTCTGGTAGTCTAGAGTCTTGGAGTCAGTACTCCCACTCCAAAGGCTCAGGGCTTGATCTCTGGTCAGGAACGAAGATTCCACAAGTGGTTTGGCACTTAAAACAAATATCCAAAAATGAGAAACCAAAGATGAACCCCAGACTAATGGCAGTTACAAAATCAGGCAAATAATAATTAAAGTAATGTCATATACACCCATGAGCATAGTGAAAACAGTCCAACAAAAATACAGTAGATTGATCCAGTGAACAAAGGAAATAAAAAATTATATTTACCAGTTAAGAACAAAACTAACTTAAGCACAAACTGGAAGACAAAACTAAAGCAAGGTGCCAAGTGGGGAATAAAGCAATGAAAACAAAACTAACAAGTATGTTGAGAGGAAAGGAAAGAAAGAAAGAGTAGATATGCAAAGTTAAATAGACATAGATAAAGAAGATTTGTATACATTAAAGATTAACTGCAAGGGGAAAAGAACAGTAGGAAAGGCAAACAATGGAATAAATGTTGAAAAAATGTAATAGGTTTAAAAAATTAGAAATTAAAATTATAAAAAAGAAAAAAGAGAAAAAAACAGAAGAAGAAAGGAAAAAGGAGGGAAAAAAAGGAAAACTCCACAGAACTGCAAGAGCCCAATGTAGAGGCAGAGGTTTATAACAACAATAGAAAATGTGACAGAATATACACATATGCATATACACCCATAGGCAAAATCAAAACAGCTCAGCAAAAATAAAGTACAATAGATTGACCAGGTGATCAAAGGGAACCAAAAATTATATCTACCAGAACAAAACTAATTAAAGCACAAACTGGAAAACAAAACTAGGTAACAATTGGGGAATAAAGCAATGAAAATAAAACTAACAAATATGTTGAGAGGGAAGGAGAGAAAGAAAAGAATAGATATGCAGAGTTAAATAGAGGTAGATAAAGAAGATTCTATATATGTTAAAGATTAACTGCAAGAGGAAAAGAACAGTGGGAAAAGCAAACAAAGGAATAAATGTAGAAAAAAATAGTAATAGGTTTAAAAAATTAGAAAAAAGGAAAACTCCACAGAACTGCAAAAGCCCAACATAGAGGCAGAGGTTTATGACAACAATTAAAAATATGACTGAGGGGGAAAAAAGCTCAAAAGCTTAATAGGGGTTCTTAGTGCCAATATAATCGATAACTACAACAGAGGGGGAAAAAAGGAAACCGAAGGAAAAAAAAATCCAAAAGAATCTACAGAACAAGTCAAAAAATAAGAATAATAAATGTTTTTCTTGAGTCACTGCTGTCAGAGTCCTTTCCCGAGCTGGGAATCACAGTCCACCTTACCTCCCTAGGATGCCCTCCAATACTGCTGATCTCTGGACCTGCTGTGGGGGCTGCTCAGATTCTAATCTGTTCTACTCCTGTGTGTTCTTGCCTCCAGTGTCCACAGCTCTCAGAGCTAGTGCGTTTTCCTTTGTGGGCACTCTCAATGGCCTTTTATATATTCCATAGACACAGAGTCTGCTTAGTTGATTGTGTGGATTTAATCTGCAGCTTGTACAGCTGGTGGGAAGGTTTGGGATTTGGATCTTTTTCCTTAGCCACAATGCCCCTGGGTTTCAATTGTGGTTTTATTTCCACCTCTACATTTGGGTCATCCACTGAGGTTTAGCTCTTGAGGCTGCCCTGGAGGGCTTGGGTTTGCCCCTTAGGGGGCCAGGTATGGAGGTGGTGCAGCTGCTTGGGTCATGGGTTCGGGCGGCACCAGTACTCAGGGGGAGTTGGCGGCTAGGGTAGTAGGAAATACAGTGCTCTAGAAGGGTATGGCTACCAGTCTTGGCCAATACGCTCCAGGATTCTTGCCTGGAGAACCCCATCTCTGACAGAGAAGCCTGGCAGGCCACAGTCTACAGGGTCGCAGAGTCGGACATGACCGAAGTGACCCTGCGTGCATAAACGTGACTATTTTGCCTGTGACAGTTCTGCCTCAGTGAGAGTTGAGTGTGAAGGTGGTGCAGCTATTTGGCTTGGCGGGAACCCTGGCGGCACCAGGTATACAGGGATATGGACTGTCTCCGTTGCAGGAGTTATGGTCCTATCAGAGTCTTTTTTGAGCCACTATGTAGGTGGCGATCAGAAGGCCTCTTTGGCCAGTCTTTGTCCGTAGCTCTACCCATTCAGGCACTTAGAGGGCTCCCTTGCCTGGGGTCCTTCTCTGTTGTTCAGGGCATCAGGGACATAGAGGGCACCGCCTGACTCGGGTCCTACTCTGTAGTTCAGTGCATCAGACATTTGATGGGCCAGCCTCTCTATTGTTCAGCTACCAATGCTGGTGTGTGGTGAGAGAGAGGCTGTGGTGATGGCTTCACCCCCTATGCCACTCAGCAGTATCGCCTTGCTTCCGTGGCTACCTGGCCTTCCTCTACCAGAATTTCCCACCACGATCTCTTCCCTCACATCTCTTCCCTCTGCAGTCAACAGCAGCCCTCCCCCTGGGATTGCTCCACAATCCCTAAACTCCAGCTCCCAGCCTCTGCCCCTTCTAGGAGATCAGTGTTTCTGCCCAGGGTGTATATGGCTGCGGCAAGGACTGTCTGATTCTCATTCCATTTAGGCTGCCACAGATCAGCTGTTTCGCTCTCAGCCCTGAATGTTTCTCCTCTGACTCAGACAGTTGCCCTTCTGTGGGGATCAGAGCCCTGCCTCAGTTCCCCCACCCGCCTAGGGCAGGTCCAGTCTTACTAACAGTCCTGTTTTTTCCCCTAGTTGCTTCATCCTACCGAGTTTTTCGTGGTTCTGTATATTCTTTTCCACTGGTCAGGTACTCCTGTCCGCTTTCAGCTGGTGTACTGCATGCACTTCTGTGTCTGAAGGTGTGTTCCTGTTGTATTGGTGGAGAGAGATGTACTCCACGCCCACCTACTCCTCCACCATCTTGTTCTCTCTGCTACCTATTTTTTAACCAGTATTTTTTTAACATAATTAAGTTTTTTTTTTTCTTTTTGGCTGCACCACTTGGGATGCAGGCTCCTCATTTCCTAACCAGGGATGAAACCTACCTTCCCTGAAGTGCAAGGCTGAAGTCTTAACCTCTGGTCCACCAGGGAAGTCCCTAACCAGTCACCTTTTGTTGGGTGTTAATTCTCCATTACTGTATGAAAGGATTCAGGGTGCTGGGCTAAGGTTATGGTCAGGAATGCAGAGTGGCCCTCTTCAGTGGTAGTTGCATAGCTGCTCATGTTTGAGTCCTTGTAGGAACTGCATTAGTTGAAAAGTTCAGCTCAGTTCAGTTCAGTTCAGTTCAGTCACTCAGTCGTGTTCGACTCTTTGCGACCCCATGAATCGCAGCATGCCAGGCCTTCCTGTCCATCACCATCTCCCGGAGTTCACTCATACTCATGTCCATCGAGTCCGTGATGCCATCCAGCCATCTCATCCTCTGTCATCCCCTTCTCCTGCCCCCAATCCCTCCCAGCATCAGAGTCTTTTCCAGTGAGTCAACTCTTCGCGTGAGGTGGCCAAAGTACTGGAGTTTCAGCTTTAGCATCATTCCCTCCAAAGAAATCCCAGGGCTGATCTCCTTCAGAATGGACTGGTTGGATCTCCTTGCAGTCCAAGGGACCCTCAAGAGTCTTCTCCAACACCACAGTTCAAAAGCATCAATTCTTCAGCGCTCAGCCTTCTTCACAGTCCAACTCTCACATCCATACATGACCACAGGAAAAACCATAGCCTTGACTAGACGGACCTTAGTCGGCAAAGTAATGTCTCTGCTTTTGAATATGCCATCTAGGTTGGTCATAACTTTTCTTCCAAGGAGTAAACGTCTTTTAATTTCATGGCTGCAGTCACCATCTGCAGTGATTTTGGAGCTCCCCTAAAAAAGTCTGACACTGTTTCCACTGCTTCCCATCTATTTCCCATGAAGTGATGGGAGCGGATGCCATGATCTTCGTTTTCTGAATGTTGAGCTTTAGGCCAACTTTTTCACTGTCCTCTTTCACTTTCATCAAGAGGCTCTTTAGTTCCTCTTCACTTTCTGCCATAAGGGTGGTGTTATCTGCATATCTGAGGTTATTGATATTTCTCCCAGCAATCTTGATTCCAGCTTGTGTTTCTTCCAGTCCAGCGTTTCTCATGATATACTCTGCATAGAAGTTAAATAAGCAGGGTGACAATATACAGCCTTGAGGTACTCCTTTTCCTATTTGGAGCCAGTCTGTTGTTCCATGTCCAGTTCTAACTGTTGCTTCCTGACCTGCATACAGATTTCTCAAGAGGCAGGTCAGGTGGTCTGGTATTCCCATCTCTTTCAGAATTTTCCACAGTTGGTTGTGATCCACACAGTCAAAGGCTTTGGCATAGTCAATAAAGCAGAAATAGATGTTTTTCTGGAACTCTCTTGCTTTTTCGATGATCCAGTGGATGTTGGCAATTTGATCTCTGGTTCCTCTGCCTTTTCTAAACCCAGCTTGAACATCAGAAAGTTCATGGTTCACATATTGCTGAAGCCTGGCTTGGAGAATTTTGAGCATTACTTTTCTAGCATGTGAGATGAATGCAATTGTGCAGTAGTTTGAGCATTCTTTGGCATTGCCTTTCTTTGGGATTGGAATGAAAACTGACCTTTTCCAGTCCTGTGGCCACTGCTGAGTTTTCCAAATTTGCTGGCATTTTGAGTGCAGCACTTTCACAGCATCATCTTTCAGGATTTGAAACAGCATAGAAAGCCCAGTGATACTCCCTCTATTCACACTGATGTACTTGTTTTAATACCAGTAGTTTCCCTGGTGGCTCAGACGGTAAAGAATCTGCCTGCAATGCGGAAGACCTGAGTTCTATCCCTGGGTTGGGAAGATCCCCAGGAGGAGGCCTGGCAACCCATTCTAGTATTCTTGCCTGTAGAATCCCCATGGACAGAGGAGCTGGTGGGCTACAGTCCATGGGGTCACAAAGAGTTGGACATGACTGACCAACTAAGCACAGAGCCTCTTTGAAACACTCCAGCAGTGCCTTTATGTAGGTGAAATCCTACATCAGTATCCAGCTTGGCAGCTCCCCTAGTTAGACTTTCAGGAGCTTCTTCTCCTTCAGTAGTATGATTGATGCCATCTTGGAGTCCTGGCTAGTCCACTCCACCAGGCTGTGTGAGGACTGCTGCTGTTTTTCTTACATATGCATTCTCTGTGATGTAAAATTTTCCTTCTAAGCACTGTTTTCACTGTGTTCCACAGATTTTGATAAATTGTATTTTCATTTTCCTTTAGTTTTAAATATTAAAAATGTTTTTTCTTGAGATTTCTTTTTTGATCCGTGTATTATTGAGCAGTGTATAGTTTAGTCTCCCAAGAATTTTGAGATTTTCCAGCTGTCTTTTTGTTACTGATTTCTGATTTGAATCCATTTTAGTCTGTGAGAATACCTTGTGTAACTTCTGTTTGTTTTTTATAGCCCGAATGTGATCTTGTTGTATGTTTCATTTGTGCTTAAGATGTGTGTATTCTGTTGTTGAGTGAAGTATTTTATAAATGTCAATTATATCCAGTTGGTTGATCATTTTTTTTCTCTCAGCATTTGAAATGTTTTACTCTACTCTGTCCTTGCTATTTTTCTTCCTATAGAATCTGTCCATTTCAGATAGAGACATGTTAAAGTCTCTAACAATAATGGTGAATTCATCTTCCTCCTTATATATATTTTTTTCTTTTAAATTTTATTTATTTATTTTATTTTATTTATTTTTTTTTTAATTTTAAAATCTTTAATTCTTACATGCGTTCCCAAACATGAACCCCCCCTCCCATCTCCCTCCCCATAACATCTCTCTGGGCATCTTCCTCCTTATATTTTTATCCTTTCCTGTCTCGTGTTTTTTTGTGGGCACCTACTCATTAAGAATTATTATATGTCTCAGAGTTGAGGCTTCTGTCATGAATATGGCTACTCTAGCTTTCTTTTGATTATTGTTTAACATGATGTATCTTTCTCCATCTGTTTACTTTTAATATATATGTGTCTTTGTATTTAAATTGGGTTTCTTGTAGACAACAAACAATTGGGGCTTGTTTTTTGATCTACTGTCACAGTCACTTTCTTTTAATCGGTGAGTTTAGACCATTGATGTTCAAAGTGATTTTTATCATAGTTGGATTAATGTCTACTATAGTGATACTGTTTTCTATTCGCTGCCCTTGTTCTTTATTATTTGTATATTTGTTTTCCACTCTTTTTCTGCCATTTGTGGTTTTAATTGACCATTTTATATAATTTGATTTTGTCTCCTTTCTTAGCATTATCAGTTATACTTTTCAGTGGTTGCCCTAGAGCCTGCAATATACATTTACAACTAATGCAAATCCACTTTCAGATAACACTATACCACTTCATGGGTAGTTGAGGTACCTAAGAGCAAAGTATTCCTGATTCCTCTCTCTGTCCCTTGTATAATTGCTATCATTAATATCACTTATATATGCTGTTTAGTGGCAAAGTCATGTCTGACTCTTAGCTATCCCATGGACTATAGCCCATGAGGCTTCTCTGTCCCTGGGATTCTCCAGGTAAGAATACTGGAGCAGGTTGCCATTTCCTTCTCCAGGAACTAATACGTTAGCATATATAATCAAATACATAGTTGCTATTATTATTTTGAGCAAATTCTTATCTGGTAGATCAATTAAGAACAAGAAAAAAAGTAAAAAATTTTCTTTACCTTTTCTTACCTCTTCTCTAATGCTCTTCCCTCCTTTATATGGATCAAGTTTCTAACCCATATCAATATCTTTCGCTCTAAAGAGCTTCTTTTGACATCTCTTGCAGGGCAGGTCTACTGGCAACAAATTCCCTCAATATTTGTTTGTGAAAGTCTTTTACCTCTTCACTTTTGAGGAATAATTTCACAAGATACACAATTATAGGCTGATGACTTTTTTCTCTCAGCACTTAAAATGTTTTACTCCACTCTCTACTTGCTTGCATGGTTTCTGATGAGGTCACATGTGATTCTTATCTTTGCTCTTCTATAGGTAGGATAATTAATCCTCTGGCATTTTTCAAGAGTTTTTCCTTATCTTTGGTTTTCTGCTCAAGTATAGTCTTTCTCTGCCTCTCCCTTCCCTCCTCTCTCTTTTCTTCTTCCTTCCTTCCTTTCCTTCCTTCCTCTTTTTTCTTCCTTTCTCCCTCTTTTTTTAATAGAATTTATTATCCTTGTCAGAAAGAATATTTGAAGAAATAATGAATGAAAACCCCAATTTTCATGAAACATATGTATCTAAACATCTAAGAAATTCAGTGAACTCTAGGATAAAACCAAAGAGATTCATTCCTAGACACATCATAGTCAAACTTTGAAAGATAAAGAGAATCTTTAAAGTGAGAAAAGGGCTCATTGCATGCAAAGATCCCCAATAAGAAGAACAACTGTGTTTTCATTAGAAATCATGGATTCCTAAAAGGCAGTGGGATGGCATATACACAGTGCTGAAAGGAAAAAAAAATCAATTAAACCTTTCATTGGGTTGACTCAAAGTTGATGTTACAGAAAAACCTGACTGAACTTGGGCCAACCCAATATGCCTGTCAAAACTATCCTTCAAAAATGAAGGAGAAATGAGATGATCCCCCAGAACAAAAAGTGATAAATTTGTCATCTGTAGAACTGCCTACAACAAGTGCTAGTGGGAGTTTTTCAAGCTGAAATGAAGGAACACTAGATTCAAATCTGTATTTAGAAAATAATAAAGAACGTGGGTAAAGTCACTACCTGGGTTAACTTAGCAATGGCCAAACTGGTCCCTAGAAAAAGGAGATCTTCAGACAATCACTTACTTTAAGACGGCAAAGATAAAGCCACACTGCTCCCTTCTTTCATTCAGTACATAATTTCTGAATAGATTAATGAGGTGAGATCTGTTCTAAATCTACTTAAGTAAATAAACAGATATAGTGAATGAATGAATTAGTAGGGTTAATATTAATCAACAGGAGTTACAAATTAAAACCATAGTGAGATACCCTTACATTTCCACCAGAATAGTTAATATTAAATGAGTAGGCAATACAGTGTTGGCAAGGATGTGAAGCAACTGGAATTCTTATTGTTAATGTAAAATAGTAAATGCACTTGGGAAAACTATTTGTTACAGCTGTTTAGCAAAATGTATGCCTCTCTTATGACCCATCGTATTTCTCCAGGATACATATACAATAGTAGAAGTTATAAACTTAAGAAAATCACACCAAAAGACTTTATAAAATATACATAGCAGCACTATTTATACTGATGGCCCAAAGTTGAAAATAAATCCAAATGTCCATCATCAGGGGAATAGATAATGTAATATATTCATGTGATAAGATACTATTCAGCAAAGAACAAATTGCTGATACAACATGGTTGAATCTCATAAATACTATGCTTTTCATAAAAATCCAGACACAAATGAATTTATAATATGTTTTCATTTATATGAAGTTCAAAAGTAGATAAAACTGATCTATGTAGTAGTTAAAACCATGATTATCATAGGGCTTGTGAAGCTTGTAAAGTTGCTCAGTCGTGTCCAACTCTTTGCTACCCTGCAGAGTATAGCCCACCAGGCTCCTCTGTCCATGGGATTTTCCAGGCAAGAATACTGGAGTGGGTTGCCATTTCCTTCTCCAGGGGCTCTTCCTAACCCAGGGATCGAACCCAGGTCTCCCGCATTGCGGGCATATGCTTTAACCTCTGAGCCACCAGGGAAGCCCATCATAGGGCTAGTACTGCGATGTAACACAAAGAAGCCAGTTTGGAGTCTGGAAGTGTTCTTTATCTTATTCTGGATGGTGGTTACTTGGACATATTCATAAAAATTTAAGTTAAACACCTTATAAAAGTTATTGTTCTTGAAGTCCTGCTTGTACTTGTGAAAGATAATAATTTAAGACTTTGAAGAAATATATATATCCTTCTTGTTCTTCAGTGTTATTTAAATAGAGATAAATAATACTATACAATTCAATCACTGTGTAAGAAAATTCCAACTACAGTTTCATTACTTCTAACTGCTAAAAGCCTGAAATTAAAATATAACATATTAAAACAATTTACCTTTAGGAGATAAAAACATATACCTAATTCTAATGATGAATCTGCTGATTACCCTATTTGCTTTTAGGTAATAATTAAATAAGGGATTCCCAGGTGGCTCAATGGTAAAGAATCCACCTAACAATGCAGAAGACATGGGTTCCATCTCTGGTTCAGGAAGATCTCCTAGAGAAGGAAATGGCAACCCATTCCAATAATCTTGCCTGGGAAATTCCTTGGACAGAGGAGCCTGGCAGGCTAGAGTCCATGGGATCATAAAGAATCAGCAACGGCTTAGCAACTGAGCATGCTTGCTTGCAATAATTAAATATTTTATTCCTGAAGTCCAGAATAGACTCAGGGCAGTTACTAGCAACCTTTAACCAACTTGGGTCTGTTATTTCATGCTGGAGGAACAAAGCAGAATGAACAAGTGAGGGAACTTTCAAGAAATGAAGTGCCAGTGTTTTTACAACTACTTGTGAGCCATAAAAAAGAAATGAAATGTGTTCGTTTTGAAGAATGCAAGTCTGGCCAAACACGATGATGTTGCTACACAGAGAAAACAACCTGAGACAAAACCACAGCAGAGCTGCTTTCATCCCAGAATGTCAAGGAACTGAAGAATAAGGCCTGAGATGTGACCAGGAACAGTGGAGAGGAAGGGTAATCAGGGGAGGGGAGAGATTTTTTTATTTCTTGACCTTGTGCTAACTGTTAATCTAAACCTAAAAATGCACTGTTAATCTAAACCTAAAAATGCTGCTTTTATCTGAAGAATCAGAAATGGATTTATTCAATAAATACTTATTGACCTCTTATTGTGTGCCTAGGACTATTATAGGCAGTTTATGTATAGTAACAAAAGAGACAAAAATTCCTGTCCTTATGGAACATGTATTCTCTGGGTGGAGGATAGCCCAGGAAGGCATACACACATTATCATGTTGCCGTGAGCTTACATTAGATACCTACGTTTCTTGCTTAGCCTCAACTAAACATATATTATGGGGCCTCTGGTTTAATGCTGCTATCAAAGCCTCATTACCCCTTCTAATGAGACTTTGCTCAGTACTTCAGTAGTAAAATATTGTGTATGAATCAAGATTGATCTGTCCTGATAAATGATAAATAAGAAATAGACCCAAATCATATGGGAATTTAGGATAGTGGCATATCTTTCACAAAGGAATAATGGTATTGGATCCTAAAGTCAATGTAGCTAGGAGCTGAAATTAATAAAAGAGGGAAAAATAGTAGAAAGAATAAAAACCAAAGTCGGTATTTGAGATGATCAAAGGGTAAACCCTTTGCAGTATTGATAAAAGCCTAAGAGAGCAAATATATATCACATAAAGGATGAGAAAGGGGATATAATCACAGATAGAAAAGAATTGTGTGAGAATGCTACATGGATGGACTTTTGTAATAAATTGAAAGCCTAGAGAGAATAGCTGATTTTTCAGGATAGATGGAGAACTTAAATAGGTTGATTAGCTTCAAAGAGATTGAAAATGTGACTAAGAGATACCATAAAAACATTGTGAATTATCAAGAACTGAATTATTTCTAACTTTTAGAAAACAGATGAACCCAAGCCTGTTTAAATTAATTTAGGTCATAGAGAAAAAATTGGAAAACTCCCCAGTTCATTTTATGAAACCATGATTTAATGACAGAACCCAACAGAAGTTACAGAGAAGAAAACCTGACACCAATTATCTTATACACATTGATGCCAAAATCATAAATATTAGTAAACGAAATTCAGCAGTGTATCAAGACTGATAAGCAGCTATCGTCAAATAGTTTTCATTTCAAAAATGAAAGAATGGCTCCTATCAGAAAATCTATTAAATCACTACATCAATAAAGAGAAAACCGTATGATCATAGCATTCAATGCTGAAAAAGCTCTTGGCAAAATTCAGTTGTCATTCATTAAAAAAAAACTTAAAGAATAGAAAAATCTACTTAAATGTCACCTAAATGTTTTTACTGAGCACCTATCGTGTGCCAGGTAATGTTTTACATGCTGGCATTGTATTTGCATGCTAAGCTGCTTCAGTCATGTCCAACTGTACTACCTTATGGACTGAAGCCCACCAGGCTTCTCTGTCTATGGGATTCTCCAGGTAAGAATACTGGAGTGGGTTGCTATCCCTTCTCCAGAGGATCTTCCTGAGCCAGGGATCAAACCCACGTCTCTTATGTCTCCTGTGTTGGCATGCGGGTTCTTTACCACTAGTGCTACCAAAGTTCTACATGCTGGGGTTATAGCAGTTAACAAAAAATAACAAATCCTTTTTTTCATGGAACTCACATTAGCATTTGGGAGTTAACCATAAATAAATAGACAAGTTGAATGTCTCTTTTGTCAGGTAATAATAAGTGCTAGGGGCTTCCCTGGTGGCTCAGATGGGAAAGAATCCGCCTGCCATGCGGGAAACCTGGATTTGATCCCTGAGTGGAGAAGATCCTCTAGAGGAGGTCATGGCAACTCCCTCCAGTATTCTGGCCTGGAGAATCCCCATGCACAGACGAATCTGGCAGGCTGCAGTCCATGGGGTCACAAAGAGTCGAACATGACTGAGCGACTAAACAGAGCACAATAAATGCTAAAGAGAGAAAGCAGAAAATAAGTAGTTGCCAAGACCTGGGGTGTAGGAATAGAAGGAAGTTTTCATCAGTAAGGTGACAATTTGAGCAGAGCCCTGAGGGAAAGCAAGAGCAAGTGAACGAAACACAGAAATTCCTGCCTTCATGAGAGGAGGCACCAAAAATCTATACTAATTTTTTTTAAAAAGTAGTATAATAGGAAGTTATAAACACAGAAAAAAGAAAGATCAGAAGAATGAAGGGGACCGTGACCTAGGAGATTTTGAGGGGCAGGTTGTATTAGTAGTTAAATAGAGTGGTCAGGGTATGCCTCATTGAGAAGGTGAGATCTGAGGAAAGTCTTGAAGAAGGTGAGGTACTTAGCTAAGTGGATATCTGGGGAGTGTTCCAGGCAGAGGAAACAGCCTCTGTAAAGATGCCAGTGAGGAGATGCGTGGCCTAGGCAAGCAATTGCAAAAAGGTCAATGGGGCTGAAACAGGATAGATACGGGAGTATGTAAAAGTCAGCTTATTTTTTGTAGGGCCTTGCAGACCATCATAAGAACTATTTAAAAGTTAGTTTAAGAGAGACTTTCCTGGTGGTCCTGTAGCTAGGACTCCATGCTGCCAATGCAGGGAGCTGGGATTATATCCCTGGTCAGGGAACTAGTTCCCACGTGCCACAACTAAGACCTCATGCAGCCAAATAAATGATAAATATGTTTTAAAGTTAGTTTAATAATTTTAATAAGGCAGACACCCTTATAACTATCACCAGTATCATGAAATTGGACTATGTTAGTCCAGAAGCCTTTCCATGTATCCTAACTCAAATATTCTCTTTCCCCACCAGACTATCCACTACTCTGGCACTTTTATAGAAATCACCTTCTTATGTTCCTTTATAGTTTTATCACCCAAATATGCATCTCTATATATTATAGTCTCACTCATTAAAAATAATTTAATGTGTCTTTTAAGTTTCTTTTAATCTAAAGGTTCAGGGAGTTCTCTGGTTGTTCAGTGGTTAGGACTCTGTGCTTTCACTGCGGTGGCCCGGGTTCAGTCCCTGGTCAGGGAACTAAGAGCCTGCAAGTGGTGTGGCATGCCAAAAACATTCTTTACCATACATTTTATTTTTTGAAGAGCTTGAGTCATTTAGCCTGTAAAGTTAATAATCTGAATTTTGATGATTGCAACATTTTTTCAGTCAAACTGCTGATTGTTCAATATATTCTTATTTTTTTATGGTACTGTGGTTTATCATTTTATTTATTTATTTTTGGCTGTGCTGGGTCTTCGCTGATGCTCAGGCTTTGCTTTCATTGCAGTGCGTGGGCTGCTCACTGTGCTGGCTTCTTGTTGCAGAGCACAGGCTCTACGCGAGGGCTCAATAGTTGTGGTGCACAGGCTAGTTGCTCCACGGCGTGTGGGATCTTCCTGGGCCAGGAATAGAACCTGTGTCTTCAGCATTGGCAGGCACATTCTTTAGTGCTGAGCTACCAGGAAAGCCCCAACATATTCGTCTGATTCTGTACTTTGTGCAGATTTGGCAGCTGAATCCAAAGGCTCAAGATCTGTAGAAATCTGATTTGGCAAGGCCGTCATTATGTATAGTTTTCTTTCTTTTTGTAATTTTAGCAACCATTGGTCTTCAGTGCCTGGATTCATCAATTTTTTGTATCTTGCAAAATTTTTCTATTCCAATTCAGATTTCTATTTATTAATTGGAAAAATTTTATAACAAGATACCTTCCTGTATCTTTTATTTGGTTTTCCAGGGTTACAGTTCACATAGGAAAAAAGCATGGTAAATGCTTGATTCTTATTCTTTTTTTTTCCAAAACAGATTGTTTAATGTACATTCTTTGCATCCTATTTTTTATTTTTATCCTTTTGGTCACACTGTGTGACATGTAGGAACTTAGTTCCCCTATCAGGTATCAAACCAGTGCCCCCTGCACTTGGAGCATGGAGTCTTAAACACTGGACCACCAGGAAGTCCCTAATTCTTATTCTTAATTTGCTGGTTTTTAAGGTAATGAGTTTGGTTCCTTGGTGTATCTTCTCGAGAGACCAATTTAATGATTTCAATCTATTGCAATTATTATTTTTATTGAAGTTCAAATTGTCCCATCTCTGGCCACTAGAAACTTCTTCAAATTGGTGTCTGTGTACTTTTGCCATACCATAATAATGTCTAATAACTTCTTGCTCTCTGGCATGATGAGATATTACAGGCTCAGCTCAGACCTGGAATCATTTTTTCAATATGTCCTAGTTTCCTTTGACAGAAAATGGTGTTTCAGAACTTCTGCCTGGTCAGGATATTTGAATCCTCTGTCATACCTCTAGTTATTTTAATCTGAAACTCATTTTATAGTACAGAGATTGGCAAACTGGCTTGCTACCTGTTTTTGAATGACCTGTTAGCAATAATGGTATTTTGTGTTCATGTTCAGTCACTCAGTCATGTCTAATTCTTTGTGGCCCTATGGACTCTAGCCTGACAAACTCCTTCTGTCCATGGAATTTTCCAGGCAAGAATACTGAAACCCATTGCCATTTCCTACTTCCAAGGATCTTCCCGACTCAGGGATTGAACCCTTGTAGGTGAATTCTTTACTACTGTGCCACTTGGGAATCCCCAGTAATGATATTTACTAAGTTTTAAAAGGTTGTAATTTTTTTTTTAAAGGAGGATGTACAACAGAGAATGTGGCTTGAAAGTCTAAAACATTTGCTGTCTAGTCTTTTACAGGGAAAGTTTGGTTTGCCAACTTATGCTCTAGTAGATTCTTCAGAAGAAGAATCTGTCCATGGAAACAACATTCCCTGAGTCCTTAATTTTGATAACAGCTTCTCTGTGCCCTTTATACCTGAAAGTCAGTTTTGCTGGATATAAAATTCTTGGCTCAATTTTCTTCTATGTGAATGTTACATAGATTGCTCCATTTTCTTCTGGTAACAAGTGTTGATGTTGAAAAATCTGATAATCTAATTTTGATTCTTATTCTTTATTTGTAACTTTAATTTTACTGGAACATGTTTTGATACTCATCATTAAAAAACAGATATTCTCAGATAGACCATGTACATTGTCAATCATGTAGTTAAATTTTTTTTAAAGAGTGTCTTCTTTGAATTTTGGTTTTTAGTATTTCTCAACTTTCATTTTCTACTTCCTATTATTCATATGCTGAGTTCCACTTTGTTCTTTATTTGACGTTCATAATTTGATCACTTTGTCTTGAATTTTGTCTCTTCATTAATTTTTTATTTTTTAGTATTTCTTCTATTTCCAGTTTTTAAAATTAATTTAAAATTGGAAAACATTTAAGTCTTTTGAAAGCATTATTCTGTTTCACTTGTAATATCTTTTAAGAGTATCTATTATATTTATTTTTCCTTCAAGATTAGTCTTCAGTTATGAAATAATCTTTTTTCATTTCTGATTTTCCTGAGTTCTATCACTTCATTTCTGAGTTTGTATACTTATGATTTATGTTGTTCTTTCCTATCTTATATCATTTTTTAAGTGTCTTTTAGCTGTTTAAAAATAATGTTATGAGGTGTGTATACACACACACACACATACACACACACATATATAAATGGCTGAGTCCCTTTGCTGTCCACCTGAAACTGTTAGAACATTGTTAATCAGCTATACTCCAATACAAAATAAAAAGTTTTTAAAAATGCAAAAAATGTCATGTTTACACTAAGAAAGAACTTAGTAAGTTACAGGCTTCCGTGGTGGTCCAGTGGCTAAGACACCATACTCCCATTGCACGGGGACCAGGATTCAATCCCTGGTCAGGGAACTAGATCCCACATGCTGCATCTAAGACCTGGCACAACCAAGTAAATCTTTTTTAAAAAATAAAATAGTAAGTTACAGTTTTAATATTTTGTGGCCTTGTCTTTCTGACTGCTTTTCCTTATCCATAGGGATGTTATTTCCTTTTTTCCTTACAATTAAAAAAACCTTGAGATTTGGTCTTGTATTTTCTTATTGTTCATTTGTACATAAAAATACTTTTCTTAAACTTTTAGAAGGAGTAATGGTTCAGGATATTGTTATCAATTGCACAGATCACCCTCTTCTCATTTTTTGGTAAAGTATTAAATAATATGATGGGTTGCTTTACTGAGATTCCTGGCTCTGTACCCCTCTGTCAAACGTATCTGAACTTGCTCACTCCTTTGTCTCCGTCCCTATTCTAATTCTTCTCCAGAAGTTTCCCTACAGTGTGGCGCCCCATCTTGGATAGGAGCTTTGGCTGGTTGGTTTTAAGAATTCATTTTTCCCATCCTACTGATCCCTTTCTCAACTTATGAGAGCCTCTTGCTCTCATCTTTTGGTTTGGGTGAAACCCCTTCCACTTTAGTGTTTTCAGACTGGTCTGTTCTGGTTTTCAGAGTACAGCTGTCTTCCATATGCCATGTTGCTTCCCTCTCTTTCCTCCCACAGAAACATTCCTTCTGTGCAGGTATTATGGCTGTGCTGGCTGTTTCCACACTTGAATTTGGGCGTTTGTGGGGCTACTTTGTCATCTACCTTTGTTTTAAATGTTGGTTATGGGGTTTTGGTTTTGCTATCTGGTTTCTTCGTGTTTAGGGAATATTTGGCAAGATGAAACAATATTCTGTGGTTTCTCAGATTCCCTCTCATTTTCGGGATATGGATTCGAAATACTTGACATTGGGCAGGGGGAACAGGTGAAGTTTGCAGGATTTTGAGTAGAGGAGTGACAAGATCTGCCTTGTATTTTTAAAGGCTCTGTCTGCTTGTGTAATGAGAATAGACCACAGAGACATAAAGGAAGAAGCAGGGAGCCTATTAGAAGAATATGATAGAAATCCAGGCAAGAGACGGTGTTGGCTTGAATTGGGAGTAGCAGTGACATTAATGAGAAGTGATCATATTTGATACATTTTGAAGGATAGTTGACAAGCTTTTCTGGTGAAGTGGATGTGGAGTATGAGAGAAAGAGAGTAGTCAAAAGACAATTCCACTTTACTTTGTTTTATCCTGCACAGCCAGAAGAATAAAGCTGCTTTTAACTGAGATGGGGAGGGCTGTGGGCATAGTGGATTTGGGAGGTAAGAGTAGGAGTTCAGTTTGGACTGTGTTGAACTTGAGATAATTATTAGACTTTGAAGTGAATCTTCGTGATCCTGTGCATCCCACTATTACATGGGCTTAATAAAGAAAGATGGTTTATCATAGAAAATGGGAAGATGCTGAGAAGTCAGATGAGAATGTATTAATAAAAGTCACACTTAATCATATCTCATTGTGAGCATTTTACTGTGCTTCTATGCATATATGTAAAACACACATATATTAATTTTAACACATTTTTACAAAATTGAATTTCTGTTGTGTACACATTTAAAAATCCACTTTCACAAGACATAACCTGAACAATTTCTAAGAGTGAAATAGACTTTGAAAATATGACTTTTAATGGTGTTTCATCTTTTTACTCTAATAAGTCTAGCTGTGTGGATTATGTTTTACCCATTCTGTTTTGCATGTCCATTCCAGCCCTGATGCTTTAGTCCAGAGGATTTGGTTTCCTCTAGTAGTTGCTACATATCATAATTCAGACCTGTGGTTTGGCAGCCCGCCTAGCTGTAGTGTTTAACTAAGATGCGTGGAAGCTCCATGCTTTTAAAATGAGTGTCTTGGAGAATAATGTTCACCTCAGTCGTTCAAGACTTTGGCACTGTCTCCATTCCCCGAGGAAGAGTGCCTTCCGCTGTGAATGCTGCAGAATAAGGGAGTCTGGACGGTTAAGACTCCTGCATCAAGCTCCTTACCTGCAGATTCACAGATATCTTGCCTTGCTTTGCAGTGCTGTGCCTGGGATATGGGTGTTGAAATATATATGATTCATAGATATCTTGCCTTGCCCTTGCAGTGCTGTGCCTGGGATGTGGGTGTTGAAATATATATGATTCATAGATATCTTGCCTTACCCTTGCAGTGCTGTGCCTGGGATGTGGGTGTTGAAATACATATCGGTCAGGCTCTGTTTTATGGTCCCTGTGAGGCTAGAGGGTATGGGAGTGAGGACTAATTTATACTCAGGTACTCTTCAGGCCTAAGTGTTAGTTAACTTCTGGAAGAACTGAAGGAGTAAAGGAGATTGGGTGAACTCCATCCTGCCTGCAGATTGTTGTCTGGAGAAGAAAATTCGATTCTCTGGAGGAATTTTATAGCTCTCAAATAACTGTTTTCTTTTTACAAATATTTATTTATGTTTTTATTTATTTGTGCTTGGCTGCTCTGGGTCTGTCATTGCTGTATGCAGGCTTTCTCTAGTTGCAGCAAGCAGGGGCTACTCTCTGGTTGCGGTGTGTGGGCTTCTCCTTGCTGTGGTTTCTCTTGTTACAGAGCACAGAGTCTAGACAACGGGCTTAGTTGGAATCTTCCCAAACCTGGGATTGAACCCCAGTCCCCGACGTTGGCAGGCAGATTCTTAATCACTGGACCACCAAGGAAGTCCTAACTGTATCCTTTTGAACAGAGAATGACAAACTTCTTCTGTAAAGGACCAGACATTTTTTACTTTATAGGCCATATAATTTCTCTCGTAACTGTTCAGCTTTGATGTCAGCACAAAAGCAGCCATAGATAGTATAGAAGCAAGTGGATGTGGCTTTGTCCCAATAACACTTTTGTTCGTAAAACAAGAAGCAGGCCAGATTTGGGTCATAGTTCGCCAGTCTGTGCTGCTGAGCAGTGTGTTACAAACTGCGTCTCTACCTGCTAGTGGCCATTATCTCCAGTCTCTGAGAATCAGAGTTTTCATAGATCACAAAGCTAGAGCACACAGGCCCAACTTCCAGGTCCGCATTCTTACCATTACTTGGTGCCTCTTAGAAAAAAAGGCAGACTAAATAGCTAAAAACCATGGGAAGAAAGAAAAAAATGAGCCAAAAGGGATGATTTGGAACTACAAAGCAATTCTCTGAGTTTAAGAGTGGGAAGTTTGTGTGGCTCCCCAACCAGCAGTGACCTCCTAGAGGATTGGGATCACACTTTCTCTTGTTTTTCAATTTATTTTTTATTTTATTTTCCCCTATCCTACTCATCCCACAACAAATGTCTTTCTTGAATCTGATAAGTAGAAAGTAAACAGTATGTTTCTTTCCTCCTCTCTCTCCCTCTGTACCCAAAAGCTGCTCCAAATACACCCTGAGCTCTCCTTATGTGTCGCTCTCTAATGTACCAGGCTCTCAAGTGTGTGAAAGTTGATATGGTCCTTCTTGAGAAAGGCTATCAGCTAAGACCACCACCCACCACAGACCCTCCATGCCCTTAAGATACACTTTTAGATTGGGGTTGATGAATTTTTTCTGCGAAGGGGTAGATAATAAATATTTTAAGTCTGGGGAATCGTATGGTCTTTTTTTTCTTTTTTTAAATGTTTGGCTGTGCTGGGTCCTCATTACCACGCACAGGCTTTCTCTAGTTGAGATGAGACAAGCTACTCTGTAGTTGTGGTGTGCGAGCTTTTCCTTTCGGTGCTTCTCTTGTTGCAGAGCGCAGGCGCAGTGATTGTGCCTCCTGGGCTCTAGAGTGCTGACTCGGTACTTGTGCACAGCACAACTATTAGTAGCAGCAGTTGTCTCGCAGCATGTAGAATCATCTTGAACCAGGGATCAAACCCATGTCCCCTGTATTGGCAGGCAGATTCTGAACCACTAGACCACCACAGGGAAGTCCAACCACAGGGTCTTTACCTCAACTACTCAACTCTGCCATTGTGGCACAGAAGCAGCCGTGGACAGTATGTAAACAAATGAGTGTGGCTGTATTCTAGTAAAACTTTAGAAATTTGAATTCCATATGATTTTCACATGTTATAAAATATTCTTTTGATTTTTTAAAAAAGCATTTAAAATATAAAGCCCTTCTTAGCTTGAAGGACAGATAAAAATAGGCAGTAGGATTGGATTTGGGCTGTGACCCATAGATTGCTGACATTTGCCCTAGCTATTGGTAATTTATGCTGACCCGTGTCCCACTCCAGGAGAAGAATGGCCTAGTTCTGTTATCTACATGCCCATAATATGATTTCTAACCTCTGACATCACACTTATCATGCTGCATATTAATCATGTATATGTTTATCTCTCTTAAGGTACTCTGAGCTTCTTGAGAGAAGGGCCATGACCTAGTCATGTCATATTTGCATCCTTAATATCTAACACTTGACACGTACTGGGCTCAAAAAATATTTAATTTGGATTTTATGCTCAACAACATAAAATGCCATTACTGCTCCTTTAAAGAGAAACACCTTATCACTGTGCCGGAGGCCTTCCCAAGTTCTTCCCCTTAAGAAGTCCATAGCAACTGCATTCATTACTAATGGAGCTTGTGACTCAGTGGTTACATAACAAAAAGCCTTTTCATTTTAGAATTCTGTCTGTCAGACAGGAGATGGTTAAACTTTATCTGTAAATCATTTATGCAGTCATAATAAATAATGACTTTCACTTTTCTTCTGAATCAGTGCTACAATCTGGATACAAAAATAATAATAGCTGTTTACATACTACATTTCAGTCTCTTAGTCAGCTCTAGTTTTCCTTTAGACTTTTGGAAACCTGACGACTAAAAAAATTTATCTCTTCTCCTTTGTTCCCTGCATCTGAAATGAAACTAAGCAATAATACTTAAGCTTTCCCTCTATGTTGTCTATTGATCATTCTATTAATGAATGATGACATTGTACATTCAGTCCTTCAAGTCAAATATGAATTCATCTAGACTCCTTTCTCTCTTCCCCGTATCTAATTAGCCACTGGCTTATCAGTTTAAAAAATCGGTGCAGATTTTTTTCTATCCATCTCTATGTCATTTACAGTAGTTGAAGCTTTAATTATTTCTCAGTTCTTTCGGTATATGGTTGAACGTCTTCACTGGTTTTTCTGACTGCAGTTACCTCTTCCTTCAATCTACTCTTCCCATAGTTATCAATATTGAACGCAGATAAGGATGATCTGGTCGTGTCAGTTCTGTAATAAAATCTTGTCTTGTCAGTTCAGTAATAAAAACCCTTCTATCATTCCCCATCATTTTCAAGATAAAACCAACTTCCCAGTCACAACATACAAGACCTTATCTATGTACGACTTCATTGGTTAACACAGATGTGTTTTAGAATTCAGAAATTTTTGGATTCTAGAAAGGTCGTATCGTATGATGTACGTAACACATAACATCCTCTGTGCATTCTGGGTCAACACTCTGTAATCAAGTACATGTTTCTGCATCAAAGACTGATTGTTTACACCAAGAAAAATAAAGATTATAAATAGATTCTTATCAGTTCAGGTTATGTCTTGCTGCCATATGAGTTACAGGAAAATGTTTAGTTTTGGAAACTTTTTGGATTTCAGAATTTTGCATAAGAGACTATGGCCCTATATACCCAGTGGTCTCTTGGAACTGGATTGCCTCAGCTGTTTGTTGTTCGGTTGCTGAGTCATGTCTGCCTCTTTGCGACCCCATGGACTGCAGCACGCCAGGCTTCTCTGTCCTGGAGCTTGCTCAAACTCATGTCCATTGAATCAGTGATGCTATCCAACCATCTCGTCATCTGTTGTCCCCTTCTCCTGCCTTCAATTCTTTCCCAGCATAGAGAAACCTTGTTTGTGCATTTCTTCTCAGCTCTGTGGTTGATGACATTATGTTGGTAGCTTGAAATTAGCTATAGTGGGAGTATTTACACCATTGCATGCGTATGTGTTCATTGTCGCTCAGTTGTGTCCAGCTCTGTGACCCAGTGGACTGTAGCCCACCAGGCTTCTCTGTCCATGGGATTATCCAGAGTGGGTTGGAGTGGGTTGCTAATTCCTTCTTCAGGGGACCTTCCCTACCCAGGGATCCAACCTACGTCTCCTGCTTCTCTTCTCTGGCAGGCGGATTCTTTACCACTGAGCCACCCAGGAAGCCCTTTTTAATAAAACATTGCCCCGCCTTATAGTCTGGTGCAAGGATAAGATAGTTGGAAAAGGAAGCCAGCTACTTAAATGCAGGGAAATTAGGAGGCTTTTGTAGTAATCTGGGTGAGAAATGATGGTGACATGAACTAAGGTTAGTGGCAGTAAGACTAGCAGGAGAGCTTTTCCTACTCAAAGATAGAGCCTCCAGCACTTGAATAATTTGGGAGTGATCTTGCTTTCTCCCTGTCCCGTCTGAGATCTCTGGGTTTGCTTTGTAGACAGGTGGTGGTGCCATTTATCAAGATAAGATATACATGAAGAGGAGTAGATTTTGAACAGAAGATGAGGGGTTCAGTTTTGGACCACCTTAGTTTTTGGGTGTGTGCAGGGTATATGGGTAGGGTTACCATATAATGTATCATACACACTTGGACATTTACGGGTGTGAGTGTGATGTGCTGTTCATCATTAAGCTGGGGACAATTGATATAAATTGGACCTGTCCTCGACATACTAGGATGTTCTTCACTCAGGTAAAAAAATATCAAGAAAATATCATAGAGATGAAGCCATACAGGGAAATGCATAGAGTGAAGAGAGCAGTGAAGCCCTGGAGAAATTTTTGAGAGAGAAAAAAGGTGGCCATCAAGACAGGGAGGAAACGGGTCTAGTGGCCTCACAGAATCCCAGGGAAGAGTCATTTTATTTTCTCTTGTGTAATTTTGAAGGAGTATAGCCCCTTTGAGGGATTCTTTATTAGATAATGTTTATCTTCAGGGAGAGATTGAAAAGGAAAAGGTTTTTTTTAACCTTTTATTAGAATACTATGTTTGAATGACTTTTAATGTATTATGATATTAATATAAAATTCTTTTAGGCATTTTTTTGTCACTTTTGTTTGATAGTCATTAGGCCAAAATCTGCTAGTTCAGATCCAATACAGATGTCTTTTTATATTATATTTTGCACTGATATTATGAGTTTTTGCTCAAACATAGTATCACTATAGGCTTAAAGTAAATATCTAGGTCGAGTTAGAACGCATTTATTTTGTAATAGCAAAAGTCATAAGAACACTTTTCTTCCTTAAAAAATAGAGTTCTTTAGGAAATCAACAGAAAAATAAGACATAGGAATCTTTTGCATTGTTAGTGGATAGTGGTTGACTATTTTCCCCCTAACATTTTATTTTGAAAAATTTCAAACCTACAAAAAACTGGAAGAATTATGTCCACTAGCTACAATTAACATTTTGCTGTATTTACTTTTTCACATAATGTGTACATCTTTCTGTCCCTTTGCTCATCTTTCATCAAGCCATCTTATTTACCTGTGTTTTTTTGATGTATTTCAAGTAAGTTGATAAGCTGTTTTTCTGAGCATCTTGTTATTTTTTTCTGAGTGTTGTAATCAAAGTGTCAGTAATACATTTTGTGCAGATGTTTTCAGCTGACCCTTTTTCCTATTTCTAGAAATCTGAGACTGCCAATAATTGCTGCCAAATTGAGAATATTTTTAAAAAGTCTAGTAAATAATGTTAAGCCTGAAAAATGTGCTCTTTTTCAATAGCTTTATAATCCAGAGACTTGTAATTTTTAAAGTCATCAAAATTAATTTCCAGTACAGTTTTTGGTATTCTAAATACATATTTATTCACATTATACTGTTTTCAGAGTGGAGAGATCTACAGACCAAGTCATCAAGCCAGTCAATGTGGGTGCTCTATCAAAATGGGTTGGGAAGATACCTCCGGATGTTTTACAAGACATGGCAGTTATTGCACCCATGCTTGCCAAGCTTGGATATGACCCGTATGCCAATCCACCTAACTATGGAAAACCTGATCCCAAAATCCTTGAAAACACCAGAAGGGTAAGTGGGAACTTCAAAGTGAATTCAGAAAACTGGGTATGGAATCTGGGTCCGGGAAAGTTTTTCATTTTATTTCTTGCTTTTTTTATGATCAGAAAATTGTTTTAAATTAGAAAAATCCTATTTGTAAAATGCTTCATCGTCAGAAATCTTCCACTGCATTTTAAGGATAACTATGGCTCTTTCCAGGGACTGTGGGGACAATTCTTCAATCCCTTTTTTCCCATTTTCTAAGAATAGTGCTTACTGTTGGAGAGATTTATTCTATTAGCTGATTATCATAAACTAGTCTAAACACCAGAATTGTTAGTGACCTCACTTCTAGTTTCTTTTTTCTCTGAATTTAATGGCTGCTTTACTTTGCTTAGATGAGGCATGCTTTCTTGGTATTTGAAAACTAAGCATTGACATATGAGAAGAATTATTATAAATAGGTACAATAAACTACCCTCTGATTGAGAGAAAGTTGCTAGTAAAGTGTGACTACAACTATATCTTTTAATAAGTTATGCTCATATCTCTATAATCTTATTAGAGAAAAGCTCAAAACTCAAAAAATCTGAATATATACCTTACCTCTATAATCTGTTTTAAGTCAGATCTTAATGTATTCTTTTTTTATTGTGGTAAAATTCAAATCACAGAATTTACTGTTTTAACAACTTATAAGTATACAGTTCAGTACATTTGCATTGTTGTACTGCTGTCAGCACCATCCATCTCAAAGACTTCTTTCATCTTTTCAATTTGAAACTACAAACTCATTACACATTCCCGCTTCCTCCAGCCCCTGGCAACCACAATTCTACTTTCAATCTCTAGATTTAGTCTTTTTTGAAACTACAGTTTAAATAAGACAACCATGTTAGCATAAGTCACTGATAGGCTATTTGATTTTCAAGATCAAAATTTCTTGCCTTTTTCTGGTATTCTCTTTTTATGTAGTGTTCTCCCCTCCCCACAGTCTTATATCACCTCTTTATTCTGTCCTCCTTTTGATACTTTTAACTGACTAACATATATTTCATGAGGCTAGTGGATAGTGAGTGGTTGACTATTTTCCCCCTAACATTTTATTATGAAAAATTTCAAACATACAAAAAACTGAAACAATTATATCCACTAGCTACAATTAACATTTTTCTGTATTTACTTTTTCACATAATGGATTTCCATGTAGATTTTTTACTCTTAGATATTACTTTTCTCTTTTCAAGTCATTAGTGGCTATTTGGAATGAGCTGTTTTCTTATAAACCATCATATAAGGAGGCAGATTCTTTTTGGTTTTAAAATTATCTTTATCCTTTTAATAGTTTTCCTATATGTAAGCATTATTATAAAATTATAAGCTCAGTTTATAAAATTTATAAAATTAAAAAGATAGGAAAAAATTCACCTATAATGTTACCACCCAGACAAATACCATTGTTAGTGTTTTGATGAATTTCCCTTTCTTCTGTACATGTTAAACAAAGGTAAGATTACATAACTTTTAATCTTACTTTTGCACACACAAAATCTTGTATCCCACCCTTTCCGCTTAATATTCATGAGCATTTTCCCATTGTGCACATGTTTTTCATGGTTGTATAAATAAATCATTATATGAACCACTTTAAATTGAAACACAGCAGTAAGTGAATGAATGAATGAAAAGTGAATGAATGAATGAAAAGTGAATGAATGAATGAGGTTTCCCTAGTATATGTTGTATATTCATTTCACTGTTTTTCTTTTGTTGTTTACAGTTTACTCTTCGGCAAGCAGTGCTGCAATGAACATCTTTGCACATACTGCGTTTTAGTGGGTTCTTTTTTTAAAGGTTAGAATAATGAGAGTGGAATTAAACTATGTCAGAGTATCTAAAATTTTGAGGTGCATGATATATGTTGATAAAGTTTTTTTAGTCTTTTGAACTAGTAGCATAATGCAGGTGATTTTATTTTAGATTTTTGCTAATTTCAATAGGTTTCATTGATTAATATAATCGAACATTTCCAGTTATTACCTGCATCTATATATTCTTTTATGAAACTATTTCCTAAGTTTAAAAAAAGTTTTATGTGTGTTAAAGTTTTGTCAGTTATGTTCTGCTAAAGACAGTACACAGTCCAGCATCCATTATCATAGTCGTTTTTAATTTCTTGGTGATTGGTAATTCATAGCTTTTGCTTTTGTACATACTAAAATGGTTTTTATAAACCAAGGTACATGTATAAATTATATTTAGAGGTTTCCTAAGCAGTAGACATTATAGTTTTCCTACATGTGAGTTGGCTGGTTAGACTGTTCTTGGCTTGCTTGAGTGGTTAAGTAGGGAAGAATGCTGTGGTTTGAATCCTTGTGACTAGAGAGTTTGTTTCATACACATTTGTGGCTTTTGAAGAGTTTCAAAGTATAGGCTGGAAAAGGCCTCCCTCCCTAACCCTGTCTATCTCTAAAGTAACCAGTAATTTTGGGAGAAAAAAGATAAAGTGTGAACCATAGTTGCATTTTTGAGCTTTTTGTGATAAAACATACAAGCCGACATCCTTGTTTTGTGGTTTTACAAAGCTATATATTTTCAAGGCTTTTTTCTGTAAAAGCTCAGATGCTAATATATCCAGCATTGATGATTGTGAAGTTTCATAAAGTAATGCTTAAAAATTGATCTTCGCTTGTCAGCTGTGACATGAGATTGACTCCAGAGAAAAAAGATGGCTGGGGAGATTGTGCCCTTTATTTATGGGTTGGGAGTAGGGGAAAAATTCACATTTTGACTGGGAATATAGAATCCAAAGTTCTAGGCCTAAAAATTGTGTTTTTCATACAACTTTGGATAGTCTAGAAGTATTGGTGTCTGAGTCAGTGTATTTTGGAGACATGTTGCTCAATTTTAAATAGAAAATCATGTGCTTCATGGCTATTCTGACTCAGATGGTAAACTGGAAATGAAATGCTAACTAATATTCCATGTCCTTTCCCATCACTGAGGTCTCTAATCCCCAAATTGTAGCACATTTCAGTAAATAGCGCCCTCTAGGTTACATTCCAGCAATCTCCCTCCCCATGTTACATTCTAGCAATCTCCCTGCCCGTGGGTTTTTAATCTTTTTAAATTTATAGGCTTTTGAGATCTGATAAAACTATGGGTCCCTGTCTGAGAAATAAGATAACATATATATAGAGAAAATTTTATTCTATAATTTTAATGGATTCATAGATGCCTCTAAAGCCCATCAGATTAAGAACTGTTTTATAGTCTCCTTGAAAAGCTCATTCACTCGTGTGACTTTGATTACAATCTATTTGCTGATTATCATAAATCTGTATCTCCTAGGGTCTCTTTCTTGAGCCCCAAACTCATTTTTTTCAGCTGCTTTCTGTATCGCTCCACCTGGTTGTTCGCAAGTACTTCAAACTCAATGTCCAAAATGAATTTATTGTCCATACCTGTTCCCTGATAGAAGCTCGACAGATTGTTCTCTAAACTGAGCAAGAATCTAGAATAGGGGCAAGATTAGGCTGTGTTTATCTATATTTGCACTGTCTGTGAGCCAGGAAGCAGAGTCCTCAGGACACATGGGTCAAGCCCCAAACAGAGCGGTAACAGACTTGGTTACTAAACCTGAACAGTGAGCTGAAAAGCAAATCCAAGTGTGAATGGAATATCCAGTTGAAAACCAGATTAGATAGTACTAAGGAAGAATAAAGAGTCAAATAGAAAAGCACATATCAGTGTACAGAACCGACAGAGCAAACAAGAAGGAACTTGAATATTAAGTTAGGTGGGAGAGAGAGTTGGTTTATATTCCTGAACCAGACAGGAAGGGCACCCAAAGCTGGTGCTCGGTGACATCGTGGAGGGATAGGGTAGGGAGGGAAGAGGGTAGGGGCTTCAGGATGGAAGGGACACGTGTATACCTACGGCCAGTTCATATTGATGTATGGCAAATACCATCACAATATTGTAAAGTAATTATTCTCTAATTAAAATAATTTTTTTTTTTTTAAAGAAAGGACACACTGAAAAAAAGAGAAGCTGCAGCTGTTGGAATCAATGTTCTTGCATTAACAGGAGAGTCTGTAATGCACACCTGTGTTTTCAAAAACTTCTGTATGTTTTTCCTGTCTCCATGCATAGCATTTGTTTGTCTAGTGATCAAAGTTAGTTAGGATTACCTAGCTTTGCAGATGACATGTAATTAATTAATCACCAGGCCCCCTTGATTATATATTTGAAAGTATCTTGACTCAGCTCTTATTTAGCTACCTTACTTATTTCAGTTTCTCCTCATTTTTCACATGAATTATGCTTTATTCTCCTTTGTGTATGTGAGTGTATTCATTCTTCTACATTTAAAAAAATATTCAGTGACAATTACTTTTTTAAAAGTTCAAATCTGAATGTATCTGAACACACTATTCCCTTGTGTAAACCTTGAGTAGCTCCACTAGTACTATAGGATAAAGCCCAGACTTCTTAGAATGGTGCTTTTCAACCTAATCTTTGGAAATTTTCTGATGCACTTTTTATTGTTGGTTTCTAAGTTAATTCCATTACAGTTAGAGACTACACTAGTGTGGTTTCAGTCCTTTGAAATATATTGAAAATTGCTTTGTGGCCAGCATATGTTCTCACATGTCACTTGAGAGGATGTATATTCTGCAATTGTTGCAGAATTCTATAAATATTGATTAGGTCCTGTTGTTTCAGTGTTGCTCAGATCTTCTAATTCTTATTGCTTTTGGGGGGGTCTAATTTTATCAGTTTTTGGATAAAGATGTGAATTTGTTCTTTTATTTCTATCAATTTTGCTTCCTGTGCTTTGAATCTGTATCATTAGGAGCATACCTTTTTATATATTTGTAAGTAATTAGCTCTTACTGTGGAGTGTGTCTCATCATCTCTGATGTTTCTCTCTGGAAATCTCCTTTGTCTCATGTAAGCGTAGCCATTTCATTGTTTTTATGCAACCATGTTGAAAATGTCATTATTTCTTCTTCATTATATGAGAATATTTTGCTTGGTGTAAAGTTCTAGACTGACAGGTTTTTTTAGTTTTGTTTGCTTGTTTTACTTTCAGCACTCAGAATATGTTATTTTATTGGTTGTCATTGTTTTTATGGGAAGTCAACTAAAATTCTTATGAATGTAATAGCTTTTTTGTTTGTTTTTTGTTTTTGATTGCTAAAGTTCAGCAGTTCTGTACTTCTTTGACACATAGTTCACTTGATAGAATTTGTTGTTGTTTAGTTGCTAAGTTGTGTCCAATTCTTTTTGACAGTATAGACTGTAGCCTGCCAGGCTCCTCTGTCTATAGATTTCCCAGGCAAGAATACTGGAGTGGGTCACCATTTGCTTCTACAGGGGATGTTTCCAACCCAGGGATTGAATCCACATATCTTGCATTGGCAGGCAGATTCTTTACCGCTGAGCCACCAGGGAAGCCCTGTTTTTTGTTTTTGACTGCTATAAGATTTTTCTCTTCAGTTTTTGCCAGTTTGACTAAAAAGTGCCAGATTCACTGATCCTCTTTTTGCCATCTCTCACTTCAGGTTTGATTTGCTTTTAATTAACTTACGTTTGAATTCATTGATCCTTCCTTCTTCTGTGTCCAACCTGCTATTAATCCCATCCAACGACTTCATTTCAGATAATTTATTTCTCAGAACTAGAATTTCTGTTTCTTTGCTGGAATCCTCCATCTCGTCACTCATTATGTTCATCTTCTCCTCTGAATTCTTTTAACATTTTTATAATTATTTTAAAGTCCTTATACATGGGTCTTTCTTTTGGCTCTTTTTCTTAATTATGAATTATGCTTATTTACTTCTTTGCATGTTTTATGGTTTGTTTCATACTGGACCTTTTGTATAAAAGAAGTAACCTAGATAATATTTTTCCTTTATTTTTCCCAGATAGGGCATATTTTTTCCTCTCTCAGGCAGCTGGGGTATTTGGCTGATCATTCAAATTTCAGTGAGTTAGACTGAGCTAGGGCTGAGCAGCAGTTTTAGTCAGTTTACTTCTAGATTTAAATGAAATTATGGAGATTGGATCTTTAGCCCAACCCGCAGTTTCCTGTGTTCTGAGGATGAAAGGCTGATTTCTTTGGCTTTTTAAAAATAGCAGCTGGCAGGGAGTGGGTTGAAGCTTAAATTAATTTGTTTCACCTCTGGATTGCAGCTGCAGCAGGGCCCTGGAATCTAAGGACCACACAAGTTTAGATCTCTCTCCTTTCTAGCTCTGCTTCCTCTGCTGCTTACTCAGCAGAAGTCCCTTGGGTTATAGTTATTACACCAAGAGATTTATTTTTACATCTGCGCCTCTTCTAGATTTTAATTCATCATACCAGTTTACACTGCCACTGAAAGTTCAGCTTCTTTTTGTCTTATCAGCAAAATCTTTCACCTCTGGTAGGCTTGCTTTTCTGCCTGTCTGTACGCAGATTAGGCAATTGATTCAAGATAGAAAGAGGCTCTTTGCTCACCTTTGAAGAACTCATCCTTCTCTGGAAGTCATTTAGACTTCATTGCTTCTTTGCATCCACTGCTCTTTGATGGCTCTAAAGAAAAGTTTATCCGATGTTTTCTTATCGTTTCAATGAGATCTTCATTTCATAGCCATAACGGAACTCCTTAGAACAGCATTAAGATTCTTTGTCTGCTGCATTCAGTCTTCCTTTTCAACCTCACCTCTTTTTATCCTTCAGGTCACACCACACTACCTGCCTTTCATTCTCTTGGCACATTTTTATAACCCTGTAACTTGGCACTTGCTCTTCTTGCCTTGATTAACTTGCTTCTCAGCTCACATGACGCCTCTTATGTGCCACAGATTCTTCTACTATTCTTCGTGCCTGCCTTTGCTCTTGCAGTTATAGTATTGTTTATATTATTTACTACTTCTTTTATACTAAGGATTTTTCAGAGGCATGGACCACATGTAAATTTTGTATCTTGAGCATTTGAGAGTTAGTAGGTGTTCAGTAAAATGATCGTTATTAAAAGCAAAAATAAACCTTAGACATAGAAAGAAGAATATTTCTTTGACCAAAAATACTGTGTCCTAATGTGAAGTTCTTGTAGGCAACATTTGAAGTCATAGCCCAGACAATCTGGAAATTAACACACTTCTGAGTAATTAATGAGCCAAAGAAAAAAATCACTAGAGATATTAGAAAATATTTTAAACTGAATGACAAAGAAGATACAACATATCAAAATTTGTGTTGATAATTGTTTTATAGTTGCGCATCTGTTCTATCTCAGGGAATGTACAATGTGCACGTGATAAGAATGTGTATTCTGCATGTGTTGAATGTGGTGTCCTTTAAGTATCAATTAGAAATTAAATCAGGGTTGTTAATAGTGTTTTTCAGAGCCTGTATGACATTACGTAGTTTCATTCATACTGAGCATTGTACCTGCAGAACCTCCAGGAAGAAATAGTAATGCACTGTTGTGTATGCATTGTTTTATTTCTTGTGATCAGTGATCAATGATATTTGATGTTACTATTGTGATTGTTCTGGGCACCTCACTCAAGCCATGCCCATTTAAGACAATGAACTTAACTGACAAATGTTTTGCGTGTTCTGATTCCTCTACTGATTGGTGATTCCCCCATCTCTCTCCCTCTCCTTGGGCTTCACTATTTCTTGAGACATAGCAATATTGAAATTAGGCCAATTTATAACCCTACAATGGCCTCTAAGTGTTAAGTGAAAGAAAAAGTTTTATACCTCTTACCTTAGATTAGAGCTGGAGATGATTAAGCTTAGTGAAGAGAGCATGTAGAAGGCTGAGACACAGCAAAAGCCAGACTTCTTGGCACCTTCAGTTAGCCAGGTTGTGAATGCAAAGGGCAGGCTCTTGAAGGAAATTAAAAGTTCTCCTCCAGTGAACACACAAATATTAAGAAAGCAAACAGCCCAGGTCTCCCACATTGCAGGTGGATTCTTTACCAGCTGAGCTATAAGGGAAGCCCAAAATATTCCTTTCCAAGTATTACTTCTCATTGACAATGTACTTGGTCACCCAAGAGATCTGATAGGAATGGACAGTGAGATTGTTTTTTTCATGCCTGCTAACACAGCATTCATTCTGAAGTACATGGGTCAAGGAATAATTTTGACTTTCGAGTCTTATTTAAGAAATACCTTCATAATACTGTATCTTAGATAGAAAGCAATTCCTCTGATGGATCTGAGCAAAGGAAATTAAAAACCTCCTAGAAAGGATTCATCATTCTAGATGCTGTTAAGAACATTCATGATTCATTGGAAGAGATCAAAATATCAACATTAACAGGAGTTTAGTAGAAGCTGATTCCAACTGTCATAGATGACTTGAAAGGGTTCAAGACTTCAGTGGAAGAAGTAAGAAGATGTGGAAACAGCAAGAGAACTAGAATTAGAAATAGAACCTGAGGATGCGACTGAATTGCTGTAACCTCATGATAAAACTTTAATTCATGAGGAGGTGCTTCTTCTGGATGAGCAAGAAAAGTGGTTTCTTGAGATGGACTCTACTACTGGTGAAGATGCTATGAAGATTGTTGATATGAAAACAAAGGATTTAGAATATTATATAAATTTAGAAGATAAAGCAGCAGTAGAGGTTGAGAGGATTGATTCCAGTTTTGAAAGAAGTTCTACTCTGTGGGTAAAGTGCCATCAAACAGTATTGTATGCTACAGACAAATTGTTCATGAAAGGAAGAGTCGGTGCAGCAGACATCATTGTTGTCTTATTCTTAAAAATTGCCAGAGCCACCCTGACCTTCAGCCACCACCACCCTGATGGTCAGCAGTCATTAGCATTGAGGCAAGACCTTCTACCAGCAAAATAATTATGATTCACTGGATAGTGTCAACATAACTTTTATAGGCACTGGGACACCAAAAAAATCTGTGTGACTAGCTTTGTTGTAATATTTGCTTCATTGTGGTTGTCTAGAACCAAACTCACAGTATCTCCAAGGTGTGCCTGTATTACTTCCTGTTGTTGTTGAATCAATGTAGTGACACTGATAGACATTCAACTTTGCTTTTTTCAAATGTTCATTTTTGGGACTTGAAGTCTTAAGTATCAGTGGGCTTCATGTGACTTCTTCATATATTTTTCACTTAATACATTTTACATTTCAACACGTGACTGCTGCTGTTTTATCACTAAGTCATATACAACTCTTTGCGACCCTGTGGTCTGTAGTCTGCCAGGCTCCTCTGTTTGTGGGATTTCCCAGGCAAGAATACTGAAGTAGGTGGCCATTTCCTTCTGCAGGGGATCTTGACCCAGGGATTGAAAATGCGGCTCGTGTTGCATCTCCTGCATCTCAGGTGGATTCTTTACCACTGAGTGACTCATTCTCCTAAATAGTGACCTGACAGACAAGCGAGCATACAGAGACCTCATCTTGTAGTGAAAACCTGTTGACCACGCTTTATCACCGGATGAGGACTGTGCAGACAGGCTACTGCCAGTTCCCCTATTTTTCCACCACTTTTCAACCCAGAGATGCCGCTGCTTTCCAGGGAGACAGTAGGAGTACTCAGAAGCCCTGTGCCTGCCCCTCCGAATTATTTCTTCCTCTTCTTTCCTTCTTTCCACGGATAACTTCTATCCTAAATTCTGCCATCATGGATTTAATTTTGCTGGCTCTTAAATTTCATAGAAGTGAAATCATACAGTTTATTTTGAAGAAAGGAAAAAAGCAGTCTTAGACATCAAAAAACTGATCTGAGACAACCTCTAGCCTATGGTTGATTAGAAACTGACCTTTTGTGCTCAACACTAAAATATGATGGTCTTCTCCTGGATATCAATGATCTCACAGAGCACCAACACAAGGCAGAAGTCCTCTTTAACCACGATGAACTGAGAAAAGATAAGACCACTTTGTAGTAACAATGAAATACCAAATACCCACCTCTTGCTTCTTAACCAAAAATAGCTTTATTCTCACTTCTAGTGTTCCTTTCTTTTAGATAAGATTTATTAAGATACCTATTTAGAGAGTAATCCCTGCCTGCTGGCAGCCCCCAGTCCAGAGCAAAACCCTATTTCCTTGGACTCTTCCCCAAATCACCTAACCAAAATCATGAGAGTCCTTTCTGATGCTCTTTTCCTGAGATATCCCACGTTTCCATGGTGTGTGTGTGTTCCCTTGCTTAAAGGAGTAATGAATTCAACATGTTCAACTACAGCTATATTCCTGGTAGTCTTTAGCTGGAGGGTACTGACAGTATTCTTTTGTGTCTGGTTTCTGTCCTTTAACATTCGTGAGTTTTGTGTTGTTGCATTTCACAGTAATTCATTTTTGTTTTTTAATGTGATACAATATTTGCACCACTGTTTGGACATTTGAGTTGTTTATAGTTGTAGGGATGTTTTAATGTTGATATACAATATCCTTGTACATGTCTTTTGATGAAAATGAGTATGCACTTTTGTTAAGAATATGCCTGAGAGTTACATTAGGATTTTCCAAGACAGTAGTCTTAAAATTCTTATGCTTCCAAGTGTAGCTGATTATAGCAAAAAGATGGAAAGTGAAACCTACGAAGGGAAAAGGCACATGGGGTAAAAACTCTGGAGGAAACCAGGTGCTATCTTTCAAATGTCCCTCACAGTGGAGTCGCATAGGATTTGCTTCATTCACCCAGCAACATGTGTGACAACACATGTGAATTGTTCCCAGCCAGGGAGCTCACCAGAGCTTTTGAATCCAGGATTTTTACTGGGGATTGGTCATGTAGGCATGTAGACCCCCCCAGAGAAAAAACAGATGTTCACCATAAATAAATTACTAACATAAACTAGCTGCTCAAACTGGGACAGGCCAGCCCAAGGCCTCAGACATGCAAAAACATTCCTATAGACAGAACACTCTAGGCTCAGATCCCTGGAGCCGGCCAAGAGCAGTCCTGAAAATAGGCCTTTCTTTGGAGTGCAACATTTGAGCAAAATCGCCCTGCTGAGTTAATCTTTTCCATCACAGAATGAATGAACGTATGGGTCAGAGGGCATTTGAATGTGCAAATTTAGGAGATAATGCTAAGTGACTATATTTTCTTACTAGCAGGTGTATGAGAATTTCAGTTGTTCTACATCGTCAATATTAGAGTCAATCTTTTAAAATTTTAGTCTTATAGGAGCATAGTGATGTTTTATTATGGTTAAAATAAGTATTCCTTAATAACTAAAGAGAGCAAACCCTTTTTCATGCTATTTGCCACTGAACTATGTTATGAAATGCTTTTTCAAGTCTCTTACCCAATTTTCTACGAAATCATTTGCTTTTTCCTTAATGATTTTTAGAGATTCTCTGCGTATTTTGATGTGTGATGTTTTTATGTATCTCACATATGTTCTCACACTTTGCCTTTTCTCTCCGTTAAGGCTGTCTTTTTAAGAATAGAAATTCCTGGGACTTCCTGGTGGTCCAGTGGTTTAGGTTGTTACCTAATAATGAACAGAGTTCCCTGTGCAGTATTACAGAAGGTTAATTTTAAATACAGCAATGTGTATATCTCAATCCCACACTTCCTAACTGTCCCTCCACCCATAAACATAAACTCATTCTGTAAGTCTGTGAGTCTACTTCTGTTTTGTAAGCAAGTTCATTTGTAGCATTTCTTTTTCTGTTCTGCTTATACATGGTATATCATGTATATTTCTCTTTCTGTCTGACTTATTTCGCTCAGTATGACAATCTCTCAGTCCATCCATGTTGCTGCAGGTGGCATTATTTCATTCTTTTTAATGGTTGATTCTTGAATTCATTTATTTCCAAAAGTAGAATTGAATAGAATGAGTTAACAGTATTCTATAACATAATGTCATATGTAGCCCTCAAGGTTCAGTAGGTTCCAATCAGGGAGGGCCCAGTGAAGTTGCTTCTTCTGCTTCTCTGCTTATCTGTACTGTAAATTGGCCTCAGAAACTATTCTTGGTCCATCATCTGTAAAAGTGGAGACCATTATGAAGGAATCTCTTCATTTATTTATTTTTTGTCCAACTGTCCATTCATCCGTGCATCCAGGATATACAGATAATTAAGGATCTGTCCCTCTCCTTAAGAAGTATGCTGAAAATAGATGTGTAACTAACTGTAGTTCAACATGATAACTGCCATAAATTTAAGGCATTTGGGATGCTATGTGAACACAGAACTGGCTCTACTGGATTGTCATGTTTAAAGGATAAGTTAAAAGTTCCTAGTTTGAGAAAAGAAGGAAAAAGCACCCCAGTGAAAGGAAATTGATGAAATTATTATTGACTGTACCTGTGTGTATTAACTGTCCTTCAGTGTTACTGAAAATTATGTTCAACATGTTTACCTTTGAATAGAGATGTATTCTTGCCTGGTAAGTATCCCGTAGTAAACTGATACAGTTTCTTAATCATCCTGCATGTTAAACTTTTCTCCCCTGGAAATCAACACCCTGATGTTAAGTTTGCTATATTTATATTGCTTTCTTGTAGAGGTTCCTATGTCACATTTATTACACATTCCCAATTCAATTTACATTCCAATCCATCTTGTATAGCTTCACCCAAAAGTCAGTACACCTTTTCTTAAAAACATTTTTGGAGGGTAGATGATGCTTATGAACTGATTAATATATTTCTTCTTGATATAGGGAATGTATTAATAACACTTGTCCATTGTTTGTAACACACGATTGTTGAATGCTACAGAAACCCAGTCTGAGGTTTGCAAAGCTGCCAGAATACTTTTAAGACAAATGAGAATATGTAAACATGCATGTTATCAGCTGTTTCATGTTTATATTTTAGCGATAATAAGTCTCTAGTGGGCCAGAAGAGCCCAGAGGGATTAAAGATGTAAATTTCAAAATCTAGATTCCTTTCTGTATTATCATATCTGGCCGGAGTTGTGTTTTCTCTGCATGTGAAACTATTGTTATTTCTCGAGGGGAAATGCTTTTTATATTATTAAAAATAGTGAATTGCATAACAAAACAAATAGCAGGCCATGCATGGACCAATGATGAAAGTTTGTCGTAAACTAAGAAGTAATCCAGTTCTGTGCACTTGAGTGCTCTTGGAAAGAGGATGGAAAGAAGGAAGAAGGCAGAAAGGAGGAATAAATTAGATTTGAGCTTACAGAGAAATTTGAATTCATAACCAGAGGTTATAAGACTGATCTTTTAACCCTTGGAATGTGTGTGTATGTATACACATGTGTGTACATACATGCACACACTTTGAAGAAAACAGTGAGCAAAAGCAGCACTTTAAAATCTGCAGTGCATGTAGTATGGTCATTAGTGTGTGTTTCTGGACGTTGTTTAAAATTTTTTTATTTTGAAAGAATGTTTTGAATTAAGTCATTGTTCATCTTGGGTACCCAAGCCAGAAGAAACAGACTTTTGTGACCTAATCTCAGAAATAACATTCCATCACTTTTGCCATATTCTAGTTGTTAGAATCTAGTCACTAGATCCAACTCACACTTAAAGGAAAGGAATTACACAGGTCTTAAATACCAGACACAGGGATCATCAGGGAATGTGGCCACAAACACTTTTAGCATGAAAATAATTTAGAAATAGTTTCATATTCTCCATAAGATCAAGCCAGATTCAGAATTAGGCCTCATAACATGTCTGCCACCTTTTCCTGTAAATTGTAGACGCTTGACTGTCTGAAATCCTTGGGGAACCCATCATTTTAGAAAGTCAGGTTTCTGGGTAGATGTGTCTCGTTTAGGACCAAACCTTAATATTTTGATGTAGAATTCCTCTGCATTTTGATGATGTATTTCTTTACCTTCTTAAGTAAATTATTGATCATAATTTGAATTTTTATTTCATCCAAAGGAAATTACTGTATGTGTTAGAAAATGCCCATCCTCTCTTTATATAGGATATAGAACTGTGGGTCCCTTTCTTAAAGAGCTCAAGGCTTCCTGTCTGCCTTTTACAATTCCTCTGTCTTCCTTTGCTTCATTTGTCTCTTCTCAGTTATCAGTACTTGCCCATTACCTTCCTGTTTGCTGTATCTGATGGCTATAGGTTGAAACCAAATAACTTGTGATGGTTAAAAATGTGTATAAAGGAAAAGGGACCTAAAAGCCTCGATTAAATAGAAGACTCAATCTTCAGTCTGCAGGTATGTTAATAACATCCATTTTAGCTCCATGGAGACTTTTGTTTACATCTTAATTGTAAACTGTTACTATAGGTGAGGCTGTGGTAGCAGGTGAAGTGGTATTGGGCATGGCTGGTCAGCTTCTAATTAATCTTGTAAGAAAATGGAAAGTGGCCTGAGGACAAATAACAAGAAGATGCATTGCTTGCTTCAGTCAGTATTCAGAACCTCTTCTTTCTTGGGTTTTTGAAGGTTCACAGGCAGCTTAGATAAATTCTCTTCCCTTCTCTAGCTTTGTATTCTACGTAATCCACAACTGAAGGCTTTGCTTGTAATAGAGTTGATTATACCTCACTCCACAAACTTGAATCTGACGTTAGTCAGAGTCACCTGATTTCTAGATACCACTTTTTAAAATTTTCCTTCTCTGTCATTGGTGGCCTCTTCTCAGGCTTTGCTGGTTCTCCCTCTTCTTCCCAACCTCTTAATGTTGGAATACCCCCATGCCTCAGTCTTAAGTCATCTGCTCCCTGTCTCTACCCTGAGCACCTAGGTCATCTCCTCAGGTGTCAAGTTTTAAATACCATCTATAGTTGATGATTCTCAAATTTCTGTATCCCAGCACAGACCTCTTCCGTGAATCCTAGATTTGTATTTCTGACTACTTGACATTTTCATGTATTGTCCAGTAGATGGCTCAAGCTTAACATTTCCAAATTGAACCCCTCAAAATCTGTTATATCCCAGAACCTTTCCCAACTGAGTTGATGGCAGCTTCATATTTCCAGTTGGTAATTGCTTAAGCCAAACACTGTGGAGTCATCCTTGACGCCCCTCTGCTCTTTCACATTCCACATCTAGTCTATTAGGAAATCTAGATATAATTAGGGGGGAGAAATCCACAAGGGTACTGCTGTGCACCACCTCCACCACCTCCCTGTCCTGTCCAGATTACTGCTGTTGCTCCACACCCTGTCCTTGATCCTCTGCAGACCAAACAGAGCAATTAGGGTGACCCTTTTAAAATGGAAGTTCAATCATGGTACTTAGTAACTTTCCATTTTACTACACTGGACAAATTAATGTCTCTGTGCCTCAGTTACTTCATCTGTAAAAAGAGAATAATACCTCCCTCAGAGGACTGTGGGATTTGATAAGGGGAAACATGAAACGCATGCTCAGCACCAGCCTGATGCAGAGAAAATAAAATTTAGCTGCTGTTATTATTTTTATTTCCAGTGCACCCTCTAAATCAGAAGCCTACTTTTGTTTCCTTGTTTTGCAGAGCTTGAGGTGGGAGGGTTCCCTAGGAACGTTTAGATTCTGAGTACCTAGCTCATTTCTGTCTAGTAAAATCCTCAGTTCATTAGTACCAGAGGGTAGGATGTCCAGAAACACTATTCCTTTAGCCAGAGGAAATTCCATTTCTAACTTCGCTGTTTTTATAAGTGATTCTGTACATGGTTTCTTGCACTAAATAGACACTGCTTGGTCAATAGAAAGTTCCTAACTTCTGTCAGTACCATAGCTCCTAACTTTTGAAGCATTTTTTTCCCTAAAGGATAATGAGAAGAGACAGTTTCCCACTTATTTGTTGATTGAGCCTTTTGTTTGATGTCTTATCCTGACCCCTTTTTTTTTTTTTAATTAAATTTGTGATATCACATATTTAGGGTTTTGGTGTATTTTTTTCCCGCTTCATATAAGCCTTACCTCTCTGAAACTATTGATTCCTGGAAGACACTTATAATATTTAATGTTCCCACTCATATTTTCTGTTATGTCTTGCTGGTTTTTACAACGAACCAAAAAGAAAAGGAAGAATTTAACGATAAGAATTTTCTAATACTAATAGCTGCAGAGCATAGTATAAAGGGAGAGTGCTGAGCTGGGGGCTTCTGAGCCTCCTGCTGCACTGACTAGCCGTTTGACGCGGTGGGCTTGTGTTGCGCCTTCTACTTGAATTCTGGCAGAAGAAGCTGAGAGAGAGAAGACTCGGTTCCTGAAAGGGTGTGAGGAATATAAGAAGTTTGTTAGGGACCAAACCTGCTAACAGTGGAAGGGGTCCTGGGGCAAGGATACTGGTTTTGGTTCATAAAGGAGCCAGGGTACAGGACCCTAGGTCTGAGCAGCTTATGCCCAGGGCTTGGAGAAGGGGGCTTCGGACTCAGTTCCCTGAATAGAGGGAGAAGGAAAGACTTGAGAGTCTGATAAAAAGCTAAAACAAAAAGCCTATTCTGATAGCTTGAGCCTCTGTTTTGATATAGTGTCTGCTTGCCCCAGAGATAGTAGACAGAAGCACCATGGTAGTTAGCACGATACAGACACTTCCTATGTCAGAAAGCTGGAGCAGTAATACAGTGTTAGATGTCAGTTGTATCTCAGTAAAACTAGGGGGAAACGAACAGAACTGGAGCAATCTCTGGACTCTGAGGCTGGGGTAAAGCAAATAGGATTCTTACCTGTGGATTCTTTGGAGAGCAGCTAGGCTAGCTCTGCAGCGGCCTGGGGCTATTTGGAGGAGTGGGGGCAGCTTTTGACCCTCCCAGCAGCTGCACCGTTGTTATCCTGCACCCCCACCTCAGTTTCCAGTGTGATACGTTGCTAAAGAAATAGCAAGTCTCCTCGGTGCTTTAATTTAGGCTTCCTAGGACTGTAGCAGAGACCCTAAAGAATAGACTAGGTTTTAGAAATTGCAGAGGAAGAGACAGGAAAAAAGTACATTCATTCTCTGAGTCTGAGGGAATAGTGCTACTTTTAGAAGTGAAAGCCAGCTTATACCCAAGTGAAACTCTGTAAGTTAGTAAGCTTTAGTATTCACCATTTAAAAGATTGTTCTGTGCTTGGGGGGCGAGGGGGCGGCTACCCACTGACTCTTCTCAGTAACAATCCATAGTTTCTTTCTGTAGTTTCTCAACATTTATCAAAGCTGTTGCTGATGGAAACCTTCCTCACTTGATTAACATGAATAGTTCCCAATTTTTTGCTGTTGTTGACAGTGTTGAAAGAGACATCTTTGTACTTAAATAAATTGTGTGTGTGTGAAAGAGCAAGCCTAGTAAATTCTTAAGCTATTGGCTTAATTTGTTCAGTTTTTTTTTTTCTGAAGTATAGTATACATACAGAAAAGTATACAAACCACAGCTCAGTAAATAGTCACAAAATGCACACGTTTATAATCACTACCCATATCAAGACAGAAGATCACCAGCACCCTACAAGCTTCTCTCATCCTTCTTCCCAAGCCCTGCCACTCCACTCTTCCCCACAGTAGACACTATCCTGGTTTCTAACATCAGAGTTCCCTTGCCTATTTTTGAACTTAAAAAATTTTTAATGGAGAAACTTGCCTGGTGGTTCAGTGGTTGAGAATCTGCCTTGCAATGTAGGGGACACGAGTTTGATCCCTGGTTGGGGAACTAAGATCCCACATGCCTTGGAGCAGCTAAGCCTGCATGCCACATCTAGAGAATCCGTGCCCCACAACTGAAAGATCCCGCACGACACAACTAAGACTCAGTGCAGCCAAATAAATAAATATAAACAAAATTTTAATGGAAACATATGTTATATTATTTTTTGGAGTCTCATCATTATGTATTTGGATTCATCTAGGTTGTTGTTATAGCATTAGTTCATTTCTAAAACTTCAGGATGAAAAAATAAATAAATAAAACTTCAGGATGGCATGTCATTATATACATAAACACATTTATTTATTCATTCTAACTGCACTGCTCTGCAGGGCCACCTTTGTGATAAACCAATTATCTGTAAATGAGGGTCTGTTTCTGGATTCTTCATTCTGTTTCATTAATATATGTGTCAGTCTTTGTGCCAAAACCTTACCGTCTTGATTATAGCTATGTTTTTTGTATGTATGTGTTTTTTGTATGTTTTGTTGTTGTTCAGTTGCTAAGTTGTGTCTAACTCTTTGCAACCCCCTGAACTGCAGCACACCAGGCTTCCCTGTCCTCCACTATCACCTGGAGTTTGCTCAAGTTCATGTCTGTTGAGTTGGCGATGCTATCTAACCATCTCATCCTCTGCCTCCCTCTTCTTTGGCCTTCAGTCTTTCCCAGCATCAGGGTCTTTTCCAGTGAGTCAACTCTTCGCATCAGGTGGCCAGTGTATTGGAGCTTCAGTTCCAGCATTAGTCTTTCCACTGATTCAGAGCTGATTTCCTTTATGATTGACTGGTTTGATCTCCGTGCAGTCCAAGGGACTCTCTAGAGTCTTCTCTAGTACCACAATTCAAAAACATCAATTCTTTAGCACTCACCCTTTTTATGGTACAACTCTCACATCCCTACATAACTACTACTAGAAAAACCATAGCTTTGACTGTGTCTTTGCTTTTTAATATGCTGTCTGGTTTGTCAGAGCTTTCCTTCCAAGAAGCAAATGTCTTCTAATTTCATGGCTGCAGTCACCATCCACAGTGATTTTGGAGCCCACGAAAAGAAAAACTTTTACTGCTTCTACTTTTTCTACTTTCCCCACTTCTTTTGTATGTTTAATGTAACTTAATTATAGCTGAATAATAATGTCTTAACTTCCCTGGTGGCTCAGACGGTAAAGTGTCTGCCTACAATGCAGGAGACCCGGGTTCAATCCCTTGGTTGGGAAGATCTGGAGAAGGAAATGGCAACCCACTCCAGTATTCTTGCCTGGAAAATTCCATGGACGGTAGAACCTGGTAGGCTACAGTCCATGAGGTTGCAAAGAGTTGGACACAACTGAGCAACTTCACTTTCAATAATGTCTTAATATATTTTAGAATAAGTCCTTCCACCTTGGTTTTTTTAAGATTACCTTGATAATTTTTGGCCCTATTCAATTCCACACAACTTTTATAATCAGCTTGAAATTACCCCTTTTTCTTCCCCCAAAAAGCATGCTAGAGTTTATATTGGAAATCCTGTGAGGAGGATGGACAGCTTTATTATATTGAATGTTACAAACCCTGAAAGTGGTGTGTCTATCTGGTCTTTGATTTCTCTCAATAATATTTTATGGTTTCCTATGTAAAGATCCTACACATCTTTTTAAAAACTATTCCCTAATTGTTGCTGCTTTTAGAAACATAACTTTACATATTGAAAAGTGCAAGTTTTTAATTATAAGATTTCATGAGGTTAAAAGTATATATCATTTTAAGAACCACCTAATATTCAAATTACTATGGGAATATTGGGTATGTTAAGAAAAGTAAAGCTAGAGATTTCAGAAGGAAATCAGGAGGAGCCTGTTCATAAATAGTGTGACTTCTTTGCTGGATGCTGGAGAGAGATGGCCAAGGGCTTACTTTCTCAGCTATTAATAAAATAATTGGAACTTGGAATACTAGGATGCTTTTCTTTCTTCTTTAGAGATTCTAAGCCTTCTCCCAGGCAGCCCACATTTGGGAGCACCTAGGCAAGAGTAGAGCAGGTGGGGTCAGAGTGAATAGAAATTTCACTCAGTCCTCAACTCTGGCTGCTCTTGAACTGACAGACTTCCTTCCTATTCCAAAACTCACCAAGAGTGAAGCAGTGAACCCACCCACCATCAGGCAATGCAAGCTTCCCAAAGCGATGATGACAGTGCCTATTTCCTTAAATTTATACTTGGCTTTTATTTTTTTTCTAGGTCTATAAAGGAGAATTTCAGCTACCTGAATTTCTTAAAGAAAAACCTCAGGTACTGTATCTGCTTCCTCCTCTTGGTGTAATAATAAATGGGCTCTTGCATTGAAGTCATCCTCTCAATGAGATAATGATATATGCTGGGGGTAGAAAGACTGGCTTCTAGTAATTGTTGATTTTATCACTTAACATAGTCTCAATTTCAGAGTGCTCAGTGTCTTCCAAAGCTAGGGAAATACTTTATTGATAACTAAAATCTGATTGCTTGAGGTCACTCACAAGCCTCACAGTATCGCACAAATAAGGAACCTGCCTTGGTGAATCTGCTCCAGGCTTCTGATACCTTACTTGAAATAATAATGTACAGCCAACCTTTGTTCATATTACGTGTACATCATTGCCTTTTGGTTTTCCTCATTTGGAGCCTAGAAGACTCATGAGTACATTTTACAAGTTCACCAAGCTGGGACTGGGTGATGTGAGTTTAAAGCTTATAACTTTTACTTTTTAAAAAAATTAGAGCAGATCCAGAGGTCTCCTTGTCATGTTACACTATCACTTACTTGAATTCCAGTATTGTTCCTTGAGTTGAAGAGGAATAGGTGATGTTATGGCCAACAGATGTAGAGTAGCCCAGAGTGTCCTGCAAGAGCGTATCTCCTGCCGTTCCTGTGTAGTCGTAGGAAGAAGTCAGTGACTATTGCCTGAGCCAAGAGAAGATGTCCCTGTCCAACATGGTGATAATGCATGTCGCTTCCAGGTTGCTGCTAACAACAATTAGCTTGTTAATAGGAAATGAGGACCCAGCACTGAATTCAGTCACTAAAAGTGTTCCAGATCTGGGTTGTTGAGGGGAACCTCACAGACTGTATGAAGTTGTGTTGCCTGAAGCAAGACTAGAGTAAACAGGCTTTTCTCTAAGAGTAGCTGTATCTCAACCAAAGTCAAAAACTCTGTCTTCTCAGATCCTTGTCTTAAAACAACCATTAATAATTGATACATATTACTTGAGTATTTTAAACTACTTTCATGGTATATGCTCATTAACATATATTTAATTTTAATCCATCCATCCATTCATTTATTCAACAACTGTCTACTGAATCACTTTTATGTGTGAGAAATTGGAATGTGTCTTCAAGACTCTGATCAACTTTTGCAAACAAGGGGACACAGAGGCCCTGAGCGTTGGCTGGGCAAGATGCACCAGAAACCTGGATGAATTCATGAACAAGTGGTCACTTACAGGCTATGGCAGCTGGAGCAGGAGAATAATCCAAGAGGCAGCCTTAAAGAAATGTCCAATCCAAAGGCTGTTTTGCATAATAAATCTGAAGGAGTCAAGAAAGGGACTTTAAGACTGAAATTAATGGGACAGCCCTGATTCACAGCATACATAAAAATCCTTTCCAGGTTTATTATAGAACTCAATGTGAAAGGCAAAATAATAAAGTGTTTAGGAGGCAATAGAGAATTTCTTGATGACCTTAAGAGGCAAAGATTTCTTAAACATTATAAAAAATACTAATCATTAATTTTAAAATGGATAAGTTGGACTACATTAAAATTGAGAATGTTTACTTATTAGAAAGCATCATATAAAAAAGTACACCTTAAGTAGGAGAAAATTTTGAAACAAAAGATTCATCAATATAGAGAATTTCTGTAATAAAGAAAAGATAACAAAAAATAGAGTAAAAGGCTTAATATAGGCACTTCAAGCCCCCTGTTCAGGTTAGTTTCATTTAATGCATCACATAGGTACTTAGAAAAAGAGCCTATAAAAGGCTTTGATTTAACTCCTAATAAAGAGAAAACTGAAGCCCACAGAATCTCACATCTGATCTTTCGTTAGAATTCTCACAGAACTCAAAAAAGCACTGTACTTAAGATTACAGTTTTGGGAATTCCCTGGCAGTCCAGTGGTTAGGACTCAACGATTCCACTGCCAGGGACCTGGGTTCGATCCCTGATCTGGGAACTAAGATTACACAAGCCTTGCAGTGTGGTAAAACAACAACAACAAAAAGCAAGTTTATAGTTTTACTATAAAGGAAACAAGTCAAGACCAACCCAGTGAAGAAACACATAAGACAAGGTCAGGGAGAGTCTCAAACTCAGAGCTTCTGTGCCCTTCTCCGAGGTGGGCAGGTACGTCTCCCTCACAGCACATCCATGTGTTCACCAACCAGGGTGCTCCACTGAACTTCAGCATCCAGAGTTTTATTGAAGTCTAATTACATAGGCGTGATTGACTGACTCACTGTGGTAGAATTGAACTCAATCCCCAAAGTCCCCTACCCAGCAGCTGGGCTGGGTCAGGGCCCCAGCCCTCAAATCACAGGTTGGTCTTCCTTGTGGTCAGCCCTCATACTGAGTCATCTTATTTCTTAGCAGATACTCAGGTATAATCTAAGGGGCTCATAAATAACAAAGACATTCATGTTACCTGGAAAATTCCTAGGATTTAGTCTCCCTTCTAAGAACCAGAGACAAAAGCCAGTCTTCTTTACTGTCAGCAGTAGCAGACAGAATTCAATAGGAAGTCTAATCAGAGCCTGCAAGCTACATCTGATATTTCAACAAGAGCAGTCACTTCTCATGCTGACCGACTTTAAAACATCTTTTGCTTCCTTCCACAGTCTGAGCAAGTGGAGTAGCAGAGCCAGGAACCTCTTACATACATGAGGTGAGGTTGGGGACACTGCTGGCCTGGACCTTTGGGTTTCACTCTCGTAGGAGGCAGCGCGGTGGGGTGGGGAGCACAGCTCTGGAGTCAGTTCACCTGGATTGGAATCTTGACTGTGTTTGGCATTGAGCAGACTACTTAACTTCTCTGTGTCTTCGTTTCTTCATCTGTAAAGTGAGGACAGTGTAAATAAGAGATTGGTAGAATGAACCATAGTAATGTCTGCCAGAGCCTGACACACAGTAAGCACTCAGTTGTTATTTTCAGTATGAGGAGGGGTGTTAAATGGTAAAATATTTTAGCCGAAAGAAACACCCTCAACCACCTGTTTGCTGATAAGGAAACTGATCCTAGAGAGACCAGTTTATCGGTCGCGGTCACATCACAGGTTGGAAGAACCCAGTAGTAATGAGCGCCATCTTCTGACGTCCAGCCAGGGTTTCTTTCGCCACCCATGCTGCTTCCTCTGTGTGCGGCATGTGCCAACATTTTTGCGCTAATACTTTTGCTTGGTTGGTTTTTCAAGTCTGCCCTTGCTGATGTTAATGCATTAAGGTGTTATATGTTTATAAGCCATGCTGTCTTGTAGTTGAGGGCTACAGTGTGGGGCAGGCCTTCTTGGCCCCCTTTCTGTCTGAGTGATCATCAGGTACATGTCTTGGATTCCAGTGGCAAAGCTGATTCTGAACTTAGACCTCCTGACGTGGCTGTTCAGACCTCACACCACTCTCCCAGATTTTAAGATTCCATTTTGGTCTGAATAATGTGGTTATGTTGTAGACCAGGGGTCCCCAGCCTCTGGGATCTAATGCCTGATGATCTGAGATGGAGCTGATGCAATAATAATAGAAATGAAGTGCACAATAAATGTAATGTGCTTGAATCATCTTGAAACCGTCCCCCTACCCCTGGTCCATTGATAAATTATCTTCCATGAAACCGGTCCCTTGTTTGCTTGTTGAGGTCCCTGGTGCCAAAAAAGCTTTCATTAAAATCTGATTTTTATCATAGTTTTGTTTGCTATTCTATTTTTACTTTATATAATAGCCATGTATTGACTGTGTACTCCATACCAGGCATGAAATACCAAGCATCACATATATATAGTATATGAATAATATATGATAAATGATATCTTTAAGATCTATGAATTATTCATATATATACACACACACATATATATGAATCATTTCATTCAAGTCTGGCAAGTAGGTGGTATTTTTTCTGTTCTACTAATGAGAAAACTGAGATTGAAAATTCAGTCTGAATAAAACTTTTATGATGTGCTGTGTATTAATAGATTACAGATAGAAAAAAGTGAACACTGCTATACCATGTCAAAATTACCAACGACAGTGAATTAGTACTATTCATAGGTCTTAGGATTTATGATTGTCTTTTGCTAAGGAGCAAAATGTATAGACTTAAACTCAGTGGGCATACAGGTATAACAGCAGTTATCAGGCCTTGTAATTTTGTTTATTCAAAATATTTTCAAAAGTATAGATGAGAGTCTTCTCTGGCAGTCCAGTGGCTAAGACTCCATGCTCCCGATGCAGGGGGCCCAGGTTCAGTCCCTGGTCAGGGAACTAGATCCCACATGCCACCACTGAGTTCAAAAGTTCAAATGCTATAACTAAAGATCCCACGTGCGACAACTAAGACCCAGTACAGCCAAAAAAAAAAAGAGTATTCGATGAATTCCTTCCTGGAAACATTCATACAGGGATGCATTATCGACCAGCTGTTTTACAGGACTGATGACTCCAGCTTTGAGTTGCCACTACAGCAGCAATACATCCTTGTTTGCTTGTCGAGGCCTGTAGTGGCCCCCATGCGATGAGAGAAGAACTCAGGAGAAGCTAGGAAGACACCAAGGTATCTCAAGACAAAGCATAGTCTTTTGTCTTGTCTTTGGGATCCCTTTCGTGTATGAACAGCAGTCACTGTATTTCCTAAAGTTTGCTTTAAAGAACCTCAGTATCCACCTTTTGATATTAAACAGTCAGCATTCAACCCCTGGACATTTGACATCCCTGTCAAATGCCCTCAGAGTTGCTTCAATTGCAGACGACGGTTGCAGTCATTTGGAAATGGGCAGGAGCAGTCCTTGCTTTGGCTTTCATCCTTTTGTTTTGCATATCAAAGCTCCTGGCAGGCATCTAAAAGCATCCCAGACTGAGGGAGAGTGTGCCTCTCCAGTAGTCCTTCTGAAGCAGCTGTTCTCAATGGTCCATCCCCCTGCTTGTCTCCCCTGCTGTGCTGGGCTCACAGCTGGAAAGGAAGTGGTGTCGTGCAGAGAAGAACAAAGTGAGGTTAGAGTACACACCTCTGATGCATTCTGTTTGTCTGCCCTAGGGAAGACTGCTGCCTTTTTGGCCACAGAGAAATTTCTAGGACTGGCTGTCCCCTGCTGAGATCAGTGGAGTGTATGTACCATGCCTACATCTCCTGCTTATTTGCCAGTCTCCTTCCCCTGAGAGAGTGGGATGTCAGCACACGTTGGGACCCTCCTGAGTGACCTGCTTCCCATGTACAGCGCTCTCGATCCTAATTACACGCACAGCCCTGTGGAGAAGGAACCCAGCGGGGATGTGTGCTTTCTGTTAAAACTGCTCTGGCCCTCATCTTTTCTTACCAGATTCCAAACTTTGTTTTCAAGGGGAGGGTTTAAAAATGGGATCCTGTAAGCAAAATTGGGCAGTTTCATCTTGGACTAGGTTGTCTGTACATGTTCTAATGTTTTGTAGAACACTTGTGCCTGTTGAAATGTTTGATGTGGATAATGTTACATATCTTAATTATTTAAATAACTCATTGTATTGTTTCTGAGAAGTTGAGGAATTACCACATACATTTACAATTTGATGACTTTTGTATTTTATTTTTCAAAATAAAAGCTTTAAATGTGAAACACTCTGCTAGTTTACATGTTTTCATTGCTGTGATTTTAGAGAAGCAATAAGACGTATCAGATGATGATCTAATAAACCAAAGTTTCTTCAGTTCCTGTATTTCAGATATTCTGAGTGGAGTTTTTGCTGTAATTTATTTCAGAGAGACCCACTACCATCCTTTTGTCTCAGAATCCTGTTCTTTTGTTTCCTTCTCAATTGTCTGGTCTCCATAAAGTCTAATTTCAAAGAGACTTCCCCTGATGCCCTTTCTGCCAACCTCATTCACAATATCTTATCACACTTTGCAGTTTTTAATGTTTCTTAACTTCTTAAATTCTCTGTCTCTTACATTAGATAGTAAGATCCTAGAAGGCAGAGATGTGTCTTTCTGTGTTCATTTTTGTATTCCTGACACCTAGCAAAATGTCTGGCACATTGTAAGAACCTAGTAAAATATTTGGTAAATGATTAATCCTCCCAGAAGCCTCTAACGTATCCATTTCAGATGAAGAAACAGAGGCCAGCCTGGTCAAGTCATTTACACGAGACCCCTCAGCTAGTGCCACGGACATGGTTTCAAGCCTGACCCTACAATCCTTCTTTCCGCTCCACTCCCCTAGCCCTGTCCCCTTCAACTGAAAATGAATCCTGCTGCCGGATCAGTCATTTGTTCAGCACTATGTCTTAAGTCACTCTTTTGTTCAAAATCCTTTGATTCTCTAATGCCTCACACATGACATCTGAACTATTCTGCCTCCACAGTGTGGCCTTGGCACCCCTTGTGAACAGTACACTTCCTCCCAGGGTCCTTACACTATTTTCTGCTTCTTCCAGATGCCCAGAAACCCAGTCCCTCTCCCGTCTCCCTGGGAAATCCCAGCTCTGTTATGGGCTCAGCTGTCTTAAGTCCCATTGCTTGTTACTGCTCTAGTTACTGCTCCAGTTCTGCTCCAGCCTCCAGAAAGCAATAAAATCAGCTTTAGCATAACATAATTCGTGTTTTTGTTTTTTCCTTATTTCCTGTATTAGTCTTATGTTACCAGCATTGTAGGGAGGAGGTCACACACCCTTCCAGAGCCTATTAGAATGGGAGGCAAGGACATTTGTAAACTATAGCCCAGCCTGACTCCAATACTCACCCCTAGGTGAACATACAGAGAAGGTAATGGCACCCCACTCCAGTACTCTTGCCTGGAAAATCCCATGGACGGAGGAGCCTGGTGGGCTGCAGTCCATGGGGTCACGAAGAGTCGGACATGACTGGGTGACTTCACTTTCACTTTTCACTTTCATGCATTGGAGAAGGAAATGGCAACCCACTCCAGTGTTCTTGCCTGGAGAATCCCAAGGATGGGGGAGCCTGGGGGGCTGCCGTCTCTGGGGTCGCACAGAGTCGGACACGACTGAAGTGACTTAGCAGCAGCAGCAGCAGCAGGTGAACATAAAGATTTTTATTCCCTATGCCTGCCCACCTCTGGAGACTCCACCTTCAGGATTGGGATTGTGTTGGAATAGGAAAAGGAACAACTGCACAGAACAGCTGGCTCAGGAAAGAAGAACCGCTGCACAAGTGGCCCAGAGAAGCAGATGCTATGGTGTCTGCATCCCCGTTGACATTCCTTCCTTCTCAGAGCCTGATTTTCCCATCTCAGCACATTTCTTTCTGTTCCATGGAACATCTTAGAGCACCCCTATGAAGGTGACTATTATTTGTGAAATGTTATGATTCGATGGAACCAAATGGAACTCCTGTTGAACAAATGAAAGACAAGTGGAGTAAAATTTAAAAAGAGGTAACCGGGTGAGGGACCAGGGGAGATGTGTCACCTGTGAAGGTCAGAGAGCTGCCTGCGGCCCGCAAAGCCGTGGCTGCAGCCATCAGGTGAACCTGTGGAGCCAGGGAGAGGCCAGGGTCCTCAGCATCTGAGGAGGAGCTTGGCGAGAGCAGCAACTGTGAAAAGTCATAGTATTCCAAAATGAGAGGAAAAAAATCTTAGTAATCACTCTAGAAACGTTTATCAAGAACTTCTCGTGGTCCGAGCCCTGTGCCTGAGTGCACATGTCTAAACTCATTTAATTCTCAAAATCACACCAGAGGTAGGTATTATTTCTACCTGCATTTTTACAGACACTGGGTCAGGAGGCAGTACTAGCTTTCCAGACCAGCTAGTAAGTGATGGAATCAGGATGCAAGTACAGGCAATCTGGCTCTAGAGCCTACACCCTTACCCAGCACTCTGCCTCTCAGTAATCATCTTTTTACTAGAATAGAAACTTGTCATTAGCACTGAGTGACAACTATTTAAATACCCCCCTTGTACTTAGTCATTTGCTGGGTATAATTGTTGTGCCAAGAAGTGCTGCCTTGTAAATTTATGATCTTGGTGAAAATCAAGAAGAATGGACATAAAACAATTATTTCAGGCTCTAGCTAACAAAACCTATAGTATTACCTACCACAACCTGGCTGGTAGGTGATGGATAAGTGATAGTCTAGGCAGGACTCCAGTGTTGCCCCGAAATTTGTCTTCCTAGGGACCCCAGATCCTGGGCTGTCTGGGCTTTTCTCTGGCAGGATCTGTATTTGGGGTATTGAGCTCCCTTCCCTGCTTGTTTGTCACTATCCTACAGTCTTCTGTGGAGAATTTAGGTCTTTGCATAAAGCTGAGCTCTCCTTTTGTTCTGAATTGGGCAAAAGAGATAATTTGTATTCGTTTTGGGTTTAAGTCCTAATAAAGCACACTATTTGAGGGTTTTTTAAAAAAATAAATGACTTTGATTCTCCCTTTGGAGTTTGCTGATTATTACTGGACATCCAAAATTAAATCATTTTTTACAACAAAACCACTATTTTGTTATGTCCGGTGGAAATGGCTTTATGACCTTTCCCTGAGATGGAAAGCTCTAAATGCCCTCTGTTGGTCAAACATGGAATAACTGCTGAATGTACAGAAAAGTTTTTAAGTTGAAATATGGAAATATTTCATAGATGTGTGTAAAAGTTTCCCCACAAAGATGTCCACTGCAATGAAGTTTAGAGAAAATACTGGAAAACTATTGAAAGGCAGGTTTAGTTGATTTATGGTACATCCACATAACAATATTCAGCTAATATGATACTGTAGAAAATTTTCATAACAAGGAAAAATGTTCACATTACATCAAGTGAAAATTTGAAATCACAAAGCTGTTTAGTATGCTCCCACTTCTATTATTTAAAGGATGGATAGAAAACTAAATGGAGTCACTAAATTGAAAGAACAGAAAGGACATGTGCCAAGATATTAACAATCTTATCTCTTTGTGGTGGGGTTGTGGGTATTTTTATTGTCTTTCTGCTTAACCCTGTTTTCTAAATGCTACAATCAGCATGAATTACTTTCAGTAAAGAAGTGAAAAGCAGTGAGAGCTTTTTAAAAGAAATAAGAGATCGAATGCCCTAATCTTAGAAAATCTGGGGTCTAGAGTACTGCTGTGACTTACCCAAGACGAACCATCTAGTTAGATTTAACAGGGACTTTCCATTCACTTATTTTTTGATGTCTCATTATTTAGCCGGTCCTTTTGATGAAAAATCAGTAATATTAATAATCGTCTTTGCTATCGGTTGTTCGTCACAAATGAGTAGCTGAGACTTGAATTAGAAATGAAGCGTTGGTATTTCTGTACATAACAAGCAGCTCCCTTGTTGCAGTCTATTGAAACTCAGCCCTTTACACAGGGTTTATAAAAAAAGAAGAAAAATTTCTAAAAAGACATGAAGCTGGGTATTAACTATTAAGGCATTTAGATGGAGCACATTTGAAAAGATCACAGTGCACTTAGATCTATTTCTCTTGTGTGGGGATTCAGTTCAGTTCAATCTCTTACTTGGGTCCGACTCTAAGACCCCATGGACTGTAACACGCCAGGCTTCCCTGTCCATCACCAACTCCTGGAGTTTACTCAAACTCATGTCCATTGTGTCAGTGATGCCATCCAACCATCTCATCCTCTGTCATCCCCTTTTCTTCCTGAGTTCAATCCTTCCCAGCATCACGGTCTTTTCAAATGAGTCAGTTCTTCACACCAGGTAGCCAAAGTACTGGAGTTTCAGTACTTTGAATGTACAATGAATATTCAGGACTGTACAATGAATGTTTAGGACTGATTTCCTTTATTATACACTGGTTGGATCTCCTTGCAGTCCAAGGGACTCTCAAGAGTCTTCTCCAACCCCACAGTTCAAAAGCATCAATTTTTCAGTGCTCAGCTTTCTTTATAGTCCAACTCTCCCATCCATACATAACTACTGGAAAAAACCCTAGCTTTGACTAGATGGACCTTTGTTGGCAAAGTAATATCTCTGCTTTTTAATATGTTGATCATAACTTTTCTTGCAAGGAGCAAGCATCTGACTTCATGGCTGCACTCACCATCTGCAGTGATTTTCCTGCTGCTGCTAAGTCGCTTCAGTCGTGTCCGACTCTGTGCGACCCCAGAGACGGCAGTCCCCCAGGCTCCCCCGTCCTTGGGATTCTCCAGGCAAGAATACTGGAGTGGGTTGACATTTCCTTCTCCAATGCATGAAAGTGAAAGTGAAGTCGCTCAGTCATGTCCGACTCTTAGCGACCCCATGGACTGCAGCCTACCAGGCTCCCCCATCCCTGGGATTTTCCACAGGCAAGAGTACTTGAGTGGGGTGCCATTGGAGCCCCCCAAAATAAAGTCTGTCACTGTTTCCCCATCTATTTGCCATGAAGTGATGGGACCGGATGCCATGATCTTAGTTTTCTGAATGTTGAGTTTTGAGCCAACTTTTTCACTCTCCTCTTTCACTTTCAAGAGGCTCTTTAGTTTCTTCTTCGCTTTCTGCCATAAGGGTGGTGTCATCTGCATATCTGAGGTTATTGGTATTTCTCCCAGCAATCTTGATTCCAGCTTGTGCTTCTTCCAGCCCAGTGTTTCTCATGATGTACTCTGCATAGCAGTTAATTAAGCAGGGTGACAATATACAGCCTTGACGTACTCCTTGCCCTATTTGGAATCAGTCTGTTGTTCCATGTCCAGTTCTAACTGTTGCTTCCTGACTTGCATACAGATTTCTCAAGAGGCAGGTCAGGTGGTCTGGTATTCCCATCTCTCTCAGAATTTTCCACAGTTTGTTGTGATCCACACAGCAAAAGGCTTTGGCATAGTCAATAAAGCAGAAGTAGATGTTTTCCTGGAACTCTCTTACTTTTTTGATGACCCGACAGATGTTGGCAATTTGATCTCTGGTTCCTCTGCCTTTTCTAAATCCAGCTTGAACATCTGGAAGTTCACAGTTCACATACTGTTGAAGCCTGGCTTGGAGAATTTTGAACATTACCAGCATGTGAGATGAGTGTAGTTGTGTGGTAGTTTGAGCATTCTTTGGCATTGCCTTTCTTTGGGACTGGAATGAAAACTGACCTTTTCCAGTCCTGTGGCCACTGCTGAGTTTTCCAAATTTGCTGTCATATTCATCTTTTAGGATTTGAAATAGGTCAACTGGAGTTCCATCACCTCCACTAGCTTTGTTCATAGTGATGCTTTCTAAGGCCCACTTGACTGCATTCCAGGATGTCTGGCTCTGGGTGAGTGATCACACCGTCATGATTATCTGGGTCGTGAAGATCTTTTTTGTATAGTTTGTGTTTTTTTGCCTCCTCTTGTGAGTATCTTCTGCTTCTGTTAGGTCCATACCATTTCTGTCCTTTATTGAGCCCATCTTTGCATGAAATGTTCCCTTGGTATCTCTAATTTTTTGAAGAGATCTCTAGTCTTTCCCATTCTATTGTTTTCCACTATTTCTTTGTACTGATCACTGAGGAAGGCTTTCTTATCTCTCCTTGCTATTCTTTGGAACTCTGTGTTCAAATGGGTATATCTTTCCTTTTCTCCTTTGCCTTTCGCTTCTCTTCACAGCTATTTATAAGGCTTCCTCAGACAACCATTTTGCTTTTTTGTATTTCTTTTTCTTGGGGATGATCTTGATCCCTGTCTCCTGTACAATGTCACGAACCTCCACCCATAGTTCATCAGGCACTCTATCAAATCTAATCCTTTGAATCTGTTTGTCACTTTCACTGTATAATCGTAAGGAATTTGATTCAGGTCATACCTGAATAGTCTAGTGGTTTTTCCTACTTTCTTCAATTTAAGTCTGAATTTGGCAATAAGGAGTTCATGATCTGAGCCACAGTCAGCTCCCAGTCTTGTTTTTGCTGACTGTATAGAGCTTCTCCATCTTTGGCTGCAAAGAATATAATCAGTCTGATTTTGGTGTTGACCATCTGGTGATGTCCATGTCTAGAGTCTTTTCTTTTGTTGTTGGAAGAGAGTGTTTGCTATGACCAGTGTGTTCTCTTGGGAAAACTCTGTTAGCCTTTGCCCTGCTTCACTATGTCCTCTAAGGCCAAATTTGCCTGTTACTCCGGGTGTTTCTTGACTTCTTACTTTTGCATTGCAGTCCCCTATAATGAAAAGGACATCTTTTTGGGGTGTTAGTTCTAGAAGGTCTTGTAGGTCTTCATAGAACTCTTCAACTTCAGCTTCTTCAGCATTACTGGTCAGGGCACAGTCTATCAATTACTGTGATATTGAATGGTTTGCCTTGGAAATGAGCAGAGATCATTCTGTCGTTTTTGAGATTGCATCCAAGTACTGCATTTTGGACTCTTTTGTCGACTATGATGGCTACTCCATTTCTCCTAAAGGATTCTTGCCCACAGTAGTAGATATAATGGTCATCTGAGTTAAATTCACCCATTCTAGTCCATTTTAGTTGGCTGATTCCTAAAATGTTGACGCTCACTCTTGGCATCTCCTGTTTGACCACTTCCAATTTGCCTTGATTCATGGACTTACCATTCCAGGTTCCTATGCAATATTGCTCTTTACAGCATCAGACCTTGCTTCTATCACCAGTCACATCCACAACTGGATGTTGTTTTTGCTTTGGCTCTGTCTTTTCATTCTTTTTGTTGTTATTTCTCCACTGATCTCCAGTAGCATATTACCCACTCCAGTATTCTTGCCTGGAAAATCCCATGGACAGAGGAGCCTGGTAGGTTATAGTCCATGGGGTCACAAAGAGTTGGACACAACTGAGTGACTTGACTTCACTCACCTGGGGAGTTCATTTTTCAGTGTACTATCTTTTTGCCTTTTCATACTGTTCATGGGGTTCTCAAGGCAAGAATACTGAAGTGGTTTGCCATTTCCTTCTCCAGTGAACCACATTTTGTCCTGGACAGCTGCAGGCTGTGCCCTGTGAGCCACCAGGCGTCCTGACTGTGAGCTGGAGAAATAACCACAGATGCTTCTGTGAACCTACTAGACTCCCTGTGAAACAGATGTGGTCACAACTTCATTTTTCACTGGGACTCCGTAATGGTTGTGGCATGCAGGATCTTTAGTGGGATCTAGTTTCCTGACCAGGGATTGAACCTAGACCCCCTGCATTGGGAAAGTTCTAGATTGCTTTCTCCTAAGACGGTAGGCACTGGAGTGGCGGCTGCATGGTGCTGGAGCAGCTGTGAGGAGATACCCCACATCCAAGGGCAGAGAAGCCCCAGAAAGATGGTAGGAGGGGTGAATTGGCGTTTAGAATCAAACCCCATTCCCACCAGAGACACTCAGAGGGCTCAAACAAACCTTCTGTGGACCAGGACCCAGAAACCCACAGAGACTGGGACAGAACTGTGTTTGAGTGTCTCCTGTGGAAGTACGGGTCAGCAGTGGCCTGCCGCAGGGGCACGGGCTCTGGGTATAGCAGACTTGGGTATGGCATAAGCCCTCTTGGAGGAGGTAGCCATTAACCCCACCATAGAGCCACCAGAACTTACACAGGACTGGGGAAACAGACTCTTGGAGGGCACAAAAAGAACCTTGTGCATACCAGGACCCAGGAGAAAGGAGCAGTGACCCCACAAGAGACTGACCCAGACTTGCCCATGAGGGTCCAGGAGTCTCTGGCAGAGGTGTGGATCGGTGGTGGCCTGCTGCAGGCTGGGGGCACTGGGTATAGCAGTACATGCATGGGATCTTTTGAAGGAGGTCGCCATTATCTTCATTACCTCCACCATAGTTTGAAGTTGAAGTGAAGTCGTTCAGTCATGTCTGACTCTTTGTAACCGCATGGACTGTAGGCTACCAGGCTCCTCAGTCCATGGAATTTTCCAGGCAAGAGTGCTGAAGTGGGTTGCCATTTCCTTCTGCAGGGGATCTTCCCAACCCAGGGATTGTACCCTGGTCTCCCACATTGCAGGCAGATGCTTTACCTCTGAGCCACTAGGGAAGCCCTCCACCATAGTTTGGCCCCAGGTAAATAACAGGGAGGGAACACAGCCCCACTCATTAACAGAAAATTGGATTAAAGATTTACTGAGCACGGCCCCGCCCATCAGAACAAGACCCAGTTTCCCCCTCAGTCAGTCTCTCCCATCAGGAAGCTTCCATAAGCCTCTTATCCTTCTCCATCAGAGATCAGACAGGCTGAAAACCACAGTCACAGAAAACTAACCAATCTGATCACATGGATCACAGCCTTGTCTAACTCAGTGAAACTATGAGCCATGGTGTGTAGGACCACCCAAGATTGACGGGTCATGGTGGAGAGTTCTGACAAAACGTGGTCCATTGGCGAAGTGTCGGGGTTGGTAAACTGCAAGCATTGAGCCAAATCTGACCACATCGTTTATGTCTTATGACATAATTTACTACGTAACCTATGACATCACTTGCGTCTTGTCTATGGCTGCTTTTCCTCAACAGCAACGGAGCTAAATACAGACAAACTCTATGGCCTGGTAAATTGAAAATATTTACTCTCTGGCCCTTTACAGAAAAAGTTTTCAGACCCCCTACTCATAGATTATTTTAATCCTATATTGCCTCAGGATATTTTAACATTTCACCAACCCACTCCAGTATTCTTGCCTGGAGAATCCCAGGGAAGGGGGAGACTGATGGGCTGCCAGACTCTATGGGGTCACACAGAGTCGGACATGACTGAAGCGGCTTAGCAGCAGCAGCAGCAAACGACTCTTAGCTGACAGTTCCAGACAGATGTCAGAACAAATATCAGCGCTAGAAAGCCCCCAAATGGCAAATTGTTTTTTTCCGATACTCTTTTACTGCCTCAGAGAAGCAAGCCACTCCCAACCTCAAATCTAGGGCAGTTTCTAAGCGGGCGGGGGTCCCTGCCAGGGAGAAAGGCTGTGGAATGGTGGAGCCGTCCCAAGAGATAGGGACACCAGAAGATAAGGTGCATCTTATCAGGGCACAGGGGATTATATTTCCTAATAAATTATTTTCCCACTTGATGGAATCATATTGAATAAAAAATTTTTTTGGATGTCTGATCTTATTTATTTGTTACTCTTAGAACATCTCATTTTTGACTGGACTCAGAAGTAGAACCTCTCTGCGAGGACAGCCTCCGTCTCTTGGCAATCTGTTCCTGCTGTTTTTCTTTGGCCTCCTTCATTCTCTTGGCCAAAAGTTTAGGCCATACGCCAGTGTTTGTGTTGCAGAACTTGTGGAGTCATGAGACGCTGAATCTTGGGTGCTTTAGTCTTAGGTTTCTTACCGTCTTTGTTTAGGGGCTTTCGCACAGCATACTGGCAGATATCATCTTCTTTAGAGATTGAAAAGTTCGCGGATTCTGCTATTTGGGACCCAGGCGACGAGGCACTGTAGTATCAGTGAGTCCAGGAATATCCTTCTCCCCTTTTTTCACGATGATTGGTATCTACAATGCAACCCTGTACAGATTTGTGCTTTCTCTCTCCAGTCCTTCTTGGTCTGTAACAGGAATGCCCCTTACTCAGTAGCAGGTGAACTCAGCCATGGGACAAGACACCCTGCTTCATGGGGAAACCCTGCTTATCGTTCCCGCCACTGATTCGGACCACATAACCCTTCCATTCTTCACCCAGATCATCAGCAGCAACTTCTGTGGCCATACGCTTCTCGTAGAAGGTATAAAGTTTTCGTTCATCATCTGCTTCAATGAGCTTCTGGCAGCCAATGGCCGGGAAAGACATGTTCAGCTTCATTCTGAAGCGGCCGACAGCCTCTGAGGTGCCACAAAGAGCTGACTAAAAGATTTTTAAACTGTGAAGTGCTTAAACCTGAACTGATAAGACTAGTGAAAATGCCAGTCAAGAGGGTGGGAGGGAGAACTGGGGATGTGGCTCCAAGTAACTCACCCAGCCACCAGTGAGATTTGACCGTAATGCTTCCAGAGGTGCCTGGAACAAGAGTTCACTTAGAGACATAAAGGGGTGGGAGAGTAATTGGCAGCAGTTGGTAGGACAGCTACCAACTCAAACCAAATTGTGTGCATGCTAAGTCGCTTCAGTCATGTCCAACTCTATGACCCCATGGACTGTAGTCCACCAGGCTCTTTTGTATGGGATTCTCCAGTAGGGAATACTGGAGTGGGTTGCTATGCCCTCCTCCAGGGGATCTTCCTGACCCAGGGATTGAACCTGCATCTCTTATGTCTTCTGTGTTGACAGGCAGATTCTTTATCACTAGCACCACCTGGGAAGCCCTCAAACCAAATTAATAAAACACTATTTTCAGGGGACTTCCCTGGTAGTCCAGCGGCTAAGACTCTGCACTCCCAATGCAGAGGGTCCGGGGTCAATCCCTGGTCGGGGGACTAGATCTCACATGCTTGCAACTAAGACCTGGCACAGCCAAATAAATAAATAATTTTAAAAAGAATAATAAAATACTATTTTCATAGGATTCTGGATGTGATTGTTATCATTATTTTAATTTTTACTTTTTGGCTGCACCATGTGGCATGTGGGATCTTAGTTCCCCAGCCAGGGATTGAACTGGCACCCTCTGCAGTGGAAGTCTTAACTACTGGACTGCCAGGGAAGTCCCAAGTTTGTTTGTTTGTTTGTTTTCCATTAACTTTTATTGGAGTGTAATTGATTTATAGTGTTGTGTTGGTTTCTACTGTTGGATGTGAGTTATTTTTGCATCCATATTTTATGTTGTTTTATTATAATTAACTCACAGAAATATAAAACATTCATAAAAACTGACATGCAAAGAGCTTAGGATGAGAATATTTTGGGGCCCATGTCATCTTGCACAGTGAAAATAGAGTTATCAGTTACCATGGTTACCAATGTGCACTTCAAACCAAAAAGCCCCCTCCCCCACTGAATGTTCTGCCCTGGATAACACCCCTAGGACCTTTCACAACTTGAGGGGTGCCTCTTCTCACCAACCCAGCATGATGCCACCCTGAAATTCCCTGGCTCTATGATATCAATAACAATCCACGCCTTTATATACCAATAATACCAATAAAATCTATGGAGAGAAGTAATTATTTGAACATGATTTCTTTCATGTATTCATCTGTTGAGTTTCTACTCTATGGCAGGCATTCTTCTGGATCACAGAGGCTGATTACAGAGATGAATAAGACAGCAAAATGGATGCCCTCACCCTAGTTCTGAAAATTCAGGAAGGTAAAGACCAACAGAGGACCTCTGGTACACCACAGCAAAAAAAGAAAAGTTTTAACACTTCCACATCCGAGATGGTCTGCTGAAAGAGCAAGAAGCAGGCCTCCAACTCAGGGTCCACTTTCCCCCTCCAAATCTCAAGTGCAGGGATCTGCTTGGTGAAAGTTAAGTCACCTGTAGAACCCAGGATTCAAGATACTATGGAAAAGTAGCTTTTAGATTTCAAGGTTCTGGCATTCAGTGAGGCACACCTATGGGGGGTAGATGGGATTCAGAAAAGAAATGACAGAGCCAATCTGAAGATCAGCCACATTTTTCAAGTGGACAGTGGGTAAGGCTAAGGAACAGCAGTGGTTAATGAATGCCGGTGCGTCAGAGGCTGAGGGAGAGCTGAGCTGAGTTCCGAGCAAGTGTGTCCTTAACCAAGCTTTTGTGCCTTGGGACTTGGGAAACTGCTGGCAAACAGCCTCCTCCTCAAAGCTGGGAGAGAAAGGAAAGGCCAGTCCTTCAACTGGGAGGAAAAGAAGATGGATGCTTTTGTTCCCATTTTTATTTCCTTTATTGTTCTTATTCACTGAATTAGAATTGGGAGAGAAAATTCAGTAGTTGGATCAGTACTTTGGAAATCTGTTGCCATTCAAAAGTTCTTTTCTTTAATGAGGCATGGAGGATAGAATCCATTTGACTAATTGCAGGGTTCCATGCCTGTAGGACTATCTGTTTGAGTGACTCCTGGAGGAAAAATAATCCCAGCACTATAAGTGTCTGTGTTCTGAAAGCAGAACCCACCCCTGCACGCCATGCCCCCTCCAAGGGTCATCGACCCTTTCCTCCAGACCTCATGCGGACTGGCCTGGAAATCATTTCACTGCAGGCTGGAGGTGGCCGCTGCCAGTGAAGTGCCCTGCTTTCCCAGAAAACCTGCTCCAACCCCTGCCTACTTGCTCAGCAAGTCCTCATTCCAGGCAGCTGATCTTGGATGTCCCCTCACCGTGTAAACAGAAACCAACTGGGAAACTATATTCTGGAAGGAAATATATTCCTCAACCAAAAACGAAGATGAAAACTCGAACACATTCAGTAATGTAACCATGATGGCACATGGATTTTCCTACATCCCAAGTCTCTGGGGCTCCCTTCCTATTCTTTTTATACAGCCTTGCTTTAAGATGTAGGACTAAATGTCACCCCAACAGCCCTTAGCTCTGTGGTTTTCTCCAAGGATTCCTAGGGGAGGAGAGGCCATCTGGCAGAGGGGATAAATGAAGCAAGGTGGTTCAGGTAACTCCTTGTTGTATTACCTACTGAACCAACCCAGGATCTACTAAGACTTCTTGTTACATAAGATAATAAGCTTCTCCTATTATTTTAAGCTAGGGATCCCCAACCTCTGGGATCTAATGCCTGATGATCTGAGGTGAAGCTGATGTAATAATAATAGAAATAAAGTGCACAATAAATGTAATGCGCTTGAATCATCCAGAAACCCTCCCATCCACAGAAAAATTGTCTTCCACAAAACTGGCCCCTGGTGCAAAAAAGGCTGGGGACCACTGATTTCAGCCACCTTTGGTTGCAATTTCTATTACAGCTGAAACTTCCTAAGGATGGAAAGAGGAAATTTTGTTATACTGTTCAGAAAGGCTGGAGCAGGTAGTGAGAGCTAAGAGATGGCCTCAAGGGGCCTTCATCAGGGCAGTGCTGCTCAAAACACGGTTCAAGGACCTGCAGCATCAGAATTACCTGGGCGTTTGTTAGGAATGCAAATTAAAGGGCTTCACCCCAGATGCACCAAATCAGAGTCTCTGGAGGAGGGGCTGGGGATCTGTATTTTACCCTTTCAGTAATTCTGATGCAACTATATTTGGAGAAGGGCTTCCTTAGTGGCTCAGATGATAAAGAATCTGCCTGCAATGCGGGAGACCCGTGTTCCATCCCAGGAAGGGGAAGATCTCCTGGAGAAAGGAATGGCAACCCACTCCACTATTCTTGCCCTGAGAATTCTGCCAATAGAGAAGCCTGGCAGGCTACAATCCATGGAGTCACAAAGAATTGGACACGACTGAGAAACTGGGCTGGGAATCTGTGTTTTAAGAAATTCTCCCTCCAGTAATTTTGATGAAACTGTATTTAGAGAAAACACTGACCTAGGAGACTCCTACAACTGGGAGTGTGATTGGTCCAACAGAGGAAGTGTTGTGCCTCTTGCTCATGGCTGACTTCCCTGAAGCTGTGCTAATCCTCTAGGCCTCAGTTTCCTTTTCTGACACAACGTGAGATTCAAATGAAGAGCCCGATGTAAAAATGGTTTGAAAGAGCTAAAATCTTGACCCCCTAGGAGACTCCCTGAGCTGACTGTCATACTAGGAGACATGGCATCCAAGGCTGTAGACAGACGTGTTGGGCCAGGCTGGACTTTGCCTCGGCAGCCTGTGAGCTTATTTGGACAGGGCGTGCGTGTCTCCATCCGTGTCTCCAGGTGTCCAGAGGAACACCTGACGCGTAGAGGGTGAAGAGTTACGGCCATTCTTAATAGAACTCAATTGCCCCTGTTTTGAATTTCCTTTTTCGGATTGCTGCTTGAGTCAGTCGGGAAAGACTGGAAACCCAGGTTCTGTCTCTGAGGTTAGAGGAGGGCCAGCCTCTGTCGCAGTGCTGCCCTTCCTCTCCGACAACCTCAGTGACCTCAGCCTCCTCCCTCAGGAAAGGATGCTCAGGTTCTCCATTGAGGAGACCCGGTCCTCCCGGATTCGCATTTCCCCGGCCTTCGACGCCCAAGGATGCGCAAGACGCATTGCCCTGGAAACGTACGAACGATTAAGTCGCAAGCCCTCTCTCTCCTCAAGTTTCCAGGTGTCGACTGGGATGCGGGAGCCACCCTCCCCGCCAACAAGAAGGCCCGGCTTAGAGGTGGTGGCCGCGCGCGCTCCCGTTGCGCGGAGCCAGTGGTAGCGGGTGGAGAGGGCGAGCCCGCTGACCAGACGGCCAATCAGAGCCGGGAAGGCCAGCGGTCTGGCATCTGATGGCTACTCAGGCGCGGGCTGAAAGCTCTGTCTGCCCTGAGATTGGTCGAGCTTCCTGCCAATCGGGGGCGGACGCTAGCGGGGTTCGGCCAATAGCGTGAGGCAGCCGGGTCAGGCCAGTGGCCCTGTGGTCCCCACCAGTGGTCGGCGAGCGGGTCGGCGCTGAGGGAGTCGCCGCCCTCCATCCTGTGCGCGCTGCGCTCTCGGCCCCTCCGGCCCCGCCTGTCGGCCGCGCCGCGTCATGCCAGGAGCTGCTGGGTGCTAGTGCCCGGGCCGCCGCCCTCCCACCCGCCCGCCCGCGCAAAGCCGCGCCCACTGCCCAGAGCCAGAGGGATGGTGGTAGTCACGGGGCGGGAGCCAGACAGCCGTCGCCCGGACGGTGCCATGTCCAGCTCCGACGCCGAAGACGACTTTCTGGAGCCTGCCACCCCGACGGCCACGCAGGCGGGGCACGCACTGCCTCTGCTGCCGCAGGAGGTACCTGGACCGGGGAGGGGTTGGGGGCGCGGGAAGGGCCGCAGAACGAGGAGCCAGTGTCCGGCAGAGCTGACCTTGGGATGTGAGCAGCGCGGAGGTGCAGGGTGGGGGTCGGGCCGAGGGCGGCGCCAGTCCTCTCTGCTGCCCTACCCACCCCGCTCCCACCACCCACCGATCCCCCCCACCCCTTGTCAAACGCACCAGGTGTGTCTTCCCTGTCCCAGGAGGCACCTGGCCCTCCCATCCTCCTCCTTCCAGGATTCACTGCCTCCTGGGTTGGTACTCCCATCCCTTTGTCCCACCCTTATCTACTGGAGGAGGGAGGGTAGGCCATGGGAAGGGACCCTTGGAGCCCCAAGAGATGATAGTGTTTTCTAGAGAATCCAAGAAGACGCCTGGGTAGTTGTGCAGACCCAGTATCCAGCTGCCCAGAGAGTGGGGTCAGGGGCAGTGTGCAGATGTAAAGCAGGCCAGTTCATAGCTGTAGCCTTACCCACCTGACAGCTCCATGGCTCTCCCCCCTAGATGCTGTGCTGTGACGCACAGTGGTGTCCACTGGTCTTACTGAATGCATGTGACACTATCTTGTGAACACCTGAAATGACCCTCCAGAGGAAAGAAGGAGGGGCCCTGCTGGACACTGAAGACAGAGGCTAGGAGATAGGGGTTAAGGTAATGGCAGACGTGGACACATGTGACAGGTAGCATTCTAGATGAAGGGACTCAACCCCAGAAGGGCAAGGTGGACCTGGGTGAGGCTCTTGGGAAGTTTCAGTGTCCTCTTGGGGTTAGGAGGCTGTGCTCTAAACATCATGGGACATTTGTGAAATGGGCAAAACTCCAGGAGGACTTTTGTAATTGAAGAAAGAAAAGAGCCGTTGGAGACACGGGGTGCCATTTGTGTGTGTGTGTGTGTGTGCTCTGTCACTGGGAAACAGTCTGTTTTGAGAGAAAAAGCATAGGACCTGGAGATAATAGGCCAGCACTCCAATGCCAGCTCTTTCACAGTACGTGGCTCCATGTGAGTAATGTAAAATGTTACATGGCTTCATGTGAGTGATATAAAGTATTATTATCCCCCAATAATATTCGAGTCCTTGATGTGCACATAGAATAGTTTTAGAGGAGCTAGCTGTTGAATAAGCAGAAGGCATTTCCTATGTCCTTTGGGTGCGGATGAGTAATATTACCTACATTCACAGAACTGTAAATGCCTGTCTGTCTGATTCATCCATTCATTCGATGCTTGTTTGAGGCTTCACTATGAGCCAGGCACACTGCACAAGACCCTGGACCACTTTGATGTACTGTGTTTGTTCTTACTTTTGTTTCACAAAGGATTTGAATGTTGGGAGAAAGGACTGTCTAGATAAATACACACAGACTTTCACAGAGCCAGAGCGATGTCGTAATATTGAAGTATGCAATGGGATACAATTTTAGTTAATCTGGAGGAGGTTTGTGGGAAAATTAGAATTGGCCTGGTTTCTTTCAAAGCCACAAGCAGTGAAGAGATTAGGGGGGAAAACAAAACAAAACAAAACAAAACCCTGAGCATATTAGGGAGAACCTAGAGCTTCTCAGGGCAAATGTTGGTACCCTTATTCCCTGCCCTTGACTCCAGAACTATAACTGGACTGGGGACTAATCTCACTGCACAGATTAAGGAGGGAAGCAGAGCGGTACAGAGGGTGAGGAGTGGATGCCTGGCGTTATTCAACAAGCATCTGTGAGCCCTGCTCTGGGTGGCCTCACAATAGGTGAACAAGATGCTGCCCCTGCCCTCGGAAAACTTGGGCAGTAATACATAACCACCAACAGCACAAAGCACCTATTGTGCAAGGCATTGTTATAGAGGAGAATGTGGGTATAGTGAAGGCACAATGGTGGGAGTGTTTAGTTAAACCTATCTTGGGGCAGGCAAGGGACGACAGAGTAGAATTGCTCACGCAGGACTTCCCTGGTAATCCAGTGGTTAAGACTCAGTGCTCCTAAGGCACGGCTTAGATGCCTGGTCAGGGAACTAGACCCGCATGCTGTGACTAAGACGCCTGAGCAGCCAAATAAATAAATCTGTGAAAGAAAGTAAAAGAAAAAAATTTCTCACAGAGCAGGCAGTCTTGAATAGAAGCTCTTAAATGAATGGATGCTGCTAACCTATACCGTGCCTTGGTGTGAATTAGAAGGGCGCTCAGCTGGGCTAGCGGAGCCTGCTCGCCGGGGTGCCCTTGCGCAGTGAACAGCACACACTGCCGTATGGGGCAGTTGCATTTGCTGAATGGACAGAAGGAGTGGCAGGAGCACGGGGGACATGAGCAAAGGCACAAAGATGGGAAGTTCAGAAAGCGGAAGGAGGACAGCGAAGGCTTTGAACTCTGGAGCAGAGGTAGGAGGACTGCAGGGAAGAGACCCGATTTAAGAGCTGTGGAAGGAGGAGGGGAGGACTTGGTAAAGGCTGAGGGGGTGGGGGGATGGGGAGAGAAGCGGTCAGAACGACGCCCCGCCGGGGCTCGCCTCCCCAGCCGCCGGACTGAAAGCGCCGGCGATTCCTCCCCAGTTCCCTGAGGTCGTCCCCCTTAACATCGGAGGGGCTCACTTCACCACACGCCTGTCCACCCTGCGGCGCTACGAGGACACCATGCTGGCGGCCATGTTCAGCGGGCGACACTACATCCCCACCGACGCCGAGGGCCGCTACTTCATCGACCGCGACGGCGCGCACTTCGGGTACGTCCTTCCCTCTGCCGTCACCTGCGGTCCTGGTGAGTGAGTGGCCTGGGCTGGGGCCCAGGACCGCGAAACCTTCCGTAACACCCGGAAGAGGAGATAACCTGCTGGTGGGATTTAATAAATGTGCACTCTGAACTGGATCGGCCTTCTTAGTTTCTTTCCCGGAGGAGGCAAGGACAGCCCCAGACATCCCAGGTAACACACGTTGGGTAGGTGTGATGAAACCGCTTCTCTGCTGTGCAAAGACTGGAAAGTGGAATTCCACCAGTGTCAGTATCACCCTTACGGAGGAACATGGTGTATGGTGGTGGTTCCCAGACTTCTTTCAATAGTTTTAAACAAACAGGGAGTTCCCTTGTGGTTTAGTGGTTAGGACTCCATGGTCTCCCTGGCAAGGGCCTGCATTCAGTCCCTGGTTGAGGAACTAAAGATCCCACAAGCTGCACAGTGCAGTGATAAATAAATTAATAAAAATAAAACAGGTAAGGGGGGAGGGCCAAATAGGGTTGCCATCCTATAGTATTGCCAAGTCTCAAAAAAAACCCTTCAGTTATTACTGTCATTTTAACAGTAAAACATGGGAAGACATAATCTCAAAAAAAAAGTCTTTCCCAGAAATAACTTCTGACAACTTTACACTCAAGTTAAAGACTCTGTGTTTCCGTTTCCTTGTTTGTGAAATGAGAAATAATTATAGCTGCTTTGCAGGCCTGTCATGTTTATTAAATAGAGTCTTGGTGTGACCTCTGGCCGGATCCTTTGCATATATGGCTGAAGCTCTTTGCCCCGTCCGTCTAACTTTGGAGATGACTGGAGAACTAGCGTGGTCCTTGACCTTGAACAAAAGGAAACCCTCCACTGCTACATCTCTGTGCCAGCCTCCAAGTAGGCTTGCCCACACTGGGAAGAGGGTCATTTTTCATCCTCAGAAAGGAGCCTCTGGTCAAATAATTTGCTTTGAAGCATCTGGGTTTCCCCATTGGGCTGTCAGCTGCCTCCAATGCTGAGAAAACAAAGTGTCACATCTCTCTGCAGATCTATAAAAAGATTTTTGTTTGCAGGCTGTTTGAGGGAGGAAAGTGCTGGCCCCAGCTGACATCTCCCACAGTACTCCTCGCTGGGCCTGGCCACAGGGTTATGTTTTTCAGAGCTCACTGAGGTTTGCCTTCGAGCCTAAAGGACTAATTTTGGAAGGGGTGATGGGGAGGGGGCACTAGGTATGGCCTTGGGCTGCTGTGCCCATGCTCAGGTGGCCACAGCTGGAGAGTGGCAGGGCCAAGCAAGGGTGTGGCAAAAAACAGGATATTGTGGCATTCATCCTCAGGCTACTGGACTACAGTGGCCTGTGAGTCACCAGCAGCCTGTGAAGTTGTGGAAAGATTCAGATAAAAGAGTTTAGGGCTTTTCTCCGTGGGTGAGCACATGTGCCCCCAGCACCCACTGTGGAGGCTGCTTGGGCCTCCCCCTGGGCTGGTTTCCAGTTAGGCTCAGTACATAGTCCTTTGGACTAAAGTCTGGACCATTGTGGGTGTGAGCTTGGAGTCACCTGTGTCTGCATCTGGGCCTCCAGCAGCCGTGGCTTCTTTAGTAAGAGTGTTCCTTAAGTTCTCTGAGCTCCAGTTTTTCCTCATTTATAAAATGGACGCAAGAGAGCACTTACCCCATGTCACTGAAGGGATTATATGGGATAACGCCTGAACAGTGGCTGACAGATGATCACTTAGTGAGTTCTGGCTGGTGTTGCGTCATGGTCATAAACTAAACTATTGAGGTAACAGCTTGATGTTGGGGTTTACTCATGCACCCTCACAGAGGAGCCCTTCCACACCTACCGGTGATAGGTCCAATGACTTAGCACTGCAGAATCTAAAGAGAGAACTGAAAGAGCTGAATTTTTATTTTAAGAAAATACAGTGTGTCATTTTTATTCACTCCTGAAGCCAGTTTGTTCAGGTGTCAGGGCTCGGCAGTCATCTTCTCTGTATAGCATAATACTGATGGCAGGGATGGGTGGGGGGTGCAGAACTCATCCACGTGGCCAGTGGGAATGAAATGCTACAGCCACTTTGTCAAACAGGCATTTATGACCAAAAAGTTCTCCTGCTGACATTTACCTAAGAGGGATTGGTGCCCAAGTCCACAAAAATGTTTACAGGGAATATTTATCACAGCTTTACTCTTAAGAGACCCCAAACCGGAAACAACTCAAATGTCCATCAGTAGGAGAATGGGTAAATAGTTTGTAGCACACCCATATAACGGTGTGATACTTAGCAGTAAAAGGAAGAAAAACAACAAAGGAAGGGAAATCCTGCTGCACACAATGTAGGAAATTAATCTCAAAAACACTAGGTTGAAGGGAAGGAGCCAGGCATGTTCTGTATCTTGATATAGGTGGTGGTTGTTATGGGTATATTCATAGGTAATATTAACTATACCTCAATTAAAATATATAAAGAGGTTAAATATATCTTTTCATTTTTCCTATATTACTTTCCTGTACTTAATAATTATATTAATAATGGTACTGATAACAACCACTAACACTTATTGAGGGCTTTCTCTGTGCCGGATGTCTTTCTTTCTTGGTCTCACCATGCGGCATGTGGGATCTTACTTCCCTGACCAGGAATTGAACCCATGGCCCCTGCATTGGGAGCATGGAGTCTTAACCACTAGAAGTCATTGTGCCGGGTATTTTCTAAGAACTTTTTATATGTTAACTTATTTAACCCTTTCATAACATGATGGGGTAGTTTTCTGACTTTCTCCCCATTTTACAGAGTAGAAAATCAAGGTACAGAGAGATTAAATTCTCTTAACCTGAGGTTACACAGTGGGCCGCCTGGGTCTAGAGCCTGTGTTCTAGCCTCTGGGAGGCCCTGTCTGGGTCCATCAGCTCCCCCTCACCTGCCCTCTTTCCTTCCTGCTCAGCGATGTGCTGAACTTCCTGCGCTCAGGGGACCTGCCACCCCGGGAGCGCGTGCGGGCTGTGTACAAGGAGGCCCAGTACTATGCCATCGGGCCCCTCCTGGAGCAGCTGGAGAACATGCAGCCACTGAAGGGGGAGAAGGTGCGCCAGGCATTCCTGGGGCTCATGCCCTACTACAAAGGTGAGGGGGCCACGACCCGGGGCAGTCGAGGTGCACAGAGGGAGGGTTGCGAGGCATCTGTCAGTGTCGGGATCTCCACCAGGAGAGGGGGGTCACGGCTTCCTACACACCTGTCATACTTGGGATGGGAGCGGGTCCCGCTTCGCTTCCTGCCATCCTCAGTCACAGGGGGAGACTCAGGTGAAATAGGGCGCACCTTGCCTGCAGCGTCATCAAGTTGCATTTCAGAAAGACACCCTCATCCTGTCCCATTGGTTTCCTTTGGCCCTGCAGAACCGCCTACCATCCCCGGTGAAGTTTGTGCCCCTCATGGGCCCACAGAGTGCCCTCCCTGGGGATCTGTCTCTTCCCTCCAGACGTCACTGGGGTGGTCTCTCTCTGCTCCCTACCCCACCTCCCAGCCTCGTCCAGTGATGGGCTCTGTGTTCACCCCCCGTAGACCACTTGGAGCGGATCGTGGAGATTGCCCGGCTGCGCGCTGTGCAGCGGAAGGCCCGCTTTGCCAAGCTCAAGGTCTGTGTCTTCAAGGAGGAGATGCCCATCACCCCCTACGAGTGCCCACTGCTCAACTCTCTGCGCTTTGAGCGGAGCGAGAGTGATGGGCAGCTCTTTGAGCACCACTGTGAAGTGGACGTGTCTTTCGGGCCCTGGGAGGCCGTGGCTGACGTTTACGACCTGCTGCACTGCCTGGTCACGGACCTGTCGGCCCAGGGCCTCACCGTGGACCACCAGTGCATCGGGGTGTGTGACAAGCACCTCATCAACCACTACTACTGCAAGCGCCCCATCTATGAGTTCAAGATCACGTGGTGGTGAGTAGCGCTGGCAGGGAGCAGAGTCCCGTCAGGGAGGGTAGCCGGTCTCCGTGGTGGTTCTGGGAGCGCGGTCCCCGGAGGGGCTCCTGGCTGCCCCAGCACCTCCTGAGGTGAGGATGGGTCCCAAGGCTCGGCTCCAGGAGGACGGAGGGGCAGCCCCGGGCTCCCCGGCTACACCTTGGGGCCAGACTCGAGGCTGGTGTTCCCCGGAGGCCCTCAAGGCACGACGGTCTCTGCCCAAGGCTGATGGGGTCCAGTTAGCAAGGGCTTGACCAGCAAGTCCAGAGAGGTTTTGTCATTTTCTTGACCTTGCAAGAGAGTTTGTGCCCTTTTAGAGCCACGTTGCCAAGCTGATGTAGGCATAACCACTCTTCCACCCTCATCCTCAGTGTCTCAGTGAGAACCTAGAACATGGTGGGGGGGACTTTGCCTGCGGGCCCCCCCACAGCCCCTGACTGAAGAAGGAGCATCTTGTTTCCTTCTTCCCCCAGCGAAGGCCCCATGCTTCATTTTAGGATGTGGAAAGAGTCTTTTCCTCCCGAGACATACTCTTCACCACCTTTTGGAGATGTTACCCTAGTTGCCAAAGCCATGCACCAGGTTGGCCTTAGAAAAGCACAATGTTTACAGCCCTGCCTCAGGGTCTGGGCTTCTCCTTTCCACCAACCTGCCTTGCTTGAAGGGTGATTGCCTCCCGGGACTGGAGTGTACATTTCAGGGACTCCTTCTGAAGTCAGTCAAGCAGGCAGGATGCCTAGATCTTCTTTGAGATGTAACATCCTTTCTAGAGGCTCAGAATCCCTGCTTGGCCACTATTCCATGTGTTAGGATCCAGTTTACGGTGAACCTCCCTGGACGGGGAACCCCTGTTGCTTTTTCCCGTCAGTGTTCTCCTTCTAGGAGATTGTCTGTCTTGGGGAAGGGAAGAAGGGGCTGGGGGAGAGGCGCAGCTGTCCCTGGAGCTGAGGGATGACAAGCAGGAAGCCAGTTTGGAGAGAAGAAGATCCAGCAGCTTCTGCTCCACTGTGTTTCCTTCTTGCTATGTCTGCAGCCTGGGGCCGCCAGTCGGGGGTGGGCCTGCGTGCCCAGGAAATACTCTGCGGCCCCAGTCATTGGAGCGGGCATTCCCTGCAGTCGCAATTGAACTTAACCGCTCCCGGGTGCTCTTACAAGATTTTTTTCCTATGAGCCTCATCGGTCTCATTCTTCCAGGAGGAGACTGGTGAGGGGGGCGGGAGCTGAGGAGAAGCAGGCCAGACCTCGGCTGAATTCCCTCACGCAGTGACCCCTTGGCCACTGTGTGAGAAGATTCCAGGCATGGGCTCCCACTCGTACATTGTATTCTCGTGTGCGTGGAGCAGGCGTCCAGGCCAACATCGGAGGGGATGGTCCAGTCAGTGCTTCAGGTTCCGAAATAACGCATCCTCTCCTTGTTCTCATCTGCAAACGGATTGTCACTTTTCTGGAGCTGACATCCCTGCTTGGACCCCAGTAGCACAGCCCTTGCCTTGTTCTCACAGGAAAGTGTCTGATTTAAGTTGCCCAGACTGGCCAGTAGCTTGAACTCCTGTAAAAATTTGTTTTCTGACAGACAGTGAGACAGGCTCTTCAGGAGGGAGCCGGTGTGAGGAGAAAGCAGACAGTGAAGCCCAGATCTTTCAGTAATCCCACCTCTGCCCCTTCTCTCTCACTCCTCAGCGCAGAGCATCACAGCACTGTTATTTTATTTTTTTATTTTATTATTTTTTTATTGTTGTTAGCTCTCAGTTATTTAGAGTCCACACACAAAAGACAGGGAGCAACTGGTTCACGCAAATGCAGGTTTGCTCAAAATCAGGCCCTTAAGACTTGCCGGGGGCTCCAGGGGCACTGAGTAAGAACACTGGCCCTGTGCCTCTTGCTGGAGACACCCCTGTTTCTCTGCTCCCCGAGTTTTCCTCGTGTTGGGGTGCTCCGTGCCTCCGTGGGGAGACAAGGCTATAGGCCGGTAGACCAGGCTGGGTGGAGACACCAGCAGCTAGCTTAGAGCTCTTTCCACATGGAGTAAGAGAACTTGATGACCACGTTGGGCCATCCTCTTATGAGAAGCCAAGGCCAGGCTGCAAAGTGCTGTTGGACATGGGGGTTTGTGGCGATGGCCTCCGAATAAAGGTCAGCTCTGAGGAAGTGACCTCTCCCAGTTGGGTTCCCTTTTCAGCTGTCAGTGGCCAGGCCCAGAGCATATGAAGGGTTGGGTCAGGAAGGAGGGTTCCAGAGGACAACTGCTTCCCAGAGTGAAAGGAAGTCCATGTTCATGGAATTCTTGTGCGTAACGTCAGTTGGTCAAACCAAAGGACTTTGAAGCTTCCCTTACGTTTGACTTTGGGCACCTTTTCTCCCAGGAGCTCTGCTCAGTCGTTGGGACGGTGCAAGTTTTAGGAGATAGGACTGCATGGTGCAATGCTAGCTGCAATTTAGTAAGAATGAAAAACTTAACAGCAACTCAGTTTGCAAAGATTGAAACACAACGAGAGAGACACAACAACACAGCGAGACCCATCCCACCATCCCAAGGTGGGGGAATTCTTTGGGTAATGCTCTAAATCGAAGAAATAAAGGGATCGTCAGCATCCTTATTCAACTTCTGGTGAGCTCACCAGGCTGTCAAGTGCTTATCATGTGGAAGGCAGTCAACTGTGCTCTGCAATTTTCTGTCTTTCTCCCCGGGATTTGGGACATTCTGGGAGCTGTCTGGAGTCTTGTGCCTCCGGCTGCTCAGGTGAAGTCATCTTCCTGTTCTGGGTCACTCATTGGAGGACTTGGAAATTGACAACCGCAAGCCACAGTGTTGGGTGAGCCTCAGGGTATCATCTTGGTCTAAGCTGTATCCTCTAATGGTTAAGACAGATAACAACAGAACAGAAACCACTCACTCCCAGCATTTTGATCCCAGTTAGGATTTCAGATATCTTCCTTCTGCATACCTTCTGTCCGTATTTGATTGTACCGTAAGTGACTAAGCTCTCTCAGGTACCATTTTGCTGTGGCTCTTTCAAGAAGGTGGTGCCTGCCTCATGATGCTTATTACAAGGGAGGGTTTATTCATCAGAAGCCAGAGTTGTGGGAGCAGGGGCGGGAGAGGCACTTTTTGGAATTTTGGAAGAATCATACGTGTATACACATATGTTAACTGGGGTAGGGTGGGCTGGCTGAGGGGTCGGGAGATGGGAACGGAGACCAAGAAGGGGAGCAGGCAGTTGCCTCTGGGTGTGGGAGGTCACGGGTCCTTCGTCGTCTGTAGTGTTGGGTTTGTGTACGCCGTATGATGCTGCCTGTGTTCCTTCATTTTCCTGTCGGTGAGGGCTTTGATCCACAGAGCCTCGGTACCCTCACTAGCATTAAAGTCAAGAACTAGAACCTGGGTGTCGTGCCTTTCTTATTTAGAGATGTATTCTTATCACTCCTTCACCCTCCAGGCTGCCAGCATATGTGTTGATTTCTGCTTAAAACGTGGTATGTTTGGTGTTGCCATGCTAAATCAAGCAGACCCTTCCCTGTGACATGTGGCTGAACTTCCACCCAGACTTGAAGTTAAAGGGGGATGGGCCCCCCTGGAGGTCCCTCTGCAATTACCCTCACCTGATCTCTGTCCTGGTAGGCATACCCACCTGTGCCGCTGGATTTCTGGGGTTTTTATGCAGTACTGACCATTTGTTCATGACCCTCAAATTCCTCCCCTGACCATTCTATCTTTTTAGGAAGCGGGTTCACCTGATCCTTCACTGAGGACCCAGAATTCCCATTGCTGAAAGCCCTGTACCTCTTTTCTCCTGTCTTGGGCCTGCACCCCCAAGACACACTCCAGTGCCTCGATGGGGGTCACAGGGAGGCACCAGCATGAGTAGCCTCTGGCCCTTGTCCCTACATCTTCATGATGCTGGAATTGGTTGAGGCCGGCGATCCTTCCAGGTATGAGAGTTGCAATATAATAAACAGACCAGAGGCACCTTGTGAAAGAACCCCTACCGGGAGTGTCTGCAGCAGTCTGGAGCAGTCAAGGTGAAACTGGCAACTTGGTTCACACAATGAGGGCGGGTCTGGTTTTTCAAACACTTTGGCTTCAGAAGAGGCTATGTTACATGTACAAGACCCCAGGAGGCCAGCAGAGGACTCTGGCTCTGGTTGCAGCTGAGCGAAGCCACTGCAAACTGCAGGCAGGTACCCACGTGCCGCAGTGCTTAGTTGCTTTGCTCAGTTGTAGCCCACCAGGCTCCTCTGTGCATGGGACTCTCCAGGCAAGAATACTGGAGTGGGTTGCCATGCCCTTCTTCAGGGGATCTTCTTGACCCAGGGATTGAACTCGTGTCTCTCTTGCATTGGCAGGTGGGTTCTTTACCACTGAGCCACCTGTGCAGCAGAGGCCAGCCAAAACCCAGAGCTTCCCAGAGTGGACACGAAAAGGGACAGTATTCTCTTACAACAGCTGATGGGCATGCCAGGGGAGGAAGCTGAACACCTGCTCACCTCTTTGCCATCCATGTGCCTTCACGTCCCACCCATTCAAAATGGAAAATAACAGAGACTTCTTGGACCTTACATCTGACATATCAACCTATAAGGTCTCCGTTCCTGAATTGCATTTGGAGTCATTTGTATCAGTCAGGAGAAAAAAAAAAAGCTACACAGTAATTTGAATAATTTATATCTTGAGTATAAATAGTTACTAATTATAATACAATTGGAGGAATGAAGGATTGGCTAATAAAGAGTAGGGATAACTATAAAGAATATAGGAATAGCTAAGAAGCAGCCATTAAGACTGAGATAGAGGGTCCAAGGATGAATACCCCCTCCCCCAAGAGCTGGTATCCAGACCTTTTTGGACAAGGCATGGCCAGGTTCACTGAATGACAGAGAAGTCATGGGGGTGCCGTGCTGGTGAAACTTGCTGGAAATCTACCCTCTGAGGTGCTGGAAAAATCTGGAGGTGTCTTGTCAGGGGCTCTCTACTACAAAACCACCCCTGGGAGTGCTGGGGAAAGCTTTTTGTGACTGCAGACCACCTTGTATGGCAGCAGCTGGGTGTGGGAGAAGCTATATGAGCTGTGAGCAAGCACACCAGAACCAGAAAGGAAACATCTCTCCCCTTGCAGCGTCTCACTTATACGTGGAATCTAAAGTATGGTACAAATGAACCTATTTACAGAACAGAAGCAGACTCACAGACACAGAGATCAGACTTGTGGTTGCTGGGGGTAGGAGTCGGGGAGGGAGAGAGATGGACTGGGAATTTAGGATTTGTAGGTGCAAACGACTAAATTTAGAATGGATAAACAACAAGGTCCTACTGTATAGCACAGGGAACTATATCATTATTGTAGAAAATAATGGCTCAGTGTTAAGTCAAAATTCCTGTCTTAGGCACACATTCTTAAAATTTGAAATGGGACAGTTTGAACACCTAACTAAATCATTACAGGGATTTCCCTAGTGGTCGAGTGGTTAAGACTCCACACTCCCAGTAGAGGGGGCCCAGGTTCGATCCCTGCTCAGGGAACTATTTATTACTAGATTCCACAGGCTGCAATTGAGAGTTTGCATGCTGCAATTAAAGAACCCACATGCCGTGATGAAGACAGAAGGTCTTGCATGTCACAGCTAAGACTCGGTGCAGCCAAATACATTTTTAAAATAACTAATTATACCCATGGGTTATAACCCATTGAATAAAATAAGAATCCATGAATTCATATTGACACAAATGAATAAGTAATGGCATAAAAGAGATAGAAAGGAAAGTTCTTAATTAGCATAAAATGTCAGCTAATATAGAAAGAATGATGGCATTAGAAAACCCCCATTAAAAGAACTCCATTTTGTAAACATCATAATTAAAATAAGTTTTTAAGAAAAATAGGATCTTTACATAGTCTCAAAGTATTTTCCTATATATTACTAAATAATTATAAAGTAAAAACAGTGACTTCATAGTGGAGACACCTGAAGGACTCCACTTTCATCATCAATCAATGTCGTTAGCCAAAATGGGACAGACAGACGTCATGTCCATCACCTATCTTGCTGTCTGGAGAAGAACACAACGTTATGTGATTTTTCTGCTCCCCCCCCCCAAAAAAAAAAACTGAATAGCATGAATCTAATCATGAGAGAAAAATCAGAGAAACCCAAAGTGAAGGACATGTTTTAGAATGACCATTTTGTACTTTTGGGCTTCCCTTGTGGCTCAGCTGGTAAAAGAATCTGCCTGCAATGCAGGAGACCTGGGTTCGATCCCTGGGTTGGGAAGATCCCCTGGAGAAGGGAAAGGCTACCCATTCTAGTATTCTGGCCTGGAAAATTCCATGGACTGTAAAGTCCATGCGGTCGCAGAGAGTTAGACACAACTGAGCGACTTTCACTTCACTTATACTTTACAAAAATGTCAAGATTATGGAAGACAAGTTTAAATGGAAGAACTATTCCAGATTAAAGACTACCAAAGAGACATGACAAGTGATCCTGGGTTAGACTTGGGACCAGGGAAACAAGAGCTGTAAGAGACATCTTTGGCACAATTGATGAAAATTGAATAAGGATTATAGATTAAGTTCGAGGATTTGATCAATGTTACCTTTCTTGACTTTGATAATTTTGCTTTGGTTTTTCTCAGAGATTATTCTTAGGAAACACACACTGAAATATGTAGGTGTTTGCAATTTAGTCTTACGTTCTTCAGGAAAAAAGGGAGAGAAAGAGAGCACAAATGATAAAGAAAATTGGACAAATCTACAAATTCAAGAAACTCAAAAAACTCCATGTAAGATTAATTCAAAGTGACCCACAGAAAACAGATTATAATCAAAGCAAGCCAAAGAAGAATCTTGAAAGCATGGAGAGAAGGGGATTCGTTGTTAGTAGACCTGCTCTATAAGAAATGCTAGGAAGACTTCTTCAAACTGAAGAAAAAAGGACACTAGAAGTCATATGAGGAAGTAAACAATACCAATAACGATGAAAACCTAGGTAAATGTAAAGGTCAATGTCATTGTACTAAACATTTATAACTCCTCTCTTTTCTTCTCTGGGCATCCCTGGTGGCTCAGTGGCAAAGAATCCACCTGCCAATGCAGGAGATTGGGAGAAGATCCCCTGGCGAAGGAAATGGCAACCCACTCCAGTATTCTTGCCTGGGAAATTCCAGGGACAGAGGAGCCTGGCGGGCTACAGGCCATAGGTTTGCAAAAGAGACAGACATGACTTAGCGACTAAACAACTTCCCTATTTGATTTTAAAGTCATATGCATAAAACACTAATTATAAACCTGTGCTGATAGGCAAACAATTTATAGAGATGAAATCTGACAACAGGATAAAATGAGAAGGACATAGTTGTTTTGGAAGCACAGTACATACTATTTTCAATAAAGTTGGTATTATTCAAACTAAGTTGTTACAAGTTCAAAGTGTTAATTGTAATCACAAAAGTAACCACGAAGAAAATAACTAGAAATTTACAGAAAATGAAAATAGTAGGCTACAGAAAAACATTTAAATACCCCAAAAATGCAGTAATGAAAGATTGAGGGGAAAAAACATAAGAGATTTAGAAAACAAGTAGCAAAATGGCAGATGTAAGTCATCATTTAGCAGCAGGTACTTGTGTAAGTAGATTAAACTTTCCAGTTTAAAGCCAAAGATTGGCAGAATATATTTCCTAAAAAGTTCCGTCTATCTGCTGTCTATAAGAAACTTACCTTAAAGACACACAGAGATTGGAAGTAAAAGGATGGAAAAATATATTCCATGAAAACAGTAAGCAAAGGAGAGTTGAGGTGGTTATATTATTAAACAGATTTTACATTTAAAAAGGTTATGAGATAAGGACATTAGAAACTCCCCACAACTACAGAAAAGCCCACACAGCAAGGACGACCCAGCACAGCCAGAAATAAGTAAAATTCTAAAATAAAAGATCTCAAATCTGTAACTATACACCTTAAGTTAAAGTCGCTCAGTCGTGTCCAACTCTGCAACTCAATGGACTGTACTGTAGTTGCCAGGCTCCTCTGTCCATGGAATTCTCAAGGCTAGAATACTGGAGTGGGCAGCTGTTCCCTTCTCCAGGGGATCTTCCCTACCCAAGTATTGAACCTAGGTCTCCCACATTGCAGGCAGATTCTTTACCATCTGAGCCACCAGGGAAGCCCCCAGACACCTTAAAGGAACTAGAAAAATGAAGAGCAAATTGAGCCAGAGCTAGCAGAAGACAGAAAGTAAAGATTAGAGTAGCAATAAATGGAATGGAGAATAGGATAACAAGAGAATATAGAAAATCAACAAAACCAAAAGTTTTTTTTTTTTTAAGATCAGAATTGACAAGTCTTGAGCTAGATTGACTACAAAAAAGAGAAAACTCAGTTTGCTAAAATCAGAAAGAACAGGGATCATTACTATTTACATAAATGAAAAAATTTATGAGAATTCTGTGAATATTTGTGCACCAACAAATTGAATAACTAAATGAACTAATTCCTAGAAACATAAATCCTACCAACTCTGAATCACAAAGAAATGGAAAATCTGAAAATACCTGTAACTAGTAAGGAGATTGAATCCATAGTCAAAACCCTCCCAACAAATAGAAGCCCTAGACTATATGGCTTTGCTAGTGAATTCTACCAAAAGTTTAAAGAAGAACTAATATCAGTCCTTCTCAAAGTCTTCCAAAAAAAAAGAAAGTGGAGAGAATGTTTTTTAACTTATTCAGTGAAGCCAGCATTGCCCTAATACTGAGTCAGATAAAGACAATACAAGGAAACTATACAGACCAATATTCCTTAAGAACACTAATATAATAATTCTCAACAAAATACTAGCAAATTCAGAAGCATATAAAAAAGTTACATACTGTGATCAAGTGAACTATATTCCTGGAATATAAAAGGATGGTTCAACTTATAAAAATTGATCAAATGTTATTCACTATATTGAATCACCGATTCGATGGCATCACTGACTCGACGGACATGAATTTGAGCAAGCTCTGGGAGTTGGTGATGGACAGGGAAGCCTGGCATGCTGCAGTCCAAGGGGTCAGAGAGTCAGATGTGACTGAGTGAATGAACTGAACTGAACTGATACTGAAAAAACTACCCAGTCTTCTCATTTGATGTAGAAAAAGCTTGCAACACAATGCAATACCCTTTCATAATAAGAACACTCAAAAAACTAGGAATATAAATATAAGAAAGCCACATGTAAAAACCACATAGCTAACACTATACACAATGATGAAAGGTTAAAAGCTTATCTGCTAAAATAAGAAACTAGATTAAGGATGCCTGTTTTTGCCAATTCTATTCAATGTCTAGTTAGAGCAGCTAGGCGAGAGAAAGAAAAGGCATCCAAACTGGAAAGGAAGGAGTCTTTGAAGATGATGTGATCTTAGTAGAAAACCCTAAGGACTACACACACACACACACACACACAAATCTGTTAGAACCAATAGATGAATCAAGCAATATAGTAGTACAAAATCAACACACTGAGATCAATAGCATTTCTAATACTGAACAAAGGGGAAAGTAGGGAAAGAAGTCCATTTAAAATAACATCAAAAAGAACAAAATTAATTAGGAATTAACAAATTAATTAGGAATTAATTTAATCAAGGAGGTGAAAGACTGAAAATGGCAAAACCATTGATGAAAGAAAGAAGATGTAAATAAATTGAAAGACATATCATGTAAATTGGTTTGTTGAATTTTAGGAGTAATATATTCTGGATAACAATCCCTTATCACAGATAGGGATTTGCAAAACCTTTTTCCTATTCTGTGAGTTGACTTTATATCTATTGACTGTTACCTTGGATGCACAAAAGTTTTAACTTTTGTGCCAATATGTCTATTTTTTCTTTTATCACCTGTGCCTTTGGTGTATATCTAAGAAATTATCACCAAGGCCAATGTAATGAAGCTTTTCTCCTCTGTGTTTCCTTCTAAATTTTCTTACATTTAGTTCTTTGATCCATTTTTGAATTAATTTTTTGTATACAGTGTTAGGTAGGGGTCCAACTTCATTCTTTTGCATGTAAATTTCACATTATGTCTATTTTACAATAAAAATTACATTAAAAATTAATATACTTTGATGATTAAAAACACCCAGTAAACTAGGAATAGCAAGAAACTTCTCAGCATGATAAAGGCCATGTATGAAAAACCCACAGACCATGGGTCTGTGGTAACATCAGACCATGGTGAGACTGCGTTTTTTCACTGAGGCTGGAAACAAGGTGAGGATGCATACTTTAACCGCTTCTATTAGTATGCTCTCATTTCTCTTGGGTAGATTCGTCTTATCTAACCTTTCTGCAGAATTTGACTGATCAGTCCCTTGGCTTTCTCTCCCCTTTTAGCCTCCATGTTACTCCTCTTTTCTAGTTTTCTTCTTGTTGCTTTTTTTTTTTCTTTGCTGGCTCTTTTCCTTTTGACCCACTCCAGGATTTACTCTCACCCTCTTTTCAGTTTTCCCAATGGGACTGATTTTTATAAGTTACTATGTAAAAACAGGGCTTCCCTAGTAGCTCAGACAGTAAAGCATCCAAGAGACCCAGGTTCAATCCCTGGGTTGGGAAGATCCCCTGGAGAAGGAAATGGCAACCCACTCCAGTATCCTTGCCTGGAAAATCCCATGGACAGAAGAGCCTGGTGGGCTACAGTCCATGGGGTCACAAAGAGTCAGACACGACTGAGCGACTAACACACACACACACACACACACACAAACACAGGCAAAAACAAAACATACATTGAAATAAAGAATAAAGCAATGAATATCCATATACCTGTCATCCAACTCAAGAGCTAAAACATTGCTTCCTCAGTTAACTATACCTTTGTTGCCTTTCCCAGTAGTCTCCACCACCACTATCCCTTCTCCCAGGGGGGAATGTGGTAGTTTTGTGCTGCTGCTGCTAAGTCACGTTAGTCGTGTCCGACTCTTTGAGACCTGATGGACTGCAGCCCACCAGGCTCCTCCGTCCATGGGGTTTTCCAGGTGAGAGTACTGGAGTGGGGTGCCATTGCCTGTTCCGAGTTTTGTGCTAGTTCCATTAATGGCCTCAACAAGTCAGACCTTCTAGTGTCCTTTTTGCTAGTGCCCTCCCACACTGACTTTGGGGTTAGCCCCTTACTTGCTTTGCCCATTACCATTTGATCTCTTCCTCCCTTCAATTCACTCTGCTGCAGCTACTCAAACTGGTGTCAGGAGGGCCTTTGCACTTGCCATTCCCTGTGCCTAAAACATTCTTGCCCAAATACTTGCGTAGTACTGAGTTAGCCAAAAAGTTTGTTCAGGTTTTTCTGTATAATGTTACAACCCAAATGAACTTTTTGGCCAACCCAATGGTATAGTTAGCTCCCTCACCCTTTGCTCTAGTCACCTTCTCAGCCAGGGCTTTCTTGTTCACCTGAAAATGTCAAATTTCTTGGTTGGACTCGCTACCCCTTTCCCTTGCATTATTTTCCTCCATAGGAATGATCACTATCCTACGTACTATTGTAAATGATTTATTAATGGCTCCTGCACCTCTCCCGTAGAATGTAAGCTTCTCAGCATAGGTACTTTTTTTTCCCTCAATAGTCTGCTATCCTCAGCAGAGCACACTTTAGGTGTGGTAGGGGAGGGAAAATAATTTTCTCTCTGCTTTTCTGAGTTGGTTGAAATCCTTATAAGAGTGACAAGAGAAAAACAGAAATGTATTAACATGTATCCTTCACATGTACACAGGAGCTAACCAGGGAAAAGGCTTAGAATGCCAACCTAAATACCATTTTCCGGTAAAGACAAAAGAGGAAAGATGTTGGGGGGGTGCGAGGGGAGGGTGGAGACCACTTATGGAGGTGACTAAGGGAAGAAAAACAAGCTTAAAAGTCTGTTATACAGTTTAAGCCAGTGTCTTCTCCATTGATGAGTCTCTAGTGATGTATTGAGTGTAGCAGAGGACACCTCTGCTAGGTACAGAGTGGGAGACACTTTTATAAATGTACGATTCCCTTACGAAAGGTTAACCTCTAGTTGGTTTTCAGGGCTTCTCTGTGTCTTTCTCAGAATAATCCTTATGCCAATGAAGCATATTTTGGGGTGGCATATTCTACTACCCTCCAGCATTTAGGAGTAATCTGAGGAAGAACCAATCTCCATTTTATAAATAATGATCAAAAACTGAGACATTAGGGAACCTGTCTGAGATCACTGAGGCAGCATTTAGCAAACCTGGGATTCCAATCCAGATCTCCCTCCCAGACACCGTATTGCATTTTCTCTTTTTTCTTTCCCTGTTTTTTTTTTTTTCCCCCAGTCGTGGTTGCACTTTGTGCCATAGATGGCATCCAGAATACAGAGGCAGCTGCTGTCTCCAACATTCCTGAAATGGGAATCACGGAGAACTGGATTCCATTTATGACTCGACCACCGATAGCGAGACACTGGCTAACTTTTTAACTCCTGGAACTCAGTTACGCTCAGCTGTAAAACTGGTTTCTATATCAACCACTTTCGTTAAGGTCCTTTAACTCAAGAACTTTAAAAATCCTAAGATCCGGGTGAAGCGGTGGGATTCATGAGTTTCTCAGGCAGCCTCACGTCCTGCGGCCTGGAACCATCTACGGGCCCGAACTGCTCTCCGAGAGCCTTGGCAGCCGCCGCCTCCCATTCCAAGCTAAGAATGGGAGGCGCTGTGTCATACGGGCAGCGTCGTCCTCCGCCTACTCCTAGAAAAAGACAAGGAAACACCGGCTTCTCCGCCGGCTCCCGAACGCTCCAGATCAGTGCCCCGGGATCAGCCTCGAAGCCGTCTCCTTCCCCTCGCCTTTAGGCTTTGCGGCTGCAGGAATCCACGCCATCTCCACCCACAGCGGATTCCTACGAAAACCCGCGTCCTTTCGGCTAGCGCCGAAGCCCCGGAAGTGACGTGCGCGCGTGCGTGCGTGGCGTGCGTTCGCGGCGCCGGGGGCGGGGCTGCGAGAGGGAGGGCCGGCGTGAGGGCGGGCTGTGGACGAATACCGGCCACCTCTTCTAGCGACGCGCGGAGAGCGGCTGACCTGACGTCGGTGGAGCCGCAGGCGAGGTACGGGGCAGCCGGGTTGGGGGCGAGGGCGGCGCGGTTTTTGGCTCGGGCGGGCGCCGTCCCGGCGGGGGGTGGTGTGCTGGGTCATTGGTCTGGGCTGTCCACCTGGCTGGGGCCATCTCGCTCCGGTGTCTCTTGCCGCCCTCCGTCTCAGCCCCGGGGCCGGCGGCGCGGCCCTGGGCGGTCCCAGTAGTCGTCGGCCCCCTTCATCCTCTGCTGTGCTCGGACTGCCCGTTTCGGGCGCTCGTCGCCTAGTTCTCTGCGGCCCGGCCCAACTCCGACCGGCAGACGCGCGTCTGGTTCCTGGCCGCCTTCTGCCACCGTCCACCCCTCGCGGGATGGCTGCCCTCCGGCCGGCTCCCTCCTCACTGTCCAGTTGCCGGAGTACCGAGGGACACCTGTGGTGGTTCCCGGGTGGGTCGTGCCCTGGGCCCCTGGGGGACCCCGTCGCAGCCCGGCCTGTCAGGGGCGCCAGGTACTTAAGGGAGCCTCGTCGGTATTGGAGAGGGAAAGGTCCCGGAGTTGGGAGAATGCTTCCAGCGCGGGGACTGAAGACTAGTCCTAACTTTGGCCCTTTGGTTGAGGGCGAAGTTGTGGGCCTGGGTTTTTAGGAGAAGTCCCTGCTTCCAAACTGTCTGGGAGGAGATGCCCATCACGGAAGTTTAGTTGGCAGGGGGGAAGAGAGTAGGTCAGAGCCTGCTGGTGATGTCTCAGCGCCAGTGACCAAGCCCTGTGGTTGGGAAATGTTGGGCGCCGGGCCTCGCCTTGCCGTGAGATTGATTAGGTGTCAGGAACATTTGTCAGGATGAGTTTACAGCATCACCTGGGAAGTAGTTTTTTGGATCTGGAGAGTTTTGTGTTTTGTGTGTAAAAATAGTTGTACCTTTTTTTTGTTTTTTTTTTTTTTTTCTGTAAATCTAGAACGGCAAAGCAAACTCAAAAAAGTCTATTAAAGTTATTAATTAAAATAGTTGTACCAAGAAAGCTTTCCAGAGATGCCCGAAGATTTTGATTTAATCCATTTAATGATAACGATAATTTTAAGAGTTACTGGTTCTTAGGTGGAAGATTAAGAAGTGTTCAGGATTTGAACATTTATGGACCTCCCAAGATATCATTTTCTTCTCTCTAGAAGTTAGCTACTTTAGGAGAGGGGGACAGCGGAGATACAGTGTGGTGAGCAGAGTGAGCTAAGAGTAGGGGCGGGGTAGGGTGGGGACCACACCCCAGGTGCCCCGAAGGACTGCGGGGTGTGGAGGGAGGTACCTGGGAATATTTCCGGAAATGTCCTGAAGAATGAGTACTATTCAGACTGACGAGGTGGGGTGAGAATTTTAGGGGTCGTGGGAATGTGGGGGTGGGGCAGCTAAAGGAGGAGAGGAGAGTAACTCCCCAGGAGGTGGTTTTTTAAAAGGGAAAAAGTGCAGAGAGAGGGACAGAGATGCTGGAGTTTCTTGGGCCTTTTCTCTGACGGTGACAGAACGAGGGAAGGATTTTGAGGCGGGTTATTTTATTTGCCTGGTTAACATGGAATTTTTATGTCCGTCTTACAGGCAGATCAGGAACGTGCTTGATTCTGCGCTAGCTTGTGTTTTGAGTGTTTGAATGGAATTGTCTGTTCATTTACTAATTGTTTGAGTGCGTCTGACCTTGCTTATTCGTACACTTCTATAAACAGGAATTCTGCTTTTATCTCTTTGCATCTCAATCCAAGTCAGGCATTCACCGAGTGTTCCTGGAGGACTTGAGACATCATGGATTTCTGATGTTGATTTTCAGTGAAAAAAAAAAAAATCCGTATTTATTTAGATAGCTACAAATAGAAGAACTAAGATCTTGTTTTTATTTACTTTTGTCAGTCTTTGGCTAGAAACAGAATTTCTGTCTTGACAATGCAAGTTTCACTTTTGGCACATGTGTTTATATTGGTTGCAAAGTAGACATCTCCAGCAGAGATGACCCATGCCTAAAATATTGGAGATGTCTGTGTAACATACTTGTCTGTTCTGTGACTTAGAATAGAAATGCTATTAAGTGGCTTCTAACCCAGCGCTGACCCTAAAAAAAAGTTTCACAACAGAGGCCAGGCATTTTGAAAGTCATATTAAATGTTCATTTTTGTCCTAAAGAATTGTGGAAACAGTATATATATTGTTTGTTTGACTGAAATGCCTTGAAATAATCTAAAGTATTGTTGAGTAAACACTTAGGAAAAACAATAATAGTTGACTCATCTTTTTCCCACGTACCATTATGCAGCTCTTATTTTATCTGTTTGTTATTTGGATAAAGCTCCTAACATGCCTTAAGAAAATGCTGTACTTTATGCTGCTGCTTTCAAGTTACCCCATGAGATTCCTGTTGTTGCTAAAGTTACTGTTGGTGGGATAGGAAGCGTAATTTTTATTATGTAGTAAAACATTTTTTTTCATCTCTGGTAGCATAGCTCACTTGTTTACGGTCACTAGGTGGGTGAAGGACTATAATTATGCTCAGTTCATTAGATACATTTATAGTTAGAAGTTATGATCAGAATGCTAAGTGTGAGTGCATGATAGAGTAAAATTTTACCCACTAAGAGTGTCTTAAGCTTTTTGTTTTCTTCAAATGACGGCAATGAGATTTCTGAAATCCCTGAAGCAAGAATGTAGCAAGAGCATTTATGGCTCTAAATTCCATGCTGTTTCACACTGGTTGGCAGCATCCCCTGTGCTAGGCAGAGGGCAGCCCAGAAGGAGCCGGATAGAAATTTTATAAATAATTTTTGAAGCTAGCTGGTTCAGTTCTCATTTGGAGTAAATATGCAAATACACCTGCATTTGTGGTGATTTCATCTGTATTTTAAAAATGACTTTGGGGGGATTTTTACAGGGGATATATTTGCAAATTTCTGTGTGCACCTCAGTTAAAAATACATAATGAAAGTGTCTTATTTTGATAGTTCCTCTGTCGTTAGTTAGACTTTCCTAACTTTAAATATAACGTTGGTTATAACACTTGCTTTTGTTCTTTGGGAGCTCAAGAAAGATAATGCCTCTAGAAATTGAGCTCATAAATGTTTATTAATGGAAGAAAATATCTTCTTGTGGTCTGTTTTTTTTTTAAGTGGGGCATATCATTTGCTTATATCACACCTTGTTCCCAAAAGGATTCATAATGACTTGCAAAGATATGTACAACTAACTGTTGAAAACAGAAAAAGGTGATGAATTCAGGACTGTGGGAGGAAAATGAAGGTGGAAACAGAATTGAGATCTGTACACAAAGTACTTGGACTGAAGGCTTAAGTATTTGTTAGAGGGCCCCAAATTTGACTGCTTTTTAGTAGCCAGTTCAGAAAGAAATGTAATCAGTTACATGGTTCACTGACCATAAGATAAGACCCGACTTCTGCTTTGGATTCCCAAAGATTCCTTGTTCTGAGAAACTCCTTAACTACATCCTTAAGTAGCATGCATTTCAGAGGGCTGTGCTGTGTTTTACTATGTTTTTTAGTAAAATTCCCCATTGCTTCATTGTGTAGGTTAATGACATAAGATCAAAACATAATTCAGTAAAAGCAGTTCTGGTCCTGGCAAAAAAAATGTGGACTAAGCACTCAGCTCCTGAGACTGATTTAATTTAAGGATGAGCTTTTTTTATTAATTTATCAGCAGTGAGGTTTGGGTTTGTGCTTCCTGACAAGTTCTTTGAGTACATATATTTTTTGTGTTGTTGGTTAATCACAGAGCCATATTTTTATCAGGCATGCTTTATCATGGAGGGTACGAAAATGGAGGAGACTGCCAAGGATAAATATTTAAATAAAAGTTACCTTGCCTCCACACGTAGATCAGCTGAGGAAATACCAATGACTACCAAGACTCATTGCTGGAAGTAGGTTCGGGGTGTTAGCTTCAACACAGAGAGCATTGGCTTGTAAAGTCCAGGCATATAATTTATATTAAGAAGGGAATCAATCCACTCGGCTCATCCTAGGTGTAGTGTCCAGTAAAATAATATATCTGCCTTTTCCTCAAGCTAAAAAGTTGACCTTTTAAGTAATTAGTTCAAACTTACCAAGTGCTAGCATGAGCCAGGCATGTGCTGATTACAAGCTCTTTACATGCATTGTCACAGTGTTGCCCTTCTTTATTCCCTTTCTTAAAAGAAAAATATAAAGAAATGTGATTCAGAGCAGTAACTTGTTCCAGGTCATACAAGAAGTGATGGAGATTTGAACTCATGTAAAATTTAGCTTCAGTAATCTGACAGACTGAGTGGTCCACACCTGTGACCCTACTGTAATACTTGAGGTGGGCTAGTCTGGGCCCACAGGTGGGGCTACACGATACACTCAGTAGAGGTAAACACATTGGCAAGTATTATAACCCATCCCTGCAAAAGGGCCTTGAACCATTCTAAACCTTCATCCAGAAAATGAGCTGAGAGCTGCAAGTTCCATAGTCTGTACAGCTGGGAAAAAATACGCCTTCTAGGCATCTGTCAGGATTAGAGAAATGGCAATATTATTTTATGCGTTTGTGTATATCTGAAATGCGTATACTTTTTCTTTTTTTTGTTGTTATAAATTTGTCTCGAGAGCAGGAAAACCACGATTATATAATTGTAAAGATAGTGTGCCATTCTGGAAAGAGAGGTCTATATTTATATTTTAGAGTAAAACTTTAGCTGGTGATCCCACTGCTACAATTTAGGACACATTTAGGTTATACTTTTATAGTGATATTGTGAGGTGTTATTATTGTTATGATATTGTTATGCGTTATTAATCTCATTTTGTGTTTTATTAGGAATTGTATTGCATTTTAGAGTTGTACAGATAAGTAAACCATTATTTATTGTGAGTTTTGATATTGAGACTATTCCAGTTTAATTTCACATCATTTTATTTTGAAGTATGGTAATATAGTTCCTCCAGGATATTGTAAATTGTGACCTAGCCTACGGAACTGAAGAGTAGAGAACATCCTTATTCATCCTTGTTGGTAAACAATGGGTGGAACTGTCCTTGTCTAAATATAGTTACGTAACATGGTGTTTCCTTAATTGCATTTCCATAGCACTTTTGTCATTGTAGTTAAATAGGTTCCTGAAAAATTAGTTCGGCTAGTGACCTAAGCTTTGAATAGGGTATTGTAAGAAGAATACAAAATAAAATTGTGAAAACAACAACAAAAAAAAGTAGGCTGATGAAACAGTGTCCAAAATCCATTATAATTAATGTCTTAGGAAGTAATATGCTTGGCTTTTACTTAGTGAATTGGATTACATTTTTATTTATAGAAATTAATTAGCCTTTGTGGTTGGTACAGTAGTGTGATAAGTGTGTAGATGTCATTTGTCTGGAGTTTCAAATGTAGTATAGTTGTGAATGGACATGTCTTAAATATCATTTATAAGCAATAATCAGATGGCAAAGTATTTTCATACCATATGCTAGCTGCTGATACCTTTATAGAACATCATGTGATGTTTACAGAACACCTGCTCCAGGAAATAGAATGTCTGATGAGAGACAATATTGCAATTCAATATTTAAGTCCTCTGAATGTCAGCTGTATGGAGACACCACTTTCTCCCAAAGCCTACTTTCATTTTATTTTTTAAAAATTTTATTTATGGCTGTGCTGGGTCTTCATTGCTGCAAGTGGGCATTCTGTAGTTGTGGAGAGTGGGGGGCTACTCTAGTTGTGGGCTTGGGCTTCCATTGCCGTGGCTGCTTCTGTTGCAGAGCCCAGGTTTGAGGCATTGGGCTTCAGTAGTTGTGGTGCATTGGAGAAGGCGATGGCACCCCACTCCAGTCCTCTTGCCTGGAAAATCCCATGGACGGAGGAGCCTGGTGGGCTGCAGTCCATGGGGTCACGAAGAGTCGGACACGACTGAGCGACTTCACTTTGACTTTTCACTTTCATGCATTGGAGAAGGAAATGGCAACCCACTCCAGTGTTCTTGCCTGGAGAATCCCAGGGATGGGAAAGCCTGGTGGGCTGCCATCTTTTGGGGTCGCACAGAGTCGGACACGACTGAAGCGACTTAGCAGCAGCAGCAGCAGCAGCAGCAGTTGTGGTACATAGGCTTAACTGCCCTGCAGCATGTGGGATCTTCCCAAACCAGGGATCAAACCCGTGTCCCTTGTGTTGCCAGGCAGGATTCTTAACTGCTGGGCCACCAGAGAAGCCCCTTTATCTTATCTTTTATTGACATATAGTTGATTTACAGTGTTGTGCTAGTTTCAGATGTACAGCAAAGCAAATCAGTTTTCAATTTCTTTTCCCATATAGGCCATTACAGAGTACTGAACAGAGTTCCCTGTGCTATACAGTAGGTCCTTGTTGGTTACCTGTTTTATAATATGTGTGTATGTAGGTCCCAACCTCCCAGTTTATCCCTCTCCTTTTCTCCCCCCTGGTAACAGTAAGTTTGTTTTCTACATCTGTGACTATTTCTGTTTTGTAAATAAGTTCATTTCAGGAGCGTACTTTTATTCTTACATGTGCTTGAGGACAGATTGCAGGCAGATTTTGTTGTTGATGTTACCCGTGAGAGGTTGTAGGCTGTTTCCCTAAAGAAGAATTTTTACCTTTTCAGTACATTGCCTTTTCTGTGTGTGTGTGTGTGTGTGTGTGTGTGTGTGTGTGTGTTGTCTTCAACTGTCTAGCTGTTATTTCGTGATTTTAAAGTGATTTTAACATTTTGTGTAAGCATTTCAGAACTCACCATAAGGTACATATGTGGGTTTTATTGTATTGCAAAGAAGACTGGTATTTAAGCTCCATGTTATTTTGTAGTTCTGTCCTTCTTTGAGCTGTCATAGATTTCCTAAACAAAATTGGTTTCAGCCAGTGTGTTCTTAGCTCCCAGTGATGACTAATTTCTAACTGCTTGGCTCACGTTAGAATTTTCTTTAAAAAAATAAAAAGAAAAAGAATTTTCTTGGTGGCTTGACACTGTTATCCTGGAATCATTAGTAGTGCTTTTTGCCTTAAAGTCTACTTTGATACCAGTATAGCTTTCTTTGCTTTCTCTTGATGAATGTTGCATGCTGTATCTTTTTTCCTATCCTTATATGTTCCAACCTTCTTTATCCTAGAAAAGCATCATGAAGTTAGATTTAGTTTTTTATTTGTTTAGTCTGACAATTTTAGTCTTTAAATTAGAATCGTTAGTCTATTCGTGTAATTGTTACTATGTTTGGAAACTTTCATTCTTTCCTCTTAGTATTACTTCTACCCTGTTTACTCTCTCCTCTCCTTCTGGAACTCTAGTTACACACCTGGTAGACTTTCACACAGTGTTCCCCGATCTCCTTTTCCTTTTTTTGGCCACACCATGTGGCATGGAGGATCTTTGTTCCCCCACCAGGGATCGAGCCCGTGTCTGCTGCAGTGCAAATGTGGAGTCTTAACCACTGGACCACCAGGGAGGTCCTTGATCTGTGCCTAAATCTACCCTTTGAATTCTTAGTTTTAGTTAAGATACTTTTCAGATCTAGAATTTCAGTTTGATTCTTATAGATTCCAGTTCTCAGTTGAAATTCTTCTTTTTATATGTTCTTTCCTCTTTCTTCCCCTGTTTTTTAAAATAGGAAATTTAAATTTAAGCCATCGTTATTTAAAAGTCTTTCTGTTAACTTCAATGTCTAGATTATCTGAACATCTGTTTCTGTTTTTTCCTTTTGGTTTTCAGTTATAGGAATGCTGAGCGTTATGAATAAAATGAAGTTCCAGATGCTGCTGCTGTTTTTCAGAGGGAAATCCCTCATCCTTTTTGCTAGTCAGGTAGAGTAGGGGCTCATCACCTAATCCTGTTAGGGACTGAGCTGATGGTTGAGGCTGTGCTGCCGGTTTGGTATGGCAGGGATTCTCTCTAGTTTGTCTTTAATGCTGTTTGCCTTTAATGTTAGCAAGTAGCCAGCCATCCAGGGCTTCCAACTGATACTCTCATAAATTCACAGGAATCCCTCCTCCTGGTAGCTTCTCTGCTCTAATCTTTGCAGAGAGCAGTGAGATTGTTGAAAACTCTACTCTTGATTTTCAGGGGCTTTTAGTTTTGTTTTGAAGCCGCCTTGTGCAACTGCAGAATTTGGTAAATATCTTCAGGAGAAGGCCAGCCTTTTGTCAGGCCTGGTTCTTCAACTCTCCTCTTTCACTGGGATCTTGACCCGTGGAGTCTTGCTTTTCATCTCTACCAAAAACTCTCATGGTTCCTCTGCAGAAGGAAAGTCTTGATTCTCAGCTTTTTGCCCCAGAATCATCAGTACCTCATTTGGATTCTCTACAGTTCCTCCCTTTTTCCAGAATCCAGAGCCTTCTAGTCTTGGTTGCTTCAGCTGCTTTCTGATGCATTTAAACATTGGTTTTTAAAATGTTGCTGACTTTCCTAATGCTCAGCAGCAATGTTGGTCTGCCACAAGCTACTTTGTCATATTCAGAAAAGAGTTTCCCGCTAGGAATGAAGTTATAAGAATAAATTAATCTTTTCATAATTGTGGTGCTTACTTTATAGCCAGGCTCTGTCCGTAGAATTCTCCAGGCAAGAATACTGGAGCAGGTAGCCATTCCTTTCTCCAGGGGATCCTCCCAACCCGGAGATCAAACCTGGGTCTCCCATGATGCAGGCAGATTCTTTATTGTCTGAGCCATCAGGGAAAGTTACTTTAATTTAGAGCAGTGGTTCTCAAGGAGCCCCTAGCCACATCACCTGGAAACTTGTTAAGAATGTAAATTCTCAGGCCCTCCCTACCCCCAGACCACCTGAATCCATGTTGTAACAAGTCTTCCAAGCATGATACTTATGCATGCTAAAATATGAGAACCACTGCCTTATAAGTTAGTTGTTTGGCTGTTTAAGTTTCTCCTACCTCCTACAGTTCAACGCTAGAGTATATAGGGGTGTTAAAACCAAAATTTAGCTGAGTAAATGAAGATCTGATTGGCTTTATCAAATGATTCATCAATCAGGTAGCATCTCTTCTGACAAAGAGATACTTTGAGAGGTTACACAACATGGAAGGCTTCTATGGTAAGAAGGGGGGACAGGAAAGGAAGTCATCATCAGTAAGGAAAAATGAAAGTTCATTGGAGGAAAGTAAAAGCTCAGGTGACCCTAGCTTCTCATTGGTTGGGCTACAGCATTTTCTTTTGGCTGGCCGGTTGCTGGGAAAGAAGGAAGTCTTTCTCCTGCTGACGTAATAAAGTAGTGTACTTCCTGTGTGGGAGTACAAGGTACATCTCTTCCTGTTGCAGTCAGTAACTGACGACTTTCCCGCAGGGTAATTGATGTCTTCCTGTCTGAGGTAATTGATGATGAGGATGATGAGGGTAGTAGTAGCACGTGAGAGCTCCCTTTACAAGCCTTCCTGATACCCATTTTAGTTGAGATTTTCTTTTTTAAAAAAAATTTTCACATGGGACAAAAGGGGAAGAAAACTCTCTAAGCAAGTACTTTGTGAGTCTTATGAATAAATCATTTAATAAATCTAGAAGATACCTATTGAATACTCATTGTGTTCCTGGTACTGTGTTGTCTACACACATGGAATGGACAAGTTAGCAAGTAAATGTCATAGAACATGAGTGTTGTAATAGCTGTAGTTATAAAATGCTCTAGGGAGACTTCCCTGGTTGAGAATCTGGCTTGCAGTGCCGGGGACTTGGGTTTGCTCCTTGGTCAGGGAACTGAGACCCCACATGCTGCCACGGAACAGCGGAGCTGGTGCACCGCAACCGAAGCGTCCTTGTGCTGCAGCCAAAGAGCCTGCAGCGAAGATCCCATGTGCTGCAACTAAAACCTGACACAGCCAACAAATAAGTAAATGAATCTTTAAGAAAATGCTACAGGAGCCCGAGAGATGGAATTATTCTGTCAGTGGGGAAAGGGGAGTCAGACATTTGAAATAGGGTGGGATTTGAAGGCAGATGAACAGAAGGGTATTCTAGACTTGTTCATGAATAGGATGACTGTACCTTGTTATCAAAAACAGGTCACTGTTGAGAACCAAAGGGATGCTTTTATGCCAGGACTATTCTCATTAACTGGGATGTGTGATCAGCCTATTTGTAAAGAGGAGGTGATGCTGTGGATCCACAGGTCTGTGTCAACTAGTGAAAGACTCATTTCTTTCAATTATTTTTGGAATTTACAACAGTTGTAATTGGTTTACAGGACTGCTGTAACAAATTACCACAAACTAGCTGCTTAAAACAACAGAAATTAATGTGTTTTTTTTGTAGTTCTGGAGGCTAGACGTCCAAAAGCAAGGGCGGTGCTCTCTCCCAAGGCTGTAGGGAAGATGGTTGCTGCAGGCCTTGGAGTTTCTTGGCTTGTAGCTATGTTCTTCCAGTCTCTGCCTCTGTGGCCACATGGCCTCTGCGTGTTTCTGTCTCTCCCAGGGCCGTCTGTAAGGATACCAGTCATTGGATTTAGGGCCCACTCTAATCCAGTATGACTTCATGTTAATTACATTTGCAAAGACATTGTTTCCAAATCTAGTCACATTCACATTATTGGGGTCCAACCTGTCTTTTGGGAGGTCACAATTCAACCTATAGCAGATGGGATGGTTTTAGCAGCTTTTGAAAGTTTCTGCAGTTTAATTTATTCTTACACAACAAGGCATTTTTCTCACAAGCTTAGAATATAATACAAATATTTATTTGACTGAGCCCTCTAACAAGTCTGAATAAATACATTTCATTCCAGGCAGTTGTTTTTTGTACTTCTCTTATCTCATAGATACATTTATGTCTAGCCTAGTGATAGCAACTGGCAAAGGATGAAATGGCTGCAGCAAAGCTAAAACCCTTTGATCACTGAAGCCACCTTTATGTATTGTAGTTTGCTGTTACTTTGTGTTATTGACCAGCTGAGAAATGGCTGATTCTGTGGAAGAAGAAGGGATAGAGCCTGGTAGAAGTAGACTGAGCAGCCAGGTTATTTTGCGTGTAATTTTGAGTTACCTCAGGAATGGCATGCTCAGATTGGAGCCCTAATTCCACTTCACTGGCGAGGGTGTGGCAGTACAATAGAAGCTTGTTGCCTGGAATTCATTCCTTAAGAATGCTGCTCTGCTGGCTCTGCTCATTTCAACAGCATAAACTACATTATACTCCATGGGGTTGATTATTGTTTGAAATTATTTGGGTGTTTGGATACTTTGTCTTGTTGTATTTAACATTGGAACTCTGCCACTAATTCTCTGTGTGACATTCACATTCATTTTGGAGGCAGTGTATTTCATGCTATGAAAGTCAGTGAAACGTGTATACAGTCTTTGATTAAACTTATAGTATCTTGATAACATGTAAAGTCAAGGACTAAAAGAGGACATAAAAAGAGCACCTGTTAAAGGAAAAAAGATGTCAGAGAAAATGAGCAAAGAACAGGAACAGTTTAATTCTTCAGAGAAAGCATGCTAATGACCAGTAAATATCTATAAAGATGGTTAATTTAAGGACATATATGTTAAAACAAGAACTGCTTCTCCTTTTTTGCCTCTCAGATTGGCAGCGATTAAAGACTAATACTGTAGCTTTTATGAGTTTTTGGCAAAGTAGATCATTGTAGGTGGGACTGTAAATAGGTATTACCTTTTTGTAAGACCAGTTTGGGGATATAAATCAAAGTTGACAAGGCATACACCCTTTGATATTCCATGTTTGTTCCTAGGAAGCTATTTCCATTTTGCGAATGGTCTGCTCAAATCCTGAGATTTATAAATTTTATTAATATAATTTATAAATATGATAAAATACTCTCTTATCCTCTTTAATTAAAATAGTCTTCCTGGTCTCTTATTTGCCTTTGTATTTTGGTTCTAAGATGGGACCTTTTAAAAACTAGGTAGATGTTTCACTTTAGTTCTTCAAATCTGTTTCCTTTCTGATTTCTCCTGCAGCTTGTAAGCTTAGATAGCCCTCATGTCTTTAGAAGTTTCATAAATACTTAATTTTAGTTCTTTCTATTTTTTCACTTGTCTTTAAAGAACTTTAACTCTTTATGGTACCTGTAGTTAACTTTGGGGGGTGCTAGATTGCTGACCAGTAATTCCAACATTGTTTATTGAACATTCTTCCCTTCTCCTTCCTCTAATTATTATATTAGAGGCATAGAATATATTAAATATTATATTATATTAGTAATAAATTATGTAATTTTAGGAATTCATTTGTGAATTCAACTGTGCTAGTTCTGTTGCTAAGTTCACACTGTTTCAACTAGTTTGCAGGAAATTAAAATTCAGTAAATAAATTAATTTAGAATATTTAAAAAAATTCTTGCCTATGTATTATTGCTGATAGAACATGGAATTTTTTTTGACTGTGTTATTTGGTATGTAGAATCTTTGTTCCCTGACGAGGATTTGTCGCTCGCCCTGTGCAGTGGACGGTGGAAACGTGGAGTCCTAACTGCTGGGAAGTCCCCAAATATGGAATAATTTTGTCAAGTTCAAAAGAGTCTTTTGGAATTTTATTGTTATTTATAGAAAACTTAAAAATTTGGAAACATTTGCTCATTTATAAAATATTTAATTTTCTCATACTGTGTCTTGGTATGTCTTGCCAACTACTTAAGGCTTCTCTATATCTCAGTATTTTTATGCAGATAAATAATTACTTTTATTACACACACACACACACACACACAGAGCAAGCCGTGCGACATGCAGGATATTAGTTCCTCAAGCAGGGATTGACTCCCCCCAACCCATCCACCCCCCCCTACACACACACAGTGAAAGCAGAGTCTTAACCACTGCACCTCCAGGGAAAGTCCCTAATTTTCTTATTAAACTAGTTCCTAGAAGTTTTAACATTTTGATACTATTGGGAATGAGATCTCTTTATATTTCCTAATTTATAGTTAGGTTATTATAAGAGTTTTATAGATTTCATGTACACAAATATAGCTTTTTCATATAAATAAAAATTCTTTTATGAAATTTAGTAATTTTAAAATTAATTCCTCAATGTTCATAGTGTTTTCATTTCTTCTTTCAGGGCTTTTAGGTATATAGTCACATTTTCTAGACAGTAAGTGCTATGAGAACTGAAACATTATTTTTACTTTTATTTGTATCCTAAGTGCCTGTCACATAGTATAAATCAGTATGTAAGTATTTGTTGAATAAATAAATGAGGTCATGATGAGTAGAGAAAGCACTATGAGAACATAGTGACTGTCTTGGAGTAATGTTTTCTTTATTTTCTATGGGTGTATATATCTTAGGTTTTTCAGAGTAACCATCTTTTAGTTCTGTAACTAGAAAAACAAAACAAATGTAAGGGGAAAAGTTTAACTTTAAATTCCGTTTCTTAACTGAGGTTCAAGGATAGTTTATTGTTTTAGTAGAGTTGATTGGATGTTTTCTGTAAATCCCAGAGGAATGATCTGTGAGGACAAGACATTGAACCTAAGAAAAGGAAGCAGGCCTCTCACAAGGAAGATAGTGGGAAGCTACTCAGATCTACAGAGTATTTTTTGGTTTGGTTTTATGAAATGAACCTGGTTTGCATGCAGAGCCTTAAGGAAGAACAGACACACCTCTGTGGACTCGACTCCTCTGGCTCTTTTCAGGATACCTCAGTCCAGAGTCCCAGCCCTGTGGCAGAACTCACAGCAGTCTTGGCTGTCTCAGCAGTAGAGATCATTCTTGCTCCATCCTCCCTGGTATGAGTAGGCCAGTTGAATTACGCGTTTTCTATGCCTAGGTTGCTCAGTAAAAGTCTACTTGTTGGTGTGCAGAGCTCAGAAAGGAGCTGGGTGTGGTCCCCCTGACCTCCCTCCTGGGTGCAGTACTGATGGTAGCTTACCTCTGGGTTGTGGCCCATCTGGGAAGGGATAGGTCTTTCTGCCCAGGAAAGACAGAATTGAGTCTCAGAATTGATCCCCTGTGTTTCTCCCTAGCTGAAGAGGGTATGGGGTCTCTGTAGCTCTGATGTCTAACCTGAGTGTGCTGACTGTACGTGCTTTGCCCATCAGAACAGCTTCATTACCACTGCACAACCTTCAGATCACGGGATGTACGTTCTTTTTGGTGGCTTACTTGCTTGCTTTGTTTTCCATACTTAGTAACAGAAGTGATCTAAGTGCTATGTACAACTGTCTGATACACATTGGTTCAATCATGTTGTTGTTCAGTCGCCCAGTCGTGTCCGACTCTTTGTGACCCCATGGACTGCAGCACGCCAGGCTTCCCTGTTCAGTCATAGGTGTTTTTATTTAATAGATTTTAAGTGGAATTTTTTTTTTGGTTTTAATTTGAAATTACTGATTAGCAGGAAGTTGCAAAAATAATCTAGAGAGGTCCTGTATTCTTTTCACCTAGTTTGCCCCAATGGTTATGTCTTACATAGCTAGCTGTAGTACAGTTGTAGTAAGTTGACATCTTTAATGTGTATTATAGTTCTATGCCATTTTATTACATACGTAGATTCCTATAACCACCACTGCAGTCAAAATACTGAACATTACTAAGAGCTCCCTTATGCTACCCCTTTGTAATCACATCCTGTATGGGTAGACCCTAGGACTGCTCCCCAGGTCTTGTAATTCACAGAAGCACTTGAAGAACTCCTGTATTGCTGGTTGTTTTATTACAGTGAAAGGAAACAGTGAAACGGGATCGATGAAGGAAAACAGTGCGTTGAGCAGAATTTGGAGGATACCAGACGTGAGCTTCCAGAAGCTGTCTCCCAGTGCTTGACAGGATGCTTTTAATCCCTCAGCAGCAAACTCTAGCACCAGGTGTGAAGTTTTCTGTTGGGGAAGTTCGCGTAAGACTAAGATTCCAGGGTTTTCATTGGAGGCTGGTCACACAGGCACAAGCACCTTCATGACTGACCCCCAGAAAGAAAGCAGTATTCACCGGACCTTGCACAGCACACAGCATACAGTGCGCAGTCTGCACAGACTGTCCAGACAGGTTGGCACAGTGTGGATCGAGACTCCAAGCACATAGAGCACCCTTAGCAGTTAGTCTGGAAGGGCACTCCTAAGACCTCGGTTCCCAGGAGCTGGCCAAGAGTCAGCCACACGAGCAGGCCCTTCTGAAAATGAGAGCGTGCATGATTTGAGCAGCTCAGGCCTGCTTGGTTAACTCTTCTGCATACCTTTCCTTACCCTCCCTTGTTAGAAATAGGATATGGAGAAATAATTGTGGGCCGGGGGTGGAGGTGAGGTTTGGGTTGGTTGGGGTAGGTACTACTTTAGAAAGAGTGAAAGCTGAGACCTAACTGATGAGAGGGAAATTACCTAATGAACAGAGTCACAGCTTCTAGGCATTAGAACACACTTGCAAAGGTCCCCAGAAGAGAGAACTTGAAAGGAGTCCTGTATTAGCTTTCTGTTGTTGCCATAATGAATTACCACAAACTCAGCAGCTTAAAACAGCACCCAAAGTTCTGTAAGTCAGAACTCCTGGCCAGCTCAGCTGGTGCTCTGTGAAGGCTCTCAAGAGGTCAAAATTAAGATGTCATCTGATCTGGGCTCTTACCTGGAGGTTCTGGGGAGAATCTGCTTCTAGGCATACTCAAATGTTGGTAGAATTGAGTTCAATAAAGTTTTATGACCGAGGTTGTCATTTCCTTGGTTGTCAGCCAGGGGTCTTTCTCAGCTTCTAGAAGCCACCCACATTTCTTATATTTCTCCTCAAAGCCAACAAGGGTTCTTTGACTCTCTTTGACTTCTCTGTCCTCCTCTTCTGCTTTATATTTTAAAAACAGTTTTCTTGAAATACAGTTCACATACCATAGGATTCACCCATTTAAAGACCACAATTCAAAAGCAGCCTTGACCACACCAACTTTAGAACATTTTCATCACCTCAGAAAGAAACTCCATGCCCTTTAGCTATCTCCTTATTTCGTTTTCTCTCTCTCTCTCCCCCTGAGTTCTAAAGCAACCATTATTCTGCTTTCTCTCCAGACTTCCCTGTTCTGAACATTCATACGAATGGGATCATATAGTGTGTTGTCTTTTAATGACTGGCTCTTTCAGTTAGCAAATGTTTTCAAGGTTAGTCCTGTTGTGGCATGTGTCAAGTACTTAATTCCTCTTCATGGCCGAATAATATTGATACTTCATTGTGTGAATATACTACATTTTGTCAGTTTATCAGTTGGTGGACATTTGGGTTGTTTCAACATCATTAGACTGTTATGGGAATTGCTGACATAAACATTCATATACAGGTTTTTATGTGGACATATGTTTTCATTTCTCTTGGGCATATACCTTGGAGTGGAATTGCTCAGTAACTCTAATTACAATCATTTGAGAAACTGTCAGATGGTTTCCAAAAGCAGCTGCACCATTTTACATTCCCATCAGCAGTGTATGAATGTTTCAGTTTCTCCACATACTTATCAACAGTTGTTATTTTCTCGCTTTTTAATACTAGCCATCTAATTGAGTGTGAAGTGGTTTTTCATTTTCCTAATTACTAATGATGTCAGAAGTCATTTAATGTGCTTATTGACCATTGGTATGTCTTCCTTGAAGAAGTGTCTATTCAGCTTTTTTACCCATTTTGATAGCTGGAGTATTTATCTTTTAAAATATTGAGTTGTAACAGTTCCTTATATATTCTGGATACACATTATCAGATTCATGATTTGCAAATATTTTCTCCCATTCTGTGGGTTGTCTTTTCACTCCCTTGATGGGGTCCGTGGAAACATAGAAGCTTTTAGTTCTCATAAGGTACAATTTGTCTATCTTTTCTTTTGTTTATGCTTTTGGTGTCATCTAAGAATCTTTGCCAAATTTAAAATTATGAAATTTTACCTATGCTTTTTCTCAAGAGTTTTTGTTTTTGCATTTAGGTCTTTTTTGAAAATAAATTTATTCACTTATTTCTTTATTTTGGCTGCACTGGTTCTTAATTGTGGCACATGGGATCTTCAGTCTTTGTTGCAGCATGTGGGATCTTTAGTTGCACGTGCCAACCCTTAATTGTGGCACACGGGATCTAGTTCCCTGACTGAGGATTGAACCTGGGCCCCTTGCATTGGGAGCACAGAGTCTCAGCTACTGGACCACCAAGGTAGTCCCTGCATGTAGCTCTTTAATCAATTTTTAATTTCTGTGTATGGTATAAGGCAAAGGTCTGACCTCATTCTATATGCGTGGTATCTCAGCATCATTTGTTGAGAAGACTCTTCCATTTGATAGTTGTGACCATATTTTGGTGAGTTTATTTCTGGACTCAGTTCTATCCCATTGATCCATGTGTCTGTCCTTGTGCCAGTTCCATGCTGTTTTGATTATCATGGATTTGTAGTAAGTTTTGAAATTGGTAACTTACGTCTTCCTACATTCTTTTTCAAGATTGTTTTGACTCTTCTGGGTTCCTGTCTTCAGCGTTTAAGGTTCGTGTGCTTATGTTAGGTACACCTGGAAAATCAAGATCATCTCTATTTCAAGGTCAACTGATTAGTAATCTTAATTATCTGAAAAGTTTTGGTTTGTTTTTTGGTCATCTGAGGTAGCATAATCACAGGTTAACAACAGAGTGAATGTCACGGGAGCACAAGGCCTGTGAGGCTTAGATTGTGAAAAGGTAGAGAATGGTAGGCGCAGAAGTTGGATAGAGGGGTATGAATGGAAGTTTCAGAAATATTTTGTCCAAAGTCACATTGCAGAGCTGGGATTTGAGTGCATATTTGACCGATCTCCATGTTCTCATGTATACATCAAGTTGGTCTTCATAGACTCATAGCTATTATTGTTTTCATGTTAACCTGTTGAGCCCTTAGTATATGTGAAGTAGTCTTCACAGTTACATTTTTTGAGCTCTAGCATAGTACTTGGGCAAGTCTTTGGGTGCAAATAGGCTGTACTGGAGTTGACAAAAGGAAAAAGCAGTCAGGTATCAAGGGGTGTGTTTCAGAATCTGAAGATAGGCAAGCAGCCAAACCTTAGCAAAGGGTTGGAACTGAGAAATGGAAGCCCCTCGGGACCTAGGGAATATTTTCCTTCTACCACTTTTCTCTGCTTCTTGTTGTGTGTCTATTTCAGTCTGCAGATTGATTATCCTGGTACTCAGACCGCTTGTTGGAAGGTGGTCCTGCCTCAGCTTCTCCATCATTCAGAAGAACAATCCAGACTCAGTCTCATTTCCAGAACTTCATTTTGGGTCACATATCTCCCTCTGGTTCCCTCAACTGTGGCCCTGAAGTTGGAGGGAGGGGAGCTGCACGTACACAAACATGGCAACCAGTAGATTTAGAGATTTACATTTGGGGAACACTTCCCCAAGGAAGGGGAAGTTGCTGACACCTATGTTAGGTAGCCTCCCTTAAATATGTTCATTTTAGTAACAGACAGCTGTGCTATCATCTTTGTAGTATAAAAACTTCTAAGCTTACTGAATCAATGTAAGGAAAAAAGTAGATATTTCTTTTTGCCTACTTCTCTTGAAATTGAAGGACCACAGGGTGATGATGATGAGTTTAGCTCAGGCTCTCAAAATAGTTTGATGGAACTCAGGACATAGTACAAGTTTAGGCTTTTGTGATGTCCCTGCTACTTACTACCTTTTTTTTTTTTTTTTTTAACTTTATAATACTGTATTGGTTTTGCCATACATTGACATGAATCCACCACGGGTGTACATGCATTCCCAAACGTGAACCCCCCTCCACCTCCCTCCCCATAACATCTCTCTGGGTCATCCTTTTTGACTGAACAGATTATAGGTTTGCAGTCTCAATGTCTTTATCTGTATTATAATAGAAGAAAGTAGATAGTCTTTAAAATTTCTCAATTTAACATTCTAGAATCTTGACTAGACTTGGTTAACCTTCTTTCTAGCTCAGCCTCATTTACTAAATGATAAGTACGATAAATCTAAATCCTGTCTGTCCTTGGTGGTGGTGATGGGTTAGCTGCCAAGTCATGTCTGACTCTTGGGACCCCTTGGGACCCTATAGCTTGCCAGGCTCTGCTGTCCATGGGATTTCTCAGGCAAGAATACTGGACTGGGTTGCCATTTTCTTCTTCAGGGCATCTTCCCAACCCAGGGATCTAACCTGCATTTCTGTGGCTCGTTGCATTGACAGGTGGTTTCTTTATCACTGAGCTGCCTGGGAAGCCAGAAAAAAAAAAATAGATTCATGTAAACACCTCCATAATACATCTCAGTACCGTTCTATTACCTCTAAAAAAATTTTTTGTGCTGTTCATTTATAGACTCCTGCCCTAACATCAGTTTCTAACACACTGATTATACAGTAAATAAATTTTTTACACTGGCTTCATCCACTCAGCATAAAGCATTTGGGGATTCATCCCAAGTTGTTCGGTATAGCATCACTTACTTTTTTTTCTAAGTAGCATTCCATTGCATGGATGTACTACACAGTTTGTTCATTCATTCATCTACTGAAGGGTATTTTGGTTGTTTCCATTTTTTAACTGGTCATAAAGCGACTTAGCAGCAGCAGCAGGAGGGTTCTAGTTGCTCTGCATCCTTGCTTCCACTTGGTATTGGCCTTAGTTTTAGCCTTTCTAGTATGTGTGAATCGATGTCTCATGGTGATTTCAATTTGCATTTCTCTGACGGATGATAATGTTGAACTACTTTTCATGTGCTTAGCTGCCACGTTGTCAAGGTGATGTGACTGACATGGGTTCTTACCGTCTGAAATGTAACCAGTTAGCCTGCCAGTTTCATAGATGCTGGCAGAAGTCATGAGACTCTGGAGTCGAAGACAAAGGAGTTCATTATTCACAGGACATAAATAAAATAAGCTTCATCTCACGTGGGCTACCTTTGGTCCCAAGCCCCACGGGGCTGGTGTCACAGCCGAGGAACCTAAGCTTAAGGAACTCAAATTATTAACAATGGGCAGCAAACAAAGCCACCTGACTTTTGACCTGGAATGTAATATTCTATTTTACTTGAGAGTAAACAAACTTGTCTTCTGCTCTGAAGGGAAGCAGTGATTACTTCCTTCTGAGAATGTTAGATATGCAAACCTTCTTGAAGAGATAGTCTTAATTACAAAGGCCCCTTGTACAGAAATGTGAGAAACCATGGAGAATCATCTCCTGTGTGTTTATCTTCTTCGGATAAGTCTGTTCAAGTCTTTTGACCATTAAAAAAAAATCAGATGGTTTTCCTTTCTGTTGAGTTTTGAGAGTTATACATATCCTGGGTGCAAGTCCTTTGTCAGATATATGATTGGCCAGTATTTTCTCCCAGTCTGTAGTTTGTATTTTCATTTTTCTCGCAGTGTCATTTGCAGAGCAAAAGTTTTTAGTTTTGCTGACAAGTTCAGGCTGCTGGTTCCAACCCTGCTTCTGTGAGCCGTGGTTCCCGTGTCAGTTCACTTTTCAGAGGCTCCCCAGTGCTGTTTCACCCTGTTTCTTGGTGGTGCCAGTCTGAAGCCTGTGCAGTGGTCTCTGTTAGTGTGGTTTTTGGTCTTTGGTCCTGAATAGCATCAGACCTATGTGCGCATGCATGGGCTAGGGTGTTCACAGCTTGCTCTCGAATTCGCCTCAGTGATTCCTTCTGTGTTTTTTAAGTTCCCTCGGGGCTTGTCTTCTCTCTTCTGGGTGGAAAGCTGTGGAAGTAGTTGCCCTGTTCTATCTTGTACTCCCATCACTGTCTGGGAGAGTCGAGAGAGGGAAAAATGAGTAGTTCCCCTTGCTCAGAGGGTAGCTCCCACAGTCTCTCATTCCAGTCGCTTCTGTGGACATCGTATGATTGGCAGTGGCTCAAGAGAAGGGGGAAAAAACAAGAAAATGGAGGGATTTTCATATTTCCTCTCAGTGTTAGGAGTTCCTATTCTCATTCTTTGAGCCAGAACTGAAGGAGTTCTCTCTGTGCCCTGGCGTTCATTTCTGGGTTGACTTGGTGATACTGGAGGGGAGAAAGGGTAACCCGACGGGGGGTTCAGTGATACAGTGAGTTCTGGTCTTCTTCCATAATTCCCCTCCTCCCTTTTGCCTTTGAGAGTCCTCAGGAGTAATGCCTAGTGCCTGCCTCTTTAGCTGTGGTGCACGGGCTTCTCTGTGCAGTGGTTTCTCTTGTGGCGAAGCTCGGCTTTAGGGTGCACGGGCTTCAGTAGCTGTAGTAGTTGGGCCTAGCTGTCCCGCCACATGTGGGCTCTTCCTGGACCAGGGATCGAACCCATGTCCCCTGCATTGGCAGGCAGATTCTTTATCACTGTACTTCCAGGGAAGCCCCATCTTAACCATTTTCAAAATGTATAATACAGAAGTGTTAACTCTGGGTACTTTGTGCAACAGATCTCTAGAACCTTTTTGTCTAGCAAAACTGAAAGTCTCTTGCATGGAACAGCAACTCCTCTTTGCCTCCCTCCCCCTACCCCCTGGCAACAACCATTCTACTTTCCGGTTTGAAGAGTCTGACTTAGATAGCTCATGTAGGTGGGATCATGTCTTTGATTTGTCTTTGTGTGATTGACTAATTGTACTTGACATAATGTCCTCAAACTTCATCCATGTTGTAGCATATGATAGAATTTCTTCCCTTTTGGAGGCTGAATAATATTCCATTGTGTATACCACATTTCTTCATCCATTCATCCTGTGTTTATCCATTCATCCTTGGATGGATATTTAGATTGCTTCTAGCTCTTGGCTACTATGAATAATGCTCAGTGAGCATGAGTGTGCAGATATCTCTTCAAGATCCTGTTTTCAGTTCTTTGGGGAATATACCCAGAAGTGAGATTGCTGGATCATATGATAATTTTATTTGTAATTTTTTTAGGACTCTCCATACTGTTTTCCACAGTGACTGTGTCATTTTACCTTCCAACCAACTATACACAAGGGTTCCAATTTCTTTACACCCTTGTCATCACTTGTTTGTGTTCTTTTTGATGGTAGCCATTCTGACAGGCATGTGGTGATATGTCATTGTGGTTTGGGTTTGCATTTACCTAGTAATTAGTGATGTTAAACATCTTTTCACATGTTAGTTGGCTGTTTGTATTCCTCATGGCTCAGATGGCCAAGAATCTGCCTGCAATGCAGGAGACCCGGGTTCAATCCCTGGGTCAGGAAGATCCCCCAGAGAAGGAAATGGCAGCCCACTCCAGTATTCTTGCCTGGAGAATTCTATGGACAGAGGAGCCTGGTTGGCTACAGTCCATGGGGCCGCAAAAAGTTGGACACGGCTGAGCAACTAACACTAACACACGTATCTTCTTTGGGGAATTGTCTGTTCACAGCCTTTGCTGATTTTTAATTGGATTTTTATTGTTGTTGAGTTTTAGTTCTTTACATATTCTGAATATTAAGCTCTTATCAGATAAATGGTTTGCAAATATTTTATCCCATTCCATAGGTTGCCTTTTCACTCTGTTGATTGCTTTTCTGTACAGAAGTTTTTAAGTTTGATGTAGTCCCATTTGTCTGTTTTTGCTCTTGTTTCTTATGCTTTTGGTGTCATATTCCAAGAAATTGTCACTAAATCCAGTGTTGTAAAGTTTTCCTCCTATATTTTGTTCTAGGAGTTTTATAGTTTCATGACTTATGTTTAGGTATTTAATCCAATCAGTCGTTTCTTAAAGTATGCTTTATTATTGGGCAGGAATAAGAAGTTTGTTCTTTAGTATGACAGGAATTTGCCATATTGAAACCTTCTTTTCCCCTCTTCCTCCCCTTCTTTCTCTTACAGCATGAAGTTGATAAACTCATTCATTTTTTTTTTTTCTTATTTGCTTTGCTGTGAGCAGAATGACAGTGAATTCATTTTCAACAGCACTTTCTTGTTTGCTCTTTGATTAGCAGGAGGAAGATGAGCCTTAAGTCTGAACGCCGAGGAATTCATGTGGATCAGTCGGAGCTGCTATGCAAGAAAGGATGTGGTTACTACGGCAACCCTGCTTGGCAGGGTTTCTGCTCCAAGTGCTGGAGAGAGGAGTATCACAAAGCCAGGCAGAAGCAGATTCAGGAGGATTGGGAACTGGCAGAGCGGTAAAAGGACTTAACTTGGGGTGTTTAGACAATGATGTAACTGGATACACAGCTTGGCAGAATACATTTTTCTCTTCTGTTTTGAGCTAATTAAGCAAGTCAGCTTAATTTTAAGAGAAATGGATATTTTCTTTCGTTTACCACTTAATGAATAGCTTTCAGTGATTTCTTCACTTTGTCTTAACTTTTAATTGTTTTGTGTTTGGGATGGGTTAAGTCTTAGTTCTCTGACATAGACAGCTCCTTTGAATGAAGATAAGCATACTTCATGGTGAAGATTAAGTGAGGTTATAGATATGAGTGCTCAGGGCTTGGCTTATGACTTTGATCAAGCATTATTTTCCTCATTCTTTTAATATACCCAGCATGACATCTGGCACAGTGATAAGCACACAATAGTAGAAACCTGTTGATTTGTATCCATGATCCTGAAAGTACAGAAGTTTAACTTTTCCTTAAAAAATGGCATTTGTTAGTATTATCCAGGAAAATGACTATGATAAAAATTAAAACATAGAATGTCTAGTGAGCGTAGGAGCTAATAAAATGCCATGAATAACACTGCTGGACCACCAGGTTTGGTAGATTTAGATTGTTCCCAGGTGATGCTGACACTGCTATCTGAGGAATCACACGTTGTGAATCATAGTTCTATGGATGACTTTTGAGATTTGTTATGAATACCTCAAATTCAGCTGGCCCAAGGCCAGATTTCTTGCTTTTATTTACTCTCATCCCCACTCCCAGCAGTTCCTCCTGTCCCTCCTCTTGTATCCAGTTAATGACATCACTCTGTTCAGTTGACTAAAAGACATCAGTCACTCTAAATTTCTCCTTCCCCCCCACACACTGGTTGCAACTAATTGAGCATGTTCTGCTTATTTCAGCTCAGAGAGCCTTTTGAATTCCATCCTCTCCTGTTTCCAGGTTCTTATTTCTCGCTCTTAAATCTGTGTACTCTGTTCTTAATTACTGTCTCTGTCCCTAGTCTGTCTGCCCCTCCAGGTGTCACACAGCTACCTGCATTATGTTTAAAGCACAGATCAGATGATGGTGTTGGATTATAGTCTTTTCTTGATTACCTACCACATGATGAAGTCCAGGATTATAGCAGGCTTGGCAGGCAAGGTTTCTTACCACCTGGTGCCTACCTGTACATCCAACATCAGAGTCCATCACATCGTCAGTGACCTGACTACATTGAATGAACGTGGTCCTCAACGCAAGTGACATCCTTCTCATTTGTAGTAGTACCTTCTTTCTGGAATGCTCTTTCACTTGGAATCCTCTTGATCCTTCTAAGACTGGCCTGAATATCATTATAAAGACTTTCTTGGGACTTCCCTGGTGGTCCAGTGGCTAATAATCTGTCTGCTAATGCAGGGGATGCGGGTTCAATCCTTCATCTGGGAAGACTGCACATGCAGTGGGGCATCTAACCCTGTGTACCCTGGCTGTTGAAGCCTGTGCCCTGCATGCTCTGCAAAAGGAGAAACCACCGCAGTGAAAAGCCCATGTACCACAACTAGAGAGTAGCCCCTGCTTGCTGCAACTAAAAAAAGCCTGCACATAGTAGTAACAAAGACCTGGCACAGCCAAAAAGAATAAAATAAATTTAAAACAAAAAACCTTGGACTCTTCTAGCAGATTTAGGTTTTTTCCCCCTGTATTCTCATAGCACTAGGGTTTTGCTGTCTACTGTAGGCGCTGTCGCATTATGTGGTAGTTATTGACTTAGCTCTTTCTTTCTTCCACCCTTGAGGTTGTCAAGGAAGAGGACTAGACTGTATTTCTTTTGTGTAATCCTCAGACAGCTGCTGAATGAACTTGATCCACAGAGGAAGTCCCTTTTGAAGTTTGTAGTGGCACATAGGATAGTTTGCTGTCAGAGACCTCAGACCTCTTTGGTATTTAACCTCTAATTCTGAACGTTTTAGCTCCCAATTCTTTGAGTTGTTACCTGTAGATGCAAGGAAAAATCTCTCGTTGAATTACAGACTGCAGCGGGAGGAAGAAGAGGCCTTTGCCAGCAGTCAGAGCAGCCAAGGGGCCCAATCCCTCACTTTTTCCAAGTTTGAAGAGAAGAAAACCAATGAGAAGACCCGCAAGGTTACCACAGTGAAGAAATTCTTCAGTGCTTCATCCCGGGTTGGAGCAAAGAAGGGTAATTTTTCTGATTCTCTTTTTCCTTTTGTGTCCAATGAGACACAGAATGTGTGTGAGCTCAGCTTTATTAATTCTGTAACCATTCAGAGATATCATCGCAGACTTGAGATGTTGGGTTGGAGGTGCAGATGACAAATGAAATCTCATTGGTTGGAGGACATTGTGTTTAAGAAAACTTATTTTTACTTTATCAGAGGAATAAAGATAGTTGAAACATATAGTTTTGTTTATAAAATTTATACCCATTGTATCTGCTTGGATGTTCTATTTTTTGTGCCTTCAATTTTTCAATATTGGTTTATTCTCCTTTGTTTTTAATATCTTCACTATCCATACCTTATCAGAAATGACTGTTTCAAGTTATCTTAAAGTTGTCTAAAAGAGAAGTTTTCTGAAAGCTTGAGAGGCAGCTTGTGTCTAGATAGGAAATACTATTTAGAGAACATGTAGGAAAGGCTCACTTTTGTATGTGCTTGACCTTTTTCATCCTACTGTTTAAAATTCCACATTATAACCAGCAGGAAAATTCTCGCTAAAGTCACACTTGTTCTCCCTGTGAGCTGATAAACTAGTTGAAATGACCCAGCAGGAAGCAAGAAAGAATGTCTTTTGTTAGACCTTAGTCTCTCTACCTCTGTGTTGATAACCAGCACTGATGCTGTCAGAGAGCCGTTCTCTTGGACACTTCCCTCCACTCCCTCCACCCCAACCTGGGATAATTGTTGTTAGGTTTTTGGTCTGCCTGCAGGAAGGGAAATAATAGTATCACAGCTAAAGATCTTTGCTAATCTTTTTGGATTTAATGACTATTGTTTTTTGTTTATTAGAAGGAACGATTGTTTATCCAAAAATACAGCACTTCTCTTTAATAAACGAAAACCTTTAAACCATCTTTTCATTCACATGATCCATTTGGAATTGTTCTTGCTTGGCCCTCTGTCAGCAGTTTTCTCTACAGCAGTAAGAAGGGGAATAATCAATACTTGTTACAGATTAGATGTGTTTGATAAGAATATATTTGGTTCATGATTTATTTATGAGGAGGTAGTATAGTAGGGTGATTAAAAGTATATACTTTGGAGTCACCCTGGTTTGAGCCTCAGCTTTGCAGTTTGCTAGCTGTGTGACCTTAAGCAGGCTGATCTCTTTAAGCCCTGTCTATTCTGAGGGATAGTAATACCTGTCATTGGCATGTCTTGAGGAGTAAATGAGCTAATGTGTGTACAGAGTTTTAGCGCAGTACCTGACACACATAGTAGGTGTCCAATACATGTTAGCTATTTTTAAATGCATGTTGTTTTTTTGATAGAAAAACCTGCTGGTAAGGAACTCGGAGGTATTGATCAAAGTCATTCTTTCCTGTTTAGTTTGCATTCTGTTTCCTGTTTTGGGGAAGTCTGATTAACCTTATGCATTTATAGATGTCTGGTGAAATGATATATGACAACAAGTGAAATAGTAAAGAATTATAAAATCATCAGCTCTGTCACATTTTACAGATGACAGTATGAAAGCCCATAAGGTGAACTGATTTACCCAAGGTCATATAATGAGTTGCTGTATTAGAGCTCAGGTCTCCTTTAAGTCCTGGTTAAGCTTTTTCCCCTTATATCCCTTGACCTCAAATATGTATGTGTTCACCTATAACTATATCTGTGTCTGTATCTATGTAGATAGATAAGTGCATAATAGTCACACATATTTATGACTATACTTGGCACTTTTAAAAATCATGTCCTAGGAGCTTCTATACAGTATACATTGTATTATGGAAGGAAGATTTGTACTTTTAAAGAAAAATTTCAGGTGATTTTTAATCTTAAAAACTTTCATGTGGAATAGTTTGTAATTTTTAAAATTTCTTTAGAATGATAGTTTTTTTTTTATCTTTAGCTGTTTTATGTCTGTAGAAAGCATGTGATGAGAAAGACTTCAGAGTGTTGGGGAAAAAATTGATGTGTGTGTATTAGAAAAGAAGATGCTGTTGGATCTTTGTTTCACAGATTGCTTATGTAACTCTGCCAAATGAACTCTACGTTTCAGGGTGATTATCTTTTTGGCCTTTGCATGTGGATGAAGTTAGCCTATACTAAATGCAGTTTTCATTTATTGAGTCAACTACAATAGGCCTTTTATGTTCTGTGTTCTTTATTTCACCTTGTTAATACAAGATGTCCTTGCTCTTGACATTTTACTTGCTTCTATTGGTGGTACAAAAGAAAGCTCTTAAGCCAGGGCAAGTTGGTGGTACGTAGAACACAAATAACCTTCTAAGGGATTTGAAAAATATTTTAACTTCCTGTTAGAGTTGGCTGTGTCTTCAGAGAAGATTAATGGGACAGTTTGACTGTAAAGACTCAGAGAATTTACTTTCAGTTTTTTAATCTCCAAAGCAGGGTTGAGTGAGCTGTAGTTTAGAGTAAATCACAGTGGGTCAGCCAAGTTGAAATACTTGCTCATACATTCTAAAATGCTCTTTTTCTTTAGCGGTCAAATAAATGTCACCCTGAGTAGAATCTTGTGTTCATCTTTTACAAATAATCTAAAAGTTATGCTCTAAGGAGGGATTAAGGAAGGCTGTCCTTTTTTTTTTAGAATTAAAATGCCAATCTTTCTACTTAGACCTTAGATTCTAAATACTATCCTACACTGAAGTGAATTTGGGTTCCTTGGAGAATTGACTGATTCTGGAACTGGAGCTGGGAAAGGAGGGCCCCTCAGAAATGTTGGGGACATGTCAAACACCCAGAGGTCAGCTTGAATGGGTTCCCACTGACCAAATTTGGATATCAAAACAAATAAAGATATAAATGGACTGCAGATGAATAAAACAACAATCCATTAGTCCATCCAACTAATAAAGTAGATAAATGAAGAAGGGAAGAAAACTCTTGCTTACCATAGAATGTTGACTAACAAATATAGGAGTGATGGAGACAGAAAAATCACCATTTTATAGTTATCCTGGTAGGAACTGGTTCAGACAGGTTTCACCAGTGGATGCTGAATCTAGGGTGAGAGGAGGGAGTTTCCTGAGGAACAAGTTGTGAACCATGATTCAGGTTAACTCCCACAGCTTATTTACTGATTACAAATAAAGAAATGATAGCTGTATTACAACATGGGAAATGGACCTTCTGTGCCTCTGGATATGATAATTTGAGAAGAACACAGTATCAATTATGTAATATTTAAGCTGAAAATTTATAACCTGACATCTAGTCATGAGGCAACAGTAGAGAAACCCAAGTTGAGGTACATTCAGTAAAAATAACTGGCTCGTATTCTTCAAAATTGTCAGTGTCATGAAAAAAACAAAGACACATTTCCAGGTTAGAGGGGACTGTATGACCAGTCTCCTCAGTTTGTGTGACCCTCAGTTTGATCCTGTGTTTAAAAAAAAATGCTAATTTTTCAGTAACTATAGTTAGCAACAGAATATCCTTGTTGCTAAGAAATACTCAAACTAAGGGATAAAGAACATGATACATACCATCTACTCTGAAAAAATTTAGAAAAAATTGCACACAGACATGGAGCAAAATGTTAAAATTTTGTGACTCTAGATAATGGGTAGAAAGGGATTCTTTGGGAGAATTCCATGGACAGAGGATTCTGGTGAGCTGTGATCCATAGAGTCACAAAGAGTCAGACACAACTGAAGTGACTTAGCATGCATGCACATACTAATTCATAACTGGTGAATTCAGTTCATCTTTTTTTTTCTTTTAAGTTTTTTTAAAGTAGTTTTAGGTTCACATAAAATTGAAAGGATGATGCAGAGATTTCCCATATGTGCTATGCCTCCACACATGCACAGTCTCCTCCAGCATCAGCATCCCCCACCAGAGTGGGCCATTTGTGTTACAGTTGCTGAACCTACATTGACACATGACTTTCAGAAGTATGTAGTTTATATAAGGATTCATTCTTGGTTGATTTGGACAATTGTATAACAATATGTATTTACCATTATAGTATCATACAGAGTATCTTTACTTTCATTAGCATTTTGAAAGAGTATTTTTTAAAAATCAAAATCATCTGTCTTTGGAAAATAGTATTTGTTGAAGGGAGAGAGTGTGCACAAGTAAGGCAATAAAAGAGATGGCTAGAGTTTCCCTGCCCTTGGCTGGCTTACAGATCCGCAGAGTCTCAGGGCATGGTGTCCCCTGGAAAGAGTCCTCAGTCCACTCTGACATGCTGAGGCAGATACTGCATAGTAAAGAGCTCAGGCTACAGAGTTAAGGCACAGAGTCCTGGGTTCAGATTCCAGCTTGTGCCACTTAAATAGCTGCAGCATCATTCAAGCTAATTAACGTTTTCAAGCCTTAGCTTATAGAGTTGTGAGGATTATACAACAAAGCGTCGGAAAAGTACTTAGCACATAATAAGCATTTGCTGTATGTAAACTATTACCACTGTTAGTTTGTCAGATTGCATGTGTATTCTGTTTTTGTTGGGTGGAGTGTTCTATAAATATCAATTAATTCAAGTTGTCTGATAGCATTGTTCAGGTATTCTGTCCTTATTGACTTTTTTGTATTACCTATAATATTGATTACCAAGAGGGGAGCATCGAACTCTCTTATTAAAATTATGGATTTTTAAATTTCTTCTCTTTAGTTTATGTTTCATGTGTTTTAAAGCTGTGTTACTAGGTGCATGGGCTTCCCTGCTGGCTCAGGGGTAAAGAATCTGCCTGCAGTGCAGAGACAGGGGTTTGATTCCTGGGTTGGGAAGATCCCCTGGAGAAGGAAATGGCAACCCACTCCAGTATACTTGCCTGGGAAATCCCAGGGACAGAGGAGCCTAGTGGGCTACAGTTCATGGGGTTGTAAAAGAGTCAGACACGACTTAGCAATTAAACAAACAAGGAGAATCCAAATATTTAAACATAAAATAACTTAAATTCAAGTTTAACTTTGATTTAGCATAACTTAAATAATCTAAGGTTAGGTACTTAAAGTAATTCCATGCATGGATCTTCGTGTAATGAAACTTACTATGTTTAATTTTCCCAGCAGAAATTCAGGAAGCAAAAGCTCCCAGTCCTTCCATAAACCGGCAAACCAGCATTGAAACGGATAGAGTGTCTAAAGAGTTCATAGAATTTCTCAAGACCTTCCACAAGACAGGCCAAGAAATCTATAAGCAGACCAAGCTGTTTTTGGAAGCAATGCATTACAAAAGGGTAGGTTGAGAACCACCTAGAAATGTAGAGTTTTGGTTTTAGGAAAGGTCTTAGAGATAATCTAGTGAAACTTTGTCAATTTCCAACTGAGAAAATAAAGATCCAGAAATGTTGTCACTTACCTGAGAAATGTCACTGAACCAAGTTAAACATGACTCTAAGGCTAATACTTTTCCACTGCAACTCAATGGTATTTGGATCATCTTCATGTGGAAAGTCTGGCATCAAAGCCACTTATACTGTGTCCTTTAGTAATAAGCCTTCCTAACTTGTCACCTTATAAATAGTAAGCTGCCAAGAGGGTCATAGTAGACCTTGAACTCTTAAGTAATAATCATTAGACCAAGAATAATCATTTAGGATTTTTTTTTTTTTTGGTTTGGTTTGGTTTTGTATTTTGATTTTTAATTTTCCTGTCCTTGCTCAGGTAGAGAAGCGAAAGCTAAAATTTAGACATTGAAAAGGACCTTAGCAACTTCTGTCCATTTATTGTACAGGTAGGGAAGTTGAGAGCCAGCGAGGGTGAGTGACTTATCCAGGGTCACTTGAATAACAGCTTGTGTCCTCTCCATGTGTGTCTTTACCCTGTAATTTCTAACCCATAGTTTCAACAGTGAACCACTCTTGCCCACACCTTTTTCCTCTTCGTTCCTATCTTCTCCACTCCTAGAGTATGCCAGTGATGAGCAACCTTTTTTCCACATAGAGGTCGAGTCCAGAAAAATTAAGTAGTTTCAGAATTGCATTAAAATTTTTTTCAGCCATTTTATCTTTATCAGGATACTTTATATCTGCACTGAGAGTTTTTAAAAATAATTCCTCATCCCCAAAATGTACCTCTTTAGGCTAAAATTTCATTCAGCACCTGCATAATTTCCACACACTGAAGTATTGCAAAGAAATGCTTAAAGAGATTTTTTTAAAAACTAGTGCTATACTGCTTGAAAAGCCTGGTTCACTTTACTCATCTGTGAATACTTTTGATCTTTTCCTAAACCTTGTTGGAAAACTCAGGTAACCAATGGCTAAATGTACAGTTGCATCAGTGAACTCTAATTCAGGAGTCTGTTCATTGATTTTTAAGACTGTATGTTTAGTAATATCAGGTACTTGCAGAAGTCACTGGCAGGACACTACTGGACCCCTGAGTGTCATGAATAACATTTTATGTGCTCAAACTCTGGTGCCCTCAGTGTTTTAAATGAATGTAACATCTTTGGGAATTCTGCAGAATTTGGCTACCTGGTACTCCAACTGCACTGTCCCTTCTGTCTCAGAATGTGAGTTACTGGAACACTTAACCCTTACACATTTCATTCACTGAAGCAAAGGCAAAAGTCTAAACATTTCTCTTGCTGAAAAATTACATGGCAATGTTTGTGAAAAGCGCATTTGAGTAGTTTGTCGTTAGTAACTATCTAGCTCCTGGAAGTGACTGACTACTACTGGCTTTTCCTTAGAGTGAGGAAGTGAACTCACGTGCCTTGGCAGTGCTTACCACCTTCATTTTGCCAGTAATTGAATTTGACAAAAATCAGCCAGCTTCAAGACTACAGGGTATATTCTCTTGTAAGGTGGATTATCTTAAAATGTGAGGACTACATGCTTGGCGACATACTTTAAAACTTAAAATTAAACATGTATATAGAAGGCGTAAAGCCCTAATATGTTTAGTTTCCTGGAAAAGAAAATTGTTGAAGGCAGCAGAGTCTAGTGATACAAAAAATATGAACATTAAAAGTTAAGTTAAAACCTAAGTAGATCAAACAGTTAACTGTAGTACAAAAGAAACTTAATCTAGAAAATAGGTCATGGAGATCTAGTTTCAAAAGATAAAATACACAAAACATAATTAAGGAAATAGGCAAAGATTTTGAAAGCTAGAGGTGGAAAAAAGACTTCAGCCAGACATTTTTTTTTTTTAGGAAATAAAATGGCTTTATACAGACATTATAGAAAAGACTATCCCAGGGATTGGTTAAAGAATGATTAAAGAAAAGAAGTAATTTACACTGCTAGACTGTGCTTTTTCTTAGAAAATTGTGAAAAACCTTTTGGAATTTTATAAAACCTGAAAGAATTTACCAGCACAAACGTGCTATTGTGTCACTTAGCTCCTTTGGGAAGAACTTTGAAGGATCTGAGATGTAATCTGCTTGCAAGTTAAAAGTTAGCCTGCCATAGTTTCGTGGTCTTCCCTGGTGGCTCAGGTGGTAAAGAATCCACCTGCAAGGCAGGAGACCCATGTTTGCTCCCTGGGTCGAGAAGATCCCCTGGAGAAGGGGATGGCTATCCTCTCCAGTATTCTTGCTTGCAGAATTCCATGAACATAAGAGCCTGGAGGGCTACAGTCAATGGGGTTGCAAAGTGTTGAACACGACTGAGCAACTAATGCTTTCACTTTCATAATTCCATGAATACTGGCAGAAGACAAGCTTCCTGGGTCAGAAAAAAAAAAAGAAGCCAGTTTATGACAGCATTAGCAGTGGCCAGAGTATATCAACCAGGTAATCCCTGTACAGGCAGTGAGTTAGGCTAAAGAAGAGGATCTTCTATAGGGCTGTGAGCCTGCCTGACTTTTGCTCCAGAAAGAAACCTTATTATATTAGACAGTGAACAGCCTACCCTTTCACTTGAGTTGGGCCCTACCCCTGTTTTCATGGCCTGTCCACTATACAACTATCCTGGAAAAGGGTGCAGAACAAAGGCTGCCAGTGTCTCCTCACAAGACGCAGAAATAAGAGAGATCAACATAGAACTGTTTCCCTGCGTCTTTACAATAGTATAAAGAGTAGTAATAAATGGCCACTTGCATTCTTTTTTTAAAAAGTTATTTATTTTTAATTGGAGGATAATTGCTCTACAATATTGTGTTGGTTTCTGCCTTACATCAGCGTGAATCAGCCATAGGCATGTCCCCTTGCATTCTTTCTTTCTATGCCTGGCTCTGTTGTAGCCTCCAAGGACGCAAAAGTAAATAGTACCCTCCAGGAACTGACATTTTAGTGCAGGAGATAGGCTATAAACTAATTTATAATATACAACTGTGGTGAGTCCTCTGAAGAATCTAAAGCAGGATAAGAAAACAGAGTGGCAGGTTAATTCACATTGCAAAATAAACACTGTGCTAAAGTGTGAATCTGTGCAGTAGAAATAGGAAATGGAGTTTTCTGAACTGTAACAAAATTACAACGATTGTGTGGAGCTGGGGGAGGAATTAGGTGATCTATTGCCACCTATAAAACAGTCCATTTAGGCCTTTAAAGGGAGGCCATAGTTTCTAGTTAGGAGTGAGTACGGGTAATAGTCTTAAGAATGAAATGTGTTCTTACTGTTAAGATTTGATGCAAATGAAAGTTAGCCATGTTATATATTATAAATTAGTTAATTGTCTGTCTCTTCCTCTGAGCTACCTAAGGAGATAATCTGTTGCAGAAAGTACTGAATTATTTGCATTCAGTCTTCCTGGTCAATCTGAATGCTCTCTGAGAATGTTATTTTTTATGTAATTGCCTGGTACAGTGGCTAGAATTCTATTAGCCATGTAATAAATGTTTTCAGAATGAATAGCAATATAATTTTCTGGAAATTGGGGGGAAATAATCTTACCGGAAAGTCTAAGAAAAAACAGAATACCAATAGAGATAAATTTAGCAACATGGTGAGATAAATCCACAAAATTCAGTTACAGTACAAGATGCCAGAGATAGAAAGCTAGAAAGCCTAGCAGACTTTTAAAAAAGAGCAGTTTTTAAAGATGATAGCAATAAAAAGATTAAATATTAAATGATAACTTAATCTAATACAGAAGTTTATTCAAAGAATTAAAAGACTGTTTCTGGATTTTATCTTGGATTTAGCTGAGGAAGTACAGATATCTTGGATCTAACTGAGGAAAACAAAAAGATAAATTTACAAATACCTTTCAGGTCAGTATGAACACTTAAATATTAAATTACAATGTTACGTTGTTTATTCTAGTAAAAGGTAGCAGGAGTTTGGGAGGGGAAGTTTCTAAATATAGCAGACACTTCAGAATATACTAAAATGAAAGTTACCACAACTAGATATGATTTTCATATATAGAGAGAAAAGAGAGAGAATGGTGAAATAAACCAGGGATTCCAGAAATAAATTCAGTTTCTCAGGAGCAAATTATATGAGAATTAGAAAAACAAGGGGGAACAGGATTGCTTTTTACTAATTGCTGCTGAAGAAGACAGGGAAGTTTGTGTGCAGATTATTTAAGGTCTGTGTTTGATATGAACCTTACATGCCCACCAAATAAAATAGCTAAGAATGAAAAACATTAGAAGAAAACAGATTAAGATACTTATTTCATCTATAGAGAGGAGCTAAACTTGGAACTGTTGAAAATTGTTCTTAATCAGGAAAAGGGTTTAATGGTATTAAACGTTCAGGCAGTTAAGGAGTGCAGCAGTTAAGGTATGACAGAGCGCTGTTGAGTGCTGTAAGGCCTGCAAGGTTATTTTGACCAAGGGAATGGAGGGGACATCTTCGCAGAGGAGGCGAGACGGGGACCGAGCCTTGAATGAGACCCTGTGGGACTTCCTTGGGCAGCTTCTGGAGGACTGGAGAGGAGCAGAAGTAATCTGGACAGAGAATAATTTTACATTGTTAGAGAGGCGGGAAAGCTAAATGCAGATTCTCAACAATAGGAAACCTAGCAGGGAACGTGAGGACCAGATCGTGACCTAAGGTGATCAGTTGAAAAGAGAAAGATCAAAAGTGGGAAGAGCAGCTGAACTCCAGGGGAGAGGTAATGAGAACCCAAACCAGGGAGGGTGGACGAGACATTGTAAAGGCAGGTGGGCAAGGTTTGCTCACTGTCCCTCGCCCCAGGCCATCTCTTCTGAATCAGCCAGGGCGTCAGGGACTGTGTGCTTCATCGGGGCTTTATTGACCCACGTCATTGGCCCGTGCAGAGGTGGTCTGTGAGAAGCAGCCCTATGGAATTTGTCTTGCGCCATATCCATGCCCTCCTATGATGACATCTTCATGAGAACCCTTGGAGAAATTCCTGATTTTCGAGACAAAATTTACTAACTTCTGTATCTTCAAGGAAGACGTTTTAGTGTTATCTTTCCAGCTCTACTTTCTGTTTCTCTCCATGTTTTGTCTTGTTTCTTCATTTTTCTAGGTTGCGCTGAGCTGGGTTTATCTTTCATGTAGACTTCAAATATTCTTTGGAAGAAAGTGGGGAATAAATACTAATATATGTGTTACACCTGTAAAATCAGTAAAACTTAAATAAAAATTACGATGCTCAGTGTTGGAGGGGCTGTGGAGAAATAAGCACACATACATGGCTAATGTCTGTACTTGGAGTTTCTGAAGATTGTGTCTAGCAACAGATATTTAGAACTGTAGTAAGTTGTTCATGTTTTTTAAGCAGTTAAGGCCACTTTTGTAAATGAATCACAAAGAAATAACCCCAAATAAACTATCTTCACACAGTTGTTTATAGCTGCAATATATAATTAGTGAAAAAAGGTTAAGAACCCATGGCACACAGTGGTAGAAGATAGTTAAATTGGCTAATATAATGGAATATTATAAAGCCATCAAAAGATTAAGTAGACTAGGTAAGTCAGAATGTACATATGCATGTAAATTATAAAAATATGCATTATACCCATGTAAGAATATGTGTCTACAGAAGAAAGAAATGAGAAGTCATGGAATGTGGTAAAGAATATTAAAGGACAGGCTTTTCTTCCCTACAGCAGTAATTGAATTTGTAAATACTTTTGGGATTAATTCAAGGAGTAAGTCTTGTAAAATTTAGAGCTTTCCTCCTGATCTTTCAGTTACTTAGCAGCCTCTTTGTCCCTTTGTTTCAGGACTTAAGCATTGAGGAGCAGTCAGAGTGTACTCAGGATTTTTACCAGAATGTGGCTGAAAGAATGCAGACTCGTGGAAAAGGTAATCCTTTGTTAGCCCGCCTCCAAGGGACTGCTGGTATTTGCACAGGCCTCCTGCTGAGTCTCTTAGTAGTTTCTGTCTTTCTCAAAAGTCTTTGTTGGTTTGCCTGCTCTGTTCTGTAGCTTACTCCAATAACATTCAGGTAGTTGGTTTTATACTTAGCAGTATCTTTGAATACCACCATGTATGTCATTGCAAGGTAATCAGGCAATTGGATAATTTCTTGAGCAATATTTCATAATTTCATTGGGAATAGAGACAGTCAGGTAAAACCCCTTGGGAGGCTTCTAAATAAAACCCCCATCTCAGAATTGCCATCTTGGTGAGAAATCTGCCCCATTTGTTTACTTTAGAGTGACCTCTAAGGTCAGATAGTAGACCTCTGAAAAGTGAAAGGGTGAGTCTTGCCAGCACATACCAGTCTTGGAAATTTCAAGTGCTTTTCTAATGTAGCACCATGGTAAGGTCTTCTCATTAAGCAGGGTGTATACCTATTAGGTCCTGCCAGACGGCTTAAGTTAGAAGTAGGAATTCTGTAAAAGGCAGCCCCAAAAGTTAGGGTAATTTTTTTAGAGTATTTTTTAATACCTTATACTTTTGTTTGAGTGTTTTTAATGTATTTCTGTTAAATTAGTTTTCTGCTACATTGAAAGTACTATGAAAACATTACTCTTCATTTCAACTGTTCATCCTTCATTCAAATATCCTTTTGAATATTTCAGTGCCTCCAGAAAGAGTTGAGAAGATAATGGATCAGATTGAAAAGTACATCATGACTCGTCTCTATAAATACGTGTTCTGTCCAGAAACTACTGATGATGAGAAGAAAGATCTTGCTATTCAGAAGAGGATCAGGTAGTTGGTTGTTCTGCTTTTCCTTGTTGTATTTACTACCTCCTGTTGGAAGAACACATCCGAGAAAACAGGGCCTTTGAGTTTCAGACCTTGGGTGCCAGTAACGGCTAAGGTGTCTGCCATCCTTAGCATGTAAACTCCTTTGTGATGTCAGAAAGAAGAGGAATGTGGCAAACTGACAAGAGGAGAAGACTCAGGTCTCCATCTTGCGCATCTGTTTGAATCCAGGCAGCTTTAGATGAGAACTGTGCCTGGTATTTGAGACTGTTCAGATCTCCAGAATTTCCAAGGAACAAGAGGAAATTTCACTGTGTTCTCATTTCACTGCGCTAACTATCTTGTCAGGCAGGAAGCTGTGAACATCCGTAGAAAGGCAGTGTGTATTGTCTGCCTTTGTTACTCCCAGGGGTGGCTCAGCCATTCCTGCTGGATCGTTCCACTAGCCCTGGTTGCTAACACTGTGCAGCGCACCCACTGCTCCATGGCCAGTAAGCGAGTCCCCATGCTGTGCCTTCTAGTGGCAGCAGAGCACTGGGGAAAGAGGCCGTCGACAGGTGGGAACAGGGCCAGGCCTGAGCCTGAAGAGGTGTTTCTGAAGGAGAGGGAGCCTCGGATCGCAAGTGGGGTTCCCGGACAGCGGGGCTAGTAATCGGTAGCTCTGAACTTGATGATGTCTCATCGGAAGTGTGGAATTGATCTTGGGAAGATAAGGGATGAAGTCAGAAGTAACTCGGTGGGCTTTAGACTGAGGTGCAGGGTGAGCGCATTAGTCAAGCAGGTGGTGAGGGTTGGCAGCAGAATTTCACGAGTGGAATTACCACATGACCAGAAACCTCAGTAGTTCAGGTGGAAGCGACACACGCCTGATGATCTCTGACTCGGGCTCTAGTGTGCTTCAGAAGTCGAGGGCAGAGCCTAAAAGGTGGGCAGTGAGGACAGGGAGCAGCAGGTTCTTCCCAGATCTTCATTCTCAAATATCCATTGCTTTCCCAATGTAGTATAATTTCATTTCAACCGGAAAAATTGTCTTCTGCTTTCTTGTGATAAGTGCAGAAGAGAAGCCTCATCATAGGATTCCAGTTGCCTGGCACATCAGCTGAGCTGCTAGTACGTGCAGGGGCTGGGACTGCCTGATGAGCCAGCTGTGCCCCATCTTTTTCTGTCACTGAGAAAATACCATGATAAATGATTACAGCCCATCCTTGGACCTTTTTTTTCACTGTCTCTCTCTCTCTCTCGGTAGAGCCCTGCACTGGGTTACACCTCAGATGCTTTGTGTCCCTGTTAATGAAGAAATTCCAGAAGTGTCTGATATGGTGGTGAAAGCAATTACAGGTCAGTGACACTAAGAACTTTTGTATTTGGATCTTTTCCACTTGAAGTTAGCATTTTGCTTTATAAATCTGTACTTATATCAGTGAGCAAAAGATAGTATTTCTAAAATACTTCTAAAATGCAGATTGCCAAAGCTATACTGGAATGTGGTAAAAAGTGATTTAAGAGTGTTAGGTTTCAGATCAGCAACTAAACCACTCTCCCCCTTTATTTTCCATGACTGTTTCTTATTTCTTGAGCATTGAAACTAAAGTTAACTAGGTAAATTTCTTAAAACTCAACTGCATTTATGTATCAGAATAATTTTGAGGGATGAAATTGGTGAGGCATGGTTATCCCCAAGCTAGAATTATATATTAAAATGATGCTTCTAGTTGGTTGTTAATCAGAGATGTGCTTTGAGTTTCTTTTCTGGTTAGTTGGAGAAGTAAATGAAGTGCCCTAAATCAGTGTGGCTCCAACATTCTGGACAGGTCCAGTCACCTAATGTTTCTGTTTCTTAATCAAAGAATAACCCAGCAGAAGTGCAACACAAAAGTTTTAAAACAAAACTGGTGGAGAAGACATCCAACTTGCCCAACTTCTCCTTAATTAAGGAGAAGAGTTGGAAAGAGATTGCCAATTTAGAGATTTTTAATGACATTCTACTGGGAAGGAAAGTGTGTCAGCTGATGTTAGCAGTGCTGGAGGTGGGCCATTAAGTAGTCTCCTTTGGTTATAAGAACCAGAGAGTCGAGTTACAGTAAGAAATGAGGGTTTGCTTAAGATATTATCAGGGTTGGAAAGGAGGTGAGGCTGTTACAGAAACTTAGCTTCAAGGCCCCTTCAGGGACTGAATTGTCTTCTGGCTAACATGATTCTTCCACTTTCTCAGGTTCTGCTTCTCTTTGTACTTTTTCACATTTCAGCTCTTGGTATAAAATGTATTAATTTCTGTAACTCCCTGTGTAGAGTTTAATTGTCCTCACTAAATACCGTCCTCTTTGTTGCTCAGAGCTTTTCTGCTAAGCTCCTCATGGGTCCCATGAATGACTATTTTGGGTCAAGGCCCAACCCCAACCCCTGCCTTTTGCTCAGGGGATATCCATAAGAGATTGAAAGTAAAGCCTGTATACTTACGTTTTCCCCAAAGACTCTTACTAGTAAGTTCAAGATCAACTGGTTTCCATTTAAAGTACTTCACAGGAATTTATGTTGGGGACTCTTTTCTAAAAAGCCACAGGACAGACCTTATAAAACCAGAAACTACAAGTGCCAAATCATTGTTTACTGAAAAATAAAAATAAGAAAGAAGATGTCAGTATATTAGCAGTTTGTTAACAGAATTTGAGCTGTGGGACTTTACTCTCTTGGCATCTAAGTTTGAAGAGATCTTTTGATAGTAAAAGTATAGCCACAAAATTTTAAAAGCCTTCTTACAGTCTCATCTTAGCCCCCTCTTCTTGCCAGTCCAAGAGCAGGCACATTCTGCCTCTGAGGACCAGAGCTGATATGATCACTTTCTTCCTACTCTATAAACTTGTCAGCCTTCAAAAGGACAGTCTCTAACAATAGTCTTAAATGTGGAGATAATCAGTGAACTTTCTCTAAATCACTGTCTGCTTCTAATCAGGACCGTCCTTTTTGTTTATAAATACACTGCACTGAGGCCTGTGCCACTTGAATTGGCATCCGTCGTCTAGTGGGTAGAACCCCCGAGTGCTGCTGAACACCCTTCAGTGTGCAGGACAGTCCCTGCAGCAGAATCATCTGGCCAAAATGTCACTAGCACCCAATTTGACTGACCTGGGAGTACCACCTACTCTGCTTTCAAAACCGCATTAAAGATAAGTGTGGACATCTGCTAAGATAGAGTCCCCACCCTCAGCCCTGCCTTTCCTCCTGGCCCCTCGTGGCTCAGACAGTAAAGAATTGGCCTGCAATGCAGGAGACCCGGGTTCGATCCCTGGGTTGGGAAGATCCCCTGGAGAAGGGAGTAGCAATCCACTCCAGTATTCTTGCCTGGAGAATCCCATGGACAAGGGAGCTGGGCAGGCCGCATGAGTCGGACATGACTGAGAGACTAACGCTTTCACTTTTTTCAAAAGCCCTGAACAGAAAACAGAAAGCAGTGTCTGAGGACTCTGAAAAGTAAGTCATAGCAGGCAGGTTGGGAAGGGAAGTCGTTACTGGAGGAGCAGCTAATGCAGTCGTGTTTCCTGCGTTGTTTACTCTTTCCACATCTCCTAGTTTAGACTTCAGGGCAGCACAAATCATGGAACTGCTCCTGGGGATGGGTGGTCTAAAGGCAAAAAGAGACTTCTCAGACTCAAAGATAGTGGGAAGAGTGGGGTTCACTACCAGGTGGAGAGTGTGGGAGAAGTCCCTTGGGTTTTGTTTTCCCCTTTATTTTCCTTTTTCTTCTCTTCTCTTTTTCTTTTTACACTCCTGACCTTGCTCCTTGGCAGGGCAGCTACAAATGCGTCCAGATAGAAAATACAGGCATGCCTCAGAGATTCTATGGGTTTGGTTCCCAATCACTGCAATAAAACAGACACCGTGGTAAAGTGAGCCACACGGATGTTTTGGTTTCCCAGTGCTGATAAGTTATATTACATGGTACTGTAGTTTCTTCAGTGTGCAGTAGCATTGTGTCTAAAGAGCAATATGCATACCTTATTTTAAAAAGGCTTTATTGCTTAAAATGCCAAAGCAATTACCATGGTAACATTAAAGATCTCAGATCATGGTAACAGATATAATAATAATGAAAAGGTTTGAAATATGCAGGAAATACCAAAATGTGACACAGAGACAGAGAGTAACTAATAAGCAAATGGTGTTGGAAAAATGGTGCTGAGAGATACTCAACATAGGTTGCTGCAAACCTTCAATCTGTAAAGAAACAAAAAAACAAAAAACTGCAGTTATCTGTGAAGTGCAATAAAATATGTGCCTGTAATTCACTTTTAATTTATTTTAAAACTTAAGGAATAAAGATTAATGAGAACATGGTTAAATGTTTGAAATGGAGAATGTAAACTAACAGTAAAAGGCAGAATGCTAAATAGGGTGAAAATGGTAAAAAAAAAATTACATATATATATATATGTGGACATTCCCCCAAATCTTTTTGTTAATAAGTTGTATTTAAATAGAAAAAGAAAAATAAATAGGCTGAGACATAGTAACAGTAATTAAAACCCAGAATTAAAAATTTAAACGATAAAACAAGTATATAATTCATACAGTAGACAGGTAAGTAGTGGCAGGGGAAGTATGAGTAAATTAAAATAAGGTCTCAGCACTGTGCAGTGTTCCTGTCTCCCACACGTTAGTCTTCCATGGCTGGTGGTCCTGTGAGAACTTCGCCAGGTAGCTGACCCCGGGGATGAGAGCTGAGAGCAGAAAAAAACTCTGGCATGTACCACCGAACCACCTAAATCTGAAACTTTTATTTCTGCTAATGGCAAGAAATTGGTGTCAAACCACTTCAGCTCTTTTCTTTCATGGTGTTCTAGACTGTAGGGAGGTGTATCTGTCCAGAGGCACCCACCTGCCCTCCTTTTGTGCGGTTCTGACAGTGCAGAGTTCAAACTTGATCATTCCTCATTGCCTCCTAGTCCTTGTGACAGAGAATGTGAACTTGTAAGAGCCTGCTAGTTGGACTTATTGGTAGTGAAGGGCAGTGAAATAATTTTGCTTCTGAGAGAAATAAAGTATTGTTTATGAGATTAAATAATACCTATGCTCATCCCCTCTGCTACCCAGCAGGTCATAAGTGTCATAAAGCTCTTATTAGATACTTGTTGCTAGTGGGAGATTTATATGCCACGAGGATTGGCCACTGTGGACCTCTGTGTGATGGATTTCAGCCGCTTGCACTTTGATAACCAGCTCAGAGATGCCTTGTAAAATAGCCACACTTCTAAAAAGCTGTATGCAAATGAGGCCTTCTGAAGTGAGTTTTACGATGTATTTGCAAGGAACAAAAACAGTGAAACGACTCTGCTTATTTCTCTGGGGAGCTCATAAGCATTTTACATCATGACTTAAAGAGTGCGCTTTAGACTTAGATAGGCTTGGCTTCATATCCCTGCTATGAGCCTTTTTATTGTATAATCTTGGGCAAATCATTGACCCTCTCTGAACCTCAGCTCCCTTAATAGTGCACGTGCATACCCTGGGGATGGAGAGATTATGCTTGTAGAGCACGCAGTGTAGGGCCTGGCTGATGGGCACCTGTCCCTAAGTGTGAGCTAATGTCTACTGTTGTTGCAGGCTTTCTCATACGCTAAGTTAACTAGTGGAGAAGGGGTTAGCGAGGGCACCTCTGTAACTTAAGAGACGAAATACGATGATCCCGACGCCTCTTTGATGTAACCGTCTCCTCACTGGAAGCAGCATCTCTTCTCCTTTGTAGATATCATTGAGATGGATTCGAAGCGCGTGCCCCGGGATAAGTTGGCCTGCATCACCAAGTGCAGCAAGCACATCTTCAATGCCATCAAGATCACCAAGAACGAGCCGGCTTCAGCCGATGACTTCTTACCCACACTCATCTACATTGTCTTGAAGGGCAACCCCCCACGCCTTCAGTCCAACATCCAGTACATCACCCGCTTCTGCAACCCAAGCCGACTGATGACGGGCGAGGATGGCTACTATTTCACCAATCTGGTAAGGACTTGACTTGCTGGTGTTGTGGAGAAGAACCCAGAGGTATTCATTTTAAGGATGTGACAGGGCTCTCACAGGCCTGTGACATGTTCGTGCTCTGGAGTTGAGGGGTCAGCATAGCTGAGGATGTTTGCTTGGCATCACAGAGCACATGTGACCAGGCCAGGCACACATACCACCTCCCAGGACTTAGCCATTGTGGTTCCTCTACAGGACACATGATGGCCACGTTGAGTGTCTTTGGTGCTGTTGGCTGTCGCTCCCCGGGGTCCCGGCTGTAAGAGCCGCTCATTTACTTGGTTATTTTAACCATGAATAAATGAGATCTTGGGCTGATTCCTTTATTAAAAGACTTAATGTTTATTTTTTGTTTCATTTCTACAAATTCCCTCTTAAAACTGAATACTGAGATGCTGATGCATAGAGGGTGTGCAGTGATTTTCAGCTCTTGTTTTTTTACAAGTGTTTTTTAACACTAGGCGGGACAGTCGTGAGGTACACACATCTAAGGCCTGAAGCCACATACTTCCTTTTATTGACCGCTGGACTTCTCCTTGTTTGCGTTAGACTAGATTTATTGTCTCATTCATGAATTTGAGCCTCAAGACACCTTATGTTCTTTGTTTCCTGTGCTGGAAGCTGTTCAGGGTAATAAGTAGGGAGGGGAGGCCAGGTTACATAAGGAAGCATTTCTGGCAAATTGTCTAAAAAGACGGATCCTTGAATCGCCTGCACTCTGTAGCTCTTCCTGGCCCCCTGACCCACAGCCTTAACTGTGTGCACATCTTTTTACTTCATCCTCTTCTTGCCAGACTCAGAGTCACGGCCCCAGTGCAACCACTGTGGCAAAAGTAAGAAATTGGCCAGTTGCCACATGCCTTAGGAACTCTGCTTCACTTCACTCCTTTAACACTCCCGGTGACGCCTTCCTTCTGGAACTTCTCGTGTGCCTCAGCGTCCACGATTCCCCTCCATCTCCTTGGGCTCTTTGTGGGCCTGGTGTCCTCCTTGTCCCCTTGGATGTGTCACTCCCTGGGGGCTCTGTCCTCCGTGCATCTCTCTCCCTAGACCGTCTCCTCTGGTCCTAGCGCTGCTGGTCACCTGTAGGGATGACCTGCAGGTCACCTGTTTTGACCTCACTCTGAGCTTCCCAGCTAATTTATTACGCTTCAGACTTAATCTGTTCAAAACTGAAGCCACTTTCCCATAATATGTTTCTTTCTTTTCCATTATGTACTGTTTCCATTAGTGGCAGTACTGTGTATCTACTCACCTAGACCAGGAACGTCAGAATCATCTTAGAGGCCTCTTCTTTCCAGAAACTAGGCTGCACTGATTCCACACACATAGTGTAAGCCAGTGGGTAAGGATCAGACAGGCACCTTCTTGTCAGATGAGGCTGTTGAAATAGATTTGCCAAATCTTCATTAAGGAGATTCGCTTTTTCATGAATGACAAGGTAAGATCCTGTGAACGAATTTCTGAAAAGAAATCCTGAGAGCTGTCTATTTTCTCCTGTGATGTTTTTCATGTTTTCCTCATGAAAATACTTTATTAAAAAAAAAAAGTATGAAAATGGTATGTGCTCCTTCTAGAAAAAATTAGTTGAGAGTATAACTAAGATGTCTGTGTCACTCAGCATTTCCCCCAGCATTTCTGTGCTAATAATTGCTACCATTTATTCATTGCTTACTACAGACCTGTGAGACATGTGCTACGTTGTTTAATTCTCACAATAAATCTGGGTGGTATTTCCCTCATTTTACAAATGTGGGAACCACAGAGGGCTTAGGTAACTTTTCTAGGGTCACACAGCTCTGGGCTGTCAGTTGGCAGAGGTGACATTTCACTCAGATTGTCTGGTGTCAAAGTGCATTCTTTTAACTGTTTGACATTAAAGTATCTTGAGGACCAGTGGTCTGTGTGCACACAAGTACCTGCGGACATGCTTAGTGGCAGGCCGTGGCAGAGCTCAGTGGCAGAGCTGGGAAGGCCTCTCCGCAGGGAAGGGCCTTGTGGGGCATGGCCCTGGAGCTCCAGGCCACACCGTGATTCCTCTGCCCCGCAGCGTGGCAGGGAAGCAGAGCACCTGTGACCAAGGAAACACACAGGAAGCTCTGTGATAACCATTGTGGAATGAATACTAAAGGTGCCTCTTCAAATATTTCATTCTGTACAAGACCCTAGGACCTTCGAACCACCCAAGGAGAGGACTGAGTTTCTGGCTCAATGAACTTGGCAGTTAGATTTAATTTTTTTTAAAGGAAGAAATGCATTATTGCAGATGGGAGTATAAAGGAAACAACATGAATGGCCATGGTAATTTCTGAAGCTGAAGTCCATGGAGGGTCATGAGATTATCTTGTCAAGTTTTGATTCTGTTTAAATTCTTTGTAATAAAAGGATTTTTTTTTACCTTCTCTTCGAATGTTTGTAGCTCTCCTATATAACTATAATAAATGACATTCTCTTCTTTTTATAGTGCTGTGCCGTGGCTTTCATTGAGAAATTAGATGCTCAGTCTTTGAATTTAAGTCAGGAAGATTTTGATCGATACATGTCTGGCCAGACTTCTCCCAGGAAGCAGGAATCTGAGAGTTGGTCTCCTGATGCTTGCTTAGGTGTGAAGCAGATGTATAAGAATTTGGACCTCCTGTCTCAGTTGAATGAACGACAGGAAAGGATTATGAATGAAGCCAAGAAACTTGAGAAAGACCTCATAGATTGGACGGATGGAATCACAAAAGAGGTTCAAGACATTGTTGAGAAATACCCACTTGAAATTAGACCCCCAAATCAATCTGTAGCGGCTATTGACTCTGAAAATGTTGAAAATGATAAACTTCCTCCACCGTTGCAACCTCAAGTTTATGCAGGATGATGAAAACTTAACATAGATAGTATTTATTTGAGCCTGAATTGTAGCCAGCCCTTCCTGCAGTCCACTGATTGGGGTCTAGAGTATAACTTAATTGCTTAGAAGTATCAGCATTTTTAAAGGTACAGTTTGTGGGGATTGTTTTGTTCGTTTTGTTTTGTTTTCCTGTCAAGGGAGGCTTAGTAAATAATAAAGTACTATTTATTGAGTCACTGAAATAGATTCATTTAAGGCTTGTATGAAAAGTTTGTCTATAAATCTATTTTTTCTCCATGGTTTTCCTATGTGCTTCCTCTGTGGCATTCAGTGTGTTTCTGGATTTGGTTAAATAATTGCCTTTTAAAGGAGAAAACAAATGAATGCTACAAAAAATGTATGTGGTACCACTGTTCCTACAGTTTGACATAATTTTATAATTGTAAAGATAGAAGATATATTGCTAAGTAAATATGTAAAATTGTAAATATGTAAAAAAAAAGAAGGAATGGTGTCCGTTGTGCATGGCATTTCATGTGGTTAACTCCGTTTGTTTTTGTTTTTTTTTTTGGTTCGAAATGAAGTATATTGAATATTTGCCTTTTAACACCGTTTTATTTGGTTTGCCCCACTAAAATGAATGCAGAAATACTTAGACATACTCTCCCTGAAATGCTGGCTCCAGCTTTAACAATGTGTTAGCCCTGACTTTGAGGTCCTGTTCAGTCAGAGAACGTGACCCCATTGAATCACGTTTTCAGTCTTGTGAAGTTACTGTTCAGTACAGACTGGAGGCTGAACCGTGCTTCCAGCGCCTCTGACCTCCTTCCATTCAGCAAATGTTCCCCGAGCTCTTGGTCAGGGCGGTTGCCCTGGGGCCGAGTCAGAAGCCAGGAAAGAACAGGTCTCTGCAGGCGAGAGCTGATGGAACATCTCTCTGAGCTTTAAAATGCAGAGGCAAGGGAGAGGGGCATCTCTGCTTCCATAGTGTACTTGTGACTTTATGGACAGTCCAGTCACATGTCACATAAGCCTCTTTCAGGGTTTCTCAACGTCAGTACTGTTTGGAGCCTGAGGACATTTTTATTTGGGCGCCACCTCGTGTATTGTATTTAGTGGTGTCCCTGGCCTCTACACCCACTAGACACCAGTAGCAGCCCCCCAGTTGTGAAAAGTCGTCTCCAGACATTGCCAAATGTCTCCCGTTCTGCCTCCAGTTAGGGACTGCTGATCTGCTTTGTAAGCAAAGGCGTTTTCCTCCTGATGGCTAATATGATGTAACCAAAGAAAATGGCACCAAATGTACAGTGAAATGTGAACTCAGAGCTCATTCGGTAAAGCTCTCCAGCCCCTGGGAGCGTGGAGCCTTGTCTAATCCTGGTGGAGCCTTTCACAACTAAATACACCATCATGATTCTCCTCCCCATCAGTGATGTCTGCAGACTCGGAGTACCTGGGAAATTGTAATTCCCAGGGCACCATTTTTGCACAAGATCACATCACACAAGCTGTTAAGAAAGCTTCCTTTGTGTTTCCAGTATCTTCCTCATGGTGTACCACAGATGTGTAGTGCAATAGTTTTGGAATAAAACTAGGGTGGGTATAAAACTTGTTGCCCTTCACTTAAATTAACATCTAAAATGCATCACATTGATACATCTGTTGTCCTAAAGCACTGAAGACGTGAAGCAGTCAGCTGAGTCAGCTGATCGCCAAGCTCACTTGGAATATTACCATCAAGTGTCTGGAGAATGTGCTGATAGAAACCTGGGCCCAGATGGTCTTCGTAGAGAGCTTTCTCTTTTTTTCTTTTCTATGTACTTTCTAGGTGCTAATCCAGGTATACATACACACTCTTACTTCTGAGAATATACCGTTCTTTTAGTCATTGTACATTATGTTTATTAAATAAAATGTGCATATCAGCCTCCCAAAAAAAGCTGTCTTCTTTTGACTTCTAACCTGTGTGTAAATTGTTGAGCTGTTTTTTTTTTTTTTTTTTTTTTTTTTAGCATGTCTCATATTGGTTGAATTCTTATTTGGACTCTTGCCTTACAGTTTCTCTTTAAGTCAGCATCAATATCATAGCCAGGGTTTCTGTTTTCTCAACCAGAAAATACTGGCATTTTATGTACTATAAATGTGACTGGAACAGAAGTCCTTATCAATAAAGTTTCCTAATCCATTCCTCTTCCCAATAGGTCGATTTTTGGTTCTTCATCTTAGGAAAATAGTATTAATATTCTCATGTTGTAAAGGTTTCCCTTTTAAACCACGGCAGTCATTATCGTACTTAAAAATGAAACAGACATTAATTAAAATCAAGAACAAGAAGGACTTCCCAGCTTTTGAGTCCTTTGCTCCCAAAGCAAGGGACCTGGGTTCAATCCCTGGTCAGGGAACTAGATCCCACATACTGCAACTAAGAGTTTGCATGCTGCAACTAATGATCCTGCATGCCGCAGTGAAGATAGAAGATCCCACGTATTGTGCTGTGACTGAGATCTGGTGCGGCCAAATAAGTAAATGTTTTAAGAAAATATTTTTTAAATACTTAACAAAAACTTTTTGTAAGTACTGTTTAAAGTTGGTGAGATAGTAGATGTTAAATTTCTCACCAGAAAGAGAAAGTCATTAGGTAAAGTGATGAATGTGTCAAGTATATTGTGGTAATCATTCCACAATGTTTATGTTGTACGAAGTCAAAATGTTGTACAGCTTAAACAATGAGATGTCAATTAATATCACCATAAAGCTGGGCTTCCCAGTTGGTACAGCGGTATAGAATCCACCTACCAGTGCAAGAAAAGTCCAGTTCAATCCCTGGACTGAGAAGATCCCCTGGAGAAGGAAATGGCCACCCACTCCAGTATTGTCTGGAGAATTCCATGGACAGAGGAGCCTGGCAGGCGGCAGAGAGTCACATGAAAATGAGCCTACACCATAAAGCTGGGAGAAAAACAAGAAAGACAAATACGAAAAAAAAAAAAAAATTAAGTACTTTTTCAAATAACTGTAAAACTTTGAACATTTAAAAATACTAAGGACGTGAATAGTTCACCATATAGACTTAAAAATGGACAACGATTTATCTGGGAATGTTCTTTGTTTTCCCTGAAGTGTTCAAGATTTCTTGTGACTAAGAAAGCATCGCAACATGTTAGATTTTCTTGGTGTTTCACCTGCTTGCATAGTTTTGAATATGAAGAGATGTGCTTTGAGAGATCAGAAACATCGATGGCACTCACCACTCTGCCAATTATATATAAAAGTGTGTTAAAAAGTGATCATAAATTTTTTTAAATGGACACCAGATGAAAAATACTCAACCTCATTAGTAACCAAAGAAATAGAATATAATTCAATAACAATTTTTTTTGTCACATTGGCAAAGGTGAACATCTTATGGCAAATATAGCACTTTATGAGTGTATAGAGAAATGTGCCTCACTGATGAAAGCGCAGATTATAAGATTTCCAGACAGCAGATCAGGGCTGTGTGTCAAGAGCCTTAAAAATCTTTTTACTTTAATGGCACAGTAACCCTATTTCTATAATTAGCAATGCTAAGAAAATGTGCTTGTGCTTAGCCGCTCAATCTTGTCCAACTCTGCAACCCTGTGAACTGTAGCCAATCAGGCTCTTCTGTCCATGGGATCTTTCAGGTGAGAATACTGGAGTGAGTTGTCATTTCCTCCTCCAGAGGATCTTCCCCACCCATGGACTGAACCCAAGTCTCCTGTGTCTTCTGCATTGCAGGCAGATTCTCTCTTTTTTAAAAAATTTATTTTTTAAATTGAAGGATAATTGCTTTACAATATTGTGTTGGTGTCTGCCAAACATCAACATGAATCAGCCATAGGTATGCTTATGTCTGCTTCCTTTTGAGCCTCCCTCCCCCTTCCCTCCTCATCCCACCCATCTAAGGTTGTTACAGAGCCCTGTTTGATTTCTGCAAGTGGATTCTTTACCCTCTGAGCCATCGGGGAAGCCCAAGAAAGTAATTTTAAAAGTTATATAAAAACATTAAGTATAGAAGTTTAAAAATTCAGTGTTTAAATTGTGTACAGGGGGATGTTTCAATTAAAGAATAATTATGCAGAAAGCTATCCTCATACAGTATTAAGCATAGTTCCAAATCTGTTTTAAAATTCCAAGCAGTGCTAGAGAAAAAAAAAAAAAAACAACAAAATCTCATCAGTAATTACCATTGGGTTTGAGGGTTATAGATGGTTTTAATTTTCCTTTTTGATATTTCTTTGGTCTTTTTAACTTTATACAATGGCATGGTAGTTTTATCATCAGAAAACAGAAAAAAAATATTCTCAGAGTATAAAAACAAAAGCTTCAAACTACTGCATGACAGAATTGGATTAGCACACATTAGCTCTTAAAGGGAGAAGTTTGTTTTAAAAGTGACACAGCTGTCTCTGAGCAGGGTTTCCCAGGCAACCTCTAGGGGTGGAATACCTAGAGGTGGAATCAAGCTCTTGGCTGGCCTGCCCCGCTTTAAAAGAATAATGAGTTGTCTGCAGGGGTAGGTGTCTGGCTTAAATTTCCTCCACAGGAGTATGCACCTGTCGAATGGTTTCCCTGCCAGAAGAAAATCGCTTGCTCCCTTAGTAAAAAGTCAATGAAGCTGAAAGAAAGCTAGTTTCTTGGATTTGAGGTAGCAGCCAGAAGACTGGTAAGCATTCTTAAATGTGGAGGCCTCTCCTCTACGCACTAGGATGAGTTTGTTGTCGGAATTAAGCTGAAATTCCAGTGGCATCTGCTCTGGGTGGTGGAGAGGTGGGTTGCGGGAGGCATTTGGTCATTTTTCTCCTGATTTGGAAAATGAGAGGGGCGGATGGACATGGTCACTATTTCAAGTGGAAACTTTCTCCTCCCCAAAGTAAGAGTGGCTCGTTCTGAAATGAGCCCTTTGTGGGTATTTGGGTGAACTGATTAGTGAGGGGTTGGACAAGGTGGTCTGCAGAAGCGTCTTTAAAATATACTAATTTTCTGCCCTAAATATATGTGGAGCCCAGACTACATATGAAGAATGGTGCTGGAGGGACCGTGAAAAGGTAACATGGCCTGGACTTTGACTTCAGCTTACTTACAATCCAGTAAAAATAGGAAGCTCTAAAAATATGAGAAGTCAAATAGCTCAAGACTTAGTCGACCATAAGATATAACGGAAGTGACAGACAAGGCACCACATTCGGGCTTAACTGCCCTGTGGAATACAGTATCTCAAGTGTATTCAGCCCCTGTGTACGAGGTCCTGTGCTAAGCAAGCATTTAAAATGTATTACCTCGTGAATGTCTGTAATAAACCCGGTGTAATCACTTTCTTTATTTTGGGCTGTGCTGAATCTTCATTGCCGTGAGGGCTTTTCTCTAGTTGCGGTGAGCTGGCTTCTCATTGTAGTGGCTTCTCTCGCTGTGGAGCGTGGGCTCTACTGCGCGCAGGCTTCGGTGGTTGCGGCGTGCGGGCTTCAGTAGCTGTGGCTCCTGGGCTCTAGAGCACAGGCTCCTTAGTTGAGGTGCATGGGTTTGGTTTGCTCCGCAGTGTGTGGGATCTTCCTGGACCAGGGATTGAACCCATGTCTCCTGCATGGGCAGGTAGCTTCTTTACCATTGAGCCACTGGGGATGCCCTAATAAACCTGGACTAACAGGAATGATAATAGGGAGCCTTAATTAGTGCATAATACACGCTAGGCATTGTGCTGAGTGCTTCCCGTAACAACAATGCACTGAACCTTCTCAGGGAACATGCAGGGAAGTATTACTGTTATTCCGAGGCACAGAAATGAGGCTGATGCACCAAAATGTGAGTGTCTTGCCCAAGATCACAGAGCTGAAGTGGGGAACCAGGATTCAAACCCTGGCTGTCTAGCTCCAGAGCCACACTCTTCTTGTTCTATTTTTACTTTGTATCGCGGCAAGTGTGTGTTAGTCATTCAGTTGTGCCCAACTCTTTGCAATCCCATGGACTGCAGCCCACCAGGCTCCTCTGTCCATGAGATTTTCCAGGCAAGTATACTCGAGTGGGTTGCCATTTCCTTTAGGGGATCTTCCCAACCCAGGGATTGAACCCAGGTCTCCTGCACTGCAGGCGGATTTTTTACCGACTGAGCTACAAGGGTAAGAACACTTAAAATGAGATCTATTCTCTTAATGTGAGATCTAGCCTCTGAATTTTCTGTGTGTTTAATTTTGGGTTAAATTTTGTACAGGATTGTTGACTCTAGGTACAATGTTGCACAGCAGATCTCTAGAGCTTATTCATCTTGTTTAACTGAAACTTTATGCCTACTGATGAATAACCCCATCTCCCATTTCCCCAGCCCCTGGTAACCACCATTTCCTATCTTTGATTTTGTGAATTTGGCTATTTCAGATACCTCTTGGAAATGGAATTAGGCAGTACATGTCTTTCCATGTCTGGCTTATTTCACTTAGCCTAATGTCCTTAAGGTCCATCCATGTTCCATATTGCAGAATTCTGCAATAAAATTTTTATTTCCTTTAAAAAAATCTTCTAAATGTATTTTATTGAAGTATAGTTGGTTTATAATGCTGTGTTAATGTCTACTGTACAGCAGAGTGATTCAGTTAGATGCATATATATATACATTCTTTTTCATATTCTTTTCCATTGTGGTTTATCACAAGTTGTTGAATACAGTTCCCTGTACTATAGAGTAGGACCTTGTTGTTAATCCATCTTATATATAATAACTTGCAAAAATTTTTCTTGATTATTTTTTAATATTTTGGCCAGGCTGCTCAGCATGCAGGGTCTTTAGTTCCCCAACCAGAGATTAAACTTAAGCCCCTTGCAGTGGAAGTACAGAGTCTTAACCATTGGACCAGCAGGGAAGTCTCAGAATTTCCTTATTTTTTTTAAAGGCTGAGTCACTTTCCATCGTATGTATACACATTTTCTTTATCCAGTCATCTCTTGGACATTCAGGTTTTTTCCCACCTCTCAGCAACTGTGACTAGTGTTGCAGTGAACACAGAGTTCAGACTTACATTCATCCTGATTCTGTTCTGTTGGATATATTCCTGGAAGTGCTGGATCATATGGCTGGTCTCTTGTTAGTTTTTGGGAGCTACCATACTGTTTTTCATAGCAATTGTACCATTTTACATTCCCACAAAGTCTCCACTTAACTCTCCCCAAGATCTCAGAGAATTGAGAAGAGAGAGGGTGGTAAAGAAAGAGTTTTGGGGCTTCAGGAAGATAATGAAATTTGAAGAGTTTTTATTAGAGATACGATGAAAAAGAGGAGAGGTTTGAAATGGGGTGTGGCTGTTTTTGTTATTAGGCAACTAGGATTACAGCATTTCAAGCTACAGTATTTGATTCATGTTTTAAGAATTTTATCAATTCCAGCCATGAATTTCCAGTCGACCCTGGGGTGCAGCCTTGAGTTGCTCACAGCCAAAATTAGGGGTCAAAAAGTGTGACCAGCAGCCAAATCTGGTCCATCCCCTGCTTTTGTAAATAAAGTTTTATTAGTACACTGCCACTCCCATTCATTCTGTTGCTTTCATACCACGTGGCAGAGATGAATAGTTAGAATAGAGTTCCTATGGCCTGTAAAACCTACAATATTTTTTGCAGAAGTTTGTCGACCTCTGGTCTAATGTAGTACAGTGATTGTTAGTTTTTCCTCCTAAATTTTTTATTTTGAAAAATGTCAAATCTACAGAAATATTGGAAGAATAATGAACAACCTATATGCCCTTCTCCTTGATCTAATCCTTAACATTTTGCCACATTTGCTTTTTCTCTCTTGCCCTCCCTCTTTTTCTTTCTCCCCTGCCCCTCCTCCCACTCTGGCTGCAGTACTTGTTAGGTGCAGATACCATAATTTTATATCCCTAAATACATTAGATATATATCTCCTAAGAATAAGGACAGTGTTTTACATAACAATGAAAATTTAACTTTGAGGCAATAAACAGACCAAATTAATAGATTTTTTTTGGTAAAATCCAGTTTCATGTGCAGGATTAATTACCACATTTATTGGTCATGTCTTTTTAGTCTTTAAATAATTGCCAGCCTTATTTTGTTTGGGTGTGTTTTTTCAGCTTTATTGACATAGTTGACAAAACTGTAGGATGTTTAATGTGTACATGAGGATGATTGTGAAATTTAATGTGTACATGAGGAGTTTTGTTTTTCATGACGTTGGTATATATATGTAGAGGGTGGGCTCGATGTTTAGAGAACGTCGCTCATCTGGGATTTGTTTGATCATTTCATGGTGACTAGATGTGAGTGTTCACTAGAAGGACGGATGCTGAAGCTGAAGCTCCAATCCTTTGGCAACCTGACGTGAAGAGCCAACTCACTGGAAAAGACTGATTCTGGGGAAGATTGAGGGCAGGAGGAGAAGGGGGTGACAGAGGATGAGATGGTTGGATGGCATCATTGATTCAATGGACATGAGTTTGAGCAAACTCCATGAGATAGTGAAGGACAGGGAAGCCTGGCTGCAGTCCATGGGGTCTCAAAGAGTCAGATACAACTAAGTGACTGAACAACAGGATTTGTGTTTTAGGGGCGGGAATACCAAAGAGGGCCTGTGTCCTTGTTGGTGCCCCCATCAGGAGACTGATTGTCAATGCAGGAAAACTACCCCAATGGTGGCAAACAGGTTTGAATTGCTGAAGACACACAAAGGACAGGATTCCATATGACAATGCTTACAAATCCAGAGTTTATCTCGCGGAAAGGGTACAAGATAGCAACACCATTAATGTAAGGAACGGTATCGCAGCCAAAGGCTGTCACCCTATGTGCACAGAACACCTGGGAACAGGACCTGTTCGTGTAGAGAATCTAGATGTGCACATATATTCCCAGTGTTTGCAATCATTTGAGGGTTGGTATTCACTGAAACCGACAGCTGCTCCATCCAGTACCACCAGCACAGACTTTTTAAATATTTGACAGTTCTTTTCCTCCCTGATCAATAGCAATCTATACTTTTGAGGGTATTTCTTGACTGATTAAACCATAAGTAATCTATCACTGATTTTTTTTTGCAGCTCCCAATAAAATGTACCTTTTCTCATGTACCGTATATTATTTCTCATGGGAATATAGGTTTAAGGCTTTGTCTCTTGTTGTTTCAGGTTCAAAACATCTTGGGAATATAACCTGACTTCTTTCCTTGGGTCACGTACTTTGACAGATATTGGTTCCCAGCAAGAGTAATCTCTCAACAAGGCCCATGTGTCCTCAGTAGGACATGAGAGAAATGTCCGAACATAGATCATCTATACTTACATAAATAAAGGAAATGGGAACCTGAAGGCATAGCCACGTTTGTCCTGGTCCAGACAGTTACGTGGTCAGACCTCCCACCTGTTTGTCTGTTGTGAAGACATAGACCACGCCTAGAAATTCACTAGGTACCAGGCTGTCAGCTCACTTAAAAAAAAAAAATTGGTGGACTGTATGTAACATAAAATTGACCATTTTCAAGTGTACAATTCAGTGTCATTAAAGTACATTCACAAAGGTTGTGCCACCATACATTTCTAGAGTGTGTTCATCATCCCAGGCAGAAATTGGTACCCATTAAACATAACTCCTCACTCCCCAACCCCTGCAGTTCCCAGTAACCTCTTTTCCACTTTCTGTCCTAATCAATTTGCCTATTCTAGCTCCTTCATGTAAGGGAAATCATACTATATATTCTTTTGTTTCTGACTTATTTCATTGATCATAATGTTTTCAAGGCTAATCCTTGCTGTTGCAAGTATCATAATTTCTTTCCTTTTTAAGATTAAATTCCATTCTGTGTATATATCAGACTTTAAAAATTCAGACTTAAATTGAAGAAAGTAGGAAAACCACTAGACCATTCAGGTATGACCTGAATCAAATCCCTTATGATGATACAGTGGAAGTGACAAACAGATTCACAGAATTAGATTTGATAGACAGAGTGCCTGAAGAACTATGGACTGAGGTTCATGATGTACAGGAGGCAGTGATCAAGACCATCCCCAAGAAAAAGAAATGCAAAAAGGCAAAATGGTTGTCTGAGGAGGCCTTACAAATAGCTGAGAAAAGAAGAGAAGTGAAAGGCAAAGGAGAAAAAGAAAGATATACCCATTTGAATGCAGAGCTCCAAAGAATAGCAAGGAGAGATAAGAAAGACTTCTTCAGTGATCAGTGCGAAGAAATAGAGGAAAACAATAGAATGGGAAAGACTACAGATCTCTTCAAGAAAATTAAAGATGCCAAGGGAACATTTCATGCAAAGATGGGCTCAATAAGGGACAGAAATGGTATGGACCTAACAGAAGCAGAAGATACTCAGAAGAGGAGGCAACAAAACAGAACTATACAAAAAAGATCTTCACGACCCAGATAATCATGATGGTGCGATCACTCACCTAGAGCCAGACATCCTGAAATGCAGTCAAGTGGGCCTTAGAAAGCATCACTACTAACAAAGCCAGTGGAGGTGATAGAACTCCAGTTGACCTATTTCAAATCCTAAAAGATGATGCTGTGAAAGTGCTGTACTCAGTATGCCAGCAAATTTGAAAAACTCAGCAAGGGCCACAGGACTGGAAAAGGTCAGTTTTTATTCCAATCCCAAAGAAAGGAAATGCCAAAGAATGTTCAAACTACCATATAACGGCACTCAATCTCACTAGCAAAGTAATGCTCAAAATTCTCCAAGCCGGGCTTCAACAGTACATGAACCATGAAATTCCAGATGTTCAAGCTGGATTTAGGAAAGGGAGAGGAACCAGAGATCAAATTGCCAGCATCCATTGGATCATGGAAAAAGCAAGAGAGTTCCAGAAAAACGTCTACTTCTGCTTTATTGACCATGCCAAGCCTTTGACTGTGTGGATCATAACAAACTGTGGAAAATTCTTAAAGAGACGGGAATGCCAGACCACCTTACCTGCCTCCTGAGAATTCTGTACGCAGATCAAGAAGCAACAGTTAGAACTGGACATGGAACAACAGATGGGTTCCAAATAGGGCAAGGAGTACATTAAGGCTGTATATTGTCACCCTGCTTGTTTAACTTATATGCAGAGTACATCATGAGAAATGCTGGGCTGGATGAAGCACAAGCTGGAATCAAGATTGCCAGGAGAAATATCAATAACCTCAGATATGCAGATGACACCACCCTTATGGCAGAAAGTGAAGAAGAACTAAAGAACTTCTTGATGAAAGTGAAAGAGGAGAGTGAAAAAATTGGCTTAAAGCTCAACTTTCAGAAAACTAACATCATGGCAGCCGGTCCGATTGCTTCATGGCAAATAGATGGGGAAACAGTGGAAACAGTGTCAGACTATTTTTCTGGGCACCAAAATCACTGCAGATGGTGATTGCAGCCATGAAATTAAAAGACGCTTACTCCTTGGAAGGTAAGTTATGACCAACCTAGACTGTGGCTCAGACGGTAGAGCATCTGCCTACAATGCGGGAGACCTGGGTTCAATCCCTGGGTTGGGAAGATCTCCTGGAGAAGGAAGTGGCAACCCACTCCAGTATTTTTGCCGGGAAAATCCCATGGATGGAGGATCCTGGTGGGCTACAGTCTGCGAAGAGTTGGACATGACTGAGCGACTTTACCCACTCACTCACTCAGACAGCATATTATAAAGCAGAGACATTACTTTGTCAACAAAGGTCCGTCTAGTCGAGGCTGTGGTTTTTCCAGTGGTCATGTGTGGATGTGAGAGTTGGACTATAAAGAAAGCTGAGCACTGAAGAACTGATGCTTTTGAACTGTGGTGTTGGAGAAGACTCTTGACAGTCCCTTGAACTGCAAGGAGATCCAACCAGTCCATCCTAAAGGAGATCAGTCCTGGGTGTTCATTGGAAGGATTGATGTTGAAGCTGAAAGTCCAATCCTTTGGCCACCTGATGCAAAGAGCTGACTCATTTGAAAAGACCCTGATGCTGGGAAAAATTGAAAGCAAGAGGAGAAGGGGACGACAGAGGATGAGATGAATTTGAGTAAGCTTAGGGAGTTGGTGATGGACATGGAAGCCTGGCGTGCTGCAGTCCATGGGGTCACAAAGAGTTGGACACGACTGAGCAACTGAACTGAACTGATGTTTATATCATTTTGTTGATGCACCTGTTGGTGGATATTTGGGTTTCACTGCCTTTTAGTTCTTGCAAATAATGGTGCAGTGAACATTGTTACACAAGTATGTTTTAGTTCTTGCCTTTAATTCTTTTGAGTGTGTAGCTCAGAAGAGATTTGTTGGATCAAACGATAATTCTATGTTTAACTTTCTGAGGCCAAACTGTTTTCCGCATCGGTCAGATCACTCTGTTGGCTGTTTAAAAGAGGAAAAGGTTTTGGCAAACATGTACTTTGCCCCACGGATTGTGTGAGTCAGAACTGAGAGACATTTATTCCCTTGTTCTAAGCTCCTCAAAAAGCATCCACATTATCAACAATTTATTCTCTCCCTCTCCTTCAGCAGCAAGCTCATCTTCTTCCATATATCATTAATTTCAATCCATTTCCCCCTCTTTGAAGCAGGACCTTCTGGTTCCCCACTGGGCAAGTTGTATGGCAACAGGAGGGGACTCGGAAGGGCCTCCACGTCATTTCATTCTGAGGTTCTGATGGGACAGTTGTATTTCTCTGCATCTATCCAAACTACTAGGCAACAAAACACTCTGTTGTCAGCTCCAATGTGGCAGAGTGTGGGGACAGGACTGTGAGTTTCATCAATCATTTGGAATTCTTGCAGTTAGGTCTGAATTAATAGAAGTGGTATCTTGTGAGGAAATATTCCAGCCTCTGGAGCCCTTAACTATAGTTCCAGCACAGAGACAACCAGGTCCGATATTGAAGAAGAAAACTTTTTCAATATGAAAATGTTCAATAAACTGGGGTGTAGCAGGGAAGATTCTGAAGTTTCTCTGTCATGCCCTTAACCCTAGTTCCACTGTAAGAGCATAGTGATAAGGGAGACACCAGCACAGTGTACTTTTTAAAAAATCATATATTCCAACATTTAATGAGGCTTTTATTTTTTAAAGAATTCCAAAGAATAGAGTTCCAGAGAATAGCAAGAAGAGATAAGAAAGCCTTCCTCAGCGATCAATGCAAAGAAATAGAGGAAAACAATAGAATGGGAAAGACTAGAGATCTCTTCAAGAAAATTAGAGACACCAAGGGAACATTTCATGCAAAGATGGGCTCGATAAAGGACAGAAATGGTATGGACCTAACAGAAGCAGAAGATATTAAGAAGAGGTGGCAAGAATACACAGAAGAACTGTACGAGAAAGATCTTCATGACCAAGCCAATCACGATGGTGTGATCACTCACCTAGAGCCAGACATCGTGGAATGTGAAGTCAAGTGGGCCTTAGAAAGCATCACTATGAACAAAGCTAGTAAAGGTGATGGAATTCCAGATGAGCTATTTCAAATCCTGAAAGACGATGCTGTGAAAGTGCTGCACTCAATATGCCAGCACATTTGGAAAACTCAGCAGTGGCCACAGGACTGGAAAAGTCAGTTTTCATTCCAGTCCCAAAGAAAGGCAATGCCAAAGAATGCTCAATCTACCGCACAATTGCACTCATCTCACATGCTAGTAAAGTAATACTCAAAAGTCTCCAAGCCAGGCTTCAGCAATATGTGAACTGTGAACTTCCAGATGTTCAAGCTGGTTTTAGAAAAGGCAGAGGAACCAGAGATCAAATTGCCAACATCCTCTGGATCATGGAAAAAGCAAGAGAGTTCCAGAAAAACATCTATTTCTGCTTTATTGACTATGCCAAAGCCTTTGACTGTGTGGATCACAATAAACTGTGGAAAATTCTGAAAGAGATGGGAATACTAGACCACCTTGCTTGCCTCTTGAGAAACCTGTATGCAGGTCAGGAAGCAACAGTTAGAACTGTACATGGAACAGACTGGTTCCAAATAGGAAAAGGAGTACGTCAAGGCTGTATATTGTCACCCGCTTATTTAACTTATATGCAGAGTACATCATGAGAAACGCTGGGCTGGATGAAGCACAAGCTGGAATCAAGATTGCCAGGAGAAATATCAATAACCTCAGATATGCCGATGACACCACCCTTATGGCAGAAAGTGAAGAGGAACTAAAGAGCCTTATGATGAAAGTGAAAGAGGAGAGTGAAAAAGTTGGCTTAAAGCTCAACTTTCAGAAAACTAACATCATGGCATCCGGTCCCATTACTTCATGGCAAATAGATGGGGAAACACTGGAAACAGTGGCTGACTTTATTTTGGGGGGCTCCAAAATCACTGCAGATGGTGATTGCAGCAATGAAATTAATAGACGCTTACTCCTTGGAAGGAAAGTTATGACAACCTAGACAGCATATTCAAAAGCAGAGACATTACTTTGCCAACAAAAGTCCATCTAGTCAAGGCTATGGTTTTTCCAGTAGTCATGTATGGATGTGAGAGTTGGACTATAAAGAAAGCTGAGCCCTGAAGAATTGATGCTTTTGAACTGTGGTGTTGGAGAAGACTCTTGAGACCCTTGGACTGCAAGGAGATCCAACCAGTCCATCCTAAAGGAGATCAGTCCTGGGTGTTCATTGGAAGGACTGATGTTGAAGCTGAAAGTCCAATCCTTTGGCCACCTGATGCAAAGAGCTGACTCATTTGAAAAGACCCTGATGCTGGGAAAGATTGAGGTCAGGAGGAGAAGGGGAAAACAGAGGAGGAGATGGTTGGATGGCATCACCAACTCAATGGGTATGGGTTTGGGTGGACTCTGGGAGTTGGTGATGGACAGGGAGGCCTGGTGTGCTGTGGTTCATGGGGTCACAAAGAGATGGACACAAGTGAGGGACTGAACTGAACTGAATATTCCATTGCATGGATACAGCCCATTTTGTTTATCCATTCATCATGTGGTGAACATTTGAGCTGTTTCCACTTTTGGTCTATGATATCGCTGTTGTGAACATCTGTGTACATCTTTTTGGGTCGACATGTCTTCTGTTCTGTTGAGTCTCTAGGAGTGGAATTACAGGGTCAAATACAAACTCAATGCCTTGCTTGGGGCTGGTGCACAGTGATGACCCAGAGAGATGTTATGGGGAGGGAGGTGGGAGGGGGGTTCATGTTTGGGAACGCATGTACACCCATGGTGGGTTCATGTCAGTGTATGGCAAAACCAATATAGTATTGTAAAGTAAAATAAAGTAAAAATAAAAATTAAAAAAAAAAAAACTCAATGCTTAACTTTTTGAAGAATTGCCAATCTGTTTTCCTAAGTGGCTACCCCATGTAACTTAAAAAAATTCCCCGTGGGGTCACTGGGATAAAGGCTTTGAGGCTGCTTCTTTCACATTCTCCGTGGACTCAATAGTAAAGTATTAGATGGTGCCAGAGCTGGCGAGATTCCTTCCATTATGGTTTTGATCACAGCCTGGGTGACTCGGATCCATAATTATATACATAGCCCAATCCTGGCTGCGCCTGCAGGGTTTTGGCATCTCAGTTTGTCTGGATAAAGGGAGGGGCAATAAAGTTACCCACCCTTCTCTGGATATCCTTTTCTTTATCCATTCCGTTTATCTAGGGGCTTCCTCATGAACCATCCTCACAAAGGTATTAGCCAACAGACGATGGGGTGGGAGTGGCCCAGATACTCCCCCTCTGGCTAGCAGACTTCAAAGCAGGGACAGAGACCTAATTTCAAAGGTCTTGGGAGGGTCATTTCCACAGATGTTTATTAGGACGATGTCTGTGATGGTCTACAAAATGTCTCCATTCCTTTACTGAATAATCCCTTATTTCCATGGCTTCCTGCCCTCCACTCTAATCTTGCCCCACTTGAATTATCTTCTGAGTCGTCATGGGTGTCACAAGCTTAGCTGATTCATCAAAAACTATAGCGCCAGCCAGAGAGGGCAGAACTCAACCCATGGAGATTCTGAGCTTGTTTTCATTTGGCTACTGCTCAAAGCAGCAACCATGGGACTGAATTTGTAGCTGACTTGATATCGGTTTGCATTTCCCTTCTGATCCATTTAAGCTCCTGGAATTTGGATTCTTTCATTTCCAGATTTCACTGGATAGTTTTATTATTAATAAGTATCTCATTTCAAAATCTGTGCTATTTCAAACCAAGGATGGCTTGTTCATTTCCATCTGCTTTATCAGAATTATCTTTTTTTAGGAGCTGTGTTTATTTATTATTGTTATTATTTGGCCACATCTGGCCTCAGCTGCAGCATGCGGGATCTTTGTTGTCTCATGCAGTGACCGGTCTCTCTAGTCGTGGCTTAGTTGCCCAGTGGCATGTGGGATCCTATTTCCCTGACCAGGGATTGAATCTGAGTCCCCTACATTGCAAGGCAGGTTCCTAACCACCGGGCCACTGGGGAAGTCCTATCCTTTTTCTTTTAAGATAATGCCTTAGCCATTAAGAATGAGGAGGCTTTCCGTAAGTCCTACTTCAGACACCAGCTGCATGAATGGTGGCAGTTAAGAAGGAGAAGGGATAGGCTACCCACTCCAGTGTTTTGGGCTTCCCTGTGGCTCAGCTGGCAAAGAATCTGCCTGCAACGTGGGTAGACCTGGGTTCAATCCTTGGGTTGGGAAGATCCCCTGGAGAAGGGAAAGGCTTCCCACTCCAGTATTCTGGCCTGGAGAAGTCCATGGACTATAGTCCTTGGGGTCGCAAAGAGTTGGACACGACTGAGAGACTTTCACTTTCACTTAACAGGGTTCAGTTGCTCAGGCAACTGGTAGGGCAATGCTACAGTTTATTACAGGAAAAAAATAAATAGCAACAGTGTTAAAGTAGGACATGCATTATAGTCAAAGGCTATTCCATAGCAAAAGGTCTGGAAAGACCAGGTCCTATTGTCCATTTTTTATAAGAACCAAGACAGAAATCACTTTTTCTCTTGGATCAGGAACCATCAACGTGTACATGAAAACTTTGGAACAGGGAGCCCAAAGCAGAGTCCTTTAAAGATCTTGCCGGTCACATAGGCACATTCCTCAATGGCAGAGCCCGCTGTGGGGCCTCAATAAGACCAGGTGTAAATTATCAGTCTGATTATTATCAATAAATAATGCTGAGAAGCTGACATAAACTATTCTAAAGCTCCTTGAACCCAAGGGTTACAAAGCAACATTTCATCAGTATGATGATCAGGGGTTGGGATCCTGCCTGAACTTTCACGGAACAGTTAAAGTTTGTTGTGGTCTTACCATGGTTAACTGTCACAGCACATATCTTATCTTTGGACAGCATTTTACAGTTTACAGAACATTTGGAGGATTTTTGTTGTTGTTCAGTCGCTAAGTTGTGTCTGACTCTTTTGTGACCCCATGGACTTCAGCACGCCAGGTTTTCCTGTCCTTTACCATCTCCCAGAGTTTGCTGAAACTCATGTCCATTGAGTCTGTGATGCCATCCAGCCATCTCATCCTCTGCCACCCCTTTTTTCTCCTGCCCTCAATCTTTCCCAGCATCAGGGTCTTTTCCAGTGAGTTGGCTCTTTGCATCAAGTGGCTAAAGTATTGGAGCTTCAGCTTCAGCATCAGTCCTTCTAATGAATATTCAGGGTTGGTTTCCTTTAGGATTGACTGGTTTGATCTCCTTGCAGTCCAAGGGACTCTCAAGAGTCTTCTCCAACACCACAGTTTGAAAGCATCAATTCTTCAGTGCTCAGTTTTCTTTATGGTCTTCGACTTGAGTAAGTGGATGTTATCTTCTCCACCTTAGAAATGAAGAGCCTGAGGTTCGGAGTGTTTGTGACTTACTCAACGGGATCCACACAGTGAACAGGAAAGCCAGGACTAGACCCAAAATCCCACCTCCAACCAGAGTCTCCTGCCCTCCTTCCTGCAGTCGAGGTATTTACCTTCCCTCCCAGCAAATTGTTTATCCTCAGTGAGTCCCCCATCATTATCACCAATGACATCCTTTTCTATCTGTTGGAATTCATATTTCTTCTTTTATTAAATGTTTACTCTTCTTTCACTTATGCAACAACTATTTATTGATTCTGATATTTCATTGAATGTAAGATGTTCATTGATTCAATAACAGCTTTTCAGAAAAAGAATTACATAAGTGTGTATGAAAATAGTGGAGTTAAAATGTTTTTATTTCTTTTTGGACTTCAATGCACAGAACTGACATAACTTATTTTTAATTTATAACAGCATATATTTATCCTGACACAATGACCTACCACACTGCTGTTCACTTTCACAATCCAGGCTTAAGTTTAATTCATATTTACCAACTGATTTAAAGAACCTACGACCACTTGTAGCTATTCATTGCTTGCATTGGCATGCTTGTCAAAGCCTCCACTTGTAATTTGATTGGCTTTACCATCTTTAAGGTTGAAGGTATAATCTTGAGGATTAAAATATCTTTGGTTTAATTATTTTCTACTGGAAGTTAAGCAGCTTCTTTTGAAAGCCAGCTGAAAGCTATTAATACCTTTGTCAAAGATAAGTGTTTCAGGGTACAGTCATTCTGTTTCACGACTCTTGAATGACTTCACAGCAGCATCTCCTGGGTTTGACCTACTTTAAGATACTTAGCAGCTTCTGCTGCCCTTGTCACATGCTAAACCATCTTCATACTCAACAACTTTCTAGTTCAATGGTGAATCACAGTGTTTTCCATTTTTATTAGCTATCTAGTGGATACAAAATAAAAATTTTAAGTTATGAATAAAATATAAACAATAAATTAAATTTGTTAAATAGCTGTGTGCTCATAACCCTTTTTAAGATAGGGAACATTCCCAATACCTTTGAATTGGCTCGTGCACTCTTCCCCCAGTCCAGCATTTTAACATTTAGCCTGAAGATTATGCATCTTTTTCTTAATGATTGTTTAAAGTTTTTATTTAATTTTATTTTTGGTTGTTCTGGGTCTTCGTTGCTTTGTGCCAGCTTTCTCTAGTTGCAGTGAGCGGGGGTTACTCTTCATTGCAGTGCGCAGGCTTCTCATTGCAGTGGTTTCTCTTGTTGTGGAGCATGGACTTCAGCAGTTGCAGCATGCAGATTTCAGTAGTTGAGGCTCTCAGGCTTTAGAGCAAAGCCTCCATAGTTATGGCTTAGCTGCCACGTGGCATGTGGAATCTTAATCTTCCCAGACGAGGGATCAAACCGGTGTCACCTGCATTGGCAGGCAGATTCTTACCTACTGCGCCACCAGGGAAGTCCTGTGCATCTTTCTCTCATGCTTTTTGTCAGAGTTCTATCAATTATGTATGCATCTCTAAACAATATGTCCATTATATTAGCATGTTTGGAAATTTTTTACAATGGAATTATGCTTCAATATATCATTGTGTGACTTGCTCCCTGAGTTGAGCTTTGCTGTGTCAGCAGTTTTCAATTATTTTCACTGCTCTTTTGTATTGGATTATATATGAATATACCTAAGGTTTACAGGCTTGCATTTGACTGTATGAGCCTTTGTTTCTCCCTTCCCCTTAATTCTTAGTGATTACAAATAGTGGTCTGGGGTGGGGCGGTGGGAGGGAGACTCAAGAGGGAAGGGATATATGTATGCATACATATGCCTAATTCACTGTAAAGCAATTATAGCCCAACAACAACCAACACAAATAACGAACAAAAAAATAGTGGTGCTATAAACGTTACTAGGTCAATTTGTGCAGACGTGCAAGTGTTTCTCCAAGGTAACATTCTCCGGAGATAATGTATACCTTCAAGTTTACTGGACAATGCCAATTTATTTTACAAATTCATTTCATAATTTTGATTGCAGCAAGGGATACTTTTATCAGCAGAGATTAATCCTGGAGCAGAGAGACACACAGACACACGCACACCCGCACACCATTTACACGCATGCACACACTTTACACACACACCCATCAAACACTAAACATCATATAAATGCACCGCCTGCAGCCTCGTACAAAAATCGCACGGACACACAGAAATCCACAAACATGTATGCACCACAAACAAACACGGACCACTCATGCATACTCCGCGCAATACTCTCACTACACACCACTCTTACACACACGCAAAAGAACGTCCCGCACTCCACGCTAGCACGCACGCAGACCACGTACTCATGTGCGAGCCCCCCACGTGACCCAGCCAGGAAGCATGGCCTCCGCCTCCAGCGACTGAGGAGTCTTGTCCCCGCCGGGCCGCCGTCGGACGCCAGGTGTCGGAGGTCAAGGCGGCGTTGGCCGTGGCGTTTTTTCCTACCCGGAAACCACGGAAGCCGGACTTGGTGACGAGACCGTGTCGCGGCGGCGGGAGCCCGACTGGCCTCTGGTCCTCGCGTCGGCCCCGCGGAGCCGGACGCTGCCCCCGGCGCGGCGGGGAGAATGGTGCCGAGCGGCCCCGGGCCGGCCGCGCGCCGCCGCTAGTGAGCTCCGAGCGGCCGCGGGCGTCCGGCGAGCAGCTGGCCCGGCCGGGCCCGGGGCGCGCCGCTGCCCACCGGGGCGGGGTGAGCCAGGGCGGGCGGGGGTCAGGGCTCGGCCGGGGCTGACGAGGCCGGGAGGGGGTGAACCGGCTGGGTTTCGCCCTCACGTCTCGGGCTGCAGCCCCCGCTCCAGCTGCCGATGGGGGTTGGTCCTGGTCCGGCCTAGGCTGGTGGCCTCGGCCTGGGTCGCCCGCCACCGGGGTTTGTCCACTCGCGTCCCCGGTGCCAGCGTTCCCTGGAGGCCCTCGAGATGGCAGGACTTCCCACGTCTGGAGCCGAGGCCTGGATAATTTGGATTTGGCACGGGGAACGTGTTGGTAGTTTGCCTTTGTTGACTTTGGGTCGCGTTTGCGTTATTCCGTTTGCGAAGGATACACATTTCAAGATGGGAGGGAGAGACTTGCGTATGTGCAGACACTTGACGTGAACTAGTGGTATTTTTTTGTGTCAAGCTTGGTAACTATCCAGAGCGGGGGTGGATTATCATCCTCACTCATATTTTAATAAACTAGATTGAGTGGCTTCAAGGTAATCTGGAGGCCGGTAATTTTAGTTCCCTTGATAGGCACCCTCTGGAATAAGACTAGGCCTGTTGTGCTGCTTTCAGCCGTGTAAACACCATAATCGGTGGACAGCTGGTGAGGGGGCCTTTGTTGAAGAATCCGGTGTCTGTAGTTTAGTTCTCAGCCGATGACAGCCTTGGCTGAGTGTTGAATGATGAGCTGCTTTGCGGTCTGCCTGAAAGCAGGAAAGCTTGTGGTTGCTGAATTGCTACTTTCCCGCCTCAAAGATGAGCCCTCCCGGGAGGTAGCGGGAGGCACGACCCCAGGGTTGGTGATGACTGTTGGTTTGTCCCTGTAGCACTCTTTTTGGTGAGCTTGCAGTCTGAGCTTTTTGTATCCCATGTGTAGATAGTTCTCCGTTAAGGCTTGAATGATAAAAGCACCTTCCTGCCCCTTACTGCATCTAAGAAGTCTCAAAGGAAATAGACCTGTTATACAGCTGAGATACACTTTATGACTCCAAGCCTGTTTACTCTGGGAGTAAGGAGGCAGTGTGTTGACTTCCTAGTTAAGGTTGGGGAAGAATTTCTGTGGCCTAATTGAGATGGACTGGAATCAGGGCTGCGGAGGGCGTCCGGGTTCTAGGATCACAAATGCTGATGGAGCGCACCTGCTCTGTTGGAGCGGGAGCTGCAGCTGCTGCAGGGAAGCGAGACAGACCTAAGTGCAAATATAGTTTTTGCTGGCAAGGGACTTAATTAGAGAAGGGGATGGGGGATAAAACGGGGCAGGACTTAATTGCCATATAAAGATACCAGCTGTTAGAGATTTCCTTTTGATGAGAATCGGAAAACTTTCCTAAAGGAAGTGACTTTTTAAAAAAACTTTTTAATTTTTTTTGTTGTGGTACAGCTGATTAACAAAGTATGTTGTGATAGTTTCAGAGGAACAGTGAAGGGACTCAGGCATACATATACATGTATCCATTCTCCCTCTAGCTCTGTCCCATCCTGGCTGCCACATAACCTTGAAGGAAGTGACTTTTGAGGTGGACCTTGAAGGATGGGGAAGGTTTGGGTCATTCTAGGTTTGCTGGGAAATGAAAAAGCTTGGGCCTTTGGTGGAAGGGCACCTGGTCTAGGTGGCTAGGCAGTAGGTGACTGGAAGTATTCGCAGAGACAGCTGGTTAAGGGTTGAATGCTTTTCTGCTTCAGAAAAACACAAGCTACCGAGTCTGACTTCTGGTGGTTTTCTGGGATACAGAGAATTGTTTGCATTTGATGTATGTGTCTTGTTTTGTTAAACAGCCAATGACACGAAGCAGTGCTTAGCTCATTTTAAAGACAGTGAGAAAAGATGCTGATTGTAATTCCTGTCTGGTATTAACAATCAGGAAATTAAATTTGCTGTCCTCTAGTGGTTTATGTGCCTGTGTTTAGTTTGCGGGGGCACAGATCTAGTAACATCTCTGCCACTCTGGCTGCAGCCGAGTGATAAATGGCGGACTTTTAGCCATCACCTTAGTGTTTTTAAGGACACTTAGTTCACTTCACAGAGATGCTGTTTGTTTCTATCACCCAGTTGTTGAAGAACTGTTGAGGCTGTTCAAACAGGACACCCTGGAATGTTATGATTAGTCTTAGGACCTCACTGGCTTCAGCCGTAGCTTTTCTTTAAACACACAGGGACCAGCTTAACTTTTTACTCCTCCTTTTTGACTCTTCTTCCCTCTCTCCCCACTGCTCTGTCTCTTCCTGGTTACAGTCAAGTGTCTGAAAAAGAGTGGTCCTAACAGGGATGGCAGAGCTATGGGATGTTTTTGTCACTGTTAACCTGCTACAAAGTGATACTGACTTGTGGAGGCTTTAGAATTTTTTAAGAAAAGTTAAAAAAATTTTTTTCACTGAGACATTCCAATTAAAATGAAAAAAAGGTAATGAAGGAAAGATGATAAGAGTTTTTAGCATATTAAATTTCCACTTAGGATTTGTTTGGTAAATGTAGAAATACTTAAATTATCTTTTCCATACCAGAGGTATGCCACTCTTTCTGTGTATAATTATAAACCTGGGGAATGTAGAGCAATGTCTGATGGTGATAGTTTGCAGAGTACTGTCATTTGCCATTTTGTGCTATTTGTTTTAAAATGCTGTTTTCAGAACATATCCCAGTCTTTACACTGTGTTCAGATGTTATGATTCCATGTTGTGTTCCTTTAATCTTGTCATCACTCATGATTTATTTTCTTAAGTACCTGTTAATTAAACCCCAAATCATTACATCTCAATCCAAAGATACTCTCAGTTTGGTTTTTAAGTAGGTCAGCAGTTAAAAAAACTAAGAACAAAGAGATGAGTTATTTTCAATTTTGGGACTAAAAAGATGAATTTATTTGTTAAAAAGAGGGATCATGTTGGAAATTCCCATGATTTTATGTCTTGATTTTGAAAACGGAGCAGTGCATTAAGTAGTTACAAGTAAGTAGAAATACAACCAAAGTCTGAATTTTGGAAAATAAGTCATGAAATTATATCAGCCCACATTGTTTTCCTTTTGTCTTTATTTGAGTACTGTTATTGCCTAAAATGCACATTTAGCAACTGAAACTTTATGCTTTCTGTTATTTCCCTTTTGATCATTTAAACTTGTTGGGTGAAACAAGTTTTTGAGAGTCTCTTCTGCATTGTAAGTTGTATTTAATTAAGAAACAAGAAACTATTGGCAGGGTACTCCACTCATCTTTGCTTCATACCCTGGTGAAAGTGCTGAAGTGGGTTGCCTTGCTAAAGAGATGGGAAATAAGGTAACTGTGTTAAACTTCAGAAAAAATCAATCTTAATTGTGCTTATATTGAAGTCAGCTAAAATACACTATCAGTAGTATGTGCCTTTTTTTTTTTTTCCTATCAGGCATTTGACTTGAAACCTACTTATCAACCCTGGTATTGTGATTGGTGGCACAGGTTTTGAGGTCAGGTGAATTAAGTCAGAATCTTAATTGAGTACTTCCTGTGACTTTTTTGTAATATAACGTTGTATAAATTAACCCGTTTTGATTTCCGTTTCCTCTTGGGTAAAATGAGGATAGGCATATTTACTTAGCAGTGTTGTGAGGATTAGGAAATATGTATGTAAAACACTTGTCACGGAGCCTAGCCCCAGCACATTTTAAATGGTGGCTATTAAAAACGACCCTTAACCCCTAAAGGGAGAGGTTTCTGCTTATATCACCGTTGATATCTTAGTTGCAAAGCTGTCTGACTGCTGCTCAGTGTGTGTCTCATTTGATGGGGTGGACTCTGCATTCAAACCCGTAACATCTCCTGGGAGGCAGGGGAGCACTCGGTAGTGTCCAGGCCCTGGAGTCTAGCTGGACTTGAATCCAGGTTCATTTAGGACTTCTCGCAGCTCAGCCAACTTCCTTATGCCTGAATTTCCTCATCTGTAAAGTACAGATGTCATGAGGATAAAATGTGTGCAGAACTCTTAGAACATCGTGCTTCACTCATCAAAGTGGTGGTAATGTTAGATGTTACTGTTGAGCACCTTCCCAGCGCCAGGTCCTGCCCGAGGGAGGAGGTGTGTAGAGACGGCGTCACAGAAATGAGAGCCCACAGGCGCAGGATGCGTTTGGAGTTCAACTGGGCTGAAGGGGGCAGTGGGGCTGGAGAAAAGCCACTGCTGAGAGACGCTGCAGCCGTGGGAGCAGCGGGGCTGGTAGCTGGTAACTGCTGGGGTGTCGGAAAGAGTCCAGAATGGCTGGCAGGGGTCCCTGGGTAGAGAGCTGGCTTTCTTTACGAGGAGGAGCTGATGTGGAGGCTTTGGATAGGCTTTGACCTGGATGGGTGGTTCGAGGTGCCTGTGGGTCCTCTATGTGGAATGTTCCAATAGATGGATGTTTCCATCTGGAGTGAAGTAGGTGAAATTGACAGGAAGCTGTGAATGAGTGTGTCTGCCTTGAGCAGCGGGCCAGCGGACCCCAGGGGAGAACCCCAAGTTTTGAAGAGAGTGAGAAGGAAGAGCAACCAGGAGAGGGAGGTCCTGGCAGCTGGAAGGTGGGGTCGCCCTTGGTGTCCATTGCCACCGGGAGGTAATAAGGACCCAGACCTCGGCTTCAGTGTCGAGACCTTTGTGGAGACCTTGACGTTTTTCTTAGACTTTGTTGCTCTTCATTTGCTTCTCTGAGGGTCTTTTCCATCTGTATTCACTTTTTTTGTGGGGGAGGGAGGTGATTTCTCAGTGCCGGAGAGCTGGGTGTTGACATGGCCCTGAGTTTCTGTGAGACGAGCCGGTGTCCTCATCTCTGCTGAGTCTTGGATAATCCGGCATCACATCCATTAATATTCTTTATTAGCCTTAGGGTTTATAGCAACCAGCCTTAAAGCCCTTTGACTATCTTAAACATCACAGGATATTTGAGAAGGCTACTTTAATTTTTACACTCAGAATGAGCCTCTCCCACATCAAGGTGACTGACTGCCTGGCCTTTTCTCTTAGCATAAGGCCAGCATATTTCCCGCAGTGGGCGTTAGAACCAGCTTGCCTCCCTCACCCTCCCCACACAGTCCCCCTGTGGGCTCTTGTACCACTTCCCTGACTCCTGGTCTCCTCAGAACTTTGAAAAGGGTGTGACTTGATAAGAGAGTTTTAAGGAATTTCTCATTTAGCCTAAGGTCAAAAATTCAGTTTAATAAAATGGTGGTTTTGTTGTTCATGTGAAGTGCACTTTTTGATCTGGGTCACAAGTAGTGGTTTAGTGTAACTTAAAATAAGTCAGGAACTGTTTAGGAAATATCATCTGAGAGTGTGGAATCCCCATCCTGTGCAGAGATTCTAGTTTTAAACTGGAACAAGTCGCCACGTGGTGTACTTTGAAGTATGTGGGCTGTGGAGAGGGGCAGAGAGATGCACAGAGGACTGCATATCAGCATGATGAGTGTTAATTTACTTCCTTTCCAATAAAATATCATAATTGCTAACTTATCTATTTCTGCCTTCACGGTTCCCTCGGGAGGCCTTCCTGTTTCACTGGCTCACTCTCTGCCTGTGGATGTGTTGGTTTCCTCACTTCTTGTGACCCCCACGGCCCTTCCTCCCTCTCATTGAACCAGTGAACTGTTATCATTTCTTAATGGTCTGATCCCCCCAACTAGAGTGAGATTTCAGGGATCCCCAGTGATCTCTCCAGGGGGAGGATTGTGTTTATGCAAGCTCAAGTTTACCTGAGTACTTTCTAAAACACCAGGAAGCTCAGAGACCCTTTCTTTTGTTACTGCTAATGCTGGGTCACTTCTCAGCAATATTTGGCTGATACTTCCTCCTTCTTGACACTCTTCTCCTATGCCTTGTAGGACCCTTCACCATCCTGGGCACCTGTTTAGCTCAAGGTCACCCCATCCCAACCCCAGGCTCTCCCAGCCTCTAGCGCGCAGCACCGGGTTGTCTGGAGGAGTCTAGTCAATGTTCTGAGTTTAGTTTTGGTTTCTCATAAATCCAAACACAGATCGCCACAAGTTGAGCTTTGTCTTTCTTTAGCACAAGAACATATTAAACAACTGTCCTGTTTTCTGTTTTGTGTGGTTTTTTTTTTCTCTCTAGGTGGGTTTAACAAATTTTCTTTCTTGTTTATTGCCTTTATTAATGAAGAGAATGAATGGAATTAAGGTTTAATGAAATTTTATTTGGACCAGGAGACCAGCAGGGTCAATTGACAGTCATTTATAAATTTTAGTTAGAAAGTATTATAAAAGAAATACATTCTCGTGATGGAAATGTTAAAGAAAGACATATAATCTCACCACCTAAAAGTAACCACCCTTGTTTGCATTTGAGGGTGTGTTATGTGTTTTTTTCCCATATTGGTGCTTGTGTAGCTCTCATGCTTTAAAAACCTGAAATAACCGCATTTTATGTGTTTTAGATCTATGTTAAGGGCTACATAGTTTTCCTACTGGGGCTGTGTTATACTTTAACCACTTCCCTACTATTGTTAGATATCTGGTTTTCCAGTTCTTAAAATTTTATATACTCCTGAGAAGACTGTCGTAGTAGTTAAGTCTTTGTTTTCAGCAGGGAGGGTTTTCTCAGGTTAACTTGTTAGAGGCAGAATCACAGAAGTGTGTGCTGAGCTTTAGTGCTGTTGGCATGCATGGCCAGGCTGGTCTCCAGAAAGCTTGTAGCAGTCTCTTCTCTCCCCTTTTTGAGGACCTCCTAACTTGTGGCTTGCTGGAGTTAACCCTAGGATAATCTCAGCATTGCCTCTTGCTTACTTAAAAGCTGCAGCCTGATGTTTAATGTTGTCATTGAGCTCGTCTCAGAGCTCCAGGTACCGAACCGATGGACTTTAGCTGTGTGCGCTCACACTTGGGAAGCTGGCTCTTGACTGTTCTGAGTGCTTTACCTCCCTAGGCTTTGCAGAGAGGTGGGTCCACAGCCCAGGTCATTTCTTATCTTTATCCTGGTGAACGTCTCCGATTGGGGTTGGGATGCACTTGGGGTTGGAACGCACGAGTGTAGGAGGGAGGTCAGCTGGTGTGCTTTCTCCTCCCCATAGAGCTTACCTTATTTTTAATTAAAAGTGAGACATTTACTGTTGAGAGGATGACGGAAATTTACTTGTGATTCTTTGCAGGGGAAATAAATTTGTTTAGCTCTTGTTAATTCATCTTTGAAAACACTTGTAAATGGTGGAAAGGAATTTTAACTTTATGAAGTATTTGGGCTTTTAATAATTTCACTAAAAAACCCACAAAAATGCTTTTACTTTTTAAGTGAATCCAATAGGCCTCCTCTGGAACTTGTTCTAATTAAATTGGTGTATGTTGACATTGCTTGCTAATTTGTGGTTATTTATGTTGAGATATATATACATGTTTATATGTATATGTGTGTTCATTTATATTCTAGAGTGATATGGTTTTAATGATAGCTTTATCTAGAAGGGAATTCAAATTTTTTTGTTTTTCTAAATATTTCATTATTGTAGTTCCAGGTGGTGCATAGTTCCTAATTATTTTATATGCAATTCAGATTTCATTGTTTTCTTAATAAATGGAGCTCTGATTTACTGTTGACATTTTTGTTTCTGAAACCTACTAATATTTTATTTTTTAATTGACGTATAGGTGATTTACAATATTAGTTTCAGGTGTACAACATAGTGATTTAATACTTTTATAGATGACACTCTCTTTAGAAGTCTTATAAAATATTGGCTGTACCCTATACACTGTCCATTACACCTTTGTAGCTTATTCATAGATGGTGATTTGTGCCTCTTAACCCTCTACTGCTGTTTTGCTCCTCTCCCCTTCTCTCTTCCCACTGGTAACCACTAGTCTGGTGTATCTGTGAGTCTGTTTCAGTTTTGTTATATTCATTTGTTTGTTTCATTTTTTAGATTGTACCTATAAGTGATAAAATACAGTATTTGTCTTTCTCTGACTTATTTCACTAAATATAAGACCCTCCAGGTCCATCTGTGTTGTTGTGAGTGTCAAGATTCATTCTTTTTCATAGCTGAGTAATAATCCATTATATGTATATGGAATATTTTCTTTTATTCGTTCATCTGTTGATGGACACTCAGAACATAGGTTGCTTCCCTGTCCTGGCTATTGTAAACAGTGCTGCTATGAACATTGGGGTGTGTGTATCTTTTTTAATTATTAGTTTTGTTTTCTTCGGATATATACCCAGGAGTGGAATTGGCGGATCATATTGGTAGTTCTATTTTTAGTTTTTTGAGGAACTTTGTACTGTTTTCCATAACGACTGCATCAATTCACATTCCCACCAACAGCTTACTAGAGTTCCTTTTCTCTACATCCTTGCCAACATTTGTTGTTTGAAGCCTGTTTAATGAATAGAGAGTTCTGTTGCTCAGCATCCTTGACAGTATTTGGTTATTGTCAGTGTTCTGAGTTTTGGCCTTACTAATAAATGTGTCCTGGTACCTTGTTTTAATTTGCATTTCCTGATGATATGTGAGAGCATCTTTTCATATGCTTCTTTGCCATCTGAAAAATCTTTGTTGAAATGTCGGTTAAGCACTTTGGCTAATTTTTAAATTGTGTTGTTTATTTTCTTGTTGTTGAGTTTTAATAGTTCTTTGCACGTTTTGGAGAACAGTCCTTTATCAGATGTCTTCTGCAAATATTTTATCCCAATCTGTGCTTGTCTTCTCATTCTCTTGACAGTGTCTTTTGTAGAGCAGAAATCCTTCATTTTAATGAAGTCTAGCTTACCACTTCCTTTTTTCATGAATGGTGCTTTTGATATCCTTATCTAAAAAGTCATCACCAAACTCAGGGTTTTACCCAGTGTACCTCCTAGAAGTTTTGTAGTTTCGCATTTACTGTCGGGTCTGTGATCCATTTTGAGTTCGCTTTTGTTGAGAGTGTAAAGTCTGTGCCTAGATTCATCTTTTTTGGCGTGCGTATGTCCAGTTGTTCCCGCAGTATTTGTTGAAAGACTTGTCTGCGTCATTGTATTGACTTTGGTCCTTTGTCGAAGAGCAGCTGACTGTGTTTATGTTGGTCTGTTTCTGAGTTCTCCGTTCTGTTTCATTGATCCAGTTGTTCTTTTGCCAGTACCACACCGTCTTGATTACGTAGCTTAATAGAAAGTCTTGAAGTCAAGTAGAGTCAGCCCTCCCACTTTGTTCTTCTCCTTCAGTATTAACTGTTTTGGTTTTTTACCTCTCGATATAAACTGAGAGGAAGTTTGTTGATACCCACAAAATAGTTTGCTGGGATTTTGATTGGGATTGTGTTGAATCTGTAGGTCGAGTTGGGAGGAACTGACATCGTGACATACTGAATCATTGTATTGATGAACATGAAACATCTCTCCATTTATTTAGTTCTTTGATTTTGTTCATGAGAGTTTTGAAGTTTTCCTCATATAGACCTTGTACATATTTGTTAGATTTATACTTAAGTATGTGGCAAGGGGAGTGCTAATATAAATGATACTGTGGTTTTTAATTTCAAACTCAGCTTGTTCCTTGTTGGAACATAGAAGAGCAACTGGCTTTTGTATATCAGCCTTGTATTCTGCAATCTTACTGAAATTACTAATTTATTTTTCAGTGTAAGTCTGGACTCATTTGATTCATTTAATAAACTTATATTTTAAAATTACCTACTTGGTGTTTAGCTATTGATAAAGTAGAGACAATAAGATGTTGTGTCTACCAGCGAGAGGCTTACAGCTTGGTTGGGGTAGACATGTACGCAGGCAGCTGCAGTAAGGTATTTCATTCTGTGTGAGAAAGTTTTGGCGTATAGTGGGGACATAAAGGTGAAAGTCACTTCTCCCTGAGGGACTGCTAGGGGTGGGAAATGTTTCATAGGATGAGGTAACCCTTCAGCCGGGACTTGAAAGAGGGAAGTTGAAGTAGTGAGAAATGGCGTATGACGGTCAGGAGGACCTCTGGACTCAAAGGCCTGCAACTGTAGTATTGTCTAATGTGTTCTAGGAATTGTAGGCAATGGCACCCCACTCCAGTACTCTTGCCTGGCAAATCCCATGGACGGAGGAGCCTGGTAGGCTGCAGTCCATGGGGTCGCTAAGAGTCGGACACGACTGAGCGACTTCACTTTCACTTTTCACTTTGATGCATTGGAGAAGGAAATGGCAACCCCATCCAGTGTTCCTGCCTGGAGAATCCCAGGGACGGGGGAGCCTGGTGGGCTGCCGTCTGTGGGGCTGCACAGAGTCGGACACAACCGAAGCAACTTAGCAGCAGCAGTCAAACCATTAAGAAGCAGACAAGACGTAGTTTATGGTAATTATAAGGAACTTGGACTTTATTCCTAGGTCATTTGGAGCTCTGAGATAATAAAGCAGTGGCAAGATTAGATTTGCATTTGAAAAAAGTCACTGACAGGAAGGTGAATTATTTAACCCATTGCAGGAAGATCCAGTTGAGGCTCTTAGCAATAGCAAGTGAAGATGATAAGGGCCTGAACTAAGGGGAGTATCAGAGGAGTGTGGAAAAGAAGAGTCAGAAGTAAGAGACGTTGAAGAAATAGAATCTTTTTTTTAGTATTTATTTACTTTGGGCTGTGCTGGGTCTTTGTTGTCTCCTGCTGGCACTCTCTAGCCGTGCAGTGCAGCGGCTGCCCTCTCGTCGCGGGCTACTTCTCACTGCAGTGGCTTCTCTCGTTGCGGAGCACAGGCTCCAGGGTCACGGGCTTTAGCAGTTGTGGCGCACGGGCTTAGTTGCCCCACAGCATGTGGGATCTCCCTGGACCAAGGATCAAACTCGTGTCCCCTGCATTACAAGGTGGATTCTTAACCACTGGGCCGCCAGGGAAGCTAAGAAATAGAGTCTGTAGCGCTTAGTAGTTGCTTGGGTATGGAGCAGCAGTAGTCTAGGATGTTCTCCAAAGGTCTAGGTTGAGATGGGACTACAAGAGGAAGGGTCAGATTGGGCAGGAGTGCAGGTTAGTTCAGTTTTCGACATGTTGTAGAATGTATTAAGTACAGGGGTAGTCAGTGGGCGCTGAGATACAGATGTCTTGGGGCGGTGGGACATGTGGAGGACGGATGCAGTGTCAGTCTCCATCATCTTAAGAAGATGGGCAGAGCAGGTAGATCTGAGATAACATTTTGGGAAGAAAATCCACAAGATTTGGTGATGGATTAAATTGATGATAGTGGTGAGAGAAAGTCATACAGGTAAATGAGAAGGTTGAGGAAAGTTTACATTTTGAAATGCTTCCACTAAAAAAGAATACAAAAATCTGAGATAAGATTCCAGCTGCAGAGGTTAGAAAAACCAAGCTGAGCTAACCCAAAGAAGGCCAGTGCAGAAAAATAATTTTTTTTTAAATGGAGAAAGTACTAAAAAAGAAAAGAAATTATCTAGATGTAATCTGTAAACCCAAATACTGCTTTTTTTGAAAACACAAATACAGTACAGCTCTGGTAAGGCTGATTAAAAGGAGAGAGAAGAAGACAAACACGTCACAACATTTGTAATGAAAAAGAACAGGACTACAAGTAAAAATTGAACAAATCACCAGATAATACTGGCTTCCCTGGTGGCTCAGACAGAACAGGATCTGCCTGCATTGCAGGAGACTCGGATCAGAAAGGTCTCCTTAAGAATGGAATGGCTACCCACTCCAGTATTCTTGCCTGGAGAATCCCATGGACAGAGGAGCCTGGCGGGCTACAGTCCATGGGGTCATAAAGAATCAGACATGACTGAGCAACTAATGCTGTCACTTTCACAGTTAAAAATTGGACAAATCACAAGATAATACTGTGCTAGAAATGTTAAAAACCAATATAACATGGGCAATTTGCTAGAATAATATGTCTTATCAAAATTACTAGAAATAGAAGACATAGATTTTTAAAAAATTATTTATTTATTTTTGGCTGTGCTGGGTCTCTGTTGCTACAAGCGGGCTTTCTCTAATTGCAGTGAGCAGAGGCTACTCTAGTTTCGGTGCGAGGGCTTCTTGTTCAGAACGGGCGCTCTAGGGTGTGAGGGCTTCAGTAGTTGCAGCACATGGGCTCAAATAGCTGTGGCGCGTGGGTTTAGTTGTCCCAAGGCATGTGGAATCTTCCCAGACCAGGGATCGAACCTGTGTCCTCTTCATTGGCAGGCAGATTCCAACCACTGGACTACCAGGGAAGTCCAGCTTATTTTTAAAGCATGAGTAAGTAGTTAAGACAGCCCGTCAAAATACAAAACTAAAAAAACGAGTCCAGATGTTTTTTTGGTCAAGGTCTATCAAACTTGGGGGCTTCCCTTGTGACTCAAAGAATCCGCCTGCAAGACGGGAGACCTGGGTTTGATCCGTGGGTTGGGAAGATCCCCTGGGGAAGAGAAAGGCTCCTCACTCCACTATTCTGGCCTAAAGAATAGGGCTGTATAATCCATGGGGTTGCAAAGAGTTGGACATGACTAAGTGATGTCCAACTGATTTTCACTCTATCAAGCTTCCCAGAGAAAGAAGCAAATATCTTACATATGTTGTTCTAGAAAATAAATGAGTGAACACAGTCAGTTAATCCTATGATATTAGAATGACCTAACCATACTAGTCAGGGAGTATATATAGCTAAGGAGAGAATGATTTTGGCTTATCATTTTTTTTATCTCGCTTGTGAATAGATGTGGAAATTCAGAGTAAAATTTAGCATACATAAGTCAGCAATATAGTTTTAAAAGATCATGATTATATTATTCAAGAAATGCAAATAAATCGTTGTGAGAAAAAATCAATGAGCATAGTTCATGTTAACAGATTAAAGGAGAAAAATTGATTGTTCAGAGGTTGCAGATAAAGCATTCATTAAAATGTAACAGTTATAATGAAATTCTCTTTGCAAACTTGAAATAGAGGGTATTTCCTTAACCTGATGAGGAATTTCTGTGAGAAATCTTTAACATATGCCATATTTATTAGTGAAGCATTAGAAGCATTTCCTTTAAAGTCAAGAATGAGGCAAGGATTCCTATTATTGCTGCTTCTGTTCATTTCACTGAAGGTTCTAGTCAAAGTAGTAAGAGAAAAAGAAAAGATGAAACAAGGGTTGGAAAGAAACTCTGTTACTGCTTGTGGAGTTACTGTCAAGAGAAGCTATGGTCTAATTCAAATTTGAAAGATTGTAGCCAAGTGTCTGAAATTGAGATCAATATACAAAAGTCTATTGCTGCTGTATAAACTAATAACAATGGAAAATGTAATTTTTAGAAGATACTGTCAATGGTAGTTGTATAAATGATCTTTGAATCAATCCAACAAGATGATTAAGAGAAAATTAAAAAAAAAACAAACTGTTGAAAAAGAAAGTGGACCCAAATAGACATTTACTGCTAGAGGATATGAGGTTTCTTTAGAAAACGATGAAAATGTTTGAAAATTGATTATGGTGATGGTTTTCCAATCTATGAATTGAATTGTATACTTTAAATGAGTGGATTACATGGTGTGTGAATTTTATCTTAAAAAAGCCATTAAAAAGTTAAGAACCTGTCATAGGGCCAAAAATACCATAAACCATATTTAAGAAAAACCCAGACTTGGAGTAGTTATATATAATGTTTAGAAAAAATTGGAAAAAAGGTCCAGTGTCTAAAATATCCGAAAACAAAAAACTTTTGAATGTTAATAAGACATAGGCAAACATCCTACTGGTGAATGGCCAAAGATTCAGGCAGTTCACCTACAAAGAATCTATATGGCTGATAAAGAAGTAAAAAGATACTTTTTTCAGGGAGATGTAATTTAAAATAATGGTGAGATACAGTTTCACATAGAATATCAAATGTTGGCATGAATGTTGGGAAATGGAGCGAGTGCTTTCCTTGCAGGTAGAGGGCTGGGGAGAGGAGTATAAACTGGGACAGCTTCCTCGGAGAGTCTGACAGTCAGGTTGCAGATGGGCCTACTGGTGACCTCTTTGTGTTAGAACCACTCTTGTGCCTGCTGAGGTGTCCTTTGTGAGTGACACAGTGGGAAGAACCCGAGATAACTCAACTATGATACAGTTGCATCGTGTACAGCAGGTAAAACCAGTGGACTGGGTCAACAGATTATGTCTCAAAAACAGAAGGTTGAGTCAGCCTTGTGAAAACAGACAGGTACGCAGCCTGGCTTGTTGCAAGTAGTTGCTGTTTGTTCTTAGGTGCTGTTGATGCGTCTTTTTCTCTCTCAACTTTAAAAGCTGGCACATATTAAAAAAATAGTTTTTAGTATTGTCGCCTGATCATACATACAAGAACTTATTACGTGCCTCTGCAGTTCTCGGGGCCAGGAGCCGGGGCTGTAGCAGTGAACAAGATGGGCAGCGTCTGTGCTCTCATGGAGTCACGAAAGAGGGATGATAAGACTGTAAACTAGTAGAAATTTAACTGAACAGTGTGAAAGGAATTGAGGCGGGGTTCTGGGAGATCGGGGGTGGAGGTAGTCACGGAGGGGCTCTCTGAGGAGCTGCCTACTGAGCAGAGACCTGCTTTTGAAGAAGAGCAAGTATGTGGAAATTTAAGGGGGAAGGACTCGAGGCAGAGGTAAAAGCCTTCAGGTAGGATATGTTCAAAAATTCCAAGGATAAAATAGGAATAAGTTTAGCAAAAGGAGTGCAAACATGTGCTTTGAGAACTGCAAAATACTGAAATAAAGAGAACATAAATCAGTGGAGAGGCACCCTAGGTTCGGGGACTGGAAGACAAATACCGTTAAAGACTGATCTGCAGGTTCAGGTGACTTCCCTGTAGAGACTGAGAGCTGCTCCTGAGAAAGATGCGTGTGGCCAGCGCCCAGTGAATGGGGGAGGGAATGTTGGTGGAGATGGAGTTAACGAGGCTGGCGGGGCTTCTGGATCATGACACCCTTTGGGCCTTGACAGGAAGGCTCAGCTTTAAGCAGGGGAGTGATGAAATTCAGTATTTGTCTCTGCCAGGTGCTGGAACGGGCAGGAGTGTGGTGGTGAACAGGATGAAACGTGAATAAATAGAATTCCGCTCTTCGGTGGTAGGAAATGAGAGCACCCTCAGCTTATTTTTGTACATGTTGGCATGTATTTGTGTCGTGTCACTGACTTACTTACCTGATTTCTTAAGTAATGTGGAGGTAGCGAACGTTCCTTAAAGAATAATTAAGAAAATTCCAACCGAAAGAATGTCTGTCTTTCAAAATCCTACCATTTGGAAATAATGACAGTTAATATTTAGTGTTTGTTTTCCGCCCCTTCTAGTCTTTTTTTGAATGGATTTGTGATCAAACAGTTCTCAAGTTCAATAACGTGTGACCTCCTCACCCGCCAACCCCATTAGAGAAACAAGGGAGTCGTTTGTTTTCTTTCGGCAAGTCTGTCAGTGATGCTGATGAATTCCTTCCAGGTGAAGCTGATCAGAATAATGTTCAGCATCAGCCCCCTGGAGAACCTGAAGCTGTACATCAGCAGCCGGCCCCCCCTGGTGGTGTTCATGATCAGTGTCAGCGCCATGGCGATAGCTTTCCTGACCTTGGGCTATTTCTTCAAAATCAAGGAGATCAAGTCACCGGAAATGGCAGAGGTACAGTAAACCGTCAGTCCTCTTGGGTGGGCTGGGCCTTTGCAGGGTGGGGAAACACCTTTTGGCTCTCCACATGCCTTTCTTTGGTTTGTGACTTATTTATCCCAGTGAGAAGGAGTCATATTTATTGAGAATTTTTGGTCTTCCATCTTGCAGTGACTCACTTTGGTAGGAAATAACCTAGTCAGATAGTTATTGATTTAAATAATGCTACCAGCTTTAGTGAGACTGTTTCAGCAATGAAGCATGTATTTTATTTTTTTATCTTTTATTGTTTTTAATTATTTTTTAAAATTTAAATTTATTTATTTTAATTGGAGGCTAATTACTTTACAATATTGTATTGGTTTTGCCATACATCAACATGAATCCGCCACGGGTGTACACGTGTTCCCCATTCTGAACCCCCTCCCACCTCCCTCTCCGTACCATCCCCTGGGTCATCCCAGTGCACCAGCCCCAAGCATCCTATATCCTGCTGAAGCATGTATTTTAGAAAGTGCATTTGTAAAATGTCTGTGTCAAGAAGTTCGAGAACTAACTTTTTGCTATTCACACTAAATTAGCTAATTGCAATTTAAAAAAACCATAAGCATTTATTTTAAAACCATATATTGTCATGGAGTTTCATACTGTACTGAAAGCCTTTTAATTGGGAAGAAAGAATTGTAAAATATTAGAAAGCAGGATTTTATTTCCAAATACATTTCTCTTATCAAGGAAAACTCTAGTTATCTACAAACTTGCCTTATAGATTTGTTTTTTGGTCAGTTTAAATGAATTATTTGGGCATTGCTCTTTAATTGCTAATCTAGGTATGTAGTAGTTTTTGAACAGTCATAATACAGATTTTGTATGTTTTTGGAAATTCTCTAGGGGTCCAGCGGTTGACTCAGTGATTTGACTGCCAAGGGCCTGGGTTCAGTCTCTGGTTGGAGAACAAAAATCCCACAAGCCATGCAGCACAGAGCTCCCCTGCCCACCCCAGAAAGTGTGTTCTTACATATCAGAAAACAGTAGTGTCCGCAATCTCGTTTGATAGGGGTGAATGACTGTATACCTGTTAGAAAAAGTTTACATTATGCTGAACCACTGACATGGTGAATTTCCTGGTGGATAAGTTTCCTTTGGGACAACTTAGTTTCTATCTTGGTAGCTTCTGTGAGTGCCCCCTGCACTTTGTCTTCTTGGGTGTGTTCCTTGGTGGGGATGGGGGCGGGGGCGGGATTGCGTTGCTGTCTCAGTGTGTGCGCCTCGCTCCTGTGCCCTGCGCCGTTCTGGATTATAAATGATCTTGGCAAGAGGAACCACCTTCTCTGACACAGAGCAACAGGCTTGAGCTACTTCTCCCACTAAACCCTGCCAAAGAGATTCTTACCAGGAGACTTAATTCTGGCTTAATTCTCCCTTTTCTGACCCTGCCTGAGTCTTTAGGGCTGAAAATGAACATTCTAGCCACAACCAAAGTTCTGCAGCATCCTGGCATTGCTCTCCTTCCAAGCTCAAGTCCATGTTGAATGCTCAGCCAGGGCCAGAGGTTAAGATGTAGCCTGGATAATTAGCCCTTGATAAGCAGAATGGAGCCTGACCTTGGACTTGGCCAACTGTTCAAAATGGACTCGAGCTCTGCAGGAAAGCAGAGCTGCAGGACGCTACAGAACTTTATGATTTAATTTAGGGATTTTATTTTCAAATGAGGAGACTGGGTATATAGGGAAAGTTTGTGACTGAATCAGAAAACTTAATTCTGATTCTGCCTGCTCTCACCTCAGCTGGAGTTGGAGAGTCCCCACTTTGCTCTGGGTCTCAGTTTGCTCATGTCTGGAATGTGAAGGGGTGAGACTAGAATGTTCATTCTCAGCTCTAATGTTCTTGAATGGTCTGCTGAGTTTTCAGGTGTTAGGGAGAGTGTAATTTGAAGTTGCTGGTTTCCCTCTTACTAATGCCCAGTTCTGATACACTGGGGCTGTAGAGGCAGACTTGGCCCCTCAGGAATTACTTGGATGGCATCTTTAATTAATGTTAGAGTTCCTGGATGTGCATTTGGTTTGTCTTGACATTTGGCAGCTTTCTGTAGATAGTGTTACTTGGGAGAAAGGAGTGTGGAACAGCCGAGGTTGATTTGTTGTTGCCATTCTAGCCTGAGTTCATCTTTGAGTTTCTGCTCAAATGAAAAAACACCCTGGTGGATAATTTACTATATTGGTATCCGTTTTAAAACTGTTTATAGTTTAAACCATCAGTACAGATATAAAGAGAAGCTTGAGAACATCTTTTCTCCTCCCTTTTGAAATTGTTTCTGTCGTAAAGTGGCACCCAGGGTCCATGACTAGGGGGAGAAAGTATTAACACCAGGGTGGGTATTTACTGTAGTTTCATGTTCTCAAGAGAGAGAGCTCAATGTAGAAAAGTGACCTTATAAGAAAATATTTTAAGGCAGCCTTAATTTTTAAAAAATAGCTAATGGTACCCAGAGGGGTGGGGGGTGTGAGAGGGAGGTTTAGGAAGGAGGGGACGTGTATACTTATGACTCATTCACACTCTTGTATGGCAGAAACCAGCACAGCGTGGCAAAGCAGTTATCCTCCAATTAGAAATAAAATGATAAAAATAGCTCGTTGTAACTGCTAAATGAGTTTAGATTAATACTTTGAATGTTTTACTACTTCTGTTCAAGCCGTCTTTTCAAATTGGATTCTGAGGCTAGATGATTTTCTGTAAGTATAGTATCCTTTTTCCTCTTCACATATTTTCCTGAGTTGTTTCAACTCAGCTGATTTACTAGGCCATGGCAATGAGGAGTTCATGCTTTAGATTTTGAATGTGAGAGTGTTTGGAGTTTTCACAGTTACGCCCGCTCAGGAAGCTGCAGGCTGCGCCCGCGCCGTCGCTCTGCAGCACTGGCTCGGACGCCACACCGCGGGCTGTGACTGTGCCATGGCGCCGGTGGCACTCAGACGTCTCACCCTTGCTTCTCTTTCGTTTTACCAAAGGACTGGAATACTTTTCTCCTGCGGTTTAATGACTTGGACTTGTGTGTCTCAGAGAATGAAACATTAAAGCATCTCACAAATGACACCGCAGCTCCAGAAAGCACAGTGACCAGCGGCCAGGCCAGGACGTCCACGCAGTCCCCACAGCCCCTGGAGGATGCGGGCCCACTGAACATCTCTGTAGCCATCACCCTCACCCTGGACCCACTCAAACCCTTCGGCGGGTACTCGCGCAACGTCACCCATCTGTACTCCACCATCCTCGGGCATCAGATCGGCCTGTCGGGTACGGGAGTGGCGGCCAGCTCCCCAGGCTTTCTCTGGCCACAGCTGTTAGCACACAGAGTATTGAGTGTCCGGTTTCCCTCCTCAGACTTGCTGAGTCTTGGTGTGTGTCCTCCCTTTTGTTGAGTTTGAACCAACACAGTCAGGGAGGAAGCACTTCTACTGCATCTCCACTTACTCGAGTGCTTGGTATGCAGTAGGTGCTCAATGAAAGCTTGCAAGTGGGAGACTGGGAAGAAACTATAAGGCCTATTTATGGTCTTAACATTTTTGAATACATTTTTTAATTTGTGTTTTTTAAATTTGTGTGAAGTACAGTTGATTTACAGTGTCGTGTTAGTGTCTGCTGTACAGCAGGGTAACTCAGGTGCAGATACACACTTACCATATTCTTCCCCATGATGGTTTGTCACCGAATAGTGAGCGTAGCTCCTTGTACTGTGGAGTAGGGCCTTGTTGTCTATCGGTTCTATCTAATAGTCTGCCGGAGGGGAGGGAAGGATTGGGAGTTTGGGATTAGCAGAGGCAAGCACAGGTCTGTTCTCTGTATCTGTGAGTCTGTTAAGCACAGATTGTTTAAATTCTGGTTCATCATGTTGGAGTTTTCAGTACATACTACAGATATTGCTGTTAGTCTTAAGGTTTTTTTTTTTTTAATGCACTGGGCTAAATGCTAGGAATTAGAAAAAGTCCCAGATCTGGTCTCTTCCCTTTGTAATTTTGGGATATGAAAGAGACAAGCATAACGTAAGTTAATATTCATCAGGCACTTAAGAGTAGTTCCTGGCAGACAGGAAATGCTGTATAAATGCTTGTTAAATAATATTAAACACCTGTAGAACATTGAGCGCTGCCCTTGGACTAGTACTAAACCCATGACAGACTGTAGGTGAATCAGGAGAAGGTTGAAGTAGTGGGAGCTGGAATAATCAGGAGGGGCTTTGTGCCAGAGAGTTGAGCCTCAGAAGAATCATCTTTGGTTACCAAGAACCTTTTAAAGTCCTTAAAGGAACTGGGGAGTGCCTGGCAGCCCCCTGCTGGCTGCTCCTGGTGAGAGGTGTTCCCGTGTAAGGCGGTAAGGGCAACGGCTGGGTTTTCCACGGGGTGGGTGGACCTTTTTCTTTTGCTGTGATGTTTAATACCTTGGTGCTCATTTGCACTTTATCTCTCACCTGTCCCATGACCTTTCTTAGGTCTAACCTGCTGATCCTCAGTCTGCTTATATGTGAAAGGGTTACAGTAACACTTCTTCGGTCTTGTTCATGGGATAGTGGTCCACTGGGTGAAGCAATACATACGCTCTGCCAACGGTGCGGACTCACGCAGCCCCAGCTTTCCCACCCAGGCATGGCCGGGCCCTGGCGTGGCCTCTCCAGGCGGCGGCCAAGAGCGGCCTGGCTGTGTTTGCCACACCGTGGGTCTGCCCAGTGAGCAGGCCTCAGAGTCTGGCTCGGAACAACCACTGTTATTCTCGAAACCCCGCAAAGGCAGGGGTCACACCTCCCTGGGTTGATGGGATTCTTGGGTGGGTTTGATTTCAGGATTCAGTCAAATCCCAGAGAATCATAAATGTATGATTTCTTGCCTTATTTACCAAAACACAGATTTCTCTTTCCAGGCAGAGAAGCCCAGGAGGAGATAAACATTACCTTCACCCTGCCCACATCCTGGAGCTCGGACGACTGTGCCCTTCACGGGCATTGTGAGCAGGTGGTGTTCACAGCCTGCATGACCCTCACAGCTCACCCCGGCGTGTTCCCCGTCACCGTGTAAGTGCGCCCTGTCCCCCATGGATGTATGTGAGAAGCTGTTTACCGTGAACTTGACTAGGATGCATTAGCAGCAGATTCTCAGGACAGCTGGCGTCGCATTACCTTGTAGAATTGTCATTGCTGGGACTTGTCTGTAGGGTTATTTCAGTTTAATTTGCTTTTCTGAGGTAAAACTTCTGCATATAAATATCAGAGGGTTAGTGTTTCAGTAAGGTCGTAAAAGCATCGGGTTGTGTTTGCAGGTTTTAGACTTCCTTTCCTGTTGGTAGAAGAAGCCACAGGAAAGATGCATATGAGCTGATCCTGTGACCATAATGACCCATAATGACGGCTTCTGAGCAGTATTTTGTTCATCTCCATTATCCAGGAAGACTTATGTTTTAAATTGATAGTATAAATTGAACCTTATTTTCCATGAAATAGTTACTGTTGCTGAACCTTCTGCTTCTTTTTTTTTTTTTTTTGAGCACCTGTCAGTGCTAACTGCTTTGCCTTTAAGCCTGTTCTTGCCTCTGCTTTCTCTGTAAAGGAGGTAATGATCTATAAATACATGAAATACACAAGGTGGAGCCTATTTAAGGATCTTAGGCTGAGTCCTTTTAAAATAATTATCCTGGGATTAATCTGTTTTAGATGTTCGGAGGTTTGTAGGCCAAATTCAGCATTATTTGCTATTGGTTGTAACAGCTGATAGAGAAGTTTGGAGAACTTCCAGTGGTGACTGAAAGTTTAGCTTATTTGAGAAAATGGGCTTACAAGGAGTGACTCCTTTCTGGTGATAGGACCTAGGATTGATTTCCGAAAGCAAAAATCTAACACCCAAACTCTCAAGTGTCGGTGCCTAGTTCTTAGTCTGTCGTATTTATTAATTAAAAAAAAAAAAAAATCACTGAACTAAAAACATAATAGGCCTTATCTCAAGAGAATACAGCTGTCTCCGATTTCTCCTTCCCCACAAGAGGCCCTGCTCAGCGCTGTGTCTTGCCTCCTTCTCCTGCAGACAGCCGCCGCACTGCGTTCCTGACACCTACAGCAACGCCACGCTCTGGTATAAGATCTTCACCACGGCCAGGGATGCCAACACAAAATACGCTCAAGACTACAACCCTTTCTGGTGTTACAAGGGGGCCATTGGAAAAGTCTACCATGCTTTAAACCCCAAGCTTACAGTTATTGTTCCAGATGTAAGTGAGAAGAATCCTGTGCGTCAGTGTGTGTCCCGAAACTTAGAGCAGACCCTGCTTACCTCCTTTCTTGGGTTAGCTTAGCTCCTGCCATTCTCGATGTCCGGCTGAGTAGGGAGGCCAGGTTGGGGGAGGCTGGAGACTTGCCGAAACACACCACCCCTTTGGTTAAGGAAATTGCTTCTGTTGTTCGTTGTCCACTTTGTCCAGCAGCAGTTATGTATTGATTGCGGCTGTGTGCCTGACTCAGAGGGGCTGCCGGAGAGGCTGGTCCGTCTTCCTCCTGCACACGTCCCTCACTGAAGCGTCTGTGGTTAGTGGCAGTAGGAGCAGTACACGGTGTGGGACTCAGGCAGATGTAAACAGGAGAGGACTGGCTGGAGACTGATGCCTGGGTGGGCTTTGACGTCACAAAGAGAAGACGGCGGGAGGCCCTGTCCTCTGAGCTAGTGGGAGATTTGCCAGTTTTGTTTGCTCCTCAGACTGGAGCCCGCTTTTAAAAGACTGCACTGAATTTTTGTAAATGTTCTTCTCTCTGTCAGTCCATGCCAGGTGGATTTCTTTTCTTCTTGCCTGGTCCCTCTCTTTCCTTATGTCTCACTTTAATCAAGTTGTGGGCGTTGGAACACCAGGGCCTGCAGGAATGAGCAGTGGAGCTGAGACTGTGAGGTGGGCAGGGGCCAGGTTCCTAAAGGCCCTTTGGGCCTCACTGAGGCATTGAGATCTCGGAGGAGGAGGCCAGCACTGCCTGTGTTTGGGTTGTAGGAAATTTGTAAAGCAGTGTGTCAGGAAGACTGGTCTGCCCCCCTGATACATGAAATAGGATGGAGCCTGAGGAGGCCTGGAGCTGTGAGAAGGAACAGGAGTGGAGGCCTGGCTGGGATCTCAACACCTGGCCGGGCCTGGTGGCCGGTTGCCTGTGGCACTCAAAGGCGTGAGTCACGGCTGGCGTTTGCAGCCAGGGGCTCATCGATGTGGGGAAAGGCCGCAGCCTCCCTGGGGAGGAGTAGCAAGGGGTTAGGAACACAGACTTGGGGGGGTCAGCTGTGCAGCTTGAGGGCTGTGAGAACAAGAAAATAAAGGGAAGGGCAGGGGTTAAAGGCTCCGGGGGGAGCTTGAGCAGAGCACTGGTTTAGGAGGGGAGCGTGTGGGTGGTATCTGGAACACCACAAGCTCCGGCTTTCCTCGTTGAGAAGATAGAGAACCTTCTGTTCCCATGTGAAAAGGAACGCTGAGGCAAGCCTAGAGGTTGTGCCCCCTGATTTCAGGAAGCCAGCCTTAAAATCTCAGTGACTCAGTGTGGATGTCTCTGGTTGGTTCTCTTTGTTTAGGATGACCGCTCGTTAATAAACCTGCACCTCATGCACACCAGTTACTTCCTCTTTGTGATGGTGATAACGATGTTTTGCTACGCGGTTATCAAAGGCAGACCCAGCAAACTGCGTCAGAGCAATCCTGAATTCTGTCCCGAGAAGGTGAGCGGTGGGTGGGTCTGGCCCAGGACTGCTCTAGAGGTCTCTGGGTAAAGTCCTAGTTAGTCCTATTTCCACTTACTGTGGGTGAGTCTTAGTTCCTGTCAGCAGCCATTGCCCCTCAGCCTATAATGTAGTGTTGCATTTTCAACCATACACCCAAGTCTTTGGTGGGAAAAAACCGTTCTCACATCCCCAGTGGAGGGACTTCCCTCGAGAAGTCCCAACTGCTGCTGGGCTCTGTCCTTCCAGTGTCCTGGTCAGCAAACTAAGATGCCACGTGCTACACCGTGTGGCCAAAAAACAAGCGAAATGAAAATTAGATCATCAACAAATTACAAATCAGGGACTTCCCTGGTAGCCCAGTGGCTAGACTGCACTCCCGGTGCAGGGTTCTGGGTTCGATCCCTGATCAGGGAACTGGATCCCACATGCTGCCATTGAGCCCTGGTCCAGCCAAATAAAATATTTTTTTTAAAAACTACTTTAAAAATTCTGTATTTAAAAAAATGTTCCCCGCTGGAGAACAGCTAACTCTGAGGGCTGCCTCCGTTCCACTGAGGTCAGTGTGCTGGTCACTTCCCAGAGCGCTGAAACTTGCCCCCATCTCAGCTCAGCGCTTCATGAGACCAGCTGATTTCTATTCACTACCTCCTAGATGAGCTTGATCTTTTTAGCATTTAATCGTTCCCCTGCCTGGCAGATGCGTGCGTGTGGCTCCCTGGGTTTGGGGCTGGGCCCAGGCCCCCAGTAGGAGAGCTGGTGGGGCTGAGTTACCTGCTCGTCGCTGCGTGACCGGTTGGCCGTCTTGCTGTCTCCTAGGTGGCTCTGGCAGACGCCTAATCCCACAGCTGCCGTTTTCTGAGAGAGACTGAAAGAACCATAATCATCGCCTGCTGAAGCCAGCCTGGGCCTGGACACTCTGTGAATACATTATCTTGCAATGTTGGGTTATTCCAGCCAAAGACATTTCAAGTGCCTGTAACTGATTTGTATATATTTATAAAAGTCCATTCAGAAATTGGTCCAGTGATGCACGTGCTTCGCACTGGGTGCCGCCAGAACCCTTCAGCCTCACCTGTGGACTCGGCAGGATGGCCCACGCGGCGCCCAAGGACTCTCGACCTCGCTGCCGGAGCAGGCCCTGCTGTCTTTCCCCGGGGCCCGAGGCGTTTCACCGCCGTGGGGGAGGTTACCTTTGGTTCTTGTTCAGCGCGATCTGTACAGAATGTTCAAAACAGTCTGCACCTTTGATATACTGCATTTCCAAAGCCACCCCAATCCAGTTTGTGGATTTTATGTGTCTGTGGCTTAATAATTACAGTAACAACAATAACACCTTTTTCCTCTGTTTTGCTTGCAAGGAAACATACCTTTCTAAGTTTTTTTTTTAATCCCCCTCTTTTTCCCTTTGAAGAGAAAATAGTCACATTTTAATACTACTCTAGTTAGGAGAGATTTGTGCTTTTATCTTGAGTAAAAAGTTAAATATTTAAAAGTCACTTACTTGGTAAAGATCAAAGTTTCATTTTCCACGTGGACAGCGAGGAGTCTGGTCTTGTTTGACTTGAGCTGGCTCAGAGTGCTCCACTGTCCTTTTTCTTCTCTGCTGTCCCTTACCTCCAATATGAAAGTTGAAACAGCTTCCTCACTCCAAAGGGCTTCAAAAATGAAGTACAGATGGCTCTAGAGTGAAAACGAGCCATTCTCTTTTCTGCAATGCAGATGACAGGAAAGGAGAGGGTGATGGTTCCGTCTAATATTCATGAAAGGGTTTCTTGTTTTCTTTGAGGGGGTAGTGGGTTTTTCTTTCCCTGGTGTTTTATGGGGAGGTATTTCATTTTTATGCAGTTAACATACTTGGAAGGAAATGGCAACTTGTAGATACAACATTAAGAAAACGTTGGCTGTGAAATCTGAGGGAAAATGATTCTGATTTGCCATTTATCAGGAAAACCAAAAGCATTTTTTTTCTTACAACATTCTGATGATCTACTTCTTTTCTCCCTTTTTCCTTCCAAGTCATTTTCATTTTAAGACGGTTGTGCATCTTTTCTAGCCCTGTATCACTTATGTTATTACCATTTTTCTTCACCGCTTTTTGCCTTCCTGACTTATAGTCATTAATGTTTTCTGAGAGTTCTCCCAAGCAGTGACAGAGCAAAAGGGCGGTTACCAGTCTTGGGTGTGACTGCCAGCACTTCTTTCCCTTAACTCCAGGTCTGTAGTCAGTTCTAAATTAGAACCAGCCCTGCAGTCTGAAATATATTGGCCTAGAACATTTTATCCCAAGTTGTTTTTTTTTTTTTTTTTTTTATCCCAGGCATTCTTGAATGGAACACATTTGTGGGCTTTTACTGAAGGTTATTAAAATAATCATCATAGTAACTTGATATGTTAATACTTATTTTTCCTTTTAGTACATTTCAAGCACAATAATCAGACTTGTGTATCCGTTTTTTTAATGATATGAGTTGCTTACCTGATGCATAGCTCACCAGTTAATTTAGTTTTCTCTTTAGAGACTTTGAGACTTACAAGATGAGATTGAGAAAAAGCCATTTGCTTGGCCTTTAGAAACATCAGTATCATTAAGACCAACAGACTTTAGATGAAGCTGCTACTGAATTAATAAAATCCCAAGGAAGTAGAGTTACAGGAATAGATTATTAACTGGCAGAGTAATATAAAAGGAAGACAGGTGAAAAAAGTCAGTTTCACTGGTTCGTTGGGTCCAGCTTGTTGCTAATATTAATGACCCTTATGTTAATTACAGGGACTGGCTGGCATCCGCTGGTAGGGGAGGAGGGACTCTGTTAGGCACAAGGAAGGGAAGTGCCAAAAATGCCTGGACAGTATGACTTGTCACGAGGCCAGGACAGAAACACACTTTAAAACCCAGCATTCTCCCCTTGCAGGTGATCTCAGATCTTACAGAAACCCAGTCAGGTGTACAAAGGCAGGCTGGGGATGCCAGGGGTGCTGGGTCCACCGACCCCCAGCAAGTCCAGAGGACCCGTTACTATCCAGGCACGGACAGACAAGGTCCTGTCCTCCACTGTCTCTCACTGGGAGGGCGGGGGACCTCAGGATGAGAAGAGGGTCGTAGACAGGGCCTGTCTCCCCTCCAGGGGGCGACCCCGTGCAGAAGCACTGGCCCGTCCTCAGGCATCTTGGACTGGAGTCCAACAAAAGGTCAGCAACTTACTATTAAAACAGTTGTTTCAGATCATATTGATCTCTTTCCCTTTTCCTTTTGTCCTTTCACTGTATGACTTGAATCAGTTTTGATTCTATTTGTAAGTTTTTCTCGTCATTAGGAACCTGCCACTTGTGTTGCGTTCTCTTGGGCAGTGTATTGGGGTTCAGCCTCCTGGTTTTTCACCCTCCTGCAGGCACCGTGGGGTTCCGAGGGCCAGCGGGTCCGTGTCACTCACCCTGCTGCATGATGGTTGGTAGCCGATCTGTCCGGCATTCACTCCCAGGTTAATTTTCTGTGTTGAAACTCTGTGCACATGTGCTTTCCAGAATAAAACGTCTGAATTTATTCGCTGTGTCTCCATTTCCTCCTGTCTGCTGGGTGTTTTCTAAGGGAAGAACATACACGATAAGTCAGTGGGGATGTTTTGCAAGCTGTTCTTAAGTGTCAGCTGTCGTCAGGATGAGGGGCGGGCACTGTTAGCTACCAAGCGGGCTCCACCAAGCCCCCAGGTCTTCCCCAGAGTACAGAACCTTAGTGTGCTGGACCCACAAGTGCTCGCAGACCTGCCCAACTCCTGCCCGGAAGGAGGCAGAGATAGAGAGCAGTAGGAGTGTTTGAATGGGGATGGGGTTTACAGACACCCGTCTCAGTCCCACGCGCTCTCCGTGTGCTCTCATCCCGAGTTACCAGAGCTGGTCCTGACTCCCTGGTACAGAGCTACCACACAGGCCAGCCCTGCTTTGTCAGGAAAGGCATCCTCCGCAGTTACCTATAGCTGTGAAGGGCAGTGTGCTCACCGATGTGAATTCTTCCCCTTTCCCAGTAGACTGTGGCTCTGTGGGTCTGCCCTTCCTCAGTCCCTGCAGGTGGCAGGCAGGGAGGGGTCAGCCTCCGGTGCGTGGTTGGGAGCGCTTGTGTCTGCCACCTTCGCCTGGCCCTCTCTCTAGCGAGCGGAGCACAGCTCGTTGTGCTTTGTGGTGGCTCCTCTCCATCACAGTGCAGAAGCCCTTGGAGAATAAGGGCTTGCGTCTTCCCTCTCTCATCATCTGTAAAATCTGACATAGACCCAGTCCACAAGTCCATTAGAGATAGTGCTTTATAAGCCTCTCCTTGTCCTTGTGAGTCTCAGACACTCAGGACCATCTCTGCAGATTTCGGGAGAAGCAGAGTGAATGCACAGACCCAAGGTGCATTGCGGAGTCCAGTCCAGCTTGTGAACTTACTTCCTGTCTTGAACAAACCTTTGCCCATCTGGTTTTCCCTCTGAAGGCCCCAAGCTCCTTACACCAGCTAGGTGTTGCTGGTGGATGAACAACAGCGGTCTGACCATTGCAAGAACAGACGTCAAGTTGACAGTGTCTTATCCAGGGGGTGAGGAGATTAGGTCTTGCTTTCCATGTTACCCTCTTTACTCCAGACCCTGCTCACCCAAGAACACATTTTTCTGGGGTTCTTAAGTGCCGTCGTCCATCTAGGAACTAGAGGCGCAGCAGCCCACAGACATGCTTGCCCTCTGGGTGCTCTCTTCTGGTGGGGGAGACATTGCATAAACACAGAAGTATATTTCTGATCTAATGGCAGCCAGTGATGAGATAAAGGTTCTTGGGACAGAGGAGGAGGGCTGTGATGCCTCAGCTGCGGTGATCACAGGAGGCATCTTGAAAAGAAGTACGCTTTGAAGTCACACAGAGAGCAGGGAGTGCTGGCCTGGGGCATTCCAGGCAGAGGGCAGAGACTGTGCTCCCAGGACCCTGGCTTACGATGGGTGGAGAATGGAGTCCCACAGGGATCTGTCTTCCCACCAGAGGACAAGCCTCCAGGCTGCTGCCGGGGCGGCCCCGCAGTCTATGCAGGGCGATGTCTTACTGCCATCTGGTCTCTGCAGGGTGTTCTCAGAGCCAGTGTGGCAGGTCTAAGCCCCAGCCCCAATGGACAACAGGCCGTGTCACTTAGGCTGAGTGGTTTAACCTCTCCATGTCCATTTCCCATCTGTAAAGTAAGGATAACAGTGGCCACTTGAATATAGTGAGGACTGAGCAGATTAACAGTGGAACAGTGTATAATGTAAACATTATAATGAAGTGTGTGTTGGGGGGGGGTGGTATCTAAGAGCGAGGCTGGTGGGTCACCTCTGGTTTGGTAGGTGAGAACTAGCAAAGCAAAGAGATCTCCCCCAAGCTCTAGTCTTCGTCAACAGCGGTACTGCCCTTGCAGCGGGTTCCTATCATCTGATGAGAACTGATGCGCAAAGCGAGTGTATATAACACATTTCATGAAATGAAAACCATGCTTATCACATAGGACGTGCACTGCTATTTAACATTTTTAGTTTCTTCTATCTAATTGAAAAACGGCTTAACCACTAAATCGACTGCATGGCCAACTTCAAGGAAGGCAGCCTGCTATTTTAAAAGCCCTGTTCTAGTGCCAGCAATAGCAGTGACCAGATTGTGAACAGATAGTAGCATGTGGGGAGGCAATAGAACCTCGTGTTTAGGAGTCTGGGTTTAGGATCAGGAATTGGATTGTCTGGGTTCAAATTCTGGCACTGCCAACTTTTCTCTTGGAAAACCTTGGGCAAATTTAACTTACACTCTCTGCCTTCATTTTTTTCACCTGTAAAAATGAGGAGGAATAGCATTTACTTCCTAGCGTTGTGAAGATTCAGTGACTCAAAATATGTGGAGCCTATAGCATCTGCCTGCAGTGCGGGAGACCCAGGTTCAATCCGTGGGTCAGGAATATTCCCTGGAGAAGGGAATGGCTACCCAAGAATACCCAGTATTCTTGCCTGGTGAATTCCATGGACAGAGGAGCCTGTCTGGCTACAGTCCATTGAGTCACAAAGAGTCAGACACGACTGAGTGACTTAAATTGGTCAGCAGCAGAGATAGATGATAAATGTTATAGTTGTGGAGGCCTGGAGTCAGCCCTCTTACTTAGATCCTACCGTGCAGGGAATGTGGTGGAGGCATGGAGACCAGCACTTGGGGGTGAGTTGGGAGAAACAAGACCAGAGCTGAGCCCGCAAGCCCCACCTACTGTCCTATTCACCCCTCCCTACTTTGATCCCTGGAAAAGTTAAAGGTTAATGGAGCAACTTGACTAGTGATCAGGTCCATTGAACTATGTGAAAGTTGACATTCCTCATGAGCTCTGATGGAGGAGGGAGAGGCTAGGACTCATCTGCAATCGTGAGTGTCCACTGATAAAAGCAGGTGCCTTGGATTGCAGGGGGGGGTGATGTCGGAGGCTGCTAATTATAGTTACGTACTGAGTTCTGGTCCTGCGAGTTCGACCCGAAAGCTTCTGAGTCTTCCCTCACCAGCGGAAGGAGGTCTACCTTAAGAAGCCAGGTTCATCCACTGGGGCTGAAGCTAGGAGGTTGGAATCTGGGTCCCCAGTACATCCTCAGCTGTGTCCACGGGTGAGAGAGGTTTCAGGGTGTCTGAGTATTTCTGGCAAAGTGTTGGGCAACTGTAAAATAGGATGAAATTGTCAAGACAACCACTTCAGGGCTCTGAAAGTTGACCCAAGGCAGGTAAAAAAAAAAAACAAACAAACAAAAAGCTGAGATGCAACTGTTTATGGAAAGATGGCTGCACTTCCAGAAAGAACACTAAGTATTTTTCCTGGAGCTGCTTCCATTTTCTCCCTCATTCCTACCTTAGAGTGCTACCAGGGTGAAGGTGTCTAAAAGCTAGCAGCTTCATTGTTGGGCTTGCTCTGGAGGGAAAGGTGAAAAACTCTTGTTCAGTGGCATTGTTTGTAAAATAGCAAACTTGATAGAACAAGAAAGGAGAAAGCTTGGGGTGGGTGGCAGCCTCTAGAGAAATTTACCAAGGAACTCCTGGAAAAAACCAGAGGTTCCACACATCCCTGGTAGAACAGGAGGCCACATGCACACACACAGGGGAGACCCGAGGTCTGTACTGGAAAGTATCAGAAGTTGGGATAGACTTGAAAACACACTGAATTTTGAATAGACTTCCCCACTTGCCCCCAGCACTATAGGCAAAGGTCAAGATGTTTGAGCAGAACCTCTAACCGGGCATTGCCTGACTTCTATGCTATGTAGACCTAAGGGCAATCTCTTCGGAGGTTTTATTTTACAAAAAAACAAAATATAAGTTAAACTGAGCAGAGACATCATGGGTTACATACCATGGAGAAGATAGTTTCTACAAATTGAGTATAGGCTATTTACTAACAGTGAAACAATAACATCAGCCTTGGGGTTGAGGGGGGCGGGGAATCAGAATCCACAGTTACTACAATATATTAGCTAAAATGTCCAGTTTTCAACAAAAAATGAAAACCAAAATAAAATATATGGTACCATTTGTGTGTGTGTCTGTGTCTTCAGTTGCTGAGTCATGACCAACTCCTTGCGACCCCATGGACTGTAGCCCATCAGGCTCCTCTGTCCATAGGATTCCCCAGGCAAGAATACTGCAGCAGGTTGCCATTTATTTCCAACTTGGGGGGTTCTTTCCGACTCAGGGATCTAACGGCACCTCTTACATCTCCTGCATTGGCAGGCGGATTCTTTATCACTAGTACCACCTGGGAAGCCCCTAAAATCCCCATAAGTTATGTAAAAATTAACTCAAAATCTATCATGTAAAATATAAAACTTTAGAAAAAAATAGAGAATCTTTAATGTCCAGAGCTAGGTAAAGGAACTGTAGATATGACATCAGAAGCACAATCCATAAAAGGAAAAACTGACAAATTAGACCTCATCAAAATGTAGCTACTGCCACTGGAGAGGAGTGGAGAAATAGCTCCAGAAAGAATGAAGAGGCGGAGCCAAAGTGGGAACAACGCCCGGGTGTGGATGTGGCAAGGTCCGATGCTGTAAAGAACAATATTGCATAGGAACCTGGAATGTTAGGTCCATGAATCAAGGCAAACTGGATGTGGTCAAACAAGAGATGGCAAGACTGAACACTGTCATTTTAGGAATCAGTGAACTAAAATGGATAGGAATGGGCGAATTTAATTCAGATGACCATTATATCTCCTGCTGTGGGCAAGAATCCCTTAGAAGAAATGGAGTAGCCCTCATAGTCAACAAAAGAGTCTGAAATGCAGTTCTCGTGTGCAGTCTCAAAAACAACAGAACGATTTTGGTTCGTTTCCAAAGCAAACCATTCAATATCACAGTAATCCAAGCCTGTGCCCCAACCACTAATGCTGAAGAAGCTGAAGTTGAATGGTTCTATGATGACCTAAAGGACCTTCTAGAACTAACACCAAAGAAAAAGATGTCTGATTCGTCATAGGACTGGAATACAAAAGTAGGAACTCAGGAGATATCTGGAGTAACAGCTAACTTTGGCCTTGGAGTTCAAAATGAAGCAGGGCAAAGGCTAACAGAGAACACACTGGTCATAGCAAACACCTTCCAACAACACAAGAGATGACTCTACACATGGACATCACCAGATGGTCAATACGGAAATAAGGTTGATTATACTCGTTGCAACCAAAAATAGAGAAGCTCTATACAGTCAGCAAAAGCAAGACCTGACTCAGATCATCAGCTCCTTATTGCAAAATGAAGACTTAAGTTGAAGAAAGTAAGGAAAACCACTAGGCCTTTCAGGTATGACCTAAATCAAACCCCTTATGATTTTACAGTGGAAGTGACAAATAGATCAAAGGATTAGATCTGGTAGACAGAGTGCCTGGAAAACTATGGATGGAGGTTTCTAACACTGTACAGGAGGTGCTGAACAAAATCATCCCCAAGAAAAACAAATGCAAGAAGGCAAAGTGGTTGTCTGTGGAGGCCTTACAAACAGCTAAGAGAAGTGAAAGGCAAAGGAGAAAGGGAAAGATACAGCCAACTGCAGAGTTCCAAAGAAAAGCAAGAAGAGATAAGAAAGGCTTCTCTAATGAGTAGCAAAGACATAGAGAACAGCAGAATGACAGACCAGAGCTCTCTGCAAGAAAATTAGATCGAGGGAGTGTTTCCTGTACAGATGGGCACAACAAAGGACAGAAATGGCAAATACCTAACAGAAGCAGAAGAGATTTTAAGAAGAGGTGGCAAGAATACACAGGAGAACTACACAAGAAAGGCCTTAATGACCCGGATAACCACAATGGTGTGTTCACTCACCTACAGCCAGACATCCTGGAGGGTGAAGTTGAGTGGGCCTTAGGAAGCATCACTACAAGCAAAGCTAGTGGAGGTGATGGAATTCCAGCTGAGCTGTTTAAAATCCTAAAAGATGATGCTATGAAAGTGCTGCACTCAAATATGCCAGCAAATTTGGAAAACTCAGCAGTGGCCACAGGACTGGAAAAGGTCAGTTTTCATTCCAATCTCAAAGAAGGGCAATGCCAAAGAATGCTCAAGCTACCATTCATTGCTTCGCATTCTAGCAAGGTAATGCTCAAAATCCATCAAGTTAGGCTACAACAATATGTAAACCGAGAACTTCCAGATGTACTAGCTGAATTTAGAAAAGGCAGAGGAACCAGAGATCAAATTGCCAACATCCATTGGATCATCAAGTGAATTTCAGACAAAACAACTACTTCCACTTTACTGATTATGCTAAAGCCTTTGTGTGGATCACAACAAACTGGAAAATTCTTAAAGAGATGGGAATACCTGACCACCTAACCTGCCTCCTGAGAAACCTGTTTGAAGGTCGAGAAGCAACAGAACCGGACATGGAACAATAGCTGGTTCAAAATTGGGAAAGGAGTACATCAAGGCTATATATTGTCACCTTGCTTATTTAACTTATATACAGAATACATCATGTGAAATGCTGGGCTGAATGAAGCTCAAGCTGGAATCAAGGTTACAAGGAGAAATATTAATAACCTCAGATATGCAGATAATACCACTCTAATGGCAGAAAGCTAAGAGGAACTAAAAAGCCTCCTGATGAAATTGAAAGAGGAGAGTGAAAATGCTGGTTTAAAAAATTCAACATTCAGAAAAACTAAGATCATGGCATTCAGTCCCATCACTGCACGGCAAATAGATGGGGAAAAAATGGAAACAGTAACAGACTTTATTTTCTTGGGCTCCAAAATCACTGTGGACGGTGACTGCAGCCATGAAATTAAAAGATGCTTTTTCTTTGGACGAAAAACCTAAACAGAATATTAAAAAGCAGAGAGGGAGGTGGGAGGGGGGGTTCATGTTTGGGATCACATGTACACCCGTGGTGGATTCACGTCAATGTATGGCAAAACCAATACAGTATTGTAAAGTAAAATAAAGTAAAAATAAAAATTAAATAAAAATAAAAAGCAGAGCTATCACTTTGCTGACAAAGGTCCATCTAGTCAAAGCTATGGTTTTTCCAGTAGTCATGTATGGATGTGAGAGTTGGACTATAAAGAAAGCTGAGCACCGAAGAATTGATGCTTTTGAACTTTGGTGTTGGAGAAGACTCTTGACTCCCTTGGACTGCAAGGAGATCCAACCAGTCAATCCTAAAGGAAATCAGTCCTGAATATTCATTGGAAGGACTGACGCTGAAGCTCCAATACTTTGGCCACCTGATGCAAAGAACCAACTCATTGGAAAAGACCTTGATGCTGGGAAAGATTGAAGGCAAAAAGAGAAGGGGGCGGCAGAGGATAAGATGGTGCGATAGCATCACCAATTCAGCGGACATGAGTTTCCGTGAACTCCATAAGATAGTGAAGGACAGGGAAACCTGGCGTGCTGCAGTCCATGGCATTGCAAAGAGTCGGACACAACTTAGCGACTGAACAATGACAACAAAATGCAAAACGTCAGTTCTTCTGTGCTCACCCTTCTTTATGGCCCTGGTGGTTCAGTGGCTCAATGCAGGGGGCCCAGGGCGCATTCCTGGTCAGGAAACTAGATCCCACATGTCGAAAAAGAAGCTCAAAGATTCTGCGTGCTGCGACTGAGGCCCCATGCAGTCAGATAAATTTATTTTTTTTTTAATGTAAAACTCTTGCTGCTCTGTGGAAGACAGTCAAGAGGAAGAAAAGGGAAGCTACAGAGTTGGAGAAAATATTTGGAAATCACATATCCAACAAAGGACTACTTTCTAGAGTATATAAAGAATTCCCAAAAGTCAACAGTAAAGGCAAAACAAAACCCCAAACCACCCAGCAATTCAATTAAAAAATGAGCAGAAAACAGAAACAGACATTTCACTGAAGATTTACAGATTTCACAGAAGCACGCTGAAAGGCGTTGAACATCTTTAGCCATTAAGGAAATGCAAATTAAAACCACCCTGAGGGATGTCCGTGGTAGTCCAGTGGTAAAGAATCTGCCTTTCGATGCAGAGGACATGGGTTCGATCCCTGGTCTGGGAAGATCCCACAGGGCGCAGGGCACCTAAGCCCATGGGCCATAACTAGAGAACCCACACTGCGACTAAGACCTGATGGAACCAAGTAAATAAATAAACCACAATGAGATGTCACTGCACACCTACCAGAATCACTAAAATTACAAAAAAAATAGTGACAATATCAAATGCTAGTAAGGACACAGAGAAAATGAGTTACTATACACTGCTGAGTAAAATGTCATGCATACTCTGGAAAAAAGTGTGGAATTTCTTATAAAACTAAATGTGCAATTACCATACAACCAGAAATCTCAGAGAAATCAAGATGTATGTTCACATAAAAACCTGTGCATGGGCTTGCCCGGTGGCTTAGTGGTGAAGAATCAGCCTGCCAATGCAGGGGACACAGGTTCGATCCCTGGTCCTAAAAGACACCGCATGCCGCGGAGCAACTAAGCCCCGTACGCCACAACTATCAAGCCTGTGCTCTAGAGCCTGGGAGCCACAGGGAAGCCACTGCAATGAGAAGCCCTCACACTGCAGCTAGAGAGCAGCCCCTCCTCATTGCAACTGGAGAAAGCCATGAAGACCCAGCACAGCCAGAGATAAAACAAAACATAAACAGGTCAATCTTAGAACAAGAAGAAAAAAACCCGTGCATGAATGTGCATAGCAGCTTTATTTGTAATAATCAAAACCCAGAAATGATCTGACATGTTCTTTAGCGGGTGAATGGATGGTTCAACAAATTGTGTGTATTAGTCAGTTTGGGATGCTATAACAAGTTACCATAGGCAGGCAGGCTTATAAACAACAGAAACTTATTTCTCACATTTCGAGGGTGGAAAGTCCAAGATCCAGGCTCCAGCAGACCTGATGTCTGATGAGAGCCTGCTTCCTATTCTGGAATTTCATTTGTGGTTAAGTCACTAAGTCATGTCCAACTCTGCGATCCCATGGACTGTAGCCCACAAGGGTCCTCTGTCCATGGGATTTCCCAGGCAAGAGTACTGGAGTGGGTTGCCAGTTCCTTCTCCAGGGGATCTTCCCAATCCAGGAATCGAACACGTCTCCTGCATTGGCAGGCAGATTCTTTTCTGCTGAGCCACCAGGAAAGCCTGGAGTTTCTTTTATAAGGGTGTTAATCCCATTCTTTAGTGTTCTGCCTTCATGATCAAATCATTTCCCAAAGGTCCCACCTCTAAATACTGTTATATTGGGTTAAGTTTCTCCATACAGCAACATAAAAATTTAATCTACAGCACGGTAGTACACTCATACCATGAAACACTCTTCAGTAATAAAAAGGAATACTTTCTTTTTTCTTGGCCAGGCTACACAGCATGTGGGATCTTAGTTCCCCAAACAGGGATCAAACCTACACCCCCTTCCACTGGGCCACAAGGGAAGTCCCAGAAATAAACTCATTTTTAATTATATCTTTTCTTGAAGTATAGTTACTTATAATGTTGTGTTAGTTTCTGGTATATAGCAAAGTGATTCAATTTATATATATATATAATAGAATATGATATATATTCTTTTCCATTATTGTTCATTATAGGATATTGAATATAGTTCCCCATGATGTACAGTAAGACCTTGTGTAGTAGTTTGTATGTATAGTAGTTTGTACCTGCTAATCCTCAAACTCCTAATTTATCTCTCCTCACGCCTCTTTCGCGCTTCCCTGATGGCTCAGATGGTAAAGAATCTCCATGCGATGCAGAAGACCCAGGTTCCATCCCTGGGTCAGGAAAATGCCCTAGAGAAGGATGGCTACCCATTCCAGTATTATTGCTTGGAGAATTCCAGGCACAGAGGAGCCTGGCAGGCTATAGTCCGTGGGGTTGCAAAGAACCGGCCACGACAGAGCAACTAACGAACGCTTTCACTGCCCATTTCCCCTTCGGTAACCGTAAGTGTGTCCTCTATGTCTGTGATCTGTTTCTGTTTTATAAATAAGTTCCTTTGTATCACATTTTCTATGCCACAGGTGAGTGAGCTTGTATGGTGCTTGTCTTTCTGTCTGAATTACGTCACTTAGTACGATTATCTCTAGGTCCGTCCATGTTGTTGCAAATAGCATTATTTCTTTCTGTGGCTGAGTAGTATTCCAGTATATATCTGTCTCTCTATATAATATGTATTATTATTATATATGCCACATGCTCTTTGTCCATTCATCTGTCCATGGACATTTAGGTTGCTTCCATGTCTTAGCTGTTGTCAGTAGTGCGGCTGTGAACACCGGGGTGCACATATCTTTTCAAATTAAGAGTTTTGGCCAGATGTATGTGAGCAATAGGATTGCTGGATCATATGGCAACTATTTTTAATTTTCTTAAGGAGCTTTCATACTGTTTTCCATAGTGGCTACACCAATTTACATTCCCACCAACAGTATAGGAAAGTCCCCCAAAAGAATGGATTCTTCCTTTTAAATTTTATTTGCTTACTTTATTTTTGGCTTGGTGGGTCTTTGTTGCTGTGTGCGGGCTTTCTCTGGTTGTGGTGAGCGGGGGCTACTCTCTAGCTGCGGTGTGCAGGCTTCTTATTACAGCGGCTTCTCTTGCTGCCGAGCACAGGTTCTACGGTACGTGGGCTTCAGTAGTTGTGGCGCTTGGGCTTAGCTGCCCCACAGCATGTATCTTCCTGGACAAGGGATTGAACCTGTGTCCTCTGCTTTGACAGGCATATTCTCAACCACTGGGCCAGCAGGGACACCTAGGAATGAACTCTTGATACATGCAACAGCTGGGATAGATCTCAAAGGCATCGTGCTAAGTAAAAGAAGCCAGTCTTAAATGTTCACATACTATATGATTTCTCTTATACCACTTTCTTGAAAGGACAGTTATAGAATTGGACAACATTTCTTCACAGTTTTCAGGAGTTGGAAGCGGGGTGTAGGTACGGCCATAAAAGAACAGGGAGGGATCCTTTTCTTTTTTTGGCCAGGCTGCGCAGTATGCAGGATCTTAGCGCCCCAGCCAGGAATCAACCCTGAGCCCCGTGTAGTGCGAGTACAGGCCTTTACCGCTGCACCACCAGGGAAGTCCCCCTAGATGATCTTAGCAATAGATGTGAGATGGTAGAAGAATCAATGAACGTGAACACAGATCGTGAAAATCACCCAAGCCTGAATGCTAGACAGAAAAAAAGATTGAGCAACAATGAACAGAGCCTCAGGACCCATGGGCAACGTCAAGCATACCAACATAGGAAATGGTAGTCACAGAAAAAAAGGAGGTTAAAAAAAGGGACAGAAAAAACATTTGAAGAAATAATAGCCCTAATAGCCCTCAAACTTTCGGATTTGATAACGATCACTAAGTCTGCAGATCCAAGAATATCAATGAATCCCAAGTTAAATCAACACAAACAGCTCCCTCCCTAAATATACCATGAAAGAACAAAGAAAGTAAGTGAAAGTGAAGTCACTCAGTCGTGTCCGACTCTTTGTGACCCCACGGACTGTAGCCTACCTGGCTCCTCAGTCCATGGATTTTTCCAGGCAAAATACTGGAGTACTCATTTTCTCCTCCAGGCGATCTTCCCGACCCAGGGATCCAACCCGGGTCTCCTGCATTGCAGGCAGACGCTTTACTGTCTGAGCCACCAGGGAAGCCCATGAAAGAACAAGGAAAGGTCAAAAAGAAGCAAGAGGAAAATCACTCAAGGAAACAGTGCAATTAACAACTGGCTTCTCAGAAGCAACGGAAGACAGTGGAGTGGCATATTGTCGCTGTTTAGTCGCTGTTGCGACCGACTCTCTGTGACGCCATGGACTGTAGCCCCCTGGGCGCCTCTGTCCATGGGATTTCCCAGGCAAGAACACTGGAGTGGGCAGCCGTTTTCTTCTCCTGGGGCTCTTCCTGACCCAAGGATGGAACCTGCATCTCCTGTATTGGCAGGAGATTCTTTATCACTGAGCCACCAGGGAAGCTCTGGAGTGGCATGTCTAAAGAGTTAGAAGGAAAAACTGCCACCCAAGAATTCTACACGCAGAAAGACTACCCTTAAAAAATGAAGTTGGAGGAGATCAAGATGGCGGAACAGGACGACACAAGCTCACACACCCCCTTGAGCACATCAAAAATGCAGGTGAGGTGGAGAGCGGCAAAGGACACCTACCACCGAGGCTGTAAGAAAGATTCACACAGGATCAGGCAGGAAGGAAAGAAAAGTGATCAGGGGTGATCTGCACCCCTGGGAGTGGACACAGAAGAGGAGGGCGATTACATGGTCTTAGAGATGGCCCCTGGAGACACTGGGCAGGCTTGGGGGCCTGGCCCTGGGAGAATGAGTCTCCTTACCTAGTTTGGGAACCAGTGGGGCAGAGAGCAGGGCAGTAAGAAACTTAGACTGTTCCTGAAGGGTGCACACACCTGCTGATTTCCAAAAACCAAGGCGGAAGAAACAGATTAAAGCTGTTTGGGACCCTGGCCAGTTTCTCTCAAAGGTCTCAGTTGTGCCCCAGCCCAAGCTGAGAGTCTGCCCCGGCCTCTCTTGCCCAGTGGCACAGCTCCACACTAGGGCAAAGGCTGCCCCAGCTGAGGGGGCTGCACGGCCAGTTCAGACCCAATGCAGCACGTGGACAGATGAGGGAAGGCATTTTTGGTGCTTCTGGAGGCAGGAGATGGGGAGTGAACAGGAACTCTGACTGGTGCAGGGGCTGCCCCAGCCCGTGCCCCAACCCACGCAGAGCGCCCACTCCAGCCCCTCTTGCCTAGCACTGCTCCCTTTAGGACAAAGGTGCCAATGCTGGGAGCAGGGAACGCACACACAGAGGGAACAGAGACAGCGTGGACTTGATCCTCAGGACTTCTGCTCTAGCAGCGTGGGGACTGACCCCACACCCAAAAGGGATGTGCTGGTCACTGATAGAAGAGATGCCCCAGCTCACACCAGGCTCCAGCCCTAGGCTCTCGGTTTCTAGCCTCACTTCCTATCAAGGCGCTAACTGCCTGCACACCCTGGGGTGGTGACTTGTGCCCGTGCTTCCACTAGGTGGCGCTAGTGGGAGAGCTAACCTGCCAATGCGGGAGACAGGAGACGCGTTCCACCCCTGAGTTGGGAAGACCCCATGGAGGGGGGCAAGGCAACCCACTCAGTATTCTTGCCTGGAGAATCTCATGGACAGAGAAGCCTGGCAGGCTACAGTCCATAGAGTTACAAAGAGTCAGACACGACTGAGCGAGCTAGCACACGTGCACGCATGACAGACCCAGCTCTCCCAGAAAAGCCGCTGGGTACATACAGACTGCACAGGGTTGCTCTCACACAAGACCAGGACAGGTAACTGTTTCACCTAATTCCAAGGAGACAGAGACATTTAATCAAAGTGAGAGGACAGAGGAATTTGTTTCAAAAGCAAGAACAAGAAAAACAACTAATGAAACAGATAAGTAATTTACAAGAAAAAAAGTTCAAAGATTTAGTAATAGGACTGCTTACTGATATAGGGAAAAGAATAGATGAACACAGTGATAATTTTAATAAGGAGTTACAAAATATAAAAAGAAAATCCAGTCAAATCTGAAGATCACAATAACAAAAAACCAAAGGAGTTAACAGCAGACTACGTGATACAGAAGAATGCATAAGTGATGCGGAAGATAGAATCATGGAAATCATCCAATCAGAAAAAAGCAAAAGAAATGTGAGAAATGAGAACAGTTTAAGGGACCTCTGGGACAACATCGATTGTACCAACATTTATGTAATAGAGGTCCCAAAAGAAGAAGAGAGAGCAAAGGGTCAAAAATGTATTTGGTGGAATTACGGGTGAAAACACCCTGAATCTGAAGAAGGAAGCAGATATTCAGGTACCGGAAGTGCAGAGGGCCCCAGAAAAGATGAATCCGAAGAGACCCATGCCAACACATATCATAATTAAGATGGCAGAAGCTAGAAAGAAAATTCTAAGGGGATCGAGAGAAAAAGAGTCACTTTTGTTTAAAGTGAAAAGTGACAGTCACTCAGTCGTGTCCGACTCTTTGTGACCACATGGACTATACAGTCCCTAGAATTCTCCAGGCCAGAATGCTGGAGTGGGTAGCCATTCCATTCTCCAGGGGATCTTCCCAACCCAGGGATCAAATCCAGGTCTCCCGCATTGGAGGTGGATTCTTTACCAGCTGAGCCACCAGGGAAGCCCAAGAACACTGGAGTGGGTAACCTTTCCCTTCTCCAGGGGAGCTTCCCAACCTAGGAATCGAACCGGCAGACAGCTCCTACTGGAGCTAGGAGGGAAGCCATCTAGAATGGAAGGACATATAAAGAACTTGTCAGACAAGTAAGAACTGAAAGCTAATCAATACTAAACCCACCCTAAAAACCATGTTACAGGGTCTTTCCTAAGTGGAAAAGAAAAGGCTGCAACAAGAAATAAGAACCTCTGGTGCGGGAACTAAGATCCCACATGCGAGGGGCAACTAAGCCTGTGTGCAGCAACTACAGCACCCACGCCCTCTGGAGCCTGTGAGCCACCACTTGAGAAGCTTGTGTGCTCCAACACAAGACCCTGCCTGCTGCAACTAAGACCTGCCACAGCCATAAATAAATATTAAAAAACACAAAACCCAGTATGGTATTGGCCCAAAAACAGACATATAGATCAGTGGAACAGGATACAGAGTCCAGCAATAACTCACACACTTATAGCCAATCGATCTATGGCAAAGGAGGCAAAAACATACAGTGGGGAAAAGGCAGTCTCTTCAATAAGTGATGCTGGGCAAACAGGATAGGTTCATATAAATCAATGAAATTAGAAAATGTTCTAATTTTCTCACACCATATACAAAAATAAACTTAAAATGGATTAAAGTCCTAAATTTAACACATTATTGACCAGGGAATTTTCGCAGAAACTAACACCTGTGGCCAGCGATATTTATGTAGGTGAATACTAAATCGTCTCTGGTCAATAACGTTTGGCTGACAAAAGATGTTTTAATACATCACCAGGCAATAATGTGTTAAGACTGGAAACCATAATACTCCTAGAAGAAAACATAGGCAGAACACTCTTTGACATAAATCAGAGCAGTAGTTTTCTGGATTTGTCTCCCAAGGAAAAGGAAAAAAAGCAAAAATAAACAAGTGGGAGCTAATTAAACTTTAAAGCTTTTGCACAGCAAAGGAATCTATCAACAAAACAAAAAGACAGCCTGCTAAATGGAAGAAAATACTTGGAAGTGATATGACGATAAGGGTTAACATCTAATATATATAAACACTTCATATAATTCAATATCAAACCTGATTTTTAAAATGAGAAGACCTGAATAGACATTTTCCCAAAGACATACAGAGGGCCAACAGACACATGAAAAGATGCTCAGCATCACTAATCACCAGAAAAATGCTAATCAAACCCACAATGAGATATTACCTCACACCCATCGGAAGAGTTACCATCAAAAAGGATCACAAACAAATGCTGGTGAGGATGTGAGAAAAGGGAACTCGGGTACACTGCTGGTGGAAATGTAAATTGGTCCAACCACTGTTGAAAGCACTATGGAGGTCCCTCAAAAAGCTAAAAGCAGAACTACCATATGATCCAGCAATTCCACCACTGGGTATTTATCTGAAGAAAAGACGACACTAATTCCGGAAGGTACATGCACCCCAGTGTCCTTAGCAGCGCGACTCACAACAGCCAAGAAGTGGAAGCAACCTCGGCATCTGTCAACAAGTGAATGGATGAAGAAGATGTAGTGCACACACACACACACACACACACACACAATGGGCTATTAGACAAAGACAAATTCTCTATGTTAACACGTATATTTGTCATCTAAAAAAAATAAATGAATATGGACAAATCAGGAACAGATGCAGAGAACAAACTACTGGTTATCAGTGGGGAGAAGGAAAAGGTTTAGGGGATTATGAAACAAACTGCTACATAGCAAATAAATAAGCTACAGAGCACACAGACAACCTTTTGTAAGAACTTCAAGTGAAGTATATTTCATGCTATGAAATGTAGTATAAAAAGTTTATATTATAAACTATAAAAAAAAGTTTATACCATACTACAGAAGTATACTATACTATAAAATTTATACTATACTATAAAAGTTTATAATATGAAATTTTGGAATCACTGTGTTATACCTCTGAAACTAATTTTGTAAATCAATTATATTTCAGTTTTTAAAAAAATGACTGAATGATGATTAAAAGGGGAAAAAGGGACAAGTCTTTCACATGGAATTCCAAAGAATGTGTGTAAATGCTTGCTTGCTGACCCTTGCTGGGAGATGGAGCTTAATTCCTTTCCCCTTGTATGTGATCTGGGCTGAGTGATACACTTCTAAGGAATAAAGCTCAAAAAGAAAAAAAAAATACTTGGAGAAGCCTAGCAGATACAATCTCTCAGCCTACTGATTAAGGTTATATTGCCATTAATGTTGTGCTGACAATACCCTAATATGATGCGTTAAGAAGGGTATTTCACTTTGAAGTAGTCTTTCCAAAAACATATAGCCCCATTCTAATCACAAGAACACAAGAGAAAATTTGAAGGACATTCTACAAAATACTTAGCCAGTATTCTTCAAAAGTGTTAAGGTCCTCAGGATATGAACAGATTGAAAAACTGCCGCAGGTTGGAAAAAGTTAAGGGGACACATGAGAAATAGATGCTAGGAGTATCCTGGGTTGGGTTCCAGAACAGAAAACGGCTCTTAGTGGAAAAACTAGGGAAACTGGAACAAATTATATCACTTCATTGATATTATAGTATTTTGCTAATGATAATTTCTTAGTTTTGACAAGTGTGCCACAGTCGTTAGACGTTAATATCAGGGGAAGCTGGGTGAAAGGTATATAGGTAGAAACTGTCTACTGTCTGCAACTTTTCTGTAAAACTAAAATTATTCCAAAGCAAAAAAATGTTAAAGAATGAGAAAGATGTCTATGGAATGATATGGAGAAAACTCCAAGACATTAGTGGAAAAAACCCAGGTGCAGAATGACAGGCGGTGTTTGCTTTCGTGCCACTGTAAATGCTGAGGCTGCTTTGGGAGGACACCTCTCAAGGCTGGTCAGAGCGTTGCCTCAAGGGGAGGGTGGGTGAGTGGGGGCGGGGACAGGAGTGGGATGGAGACCTTTTGCTTTAACTTTTGTACCTGTTGAGTTTTATACCATGTGTAAAAAGTAAGTTATATAAAAGGTGGGTAGGAAAATGGCAGTTGGGGGTCCTCGCTGGTGGTCCAGTGGTTAAGACTACCCACTACCATTGCAGAGGGTACAGGTTTGATCCTTCGTCGGGGAACTAAGAACCCACGTGGCATGTGGCATGGCCAAAAAAGAAAAAGAAATAGGAGAAAAAGAAAATTGTTGTTGGTCAAAAGCCCACACCCACCTTTTTATTATTATTATTATTTATCAAAAAGCAGTTGATGAAAGTGAAAGAGGAGAGTGAAAAAGCTGGCTTAAAATTCAACATTCAAAAAAACTAAGATCATCGCATCCGGTCCCATCACTGCATGGCAAATAGATGGGGAAACAATGGAAACAGTGACCAACTTTATTTTCTTGGGCTCCAAAATCACTGCAGACGGTGACTGCAGCCATGAAATTAAAAGACACTTGCTCCTTGGAAGAAAAGCTATGACCAATCTAGACAGCATATTAAAAAGCAGAGACATTACTTTGCCAACAAATGTCCATTTAGTCAAAGCTATGGTTTTTCCTGTGGTCATGGATGAATGGGAGAGTTGGACCAAAAAGAAAGCTGAGCATGAAAGAATTGATGCTTTTGAACAGTAGTGTTGGAGAAGACTTGAGAGTCCGTTGGACTGCAAGGAGATCAAACCAGTCAATCAATCATAAAGGAATTCAGTCCTGAATATTCATTGGAAGGACTGATGCTGAAGCTCCAATACTTTGGCCACCTGATGCAAAGAACTAACTCACTGGATATGACCCTGATGCTGGGAAAGATTGAAGGCAGGAGGAGAAGGGGACGACAGAGGATGAGATGGTTCGATGGCATCACCGACTCGATGGACATGAGTTTGAGTGAGCTCCCGGAGTTGGTGATGGACAGGGAAGCCTGGCGTGCTGTTGTCCACTGGGTCGCAAAGAGTCAGACACAACTGAGCGACTGAACTGAAAAGAACTCACAAAGATCCCTAAAGTAACCCAGGATTAGAAAAAAGTAAATAAATTTGGTTGATTTTCCCAAAGCAGCAGCTGGCCTGAACTCAGGAGCCAGGATACGTGGTTCTCTGCTCAGGTCACTGGGAAGGGGCTGCCCTGAGGAGCTGTGAGCCTGAGGCAAGCGGGTTCACCCGCCCTCCTGGGAATGGTTCTCAGCTCTTGCTCTGCCCTCATTCTGGTTCACTTTTTTAACAGGTTTGGTTGAATTCACTTCATTTGCCACTCTACTCATCAGCACTTCCCCCGCCCTTACTTTCTTTATAACATTGACGCTGTGTGACACGAACATTATATATTTGCTTGTTCTGACTATATGCTGCTGCTGCTAAGTCGCTTCAGTCGTGTCTGACTCTTGCGACCCCATAGACGGCAGCCCACCAGGCTCCCCAGTCCCTGGGATTCTCTAGGCAAGAACACTGGAGTGGGTTGCCATTTCCTTCTCCAATGCATGAAAGTGAAAAGTCAAAGTGAAGTCGCTCAGTCGTGTCCGACTCTTCGCGACCCCATGGACTGCAGCCCACCAGGCTCCTTCGTCCATGGGATTTTCCAGGCAAGAGTACTGGAGTGGGGTGCCATTGCCTTCTCCGTTCTGACTATATACTGCCCCATAACAAACCATCCCAAACGTAGTGAGGCAATAATCATTCCGTTGCGATCACGAGTTCCGTGGGTCAGAATCTGGACAAGGCAGGGAAGAACTGTTTCCGCTCCAGACGGTGGGAGTGGGGAGGTGGGGAGGGGGTGACCTGGATGCTGGGGACTGGCGTCGAGTGAGGACTGGAAAGGACGCTCACTTGGGGCTTTGAGTACAGCGCCACCTTGTGGCCATTCCACCAGGTTTGCGCTTCTGGGAGCATTTGCAGGTGCGTCTGGCGCTCCTGGTAAAGAACCTGCCTTGCGATGCAGGAGACGTAAGAGACGTGGATGGGATCCTTGCGTGGGGAAGATACCCAGGAGGAGGGCATAGCAACCCACTCCAGTATTCTTGCCCGGAGAATCCACCGACAGAGGAGCCTGGCAGGCCACAGTCCGTGGGGCCGCAAAGAGTCAGACTTGACTGAGCCACTGAGCATGCAGGCACACCCCAAGAGGCGTCTCAGCGGAGCAAGTGTTCCAAGAGGCGTGGCCTTTTGTGAGCTCGTCTGGGGTCACTTGTGCCCTTCTCTAATGGCTGAAGCAGTCCCAGGCCTGCCCAGAGTCAGGATGGAGCAGTTATCAACTCTACCTCGCCTTGGGAGGAATGCCAGAGAAGGTGGGGCCATGCTTTAAGACCACCACTCTCTCAAGAGGGGGGGACATATGTACACCTCTGGCTGACCTATGCTGATGTTTGGCAGAAAACAACAAAATTCTGTAAAGCAATTATCCTTCCATTAAAAAAAAATAAATTTTTTTAAAAAAGATCACCACTCTGGCTTCTTTTCTGTCTCCTTTCTAGGCGGCCTGGGACTCTGTCAGTTGTGTTTTCCACCATATCCCTCAAAGGCACAGAAAGAAATGTTTGCCGATGAAAGCTGTATGAAGTTCATGTGCAAAGTATCATTTTATTCCTAGTTTTAAGGCTTTTCATTAAGAGAACATCTCAGATGGCAAGAGCGTCTTCTCAATGGTCTGTGGAGACCATCAGATGGCCCAGCCACCTCCCCTTTCCTGAATCCACACACTCTGCTCCGAGCCTCACTTCTCCCAGGCTCCACGCTTCCACCCTTGCTATTTCTCAGCACTGTGGTCCTGCTGGGTCCTATAAGCTGTTTAAGACACCCTCAGACTTGACGAGGATTGGCTGTGACATGTATGCCCAGGACCAAGTGGCATTTGAAAATGCTGTGGTGTCAAGCAGGTGAGGGGCCCCTGGGTTGGCAATGCCATTGACACTTCCCAACAATGCCACCTGCTCATGCCACACGCCAGAGCATGACTACCTGCAAGCCTGAGAGTTAACAGAGCTCAGAGGCCTTCTGGGTTGAGAATGTCCCCTACTTGATGGTCCCCTTCATCCTCACTGAATCCCAGTCCTTTTGGTTAAGACCCTGAGCTTCTCTACTCATCCTGGCACCTTGCTCGAACCAGAACAGGGGTTTGCCATTTTGAGGCCACCTAAGCCTTTCTGGATGACAGCACATTATTCTGCTTTGGGACAGCCTCTCTGCCACTGTGTGTCATCTTTCTGGGATCTCAAACCCAAGTCGCCTGCCTTTCCTCTATAGAAACCATGCGGTCCCCTCACTGGTCACCTTCTCTCCCCTCTGAGCCAAGGACTCGATCTACGTGTAGCTTGTCAGTATGTCTGTCATGGGACACAGCTCAAAGTCAGTGACACAGGGTAGAAAAATGGCTAAAGCCACCCTGGAAGTAACTCCAAGGCATGACTGTTGAGCAGTTCCTGTTACTGCGCCTTCCCCTAAAGGTGCCAGATTCCTGTCTGTCCCGAGCCTATGTCTCCTTCCTCCCTTGAAGCCTGTTGCTTCTCCCACACATGAAAAGATGCTCAACATCACTGATTATTAGGGAAATGCAAATAAAAGCCACCTCATGCCTGTTAGAATGGTGACTACCAAATAGGCAAGAAATAACCTGTGTTGATGAGGATGTGGAGGAAAGGGACCCCTCAGACAGTGCTGATAGGAATGTAAATTGGTGTTCTCATTATGGAAAATGGCATGGAGATTCAGCAAAAAATTAAGAATAGAACTATCGTATGATCCAGCTATCAACTTCTCAGTATTTACCCAAAGAATTCTAAATACCAATTTGAAAAGATACATGCACCCCTATGCTCATTGCAGCACTGTTTACAATAGGGTTTCAGTTATGCAAGATGAAAATTATTGATATCTGTTGTACAACAATGTGATATAGTTAATACAATACATTTAAAAATTAAATAGCAAGGAGAGATAAGGAAGCCTTCTTAAGTGAACAATGCAAAGAAATAAGGGAAAAAATACAATGGGAAAGACTACAGATCTTTTCAAGAGAATTGAAGATACTGAGGGAACATTTCATGCAAAGATGGGCACAACAAAGGACCGAAATGGCAAGGACCTAACAGAAGCAGAAGAGATTAAGAAGAGGTGGCAAGAATACACAGAACTATACAAAAGGTCTTAATGACCCAGGTAATCACAATGGTATGATCGCTCACCTAGAGCCAGACATCCTGGAGTGTGAAGTCAAGTGGGCCTTAGGAAGCATCACTACTAACAAAGCTAGTGGAGGTGATAGAATTCCAGCTGAGCTATTTCAAATCCTGAAAGATGATGCTGTGAAAGTGCTGCACTCAATATGCCAACAAATTTGGAAAACTCAGCAGTGGCCACAGGACTGGAAAAGGTCAGTTTTCATTCCAATCCCAAAGAAAGGCAATGCCAAGGAATGTTTAAAATATCATACATTTGGCTCATTTCACCCGCTAGCAAGGTAATGCTCAAAATCCTTCAAGCTTCCATAGTACGTAAACCGAGAACTTCCAGATATACAAACTGAGTTTAGAAAAGGCAGAGGAACCAGAGATCAAATTGCCAACATCTGTTGGATCATAAACAAAGCAAGAGAATTTCAGAAAAACATCTACTTCTGCTTCATTGACTATGCCAAAGTCTTTGACTGTGTGGATCACAACAAAATGTGGAAAATTCATAAAGAGATGGGAATACCAAACCACCTTACTTGCCTCCTGAGAAACCTGTATGCAGGTCAAGAAGCAACAATTAGAACCAGACATGGAACAATGGACTGGTTCAAAATTGGGAAAGGAGTACATCAAGGCTGTTTATTATCATCCTGCTTATTTAACTTCTATGCAGAATATATTATGTTAAATGCTGGGCTGGATGAACTGCAAGCTGGAATCAAGATTACCTGGAGAAACAGCAACAATCTCGATATGCCAATGATACCACTGTAATGGCAGAAAGCAAAGAAAAACTAAAGAGCCTCTTGATGAGGGTGAAAGATGAGAGTGAAGAAGTTTGCTTAAAATTCAACATTCAAAAAACTAAGATCTTGACAAGCAGTCCCATTACTTCATGGCAAATAGATGGGGAGAAAGTGGAAACAGTGGCACATTTTATCTTCTTAGGCTCCAAAAATCACTGCAGGTGGTAATAGCAGCCAAAAATTAAAAGATGCTTGCTCCTTGGAAGAAAACCTATGAAAAACCTAGACAGTATATTAAAAAGCAAAGACATCACTTTGCCAACAAAGGTCCACTTAGTCAAAGCTACAGTCTTTCTAGTCATGTAAGGTTGTGAGAGTTGGACCATAAAGAAGACTGAGCATCGAAGAATTGATGCTTTTGAACTGTGGCACTGAAGAAGACTCTTGAGAGTCCCTTGGATGGCAAGGAGATCAACCAGCCAATCCTAAAGGAAATTAACCCTGAATGTTCACTGGAAGGACTAATGCCGAAGCTCTAATACTATGGCCACCTGATGCAGAGTGCTGACTCAGTGGAAAAGACCCTAATGCTAGGAAAGATTGAGGGCAGGAGGAGAAGGGGGCGACAGAGGATGAGATGGTTGGATGGCATCACCAGCTCAGTGGACATGAGTTTGAGCAAACTCCATGAGATAGTGAAGGACAGGTAAGCCTGGTGTGCTGCAGTCCATAGGGTTGCAAAGAATCAGACACAAGTTAGTGACTGAACAACAACAACAATATGATACGCTTAAAATTTAAGAGGGTAAATTTATGTTGTGTGTGTGCGTGTGTGTGTTTTAAACACATGAAAAGGAACAGGGCAGGGCAGTGTTTTCAGTAAGTATGTTTGAAAAGTAAGGAGAAGGAGGAAGAAGACAAAGAAGAGGAGGAGGAGTCCTTAGCTCTGCCCATTCACAGAAATATGTTTAATATATATAAAGACAGTCTTCTAACTCCTGGACGTCTCTGAACCTTTATGCTGCTGTGCATTGGCATTCTGGAACCAGGAAATTCATGGAATCAACCCAGTGTCCACGGACAAATGAATGTTTAAGCAAAAATGTGGCATATAATACAACGAAATATCAATTTTGAACTGTGGTGTTGAAGACGACTCTTGAGAGTCCCTTGGACTACAAGGAGATCCAAAAAGTCCATTCTTAAGGAGATCAGTCCTGGGTGTTCTTTGGAAGGACTGATGCTGAAGCTCAAACTCCAATCCTTTGGCTACCTCATGCGAAGAGTTCACTCGTTGGAAAAGACTCTGATGCTGGGAGGGATTGGGGGCAGGAGGAGAAGGGGACGACAGAGGATGAGATGGCTGGATGGCATCACGGACTCGATGGACGTGAGTCTGAGTGAACTCCAGGAGCTGGTGATGGACAGGGAGGCCTGGTGGGCTGCGATTTATGGGGTCGCAGAGTCGGACACGACTGAGCGTCTGAACTGAACTGAAAGAAAAGGAAATTCTGACTTAACTACAAAGCAGATGAACCTTGAGGACACAAGGCTCAGTCAAATAAGTCACAAAGAGACAATATCGTGCAATTCCATTTATGTGCAGGGCTTAGGATCGGCAGTACCATGGAGACAAAAGGCAGAGCGTGGCAGAGTGATGTCAGCAGCACGGCAGTTTGAAACATTCCCTTCGTCCGTCTCTTTCACTCTACAACCAGCAGAGCATCCACAGCTAAAAGATGCCTCCGCCCAGCACGCCAGAGAATTCCGCACATGTGACTGTAAAGGGGGGTGGCCTGGAGCACACGGAGGAGGGGGAAGCAGGGAAACCGTGCACGGGGTACCGTGCACGGGGTTCCTGCGATCCCGGCCTCTGGCCAGGGCGGCTGAGCCCAGAGAGCCTGGGAGCAGCAGGAGAGGCGCAAGTGGCTCCAGCCTCCAGGCGGCAACGCATCTGCAGCCCCAAGCAACCAGGAGGCGGTGGCAGTGGAGCCTGGGACCCAGTTCTTCAGTGGCTGAAGTGCCCAAACCCTGGCCCCTGCCTGCAAGCCCCACGGTGGCAGACCCCACAAACCTTACAACACTGGACACAGCAGAGGCGCCCCTCACCACTCCAGGCGCTACTTCACCCTCACACATCGCCAGCAGTAGCGGAGCCTGTGATCAGGGGATCTCGGACACGGCAAAAGGGGCCCGCCATGCAAATGCCCCAGCCCAGGACACCAGAGACACCGGAAGCCTGGCGCTAAAGACCACAGAGGCACAAGAAGCAACAACAGGGGCCCAGGGCAACACCTCTGAAAAGGCTGTGGACAGTGGAGGGCGAGGATTCTAACCACCTAAGGCAGCTCGGTTAAGAGAAACCAGAAGACTGTGCTTTAGCGCCACCTGCTGGAAAACAAAAGAAAGGTATCTACATTCAAATCTAGAATGAAAAAAGGTTTTTCTTTTCCAAAGACGAGACACATGGATACGCATAGCTGATTTATTTTGCTGTACAGCAGAAACTAGCACAAAATTGTAAAGCAACTAAACTCCAATAAAAATTAACTTAAAAAAGGTTTTTGTTATTCCAAATGTGCCAGTAGATAAACAATTCATCAAGAACCATGGAGAAACTAACAATGTGCCACAAAATGAAAATTACAGTTCTCCAGAAACCAATCTTAAATTCACAGAAGATTGCAATCTAACATAGAAAATTCAAAATAACTGTCAGCATGAAACTCAATGAGCTCAAAAATAAAATGAATAGAAGGAATACTTTCCCTAAGAGGCTGAAATTCTAAAAAGAACCAAACTGGGACTTCCCTGGCAGTCCAGTGGTTAAGACTCCATTCTTCCAATGCAGGAGATGCGGGTTCGATCCCTTGTCAGGGAAGTAAGATCCCACATGCCTCAGAGCATGGCTAAATAAGTAAATAAATAATAACAATAAAAGAACCAAACAGAAATTCTGGAGCTGAAGAATTCAATAAATGGGACGAAATATTCACTAGCAAGCATTGGAAATAGAGCAGACCATATGGAAGAGAGAATTAGTAAGCTTCAAGACATACATTTAGGAATGAAGAGGAAAGAGAAATAAGATATTAAAAAATAAAGAAATTCTGTGAGAGTTTCCAACTCTTTTAGAAGGGCAACATTAGAGTAATGGATATCCCAGAGGGAGAAGAGAGGGAAAAAGGGAATAGAGAGTTTATTGAAATAAATAATAGCTGAGAACTTCCCGAACCTGGGGAAGGAACTGGATATAGAAGTTCATGAAGCTAAAAGAGCACCTAATAATCTCAATGTAAAAAGGTTTTTTTTTTTTCAAGATACACTACATTAAAATTGTCAGAAATCAATGCCAAAGAATTTAAGGCAAAGAAGGAAAAAAGGATGGTAGCCTACAGAGAACCCCTATTAGGTTATCAACAGATTTCTCAGCAGAAACTCTACAGGCCAGGAGAAAGTCGAATGACCTTCTCAAATACTGAAAGATGGAAATGGTCACCTCAAAATACTCTATCCAGAAGAGTTATCATTCAGATGTGGAGGAGAAATAAAGAGTTCTCCAGAAAAACAAAAGCTTGAGGTAATTCATCAATACTAGACCTTGTCTTACAAAAAAATGTTAAAACCAACTTTTCTAACTCATCTCTTCTTTTGTTTCCTTCTGTTAAAAAGAAACAGGCAAAAGTACATAGGACTTTGAGTAAGCTGATAAACAGACAATCAGAAAATTTCGATTCCTTATCAGAACTGGCTTTTAAAGACTTTATTGTAGCATAAAGGTTAAAAGAGGGAGTAGAGAAATAAACAATAGATACTTCAATTTGGTAACAAACCCACAGAATAAAAAGGGATATTTTGAGACAAGAAAATCACAAAAGGGAAAAAGGAAAGAACAGAATCTGTATAGATAAACGAATATACGATGTTACCAGCAGTGGGACCTCCCTGGTGGTCCCGTGGTTAAGACTGTGTCTTCCAGTGCAAGGGGTGAGGGTTTGATCCCTAGTCAGGGAGCTAAGATCCGTATGCCTTGCAGCCAAAAAACCACACATGAAAAACACAAGCAATATTTTAACAAATTAAAGACTTTAAAAGATATTATCAACATAAAAGAACTATTTTATCTGAGACATTTTATAAAACTCTCATGGGTGCTCGCTTCGGCAGCACATATACTAAAATTGGAACGATACAGAGAAGATTAGCATGGCCCCTGCGTAAGGATCACAGGCGAATTTGTGAAGCATTCCATATTTTTTAAATACAGTATTGTAAAGTAAAAAAATAAAATTAAATTAAAAAAAATAAAAAGAAATCACTAAGGAAAATAATGAACAATGATAAAAAGAAATCAGTAAGTCAGTGGTTATTTGCTCTTAAATTGTAGATATTTCAGAAGATATAGTAAAGTTTATGAGTAAAGTAATTAAAATGGAAGATGTTTTTGCAGCTCAAGGTGTAATGTCCAGCCAGTTCTCTCATGTTTGACTGCCTCAGTTTAAGACATAGCAAGGATAAAATAAATGAAGTACAATTTTCTTAAAAAAAAAAAAAAAAACCAACTCTCATGGTAGCCAAAATATGTCTAAAGAAAAGACACAAAATCTTAAAAAAAAAAAAAAAAGGAAAGAAAATGAGAAAATATTGTAAATCTCCACCAAACCAAATGGCAGAGAGAAACACAAGGATAAAGCAACAGTAAAAATATGGAACAACTAGAAAATATAAAATGGCAGTACTAAATTTTCCTCTGTCAATAATCACCCTAAATATAAATGGATTAAATTCACATATCAAAAGACACAGAATGGCTGTATGAATTAAAAAATAAGATGCAGCTATATGCTGCCTCCAGGAGACTCATCTCAGCTGTAAAGGCAAATATAGGCTATAAGCAAAAGGAAGGAAGATGATTTTCCAAAAAATGGAAGCCAAAGTAAGTGGGTGTAGCCATACTTGTACCAGACGAACTAGACGTAAAGTGAAAAAAGGTAACAAGAGACACAGATGGACAGTATATAATGATAAAGGGGACAAGTCATCAAGATGACATACAGTAATTAGTATATATGCATCTCACATAGGGACACCAAGCATATTAAAAAAGTAACTAACAGACCTGAAGGGTAAAACTGACAGCAACACAATAATAAGGAGAGGACTTTCGCACCCCACTTATATCAATGGATAGATCCACAAGGAAACGGTTTCCTTACATGAAACATCAGGTCAGATGGATTTAATGGACTTATACAGGACATTCCATCCAAAGGCAGAAAAATACACATTCTTCTCAAATGCATATGGAACCTTCTCAAGGATAGACCATCTACTGGGACACAGAACAAGTCTCTGTAAGATTAAGAAGATTGAGATCATATCAAGCATCTTCTCCAATCACAGTTGTAGGAACTAGACATCAACCACAAGAAGAAAGCTGAAAAAATTACAAATATGTGGAGACTGAACAACTTGCAATTGAACAACTATGGAGTCAATGAAAAAAAATCAAAGGAGAAATAAAAAATTACTCAAAGACAAATGAAAATGCAACACAAGATCTATGGGGTGAAAGAAAACCAGTACTAAGAGAGAAATTTATTGAGCAGGCCTATCTCAATAAATAAGAAAAATCTCAAATAAACAATCTAAACATCACTAAAGAGACCAGGGAAAGAAGAACAAATGAAGTCAAAAGTCAGGAGAAGGAAGAAAGTAATAAAGATCAGAGAAGAAATAAAACAGAGCCAATAGAAAAGATCAATGAAACTAATATCTGTTTTTTTTAAAGAGATAAAATTGATAAACTTTTAGCTAGCTTCACTAAGAAAAAGTAAAAAGTCTATGACAAGTAATATTAGAAAGCAAAGAGGAGAAATTACAATAAATAGCACAAAAATATGAAGGATTAAGACAGCTTTATGAACAGCTATACGCCAAACAAATCACACAACCTAGAAGAAATGGACAAATTCTTTTACAACCACCCAATACTAGATCATGAAGAAAAAGAAAATCTGAATAGACAGACACTAGTGTAGAGATTGAAATAGTAAACAAAACGCTCCTCCCAAACAAAACTCCAGGACTGGAAAACTTCACAGGTGAAGGCTACCAAATATTCAAAGACGAGTTAATGCCTTCTCAAACTCCTCCAGAAAACTGAAGAGGAGGGAACACTTCTTAACTTATTTTATGAGGCCAACATCACTCTAATACCAAAACCAGACGAGGACAACACAAAAAAAGAAAACTACAGGCCAATATTTCTGACGAACACAGATACAAAAATCCTCAACAAGATATTAGCAAGCCAAATCACATGTCATAATCAAGTGGGATTTATCACAGAGATGCAAGGATATTCCAACAGCTGCAAAATCAATATGCTACAGCGCATATACAAAATGAAGGATAAAAACCATATGATCATCTCAGTAGATGCAGGAAAAGCACTTGACAAGATTCAATGCCAGTTTATGATTTAAAAACTCTCAATATAGTGGGTATAGAAGGAATCTATATCAACATAATATAGGCTACATATGACAGACCCACAGCTCACATCATACTCAGTGGTGATAAACGGAATGCTATCCCTCTAAAATCAGGAACAAGAAAAGAATGTTCACTCTTGTCATTCTTATTCAACATATGTTGGAATTTCTACTCAGAGCGATTAGTCAAAAATGTGGAGGGGGGGCATCCGAATTGGAACAGAAGTAAAACTGTTACCGTTTGAGGATTACATGATTTTATGTATAGAAAATCCTAAAGACTCCATTGAAAGTCTGTTAGAAAAAAATAAGCAAATATAGTATAGTCACAGGGTAAAAAATCAACACACAAAAATATATTGCATTTCTATACATTAACAATGAGCTACCAGAAGGAGAAATTAACACTTCCATTTACAAAAAAAGAACCTAGGAATAAACTTAACCAAGGAGTTAAAAGACTTGTATACTGAAAACTATAAGGCATTGTTAAAAGACATTAAAGAAGATGCAAATAAATGGAGAGATACCCCTGCTCTTGGATTAGAAGACTTAATGTTGCCTTCGGTGATATGGGCATTTTTATAATCTACAGATTCAATGCATCCACCATCAATATCTCAAGGACATTTTTCACAGAAATAGAGCAAAAAATTCTAAAATGTATGTGGAACCACAAAAGACCCCAAACAAATAAAGTCATCCTGAGAAAAAAGGACAAATCACTCCCTGATTTCAATCTATATTACAAAGGCACAGTAACCAAAACAGCATGGTATTGGCAAGGACTTCCCTGGTGGCTCAGATGGTAAAGCGTCTGTCTACAATGCGGGACCTGGGTTTGATCCCTGGGTTGGGAAGATCTCTTGGAGAAGGAAATGGCAATCCATTCTAGGAAAATTGCCTGGAAAATCCCATGGATAGAGGAGCCTGGTAGGCTACAGTCCATGGGGTCACAAAGAGTCGGACACGACTGAGTGACTTCACTCTCTCTCTAGATCAAGGGAACAGAACTGAGAACCCAGAAATAAACCCATGCATATATGGGCACTAATATTTAACAAGAGAGCAAAGAACATACAATGGAGAAAGGATAGTCTCTTCACTAAATGGTTTTGGGAAAACTGGTCAGTCACATGCAAAAAAATAAAACTACACCACTATCTGACACGATACACAAAGATCAACTTATAATTGATTAAAGACTTGAATGGAAGACCTGAAATCTTAAAACTCTAGAAGAAAACATAAGCATACATTCTTTGATAGTGGTTTTAAGAATATCTTTTTAGATATGTCTCCTCAGACAAGGGAATCAAGAGCAAAAATAAACAAATGAGATTATATGAAATTAAAAACTTTGCATAGCAAAGGAAGCCATCGGTAAAACAAAAAACAGCCTATAGAATGAGACAAGATATCTGCAAATGATATACTGGGTTGTCCAAAAAGTCCATTTGGCCATTTTACAGAAAACTAAATGAATTTTTTGGCCAACTCTATATCATATGAAAGTGAAGTGTTATTGCTCAAGTTTTTGTGAACCCATGGACTATAGCCTGCCAGGCTCCTCTGTCCATGGGATTCTCCAGGCAAGAATACTGGAGTGAGTAGCCACTCCCTTCTCCAGGGGATCTTTCCGACCCAGGGATCAGAGCCTGGTCTTCTGCATTGAAGGCAGATTCTTTACTGTCTGAGCCATCAGGGAAGCCCAATATTATCTGATAGGGGGTTAACATTCAAAATATATAAAGAACTCATACAAATCAATGAGAAAAAATAAACAACTTGATTAAAAAACGGGCAGAGAAGCTGAACAGGCATTTTTTCCAGAGATGATATATAGATGGCCAACAGGTACATGAATGACGTTCAGTATCACTAGTTATTAGGGAAATGCATGTCAAAACCCCAGTGAGATATCACCTCATGCCTGTTAAAATGGATATTCCAAAAAAGGCAAGAAATCAGTGTTGGTAAGGAGGTGGAGAAAAGGGAATCTGCATGTAGTGTGGGTGGGAATGTAAATTGCTGCAGTCACTATGGAAAACAGTATGGAGATTCCTCAAAAATATTAAGAATAGAGCCACCGTATGGTTCAGCTGCACCACTTATTCATATCAGCCCAGGAATACATAAACACTAATTTGTAAAGAAACATGCACTTCTATGCTCACGGCAGCATTATTGACTATAGCCAAGATATGAAAAATAATCTACAGGTTCATCAACAGGTAAATAAAGAAGATATGACATGTATTATATATGTGTACACACACACATACACAGACACACTAGAATCTTATATTTTGAAAGTCAGACACATTCACATAACTTATTGCAATCTATTTTTATAATTGTTTTACTTTATTAATAATTATTGTTAATTATTACAGTTCCTAATTTATAAATTAAACTTCATCATAGTGCATATGGGGTTGGTATTATTCCAGGTCTCAGGTACCCACTGGGAGTCTTGGGATGTATCCCCCTCAGGTAAGGGGTAACTGAAAGTCGAAGTGTTAGTTGTGTCCAACTCTTTGTAACCCCATGGACTGTAAGAATACAGGAGTGGGTTGCCATTCCCTTCTCCAGGGGATCTTCGCGACCCAGGGACTGATCCCAGGTCTCCTGCATTGCAGGCAGATTCTTTACTGTCTGAGCCACCAGGAAGCCCTACTGCATATATAAAAACACACCATTGCATCACATACTCATTGTCAAGGGATAGATACAGACTTTATAATGCTCAAGTCAATCTTACTCACTCCCAGAGCACACTAAGAAATGAGATGTGCCTGGTACCTGCTGTCTGGTTATTACTGGATGGCCCATTCAGTCTTGGACCTGATTCCATGATAGGCAAGTAGCCTTGATAATAACAATCATGTCAAGGCAGAAATAAAGACTACAAAATAGGTCTTCAGTTGAGAGTTCTGTCCAAAGATGAGAACTCCATCTTTTTATAAATGATGAAACCAGGGCTCAGAGAGGTTAAGGAAACTTCTGGAGGCTTCATGCTATTAAGTGATAGAACCAGGTCTGTTTGATCCATACTTTAGCTTTTGTGATATTAAACATGAAGTTAATGTTACTGCATGCACCAGAAATTTATAATTCCTTAAAAAATTATGCTTCTGATATGGACGACAGAGGATGAGGTGGTTGGATGAGATCATTGACTCAGTGGACGTGAGTTTGAGCAAACTCCAGGAGATGGTGAAGGACAGGGAAGCCCGGCGTGCTGCAGTCCATGGGGGTCAAAAAGAGTTAGACTGACTTAGTGACTGAACAACAAAGCACTATAAAATAGAGGCAAAATTACAGGGCATGACTGCAGGTGGCACCAGTGGTAACAGAATCTGCCTGCCTCCAGTGCACAAGAGATGTGGGTTCGATTCCTGGACTGGGAAGATCCCCGGGAAGAGGAAATGGCAACCCACTCCAGGATTCTTGCCTGGGAAGCCCCATGGACAGTGGAGTCTGGTGGGCTACAGTCCGCGGCGTCACAGAGTCGGACGCGACTGAGCTACTGAGCAGTGATGCTCCTGGCAACACAGCTGCTCCCTGTCCCTTCTCCCATGGGAGACCCATTTCATGCGAAATATACAGATGTTTCCACAGACTTCATGGAAACTGAAATATTAGACCTATCAAACTGAAACAAAATCCAGAACAGGCACCACTGAAGCTCAGATCATTTCTGGCATATTATTAAGGGCAAAATAACAGCTTGAAAACAAAATGATGGAGGTTAGGCCCCAGACTTTGGGAAATAGCAAGTATAATCACTGACTTGTTCTACAGGGATGAAGTTGAGATGAATGATTTGAAAATTGCATGAGATTTAGAAATGTCTGGCGTCCTTTACTTCCCTCTCGCTGGGAGCGTGTTTCATGGAAATTCAGCCTCATCTGATTTGAGGTGTCATGCATTTTTCCATGTGTGCCTGAGTTTTTCTTTCCAGGGTGGTTTGAGGGGCTGCTTATGAAATATATTCATAGATCATTTCATGTGAAAAGGTTAGGGCTGTTTGCATTGAGTTCTAGGAGTAACCTGCATCTGGAGACAATTAGGGTGACAAAGGTCAAAGGGCAGGCAGCTTCCTTGCAAAAAAACAAAACAAAACATCGAGGTCTTTTTCCTCTTTAGTGCTTGTCTGGGTGGGACAGTCTGCTCTGACCTCAGGTGTCTGGGCTCACAGGTGTGGTCTCTGACTGGGAAGACAGTTCCCTCAGGACATCACATTGTTTAAAATTTTTTTTTATTAGTTTTTTTGATGTGGACCATTTCTAAAGTCTTTACTGAATTTGTTACAATAGTATTTCTGTTTTCTGTTCTGTTCTTTGGCCACGAGGCCCTTGAGATCTTAGTTCCCTGACCAGGGATCGAACCCACTGCATTGGACAGTGAAGCCTTAACCCCTGGACCACCAGGGAAGTGCCACGTTCCTTCTTTAGGGTCCCTTTTTATCTTTTCCTCAAATAAGCCTGGCATCTCTGTGACCTTACATGATCCTCGGTTTCCAGTCCCTGTCCCATCACAGGACTTTCGGGAGGTTGGGGTTAGAATGAAGACCGGTCATAAAAAAGTGTGTTCAGCGCAGAGGTGGTTTTGCAGGGGGCCTGAGGACCAAGTTGGGGCGAGGGGAGGGGGGCTTCTCCAGGAATAGTGTTTACCAGCCCAGTGGATTTCTCAGGGACTGGGGATGGAAGGTCCATCTCGGCACTCTGCCATTACCACACGTTTTTAATTCCCTGTGAGCTGTGTGGGGACAAGTTCTTGTTGTTTTTAGTCCCTAAGTTGTGTCTGACTCTTTTGTGGCCCCATGGACTGTAGCTCACCAGGCTCCTCTGTCCAAGGGATTCTCCAGGCAAGAATACTGGAGTGGGTTGCCATTTCCTTCTCCAGGGAATCTTCCCAACCCGGGAATCAAATCCCCGACTCCTGCCACATCTCTTGCATGGCTGGCGGGTTCTTTACCGCTGAGCCACTGGGAACGCTCCGGGGACAAGTTGGGCAGAGGTTAAAGGGCTCGTAAATTGTTAGCAACATGTACCAAGTTCAAAATGACTTTCATGTAACAGATTCTCATGACAGGTAGTGTGGCGATTCTAACCGCCACCCACAAGAGGGGGCAACGGAGAGTCCCTCATGGGAAGCAAGCGGTTGCCAAGGCTGGCGGTTGGCAGTGCTGGAACCTGCCTTCTGACCCCAGGATCCCTTCCACCCTGTAGTCCCACCTCCCTCCTGGGGAAGCAGCAGGAAGGAGGGAGCTGAGGTTCTGGGGCCCTGACACCAGTTGCTATTCTCCTTGTCGACTCTCATGGGGACAGGCGTTCACCGCTAGTCCAGTTGGGCCCAGGGTTTGATGGACAGTGAAAGTCTGAGCCAGGCTTTCTCAAGAAAATCCCCAAAGCTTTTGTTAACCCGTAGACGCACATTTCAGTGAACCTGAAATTTTTACAACACCTCCCTTCGGGCAGTTTATTTTTCTTGGAAGCTTTTCAGGTTCGGGAAGCTTGGACTTAGTTAAGAGCGATGTGGTAACCAAGGCTCTGGCAGGAGAACGTTCCAAAATCCCCCAGCCACCTCTCCCCCTGTAAGGCAAGCCAGGGTAGCCCCTGGTGACCCATCACCAACCACAGGCTCTGTGCCCCAAACCCTGCTTTGTTCTGGAGACACAGATCCTGAGAGATACTAGGGAGGATCAGGGCAAGGATGATTCTAGAAGCCCCAGCCTCTGCTCCAGGAACACTTCCAACTCACTTTCCTATGTAAATGCTCTACTGAGGCATCTATACGTAAGATATAAGGGCTTTCCTGGTAGCTCAGACAGTAAAGAATCCACCGGCAGTGCAGGAGACAAGGGTTCAATCTCTGGGTCAGGAAGATCCGCTGGAGAAGAGAATGGCTACTCACTCTAGTATTCTTGCCTGGAGAAGCCCAGAAACAGAATCCCATGTAGCCTGTGGGCTACAGTCCATGGGGTCACAGAGTCAGATGCAACAGAACACTTTCACTTTCAAAGACAGTCCATCTCTATTATTTGCCTGGAAGTAAAATTAGAAGGCTTTCTAATATTTTTCTTCTCTGCCTCCATATTCTAGTGGAAATTCTATTTAACACCCACCATGATTTATTATTCTGTAGCAAAATAAAACTAGATAGATCTTTTAATTGATGTGGATGCTAAAGGGACTCACATTTACAGCATCCATAATTGTTTGGTGGTGGTGGCGGTGTAGTCGCTAAGTCATGTCAGACTCTTGTGACCCCATGGACTGTAGCCTGCCAGGCTCCTCTGTCCATGGGATTGTCCAGGCAAGAATACTGGAGTGGGTTGCCATTTCCTTCTCCAGGGGATCTTCCTGACCCAGGAATCAAACCCAGGTTTCCAGTACTGCAGGCAGATTCTTTACCGACTGAGCTATGAGGGAAGTCCCCATAATTGTTTACCTCCAAATAAACCTTTTGAATGGAACAATCCACAAAATACATCCTACAGAGAGAAAGAAGTAGGCTCATCTGATTTCTTAGTGTGTCCTGGGGATCGGATTGACTTGAACATTACAAAGTAAAATGTGTATCTGTCTCACGACAATGGGATCTGATGCAATGATATATTTTTAAATATACAGTAGTCACCCCCCAGGCTTCCTATGTGGCTCAGTGGTAAAGTATCTGCCTGCCAATGCAGGAGATGCAGGTTGGAACCCTGGGTTGGGAAGATTCCCTGGAGGAAAAAATGGCAGCCTATTCCAGTATTCTCGCCTGGAGAATCCCATGGACAGAGGAGCCTGGTGGGCTACAGTCCATGGAGTCACAAAGAGTCAGACATTACCGATCAACTGAGCATGCATGCACGCATCCCTTACATGAGGGGGATACATAAGTGAAGCCGCAAATAGTACCAAACCCCATACATACTATGATGAATTTTAATGCATAAATTAGGTACTGTAAGAGGTTAACAACGAAAGGGACTTCCTTGGCAGTTCAGTGGTTGACTGTGCTTCCAATGCAGGGGGCTACAGGGTTGATCCCTAGTTGGGGAACTAAGATCCCACATGCTGCATCCAAAAAATTAAAAACAAAAAAAACAAAACAACAACCCCCCCACCCCACCCCACCCCACCCCACCAAAAAAAACCAACAACAACAAGGAAATTGTGAGAAACCATCAGGGCCAAGAAGCACCTAAGGAGTCATGACAAATAAATGTAATGTATCCTGGAGGGGGATCCTGGAAAAGATAAAGGCCATCAGGGGAAAACTGAGGAAATCTGAATAAAATCTGGATTAAAAAAAAAAACAAAGTAGAACAATTATAAAAATATACTGTAATAAAGGTTATGTGAATGTAGTCTATCTTTCAAAATACCTTATTGCATGGATTTAACACTTTTTCTGTCTTATCCAAACACCTATGTGCTGCGGCTGTGACTTTTGCAGTTTGAGATGGGAAAGTAAGTCTAGCACGGACTTCTTTTTTCCTTTTCCACTACGTCACGGACTCATTTATTCTTACCGTAAATCTTAGCACCCTCACGATATGATATTCTTTTTCTTATTAAGTTGAGAACTTTCACATTTTCACATAAAGGGCACACTGTCTGGCTTCTCTTTGGCACACGTTGGCATCCTCACTCCTCGTGCACTCTGGAGTCATTATTAAGTCAAGTAAGGGTCACTTGAACACAACTGAAAACAGAGCTGGCTACTAAGTAACTAACGGGTGGTGGATATGCTAGACAGAGGTATGATTCATGTTCTGGGTGGGACGGAGCTGATGTGAGATTTCACCACATGACTCAAAACAACAAGCAGTTTATAACTTATGAGTTGTTCAGTTCCAGAATTTTCCATTTAATATTTTTGAAATGCAGTTGACTGCAGGTACCTGAAACGGCAGGATGCGAAACCACAGATAAAAGATGACTACTGTCATCTCCTTTATTGCCATGCGCTCCTTAAGGGCAAAGAGTGTGTCCCGCTTGCCACTGTGGCCTCAGCATATGGTCTTGACTATTGATTTGTTTTAAATCAAGGAAGCAAAAGTTCTGTCTTTATTATTTGAAGAGTTTGTTCTAAAAGACCCAGTAAGACTAATCTCAGAAAGGAAAGAAGTTTTTTGAAAACACCTGTACAGATGTGGAAATCACTGAAAGGTACTTTAGCATTTCCTCACCAGTCCATGCAAGTTATCTGTGGATGCCTGGGCTTCTGGGTGGAGACTTGGTAACAGTCCCAGGAGCCATGCTCGTCCTTCTGCCCCGGAGCAGGGGGGTAGTACAGAGCTCATCACCAGTCGATGAGGAAGATATTCTGAGCCTCATTTCATAAACACAGACACTGAAACAGTGAGATCAGGTAACTGCTAACACATTCTTAGCAGACTCTCTGCTTGCGAGTCATAAACCAACTGAGGCTTAATTTTGTAAAGGAAAAAAGGGGAGGGGCAAGGAGGGTTATTTATATTAATACATATATATGGAATCTAGAAAAATAGTACAGGTGATCTTATTTGCAGGGCAGGTATAGAGACACAGACATAGAGAACAAATCTATGGACACCAAGGGGGGAAGGAGGGGGGTAGGAGGAACTGGGAGATTGGGGTTGACATATACACGACCGATACTGTATATAAAACAGGTAACTAAGGAGACCCTACTATACAGCACAGGGGACTCTACTCAGTGCTCTGCGGCGACCTAAATGGGAAGGAAGTCCAAAAGGGAGGGAATATATGTATTCATATGACTGATTCATTTTGTTGCATAGCAGAAAGTAACACAACATTGTAAAGGAACAATAAAAATTAAAAATAAAAAAGAGTTGGGGAAAACAAAGAATCCCGGGATATTTTGCACAACCCAAAGGCAGACTTGCCACTAGACCCAGGAAGGTATTGAGTTCAAATCAGTAAACTGCTGGGAGCCCAGGAAACATACCCATGATTCTCTTGTGCAGAATGGTTTCTTTTTCTTGACATCCTCATCTGGGGAGAGAATAATGGCTGCTCCACAGCTCAAGTCATATATTAGAGGAAAGCACTATAGTATATATATATATATATATATAAATCATATATAATAATATTAATTATATATAATAATAAATATAATATGTATGCTACTTATAACATTATATATGCATAATATAATATATATAGTATATATATAATAGTCATATATTATTTGCACTCGCAAAATCTGATTGTTTCTCTGTCTCAATTCTAAACTCCTTAGAAAAACAATTGCATATTCTTAGAAGGGCCTGGAGCCAGGCACACAAATATGGTTGTAAGAGTCTCTCCATGTGAGAAACATTGAAAGTCAGATTCTAGGCAAACAATGCCAAGTGCACACAACTAGTAAAACCTAATTCTTTGCGAAGACAGACTCTGGGCTTTTTCTACCGCTATGATGCTTTGAGAAAAGCTGTTTAATACTTTTTCTTGTCCTTTTTAGCCTCCCAAGAAGGTCATCAGTTTAAAATCCATATGACTTCAATAGATGCAGAAAAAGCATATGACAAAATTCAATGCACGTGTTCAAGGCAACACTCAAAGCTGGTATACAGAGAACATCTCAACATAATCAGGGCCACTTATGACAAACTTACAGCTAACATCATACTCAATGGTAAAAAGCTGAAAAATCTTCCTTTAAAATCAGGAACAAGACAAATATGCCAACTCTTGCCAATTCTATTTAATGTAATATTGGAAGTCCCGGCCACAGTAATCAGACACAAAAAAGAAATGAAAGTCATCCAAATTGGAAGGGGACAAGTAAAAACTATCTATAGATGACATTATATATAGAAAACTTGAAAGTTTCCACCAAAAAAACTGTAGAGTTTATCAATGCATTCAGTAAAGTTGCAGGATACAAAATTAATATAATGAGATCTATTGCATTTCTATACACTAATAATGAATTATGAGAAGGCGAAAGCAAGAAAATAACTCCATTTTACATCTGATCAAAAAGAATAAATATCCAGAAATAAATCTAACTAAGGAAGCTCCAATACTTTGGCCACTTGCTGCGAAGAGCCGACTCACTGGAAAAGACCCTGATGCTGGGAAAGATTGAAGGCAAAAGAAAAGGAGAGGTTTGACAGAAAACCACAAAATGCTGTAAAGCAATTACCCTTCAATAAAAAATAAATAAATTTTTTAAAAAAAAGGAGAGGGGGGCAGCAGGGGAGGAGATGGTTAGATGGCATCACCATCTCAATGGACATGAATCTGAGCAAACTCCGGGAGACAGTAGAGGACAGAGGAGTCCGGCCTGCTGCAGTCCATGGGGTAACAGAGAACTGGACATGAGTTAGCGACTGAACAACCAGAAAGGATGTAAAAGTTTTGTACTCAAAATAGTATAAGACATTGATGACAGAAACTGATGATACAGATGGAAAGACAACTGTTTGCAGATTGAAGGATTCAAATGTTAAAATGACCATACTGCCCGAGGCAATCTACAGGCTTGATGCAATCTCTATCAAAAAATCAACGGCATTTTTCACAGAACTAGGACAAATAATTCTAAAATTTGTATGGAATCAAAAGTCCTCAAATAACCAGAGAAATCTTGATAAAGAACAGCACTGGAAATATCACGCTCCCTGACTTTTGATGACAAAGCTACAGTCATTGCAACAGTGTGGTACTGGCACAAAAACAGACACGTAGATTAATGGAATGAAATAGAGGGTCCAGAAGTAAGCACACACTTATGGCCAATTAATCTGTGGCAAAGGAGGCAAGAATATACAAACGGGGAAAGACAGTCTCTTCAATAAGTGGTGCTGAGAAATCTAGACAGCTACATGTTACAGAATGAAATTAGACTATTTCCTCACAACATACATAAAAAATAAACTCAAAATGGATTAAGGACCATAAAACTCACAGAAGAGAACATAGGCACAACACTCTTTGACATTACTTGTAGCAATATTTTCAGGGGAATGTCTCCTAAGGCAAAGGAAACAACAGCAAAAATAAACAAAAGGGACCTAATTAAACTTGAAAGCTTTTGCATAGCAAAGGAAACCATTAACAAAAAGATACCCTACTGAATGGGAAAAAAATATTTGCAAATATATATGTGATAAGGGGTTAACATTCAAGATATATAAACAGCTCCTACAACTCAATATCAAACAGACAACCCAATTTAAAAAACAGGCAGAAGACCTAAATAGTCATTTCTCCAAAGAAGACATACAGGTGGCCAACAGGCAAATGAAAAGATGCTTAACATCACTAATTATTAGTGTGAATGACTAAAATGAAGTATCACTTCATATCAGTTAGAACGGCCCATCGTGAAAAAGTCTACAAACAAATCCTGGAGAGGGTGTGGAGAAAAGAGAACCCTTCTACACTGTGGGTGGGAAAGTAAACTGGTGCAGCCACTATGGAAAAATAGCATACCCTCCAAGCTTCACGTAGCTTGGATAGTATGTCACAGGACTCTCAACCGTCCCCTAGAAGTAACACCTCTGATGTATGGGTCACAATAACAGTTGCCTAAGTTGTTTTTGAAAACGAATTCTTGCCCAACTCAAACTGGTTGAGACCACTGACCATTCAGCTGGGATTGTGTGAATGTCCAATGAATGACCTTTTGATGTCAGGGGGCCAAAAACCTTACCCTCAGATCATGCGAAAGCTGCCCTTTTCTGAAATGCTTTCTATGAAGCCTGATACTCAGCTGCAACCTGCACAGTACAAGTACCTCACCTTTTCTGATGGCTCAGATGGTAAAGAATCCGCCTGCAATGCAGGAGACCTGGATTCGATCCCTGAGTTGGGAAGATTCCCCAGAGAAGGGAACGGCTACCCACTCCAATATTTTGGCCTGGAGAATTCCATGGGCACAGGAGCCTGGTAGGCTACAGTCCATGGGGTTGCAAAGAGTCAGACACAACTGAGCGACTTCACTTTCCTGCTTCCAGCTGCCTCCCCTGCAGCTCTGACAACTCTCTACTCTTTACCCAAAAATACCTTGAGGCTCTCCCCAAACCCTCACCTTCAGGGAGGCAGATTTGACACTTATTCTCCCATCTTCTCACTTGGCTGCCTCATGAGTAAGCCTTTTCTTTACTACAAACATCGACATCTCAGGGTTTGGCTTCATGCACATTGGGCAAAAGGCCCTGGTTTGGTTACATTTTCCTCTATAAAAACAAGTCCTTGTCGTCTGTTCTCGCCCATGGTTTGCCATGTTTTGTATATCCTGATTGCAGTCTCTGCGGTTCATGAATAAACTCATTTTGCTGGTACCACAACTGACTCTTTTGTTTTTTAAAGGTCAGTTTTATGCCAAAGAGTGCTCAAACTACCGCACAATTGCACTCATCTCACATGCTAGTTAAAGTAATGCTCAAAATTCTCCAAGCCAGGCTTCAGCAATACATGAACCGTGAACTTCCTGATGTTCAAGCTGGTTTTAGAAAAGCCAGAGGAACCAGAGATCAACTTGCCAACATCCGCTGGATCATTGAAAAAGCAAGAGAGTTCCAGAAAAACATCTATTTCTGCTTTATTGACTATGCCAAAGCCTTTGACTGTGTGGATCACAATAAACTGGAAAATTCTTCAAGAGATGGGAATACCAGACCACCTGACCTGCCTCGTGAGAAATCTGTATGCAGGTCAGGAAGCAACAGTTAGAACTGGACATGGAACAACAGACTGGTTCCAAATAGGAAAAGGAGTACATCAAGGCTGTATATTGTCACCCTGCTTATTTAACTTCTATGCAGAGTACATCATGAGAAACGCTGGGCTGGAAGAAACACAAGCTGGAATCAAGATCACCGGGAGAAATATCAATAACCTCAGATATGCAGATGACACCACCCTTATGGCAGAAAGTGAAGAGGAAGTAAAAAGCCTCTTGATGAAAATGAAAGTGGAGAGTGAAAAAGTTGGCTTAAAGCTCAACATTCAGAAAACGAAGATCATGGCATCTGGTCCCATCACTTCATGGCAAATAGATGGGGAAACAGTGGAAACAGTGTCAGACTTTTTTGGGGGCTCCAAAATCACTGCAGATGGTGATTGCAGCCATGAAATTAAAAGACACTTACTCCTTGGAAGAAAAGTTATGATCAACCTAGATAGCATATTCAAAAGCAGAGACATTACTTTGCTGACTAAGGTCCATCTAGTCAAGGCTATGGTTTTTCCTGTGGTCATGTATGGATGTGAGAGTTGGACTGTGAAGAAGGCTGAGTGGTGAAGAATTGATGCTTTTGAAGTGTGGTGTTGGAGAAGACTCTTGAGAGTCCCTTGGACTGCAAGGAGATCCAACCAGTCCATTCTGAAGGAGATCAGCCCTGGGATTTCTTTGGAGGGAATGATGCTAAAGCTGAAGCTCCAGTACTTTGGCCACCTCATGAGAAGAGTTGACTCATTGGAAAAGACTCTGATGCTGGGATGGATTGGGGGCAGGAGGAGAAGGGGACGACAGAGGATGAGATGGCTGGATGGCATCACGGACTCGGTGGACGTGAGTGTGAGTGAACTCTGGGAGTTGGTGATGGACAGGGAGGCCTGGCGTGCTGCGATTCATGGGGTCACAAAGAGTCGGACACGACTGAGCGACTGAACTGAACTGATTATGTGGTGACCCGAAGTCGAGTCCAAAGGAGACAAACCCCTGAGAAATTAGCAAACCCTGGAACATGGGAGGTACCCAGTCAGGCCCTTTCTGTCCTCTGCTTCTGTCAGTTGACTTCTTCCTCTCAGTACGTCTCCTCTCAGATGCGAGCTCCCTCCTCTCAGTTGAGCTCTGGGTTTGGGATCTGTTTAAAGGTTTGCCCTTTCTGGTGTGTGCTCGTTCGTTTTTTGAACCTCTGGATGTGAGTAATGGCATCTTAATCTGTTAAATTTTCTCAGGAGGGTCTTCTTTCTGGGGCCCCAGCAGGTTTTATGTTTAAAAAATTTGTACAAATTTTTTGGTATCACTTATATGGACATGAGTTTGAGCAGGCTCCAGGAGTTGGTGAAGGACAGGGAAGCCTGGCGTGCTATAGCCCATGGGGTCGCAAAGAGTCAGACACGACTGAGTGACTCAACTGATATGTGGAATCTAAAAATCATACAAATGAACTTCTTTACAAAACAGAAACAGACTTACAGACATAGAAAACTAGTCATTACCAAAGGGAAAAGGGGCCAGGGGAAGGACAGATTAGGAGCTTGGATTAACAGATACAGGCAATTATAAACAACAAGGACCTACTATATAGCACAGGAAACTATATTCAATATGTTGTAATAACCTCTAATGGAAAAGATTTGGAAAATGATACACACTATCTAAAAAACTGGACCACTTTGCTGTACACCTGAAAACTACACTGTAAGTCAACTAGACTTTAATAAAAAACCTAACAAAAAAAAACCCAAAAAATCATATACACATTTTAAACTAATTGGACCAACTTAACGAAAAACAGCTTAGAATTCCAACTGCCATTATGGGAGCTTTTGATCTCCTCAGACTTGCTTCTCTTAGAACCAGATTAGAAGACTGAAGCTGTAAAATAAAACAAATGGGACACCATTTTCAATTGGTATCTTGAGGCTTCCAAGCATATTTGAGACTCTGAAATTGCCTCTTTACAAAATACTATTTCTAAATTAATCAATGAGAACCAACAATTGAAAGAAGACAAAAGAAAAAAAGAAACCTTTGAAGCCCCTTTCTCCCCTTTCCCATCCTTTGTCTCCATCCCCACCTCCTTCATACCCTCTTCTTCCTCATTCAAATTGTCTCACTGAGCTTTGGTTTTTCCCTGAAACTGTCCCTACTTCTTTCTCACCTGAACCTATCAGAACCTGTCCCATTAGAGTCATACCCTCTGCACACTCTCATGCTAAGCCCCTAACTTCCAATGTCCCCCAGATAAGGCTCAACTACAAGCCACAAGGATTTTCCTAGTAAGGATCCCTTATATTTGCTGAGAAATTTAGTATAGCATGGACTTCCTTACCAAGGCCATAGATGAGGAGCCCAGAACCAAGTCACCTCCAGACTGGACTGAGTCCCACTGTAACTAAATCCCCTTGACCCTTATTGGACAGCATCTTGATCCCGAACTAGGCAAAAATGCCCACCCCAGTACTCACTCACTGTTTTTGATAACACTGACGGGTTGTGGTTTACCGTCTCTTATTGCGAAGCATGGGCTCTAGGCACGTGGGCTTCAGCAGTGGCAGACTGTAGGCTCTAGAGCACAGGCTGAGTAACTGTGGCCCATGGGCTTGGTTTTGGCATGGGATGTGGGTTCTTCCTGGACCAGAGATTGAACCTGTGTCTCCTGCATTGAAAGCATGGGGTCCTTGGACCCTTGGACCCCCAGGGAAGTCTCTCCCTTGCCAATTTATTTCTATTTTATAAGCTGAATGTTTGGATTATTTTAAATTGCCTTATAATTTGGGTCCATTAATATTCCACCAGGTTGGGTGGAATTGGGTCCACTGGCTTCCCAAGGAGCTCAGTGGTAAAGAATCTGCCTACACTGAAGGAGACTCAGGTTTGGTCCCTCAATTGGAAAGATCCCGGAGTAGGAAATGGCAACCCACTCCAGCATTTTTGCCTGGAAAATCCTATGGACAAAGGAACCTAGTGGGCTACAGTCCATAGGGTTGCAAAGAGTCAGTCATGACTGAGCACGCATGCACTATTCAAGACACAACAGCTTAAAATTAGTATTATCGTATTCTTGAAAACTTTTTCCTTTAATTTCAAAAATAATTGTGCTGGCTGTAGTAGGCCTGTGTGAGTCATATGTATACTTTGCACAGATTCCTCTATGCTCTTTTAAACATGTATTAATCTATACATACATATTTAAGGGTTTTCCTCTGAAAAGGAATAGGACATGCCACCCCAAAATATGCCACTTGGGCACATCGACTATCCTGAATTAAAGTTACTTAAGAAACAGTCAGTGCAAGAAGGACACTTGACTTCCTTTGTCCCCCTGAAAGCAGGAAATAAATTCCCCATGTGACATGTGTCTCCCTGTACCAGGAGGGTGGAAGGCACTCTTATCACCGCAAACAGGGAATTCAGGGCCCCAAAGGCTGTATGAACAAACCTTGTTGCTTCACTGATTTGCTATCCCAGGTTCAAACCCAGTCTTATCAATGCTTCACAAATGTATTGTTTCCTTGTTTAAAAGGCACAAAAGCTGCCTGCGTCGGTCAGCTTCTTTGTGTCTAACATTCCTATGAGTTGCCAGCTGTGTGAAATTTGTTTTTCTCCTTTTAATCTGTCTTGTGTCAATTTAATGATCCAACCAGCAAAGGAACCCAGGAGAGTAGGAAGTCTTTCTCGCCTACACCCCTCCAGAATGTGTAAGAATGGGATCAGACTGTAACTTATTACTCTATAACGCATTTCCCTTCGCCCACCCCCTCGCCTCGCCTCCACCTTTTATTATCATGGGTAACAGGTAAGTACCTCTCATTTGTAAAAACTATGTTAACACTTCACAATAAGGAGGTATCTCAATTTATTTAACTATGTGCTACGGATGGTTAAGTCATTTTCAGGTCTTCTACTGCAGAAAACATCCTTACATGTATATCCTTTGAATTTAGATAATTTATTTCTGGAGGATAGATACCTAAATCTAAGGTATACATATTTAAATTGTTAAAAATACCATCAAGTTGCTTTCCTGAAAGACTAGCAATTTCTACTTCCATTAGTAAATGTGTGAAAGTGTGGGTTCCACCCTCATCCTTGCCACCATCAGAATTTTTTTTTTTACCTTTTCCTCAATATAATGGATAGAAAATTCTTTTTCACATTCCTCTGAAAGAAGTTGACCATCTTATTTTGCATATTATTTCTAGCGCTTGGGGTTGAGCACTAAGACCGTTTTATTGGTTTGTCCTGACTTGCTGACACGCCACCTGTCTTAAGTACTGTATATATTTTCTTGCAATTATATTTTCTGTATGCTTTCTTGAAGTCAGAAATTTCACTTTTTTATGTGGTTAAATCCTTTAGTATTTTCCTTTGTAATTTCTAGGTTCCCTTTATAAAAGTCTCTTTTACTCTTAGGTTAAATATTTTCCTATATTTTCTAACACTTTATTTCCTACATTTTCTCATGTGTTATTTTTACACTTAGTTCTATAGTTCTAGTAAAATTAATATTCTTTATGCTATGATGTAGTTTAGCCTTGTTAGACATCAACGATGCAGATGTCTTTAAGCAAATCAGCTCTTTATGCTTGTCATGCTGAAATATCCATTATCTAGTTTCTACTGCTTTTGTGCTTCCAGTGCCAGGGGTGTGGGTTTAATCCCTGATGGGGAATTAGAGATCCCACATGCCGCCCAGAAAAAACAAAACCACCACCAATGCGTAAACTTGTTACCTTACCGTGCAGCATGTCCGAAGCCCAGCTCAGATCTCACGAGGCTAAAATCACAGGGCCAGCTCTGTTCCGTCCCGCAAGCCCTAAGGGGGAGTCCAGTTCCTCACTCCTTCAGGTTGTTGGTAGAATTTAATTGTTTTCAGGTCCCCATTCCCTTGATGGCTGTCAGCTGGGGGCCCTTCCCAGCTTCTGGAAGCTGCCTGGATTGTCTGGGTCATGGTCCCACTCCTCCATCTTAGACACCAGCAGTGGTGGGTGGGGTGCCTCTCACGGTTCTAATCTCTCCTGCCCCTTCTCCCTTCATTTCTTTGAACTGCTCCTTCTGCTTCCCTTTTATAAAAAAAAAGTTTTGGCCACACCCTGCGGCAGGTGGGACCTTAGTTGCCTTACCAGAGATGGAGGGAAGTCCTCCTTGTTCATTTTTAAGAACTCAGGTGGGTACACTGGGACCACTTGGATAATTCAAGGTAATTTCCCTATTTTAAGGTAACCTTAAGTCCATCTGCAAAATGTCTTTTGCCCTGTTAAGAATATATATTCACAGATTCCAGAGATTAGGGGACAGGCATCTTTTGGTTTGGCGGGTGTGTGGGTGGGTGAGTAGGGGCAAATTTCTGCTAACTGGAGTTGCATTTCATATTACATTTTCATCTATTCGGGGTCTAGGGTCCACACCTCTAGGCTCTAGATTATTGGTGGATATATCTTATTCTATATTGCCAATTCTATGTTGGCTTAATCATAGTTACATAAAGTATTTGGTGAGACAATTTCCTTTCGATTAATCTTTTTCAAAATTGTCTGGGCAATCCTTATCCAGACTTTCTTCTAGCCTCTTATATGACAGCCACAGTGATTTTGGTCCAATGCAGGTTCGATCCCTGGGTTGTGAAGATCCTCAGGAGAGGGAAATGGCAACCCACTCCAGCATTCTTTCCAGGAGAATTCCATGGACAGAGGGACACGGCAGGCTACAGTCCATGGGGTCCCAAAAGAGTCAGACACCATTTAGCGACTAGACAACAACAATAATGGTGACTTTGGTAGTAATTTTGAATTTGTTTCAACAGGTAGGTGTAGTGCAAACATTCCATTAAAAATTTCTAAATATTTAAAGTCTTATACTAAACATTTAATAAAAATTCTTAGGCTGTTGCTTTCAAACTCTGGGACTACTGTTGATAGTAAGGATTTTGTTTGGGTACAAATGTTTTAATAAGGACTAACTGGCTTCCCTGGGTTGTTTGGGAGAATGAACTACTATAAATTTCTGACCTTTTTGACATAAGAATATATAGAGCTGCCCCTGTGAGAAGTGGTTTTGTGGTGAATCAATCCAAGTGACTTATTGCCCTTGTCACTGTGGACTCTGGATTGGGGAGCTCATACATACAAAAAGTTCATCTTCTGTACCATGTGTCTGTAATATGAGGCTCATTCAGCTTTCCTGGATGAAGTCAGAATGGTGTCATTGTACCTGGTTCCCACTGCTCTGGAAGGTGTCTGTCTCTTAGAGGGACCCCCCAAAATAACTTTCATGAAAATTTCAAGTTATACCCTCTGTATCTGGAGAAGATCCATCTCACTGCTTTTGCTTGACTGGTAACAGGGATGATCCTATTTACATAGTGGTTTCGTTCTTTGTTTTTACTCATAAGAAATATCCCAACTGCAGAGATGACAAGCCCTTTAAAAAATAATATCCTATATTATGAAACCTTAATTATGTCAGCATGTTCAACCCAATTACTGAACTCCTGACAATCACCATGTTGCTGAGAAAATCAAGCAGTTATCAGTCAAGCTTTACACAATTCTCTCTTTATATAAATTTCACTAAGAAACACTTTCAGGGAACCCAAAGCCAGTGTTCTATTACAACCTGGAGGGATGGGGTAGGGAAGGAGGTGGGAGGTGGGTTCAGGAGGAGGGGACACATGTATGCCTAAGATCGATTCATACTGATGTACAGCAAAAACCCTCACAATATTCTAATTATCCTCCAATTAAAATAAATAATGCTACAATGAAAAAAATTATTTGGCTGCATTGGGTTTTAGTTGCATCATGTGGGATCTTTTGTTGTGGCATGCAGGCTCTCTAGCTGTGGGCACGGGCTCTGTAGTTGCCATGTACATGCGGGCTTAGTTGCTTACCACAGCATATGGGATCCTAGTTCCCCCACCAGGGATCAAACCTAGGTCATGTGCATTGCAAGGCAGATTCTTAACCACTGGATCACCAGGAAAGTCCCAAGAAATGCTTTCTTTACTATTCCCTTTTGTCATCCCTATATATGTCCAAAACCCTCCTATAATCTGCAAACTAGTTTAAATACACAAACTATTTTACCTGCAAGATTCCTTGATTACATGGAAGATTCCTAGTCTTCATCCTTTCTATTTCTGCATGATAGTGATAAATAAGTAAGCTTGTGGCTCCTTTCCCTTGAAAGGTACGTCAACCATGCTTATCTGCCAGGAAGAGTGCCACTCAAGAATCTTTTGGCATTCAAGTGTATCACCGCATGGAAAAGTCTCCTAAGATATGAATGGCATTGAGTGTAGAAGACAGGCCTGCTCCTTTCTGCAGTAAAAATGCCTCTGTTCTTTTCAGCTCCTCCATAATCCATTATTTCCATTCTCTGCCAACTGAAAATATGTAGGAATTTGGTGACACTGATGACTCTTCCTTGGAAGAGTATTTGGAAGGGGTCTTGAGCTCCTTTAAGTACACATGCTCAAATGGTTGTAAAACCATTTTTGAAGTAATCGAGCTGGTAAAGAATGAGTCTGGATTGTACTTTTAGCTCACAAAAATTGCTGCTGCTACAAAATTACATTTAGACTCGCTAACTTTGTAGGTACTATTAACATACATGTGTAGATGAAAATCAATGACCTCCATCATCTCAGCCATTAAATGCTGTTAGTGGCCAACTAGGTCGCGACCACGCCTAATATGTAGCAGCAGAAAAGTGCTTTCAAATAGTCAGTATGTTGCATTTCGGTAATTTAAGAGCAGGGATGCAAAAATCTCTAGATAAGGAAACTTATGACTACCAAAATCATAGGGACCTCACGATGGGGGCTTGAGGGTAGCATGCAGGTTAAAGTCAAGCGTGTGGCTTCTGCTTACAGTCATGAGTACTGCCCTATGTCCCCCCATCACAGCCCATGGGTCAGTGTGAGAGGCTGCTTGCTGGCAGACATAAAAGCTCTGAGGGCTGTGGGATATATTAGAGAGAAGCCACCAGTGGCATACCAGCATGCATGGCTATGAACAATGGAAGCTCTGGCTTAGCGGACAAAAGTCAACTGAGCTTTACTGATGGATCTGAAAAAGTCACCAGTCAGCCAAATTTGTCATTACTCCTCACTTCTGATGGCACGAACCCCCACTCAGAGTATGCTTATTATACTCCCCAGATGAGGTCCAAACCAGGGTGGGATACAGAGCTGGCTCATCTCCCGCCCTTGAGCTGCTCACCATCTAGTGTGCCGGGCAGATGCTCAAGCAGCTCTTTGTAACACTGCACGTGTGCTCATTCGTGTCTGACTTTTCTGACCCCGTGGACTGTAGCCCGCCAGGCTCCTCTCTCCATGGAATTTTCCAGGCAAGAATACTGGAGTGAGTTGCCATTTCCCCCTCCAGGGGATCTTCCTGACCCAGGGATTAAATCCATGTCTCTTGAGTCTCCTGCATTGGTGGACGGATTCTTGACCACTGAGCCACTTGGGAAGCCCTCTCTCTAACACACAGTTGGGCAAAAATCAAGGCCAAATGGGGAATTTCAAAATATATGAGGTTACACAGGCTGGAGCAAATAACTGTGTATAGGAATAAGGGAAGCTTCAAAGAAAAAAGCTCTGGGACTTCCCTGGTGGTCCAGTGACTAAGACTCTATATTCTCCCAATGCACAGTGCCCAGGTTCAATCCCTGGTCAGGGAACTAGAGCCCACCTGCCGCAACTAAACGTTAGTATCTTTTGCCGCAGCAAAAGATCCTGCATGCCACGGAGACCTGGTGCAGCCAGATAAATGAACACTAGAAAAATAATAACAGAAAGAAGAAAGCTCTGAAAATAGAAGAGGCTGAATTCTGAATGTCATCCTGACTAAATGTACACAGTAATGCTTACCTAGAAAAAACAAAATAAACCAATAATCCTTAAGGTAATGAATTATAGCAGTAGTACTGGAAAAATGATTACAAACCAAACTTTTTAATTATTTTTGAATCATGAAATTAATATAAGGTAAACATTTTTTTATTTGTCATAGGTTCAGAAACATGACTCAGATTGGTCTACACTTGACATTTCTTGAAGTTCCAGCTTTTTAGAAGAAATGAGTATGAGAACGGGAAAAACTTAAGGCAGTATTGTAGTAACATTTATCTTTCTCTCTTTGATATGCCAGCTGTTGAACATTTTTAGCAATTATGACTTCTGATCTGAAACACTGCTTTATCTGTTTAAGCTAGAAATAAAAAATGTGAACCTCATTGGTTCAAATTTCTACCCAGGATTTCAAGTTTCTATTATCTTCATAAAAAGCAAATTATGTAAGTAAAACGGAATCAGTGAGGGTGGTCTTGAGGACTGTATCAGAACAATATTTCAATTTCAGCATTTTAAAGTGTGTGTCCCATGTTATTCAACAACAAAAATATTTCTTCTAACGTTATGAGAAAAAATTTTGAGTTAATCATTTCAATTGAAGTTTTTGTAAAATGGGGGCACTTCTGAGAGCTTGTATTAGCAGTGGAGTCTGTGTGCTTATAAAACCAATCGAGACCTGTTTAGGTCAAGGAATCTTTTTCACTTAAAAATACTTCCGTCCATAAAATACATCTGATCTGTATATTTATTTTGAGTGAAACCCTATTTTGTGTTCTAGATGATCTCTTTTGAGGATAAGCAGATTTTAAACAACTTTTACACTGTCTAGGTAAGTGCTCAAATACTAACACTCAAATTCAATTCCATCCCAGATTATTTTCACTAAGATTTACCAGGTATTTAACAGAACAGGCCTGCCTCAAACAACCACCACCCCCCAAACAAACAAGTTTAATCCTGCTAAGAACTTGCCCATACTTGCCCATTCTACCAGACAAAAAGCAGAGAACAGAAAGGGAGTTAGGAAGCTGTCTAGAAATACAAGCCATAGCTTAACAAAAATAAAAAGTGGTTTATTGATTACATAAGATTTCAGCTCTAATAATATATAATATAAACTTTAAGAATTAGAAATAAATGACTATATTTTACCAAGAATAATCTAAGTTATGGCAGCATGTTTGATGAATATTAAAGTCCTGCAGTCATATTTTTCAGAAAATCAGGAAGTCATCATCCAAGTTTTATATTATGTCATGATACAGTTACCCCCATACACACATTTTGTTAAGCAGAAATAAGACATTCTATGTTTTCTTTTTTGGCAAATCCTCCTTTTCTGTCATAAAGATATACCCTCCTAAAGTTAATTTCTTACAATGTACAAAATTTAACTTTTTATCCGAAAGAGTTATCTCAATAACTTTCACCCGGGAAAGCTACAAAGGCATGAGGCAGCAACTGAATGCTTCTCTGAACTTTGTATCTTGGATTTTCACTTTCGCCTAAAACCCCATTTTATAATTAAAACTAAATGAATTCCACATCATCATACTTACTGAGGAACGTCTTTTTGTGTACACGTTTGCCACAAAGATGCAAAACGGCAACTCATCTGAACAAGCATTTGGCTGATCACACAAAGAAAACAGGACTGTGGGAAATGAAAACGCTTTAGTGTTTGATAGCTGAAGAGGTGGGTGACGGTCACTCGAATTTCTCGTCTCCTTCTTCCACATCTTTTAAGTTGAGTACTTCCAAGGAGCCCTTGCCTTTTGTCTCCTTTTTTATGAGCTCATCGATTTCTCTGAAGCAGCCGGGGTCAATGAGACACACCTGAAACATTGAAAACAGCTGCTGACCACATGAGGAACAGTGGTACGACAGAACAGACACAGCTTTAACTTTTCTTTCATTAGAAAAAAATTTTTTTTTAAATTGGAGTACAGTTGCCACACAATGTTGTATTAGTTTCTGTTGTACAACACAGTGAATCAGCTATAAGTGATGAAGCTGTAACTTGCTCTGAGATGAATATGCCACACTTTCCGGGTCTCCCTCTGACTGCACAGGATAGGGGCTAGCTTCTAGTCTAGCCTCTGCCCATCAGTAAGCACTTAGGCCCCTGTGATGAGGCCCTGATTTCCCTACTGAGGATGTTTCCAGATTCCTCAGCTGTAAATGAAGTGGTTAGATTAGAAGGCTGTGGTCCTCTGCATACTAAATTTAGCATTGAAATTTATAGTTCAATGAAATCATCTCTCTGGAGCCACATTTGAAGGGAAAACAAGTAAGAGGGTGGAAGGCCTATTTAGAAACCATGCGCAAAGTTTTGCAAAGGTTTTAGAACTTTGGAGAGTTTTGTTGTTTCACATCTACAGTAAGAAGTTCAACAATCCTCTAGAACAACAGTCCCCAGCCTTTCTGGCACCTGGGACCAACTTCGTGGAAGATAATTTTTCCACGGATGGGGGCGGGGAGGTTTCAGGATGATTCAGGCACATTACATTTATTGCACACTCTATTTCTATTACTATTACATCAGACCATCAGGCATCAGATCCTGCTCTAGAGCTCATTTATTTGTCAGGAAGCTGTAAAGCTCTAAGATGTGGGTTTGCAGACAGCTGAATTTACATGTTATCTAAAGCTGTGGGGTGAGGATCCAAAGACATGATGTTTTTGCTTGCTGCTTTTTAAAAACGTTCTGTGGTAAATGAGACTGAAAGAAGATTCACTGTAAAATATACTTTCTCATCAAAAATGGGCATGACCCATATCCCCTTACCGGGAATCATTTAACTAAAAAACAAACACAAAGAAATCTTAAGTGTTCTTAACTACAATCTGGTTCTACGGAGATCTTTACCTTTTCACCTAATTCTAGGTTAAGATGTTTCTGGAAATGTCTTATTGTTCACACTTTCTAAATGTCTGGGCCACATTTATGACTACAGAAGAAACTATTTTGGTCATGAGGAAGGAAAGAAACAAGAGTACGCTAATCTTACAATTTCTAACTGTTGACCGTAGTCTTCACTTTCGATAACCTTGATCAGTGGCTTGAGTTTTTCTTTCAGCTTCTTCCCTTCATTTACTGGAAGGATGAACCGAAGTCTCATGTGAGCACGTTCTATCTTCATTTTCTCTTTTAACTGCTTTATCACTTCCAAAGCCTATCAAGACAAAATGAAAAAAATTTCGCAATTTCTTTGTCTCTTCTGATGCATTAGTGAGGACGGTATTCAAAATGAAGCAGTTTCCTTCTAGCTGGACCAGGCAATGGTTTTTTAGATGACATGAAGAATATTAGCAACTACAGGGAAAAAAATAGATAAACTGAACTTTAAGACTAAAACTTTTGTGATTCAAAAAACTGTCAAGAAAGTGAAAAGACAACCCACAGAATATGAGACAATATGGGAAAATCATGCATTTGATTGGGTACTAGTATCCAAAATATATACAGAAGTCTTGGGCTTCCCTGATGGCCCAGTGGTAAAGAATACAAATGCAGGAGACATGGGTTTGATCCCTGATCTGGGAAGATCCCATGCTGCAGAGCAACTGAGCCTCTGTGCTCTAGAGCCCACACTCTGAAACAAGAAAAGCCACTGCAATGAGAAGCCCATGCACTGAAACTAGAGGAAAGCATGTGCAGCAACAAAGACCCAGCACAGCCAAAGAGAAACAAAATTATTATGTGTGTATATGTGTGTGTCTATATATATATAAAACAACTCACCTGCTGTTTTGTGCTCTTGTTGGGTTTGACTGAATAGTGGATGTCCTTCATGGCTCTCTCAATAAGGATAACGGTGTATGGTCTCTTTGTTTCAGGGTTCACACATTTGTCGGCCACAATAGTTGCAATGTCCCTGAACATCTGCTCCAGCTGTGTGTGCCGTTCTTTATCTGACACTTGAACTTCTCCTTTAGTCAAAATCTTATTTAAAAAAAAAACCCAACAAGTTTAAGAAAGCAATGTCTTTGTTCCACACTATTTGTAAACTAACCACAGGAATGCAATACTGGGGGATAAAATTAAATTTCATCCTCTTCAGCTACTGATATTTGGTAATAATTTGAGCTCTGCCTAAAGGAGGCACTGGATTACCTTGTTTTGAAATCTTACTTATTTAGATGAGGGAAGGGGTAAAGGCAATCTTAGCAGAGGGTGGAAATGATGAAATACTGGAAAATAACAAAAGTTCTCTTTTCAGGTTTATTACACTAAAGAAATATATAAGTGGACCAAAAAAAGGCAGTTTAGCAGATGATCAGATTTCTGGAGGCTTTTGCAAAAAATATCCATGTCCTGGGACTACCATGGTGGTCCAACTTCCATCGTTAAGAGTCCACCTTGCAATGCAGGGGATGCAGGTTCGTTCCCTGATGGGGGAACAAAGATCCTCCATGCCACTGAGCAACTAAGCCCGTGTTGCAATTAAGACCCAACACATCCAAATAAATAAATATAAAAAGAATCCATGTCCTGAATTATTAAAAGTGATGTTGTACAGATCAAATTATTGCAAAGTAAATGTTCACTCCAAAAAACACAAAAAAACAAACCAGTATGTTATTAAAGCTTAATATACCTGTAACACAATACCTAATGCTAATGGATATCAGGGTCAGGGATGCTGCGGCCCTGAGAACTCACCTGCTTACAGATTTCAGTCTGGTCATCTGTTCCAAATGCACTGATGAGATCTTCCTTCTTTGCAACCTGACCTTTGGAGACATTTACAAACACTGAGTGGGTCTGTAGCACTTCATCCAGGTCTTTTTCCCTTGTGAGGATAGAAGAGAAAGTCCTACGTGAGTACTCTTGAAACTTGGACGTTCATTCACACTTAAAAGACAAGATGGGCAATGATAATGTAAGAAACAACAAATACTCCTGAATGACTCTCGGTGACATTTTCAAAATCCAGAACTCCGTTTGGATTCGCTTTCACTTATAGGGGAAAAACATCGTGGGAATACGGGTGAATCACTGAGGGGTGGGGTCCGGCTGGTGCCAAGGAATTCCGAACCCTAGATGGCAGCAGTGAAGACGCTACGCACTCTGGTCAAACTACTGGGCAGAGAACTGTGACAGACGCACCAACTACAGAAGTACCTGACTACGCCCTTTGCCTTGATCATTATTTTGAGAAAAGGACCCCGATTATGGAGGTTTCTTGGCTGTAGCTTTTATGACAAAGTAAAGTAAAACCAAGCCCCAAACCAAAACTACCAATGATAAAAGGGAACGTTTGGTTTAGACGCGAAACCCAGGCAGTTTACTAAGTTTACTATTCTCCTTCGCTGACAAGACCCCAGTTTGGCCGGTTCATTAGACGACCAGAGGGAGGCCGCCTCCGAGACTACAGGCTTCGGCCAAGGCCCAGAGGGAGAGGGTCACTCACACGCCGCTCCGCCAGCCCACGACCTTGTTTTTGTAGCAGGCGATTTCGAAGCGCTTCCCGGCTCGCTTCATCCGTACCACGGCCACATTGGTCAGGCGGATCTGGTTTGTGGGGGTGAAGATCGACATCTTGGCCGCTCACAGATCTTGGGGCCGGCGAACCAAGGCAGGCCCGCGCCGCTGGCCACAAGGCCACCCACACCTAGATGTAACCACTCGGCGGCGCGCGGCACAGTAACGCCCGCAGACTGCGCGGCGCCGGAACTAACCGGGCCGCCACAATACAGCCACCCAACGTATTGCGCAGGCGTCAGGTGTTGCGCAAACCCGGGAGGAAGAGCGACCAATAACGTCTGCGTATTTTGACTTTTACGACATTGTTCTGCGCCGGGAAAGAGAGGCGCTTTTTCTTGACGTAATGTTCTTTCTCCAACGAAAGAACTCCGATTGGTTGGTGGAACCGAAGTTTGGTGACCGGGTGGAAACGTAGTGCATGACGCCTTACAATTCCGCAGATTTCAGAGTCTATCTTAACCTTTCATGATGGAAAAAGTTAAACACCAAAAACGTACAGAAAAAAGTGTAATAAACTGCCATGTACCCATCACCCCGCTTCAACAGGTGTCTACATTTTGCCATTCTTGTTTCATTCTCCCTCATTTTTTTTTGTTGGAGTATTAAGGCAAATCGTCATAAGGTTAGCTAAATTTCCAACAGATAACATCCAACAAGATTAACTATAATTCCTTAATAGCATCTCCTAGCCAGTCCATAATTAATTTTCCCCTAAATAAATAATGACTTTTTATAGTCGGTGTGTTTCAATTGATTCAAACGGGCTCACACATTGCATTCGGTTGATGACGCCCTTAATCTCTTAACGCAGGCCTCTTCTCTAGCCCCTCCAACCTTCCCTCCACCCCAAACTACTCCTGTTTTTCCAGTAGTCATGTAAGGATCTGAGAATTGGAGTTTAAAGAAGGCTGAGTGCCAAAGAATTGATGCTATTGAACTGTGGTGCTGGAGAAGACTCTTGAGTCCCTTGGACAGCAAGGAGATCCAACTAGTCAATCCTAAAGGAAATCAACCCTGGATATTGGTATATATCAGTTGGAAGGACTATATATATCAGTTGGATATAACATATCAGTTGGAAGGACTGATGCTGAAGCTCCAGTACTTTGGCCACCTGATGCAAACAGCCGACTCACTGGAAAAGACTCTGATGCTGGGAAAGATTGAGGGCAGGAGGAGAAGGGGAAGACAGAGGATGAGATGGTTGGATGGTATCGTCGATTCAATGGAGATGAGTTTGAGCAAACTCGGGGAGCTAGAGAAGGGAAGGAAGCCTGGCGTGAGGCAGTTCATGGGGTCGCAGAGTAGGTCGTGACTGAGCGACTGCACAACTCTTGTTTCCAACCCTGCTTTGTCTGCACCCAGGCCTTCCGCAAGGAGAATCAGTCCTGGGTGTTCACTGGAAGGACTGATGCTGAAGCTGAAACTCCAATACTTTGGCCACCTCATGCAAATAGTTGACGCATTGGAAATGACCCTGATGCTGGGAGGGATTGGGGGCAGGAGGAGAAGGGGACGACAGAGGATGAGTTGGCTGGATGGCGTCACCGACTCGATGGACATGAATTTGGGTAAACTCCGGGAGTTGGTATTGGACAGAGAGGCCTGGCGTGCTGCGATTCATAGGGTCGCGAAGAGCTGGACACGACTGAAATGAACTGAACTGAACTGAGGCCTTCCTCTTCAGTGACATTTGTTTGGGGCTGGCAGCCCTCCAGCTTACTTGCCCGGAGCTCTGGGCTGTACTTTCCTTTGGGCCCGCCCCTTTATCCTCTGAGCCAATCCGAGCAGGGCCCAGAGGGCTCCGGCTCTCTCCCACTGAACTCTGGGCGGAGCTTCCCCCTCTGCCCGCCCCTTCCCCCTCTGAGCCAATCGGGACGATCTGCAACTGGCATGGCTGTCCTCAGCAACTCTGGCTCCGGGCACACAGCTAGTGCTGCGAGGTAGCTCTGGCGGCCTCCAAGTATTCACACCGGACCCTAAGTTTCTTAGGTCCGCAGACCTGGTCTCTTGTCGGGCTGCAGGGCTCCGCCTCTGAGGAGAATGGGTAAGGGCCCCAGACGGGCAAGTTTCGTGGGGCCAGGAAGGGAGGAAATCATTTTTCTGAGACCCTCGGGCCCCTTCCTCTAGAATGTGTTGCCCTTTTCCGGCCAGGATCGGTGCCACTGGGCGCTTGGGAGGACAGATCCCTGCTTGTGACCTGGCTTTTGCTTTTTGAGGCTAGGAGAAGAATTTAGAATTGTGCTTCTACCCTCAGGTAAAACGCAAAGAAAACTGCCTTTCCCCATTACCCACGTGTGTTGAGGAATTTTGGTCCTTTCCAGGGCGGAGTGGCACCTGTAAGCCCCAAATTTTGGATTTCGTCTTTTGAAATTGCCCGCAGACTCAGCTGTTGAGGCTAGGTCCTATCTCCCTTAAAAACTGTGGGGCTTGAGGTCAGTTATTTGAGAATCCTTTGCAAGTAGCTTTGGGTCTCTAAGAATAAAATTAGAAGAAGAAGAAAAAAAAGGAATACTTTTAGTATTATTTTAAGATTTTCTGATGAAGCAGCTAACAAAAAGAAAAATTAACTCATAATTCCAAGTACAATGTTTTGGCTATATTCCTTTCCTTCCAAATGCTATATCTAAATGAAAATAAATTTTTTTATTTTTTGAATTAACATTTTATCATTATAATTATGTCATTTTATCACATAATGTGTATGTGTTGTTTTATTAGTGTTTTTTTTACAGATATCTGAGGAGGGTTTTTGAATATGAAGGTTGGCTTTTCTTTTATAATGCTTATAAGGATGGGCATCATTGTATGTGTAACTTTATAAATAAAACTGTTTATACGGATCATTTTAAATTTAGATCCTGCTTTGGATACCTGGGACTTCTCCTCACCTTTAATATCGTTATGGATAAACAGGTTTTACATATACTTGGGCTTTGCCTTTGGTTTTAGCCTTTGGATTTGTTTCCAGATTGTCATCAGGAAGCAGGTGAGTGGAGTTGTTTTTTTTTCCACAGGAGAGTATTTGGCATCAGATTTTATAGAGATTTCAGAGTGCAGATTTTCTAAGGCTTCCAGAAAAATATGGAAATTCTAAAAAGAACTTTTGGTTACTTTCATATTTAGTCTCTAGACATACTTTTTTCATGCTCCCATTTGTTTCTTGTCAATTAAAAAAAGTTATTTATTTATTTGGCTGCACTGGGTCTTAGTTGTGGCATGTGGGATCTAGTTCCCTGACCAAGGATTTAATGGGGGCCTCCTGCATTGGGAGCGCAGAGTCCTAGCCACTGGCCCACCAGGGAAGTCCCTCTTGTCAATTTTTATAGACTAAGTTATTTAGCTTTTCTTTGCTGGACTGTGGACATTGCATTCTTCAGATACAGAAGGATTTTGTAATGAAAAATTAAATTTTGCAAATACTGAAAATCTGCTCAGCACCTTTAAGGGATGGTAGTAGTCTCTTTTCTTTCCACTAATTAGAATCAGAAAATAAATTTGTGCTATTACTCCACTAAAACACATTATAGGTGAAAGTATGTGTAGTTTTATCCTGGAGGGAATGGGAATCATTATAGTCTTAAGAAATGTGGTCCTTGGTTTTAAAGAACCTAATTATATCAAGGAGTCAATATTTGAGGAGTACAATCGAAAGATTAAGAGAATAATAAAATGGGTCAGTATCTGAGCTAATGTTCATCCCTAATGAAGTTGGGAGAAGATTGAAACTTGATGGATTTTGTGTTTATTTCAAGAACAAGAACTCACAGGAGAAAACCGCTCCAAAAGCATCTCAGGATTTGATGATGAATGGCTATATGTTTCGTCCAAAGAAGGAAGTCTTTGTGTCTGGAGTGAAGATATTTTATGGTTCTCAGACTGGCACAGCAAAGGTGAGAACTTTATATGACACTTTTCCTTGGGTCTCCTGATCTTTTAAGATAATCTCTGAAAAGTGTTCTTTAATGTCTGGTGGCAGGGTCTTTGTTCTAAAACTTGCTTCTGCTCAGCAGAATGGAGACTTGGAGTTCCAAGTCCATTATTGGCTATAGAAGTAGAGGCTAGTGAGAAATGGTAGCAGTAGTGTCCAGTATGGGCCCTTATGTTCACAACTTCACACATCTATTTAATTAAAATCTATTTTGATTTCTAACAGTGTTAAAAGTATTAATGATATACGTTGAATACTGTATAGATACAAAATGCAGATATAGAGCTGAAAGATGCTTTAGTTGTATCTGAAAGCTGCCTGCTTTTTTTGTTATGAAAGTCACAGCTATTTATTGCTTTCTAGGAAAAGATACTAAGGCTAATTTATGAAAATAAATAGAAAATTTCAAGTCGCTATTTTGGTGGAGTATTATAGAGAGTTTTACTGCCCTCTTGTGTATGTTTTGTAGAATACTACTTTTTAAAAGGTTTTCAGTACGTCCTGCTGTGTATCCTAATTGAAGGTCACTTATAATTCAGTTCAACTGTCAGCAGCAGAGCATGAAACAGGAAGAAATGTAAGAAAGGCATCTGGGCTGCCAAAACAGAGTCCTTTTTTTGTTTCTCATAAAAAAATGAGAATGCTTAAAATGCTCTTTTAAGCATGCTTTTACATTTTTAAAAAAAGATCCAGTTAATACTTGCAGATAGTAACAAATCCACGTGTGCAGAGGGTTCATACTGAGAGTACACTTTGGAGAATCTATTTTAACTGTTTATGTTTTTAGTTCCTCTGAGGGTTATTTTTTGAACCTGTTGGGCCACGTTTCTAGATTTATTCCAACTAGATAAAAGTTATTGACTCCTTTTATCAGTCAGTTCCTCAGATCTCAGCGCCCTAATGTTGCCCGCATAGTTGATATGAATTCAAGGGCCCTCCTTAAAGGTGTGCCATCTGAATTTCTCTGTTTGGCTTTGAATTTGGTTGATTCATATTTGGCTGAGTATAGAAGACTAGGTCAAAAGTTTTCCTTCCAACATTGACAGTATCACTTCCTTGTCTTTAGCAGGCAGTGTTGCTAAGAGGAGGCTGGTTGCCTCATTCCTTCGTAGATGAATTTTTTTGGTTGTTCCTGGAAGCTTTTAGAATCATTTGTTTGTCCTTGATGTTTGGCGCTTCTGTGAGGCGGGGTCTAGGGTGGGTCTTTTTCAGACACTGTTGGATACTTGTGCTGTTTTGTTTTGGAGATTTTGTGTGCATTCTGCTAATATTTCTTGGGTCTACTTTTTTCCCCCTTGTTTTCTCTGTGCTTTATTTCTGTGACTCTGTTGGATGTTGGACCTTTTGGATGGTCTGTGTTTCAAGGGAGTCACAGTGGTAAAGAACCCGCCTCCCGATGCAGGAGATGTAAGAGTCGTGGGTTCGATCCCTGGGTTGGGAAGATCCCCTACAGGAGAGCATGGCAACCCACTCCAGTATTCTTGCCTGGAGAATCTCATGGAAAGAGGAGCCTGGCAGGCTACAGTCCCTAGGGTTGCAGAGAGTTGGATACGACTGAAGTGTCTTAGCATACATGCATGCTGCATTTCAAATCCTTTCTCTTGTACTTTTTCTTGAATTTTAACTCCAAACCTTTAAAAATTTTATTTATTTATTTATTTGGCTGAGCTGGGTCTTAGATGAGGCGTGGGGGATCTTCATTTGGGTATGTGGGTTCTATTTCTCTGACTAGAGATTAAATCTGGATTCCCTGCATTGAGAGTGTAGAGTCTTAGCCACTGGACCACCAGAGAAGTCCCCCAAACCTTTTTTTTTTTTAATGTCTTAGTTTGGTTATAGTGTTTTTAATTGTAAAAATTCCATCCTGTGCAATTTTTATAGCATCTATTTCATAATTTAAAAATACATTTCAGCGAGTTCCTTTGTCAATCCCGTGATTTAGCCACTTCCTCAGAGTTTCTGCTGATATTTCTCTTTCTTCCTGCTTGTTCTCATCATGGTCTTGGTGATCCATGGTTTTCTGTTCGTATTGGGGGGGAAACGATGGGATAACTGGTGTGGATTTTCTCAACTCCAAATAGATTTGTTTTCTCCAGTTGTAAGTTCTCGCTGGAAGCTCTGTGCGAGGTGGGGTCAGGGTATGCCATTGTGACCTATTGCCTATTGGCCCCACATTCCCCTCTAATTACCACCTCGATTTTTTTTTTTTTTTGGTATAGTATTATTCCTTGAAAATGTTGTCTGTGCTTGCCATCTCTGGTCTTTGTTTTGTTTTTCTTGACCCACTCCAGGTAGGCTTGCGTGCCCCAGCCTGTTCCCAGTGACTTGCACGTGGCTAATTCATCCTCAGTCTTCATCTTCCTTGACATGTTAGCTGCATGACAACGTCTTCCTTGTTGACCTACTTTCTTCATTGAACTTTGGGACACTTGTCTCTAGGTTCTCCTCCTCCTATGCTGAGGCTCACCTTCCTCACTATCATTGGTGGATTTCTACCCATCTTTTTGCCCTCCAAAGATAGGAGCATCTTAGGGTATAGTTCTTCAGACTGTGTCTTTATCTGCACTCACTTCCCTCCCAAGGGATCATGTTATCTAGAGCTTTCAGTTCTGTTTATCAGAGTTTTTCTGTAAAGGGCTAGGTATTTTATTTGGCATGTAATTTTTTAGATTTTTAGGTTTCATAGACTGTGTGGTCTTTGCTGAAGCTGTTCAGCTCTGCTGATGCCTTGTGGAAGAGGCCATAGATAATTTGTAAATAAATGAGCATGAGTGTATTGCAGTAGTGTTCATCACTCAGTCGTGTACGACTCTTTGAGACCCCATGGACTGCAGCCCGCCAGGCTCCTCTGTCCCTGGGACTCTCCCGGGAAGAATACCGGAGTGGGCTGCCATTCCCTTCTCCAGGGGATCTTCCCGACTCAGGGATTGAACTCAGGTCTCCCACATTGCAGGCAGATTCTTGACCATCTGAGCAACAGGTATTCCAGTAACCTTCACTTGTAAAGACAAGGGCTGGGTTTTGCCTGCAGGTCTTAGTGTGCTGATCCCTGTAGAGCAGGCTTAGCTTTAGTCCTGGCAGCTGGTAAGCCAAGTGTTAGGCTACCAAGTCAAAAAGAGGAGGAGGTTTTTCCTGGGGTGCCAACATCTGGCTAGAAGTTGTAGCCTTCTCCAAACATTGGTTCATTTTATTTGGAGAAGAGCTTGCCGGAGTCCGCCTGGAGGTAAAAGGCGAACACTCACAGCAGCTCTGGATTCACTGCCCCCATATATAGCTTCTCTGCTGACTGGTTCTCTTGGGGCCCATGGCTCCCTCCCATTTTTGTCATGGGGACTGACAGATCCCAGAGCCCCTCTGGTTTTCTGTTTCCCCTGAGGCTTTCTTCTGCTTGTCAATCTACTTCTGTTTGGCTTCTCTCTTCCAGAATTGTGTTCACAGTTCTCACATTTCCCATTCTCTCCCCTCTTTAGTATTTCTTCTCCGTCTATATGTTTATTGTAGAAGGGCAAATCAGCCTGAATGTCAGAAAGCCAATTGAGATCGAATCCCTTCTGTGTACTTGTAGAGCGAGAATAGCACAGCTAAATGATTGATCTCTGTAAAGATGCTCGAGAAAACGGTAGAAGTGAGAATAGTATTTGTGTTTATGGTGATAACTGTCAGTCAAGTGGGAAAGTTTTTCCTGATAAATGTCTCCTTCCCTGGCCAACAGGAGTAAATGAAGACTGTACTTTTCGCTTATTTAGTTTATTGGAGACTGTATTTGATTTTTCTTCCCCCTCCTGTTAGGGATTTGCGACAGTTCTGGCCGAAGCACTTAGCTCCCTCGATCTGCCTGTGGCAATGATTAATCTGAAGGACTATGACCCAGATGACTGTCTCGTAGAAGAGGTTGGTAATTATCTTATTTTTCCTTTGGTCACAACTTTCAATTTTAATTGACCTCTTGTGTTCTGGGATAAATAGGCTCTTCAGATAAAATTTAATTTTCATGCTAAGGGATTTCCACTGGTTGAGTTTTCAGGATCAGTGAGAGGGGCCGAGCATGTGGTGAGGGTGCTGACTCTGGAGGGGTTGGGGCTGGTCCCTCTGGGGTGTTAGACTGAAAGCTTGGTATGCAGTTCCCTCCTGCTTCGGATCTCATCATCAAGGAGGTTTGTCACACACAGCCGGGTGCCGGGTATGTGAACCACATGTCAGCCTACTGAAAGGTCAGGGGCCACTTGGATAACAGAAGTAGTGCGGGTTTTGGAGTTAAAGAAATCTCTTAGTGCCTGCGTGACCTCCAGGCATTACATCATATCTGTGAGAGCTTAATTTCTTCACCTAAGGAATGCCCTGCCCCCTCCTCCAGTTGCGTGCAGGTAGGGAGTTTGGCCCACAGCAGAGGTTGTCCAGGTGTGGTCCTTGAACTGGCAGTATCAGCCTCTCCTGCGGACTCATCAGGATTGCAGAGTCTCAGGTCCTGGCCTAACCTCACTGAAGCAGAATCTGGACCTGGTGGGACTGTGTTTGAACAAGTGCCCCAGATGATTCTGGAGCAGCTCAAGCTGGAGAAGCCCTTGGAACAGGCATTCACAAACCTTTTCTGTAAAGGGCCACTTGGGAAATATGTTGAGCTTTGTGGGCCAGGCAGCTATGGAGTTCTGTCTTTGAGGCAAAGCAGCCAGAGGTAATACGCAAATGAGTGAGTGTGACAGTGTTCAGTAAAGTTTTATTTACAAAAGCAGGCAGCAGGCAGGATTGGGCCTGCGGGCTGTGGCTTGCCAGCCCTTTCTTAGTGGAGAAACTTTTGGCTGTACATGTCCATTTTCCTTTTCCCCAGGAACACATTGGAATGCAAATGAGTGAGCTTGAATCTACTTGAAATTATTTGTTAAAAAATTATTAGCAGGACTTTCTTGGTGGCCCAGTAGTTAAGAATCCACCTTGCAATGCAGGGGACGTGGGTTCGATCCCTGGTGGGGAACTAAGATCCCGCGTGCCACAGCTACTGTGTCCATGTGCTCTGGAGCCCAAGCACCACAACTGGAGAGTCTGTGAGCCACAACTCAAGATCCTGTGTGCTACAACCAAGACCCACCGTGGCCAAATAAATAAATTTAAGACGTAATTAACAAGCTTGGGTACTTAATTATCGTAAAGGGTTACTTGGGGGTGACAGAGGATAAGATCGTAGGGTGGCATCACTGACTCAGTGGACATGAGTTTGAGCAAACTCCAGGAGATAGTGAAGGACAGGGAAGCCTGTAGTCCATGGGGTCTCAGAGTCAGACATGACTTAGCAACTGAACAACAGCTTATAACTTAGTTCCTGGCTTGGATCTGTGAAGACATACTCAAGCAGATGAAATTCTATGGCTCATAGGACCGTTGATGTGATTTTTGGTTTCCCATGGAGATGTTGATGCCAAGTGTTAAGTCACTTTACACTTAAAGCGTTATTGTCTTAATTTTTCAGGGAATTTTTTAGACCTATTTCTATATTTCTTCCTGACTGATTTGGCTTTAGTTTCTAACATGACAAACAGAAGCTGGGAAATGGGATGGAGTATATGGTGAAGGGCACCAGGAGGTGTGTTGGCAGGAACAGAGGGCTGGATTTTCTCCCCTGGCTGTGTTTTCTTTCTCTTCTGAAAATAAGTAACATTTCTAAAAGCACCCTTAGAGGCTACGGTGTTGTGAATGTCAGCATTTCAGAAAGGATTTTCTTGATTGAGATAACTTGTGTCTCGGCCACTCTTCTGAAATAATGACTTTTCTTGGTTAGGTTACTAGTAAAAATGTTTGTGCCTTCCTGGTTGCCACCTACACTGACGGTCAACCGCCTGAGAGCGCCGAGTGGTTCTGCAAGTGGCTGGAGGAAGCAGCCAACGACTTTCGATTTGGCAAAACGTACCTGAAGGGGATGAGATACGCGGTGTTTGGCCTGGGAAATTCTGTGTACGTGAGCCACTTCAACAAGGTAGGTGCATTTTCATCCAGTCATCTTTTCAAGATGTATGTTCTCCACCTGCCACCACCGCCCCCTCAATCCCCATATTTTCAAAGGAATTAGGCCAAAGGTAAAATTCAGATACATAAATATTTTGTTTACTGCCTTGCCACTCAGGAAGCCTGTTAAGTTTTTGATCACTTAAGTGATCACTTTCGATCACTTCACTGTGCTTCTTGATAACTCCCGTGCCTTAGCTGAAGTGCTTCATACCCTAATAAAGCACATTTCTGGCTACAAAGTCATGAGTCTTGCCAGATGGGTTCCGTTTGTACCTTGTTGTTTCATGGTCTTTGGCCCCAGAGGTGTTACTACATTTTGGAAGAAACTGATTTTGCTATCGAGTGGTTTCATTCTGACCATTACTTAGAAGAGTCGTTTTCAAGTTCTTCTTTAGGTACTAGCTCCTAGTTTAAGAAAAGAGTTTGTCCGCCCCCTTCATTAAAAACAAAACAAAACAAAAAAACTTCTGCAGAATCTTATCTGAATATATCAACTGTACCCCTGGATGGATGGGGCTGGAGGGCACCTGGCCTCTTTTTCTTCAAACCCCTGTTCAACATTTTTTAAAATTGGAATATAATTGCTTTACAGTGTTGTTTTAGTTCCTGGCACACCACAGTGGGAATCAGCTATGTGTGTATATATATCCCCCGTCTTGAACCTCAGCCCCAGCCTTTGTCCTGCCGCTCCCGGTCATCGCAGAGCACCGAGCTGAGCTCCTTGTGCTGTGCGGCAGCTTCCCACTGTCTGTTTACACACGGTAGTGCGTATATGCCAATGCTCATCTCCCAATTCACCCGCTCTCCTTCCCCCACTGTGTCCATGTGTCTGTTTTCCACATCTGTACCCTGAAGGCCTTTTGACGGAGCGATTCCTTCTTCCCGGCAGCCACCGAGGACAGTCCCCCAGCGGGAGCCCCAGCTGTCGCAGCGCAGACTGGCATCTTCTGATCCGGAGGGCTGTTCTCGCTCACCCGTCCCTTTCTCCCGCAGGTGGGGAAGAATGTGGACAAGTGGCTCTGGATGCTCGGTGCTCATCGCGTGATGACCCGAGGGGAGGGCGACGGCAACGTGGTGAAAAGCAAGCACGGCAGCATTGAGGCCGACTTCACAGCTTGGAAGGCCAAGTTCATCTCCCGGCTGCAGGCACTCTGCAAAGGAGAGAGAAAGCGCTGCAGGGGCAACTGCAAGAAAGGCAAGTGCGAGTCTAACCAGCGCAGCTCAGAGGCGGCGGAGCCAGGGTCCCACACACAGGAGGAATTGCATCACGGAGACGCCGAGGTACGGAGCCCACGGGCCCATGTCTCCCTGTTTTCTTCCTGTGTTCGGAGATGCTGAACCTTTCCTCTGTCTGAAATGCGTTTCTTGGCTTCTGGTTGGAAGGAAGAGCTGAAACTCACGTGGGGCGTGTTCTAGAGGGAGCGGGGTCTTGGGTTAAGCCATGCTGGGCTGGGTGCTGTCCTTAACCTGTTCTCTGGTCATTGCCTTGCTGGAGTCCAGTAGGTTTCTACCCGAGTGTGCAGGTGAGGAAATGGGCCTGGAGAAGTTAAGTGTGTCCAGAGCTGAGCTCATGATCTTTTTACCCTTTAACCACATACTCCTTCCGTCGTCTCTTGTTTAATGACTCCGCTCATTTAAACTTGAAGGCTGTGAGTTATCCTAGATTCCTCTCTTTGATCCCTCACATTCTAAACATTTCTCTTACTTCTTCCTTCGGACACCCCAGTTCCTTTGAGGCTTGTGTTGTCAGGCTGTATCACTGCTGTTGCCTTTGGGCCACTGGTCGCTTGTGTCTTTCGGGAACAACTTTGCATTTTCACTTCCTGTCTTTCTCTCCACCTTTGTTCCTGTCATTCCATGTTTGCAGCTGCCTCTTTAAAATCTCTCCTTGGATTTCTAAGGTACCTCCTCTTTGACAAATTCAAAGTGGAACTCTTCCCCTCTACTCTTCCGGTCTGTCTCTCTGCAAGTCTTTCTCATCTTAGGAAACAGCACCACCATCTCCGTTAATTAAGAAAGGAACCAAAGAGCCATTCTCGATTCCTCCCTTTTCCTCATTTAATTCCTCACTTGAGTCTGGTTGCTTCTTTGTTTAAATCGAAGATTAGGAAACATTTTTGGTGAAGGGCCAGCAGGTAAATATTTCCAGCTTTGTGGGCCATACTGTTTCTGTTGCAGCATTGGTTCTGCCATATTCTTAAAGTAACCACAGATGATGTGTGAGTGATGGGCTTCTTTAGATTTGACTCGGAACTGGCTGGCCTCTCGCCTAAAATATCTCAAGTCCATTCAGTGAACTCACAATTTGGGAAGGATTATTAGACACTTGGCTACTTTTTACAATTGATGTTCCAGGAGGAAGAGCCCTTTGGGAGCACCAGTGAGGAAGAGTCTGATACTGAGGACCATCAGAGTCAGAATTCGGTCATTGATGTTGAAGACCTCGGCAAGATTATGGATCATGTGAAGAAAGAAAAGGTACTGTAATTTTGGGAAACGGTGGGCTGGGATCCTGCAGTTGGTTGACAGCCAGCATCGTCTCTTGGTGCGTAGTCCTTGTGAGCTCATAATTGGACAGTTTTATTTCTCGTCCTCCTATTTTGCAAGTTTTATACTTTGCTTTTTGCCGTTGTAACATGGGCTTTGTGAAAACCTTTTTTTTTTTTAAATTGGAGTATTGTTGCTTCACCCTGCTATGTCAGTCTCTGCTGTATAGCAAAGTGAATTGGCTACATGTATACATATATCTCCTCTCTTTTGGAGTTCCTTCCCACTTAGGTCACCGCAGAGCGCTGAGTAGAGTTTGCTGTGCTACACAGTAGGTTCTCTTAGTCATCTACTTTATACATGTGCTGTTGTGCTAAGTCACTTCAGTCGTGTCTGACTCTGTGCGACCCCATGGACTGTAGCCCGCCAGGCTCCTCTGTCCATGGGATTCTCCAGGCAGGAATACTGGAGTGGGGTGCTATGCCCTCCTCCAGGGGATCTTCTGAACCCGGGGATGGAACCCGGCTCTCCTGCATGGCAGGCGGATTCTTTACCATCTGAGCCACCAGGGAAGCCCCTCATTATGTAGGTTTGGCTGATTGATTGATTGCCCCCGTGGTTGAACCCAGCCTTCATCACAGTGCCCCCAAAGTTTGGCATGAATCACCCTATTAGCATAAATGGTTCAGTGCCTCCCATGAATAACAAAGATACTGCCCTCACACAGGAAGTTCCCAGGGTTTAGAGGTTACTTTCCAGGAATGGGAATCAGGCCACACTTCTCTTTGGGCAAGGTGAAATTCTCTTTTTAAGACTTTTTCCCAAAGGTTTGTTTATTTTTGGCTGTGCTGGGTCTTTGTTGCTGCTCATGGGCTTTCTCTAGTTGGGGGCGTGGGGGCTACTCTTCGTTGTGGTGCATGTGCTTCTCATTGTGGGGGCTTCTCTTTTTGCAGCGCACAGGCTCTAGGCTGTGTGGGTTCAGCAGTCGTGGCTCAAGAGCTGTTGATGCTGGCTCAGTAGTTGTGGTGCACGGGCTCTCCTACGAGCAGGGATTGAACCAGTGTCCTCTGCATTGGCAGGCAGACTCTTAACCACTGGACCACTGGGGAAGCCCCTTTTTTCTTTCTGCTGTGGACCATTTTAAAAATCTTTATTGAATTTGTTACTATATTGCTTCTGTTTTATGTTTTGGGTTTTCGGCTGCAAGGCATGTGGGCTCTTTGCTCCCCAGCCAGGGATCAGACTACATTCCCTGCGCTGGAAGGTGAAGTCTTAACTGGGCAGCCAGGGAGGTCCCAAGGCAAAATTCTTTACTAAACAGGCTCCTTTACCCATGCTTTTATTGGGTTATTTGGCTTCTTTGGTAAAGTTCATAACCCCAAAATACTGTGTGTCAGACTCTAAACTACAATGACATTATTTTCCAAATTTAAAATTGCGGTTGTTCCTGTTGCGGCATTTTGTTACTTTCTTCCTGATACTTCTGTGTGTTGGTGTTGCTGCTGTCATTTTTAGTAGCTTTTGTATTTTAGAAGCCCTGCATGCGTGCGTGCTAAGTTGCTTCAGTCGTGTCCAACTCTGTGTGACCCTATGGACTGTATAGCCTTCCAGGCTCCTCTGTCCGTGGGATTCTCCAAGCAAGAATACTGGAGTGAGTTGCCATGCCCTCCTCCAGAGGATCTCCCTGACCCAGGTATAGAACCTGCGTCTCCTGCATTGCTGGTGGATTCTTTACCGCTGAGCTGCTGGGAAAGCCTTTAGAAGCCGTAGTAGAGAAGTTATTAAGAATGACAAGTGTGTGAGATGTAGGTTCAGGGTCTGGGCCAACTGGCTTGTAACTTGGTGCCTTAAGGGCAATGCGTAATCTTCTCTGGCCTTTATCCCCTTGTCTACGAAACGTGGATCTTAACCTCTGCTCTCCTCATAGCACTGAGTGAGGTGGGAACCTGTATGTACAAACGCATTATAGTCTCCGGAAGTCTGACAGATTGAAATGAGAAGTAAATATGCTTAGACATTTTAAATTTGCTTAGGCATTCTGTTGGAGTTGGTCATTTAGTCTGTTTTAGCTTTTCTGCTGTTGTAATTAGCAGTGGTCTGAGACCCTTAGCATATTAAAAAGCAGAGACATTACTTTGGCAGTGAAGGTCCGTCTAGTCAAGGCTATGGTTTTTCCAGTGGTCATGTATGGATATGAGAGTTGGACTGTGAAGAAAGCTGAGTGCCAAAGAATTGATGCTTTTGACCTGTGGTGCTGGAGAAGACTCTTGAGAGTCTCTTGGACTGCAAGGAGATCCAACGAGTCCATCCTAAAGGAGACCAGTCCTGGGTGTTCTTTGGAAGGAATGATGCTGAGGCTGAAACTCCAATACTTCAGCTACCTCATGTGAAGGGTTGACTCATTGGAAAAGACTCTGATGCTGGGAGGGATCGGGGGCAGGAGGAGAAGGGGACGACAGAGGATGAGATGGCTAGATGGCATCACCGACTCGATGCACATGAGTTTGGATGAACTCTGGAAGTTGGTGATGGACAGGGAGGCCTGGTGTGCTGCGATTCCTGGGGTTACAAAGAGTTGGACACAACTGAGTGACTGAACTGAACTGAGACCTTTTTCACTTAGAAGGAAGTATTGATATTTTCTTGGTTTACATATTCCCTGAGTTGAGTTACTGGGTCAAAGCAAATGTATAATTTTATGACTCTTAATAAAAATCTGAGTAATTTTCACAGTGAGATTGTCTTAAAATAGGATAAATTTCGGTGTGTGAGATGCCTGATTTAGGTAGATTTCTGGATCTGCCAAGTTAAGGGCAGATATTTATAGCTTTAGGGCTTCCCAGGTGGCGCTAGTGGTAAAGAATCTGCCTGCCAGTGCAAGAGATGCAAGAGATACAGATTCGATCCCTGGGTCAGGAAGATCCCCTAGAGTAGGAAGTGGCAGCCCCTCCCTCCAGTATTCTTGCCTAGGAAATCCCATGGACAGAGGAGCCTGAGGTCGCAAAGAGTTGTATACGATTGAGCAACTGAGCACATTTATAGCTTTATTTGTAGTAGGTGAAGATTTGTGGGATAATTTGTTTCCAACTTCATTAAGATATGATTGACAAAATTTTATATACTTAGGTTGTATAATGTGATTCTTTTTGGGTGTATAATGTGATGATTTAATATATGTAAACATTGTGAAATGCTTTCCATGGTCAAGTTAACACATTGACCATTTCATATAGTTAACACTGTACGTGTGTGTTTGTGTGTGTGTGTGGTGTGTGTGTGTGTGGTGTGTGTGTGGAGAACACATAGATCTACTTTTAGCAGATTTCACATGTACTGTAAGGCTTTGGAGTAGTTTGTGGGCGTATTTTTTCTTTGCCTTTTCATCTTATGTCCATTAGAGGGCGCTGGAGAAAAAGCACCAAGGGAAAATTTGGACATCCATGTAAATTATTTTTTGAAATGAAATGATTCTGGACTTTTTGAACTTCAAGCAGCTGGCTTAAGATATTTCAGGTTTCTCCTAGAAATCTCATAAAGTCATTAGATTTAGGGGGAAAATACATATATGTATATATATATATTTCCAACTTAAGTACAGCATGAAAATCAGCCACCAGTTTTTGATTTTCGTTATTATGTGGTCTCAGCAGAGTTCCCATTTGTGTCCCGTGTGTTCACTTACTATTGGGCACAGTGTACTAAATTCAGTGATGGGTTTCTTACTGCCTGGCTCTTCTTTTTTATATTTTTGGGGGATTTTCTTTGGGGGTTAATCCATACATATTCTCAAGCTGCTTTCTGCCCAGTCATCATTCTGCTTCATACTAAGTTGCCTTAGTTGTTACTGTAGAGGAAGCAGGATGCTCTAGTCCTGAAGAGCATCAGCTGTAGAATTGGACCACAGCACTCCTACCGGAAGACCTCTTTTTGAGTAATTTTCACTAGTTTTCACGGAGTCACACAATCTCAGCTTATCTGTCTGGGCACGTTATTTCACTCTCTGTGCTTCAGTGGGAGGTAATAACATTAACTGCTGTATAAAGTTGTTATAAAGATTCAGTAAGTTAATCCATCAAAAGCCTTTATTTTACTGTCTGCCATAGAGCATGTCCTTGATAACTAATCGCTATCATTGTGTAAGAAGATATCTTCCAGTGGGATATGTTTAGTCTGACTAGAATACCAGGATGGTTTTCTGTCTCCCTCCCTCTGCAGCAGGATGTAAAGCCAAAGAGAATTTGAACGGTGGGAGTGATAACCAAGAACAAGAGAGCCAGAATTTGAAGTATTGCACGTGTGGAGGGAGTAGGTGTTGGGGGAACCTGGCAAGTTAGGGGAGTCTTAGAAGCGTTTGGTATGTTGAGAGTGGAGTTGGGTGGGAATTACAGGGGGCTGAAATAGACAGGGAGGGCAGGGGCAGGGTCCTGGAGGCCCTTTCATGCTCTGCCATAGGTCTGTGGGCTTTGTGCTCAAGGCAGTGGAAAGCAGTGTGATTTGACTGAATAGGATGGGTGGTTTGGAGGTGTGGGGAGAGGGCTCCAGGGTAGGTTCAGCGGGATAGGAGAAATCATAGTACACATTGGATGATCTCATTCAGTCCTCACTCTGACCCTGATGTCTATACCCTTGTCACCTCCACTTTACCATTTTACAGGGTAAGACACAAACTTGAGAAGTAAATCAATTTGTCTGTAATTAGATGGCTGCCTAGTTAGTGGTGGGGCCAAGCGCAGTCTCCATCTGTTTGTTTCATTCCCCTTTGCCGTCTCTCCGGAGAAGCAGTGACAAACCTAGGCAATGTATGAAAAAGCAGAGACATCACTTTGTCGACAAAGATCTGTATAGTCAAAGCTATGGTTTTTCCAGTAGTCATGTATGGATGTGAGCTGGACCATATAGAAGGCTGAGCACCAAAGAATGGATGCTTTCGAATTGTGCTACTGGAGAAGACTGGGGAGTCCCTTGGACTTCAGGGAGATCAAACTAGTCAATCCTGAGGGAAATCAACCCTGAACATTCATTGGAAGGGTTGTTGCTGAAGCTGAAGCTCCAGTACTTTGGCCCCCTTATGTGAAGAGCCAGCTTCTTAGAAAAGACCCTGATTCTTGGAAAGACTGAAGGCAAAAGGTTAAGGGGATGGTAGAGGATGAGATGGTTGGATGGCATCACTGACTCAATGGACTTGGATTTGAGCAAACTCCAGGAGATGGTGAAGGACAGAGGAGCCTGGCGTGCTGCAGCTGGTGGGGTCAGGAAGAGACACGACTTAGCAACTGAACAATAACAAAACAGAGAAGTAGTAGTTTCCAGGAGGCAGGCTGAGGGGTTTGACTAAAGAACAAGGAGTCAGGAAGAGCCTGGCAATGCTTAGGTTGTTTCTTTTCTGTTTCTCTCATGTTGTGCTGGTAAATCTAAAGCAGATTTGCTACTTGTTTTTTTCCTGCAGTAAATAAATGTTGCTCAAATGCTCCCTACGGTGTGTTCTGGTTAAGCAGACAGTGATATCAGTATCATTAGTTTGGAAATCAATGGTGGATGCTTGGTAATTACTCACCAGAGAAACATTTCAATTTACAAAAAGAGCACAGTGTGTCCAGTTTCGATTATAAGGTCTCTTAGTCCTGCAGTGTAACTGCGTGAAGCCGGTTCTCCTTTCATAATTAGTTTGAAGGCTTTATGTGTTAAATTCACCCTCAAACGTAAGGTAGCATCTCTTCAACCCCAAGACCCTGTCTTTAAAACAGCCTGATTCAGCTGTATGGGCTGCATACAGCCAGGAGGACTTAATGATGAGTTCTGGGGTTATTTTCCTAAGTCAGGTTATCCAAAATAGAATTATGAGGCCAGAGGAAAGCCATTTTAAAGCTCTTGACACATCTGGTCAAAGTGCTTTTCGAAATGTTCCAAAAGTGTCCTTAAAATCTAGCGTACACAAAAAGCTTTGAGTCCTATTGGAAATCAGTCATTTAAAAACTCACCCATGACAGGTGAGTGGTGTATGGGTGATTCCTTTATTGTAGGATTAGGAACACTTAGAGGTGGGATGGAATTGCTGAAGGTGGAGTTGCAGTTACACTCGAGAAAGGGTTTTTACTATGAAAGTTGCCTGGTTTAGAATCCAGATCTGCTCTTGTAGCACTGGAAATAACTATCTGGTAGTTCTGAGGCATTTATTCATTTATTCAGCCAGCATTTCCTGAGTATCAATGTTGGCTGTGCTGGCCTGGCTGCAGGCTGATTGTAGGAGAAAATGACCTTTGGAGAATTGGGGATTCTATATCCAGTGTTTTCTGCATGAATTGGTCGAGGGAGTGACTGGATGGTAAACAAGGATCAATAAAATAACCAAACAGGGACTTCCCTGACGGTCCATTGGTTAAGACTGTCTTCCATCAAAGCAGATGTGGATTCGATCCCTGGTTGCTGAACTAAAACCCCACAAGTCTGTGGAGCAACTAAGTCCCAATGCAGCCAAATGAGTAAGTAAATGAATATGAAAAAACCCAAACAGACAGACTTGAACAATTTAATCAATCAGAAAGACGGCCTGCTTGCTGCAGTACACCTGTTCAGCATTTAACCAACTAGATGGAACTTTTATCTTAAAATCTTTAACAAATTCCTGTTCGTCCTGTTTTTATCCTAGGCAGTATTGGGGTGGCACTGTGGTTTCTGGGATGAAGATGTGAAGGTGATTTAGGTAATATTGTATAATACCTCTTTTAAAAAAAATAGAATTAGTTCTACTTTTTTGGCTCCCTTTATTATGTCAGATTCATATATCGCTGCCTGTTTGGAAAGAACTTTTCACTTATTTATAGTCATTTTCCCAAGTGCCTAAGAGGTGAACTTATAATTGGCTTTCCATTTTGCATATCAGGAAATAGAAGCTTGGAGAGGGCATGTGTTTTTTTTTTTTGTTTTGTTTAACTTTAAAAAAAAGTTATTTATTTTTGGTTGTGCTGGGTCTTTGTTGCTCTGCGTGGGCTTTCTCCAGTTTCGGTGCATGGGCTTCTCATTGCAATGGATTCTCTTGTTGCAGAGCACAGGCTCTAGGGCTTTGAGCTTCAGGAGTTGCAGCATGTGGGCTCAGGAGTTGTGGCACACAGGCTTAGTTGCCCTGTGCCATGTGGGATCTTAGTTCCTGGACCAGGGATCGAACCAACATCCTCCGCATTGGCAGGTGGATTCTTAACCAGGGTTAAGACTACCAGGGTTGTCCCAGGGTATGCGTTTTCTTTCAAGACAAGTGTGATGGGTTTGAATGTTGGGAAGGTGTGAAAGGTTGGAGACAAGGAGACTTAAGTTCAGCTGTTGTAGTTGTTCCTTAGAGGAGCCCGTGGCTGTGGGCAGAAGCTGTGACATGTTGGATGGAGAGGACTCCTAGGTTGGGAATTAAGAGTAGAACTTGGTCGCTTGTTCAATGGGGTTGCAGGAGAGGGAGGCATCCAGATTGACCAGTTCTGGGATCTTCATTTATTTCTGCTCAGCCTATGAAAGGGCTATAAAAAATAAATAAAAATATGCAGACCCTGTGTCAGTTGTTTTATTCTGGGCAAACAGGGAAAAAATGTCTGCACCTAGAAGATTAGAATTAGAATTTGAAAGGGGCTCTGCACTTCCTTGGAGAGTGTTATGAACCATTGTATATCTTTTCAGAAAGGAAATTACTGTTGCATAGGGAAGATAGAACTAACCTGCTGTAGAGGGAAAGAGTGATGAGTGTTTGTCCTGAACGTTCAAGACCTTTAATCACAGCTGCTGATTTCTTTCCATACGAACTATGTGTTCAGATGATTGAATCTGGAGTAGCTGCACTCACGATTTATAATAGATAATTTCTCCAGTGATGGGATGTGGATGGTTTCCCATGGCCATTCTTTAAAGAGTGTGTTCATTATATAGGGGTTAGAAGTTTACATTTAAAACCAGAAGGGTAGACTTCCCTGGTGGTACAGTGGATAGGAATCTGCCTGCCATTGCAGGGGACATGAGTTCAATCCCTGGTCCAGGAAGATTCTGCATACGGTTGGGGGAACTAACCCCGCATCACAACTACTGAAGCCCACATGGTCCAAGGCCCATGCTCTGCAACAAGAGAAGCTACCCCAGCGAGAAATCCAGGCAACCCCCACGCATCGCAGTGAAGAATAACACCCACTCATTGCAACTAGAGAAAACCTATGTGGAGCAATAAAGACCCAGTACAACCGAAAAAAAATAGTTCATAAAACCGTAAGGGGTTGTCTGTGGAGCTCTGAGCACGGTGGTCAGAGACCAGTCTCATGCTGGGTCCAGTTCTGGATTTATGTGGCCTTGAGGGGAAGCAGATAAGCTGGTGATATTTTACGGTGACAAGCTTTGGAGGCCAGCTATTGCCACCTACTGTCACTTCTGGCATGGAGTAGGGAATTACAGTAACTCACTCTGGAATGACTTCAGAGACATTTAAATACTCTCAAGGTCAAGGTTAGTTCACTTTGCTCCACCATGAGACTTCCTTCTCAAGCTCACATCTTTGCTTTTAGGTCTGAAGTAGACTTAAAAAAAAGCCAAAGAATTCTTCTATATTTAAATATTTTAGCAAAATCATAGCTGTACATTTTTTTAAAGCAAATGCCCAGCATTAAAACTGATTACTTTCCTAATAGATAAGAACAAATGATTGATGTTTGTTTATAAATTTTTTTAGTTCCATCTGGGAAAATGTCTTAGAGAGCTCTATTAACAGCAGCAAAACTTTTCATTAACTTTGCTGTTTGATTATATTTAGTGAGTTGGAATGCTAACTTTTAGGACGTGTATAAACTCACTGTGGGACTTGGGTATCTCATTTAGTATATTGGACTACTCTAGCATGCTTTTTCACTGACTTCCATTTTGGAAACGTCCCTGAAATAGTAGAAGATAGAGAGGTTAATTCTGAATTTCATTGGTGAACTTTCTCTTTCTTAAAAAAAAATTTTTTTTTATTTATTTATTTTTGGCTGCGCTGGGTCTTCATTGTGGTGTGAGGGCTTTCTCTAGTTGTGGTGAGCGGGGCGGGGCTGCCCTCTGGTTGCAGTGCGCAGACATCTCATTGTTGTGGCTTCTCTTGTTGCAGAGCCCAGGCTCTAGGGCACGGGGGCTTCAGTAGTTGCAGCACGTGGGCTCAGTAGTTGTGGGGCATGGGCTTAGTTGCCCCGTGGCATGTGGGATCTTCCTGGAGTAGGGATCAAACCCATGTCCCTGAATGGGCAAGCAGATTCTTAACCACTGGACCACGAGGGAAGTCCCGGTCTTTCTCTCTTTTTTAATGTTTAATCTCGTTTTACATTTTATGTATAGAGAACTTTGAGCATTCCCTAGAATAGATAGAAGGAGACAGCAAATCCCTATTCCCTTCCTGCCCAGCTTCAAACATGGACCATCTTCCTCCTTTCTATATTAGTTTGACATAGACCTGAGACAGTATGTCATCTGCAAGCTGTTTTAACTTTTAGGTAGAAAGGGGGCATTGCTGTGAGTGTCCTCACTGACTCACTGGGGGCTGGACATGGAAAATGGACAGACCCTGAGGGTAGTTTAGGGCTTGGTGGCAGGGTTTCTGCCCAGGTGAGTTATGTCGGATTTCTGTAGCTCTTAGTGAGGTCTGATGAGTGTCTCCTCTAAAGTGTGACACAAGTCTTTGTGTATTGTCTCACAATTATTGGTTAGCACTTGAACCATCTTCCAAAGAGACACTGTATACACTTGTATACATGTATACATGTGTAATGAGCTTTAAAAAGAGGGGAAGAAATCAAGGACTTCCCTGGTGATCCAGTGGTGAAGCATCTGCCTTGCAATGCAGGGAACGCAGGTTGGATCCCTCATTGCGGAACAAAGATCCCACATGCTACAGGACAGCTTAAGCTTGTGTGCTGCGGCTGCTGGGCCCCAGGGCCACAACGAGGGAGTCCATGTTGGCACAAAGAAGGATGCCACGTGGTGCAATGAAGATCTGCATGCCACAGCTGACCCAACAGCCAGATAAATAACTATTAAAAATAAGAAAAAAAAAGGAATCTCTCTTGTAGCTACTATCTTGCCTCTTTAAACAAAATAAGAAGAGAGGAAGAAATCAACGTAAACAGTGAATGAGGGTCATTGTAATATGATGTCACGGACAGAGACTATAGGACACGCACGATGCAAGGTCCGATGCAGTGATCAGAGTTGGGCTGTGAATTTTCTAGTGGTTGGAGGCAAAAGGAAACCCAGGTTTATATTATCCTTCAGATTTCTATCACTGAAGACAGATTTCCACCGTGGGATCTTCTAAAAGAAGCCTTTGGAGGTGGAGGTGGTGGAGTAACTTGGCTTGTGAGCGGATGGTCATCTGGGCAGCTCAAAGCAATTTTGGGGCTTGTTTTGGGGGTTTGCAGGTGTTACAACCAGCAGTAGCCATAATTTAGTGAAGTCCTATGACGTATCAGGCATCATGCCAGGTCATTTCATTTCATTTAATCTTCGACACAGTCCTGCTTCATGGATATTACTTTTCTTCCTTTTCAGGTGAGAAATTGAAATTCAGAGAAATAACTTGTGAAAGTTGGGCAGCTGTCTGTACTCAGATTGTGAACACTGTTTGACATCTAGATAAGTGGATTATCGATTTATGTTGTGCGAATGTGTGTATTTGACCCTGTAGTCACCTTTTATAGGGGAAAAAATAGGTGTTGGTGTTTCTTTACCTCACTGTGTGACTGGAAATGTGATCACTTGGGAGAAAACAGGTTTGTGAGGAGCACTTTTATCCTTGCCACATGTGGATGACTGTCGTGCTCTCATTTCCCTCGCACATGACCAATGCTGGGCTTCATTCATTTCTTTTTAATACAGAGAGAAAAGGAGCCGCAGGAAGGGGAAACGAGTGTGATCAGGAGCACAGTGAAGAGTGAAGCCAGTGAAAGAAGAGCTATGATCACTCCTGCTCTCCGAGAAGCTCTTACTAAACAAGGTGAAAGTCCTCAGGAACTGTTGCAGTGCTACACTCTTAGGCGTTCTGAGTGCATACATACTAAGTCTCTTCAGTCGTGTCCGAATCTTTGTGACCCCATGGACTGTGGCCAGGCTGGGATTCTCCAGGCAAGAATACTGGAGTGGCTTGCCATTTCCTCCTCCAGGGGATCATCCCACCCCAGGGATCAAACCCACAGCTTCTGCACTGCAGTCGGATTCTTTACCGCTGAGCCAGCGGGAAGCCCTTAAGTGTTCTGACTTATCACTTAAAAAAGGAAGCAAAATAGGGATTGCCAAGAGGAAAAAAGATAAGTCTGGCTACGGTTGGCTCAGCTGTGTGTGGCTGTGGCAATTGTAGCTGTTTAAGGAGGCACGGTCTTGTTTCTGTGGATCACTTTTGTGTAGGCTGCTTGGACCAGCAAGCTTCCTCTTTGCTTGGTTTATTGGGTTGGTAGTTGACCATCAGTGAGGCTCAGGTATGCAGTCACTGGCTTCTTTACATATCATTGTCGATTAAAAAAATTATTAGATGCAAAAAAGACCATATGATGTTAGGCTGGGTTAATTAGAAATGTTTTATGTAGAAGTATATCTGGATTTCTGGGGTCCTACTTTATTAAGTCGTGTCCGACTCTTAGTGACCCCATGGGCTGCAGCCTACCAGGCTCCTCCGTCCATGGGATTTTCCAGGCAAGAGGACTGGAGTAGGGTGCCATTGCCTTCTCCAGGGGATCTTCCCGACCCAGGGATCGAACCCAGGTCTCCCGCATTTTAGACAGACGTTTTACCGTCTGAGCCACCAGGGAAGTACCATTAAAAAAATTATTAAATGCAAAAAAGACCGTATGATGTTAGGCTGGGTTAATTAGAAATGTTTTATGTAGAAGTATATCTGGATTTCTGTGGTCCTACCTTATTAAGAAGGCTGCAGTTGAATGAATGAATAAGGGGGTGAGTAGACCCACTTCCTTGCCTCCCTCTCTCCCTCCTTCTATAATTATTGAGATCCTTTTATGTGACAGATCTGGTTGTACAGAGGAACTTAAGATACTTGAAGTTATCTCCTTCAAGGGACTCTGGACCTATTAGAGGAGACAGACAAGAATATACAGATTTTATGCATAGAAATATATATGCTTTTTCTTTTTTTAATTTTTAAGTTTTTTTTTTTTTAATGTGGACCATTTTTAAAGTCTTCATTGAATTTGTTACAATATTGTTTCTGTTTTATGTTTTGGTTTTGTTGGCCACAAGGCATGTGGGATCTTAGCTTCCTGACCAGGGATCCAGCCCACACCCCCCGCATGAGAAAGTGAAGCCTTAAACCCCTGGACCACCAGGGAAGTCCCTGTGTCTTTTAATTACAGTAAATGAAAGTGATTTTTATAATAGGTTTAAATCTGGCATCTTGCTGTTTGTTTTCTACTCGTCTCGTGGATTCTTTGATTTCCTTTCTCTTGTTGAACTATCTTCTTTTAGATTTTTTTTTTTTTTAATGATCCTCTTTTATATCCTTTGTTGGCTTATTAACTGTAGCTTTGTTTTGTTCCTTAGTGGTTTCTTGAGGTTTTGTACTATCCGGTATCCCAGTATATCGTCACATGGTGTTATACCACTTTATGTAAAGTAGAACAACCTTTAATACTTCTGTTTCCTCCCCGCAAACCTCTATGCAGTCGTTTTCATATGTTTTACTTTTACATATGTTTTAAGCCCTGTAGTACATTGTTATTCTTTTGATTCAAATAGCCGATTATCTATTACAGATTTAAGTAATTAGGAAGAAATCTTATATGTTGACTCGTAGTTGCCACTCGTGGTACTTTGCATTCCTCTGTGCAGATCCATATTCTGTCTGATGGCCTTTTCTTTCTGCCTGGAGGACTCCTTTTAGCCTTTTTTGTAGTGTGGGCTTGCTGGTGATGGATTATTTCACCTTTTATATATCAGAAAAAGGCTTTCTTTTGCCTTCATTTTTGAAGGATTTTTTTGTTATTTAATTTTTGAAGGATATTTATTGATGTGTCTAGAACTGAGAAAGTTTCACAGTCGTGTCCAATTCTTTGTGACTCCATGCACTGCAGCCTGCTGGGCTTCTCAGAGCGTCCATGGGATTTCCCAGGCAAGAACACTGGGGTGGTTGCCATGGCCTCCTCCAGGGGATCTTCCCAACCCTAAAAATTATAGGTTGGCAGTTTTCTTCTGTTTTGCGGTTGACGGGTGTTGTTCCACTGTCTAGTGGCTCACGTTGCTTCTCATGAGGCCTCTTTAGTCATCTTTTGCTTGTTCCTTTCAAATGTAATGTTTTTTACCCCCTGGCTAATTTTAAGATTTTCTTTTAATTACTGATTTTGAGTGATTTTAATTATGTCTCAATGTAGCTTTCTTTATGTTTCTTTACTTGAGATTTGGTGAGGTTCTCACTTCTGTGGGTATGTCGTTTTAATTGAATTTGGACAAATTTTGGCCATTGTTAATTCAAGTATTTTTCCGCTACTCTGTCCCTTTGCTCTTCCCTGGGGACTCCAATAAATAGGCCTCTTGAATTTGACCCACAGCTCACAGATGTGCTTTTCATACTTTAAAATTATTTTGTCTGTCCTGCTTTACATTATTGGATAGTTTCTATTGCTGTCTTCAAGTTTAACTCAGTAATCTTTTCTTCTCTAATGCTGAATCTCCCATTACTTCTGTCCAGTGTGTGTTCCAACTCAGAGGTAGGTTTCATCTCTAGAAGGTCAGTTTAGGTCTTTTTCTACCTTCCATGTCTCCACTTCACTTTTGGAGCCTGTGGAATACAATTTTAACTGTTTCATTGTCCTTACCTGCTAACATTTGTGTCATGTCTGGGTCCGTTTTTGTTACTGGAGTATTTTCCTCATTACTGGTCATGTTTTCCTAGTTTTTTTGCATGCTTGGTAATCTTTGGATGTTATTGTTGTTCGCTTGCTAAGTCGTTTTTAACTCTGTGACCCCATGGACTACAATATGCCAGGCCTCTCGGTCCCTCACTATCTCCTGGAGTTCACCCAAGTTCATGCCCATTGAATCAGTGATGCCATCTAACCATCACATCTACTGCTGCCCTCTTCTTATTTTGCCTTCAGTCTTTCCCAGCATCAGGGTCTTTTCTAATGAGTCTGGTATCTGATTGGATATCAGGCCTAATTTTACCTTTTGGAGTGCTGGATATTTTTGTATTCCTGAAAACATTTTTGAGATTTATTCTGGGGCAAAGATAAATTACTTGGAAACAGCTTGAGCCTTTTAATCTTGCTTTTATGATTTGTTGGATGAGACCAGAGCTAATTTTTTTCCCCACCATTGAGGCAGAACCCTTCTGTGTACTCTGTGCAGTGCCTTGGGAATCTTGAGGTTATCTGTCTGCCTGGTAGGAATAGGCACAGTTCCCAGCTGGCTGTGAGTACCAGGCATACCCTTAATCTTTTCAGATGGTTCTTTCCTATTGTTGGGTAGCTTTTCTCTCACATATGCACTAAGCAGTATAGGAATTGTCTGCAGAGTTTCGTCTCTGTGTAGCCCTTGTCTCTGCTGAACTCGATCCTGCAAACTTTCGCCACAGGGTTTCTCTAGACTCTACTTCTGTGTTCTCAGCTCAGGGAGAATGCTGAGCTCTACTTAGGTTCTCCCTCCCTGCTGCATAGCTTGGAAACTTCCAAGGCAATAAGCTTGGATAATGGTAAGGCTCAACCTTGTTTGTTTCCCATCTCTGTTGGATCATCGTCCTTTGTTGCCAGATGTCTCATGTCTTGAAAACAGTCATTTCATATATTTTGTCCAGTTTTGGTATTTCAAGTGGGGATTAAACCCTCTGTTACTCCATCTTGGGAAGAAGAAAAACCCTGCACTTGGATTCTTAGCAACTGCATAGTGTGAACTGTGGTCAACTAAGGTCATTTGGAGAAGGCAATGGCACCCCACTCTAGTGTTCTTGCCTGGAAAATCCCATGGACGGAGGAGCCTGGAAGGCTGCCATCTATGGGGTTGCACAGAGTCGGACACGCCTGACGTGACTTAGCAGCAGCAGCAAGGTCGTCCCATCCTGTGCTGTACAGTCTTTACCTACCTAAGTGCAGATTTTTGTAGAACCCTGTGTATCTTGGGAGTTCAGTTCAGTCGCTCAGTCATGTCTGACTCTTTGCGACCCCGTGAATTGCAGCACGCCAGGCCTACCTGTCCATCACCAACTCCTGGAGTCCACCCAAACCCATGTCCATTGAGTCCGTGATGCCATCCAACCATCTCATCCTCTGTCGTCCCCTTCTCCTGCCCTCAATCTTTCCCAGCATCAGGGTCTTTTCAAATGAGTCAGCTCTTTGCATCAGGGGGCCAAAGTATTGGAGTTTCACCTTTAGCATCAGTCCTTCCAAAGAACACCCAGGGCTGATCTCCTTTAGGATGGACTGGTTGGATCTCCTTGCAGTCCAAGGGACTCTCAAGAGTCTTCTCCAACACCACTGTTCAAAAGCATCAATTCTTTGGCGCTCAGCTTCCTTCACAGCCCAACTCTCACATCCATACATGACCACTGGAAAAACCATAGCCTTGACTAGATGGACCTTTGTTGATAAAGTAATGCCTCTGCTTTTGAATATGCTATCTAGGTTGGTCGTAACTTTCCTTCCAAGGAGTAAGCGTCTGTTAATTTCATGGCTGCAATCACCATCTGCAGTGATTTTGGAGCCCAGAAAAATAAAGTCAGCTATTGTTTCCATTGTTTCCCCATCTATTTGCCATGAAGTGATGGGACCAGATGCCATGATCTTAGTTTTCTGAATGTTGAGCTTTAAGCCAACTTTTTCACTAGAAAGATGTAAAAAACTAGTAGAGTGTGATTTCTATGATAGTGCTGTGAGCAACATGTAATGTAGGAGTCCAAAAAAGCTAGAATTTTCTCCGGGAATCTATAAAATGTTTATTCTGTATCTGAGATTAGCTATTCATTTGGACTTGGTTCCATCTTCAAGTAGATAAGCAGTTCTTTGTTTATATGCAAGATGTTTACACAAATGTGGAAGAGGATAAAAGACAAAGCCTCATAATATTGCCACTAGAGACTTGTAATCCAAATTGACTTTGTTCCATTAATCATCACACTGTGAACATGGGTGTTTAACCAGCCACTGATCTACTTACGCCATCATCCAGGCTGTATTTCTCCATTTACCTCATTTGTCTGCAAGTCAAGGGTCTTTTTGTGCAAGCGACTCATGGTAATTGTGGTTTATTACTTGAAGCCTCATGAGAAACTTTCTTAAATGCTTTCTGAAATCAGTATGTTCTACTTGTTTGCTCCACCAGTGTGTTAAAGTAAGGAAATGTGATTGCTTTGGCATAGCTTTTCCATGCTTTTCAAGTCTCATGTGGCTCAAAAAATTTAAAAGCCAGGTTGTGGAGGGTGCTGAGAATTCATGTCAGGTTCCTAGAATTTTATTTTCCCACTTTTGAGGACAATATTTCTTTCTTTTAATCTCTTGCCCATCTGATTATTTATTTTTAAAGATTATTGATGACAGTTCCCCAGTCGTTTTTTGTACAGAAATGTATGGTTACTTGCTTTTGCTGTTTGTTGCAGTCTGTGGTGCTTTTTTATCTCTATAAATGTTCCTTGGGTCCTTGTAAAGCATGTGTGTCTTGTGATTGTTGAGTGCAGTCTCTCTCTCTGTGCCCTTGATCAAGTTTACTTTGTTGCTTCAGATCTTAGGGCTCCACTGAGTTTTGATCTGTGAGATCTGTTAGATACTGAGAGATCTTAAAATGACTTCCTGTGATTTTGGATTGGCTTATTGTTTCTTGATGTATTTTGAGCCTGTGTTATTAGATGCATACATATTTTAAATTGTTGTACCATCCTGGTCAATTAAACCTTAGTGCCCTTGGGATTGTTGTCTGTTATTATTTAAGTGAAGAAAAATGATTTTGCTACAGTTTTATAATCACTTTTATAATATATACATATATATAAAATCACTTTTTGATGTAAGGCTTTGAATAATTTCAAGTTTGTGCTCCCTGTTTTTTCATTCAGGTTATCAGTTGATTGGGAGCCACTCTGGGGTGAAGCTTTGCAGATGGACAAAGGTATTTGTTTTTGTTCAAATATTATTTCTGTTTTAGGCAACTTTTCTATGACTGTTATATGCAATGCATTTTACCATTTTAAAGGGTTAATTTACATTTAATAAAGTGTAATGATTTTGAATGAATTAGTTACATGAGTTTAGCATATGTTGATGGATGTAAAAAATTCTTATCAAACACCTGAATTGAGCTGTAGACTATTTCCCTCACCCCTACAAGTTTACATATGACTGTCTCTGGGCAGCAGCCTTGCCCTGACAGCCACACAACAGTTGTTCTCTTTGGTCTCACTGTAGTTTGGTTTTGCTTGTTGTAGAACTTCACATGAATAAGACCGTATAATATGTAGCTTTTTGCTAATGGCTTCTTAAATTCAACATCAGGTTTCTCAGATTCATCCACATATAATGTGTATCAGCTGATTCCCTTTTGTTGCTGAATACTGTGCAGTAGTATAGGCATGGTGCTCAGGGAAGCCTCCGTGGCTCAGTGGTAAAGAATCTGCCTGCAGGCAGGAGATGCAGGAAGAGGTGAGTTCGATCCCTGGGTTGGGAAGATCCTCTGGCGTAGGAAATGGCAGCCCACTTCAGTATTCTTGCGGGGGAAAATCCCAGGGGCTGAGGAACCTGGACATGACTGAGCGACTATACACACGCATTCAGTATTATGAACATACCACTGTTTAAAATCTGTTGATAGTTGTTTGGGTTGTTCTCAGATTTTAGCTATTAAGAATAAAATGACTGTGAATGTGTGTGTACAGTGCTTTTTTTGGTGTGAAGATATGTTTGATTTCATCTGGGTGTATACCTAGGAGTGGGATTGCTAAGTCATAGGGCAGGTACAGTCCATGGGGTCACGAAGAGTCAGACACTACTGAGCGACTTCACTTTGACTTTTCACTTTCATGCACTGGAGAAGGCAATGGCAACCCACTCCAGTGTTCTTGCCTGGAGAATCCTAGGGACGGGGGAGCCTGGGGGCTGCCGTCTATGGGGTCGCACAGGGTCGGACACGACTGAAGTGGCTTAGCAGCCGCGGCAGCAGCAGGGCAGGTATATGTTTAACTTTATAAGAAACTCCCAGTCTGTTTGCAGTGTGGTTGTACTATTTTATATTTGCATCAGCAATTTAAGAAAGTCGGTATATTCTCTCACCATCATGTGGGGTTATAAATCTTTTTTTGATTGTGAAGTGGTACCATTTTGGTTTTAATTTACATTTTGAAGATAACTACTGATGATGAGGAGCACCTTTTCATGACATATTGGCCTTTCATAGTTATGCTGCCTCTGTTCAGATATTTTACCCAAACTGAATAGTTTGTATTATTGGTTTGTAGGAGTTCTTTGTATATTGTGGATAGGAGAGTTTTGCCTGATGCACACTCTTGTTTTCTCTTAGTCTGTGGCTTCCTCTTTCATTTCCCTAATGGTGTCCTTTGAAGTTTTTAATGTGAATAAAATCTAATTTATCCTTTTTTCTCTTTTGGTTAGTACTTTTCATATGTTAAGAAGTCTTTGTCAACTTGAAGGTCACAAAGATAGTGTATGATTTCTTCTGGAAGCTTCATATATAGTTTTAACCTTTATGTTTAGGTCTTGAATTAATTTATATGAATGGTGTGAGGTAAGGATCAAGATTATTCCTTTCCACCACCTGTCACCTACATGGATATTCTGATGTTTTAGCACTATTTGTTAAGAAGGGATTTTCCTTTCACCATTGAATTACTTTTAGGCCTTTGTAGAAAGGTCAGTCAGCTGTATATAGGAAGGCCTGTTTCTGGACTACTCTTATTCTGTTGCATTGATGTGTTTGTCCTTAAACCAATACCACAATTGGCTTGATTACTGTGGTTTTGTAATAAGTTTTAAATCATGCAGTATAAGTTCTCTGTCTTGGTCTTTAATTTTCAAGATTGTTTCTTCTCTTCCGGGTCTTCTGTATTTCCATATACACTTTAGGATCAGTCTGTGAATTTCTATTGTATGTATTTATTTATGTATCTATTCTGTTTTCTTACGTTCTGTGTTTGTCTGTTTGTCATCTTTGTACCTCAGGGCCAATTACATAATTTCTTACTTTCTTTATTTTTAAAAAAATATTTTATTATTATTGTTTTTTATTTTTGGCTGCACTGGGTCTTTGTTGCCACGCATGGGCTTTCTCTAGTTGCAGCGAGCAGGGGCTACTTCCTCTGTAGTTGTGGTGGACGGGCTTCTCATTGCGTGTCTCCTCTTGTTGTGGAGCACAGGCTTTAGGGCTCACTGCCTCAGCAGTTGTGGCATACGGGCTTAGTTGCCCTGGATCGTATGGGATCTTCCTGGACTAGGGATTAGATCCGTTTCCCCTGCATTGGCAGGTGGATTCTCAACCACTGGACCACCAGGGACGTCCTTACTTTCTGTATCCTTGATGCTCTGGCAGGCTCATAGAGACTGCCCCTCCCAGGGCTAATTCCTGAAGATTAACAACAGCTTGCCTTGAGCATACCTTTCATCCGTGATTCTAAATCTGTAGCCTTCAGCTCCCTCCTTATCTGACTCTCTCACACACCAAGCCAGTATCTTCCCTGCCCTAAATCATGCCAGGGCCTGATACAGAAAGCTAGAGATAACCCTGTAGTCCAGAGCCCTCTGGAATAATTCATGTCAGCCAGTCCGGCATCATTTACCCTGCTCTGCTTTCCTCTCCTAAGGAGAATCCAGTAAGGGCTGTGGCCCAGGCTTTCCCCTCACTTCTCTCTGCCTCCTGAACAAACCCTGTGTGGCATGGCGTGCACCTTTCTCTCGGAATATGTAAGTGGTATCTTCCTTCAGTAGCATTGGCCTGTGTCGGCACTCAGTCACCCTTGTGAATTAATTCCCATGGATACAAATAAGATAGCATTAAAATGATCGTATTTTCTAATGAAAATGCAGTGATGTACAATATTATGTTAGTTTCAGGCATATGACATAAGTTGACATTTGCATACATTACGAAAGGCTCACCACAATAAGTCTAGTAACCATCTGTCCCCATACACGGTTGTTACACTAATGTTGATGATATTCCTTCTGTTGTATATTACATCCCTGTGATTTGTTTATTATAAAACTGGAGGTTTGAACCTCTTAATTCCATCACCTATTTTGTCCACCCTCTCTCCCCTCCCTTCTCTCCCTTCTGACCATGACCAGTTCTCTGTATCTGAGTCTGTTTTCATTTTATTTGTTTTGTTTTATAGATTGCGCATATGAGGTAAGGTCATGTGGTGTTTATTTCTCTGACTGACTTACCATAGTAGCCTCAAGGTCCATCCATATTGCTGCAAATGTCAAGATTTCATTCTTTTCCTGGCTGAGTAATATTCCTCTGTGTGTGTGTGTCTATATATATGTCTATCCATATCACAGTTTCTGTATCCATTCCTCTATCAATAGACACTAAGTTTACATCTGTATCTTGGCTCTCGTAAATAATGCTGCATTGAACATTGGAGTACATGTATCTTTTCTGATTACTGTTCTTGTTTTCTTTGGGTAAATATTCAGTAGTAAAATTGCTGGGTCATATAGAAGTTCTATTTTTGATTTTTTGAGGAACCTCCATAACTGCTTTCCATAGTGGCTGCACCCATTTACAGTCACACCAGCAATGCGTGAGGGTTCCCTTTTCTCCACATCCTCACCAGCACTTATCATTTGTTGCCTTTTTGATGATAGTGATTCTGAAAGGTGTTAAGTGGTGTCTCATTGTGGTTTTGATTTGCATTTCCTTGAAAATTAGTGATATTGAGCATCTTATCATGTGTCTGTTGGCTGCCTGCATTTCCTCTCTGGAAGAATGTCTATTCAGGGTGCCTGCCCATTCTTTAATTGGGTTGTTTGATTTTGCTGCTATTAAGTTTTATGTATTTTTATATATTTTGGATGTCAACCCCTTATTGGATATATTGTTTGCAAATATCTTGTCCCATTTAGTAGGCTGCTGTTTTGGTTGTTGAGAGTTTCCTTCACTGTGTAAAAGCTTTTTGGTTCAATATATTCCCATTTATTTATTTTTGCTTTCGTTTCCCTTGCCTTAGGAGACATATCCAAAAAACATTGCTAAAACTGATGTTGAAGAGTGTGCTGCCCAAGTTTTCCTCTAGGAGTTTTATAGTTTCAGGCCTTACATTTAAGTCTTTGATCCATTTTGAGTTTATTTTTGTATATGGTGTGAGGAAATAGTTCATTTTGATTCTTTTGCGTGTAGCTGTCCAGTATTCCCAACATCCTTTACCGAAGAGGCTGTCTTTTCCCTATCATGTATTCTTGCCTCCTTTGTCACAGATTCGTTGATCATACAAGTGTAGATTCATTTCCGAGTTCTCGTTTCTACTCCTTTGATCTATGTGGGTGGATTGGAAACAGAAATGGTAGTAAGAGTAGTTAAAGGAAGTGAGATGGGCCTCTGGTGACACTTTCAGAGTAAGATTTAAAGATGACAGGCAGTCCTCAAATAAGTAAGTTCAATTTCAAATAATTATTGCAAGATAGATTTCTCATCACTGTGCTGTAAAAATCAGCAATACCTAAAATGACCACAGTAACTTCTGAAACAACTTTGATTTGTGAAAATCCTGTATTTCATGTCTTAATCTTTCATATGTTAACTTAATATTTGGTTTCAAGTCTACCGAAAGCATCTCGAATCTCTTCTGTATTGTTTTTATAGGTAGCACCTACACATATAACATGGGATGCGTGTATTGTGTTAGTGACTTAAATACTAGAAGCAGCATTATTCTCTGTTGTGTGGGTTTTCAAAATGGTGAAATTTCTTACAAAAGCTTCGCACCAAAGAAAGTCTTTTCTGTCCTCATTTTCCATAGTAGCTACATTCCTGGAAAATTCAGTGTATGGTAGAGTGTTCAGAAAATACTTTATCTGTAAAATGAAGTTGGAATGTAAGCGTGGATGATTATAATCAGGTTTTTCACAAGTATGGAGGTGTCGTGAGTCATTTGAAAGGAAGTGGCTAATAAGACCCTTCGTGTGTGTGGGAGGGTGGGGTGGGTGGGGAGGGCTATCTTAAACATTACAGGAGATGTGAAAATCTTGCCCCTCCCCTCACTTATTGCCAGTAGTGCTTCCCAACCATTTTGATAACAACAGTATTTCAGGGAGTTTCCAGAATACCCCCAGATAGTGTGGACCCCATTGAGAACCTCTGCCCCAATCCATTTTCATTGCCATCCTTGGATTTCAGGTTTTCCTCCTGAACATTGCAGCTAGGTTTTTTTTCCCTCTTCTTCTGACCTCCAGTGAATCCCCTCCGCTACCTGCTCAATTTATCTGACATTAACCAGGTTAATCTCTGAAGTTCAGTTCTCATTTAGCCATTCTGTTCTCTGAAGCCTTATGGTAGCTCTTCATTACTTCTTATTCAACATATCAATTGGGACGTGTAATAGACATCTTAAACCTAATGTGTCAGAAACAGAATTCCTGATTTCCTCTCCTAAATCTGTTCTCAGTCTTCACTCCAGCGATATATGATAACACTGTCCTTTCAGTTCCTCAGGCCAGAACCCTGGTTCAAACTGTATCCAGAGTATAACTACTTCTCAGCGTTTATACGGCTGTGCCTGGATCCAAGTCACTGTCATATGCTCCTTTTGATATTGTAAGTGATCTCCTAACTGCTGCTCCTGGTTCCACTCAGTCATCTCCACTGCTGTTCTTGTGCAGCAGCTGGATGCCTCAGTTCATGTAACTCTTTTACCCAAAACTCCCAGGGGTTCTCATCTCTCTCAGAACCAAACCGTGAGTCCTTACAGGGGCCTCCAAGGATCCGATCTTCCGTGCTTCATCTCACCTTACTAGCCTTCTTGCTGTTCCCTGAATACACTGAACTCAGACTCCTCCCTGGCTTTCTGGTCTCTTGTCTGCTCACCGAGATCTCTGCTCAGTGAGCCTCTATCAGAGAGGCTCTCCTTTGACCACCTTTTAAAAATAAAAGCCTTCCCCTGGTCCCCTGACACCGCTTGCAATTTCTCCATAGCACTTTCTCCATAGCACTGTTATCAATGAACAAATTAGGTCTTGCTTATGAACTGTCTCCTCTTTCCCTTCTCATCTCCTCCCAACCTAAGAGTCTTCATTTTTCTTTCCAGTACTGAAAACAGAGCCTAGCATGTAGTAATTACTTAGTAAACATTTGTCAGATGACAGAATTATATAAAACCCCGAACCCGAGGAAGACCCTGTCTAGAATAGTTCTGATCTACTTGTTCAGCTTTGTTTTCTGTTTTAACCTTCATGCATCCTGTGCTGCCTCTCTTCCCCCCTCTGATCTCCACCTGGCTGAATCCTCCCCATCTGTCCCAGTCAGGAAAACAGAAACCACCCTGGGTATTTTCACAAGAACAGATTTAATAAAGTAAATTAACGGAATGCTTACAAAGCCATTGAAAGGCCTGGGGTAATGAAGGTCAGAGAGAACTGCTCCTTGCTTGGAGAAAGTCAAGAAGTGCTGGGCTCGCAGGACGCTGCTGGAAGTGACCTGAAACGCTGGCAACATTAAAGCAAATGTGTCCCAGGAGCTCGCTTGAAGCTGCTTCGGACTCAGTGTTTGTTGTACGCCCTTGTGTCTGCCAGCTGCTGCCAGTGAAGAATAACAATTTTTCCTTTCTCGTCATCTAAGTCTTGGCATAAGTGCCTCTCACTGGTGGAGTCTAAGTCAGAACCCCTCAGACAGGGGAATCTGAGAAATATGGTATTGGGGCTTCTTAGTCCCTACTTCTAAGGGGAGGCACAGGACTCAGTCTTCATAGCACTGTCTACCTCTTTAAATGCTCAGCATCTGTACACACCCTTCTACCTGTATTCACACTTTCAAACCATAATAAAAACAAGACATTTGCTTCTCCCTAAACTGCTGTAATTATTACTCATGCAAGGGAGGATGTGTTCATTCTCTCCCTTCACTCTCTTTTGAGATCCTCTGCCTAGGGATGACATTGTAAGGTTGACCACCACTGACCTGTCTTATATAAAATAGTTGGAGGGGAGGAAAGATAGTTATGTATATGCAAGCAAGAAAGACAGTATGTGTATTTGTAAGTGCTCATATTTGTACTTGGTCACCTGGTCATGGTTGGTATTGCTAACTTCCTTCCTCCATGAGGCAGGCCGCATTTCCTTTGTGCGGTATCACTACCTCAATATGATGCTTCTTTGCAAAGGTGAGTGATTCTGTCAGTGAGGATTCTGAGCCACTAACGGCTCCTCCTGTAATCTTCTCAACTTCTCCGACTGTAAAGGAGAATATTAAGGGCTTCCCAGGTGGCTTGGGGTAAAGAATCCACCTACAGTGCAGGGGACACAGGATACATGAGATTGATCCCTGGGTTGGGAAGAACCCCTGGAGGAGGAAATGGCAACCTGTTCCAGTATTCTTGCCTGAAAAATCCCATAGACAGAGGAGCTTGGTGGGCTCCAATCCATGGGATCACAAAGAGTGAGACATGACTGAGAACACACACCCAAAGAGATGTCTTGGAGGTCCCCTGGGTTCCTGAGAAAATTTTTGTTTCTGTGGCATGAGGAGCTCAAAGGAACCAGGGGCTAGTATTAACTGTCAAGAACTGTCTCCTCTTTCAGCCTCCTTACAAGCCAACATATTCACCTGGTAGAGTTTCACAGATGCTGGTGGAGGACCCAGGACTCCCAGGTCAAAGACAAAGGAACAGCAGGCAGATTGAGATTCATGACCAGGTGGGGAGACAGATTCCTGATGCTTCCTGCTCCTCTGTCCTCCCTAAGTCCTCCTCCTGTTTGTCCTTTTATTTTTTAACAGTTTGGTTAACCAGTTTAGAATTTATTTTGCTCTGTAGTATGGAATAAATCTCTAAATCAGGGGTTAGCAAACCTTTTCTTAAAGGACCAGATGGTGACTTTTTAAGGTTTGTGGGTCATATGATCTTGTGGCAGCTTTTCAACTATGCCATTGTAGCCCCGAAGCAACCATAGATATAAGTAAACAAATGTGGGTGACAGTATTCCAGTAAAACCTTACCTACAGAGACAGGCAGTAGCCTGACTTCGGCCCATGGGCTGCAGTATATTGAACACTGCACTGAACTCTTCATCCCCTGTCAAAAATGGAAGACTGAGATTTTACCCAGACTCTATGTTTACTAAGCCTTAATCTAGCAACAGAAGCCCTCTCGGTTAGGTTTGTTCTTCCCTTGTATGCAATAAGAGTCCCTCTAACAGATTCCAGTGAGCCCAGAACCACTTGCAAAGGGGATCAAATGGGAGCCCCCCCAGTAATAAGCAGCTGGGACAAATGCTCTTCTTCCCTGTTGGACCGTGAATTACCCCCTCCTGGTAAGAGATATCAGATGGTCAAGTAAAAATGGAAAGAGAGAGACCCTCTCCTTACCACCTTACTCCTGCAGTAATCGACCTGTCCTGTGACATGTTCTCTGTGCCTGCTGGGCCCAAGATTCCTTTCTTTCACTGAGAGATAGCATGGTGGTTTGGTGGCAGTCCCCTCCACAAGAAGTGGCCTGTCTATGGAAGCCAAGCCTCTTTATTCTTGTCCTGAGACTCCCCTCTCCCGTTCAGAGTTACTGGGGCTACCCAGGCCCCTTGGCCAGAGCAACTCTGCCAAATAAGCCACCTGTATGGGAACCGTGCTGGCCTGAGATTCCCCTCCTCCATGTGAAACCTCTTTCACCCCCTCTGATGGTGCCAGCCGAGATCGGTGGGAGCCCAAGCAAAATTACATTGCAAAGCCTCTGAAAATTAAACTGCCACTGGAGCCACAGCATACAAAATAGTCCAGGACCTGCAAGCTCAGCCTAAACTAAGTGCCTGCTGCTAAAATGAAAGAATGAAATAGAATTTAGAGCCTCCTAACATAGTAGACAAAATGTCTAGGATGCAGTGAAAAAAATCACCTGTCATTCCAAGAACCATGAAAATCACAACTTGAGCAAAAAAAGATAATGAACTGACACCAGCACCAGATGAATCAGATGGTGGAGTCATCTGACAAGGATTTTAAAGCAGCTGTCATAAAAATGCTTCAGCAATCACTTACAAAGTCTCTTGAAACAAATGAAAAAATAAGAAATCTCAGCAGAGAAATGCAAGTTATAAAAGGAACCAAGAGGGAATTATACAGTTGAAAAAATACAGTAGCAGAGATAGAAACTCACTGAATGGGTGCAGTAACAGAGTGGAGATGACCGAGGGTAGAGCCAGGGACCTTACCAATTAGCAGGATGATCTGTGACCAGGGCAAGTCAATAGAATTTACCCAACCCGAATAGCAGAGAGAATAAACGCCAAATAGGATGGAACCAAGGAAATCCACACGAAGATACCTTACAATTAATGCTCTGAAAGCTAAAGAAGAAAAAGGTCTTGAAAGGCGCTATATTTGACATCAGATCTCTCATTTGAAATCATGGAGGCCAGAGAGAAGTGGCTCATGTTCTTCAAGCGTTGAAAGAAAATACCTGTCAATCATGATTTCTGTGTCTGGCAAAACTATCCTCCAAAATGAAGATTAACTAAACACATGATCAGATTAAAAAAAAAACAAACTGATTCTGTTTCTAGCAAATCTGCTTTAAAGATCAGTTAAAGAAGCTATTCAAACCTAATGAAGTGATGAAAGAAAGATCTTAAAGCATGAGAAAGCAAAGCACAATGATAAAAAGAGCAGAAATATGAGTACATATAGTAGATGATCATTTTCCTCATAATTTTTATAATCATATTTGATGATTGAAGCAGAATATTAAAAAAATTTTATTTATTTTTATTTAGCCTCACTGGGTCTTAGTTGCGGCAAGTGGGATCTTTAGTCTTCGTTGCAGCATGCAGAACCTTTAGTTGAGGCATGCAAGCTCTTGGTTGCAGCATGTGGGATCTAGTTCCCTGACCAGGGATTGAACCTGGGCCCCCTGCACTGGGAGCTTGGAGTCTTAGCCACTGGGCTACCAGGGAAGTCCTGAAACAAAAATTTTAACACCATGTGTGATACTCAGGACAATGATATATAATTTAAAAAAGAAAATTAAAGGGATCTGAATGGAAGTGATGTTTCCGCATTTCACTTGAAGCTGGTAAAATTTTTTTACTAGTAGACTTGGTGGGTCACGTATGTATATTTTCATACTCAGAACAACCACTACAAACACTATCTCAGTGAAAGTCACTCAGTTGTGTCCGACTCTTGTGACCCCATGGACTGTAGCCTGCCAGGCTCCTCTGTCCATGGGATTCTCCAGGCAAGAATAGAGTGGGTTGCCATTTCCTTCTCCAGGGGATCTTCCCAACCCAGGAATCAAACCCGAGTCTCCAGCATTGCAGGCAGATTGTTTACCGACTGTGCTTTGAGGAAAGGGTTATGAGGAAAGCCCACAAACACTATACATAGAGATAAAATCAAAAATCAAAAATAAAGATGGAATCCTAAAAATGTTTAAGTAACGTGCAGGAAATCAAAAGAATAGCAGAAATGAGAATCAGAGGGAATAAGCAGGAAACAGATAATAAAATGGTAGGCTATTTTAGTGCATAAGTAATTACTTCAAATGTAAATATTCTAAATATATCAATCAAATGATAAAGATTGGCAGAGTGGTTCTTGCTTACTTGCCATTTCCTCCAGCTAGCCCCTCCACGGGTAGGGGCTCTGTCATCTTGGTCATTGTACACTCAACACACGGTGTGCTTGAAGTACATTAACTGATTGGTAAATAATGAATGAAACACGCAGGTCTTCAACTTTGTTTCTCCATTGCCATAGTATTTAGTGGTAATTACTCTGTAACTTTTGCATATGGTGGACATTTTAGTTTTCAGGGCTACTTTGGAAGATGTGAATATTTTGTTTGCTTTCTTGAATATTTTCTTGGGAGCTTGGAAGAGCATTTGTAGAAACAGTTATCCTGAACAGTATTTTCCCTTCACTCTTTTTTTTTTTTTTTTTAAGTGAAAGGATTAAGTGAAATGGACAGGGCGACCTCTTTTATTAGGACAAAAGATAAGACTTTTTGGTCATCTGACATAGTAACAAGCTGGCAGATTTTATGTGGGCAGCGCTGTAATGTCATTACCCTGATATATAGTGTACACTGATCCATATGTATAAAGGCGTGCCAGCTGTGTTTCCTCGTTCATTGTTCCTATTGTTAATTCCATAGTATTTCAGTCACTTAGCTCAAAATCTGTTATCTTTGATAACTTCCTGTTTGTCCCTCTAATTGGGACCATACCTCTTCAGTACCCTTTGCCTTTCCTCCGCCAGTGTTAGAGCAAAGTCACCAGGTCCTTTCTTGCATAACCTCCTTACAGGTTTCACTTTTTCTTGAACCAAGTCCATCTAACACAGAGCTCCTGGAAGGATCTTTCTAACGGTTACCGCAAGAAGCTCCATGGTGTCTTGTGATCCCAACCCTGAGTCGATCTGCAGTATTTCTTCAAGTTACCATTCTTATGGTGGTTTTATATTGTATTCTTTTCTGGGATAGTCTGTTTCTTGTATACATGCTGCTTGTCCCCTCAACAGTCTCAACTCCCCTCTATGTTCAAATTCTACCATTGGGTTGACATAGAATGTGCTCCAGGTTTCATTCCCTTACTCACCCTCCTTATTCAATACGGAGATAACTCTTTCAGGTGAATGCTACTTCCCCCTTTTCTGGGAGCCTTATTTCTCCTTTGGCATTATATATTATTGTATTAATATTTGAGGCAGGTGAATGGATTTGAAAATAAAAGTATCCATGGTCCTCCCTGTGGAGCTTTCAAAATTAATGAATCATAGGTTTATCTCATTAGGGTTTAGAAAACCCAGAGCATTATCAAAACCCAAACACCATCAAAACAATCTAGTGCTATAATGTTAGTTTTCTGTCTCATGCAGATACTGGTAAGGGATATTTATACTCCTGAAACACTTGGTTTCTTCTTTAAAATGATGCCCTGGTATTTTGTTTCCTTGCTTTGAGGATCTTATTCAAATGATCATTTGTTTTTTATGTTCACAGTCCATGCTCCGAGGGAGAGGAGGTTGCTATAAACATACATTCTATGGCATTGAAAGCCATCGTTGCATGGAAACTACCCCGAGCTTGGCATGTGCAAATAAATGTGTCTTCTGTTGGCGGTAAGTAAAAATGAATGGGCATGGTGATCAAATATGTAACGTTGTGCTGAGGCTGAAAAATCCTAGGAGTTTATTATGCTCTCTGTTAACCTGTTCTTTCCTATTTTGATAGTGGTGTCCTTAGCTATTCAGTGGTGTAGATTGATTTAGATTGAAAAATCTCTACTTTCTCTAACTCACTATATCTGTTTATGTAGCTAATTCAGTTGATTGTATTTTAGGTTCTCATAATTTCATCCTTTTTTTAAAAAAAGTTTCATTGAATCATAAAAGTAATCTAGACTTACATAGAAAATTTTAAAAACCATTAAAAATTATAAAGAAAAGCAACAATTCAAGCATCCAGGGAAAACACTTTTAATGCTTCGTAGTATTTCCTTTCTGTTTTTTTTCTCCCAAAGTGTTTCATTTTTAAAAATACAGCTGAGAGTATTTTCTACTTTCTGTTTTATATCCTGCTTTTATTTTTTAAATATAAGACTCTTTCTCTGTCATTAGAATTTTATATACATAAGCTTTTTATTTTGAAACAATTTTAGTTTACAGAAGATTCCAAAGAAAATTTCCAGCTTCTCTTAATGGTCAGACCTTATGTTACCATGGAACAACTATCAAAATCAAGAAATTAACATTGATGCAATATTATTAATCAAATTGGAAACTGACTTTCATTGGTTTTCCCACTAGATTCAATTCAGGATCCTACATCAAATTTAGGTTTTAGGTGTCATGTCTCTTTAAGTTCAGTTCAGTTCAGTTGCTCGGTCGTGTCTGACGCTCTGTGACCCCATGAATTGCAGCACCCCAGGCCTCCCTGTTCATCACCATCTCCCAGAGTTCACTCAGATTCACGGCCATCGAGGCAGTGATGCCATTCAGCCATCTCATCCTCTGTCGTCCCCTTCTCCTCCTGCCCCCAATCCGTCCCAGCATCAAAGTCTTCACCAATGAGTCAACTCTTCACATGAAGTGGCCAAAGTATTGGAGTTTCAGCTTTAGCATCATTCCTTCCACAGAAATCCCCCAGGGCTGATCTTCAGAATGGACTGGTTGGATCTCCTTATAGTCCAAGGGACTCTCAAGAGTCTTCTCCAACACCACAGTTCAAAAGCATCAATTCTTCGGTGCTCAGCCTTCTTCACAGTCCAACTCTCACATCCATACATGACCTCAGGGAAAACCATAGCCTTGACTAGATGGACCTTAGTCGGCAAAGTAATGTCTCTGCTTTTGAATATGCTATCTAGGTTGGTCATAACTTTTCTTCCAAGGAGTAAGCGTCTTTTAATTTCATGGCTGCAATCACCATCTGCAGTGATTTTGGAGCCCCCCAAAATAAAGTCTGACACTGTTTCCCCATCTATTTCCCATGAAGTGATGGGACCGGATGCCATGATCTTCATTTTCTGAATGTTGAGCTTTAAGCCAACTTTTTCACTCTCCTCTTTCACTTTCATCAAGAGGCTTTTTAGTTCCTCTTCACTTTCTGCCATCAGGGTGGTGTCATCTGCATATCTGTGGTTATTGATATTTCTCCCGGCAGTCTTGATTCCAGCTTGTGCTTCTTCCAGCCCAGCGTTTCTCATGATGTGCTCTGCATATAAATAAGCAGGGTGACAATATACAGCCTTGATGTACTCCTTTTCCTATTTGGAACCAGTTTGTTGTTCCATGTCCAGTTCCAACTGTTGCTTCCTGACCTGCATACAGATTTCTCAAGAGGCAGGTCAGGTGGTCTGGTATTCCCATCTCTTTCAGAATTTTCCACAGTTTATTGTGATCCACACAGTCAAAGGCTTTGGCATAGTCAATAAAGCAGAAATAGATGTTTTTCTGGAACTCTCTTGCTTTTTCCATGAGCCAGCAGATGTTGGCAATTTGATCTCTGGTTCCTCTGCCTTTTCTAAAACCAGCTTGAACATCAGGGAGTTCACGGTTCACGTATTGCTAAAGCCTGGCTTGGAGAATTTTGAGCATTACTTTCCTAGCATGTGAGATGAGTGCAATCGTGCAGTAGTTTGAGCATTCTTTTGCATTGCCTTTCTTTGGGATTGGAATGAAAACTGACCTTTTCCAGTCCTGTGGCCACTGCTGAATTTTCCAAATTTGCTGGCTTATTGAGTGCAGCACTTTCACAGCAGCATCTTTCAGGATTTGAAATAACTTAACTGGAATTCCATCACCTCCACTAGCTTTATTCGTAGTGATGCTTTCTAAGGCCCACTTGACTTCACATTCCAGGATGTCTGGCTCTAGATGAGTGATCACACCATCATGATTATCTGGGTCGTGAAGATCTTTTTTGTACAGTTCTTCTGTGTATTCTTGCCACCTCTTCTTAATATCTTCTGCTTCTGTTAGGTCCATACCATTTCTGTCCTTTATCGAGCCCATCTTTGCATGAAATGTTCCCTTGGTATCCCTAATTTTCTTAAAGAGATCTCTAGTCTTTCCCATTCTGTTCTTTTCCTCTATTTCTTTGCATTGATGGCTGAGGAAGGCTTTCTTATCTCTTCTTGCTATTCTCTGGAACTCTGCATTCAGATGCTTATATCTTTCCTTTTCTCCTTGGCTTTTTGCTTCTCTTCTTTTCACAGCTATTTGTAAGGCCTCCCCAGACAGCCATTTTGCTTTTTTGCATTGCTTTTCCATGGGGATGGTCTTGATCCCTCTCTCCTGTACAATGTCACGAACCTCATTCCATAGTTCATCAGGCACTCCATCTATCAGATCTAGGCCCTTAAATCTATTTCTCACTTGCACTGTATAATCATAAGGGATTTGATTTAGGTCATACCTGAATGGTCTAGTGGTTTTCCCTACTTTCTTCAATTTGAGTCTGAATTTGGTAATAAGGAGTTCATGATCTGAGCCACAGTCAGCTCCTGGTCTTGTCTTTGTTGACTGTATAGAGCTTCTCCATCTTTGGCTGCAAAGAGTATAATCAGTCTGATTTTGATGTTGCCCATCTGGTGATGCCCATGTGTAGAGTCTTCTCTTTTAGTTATCTCCAATTCTTTAGTCTTTCTTTGTCTATCATGACCTTTACACTTTTGAAGAGTATTAGTTAGGTATATTTGGATTTTGGGACAAAACCCCACAGGTGATGTAACCTCTCAGCATATCATATTAGGGAGTACTTCTAACTTTTATTATGGATATGTTTTGAACAAAAATAGAGTGAATAGTATAATGAATCTCTGTGTATATTTGTTAACACATTTCCAGTCATGCTCCATTTACCTACCCTAGTTCTCACTATTTCGATGCAAATCTCAGCCATAATTGTTTTATCTTACACCTACTTTGATTGACAGATAATATTTTAAAAAAGGCCTAAAAAAAAGAATCTAGTATCATCATCCCATCATAAGTTCTTTTACATGGTTTCACTTTTCTAGTTATCTAGGGATATAGTAAAAAAACAAAAACAAAAACTGAAAAATGTCTTTTCAGACATTCTGTTAAATCATTGGTTCTCAGCTGGGGCAAAATTTCTATTTTTCATCCCGAGGGGAAACTTAGGGCATTTGACTATGTCTGGAGACATTTTCAATTGTTCTAACGGAGGGAGGTGCTATTGGCGTCTAGTGGGTAGGGGCCAGGGATGCTCTTACACACCCTATAACACATAGGACAGCCCTTCACAGCAAAGAGTTATTGAGTTCAGAATGTCAGTGGTGCTGAGGTTGAAAAGTCCTGTGTGCAGTGGTCTAGGGATGTGTAGCGTAAGAGCTTCACAGCAGGATATTTGCTATTTCTATTATATTTTTTGGCTGCTGTTGGCATAAATTTTACTTTTATGTAAGCTGTAAACACAGTGTATCAGTACTCTCTTTCAGTTGTACTGTCAGTTGTTTTTAGAGTAATTAAAAGGAAAATAAACCTTATTTTTCCATATTTTTTTCTTTTTTCAGCACTCATCATTTCTTTGAGTAATCTAAGTTACTATCTGGTATCTATTTCTTTTGCCTGAATGATTCCCTTTAATGTATTCTGTAGTACAGATTTGCCAACAAGGAAAACTCTCAGATTTTTGTCTGCAAAAGTCTTTCTTACTCCATTTTTGGAAAGATATTTGCACTGGGTATAGAATTCTGAGTTGACAAGTTTATTTTCTTTAAGCATTCTTTCAGGGGTCGTTATAGTTTCATCTGGCTTACTTGTTTTCTGATGAGTTGTCAGAAGTAATACAAATCTGTGTCCTTAAGTAATGTGCCCTTTTTCTCTCACTTGAAGATTTTCTGATTTTCTTTTGTTTTCATTAGCTTAGATACTGTATTTTTACACTGTCTTCAAATATTCTGGTTGTTCTGCAAGCTTCTTGGATCTGTGGTTAATTGTTTCTCATTAACTTCGGGAAATTGTTGGCTGTAATTTTTCTACATCTTTTTCTACTTTATTTTGTGTTTCCCTTCTGGGATTTTAATTATTATACTTTGGCTCTGGGATTCCAATTATGTATATTTTGGACCTTTTGATAATTGTCCCACAGCTCTTGGATGCTGTGTCTTTTTTTTCCCTCACGTAAAATTTTATGTGTGTTTTAGTTGGTTTATTTGTCCTCTCCAAGTTTTTTTTTTTTTTTTTTTTTAACTCTTTCCTTAGCTTTTGTAGTTTATTGTTGAGCCAGTGGAAGTCCCATTTTTTTCATGTTTAGTATTTCTATTTGATTATAATTTTCATCTCTGTGCTGAATTTACCAATTTGGTCTTGCATGTTGTTTACCTCTTTCTTTTAGGACTTATAACATACAGTAATCATAGTTCTAAAAATATAACCTGTCAGATACCTTCACGCCTTATGTCAGAAGAGTTTGATTCTGTTGATTGCTTTGTCTGTTGGAAATGTATTGTTTTCTTGCTTTTTTTTTTTTGTTTGTTTGTTTTCTTGCTTTTTTTGCATGCCTTTTATTTTTTTTTTGAAGTCCAACATTGTTAGAGACTGAGATGAATGTTTTTTGTGTGTGGAAATTGGCACCCCTTTCCTTTCTGTTGTCCTTTAGAGATACCTTGAGTGTTTCCTGAGGTTTGCTGCAGGTTTTTCCCTCCATGTCTGATCCATCCTAAGCTTTAGGTCTTCCCATTGCCTCTCAGAGAGAGTCTTGAAACAATATTGTACTGGTGGTCATTGCTGGATGCTTATTAGCCTGGTGGTGTGTGGCTGAGAGAGAGGGGTACATGTTTTGTATTGTTCTGATTAAGCCTCAGTCTTGGCCAAGCATTTCCCTTGTCCATCTATCTGTCTATCCTAGATGTCATGACTCAAAATAAGTTGTAAAATATAGCTATAGATAGCTGAACTTTTAGGGGAAAACCAACTTGGATTTTATAATTTTATGGACTCTCTCGTAGCGGGTGACTAGCTGAGATTTAGCAGAGTTCTGAAGAACTTTTGCCTCTTTTTTTCTTAGGCACCACACCAATCCAGTGGGTACTGAATGGCGGTGGAAGATGGACCAGCCTGAAATGATCTTGAAGGAAGCCATTGAAAACCATCAGAACATGATCAAGCAGTTTAAAGGTATTTATCTTCCCTCTACAAAGGAATGCTAATAGCCTGAATTAAATTGGCAGAGGAATTGCCTCCTTTGGCAGAATGTTGTCCTTGCTGGCAAATTCTCGTGTAGGAAATCGAAAACTTTGTAGAAATACTATATATACTTTGGCCTTCGTAGTTTTCACTGATAACTTTATATATATCATATGATGGGAGAACTAAAAAATTAATTCAAAGCTTAGCTATTTTTAATACAGTGTGCTCAGCTTATAAATTTTGGCTGGGAATGTATCATCATTCCTCCTAAAAACTTTTGCTATTGTTCTGTGTTGGATACAAAGCAACCTTGTGATTTGACTGATAATTTTAGATCTTTCAACTAATAAGTAATACCAGTTAGATAGTATTAGGAAGGCATTTTTGAATAAATGCTGTACAAAAAAGGAGGGTTAATTTTAATCAGATTTCCTCCACATGATCCACAGTGATGTACAGAATTCTGCTACTCAGTTTCTAGAATTTCCTGATCTTAAAAGGGGCTCCTTATTTATTTATTTTTTGGCTGCGCTGCCTGGCATATGGGATCTTAGTTCCCTGACCAGGCATTGTGTCCCCTGCAGTTGAAGCATGGAGTCTTAACCACTGGACCTCTAGGGAAGTCCCCAAAGGGATCTTTATGAATGACAAAAGGTACTCCCACCACTGAGGAAATCCCAGGGGTTATAGAAGCTTTGTGCCAGGAACCAGAGCAAAAACAAAATCTATTTCTTGTTTTTTACCATGGTATTTCTTACTACTATTCTACTTCCTAGGAGAAATTGGGAAAGTAATGCAAATAATGATTCAAGAGCAATAATAATTTATAAAGGTATTTTTATAAAAGTAATTTATAAATTTATATTGTCTTTATGAGTTTTCTAAGGAAAATTGCCCTATACATATATGTGTGCATATATGTATGTGCCAACTTGTACATCAGAGATGCTAATAAATATTTTAACATTTCATCTCGGTTTTTAGTCTCAAGAATTTTTTTTTTTTTTTTTTTTGGAAACAAGTCATTTTCTCTTATTTGGAAAAAGCAGTGTCTCTTACCAGCCTTTTGGAAAATTAAATGAAACTGTGTAGTGAAAAACACTATAGTAAGTCTCCACATCGGGAATTTACCAGCTTTTCTTAGACTCTTTGTTGATTTAGTTAATATTATCGATCGTTGACCCTCAAATAAACCATATGCCTTTTAAGTAAATTTCAAGGCGAAGTCTTACTTTCTTTTGGATATTTGGTTACTAGTCAGAGTTCTCCAGAGAAAGAGTCATCAGGATGCTGTGTGGGTGTGTTCAGAGGGAGAGAGAGAGAGAGATTGATAGAGTGAGATTGGCTTAAAGAATTGGATCATGGAATTGTGCAGGCTTGGTCAATCAAAAAGATAAAAATAATCTGATGGAGCAGACCAGCAGGCTAGAGATTTAAGGAAGAATTGCAGTTCAAATCCAGAGGCTGTCTGCTTGCAGAATTCCTTCTTGCTTGAGGGCTGTCAGCCTTTATTCTTTCAGGCTTTCAGTTGATTTGATGAGGCTCATCCACATTATAAAGGGCAGTCTGCTTTACCCAAAGTCCACTGACCTAAATGTTAGTTTCATCCAGAAGACATCTTCACCATCCAACATCCAGAATAACATTTGACCAAACTGGGCACCATGGCCCAGTCAAGCTGACATGTAAAATTAGCCACCCTAGATAGTCATATCAGAAGCAGGCAAACACCAGTAATTTTACCTTTCTAGTGTAATCAGTATGTTTTTTATTTCGTGCTTAAAGAAGCAGTTGAATCCTTAAATAATGGGGTGATGGCCGAGGATGTGTGTTTCCTGGACATCTAGGAAGCTCCCTGAATAAACTGTGTGCCAGGCAGTTTGTATGGGTGAAAGCAGCCCTAAGGAGTAGACATGCATTTTTCCATCTCGAGAGGTCCTTGATACAGAGTGACAACCTGAGTTTTGATAGTGATTTTTCTGACAGGAGCATTTTTGTAAATGCACTTTAAATGGAAATAAGAGATGAATAAATCATGAGGCTGCCTTTCTTCACGTTAATAACATATGTTAGGTGAGCTTGGTGAGCACGTAGTCTTTGTTATCTGCCTAGCTTGTTGGAGGGTTTGTCCTGTGCAGAAAGGTGTCCCTGGTTAGTAACCTTGTGCTTGCTTTAATCAGTAGGCATCTCAGACGGTTTGTCTTCAGGTACCTGTGGCATAAGAGACAAAGTGTTTTAAAGTATATATATTGTCTTGCAGGGGAAGGACAGATACAGGATTGCAGGGAGAAAGAACAGAGCATGTCTGTGAATAAGTGAATCCTGAGTAGGGGTGAGAATGCTAAGAGGGTGGGGGTGACCCCCGAAATACAGCAGCTGCCATTCATTCACCCTTAAAAACAGCTTTTATAGAGTATCTTCCTTGCCCTTGTAATTCTCACAAAGGATGCTTTTTGCATACCTTAATTAATTGCCTTGACAAAATGTTACCATGTCAGCAAAACATCTCTTTATTTAATCAACAATAAATTTTCTCGAAAGGTTTTCAAATTGGAACTGGTTGATACTTGTATACTGACACTCTTCAGAATACGGAAATCAGTTTTTCTTTACAGTAGTAGAAAACAAGTGTATTTTTGAAGGTGTGGTGGGCAGTAGATAGGTCTGCACATGGGCTTAAAGGAGCTCTGATTCATTATATTTTCACGAAGAATGAGAACTCCCTTCAGTTCAGTTCAGTTAAGTCACTCAGTCGTGTCCAACTCTTTGCGACCCCATGAATCACAGCACGCCAGGCCTCCCTGTGCATCACCAACTCTCGGAGTTCACTCAAACTCACATCCATCGAGTCAGTGATGCCATCCAGCCATCTCATCCTTGGCTGTCCCCTTCTCCTCCTGCCTCCAATCCCTCCCAGCGTCAGAGTCTTTTCCAGAGTCAACTCTTCACATGAGGTGGCCAAAGTACTGGAGTTTCAGCTTCAGCATCATTCCCTCCAAAGAAATCCCAGGGCTGATCTCCATCAGAATGGACTGGTTGGATCTCCTTGCAGTCCAGGGGACCCTCAAGAGTCTTCTCCAACACCGCAGTTCAAAAGCAATTCTTCGGTGCTCAGCTTTCCTCACAGACTAATTCTCACATCCATACATGACCACAGGAAAAACCATAGCCTTGACTAGACGGACCTTTGTTTGGAAAGTAATGTCTCTGCTTTTGAATATACTATCTAGGTTGGTCATAACTTTCCTTCCAAGGAGAAAGCGTCTTTTAATTTCATGACTGCAGTCACCATCTGCAGTGATTTTGGTGCCCCCCAAAGTAAAGTCTGCCACTGTTCCCATTATTTCCCCATCTGTTTGCCATGAAGTGATGGGACCAGATGCCATGATCTTAGTTTTTGAATGTTGAGTTTTAAGTCAACTTTTTCACTCTATTTCACTTTTATCAAGAGGCTCTTTATTTCTTTTTCACTTTCTGCCATAAGGGTGGTATCATCTGCATTTCTGAGGTTACTGATATTTCTCCTGGAAGTCTTGATTCCAGCTTATGCTTCATCCAGCCCAGCATTTCTCATGATGTACATATAAATTAAATAAGCAGGGTGACAATATATAACCTTGATGTACTCCTTCCTGATTTGGAACCAGTGTGTTGTTCCATGTCCAGTTCTAACTGTTGCTTCTTGACCTGCATACAGATTTCTCAGGAAGCACTTAAGGTAGTCTGGTATTCCCATCTCTTTCAGAATTTTCCACAGTTTGTTGTGATCTACACAGTGAAAGGCTTTGGCATGGTCAATAAAGCAAAAGTAGATGTTTTTCTGGAAGTCTCTTGCTTTTTCAATGATCCAGCGGATGTTGGCAATTTGATCTCTGGTTTTTCTGCCTTTTCTAAATCCAGCTTGAACATCTGGAAGTTCACGATTCATGTACTGTTGAAGCCTGGCTTAGGGAATTTTGAGCATTGCTTTGCTAGTGTGTGAGATGAGTGCAATTGTGCGGTAGTTTGAGCATTCTTTGGCATTTCCTTTCTTTGGGATTGGAATGAAAACTGACCTTTTCCAGTCCTGTGGTCACTGCTGAGTTTTCCAAATTTGCTGGCTTATTGAGTGCAGCACTTTCACAGCATCATCTTTTAGGATTTGAAATAGCTCAACTGGAATTCCATCACCTCCACTAGCTTTGTTCATAGTGATGCTTCCTGTGGCCCACTTGACTTTGTGTTCCAGGATGTCTGGCTCTAGGTGAGTGATCACACCTAGGTTATCTTGGTCATGAAGATCTTTTTTGTTCAGTTCTTCTGTGTATTCTTGCCACCTCTGCTTAATATCTTCTTCTTCTGTTAGGTCCATACCATTTCTGTCCTTTATTGTGCCCATCTTTGCATGAAATGTTCCCTTGGTATCTCTAATTTTCTTGAAGCGATTTCTAAGGGTGTAAATATTAAGCAGATGACTGTCCTTTCTGTATAGTCAGTTTCAGAGTGAGGATGGCAAGGCTAATGAAGGCACTCTGCCTCTTCTGAACTGAGTACCATCCCCTGGGTGATGCTCTGACACGCATTCCAGTTCTGGGTGCTAAAGATGCAGGAGTGTCACTTAGATTTCATTTTAGCCCCTGGTGGAGAGTCTATTCTCTGTCTTCCTTAAATCAGAACTCCTTAGTAGAGACTGGCATGGAGAAGTGGCTTAATCTCAAATGTAGAATTACTCACAGATGCCCTACAGGAAACCAGTTCTGCTTTCTCTTCTTCCACATCCATTTTAGAATTTCCCTGTTAAAGCCCTGTTGTTACTACCCTGTGTCCCCTTGTGGCTTACAAAACAAAAAAAAAAGCCAAAAGTAAAAGTATGTTTCTGGTTTCCTCAGTTGGAACTTGGGATACATTTTCCTATAGGAAAAAAAATTGAATTTGATTAGGTGATATTGAAATGGACTTGGTAGTACTATAGTTTAGGTATGTGCTGTGCTAAGTTGCTTCAGTCGTGTCTGACTTTTTGTGACTTAATGGATTGTAGCCATGGGATTCTCCAGGCAAGAGTACCGCTGTGGGTTGCCATTTCCTCTTTGGGGATCTTCCCGACCCAGAGATCGAACCTGAGTGTCTCACATCTCCGGTGTTGGCAGGTGGGTTCTTTACAACTAGCGCCACCTGGGAAGTTCATTGTTTAGGTATATTACAGATTAATTTGATGTTGGCGGGGGGTGGGGTTTTGAATGGTAACTTCATCTCCATTTTAATAGCATTATATCTGGAGGAATATGAATTTCAGATTTCAACAGAAATTTAGGAAACAGGACTTATAAGTTGGAAGTTACAGGCAATTTTCAAAGGTTTGCAGCCGTTTCCTTCTTAGTTATATTTTTCCACTCCCGCCTCTCCGTAGACCTCACTCTTTTAGCTCACAGATGTTTCCCCTCACTCTGCTGTGGAGTCCTTTGTTTCTTTGGGTGCTTTCCCACCCCACGCTGATCACCTACTCTCTCCCCTTGGTCTGGCCCAGTCGTTCGATGACCTGATTTCTGTGTGGGATGAGGCTTGTTGTGGGTATTGTTTTTGCCTCTGAGTTTCCAGCTTTTGGGGCTTCCCTTGTAGCTCAGTCAGTAAAGAATCTACCTGCAATGCAGGAGACCTGGGTTTGATCCCTGGGTCGGGAAAATCCCCTGGAGAAGGAAATGGCAACCCACTCCAGTATCCTTGCCTGGACACAGGCAGCCTGGTGGGCTGCAGTCCATGGGGTCACAAAGAGTTGGGCACGACTGAGCGACTAACACTTACGAACACTTACTTCCAGCTTTTGGCTCAGTGGCCAGCCTTCAGCACATTTTGAAGACATTCTGATCTTTTCAGCATTTCCTTTTCCTTTTCTCAGTCTCAAGGGTAATCATTGTCTTTTCAGTTATTTCATTGATCATTAAACCAGTCTTCTTCCTATGACCTTTATTAGCTTTCCCCTTTATATGCACAATGTACAATTAACTTTATACTGATTACAAGTGGGTCAGGATTAAAGTGCAACTCAGCATCTTTTCAAAATGCTCACTGGCCCCCTCCAAATAACACCATGGCAGGGAGACACAGGCTTCAGAGAATGGGGTTTTTTTCTTAAATTTATGTATTTGTCTATGCTTGGTCTTAGTTGCGGCACACAGGATCTTCTATTTTCATTGCGGCGTGTGGGTTCTAGTTCCCTGACCAGGGAGTGAACCCAGGCCCCCTGCCTTGGGAGCATGGAGTCTTAGCCACTCAACCGCCGTGGAAGTCTCAGGTTCAGGTTTCTTTAGCTCAGTTTCCCATCAGTTCAGCTGAGATCGAGTGAGTGAACACTCTTTGGGAGGAATGTGCTCAGTGCTGACAGTGCAAGGATGAAGAAGACATCGTTTGTTGCTAGGTGTTTTTATCTATTGTTTAATGCAAAAAATAAAGGGTCTGTAATAGATGGGCTTCGGGAACAAGGTGTGCTAAAGTACACATCCAAAAGGAATGTGGGGGAAGCCAGGAAGAGAATACCATCTGCTAATTGTTTTCTGAAGCTTGTTTATGAAATAAACATCCCAATAGAAGTGGCTGGATCAAAGATCTATTGTATGTGACTTTCAGCCAGCAGGGTTCTTAGGAAGATCTTTGGCCAGGAACTGTATCATTATTTGAGAAGAAAGAATGTTTTATTTCCAGTTGGTACAGTCTTTAGAAATAGGAATACTCATATTTGTCAATTATACCTCAATAAAAAAAGGCATAAGAATGTATTAAAAGAATAAAAGTTCATTATTAACCAATGCCCCCCTCCAAAAAAAAAAAAAACCCAAAGAAATAGGAATACTCTGTGTTGAACCTTATGTCATTTTTCTGGGTTATTCAGCTTATTGCTATGACCTTAGGATAAAAATTCTGGAATCTTAAGTTTCTACTTCAGCATCTTTCAGTGATGTAAAGTGCATGCGTGCACGCTCACTCAGTCATGTCCGATTCTTTACGACCCCGTGGACTGCAGCCAGCCAGGCGCCTCTGTCCCTGGGGATTTTCCAGGCAAGAATACTGGAGTGGGGTGCCATGCCCTCCTCCAGGGGATCTTCCTGACCCAGGAATCAAACCTTCATCTCTTATGTTTCCTGCACTGGCCAGCGGTTCTTTACCGCTAGCATCACATGGAAGCCCGAGGTCTTTACCCCCAGTCTAGAGGCTGAATTAGAGATGTTGTGTTTGGGGGCAAGTAAACCATTTTGGTGCCTGTGGTGTTGAACTCATGGGGTCTGGATTGGCCATTGTCCAATATGGGGCATTGTCCAATATCAAAAGAACTTTAAAAGACTGTCCCCTTACCAGCAAGGTACTTCCTGACTTCAGGAACAGAGCATCCATGGAACCATCCAGAAAAAGTCTTCCCATTGTCCACACCTTCTTTTTGTACAACCAGAAGGCTGGCAGCTGGTGTTTATCTTACCCGTTCAAGGCTCGGGGTTAACAAGTTTATAGAGAAGAGCAGTCGTAATCATTAACCTGACTGCATTTGCCTATCACCATGGCATTAACCTGCCCATTCCTGTCTTAAATCCTGGTGCTGGCTTCTCTTCCTTACTAATAAAATGTCCTTTGAAGCCTTCTTTGCACCCCAGCATAGGGCACTTTTGACTATATTAAAAACCTGTTCAGGCAGGTATCCTTTCTTCTCCGTGATTTTCTTTGCTGGGAATTCCTTTGCTGCCTCTTGGTTGGCAGAAGCTGCTCCTCCTGTTATCTTGACATTTTAAAAGTCAGACCTCTTTTTAAAATCATCAAACCATCCTTTGCTGGCATTCCATTCTCCAGCTTTAGATCCTTCACCTTCCTCTTGCTCTAAGTTGTCATATAATGACTTCACCTTTTGAATCATATTCGTCTATAGGTAGGTCTTTCTTATAACAATCCTGCCCCACACATAAAAGCTGCATTTTCAATACGAGATAAAAAGGCATTTTACAAAAAGCTCAAGGTTTTCACACCTGCTGTAGCTGCAGCGACAGCTTCATGAATTTCCTTTTCTTTTTCTTTTTAACAATGGCCCTTCCGCTGGACTCATTTGTCTTGAAGTGGTGGGCAGCCGCAGCTGCAGACTTGACTCTTGGTGCGTATCAAGCCATTTACCCTTTTGTCACTTTTCTCTGCTTCTTGGGAGCTCTTCCAGCATCACATGTCATATAGGTCCGTGCTGTTATTCAGGGTTTACGGTGTTGCACTAAACATGGTGAAAACTATGAGAGAACTTCAAACCTGTACTGCAGTGGAAGTGACTAGGGGACAACTGCTCACATGATGATGAACCTCAGGTGGAGTTTCAGACAGACACCTGCAGCACTTGTGCTCAGCACCCGAGCAACAGGAGGTGCTTGGGAGGTTTTACAGTGTTACAGTCTATACTTCATCTTTACCTTTGTTTACATTTCTGTCAACTGGGAGTGGTGCTATAGGAGGTCTGTTTGTGGGAGTACATTTTGATACATTTTAACTTAAAAAAAATACATGTATATTTTATGATAGTAAATGATGGAATAGTATCTACATGTATTTTATGCATTCAGGATACACCTAAGTTTTAAATTTTTTTGGATTGTACCCTGTTATGGGGTGCATCTGTGAGACTTTTCAAATTGTCACAAATCTTCAAAAACTTTTATATGAATAGAAATTTCCAAAAATTATGTATATAAAAGAACTATATATATATGTATGTATGTATGTGTGTGTGTAGAAAAAACCACATACACGTGGGCCTGCACTCTTCCAAACCTTGTTGTTCAAAGATCAACTGTATGTTGAATTGAATGGAATTACCATTTTTTAAAAAATAGAAAATAATTAAATTTATAGTACAATTCATGAAATAATTATCATAATAAAATATTGGCAGCTAAGATTTTAAAAGAATGCTTATGTGCTGGGCTTGGTACCAAACTAGTTATTTCATGTGGCTTATTTCATTGAATTCTCACAACTCTGTGTGTATGTGTGTGTGTGTGTGTGTGTGAATTCCCCACGTTATACATCAGGGAATAGGTGTGGAGCGGATGAGTGGCTTGACTCAGGACACAGATGCCCCTAGTGCTAGAGCCAGAGTTTGAACCTGGGGCATCTGACTTCCAGTGCGTCTGACTGCCTTGCCAGTACTCATTCTTCTTTCTGAGTTTTAGGTTAATTTTGCCACTTCAGATTAAATCTTCCCTTCAACTCTTCTCCTCATGGGGAGATTAATGATGTTTCTTTCTTTTTTTTTTACAAAAAGAAAATTTTATACTTAATGCTGAGTTGTCTTGGCAACACAGAGTGAGTTAAGTATCAAGTTTTATTTAAAACCTTGATTCACTTAAGATTTTAGATTTCAGTAATTTAAAAAATTATCCATCTCCAATACTGACATGAAATACATTCTTAGAATTGCAGTTAGATAGTCATAAAAGAAGATAAAACCTGCCACTCTTAGATTGTTCTGATTTTAGCCTGTATTATGTTGATTTTGATGGCTTGGTGTTTACTTGCACTTGGCTTATTTCCAAGTAGATTGTGTGTGAGTGTGTGTGTAAGATAAAGTCACCTCCTGGAAACTAAAGCACAAGCAAGCAGTGAAAGCTAACTTTATTTTCTCCAGATTTGTTGTTGTTCCTTAAGGCGATAGTTACTGGGAGTTAATTATTTTAAGAAACCACGATAAAGGTGATGATAAAAACAACGTCCTTAATGAATTTTGTGTGTGTGTGCTAGGCCGTCTGCTAAAGCCTTTCCAGACATTGTCATTTAATTCTAACATTATTTGGGGTAAATACTGCTTATAGTGAAGAAAACTACATTTCAGAGGTGACTAAGAAATGACTGAGAAGGTGTATGAATATGCTCCTCCTCACTTCTAATCTTGATGAGGAATATTATACTCTTTAGAAAGAATGTATTTTTCAAAAAGTACTTGGAGAAAGTAGCATGGATGCATATATGCTAACGTATGTAAATAGATAGCCAATGGGAATTTGCTGTATGACTCAGGGAACTCAAACTGGGGCTCTGTAATAACCTAGAGGTGTGGGAATGGGCTGGAGCTGGGAGGGAGATTCCAGAGGGAGGGAACATATGTATACCTATAGTTAACTCCCTTGGCCTGCAAGGAGATCAAACCAGTCAATCCTAAAGGAAATCAGTTCTGAATATTCATTGGAAGGACTGATGCTGAGGCTGAAGCTCCAATACTTTGGCCACTTGATGCAAAGAACCGATTCATTAGGAAAGACTGTGACCCTGGGAAAGATTGAAGGCAGGAGGAGAGGGGGACAGTAGAGGATGAGATGGTTGGATGGCATCACTGACAGAGCAGACATGAGTCTGAGCAAGTTCTGGGAGATGATGAAAGACAGGGAAGCCTGGCGTGCTGCAGGCCATGAGGTCACAGAGAGTCAGACGTGATTGAACGGTTAATTCATGTATGACAGAAATCAAACCAATATTGCAAACCAATCGTCAATTAAAAATAAATAAATATAAAAAAAATAAAGACCCTAGAGAGAGCACCAAATCCTAAGCACTAGACCACCAGGGAGACATTACCATATGTAAAACAGATATCCAGTGGGAATTTGCTGTGTAATTCAGGGAACTCAAATCCAATGTTCTGTGACAACCTAGAGGGCTGGGGTGGAGTGGGAGGTGAGAGGGAAGTTCAAGAGGGAGGAGGCATATTTATACCTGTGGCTGATTCATGTTGCTGTATGGCAGAAACCAACACAGTATTGTAATTATCCTCCAATGAAAAATAAATAAATAATAATAAAAAAGAACCTAGAGATAATGGACAGAAATGTCTCAAGTAAAGAAAGATTATTTTTATTTGCCTTCTTATGCTCTTTCCAAGCCTTCCCAACTCGTGTTAGATTGAACGATGCTAATGAATGCTTTCTATTTATTAAAAATAATTTTTTTTCTTTTTCCCCATGAATGCTTTCTGCATTGAGTCAAAAGCAGTACTGCTTGACCTATGCAGTCCACTCAAGTTACATGGGGAGCATTTAATAAATACTAATGTCTCAAGCTCATCCCCAAAGATCAGGGTTTAATTGGCTTGGGATACTGCCTGGACGCTGAGATTTTTAAAAAATTCTTTAGGTTATTTGTCAACGTCTAACTACAGTGGAAATCCATGGTGTGTGCCAGTGGTTCCCCAAGCTTGACTGCACATTGAGATCACCTGGGGAGCTTCAAACACTCCTGATGCCCAGGCCTCTCCCCCAGATGGTGATTTTATTGGCCTGGGCTGTGGCCTGGAGTTTGGAACGTTGAAGATAGTCCCAGGTGATTCCACTGTATTTCTGAGTTTGGAGACTGCTGGTTTATGCAGTGGTTTTCTTTTTTTAAAAATTGTTTTAAACTGATAGATTTTTTTTTTACTGATAGAAATTTTAAAAGAAAAGGTAGTTATTTGTTTGGCTGCACCGGGTCTGATTTGTGGTATATGGGATCTAGTTCCCTGACCAGGGATGGAACCTGGGCCTCCTGCATTAGGAGCGTGGAGTCTTAGCCGCTGGACCACCAGGGAAGCCTCTGTGCAGTGGTTTTTTACCTTGGCTGCATATTAGAATCACCTGGGAAACTGTTAAAGCTCCCATGACCCTGGCTTGCACCCACTTCCAGTTACAGACTCTTTGATGCTGGATCTTGGCGGCTTTACTTTTCCACGCTCTTAATTCAAAATACTTGAGGGATGAAGGGAGGCAATGATTGGTATAGGAGAGGCTTTTCTTGGGCTTCCCTTAAGGGATCTGCCTGCAATGCGGGAGACCTGGGTTGGGAAGATCCCATGGAGAAAGGAAAGGTTACCCACTCCAGTATTCTGGCCTAGAGAATTCCATGGACTACACACAGTCCATGGGGTCGCAAAGAGTTGGACACACTGAGCGACTTTCACTTCACTTGCCTTATGTAGCTATACTGAGTTCATTTTCTTAGACCAAGATGATGGAATGCAGAGCTAAGCAAATTATGGGAAGTAATGTATTCTGTGTTCCAAATAATTAGCTAATAATAAAATTAGTTTTGCCTGCTTTATTGATGTAATTTAAATAGTATTAAAGCCAAGGATGAGATTGCTGCTTTAATAATTCTAGGTTTTTCTCTTCTCTTCTTTTCTGACTTAATGTGGCTCAGCTGGTAAAGAATCTGTCTGCAATGCAGGAGACCTGGGTTTCATCCCTGGCTTGTGAAGATCCCCTGGAGAAGGGAAAGTTTATGTCTGCCCTCTTAGTGCAGTAGGCAGCACGTCGGTCTCATACTCTGAAGGTCCTGAGATTGAATCTCAGAGGGCAGATCATCCTTTTCAGGATTGCCTGGTGGTTCAGACGGTAAAGAGTCTGCTTGCAATATGGAAGACCTGGGTTTGATCCCTGAGTCGGGAAGATCCCCCAGAGAGGGAAATGGCAACCCTCTCCAGTATTCTTGCCTGAAAAATCCCATGGATGGAGGAGTCTGGCAGGCTACAGTCCACGGGGGTCACAAAGAGTCTGACACGACTGAGTGACTTAGCTTTCACTTTCAATAATTTTAAGGGTCCCCCCTGCCAGCCCTTGTTTTGTATTATTTGGCTGGTATCAGAAATGAATTTTCCCTCTAAAATCAAAGAACCATTAAGAAAAATTAAAAACTTTTTAATTATGGAAAATAAAAGTGACATCCTCTATTTGTACCTTATTGGACTCGGTCCTTTCCACTGTCTTCCAGGAGTGCCAGGTGTCAAAGAAGAACGCTTTGAAGAAGGAATGACAGTAAAGCACTGTGCCTTGTCTCTCGTGGGAGAACCCATCATGTACCCAGAAATCAACAAGTTTTTGAAGCTCCTCCATGAGTGTAAAATCTCCAGTTTCCTGGTCACAAATGCACAGTTCCCTGCGGAAATCAGGTGAGTGGTCTCGCCTGTCAAGATGATGCTTCTTGAATCTGTGCTTGACTAAGAAGTAAAACTAACAGGTATTGATTCAGAAAGGATTTACTCATTTCTAACTATGTATAAATGTTGGCTTTGAGGGGTCAGAGCACCTGCTCCTAAACATCAGTTCTATTGGGAAAGGTAACATTTGTTTAAAGAATAGAGGCAAAAAAAAAATTGCTGGGGGAGTTCAACAGAGAAGTAATTTTTTTCTTTTTTTTTTTTAGATGGGAGAAGTGGGGTAAAAACTTCTCTGAGAAGGCTTATTAAATTTGGGTCTCAAAATATGGCCGTGACAGCCTAGAGGGGTGGGAGGGAGTTTCTAGAGGGAGGGGACATGTGGATACTTATGGCTGATTCATGTTGATGTATGGCAGAAACCAACACAATATTGTGAAGTAATTGTAGGGAGAGAGCAATTGGCCAGGTGGCGGTGGTCAGGCTCTCTTGCCCCACTCCACTCACGTCCTACTATCTGGTATCATTTATGGCACTGGGCATGTTCATGGTGGTGTGGTCCTATGTAAGCACCACCTGAAAAGCTCTTAGAGGCAGAGTAGAGTTGTGCTGAGTTGAGTTGCTGCTGCATCAGCCATGAGCCAGTAAAGCATGTCTGCAGTTCCTCTGGCTCCTTGCATCTTCTTCCAGCTTCCCTGCTCATACCTTGCCTGCACTGGGTTCAGCAAACAGTGAGATAAAGCGAGATAGTAATTATCCTCCAATTAAAAAAAATAAATTTTAACAGTATGGCTGGGATTGGTACTTGGGGAGATAGGAAACTGTAGGTTTTTCATAGCCTTTCCCTTCTCCAGGGAATCTTCCCAACCCAGGGATTGAAGCCAGGTCTCCTGTATTGCAGGCGGATTCTTTACCAGCTGAGCCACAAGGGAAGCCCAAGAATACTGGAGTGGGTAGCCTATCCCTTTTCCAGCAGATCTTCCCGACCTAGGAATTGAATCGGGGTCTCCTGCATTGCAGGTGGATTCTTTACCAACCGAGCTACCAGGGTAGCCCAATTTTTAAAAATATAATAAATTTTAAAAATATGGCTGGGATTGGTACTTGGGGAGATAGGAAATTGTTGGTTTTTAATAAGAACTACCTGAGAAAGATACAGAATTGGGGTCTTTGGGATACCACTATGTAAATATAGTTGATTTGGACCACAGAGGGTGCGAAAGAGCCTGGCAGCTGAAAACCAAGTTGAATAGGTTGGGGCGACGACTTCAAATGCTGTTCTTTAGGAAAATCTTGCTTTCTGCAGAGTAATCTGCCAGCTTGTTTGTATAAAATGGGCAGGCCAAGAAACAGGAAACTGGATAGGAGATGGTAAGGTTTGTTTAAGAGTTGTAAGGATGAAGGGAAGACAGAATGAGGAGTCTTCAAAAAGGCATCATTGACATTGCACTTGAAAATATGTGGATTATTTTCAGATATCTTTTGATATTGATTTCTAACATAATTCCACAGTGGTAAGAGAACAGACTCTGTGATTTCAGTACCTTTAGACCATGAAATTTTTGCACCTTGTTTTATGTCCTTGGATATATTCCAGTGTCTCCCAGTTTATAGACTATGGGAACTTGAATTTGTATCCTACTTTTGTGTGAAAACTGTATAAATCTTAATTATGTTGAGTTGGTCCATGGTGCTTTTTGGATCTACCATATCCTTTCACTTTTCTGTCTGTTCATTCTGTTAGTTTTTGAGAGTTTGATATTGAAACTCTAACTAAAAAATCTCAATTTTTCTACTTAAAAAAATTGTAATATATAGTGGAACTATATGTAACTTTGTTCTGTGTTTTCCAAGTCTGCTGTGTATGTGTTGTCATACTTTCATAATTTAAAAAATAAAAACGGAAGAGGAAAAAAAAGGTGTCATTGAGGCATGATAGATAAGCTTGGCAAACTGGATGGCTCTGTGAGCTCTGCATAGGAGAGGACTCAGCTGATGACTGGGAAAATTCCAACCAGGTTGATTGCTCGGTTAGTGGAGCTCTGTACAGTAGACGGATTACCCGTATTCTGGTATCTTTCAAAGAAACTCTTGACTTTGTTAGCTGGTCTTCCCTTGACCCACATACAAGCATTACATTCAAGCTAGTGCGCCTTTTCAGGATACTTAACTTTTCTTTAAGAGGATCTCAGTTCTCCCTCCAGCTCCAAAGCATAGGGTTCCTTGCTGACAGTTCTCCCACAGAAGGGAGTTTTCACAGTGAGTGGTCCTTGAAGATTTATGGAAGATAGGAAAAAACACCTTAGGCAGGTGAGAAAACTTTATGTTTTTATTTGTCAACATGGCAGCTAATAAAAGTGACAAGAATGTGACACTTAATGATAGAGCTGTTGATTAAACAACAACAAAAACCCTTCTCTTGAGAAAAAGTCCTCTTAGTTCCACAAAAGCAAGTGTTTTTATAATAGTATTTTTGAAAGGCATGAAACTGAGGTACCATAGCATGTCTTAGATAGCTTCTGCTGTAAACATTTTCCTTGGGAGTGAGTCACTCAAACTCACCACCATTCATTTGGTTTCCAGATCAATGAACACTTCAGGTGGTGGGAAGCTGATGCTTCTGGAAAGAGTAGAGAGGCCCAGTGCCCTTTCCCCTCATCTTTTTATCTGGCAGTTTTCTGAGTTGTAATCTTGAACATAAACTGGTAATAGAAAGCAAACTGTTTTCCCTGAGCTCTGAGAGCTGTTTTAGCAGATTATCAAATCCGAGGAGGGAGTCACAGGGCGCCCAGATCCACAGGCAGTTGATCAGAAGCACGGGTGGCAGATGGGACTGTGCCTGGTGTCAGAAGTAGGGGCGGCTTGGGACTGAGTCCTGACCCGGGAGGTCTGTGCTGACTCCAGGGATTTACTGTCAGAATAGAATTGAACACAGGACACCTAGCTGGTGTCTGCAGAGAACTACAGGACTCCTTGGTGTGGAGAGGAACCACACACAGCTGGTGTCAGAAGTGTTGTGAATCAAAGACCAGATAAGTGTGTTCTGAAGTGATTTAATGTCATGAAAACAGCACTTCATACTTGTTGCTTGGCAATTTTTGCCAGATTGTCTCTTTTTACAAAGGTTTCCAAAAGAAATCTCTTGTATGCAAAATCTCAGGATTTTAAATGTTGGCCCCCCCCCCCCAAAAGTTTCTAAACATGGTTCAGGACTAATAAAACCTACTCCTTATCAATTGCCAGTTTGAGATTTCCAGTCTTAAGAACCCTCCGGGCCTTCCAATATAGCTCTGATTTTTTTTTTTTTTTAATTCCTGAAAAACACTGAGTCCCAGTAGGTTCAAGGCCATCCTTCTTGTACAGGGTACAAAGTACAGTCTGTTTTGCGCTACAGTAGACTGCAAAGGATGGCCATACGTTCTCCCTCTCCTTGTATCCATGATCCTTTGTGCTGTAGCTCTGAGTGTCCCCCCCACTGACTCCAGGCTTGGCCACGTGACTTGCTTTGGCCAAAGGGAAGTGAGCGAAGGTGACACAGCAAAGGCTTGAATAATGTCTGTGCATCAGGGCTTGCCCTTTCTTGCTGCTCTCTGAAACCCTGCCACCGTGTGATCAACTTCAGACTTGCTGGGGGATAAGAGGCTGCACACACAGAGGCCCCCGCTGTCCCAGCTGAGGCCATCATAAACCAGCCAGTCCAGCAGGTGTGCCAGCTGAGACTAGCAAAGGCAGCCAAGATGAGCAGGCCTCCCAGCCCACCCACGGAATTTCAAGCCACGTCTCTTGGGTCTCCTGCACTGGCAGGCGGGTTCTTTGCCACCAGCGCCGCTGGGAACAGGATCGATTGAAGTCATCGTGATTGATCATTGGTGATGAACTCAGCCTCTTATCTAGCTCGTCTCCCTTTTGTAGAGGTTGTGGGTGGGGCTGAAAGTGCCAACCCTCTAATCACTGGGTTGGTTCTTTTGGTACCGGCCACCTGTCCTCAAGCTGTCCAGGGGCCCACCAAGAGTCACCGCATTAATATAAATTCTTGTTTGGTGGAGAGGGGCTCATTAGAGATAACAGAAAACACTTCTCTCACCTCTGTCACTCGAGAAATACCAAAATTAGGAGCTCTGTGCCGGAGATTAGGGACAAAGACCAAGTGTCTGTTTCTTCCTATCTGACAGTATCACACCAAGACACTTCATTGTCTGTTCCATGAAGCCTGTACTTTTCAGTTTGCCACGCTCTCCACCACTTGGCTGTCTCCTCGGCCCTGAGGCTGAGTGTCATCTGCTACTTGTCAGAGGAGCGCACTGTTGAATCCCTTACAGCAGAGAAATTTCTGTCAGCGTTTCTAACAGGCATGAAACAACGGAAGGCAGACAGAACGCCGCATACCAGAAAAATGGAAGCCTATTGCTTGGGGTAAGGCAAGAGTATTCTTGCGTGTTTCACACACGGTCTGTGGTTCGGTGTCCAGAGAACCTCCTTTTCGTTTAGAAGTGGCTTGTTTAACTCGCATCATATCCTTGGCTCCTGCAGACATGTGAGTTTAGGACTCTTAATTCTGGAGACTGCATGATCTATGCTGACATTCAGCCCTGCCGTCAGGAAGGCCCATTGCACTTGGATAATGCTGTCCCACTAGACCACTGCATGTAAACCTTCCTGTAAACTGTTCTGGGCTAAGGTGTCAAAGACCTCCTTGAGACATCATGCTCAAAGCAGACTGTGGTAGAGTAAGGGAGGTGTTGAGGGTGATGTTCCACAACGCTGAACCCAGTTGTTGTTTTTTTCCTTCTATTTATTTATTTGGCTGCATGTGGTCTCACTTGCGGCACGCAGGTGCACAGACTCTAGCTGCGGTGTGCAAGCTAATTGTGGCATGCAGGCTCCAGAGCACACGGGCTCAGTAGTTGCTTCGTGGGGGCTTCATTGCCCCACAGCATGTGGGTTCTTAGTTCCCTGACCAGGGATCAAACCCATGTCTCCTTCATCACAAGGCAGATTTTTAGCCACTGGACCACGAGGGAAGTCCCCTGAACCTAGTGGGTCCTTTCCTTTGTGGGTGTTTGAATCCTAAAACTGTCTCCCTCTTTATGAGTGTATTAGAGGGTGTAGAGTCAAGTGTATAGCCCTTTGTAGACTGACTCGCTCTTAGCTTCATCTTCCGTTCACCTCTACACGATTTTCTTGTTTTTTAAGTTTACATTTAAAATCTTATACTTTTTCTTTTTTGATACATACAGTTAATTCAAAGCTTACTCCCTGCCAGCAGGCTTATTGTAAGAAGACAGAGCTTGGTTCCATTTTTAACTATGACACAATTAACATTTAACTTCCCACACCTCCTCCACCACCGCAGAGTTTGTCCCTGTGTGTGTTTACTTTTGAGCATCTTCATCGAAACTATGTGTGAGCTTCATTCTCTTTCTTTCACTTCTTCCACTTGTGCTTGTTATTTTGTTTGCTTCGTGTTTTTGCTATTAATAAGATAGTCACTATATGTGTTAGAGAAACTCTATAAATTGGACATCTCCTCACATATTACTTAGTAAATGTTTGAAGAAATGCATGAATTTTAATAAAATAAAGTTTCCTTGTGTTTATCAGCTGAAAGTGGCTATAGATAACAGCTACAATGAAATGAAGATTGCTTACAAATACTCTGTGCTCCTTTCCACAGAAGTTTTTTGTTTCCTCCTAGCCTGTTTTTTTTTTTTTTTTTTGTCGTTCAGTCACTAAGTCACATCTGACTCTTTCGACCCCATGGACTGAGCACGCCAGGCTTCCCTGTCTTTCATGATCTTCCGGAGTTTGCTCAAACGCATGGCTAGTGAGCCAGTGATGCCATCCAACAATCTCATCCTCTGTTGCCCCCTTCTCCTCCTGCCCGCAATCTTTCCCAGCATCAGAGTCTTCTCCAGTGAGTCGGCTCTTCCCATCAGGTGGCCAAAGTATTGGAGCTTCAGCTTCAGCACCAGTCCTTCCAGTGAATACTCAGAGTTGATTTCCTTTAGGAGTAACTGGTTTGATCTCCTTGCAGTCCAGGAGACTCTCAAGAGTCTTCTCCAGCACCACAGTTCAAAAGCATCAATTTTTCGGCGCTCAACTTCCTTTATGGTCCAACTCTCACATCCGTACATGACTACTGGAAAAGCCATAGCTTTGACTATATGGACCCTTGTTGGCAAAGTGATGTTTCTGCTTTTTAATACGCTGTCTAGGTTCCTCATAGCTTTTCTTCCAAGGAGCATCTTTTAATTTTGTGGCTGCAGTCACTGTCAGCAGTGATTTTGGAGCCCAAGAAAATAAAGTCTGCCACTGTTTTGTTTGTATTAAGTTTAAAGTATAGTCTTCTTTTTTGTCTATGAATTGATGGAATGCTTTTCAGAACTGTGCTTTTCCAGATGAGCTAAACGGAGAGAGAGAGGCAGTACAGTGAAACGATGAGGAGCTTGGTTGGGCTCTGTCTAGAAGAGATCTGAATTTGAATCTTGACTTGCTTTCTTATTGTCTTTCTGACATGGGGAAGATAACTTCTCAGCGTCTAGTTACTCATCTGTAAAATGATCACAGTAGTAATGACCACCTAGTAGTGACATTGTTAGTGCATAATATAATACATGAAAAACACCGTTGGAAAGGTAGGCTATGTAATATCAGTCAGGTGAACTTTAAGGCAAGAACCATTACTTGAGATGAAATGGGGCATTTCCTAATAATAAAATATTAAACCCGCTAGGAACATAAAGCAATATGTTTGTATATATGTCAGAATTTGTAAACACTCAGTAATATAATCTCAAAATTGACAGAACTCTAAGGAGAAATAGCAAGTTTTTAACACGCTTCTCTCAAATGGATAAAACAAGTAAATCAAAATCAGTAAAAGTAGTGAAGATTTGAACAACTAAATTAACAAGTTTAGTCTATGTGGCAGAAATAGAGTTTGAAGCTTGAAACTTTGGAATGTAAATTCTTCTTAAGAGCACAGAACTTGCTCTCAGAACAGTTAACAAATGGCCATGTGCTGGGCATTACAGCAGGTTTCAAGAAAGTATTGAAATCATTTAGAGCACAGTATCTGAACACAAGGCAATTAAATTATGAATCAGTACTTAAAGCTAACTAGAATGTTCCAATATGTGTATAACTTAGTGTACTTCTCACTTGCTTATGGTCACTTTGGTTATTTTTTTATTAATAGGAGCATCAGAGTTAGTACTGAATTCCCTTGATTTCTTGTTCAGTTGCTAAGTCATTTTCAACTCCCTGCAACCCCGTGACCTGCAGCACACCAGTCTTCCCTGTCCTTCACTATTTCCCAAAGTTTGCTTAAACTTACATCCATTGAGATGGTGATGCTATCCAATCATCTCATCCTCTGTCACCCTCTTCTCCTCCTGCCGCCAACCTTTCCTAGCATCAGGAAAGTTTCCAGTGAGTCAGCTCTTCACATTAGATGGCCAAAGTTATTTGAGCCTTCAGCATCAGTCTTTCCAGTGAATATTCAGGGTTGATTTCCTTTAGGATTGACTGGTTTGATCTCCTTGATTTCTTACATACATGCATTTTTCTCCCTTTTTTCCTTTCTGTAGAGATGAGTAGGTTCATTTTAGGTAGGACCTTGATATGATCATTGAGATTATTCTGGGTAGAATGAGGCCTGATCTCTAAAGAAAGGAAGAAAGAGAGGATTTTTATGTTACTGTGTATTTCTATACATGATCATTCATAATTCAGGTTTAAAATTAGCAGGGTGAAAGGTCATCACAATAATCATATCAAGATTCACAGGATGTTTTCACTGGGGATTGGGCTCAGGCTTTATATCCTCTTCATTGTATAGTTTTTAATTATTCTCAACAGCATTGAGAGATTCTGATACTCAGGAATTATTATGATAGTTTTAAGGATGTGAGTAAAACCATCCTATCTCTGTATAGAATGGAGGCAGACAAATGACTGAGCTTGGAGCCTCATTGCCTGTTTTTTCAGGGAAGAGAGGCCAATAGCAGAGACTCAGAACATTTCTCCAAGGTCCTTTTACTGCTTTTGAGCCACTTAGGAATGCACTGTACTGCTCCTTAGGACTTTTCCCTCTTCTCCATTCTTCCTCTGCTCCTTGGGAAAAAAATCTATAAAATTCCTTGATTATAGCACTTCAGACATCTAGTATTGACAAAATTCCTTATTGCTAGTGTCAATGTCCAGGCCTTTTTTTTTTGAAATGATGGAGGCTTGTAAAACAACTAAGCCCTTTGGAATTTACTGTTCATAATCTAAAAGCAGGTATGGAGGTGTAGTGAAAAGGTCAGGCCGGTTCCCATTTTGCATCAGGCAGCTTTATGACACAAAGTCCTGTGAGCTGTTAGATGATGATAGCCTGCAGTATCCATTAAGATGATCTTTTTTAGTTTTGTAAAACACAAAGTTCAGTTAGAGTAGCTTATCTTATTAAAGAGGCCCCCAGCTAAAGGGGTGGTGAGACAAGTTGCTGCCATTATAGTTTGCAGTCGTTTTGCGTTTCCAGTAATTGATGTCCTTTGCTCAGTAGTGACACATTATTGAACTTCGAAGGATTCCTTTCAGATATCATATCAGCACTTGAGAGGGATTAAAGCAATGAGAGTCTGCCGTGTGTTAATCATTCTTTCCTAGCTTTGATCAAAGCTTCCCCACTTTTAACAACTTTGACTTTAGCCCCTTCTGTTTTTTCCGTATGTCACTAAGCCAGATCCTTACAAGCATTCGTTTGGCCTACATTCCTTTAAAAGTTCTGTCAGTTGAAGTCAACAATATCCACTGAAAAGTAGCTTTCAGTGTCTACTGATATGACTGGGTAAAAAGAAAAATAGAGTTCCTGTCCGTCAAGGAAAGTTGTAAGGCCAACCCTGATAGATATAAAAAGCATATAAACCCTGTTGATGGTGAATTTTCTGGCATGTGAATTATGTGTCAGTTTTTTAAAGGGCATAGACTTTGAAACCAAAAAAACACATTAAATAACATTCTCAAGGTAAATATGAAAATAATGGAATAGTTACAGGAAATTAATAATGGGAGAATTTAGTCGGGATTATTAAGGGGCAATTTCTTTCTTTCTTGGAATTCACTGAAGAGAGTGAATTATGAGACCCATTGGCAGGGAGAACAGAGAGGCTTTGGAAAAAGTACAATCTGAGCTTTAAACATAACTGGCAAGAAATGTGGTAGATGATTACTTTGTGAAATGAACCGGTGAGTTTGAGAAAAGTGGGGAATGAGTGGTACTGACGGATGCAGATTAAGAAGGCAGAAACAAATGAACACCTGCAACGAGTGTTTTTCTTCTGGGTTGTGCTCTTTTGTGAATATGTGGCTGCTCTTCTGCTAGCTCTGCTTTGCTGATGGCCCTCGGAGTAGGTCATTGTTTGTCTGCGCAAGGCTCGACTGTCAACCCACTCCTGTTCTCAGAGGCCTAGATGAGGCCTTGGTGTGGCTCTGTGTGCTTCAGAGAAGACTTGTTCTTGTTCCTTAGAAAACCCCATCAGCAAATGGATGATGGGAGGTGGCCCATCAGCACAGACCCCTGGAGAAGCCTTAGTGGCAGAGTTTTTGGAGCTTCGGCCTGAGAGCCCCCTTGTAATTGAGCTGAAAGTGCCAGACCTAAAGCTTGACCTTGTTTTATTTTCCACTGAAATACCCGTTTGAAGAGAGACCAGTTTTAAGTAATCAGATGTTTTCAGTTCATTGGGGATGGTGTCCAGTCATTAAAAAAACAAGCAACTGATATTTCATTCTGTTACAATGTCATGCATGGTTTATGTCTGATGGTTTATCACCCCATGGACTTAGCTCACCAGTCCTCTCTGTCCTTGGGATTTCCCAGGCAAGAAGACTGGAGTGGGTTGCCATTTCCTTCTCCAAGGGGTCTTCCCGACCCAGGGATTGGACTTGCATCTTTTGCATCTCCTGCATTGAAAATGAAAGTTGCTCAGTCATGTCCGACTCTTTGCAACCCCATGGACCATACAGTGCTTGGAATTCTCCAGGCCAGAATACTGGAGTGGGTAGCCTTTCCCTTCTCCAAGGAATCTTCCCAACCCAGGGACTGAACCCAGGTCTCCCTCAATACGCGTGGATTCTTTACCAGCTAGGCCACAAGGGAAGCCCAAGAATATGGTGTGGGTAGCCTGTTCCTTCTCCAGAGGATTTTCCCGACCCAGGAATCGAACCAGGGTCTCCTGCATTGCAGGCAGATTCTTTATCAACTGAACTATGAGGGAAGCCCACCAGCTGAGCTACCAGTGAAACAAATCATACCTTCAATTTCTGGGAGAAGTAGAAGCCTCTATACCCAGTGACATATTTAAGCACTGCACTTATTACAGATTGTAAGTTTAGCATTGTGGAGAGCCTGACTTATGCGTAATTTTCTTCCATTGTGTTTTTTTTTTTAATTTTGAATTACCAAGGGACCTCAAACCAGTTACCCAGCTCTACGTCAGTGTGGATGCTAGCACCAAAGACAGCCTGAAGAAAATTGACCGCCCGCTCTTCAAGGATTTCTGGCAAAGATTCCTTGATAGTTTAAAAGCCTTGGCTGCAAAGGTAATAGTTATGACATCTTTTAAAAAAAAAATGGAGAGGTTTTTCTTTTCTTTCTAAAAAAGACTAAAATCTACACCTTTGTTTTAGACTTCCACTTTTATTATTCAGTAAATATTTATTTATCGACTTCCTCTTAAGTTTCTAGCACTATGCCTTATGTATTTATATGTCTTTCATGTATTTAGAGAGAGGGATGCATACCCCCAAAGCTAATTAAACACAGTTAAGCCTCAGTACGTAGCAGCCCTAGAATATGTTTAAATATGAAATTAATTTTCCTGAATTTCTAGAACAAAATTACCTACCCAGTAAGGAACTCAACCCCAAAGCATCCAAATTTGATGTCTTTTCCTTCAAACCTTTGCCCCTTCTTAAGTCTCCCTATTCTTCTAGACCTAAAGTACTGGTCCTTCTCCATTGGCCCACTGTCAGTATTTGATATTTTCTGTTAGTTCTACCTTTAAAAAAATATTAATTAAAAATTTTGGCTGTACTGGGTCTTCGTGTGTGCATGGACTCTAAATTGCTGTGGGCGGGCTCAGTTGCCCCAGGGCATGTGGGATCTTAATTCCCCTACGTGGGATCAAACCTGTGTCCTCTTCATTGGAATGCGGATTCTTAACCACTGGACCACCAGGGAAGTCCCTCGCTCTGCCTTTTCTTCTCTTGTGGCCGTTTTCCTCTTTCTTGTTCTCTTTGCTTCTGCCCTGCAGTTCCACATGCTCTCCCCAGATCTGATATTGACGACCACTGTAGGAGCTTAAAAAATGAGTTTCTTATTCCTAGTGGGATTCGAGAATCTGCATTTTAAACATCTCGGGCGACTTTTGACGTGTAGCCAAAGATGGGAGTCAGTGTCCCAGAAAACCTGCCCTGCCCTCTTTTGCCCTTCCCATGGCTGTCTGGCTGCAGTGGGCATTTCCAGGCTCGTCATTCACCATATTCCCTAGGAATGCTACACATCTCTGCTCATCTTGGCATTTCTGCCGGTGTGCCCAGCATTTTTCTTGAGAGCCCAGACTGTCCTTTCTTTCCATTTATTTGACTTGCAGAAACTCTGTGCAACCTTCAGGTCTCAGCTTCCTTACTACCTCTGCTGTGAAGCCTTCTCCAGTTGCAGATAGCTGCCCCGTCTCCCTAAGTTTCATATCTGTAAACACACTTCATATCTGTAAATACACTTCACACTGTTTTATCCTAGCTGCCCTCTCCCGAACTGGATTCCTTATTCATATCTGAATTTTATCTTACATAGCACGCTTTATGGTATTTGTGTGCTATGCTTAGTCATTCAGTCATGTCTAATTCTTTGTGACCCCATGGACTATAGCCTGCCAGGCGCCTCTGTTCATGGGGATTCCCCAGGCAATAGTGGAGTGGGTTGCCATGCCCTTCTCCAGGGGATCTTCCCAACCCAGGGATCGAACCCAGGTCGCCTGCATTGTAGGCGGATTCTTTACCATCTGAGCCACCAGGGTATTTGACAAATGTTTGTTGAAAGAGTGAATGAGACTCACCAGAGCTCTGTAGTGGTAAGAGGTACTGTATACATTTTCTTTATTTTTCAGCTGATTACATTCCATACTCTCTCCTATCCCCCCTGCCCAATTTTATGCTTGAGAAATTAAATCAGTGCCTTTTTTGGTGATTGACATTATATAAGACATGAAAAATAGGCATTAGTTTCTGATCCATCTTGGATTATTTATAAAACTAGCAAGTCAGCATCTGGCTTGGTTGCTAAATTCTCTTTAGCTGTGGACTTTACCTTCAGGTGTATCCTCTTCGCTTGTTGCTGAGACAGGAGATACAGCACATAAAAATCAGAATGGGTTTAAATGGAAGCAAACAGCGGGGTTGGCAATATCAAACACATATGATACACACAACTCTGTATAAAATAGATCCTACTGTATAGTGTAACGGAGAAGGCAGTGGCACCCCACTCCAGTACTCTTGCCTGGAAAATCCCATGGACGGAGGAGCCTAGAAGGCTGCAGTCCATGGGGTTGCTGAGGGTCGGACACGACTGAGTGACTTCACTTTCACTTTTCACTTTCATGCATTGGAGAAGGAAATGGCAACCCACTCCAGTGTTCTTGCCTGGAGAATCCCAGGGACAGGGGAGCCTGGTGGGCTGCCGTCTATGGGGTGGCACAGAGTCGGACACGACTGAAGCGACTTAGCGGTATAGTGTAAGGAACTACCCAGTATTCTGTAATGGCCTGAAGGCAAAAAGAATCTGAAAAAGAGTGGAATATTTATACGTATAACTACCTGAACTACTTTGCTGTACACCTGAAACTAACACAGCATTGTAAGTCAACTGTACTCCAATAAAAATGAAAAAAATCTCAAACACATTTGAGATTGTTATCCAGGCCTATCTGAGTCAGAGAGTGGAAGAGGACAAGTAGGCATCAGCAGACTGGCTCAATAGTCTCCTTTTTTCCTTTTGGCCGAAAGCTTCCACAAATGCATTCTTTAATTATTTGTTGACGTATCCTGATTTACAGTGTTGTGCTCATTTCTGCAGCACAGCGAAGTGACTCAGTTATATATCTATATATTTAATATTCTTTTCCATTATGATTTATCCTGGGAGATTGGGTAGAGTTCCCTGTGCTATACAGTAGGCCCTGTTGTTTCTCCACTCTAAATGTCAGAGTTTGCGTCTACTAACCCCAAACTCGCAATCCATCCCTCTCTCCCTCACCTCCTTGGCCACTACATGTCTGTTCACCATGAGTCTTGATTCTGTTTTGTAGAAAGGTTCGTTTGTGTCCTATTTTAGATTCCACATGTCAGTGATATCATAAGGTATTTGTCTGTTTCTGACTTACTTTACTTAGTAAGACAGTTGTATCTACGTTGCTGCAAACAGCACTGTTTTATGACTTTTTAACGACTGAGTGATAGTCCATGGTATATACGATCCACATTTTCTAGAAGAATGTGAAGATGTCTTTGACCCAGTATGGAAATTTAGCAAAAATACAGAAGGCAACTCTTGCTTCAAAGCAACACAAAATGAATTCTTATCTTGAAGTTCAGTTCAGTTCAGTTCAGTCGCTCGGTCGTGTCCGACTCTTTGCGACCCCATGAATCGCAGCATGCCAGGCCTCCCTGTCCATCACCAACTCCCGGAGTTCACTCAGACTCACATCCATCGAGTCAGCCTTTAAATGTCCAATTCAATTGTAAGTAGTCTGGATTGACTCATTGTTAGCCATGTAGTAACTTAAAGTTCTACAATATTTTTTAACCCATGAGCTTCTTACCTATAACATCATATTTGTGTTCATGTAACTCTAGTTGGAAAGGTTTTCTGTTTAAACTAGCTGCCTGCAGTTTAGGATAATTACTTTCTAAGCATTTTGTAGCGATTAGTTTATGTTTCTCATTCTTCCATTGTTTATACTGTCATTTAGGAAAGATCTGTGGCAGGAAGCTGCTGTCAAAATAAAAAGTTTTAACTCGAGCTATGTTATTTCCTTTTGAATATCTGATATGATTCGTACATTAGATAATTATCAAGAAAGGTCGACTTTACTGCTGTTTAATACTAGAAAATAAGACATTTATATTGTGGCTATACTTTTTCACTAGGGCCAAATATATGATTATTATAATCTCATATCATTTGAGTTTTTAAATGAAAACTTGATAATAAAAGTGATACTTCAATTAGAACACCCATAATATTATCTCCTGTTATTTGTTTGAGCATTTAATATACCTGAGCAAGGGAAAGCATTTGAAGAATTTCTTAAACTTTATAAACAGAAATCTGATTTTTTCCAAGTTTTTCAGCCTACGTGTGAGCTTGTACCACCCAAAGTAGAAGGTAGCATATTTTGTTTTATTACACTTGGCAAGTATAGTGTTTACATTTCAAGATTTTTATCCTTTGTCAAAATGTTCTTTTCAAATATGAGGGGAGAAATATATTGGTATTTGAGTATGTAGGGCTAAAAAGCAATTTTGTCAAGATAACACAGCATAAAATGTATTAGCTTCAATTTCTGGACACAGCAGCTACTTGTTAAAGTCTTTTTTTTTTTTTTTTAAAAAGAGAAATTCATTTTGTGCAAGACAACACTGCCTACCTTTGGCAGTAGACTCTTCATCAGCAGTGTGACCAGTTTTCTTTCTGCTGGTCCATTATTATGCCAAGCTGAAGATCCAGTAGGAAATGAAAGTAATTAATCTTTCCCCATGTTTGAGCAATAATATTGATATTCTTGAAACCTCATGTTTGAAAGACAGAAATAATTCCCCGCATTACATTATTGGATGTTCAAAATGAACGTTAGTTCTGTGGATATGAATATGCATTGAGCTGATGTTTACTGTCTTATTGTTAAGAAGGCCTTGTGTGCGTGCTTGCTTAGTCACTCAGTTGTGTCCAACTCTTTGCAACCCCATGGCCTGAGCCAGGCTCCTCTGTCCATGTTGATTGTCCAGGCAAGAATACTGGAGTGGGTTGCCATGCCCTCCTCCAGGGGATCTTCCCAACCCAGGGATCAAATCCAGGTCTCCTGCATTGCTGGCAGATTTTTTATGTCTGAGCTACCAGGGAAACTGTACATTAATGAGATGGTTGTGTATCTAATATTTAAATAAACTGAAGTATTCATGTGGCCTACAACTGGCAGATTTAAAAGACCAAACATTTAATATTTGTCCTTATCTGATTGTAAAATATTACATGTTGATTATAGAAAGGTGGGGGAAGTAAAGAGAAAAGAAGAAGTTACCCGTAATTCCAGGACTTTGCGACAGCTACCACTGACATTGTGTAGCAGTTCTATTCATCCTTTGGGGGAGGGTCTTTTTTTTTTTGCATATATGATTCAATTTTGTATGTTGCTCTTTGTTGTTAACACTGGGTCATGAACATTTTTCCATGCTAATAAAAATTCTCTTTGACCTTCAGGTTAAAGCCAGTATAGTTTTTCACCAGAGACAGTGTGAAATAGTAGAAAATATATATATATTGGTCCCCTAGTTCCTGGCACAGAGCTCCTAAAGCCCTTGTTTTCTAAGTGATAAGAGCACTAGAAGCATCTTTTGTTCTCATAAGGCAACTTTGGGTGGGCTCCTGGATGGATCCTGCTTGAGGGCTGGTCAGCAGTGTGACTAAACCATAATTAGAAGCTTGGAATTATCAGCACTCCCCACCACACACACATACATACACACACACACACACGGAGAAGGGCTAGAAGTGAAGTTAATGATTGATCGTGCCTACAAGAAGCAGCTTCTATAAAAATCCCACTCGGGGGTTTGGGAAACTTCCAGGTTGGTGAACACAACCACATATCAGGAGGGTGATGTGCCCCCATCTCCATGGGGACAGAAGTGCCTGTGCTCAGGACCCTCCCAAGACCATGCGTTATGCGTCTGTTCATCTGTACCATTTAATAAACTGGTGAATGTAGGTCAGTGTTTCCCTGAGTTCTCTGAGCTGCTCTAGCAGATTAATCAAACCAGAGGAGGGGGCCCTGGGAAACTCTGATTGAGAGCCCATCAGCCAGGAGCACAGGCGACAGCCTAGACTTGGGACTGGCCTCTGAAGTAGGTGTAATGTCAAAAGTGAGTTAATTGGTGGGACACCCAGCTCATGTTGCAGAGAATAATTTGGTGGGGGAAAATCCCTCACACATGTGACCAGAAGTGTCAAAAGTGATGTGTTGTGTGTGAATGGTAAAGTAAAATGGTAAAAAACCCAGGGGAGGGGAGCCTGGGTTTTCCCCTCCTCACTTAGCTTCCTGCTTGTTGGCCAGTATCAGGGTCTCACCAGAGTGCGTTCCAGCCTGCTGCTGCTTCTTCGTGGGGGCCTGAGTGTAGATCAGGTTCCTGTCCTGAGCACACCTGGGAGGGAACCTTGTGTCTCTGCTGTTCTCCAGTTGCAACAGGAACATTTCATTACTTTCTAACATTTCTAAAGTCAGATGCAGCTAGAAATGGCATGTCATATTCAGTTGGTAGCATTGTTACTTTCATAGAGGAGAGACAAAATAATGGTACATAAGATAATTGTGTGTCTTACAGTGTAGAAAATCTTGTGCGCGTGACTCACTCAGTTGTGTCCGACTGTTTATGGCCCCCTGGATTGTAACCTGCAGTCTTCTCTGTCCATGGGATTCTCCAGGCAAGAATACTGGAGTGGGTTGCCATTTCCTCCTCCAGTGGATCTTCCAGACCCAGGGATCGAACCTGGGTCTCCTGCATTGCAGGCAGATTCTTTACCACTCAGATGAGCCACCAGTTAAATAGTATTCTTCTTCCTTCCTTCCTTTTTAGAATGAACTAATCTCCTCTCTCGGAGAAGGCAATGGCAACCCACTCCAGTACTCTTGCCTGGAAAATCCCATGGATGGAGGAGCCTGGTAGGCTGCAGTCCATGGGGTTGCTAGGAGTCAGACACAACTGAGTGACTTCACTTTCACTTTTCACTTTCATGCACTGGAGAAGGAAATGGCAACCCACTCCAGTGTTCTTGCCTGGAGAATCCCAGGGACAGGGGAGCCTGGTGGGCTGCCATCTGTGGGGTCGCACAGGGTCGGACACGACTGAAGCGACTCAGCAGCAGCAGCAGCAGCAGCAGCAGCAGCAATCTCCTCTCTATCATTCTGACCAGTTGCCCTGCTTATTGACCTATTTGGTTTATTTCTTCCTCCCATCATTGATGCCAGAGTCTTCTCTTAAGCTTTGGTCCATCTGGCTGTAGTCCGGATATCTGTTTCTTCTTATTATCTTTTCTTAGATTTTATTTTTCCCTTTACGTTTATCTAACCTGCTTGTATCCTCTCTGTATTGTTGATCCCATCCAGCCTGGATTTAGTGCCATTTCACCCTCCTCTGCTTGGCTAAGAGGGTATTCTGGTTTTAGCCACTCTAGAAATCTGACCAAGACTGCTGACCTTGATCTCTCCAGTTGTTTTTTCTGTTGTTGTCTAGTGGCTAAGTTATGTCCGGCTCTTTTGTGACTCCATGGACTGTAGCTTCCAGCCTCCTCTGTCCATGAGATTTTCCAGGCAAAAGTACTAGAGTGGGCTGCCGTTTCTTCCTCCAGGGAATCTTCCCAACCCAGGCATTGAAATCGAGGCTCCTACCATGTCTCCTGAATTGCAGGCAGATTCTTTACCACTGAAAGTGAAAGTGAAGGTCGCTCAGTCGTGTCTGACTCTTTGCAACCCCATGGACTGTCCATGGAATTCTCCAGGCCAGAATACTGGAGTGGGTAGCCTTTCCCTTCTGTAGGGGATATTCCCAACCCAGGGATTGTACCCAGGTCTCCCGCATTGCAGGTGGATTCTTTACCAAGTGAGCCACAAGGAAATCCCTTTACCACTGAGCCCGTGGGGAAATCTGCAAACTGGTTGACTCTCCCCAGTCCTAGGAAATTCCCTACTGAGTAGAGAATAGATTTTCTCCAGACCTGACTTCTGCATATGCATATTACGAAAAGATGAACATGCTGCATCTTAGGTTCATGTTGAGGCATCAGGGGATGTCTTGTAGCTAAGTAGATAGTTGGTTACATGACTCAGAGACTCAGAGGAATGTTGGAGTGTGAATATGTAGATTTAGAAGTCATCTCTAGCCGTAGATTGCAGGTGAAGGCAAGAAAGTGGATGGAATTATCTAAGAAATGTCTAAAGAAGGCCAAGGAAGGAGCCTTAGGGAAGACAAATTTTGAAGCTTTCCAGATGAGGAGCATATGTAGAAAGTGAGTCTGGTGTGGTACGTAGTGAGTTTGGTAACAGTATTTTTACAATCCCATGTAAGTATGGTGTATTACATACAATTCAAAGAAACTGAGTTTTCATGAAGTTACTGAGGGGCTGTTAAGGGGTAGTGAAAAAGAAACTTGGTTTACCAGTTGACCTCTTAACGACTGTATCAAAATGGAATATAGTGTTTTGCAGAGAACCCATTGTGTAGTGGGTTGAGTGGAAGGATGGAAGTCGGAAGAGTGAACAATAGATATTAATGTGATGAATAGTAACTTTTTGAACCCAGAGCAATAGTATTGTTTAATGAAGAAATTAAAGGCATTTCCTTTATCAGGTTAAAATTAGTTAAGCATATCTACTAAAAATAAGTTAGAAAATAAATATCCCCATAATGAAGAAAATAAGATGACGTGTATGCCACCAGAATTCAAAGACAAAAATACTATTACTATGCTGCTTTTCTTTCAGAATTCTAATTCATGTGTATAAGTATGTGTATATCTTACTTACGAAATGAGATTGTTACATATTTTTGCAACTGTACTTTTTAATTTAACATATCTTGAAAACGCTGTCATCTTCTATCACCATAGATTAATTTTGCCTGTTCTTGAACTTTTGTTTCTGATTTGACTATTTTTTGAACTTTATACAAATGGAACCATTTATTATGTTTTATGCTGTGTCTTTTTCTCTCCTCGGTATCATGTTTGAGATATCTCTATGATATTATAGGTAACAGTTTATTCATTTTTACTGCCCTACAGAATATGACTATACAACAGATTTTTTAGTGTTTCTACCTTTGGTGGACATTTGATTTGTTTTATGGTTTTGACTATTATGAATAATTTTGGGGGACATTCTTATGTATATCTAAATATACGTGCATTTCTGTTGGGTAAATATGTAGGCCAGATTTGTTAGATTACAGGATAAGTGTATGTCCCACTTTAGTGGGTGCTGCCAGTTTTCCAAATTAACTATGCCAATTTATACTTCCCCCAGCACTGTATGAGAAGGTCAGTTGTTCTGCGCTCTCTGCCCTCCTCCCCACTTTTTAAAATGTAGCCATCATTGTTGTTGAGTGATATTTCACTGTAGATTTAGTTTGCATTTCCCCAGTGCGTACCTTTCATGGTTTTACAGATGTTAACTGGCTGTTTGGCCATCCTTTTTATGTGAATTATGTGTTCATTTCTTTTGTTCCGTATTTATTTGGATTATCGTTCATTTTTTATTGACTTGTAAATGTTCTAAAATATATTCCAGATACAAGAGCTTTGTCAGTTATATGTGCTCAAGGTATCTTCTAGTCTGTCTTTGCCTTTTTCCTCTTAATGATATCTTTTGATAAGCAGAAGTTCTTCATTTTAACAAAGCCCAATTTATCAATTTGTTGAAGTTTCATGGTTAGTGGTTTTCATGTCCTGTTTATGAAATCTTTGCCTACCCCAAGGTCATGAAGATATTTGCTAATTTTTTTAGTAAGAGCTTTATTAGTTTTTCTTTCAAATTTGGAACTATGAATCATCTCAAATTAATTTCTTTAGGATAATTTGTGGAGTTTGTTTACTAAGGGCTTAATTATGCAAGTGTGTGGGAGGAATAGGGGGACTAAGGGGAGAGTGCCAAGAGTCCTGGGGCCAGCAGCACCAGAGCATTACTATCCCAGGAGTCAAAGGGACAAGGGGGAGGAGAGGCTACTGCAGCCTGGGAGGAGGGGAGAGTACTGTAGAGAAGGTAGTGATGTTCTGTGATGTTTGTCCCGGGCCACAGCCTTGCAAGGAGAGAAGAGGCCCTTTCTCCTCCCTTCTCAACTGATGTTCCCATTGGCCAGAGCCCAAAGGAAGGACTAGGTAGGCTGGGAACTGGTTCCTCTTGAGGGGGATTACCTGATCTGAGGAGGCCTCTCTAGACCAAAGTACAGCCCAGAGGAAGGAGTAAGTAGTTTTGTAGTCGAGTGCAGCCCTGTGCAGCCCTTAGCATACAACTGTTGCTGTGCGCCATCGCCCTGCATCCCGTTACTAGGCAGTGGTTACCACGGAACCATTAGTGGTCCTGCTTAGCCATTGGTCGGCGCCACAATGGGCCCCGCCTCCAAGCAACCAACTATCAAGGAGCCACTGTTCGTGGGCTATTCAGCCAGAGGTCAGAGGAGTGGTGGTCCTCAGGCAGAGAGTGAGATAAGAGGCGAATCCCAGCCTTCTCCCTGGGGTCCTCCAGCTCACCCGGCTTTGGGTCAGTGGCTGAGCTGGGGGCCCAGGAAACAGGCTGGGAGCTCTGTCCTGCAGGGCTCCAGAGCCCTCGCCAAGGCCACCCAACTGGCCAGACCCAGGCCTTGAGGTGGTGGTGACTCTCTCCCCCGTCCCTGTCTCTGTGACCTCATGGCAGCGGCCGTCTGCATAGGATGCAGTGTGTGTGACTTGGCCCCCGCTGTTCGGGCAACCTGAGGAACCTGGGGGCCAGTTGGGTCCTGGGTGCCTGGATCCCTCAGTGTTGACAGCTGGACCTCAGAGGGTGAAGGTTGTGCCTTGGGACCTGGCGCTTTCTTGTCAGAACAGAGAATAACATTCCTTTGGTGGAATATACAGGAACATCGTTAGCTGACCATGACCAAGCCTGACCTCAAGAACAAAGGATCTGATACCTAGACTTACAACAACTAACCACGCCCCTCTCCCACCTTTGCTAGAAATGGGCTTTGCTGAGAGCTTTGGGGGAGTTTGGGCTTTTTAAGGCATAAGCCTGCCTCTCATTGCAGGGCCCTCCCTAAACCTTTTTCTCCTCCAAACTCTGACATTTTGGTATTGTTTGGCCTCACTGTGCGATGGGCACGTGGACTTGCCTTTTGATAACAGTTGGGGTCACTGCTTGGACACTGCAGGTATGAACTCAGTCTCCCAAGGCCTACCTGCTGGTTGTTGCAGTTCCTCCCCATGGAAGAGCGGTCACGACTGAAGGTCTCCTCCTGTCCCCATGGTGCAAGGTCAGGGTAGGGGCTCCCACAAGACCACCCATGATGCAGGGGGCAGGGAGGGTGCTGGATTCTCTTTTCCTGTTGGAGCAACCAGGGACTCAGGAGGTGGTGCTGCCCTGGCCTGGAGGAGGGGCGGTGTGATTAGCGCGCTGCTGTCTCTCCTACCTTCCGTCGCGGTCTGTTGCAGTGGCCCCGGTGCTGCATGTGCTTCAGGCTCACCTTCCCCATTCCAGAATTCTCTCCGTGGTGTCTTGGTTTTGAAGAGTTGTTAGTCTTCTTCTGAGAGGGACAGAAGTCAGGAACAGTCTGTGTCACCCTCTTGGTGATGTCACTCTCAAATATATTTTTATATGTGGTATGAGATGGCAGGTTGGGGTTAATTTAAAACTTTGAAATTGGTTCTCTATCTCCATCTTCTAGCTTTTTCCTTCAAGATCTAGTCCTCTTGCTCTCTGTGAATTCTGCCTTTAGTAACGTGCTTAAAAAGTCCTCCCCAACCCATCCTGGGTTATAAAAATATTTATGTGTATTTTCCTGCTTTTTCATGGCCTGAGTTTAAAAATCTTGACTCTTTAATCCAATTGGGATACAATTTCATATTTACTTTTATTTAGTCACCTGGTATCATTTATTGAATTATTTATTTCTCATGCACTGATTTGATAAACTTACTGTATCTTGAAACATATCGGTGCCAGTTCATTCCAAGGAGATGCTGTATGTGTGGATTTTGACCTTTCTTTCCCCATTAACAGTGTGGCACAGACATTTTCCCACAGTGGTACATATAACACTTCAGCGCCGTTCTTATTGTCTGGGGGATATCTCATTCTGTGCATTTCATAATTTAATTTGCGGGGTTTGTCTTTGGCTTCTTTCCCTGTCTCCTCCCTCCTCCCCGTCCCCAGTCTGTATCCAGCACTTACATGCCAGCCGTGCCTTGTGCTATCTTGCAACAGGCCATCATAGTGCTTGCATGGTAGCTTGTGACTGCTTGGTAAATTGTCTTTCTTCTTGCGAACTGAAAGGTCCCTCAGACAAAGCATGGTGTATGTCATGTCATTTTTGCTCATTGTCGTTTTCCCAGCTCTTATCGCAGCATGGGACACAATTGCCACATGATAAATGTTTGGTAAATGAGCAAATTAGATTTATCTGTCTTCCTCTTGGTGTATATTTCATTGTTAACCAACCATCTGTCTTGTGTAGCAGCTAAGAGCTTGGGATTCTTAAATGAGACTGTTCTTGCTGGAATCCTGTCTCTACCACTTCCTGGCTAATATTGGTCAAGGGACTCAGTTTTCTCATCTGTGAAATGGGATTAATAGCAGTGCCGACCTCCTAGGTCTAGAAACAAACATGTAAAAACATCATGGGGTGCTTGGGTAATATGCCTTCTCTCACCAATTAAATATTTTGGAGATAGAAAAGATATAGTTAATAAGATGGTAAATCCCAATATACCTACCATCTAGCTTAAGAAATGAAAATATAAATATGCTTTTTTAAGTTTTGCCAGTCTGATGTATATGACTTGATGTTTACCAATACTTGTGGTTTTATTTTCCATTCCTCTCATTAGTGGTTGAATATCTGGGGTGCCCTCTACTGCATGCAGACTTGGCTCTAACCCCGGTCTCCTTGCTCGAGTGGGCCAGCACTGTAGCATGTGTTTAAGGTGGTGAAGGGTGGGAGAGGTTATTACTGGATAGTTGGATGCTCTTGCAGTAGTGAACTCCTTCACTGTTTACAGTCCATCCTGATATTCAACATCGATAGTACTACCTAGATAATACATGCATGGCCTGCCATGCTCTGGGGCCACAGTGCTCGTGTTTGAAAACTGGGTCCACTCCTTAGAGCTCTGTGAGCTCTGAATTTCAATTCTGTTATCTGTAAAATGGGGATAAAGGAGCACTTAACCACATAGACTTGTTTTGAGGATTAAGTGAATTACTGTGGAACGTGCTTACTGGAATGACCTGTAAGACCAAATAATACTTAATAAGTGAAAACTTATTTATATGCCTCCAAAATGGGTTAGTGAGAATTTATAACCTATATGTCATGCTGAGGACTTAATGTCCTCAGTTTTAAAATACATATATTCTTTGAAATACAAATTATTCAGCTACTTAAATTTATATCTATTTTGGGTATGAACATTTCAAAGTATTCTGAGTTTATCTGGTGTCTGCTTTGAATGTTTATTCTCAAGACCAGAAATTGTGTTTGTTTGAACTCTGAAACTCTAAGCAGGAGAACTTCATTGCAAGAGGGGGTTCTGAAAAGAATTTTGATACAAATACCTGCAGTCCATAATTTTCCCTGTTGCCTTACTTGATGTGTATCTATCTGCAGATCATTTTTATCTTGAATTTTAAAATGGAACAAATGTTAGTAATACTTGAAGCAAGTGTATATAGACACATTCATACAGTGTATGTTTATATACATGTGTGTGCATATATATTTTTTGTGGTATCTCCCTATTTACCTACACACACATATATATATAGTATATATAAAATACATTATTTTATATTACATAAAATATGCCTATATATTTTTTGCAGTATCTCCTAATAAAAAATGTAAATCCCCAAACATTAGAAACTGTAATGATCACCTTATGAAAAAAATTCTGTTCCCTCTTAGAACTATCTTCATGAATCATCATTTTGCTTCATGATCTGTTACTGTTAGAGGGATAAGATCCCTTATACTTGCTTTTAGACCTCATAAAATACTGATCAAGCATCTTGTTTCTTTCCTTGAATTTTTCTCAGTTTTATAATGGTGCATCTTAGGATAAGGATAGTTCTGGAAAAAAAAAGAAAGGTTTTTAGGTTAAGTTTTAAAATAAACTTAAAGTGAACAGTCTTCCCTAGTGGTCAGCAGTAAAGAATCTGCCTACCAATACAGGAGACTTGGGTTCGATCCCTGGGTCAGGAAGATCCCCTCGGAGAAGGAAACAGCAACTCACTCCCATATTCTTGCCTGGGAAATCCCATGGACAGTGGGGCCTGGAGGGCTTCAGTCCATGTGGTTGCAAAAGAGTTGGACACGACTGAGTGACTAAACAACAATAGCAATAAAGTGAACAGTTCAGTTCAGTTTAGTTCAGTCACTCAGTCGTGTCCGACTCTTTGCGACCCCGTGAATCGCAGCACGCCAGGCCTCCCTGTCCATCACCAACTCCCGGAATTCACCCAAACCCATGTCCGTCGAGTTGGTGATGCCATCCAGCCATCTCATCCTCGGTCGTCCCCTTCTCCTCCTGCCCCCAATCCCTCACAGCATCAGAGAGTCTTTTCCAATGAGTCAACTCTTCGCATGAGGTGGCCAAAGTACTGGAGTTTCAGCTTTAGCATCATTCCTTCCAAAGAAATCCCAGGGCTGATCTCCTTCAGAATGGACTGGTTGGATCTCCTTGCAGTCCAAGGGACTCTCAAGAGTCGTCTCCAACACCACAGTTCAAAAGCATCAGTTCTTCAGTGGTCAGCTTTCTTCACAGTCCAACTCTCACATCCATACATGACCACTGGAAAAACCATAGCCTTGACTAGACAGTAAAGTTTAAAGAGTACTGAATTTAATGAAAATGCTACTATGCAATCATTAAGCAAAAGCCCAACAAAACAATGGGAACATAAGCCAAAGACTGATGTTCAGTTGCTAAGTTGTATTTGACTCGTTGTGTTCCCATGGACTGCAGCACACCACGCTTCCCTGTTCTTCACTGTCTCCTAGAGTTTGCTCAGCCTCATGTCCATTGAGTCCAAAGACAAAAACCCATAATAGAACATGAACTACAAATGCTTTTAAATGCAAGTGAAAATAACAGGGAGGAAACAAGGACTCTCATATATCTCTGGTAAGAATGTAAATTGGTACAACCTCATTTTTGAAGGACACTTTTATGCTTTCTATTAAAAAAAAAATACGTATGCCTTTTGAGTGAGCAGTTCATACTGAGTAATTTACCCTGAGACATACTTCCATCCACACAAAGTAAACAAAGTGAGATATATACAAGATTATTCATTGTGACATTATTTATAGTCACAAATGATTGGAAGCAAACTAAATATCCATCAGTCGAGAGCCGATTAAATAAATTATGGTACATCTATACATTTGAATCCTTTTTAACTTGAGTGTCTTTGCTGTTTTCCTCTTTGTACCTTTTCAGAGTGTTGTGTGTTGTGTTGTGTGTTCTCAGTCATGTCTGACTTGTTGCAGCCCTATGGACTGTAGCCCCCCAGGTTTCTCTGTCCATGGGATTCTCCAGGCTAGAATAGTGGAGTGAATTGCTATTTCCTTCTCCAGGGGATTTTCCCAGTGCAGGGATTGAACCCGTGTCTCTTACATCTCCTGCCTTGGAAGGCAAATTCTTAACTACTGCACCACCTGGGAAGCCCTTTCAGAGTGTTCTTAATTTTAAAAAGGAGAAATCAAAGAGGACACTAGTAGATGGAGAAATATACCATGTTCATGGATCGGAAGAATCAATATAGTGAAAATGAGTATACTACCCAAAGCAATTTACAAATTCAATGCAATCCCTATCAAGCTACCAGCAACATTTTTCACAGAACTAGAACAAATAATTTCAAGATTTGTATGGAAATACAAAAAACCTCGAATAGTCAAAGCAATCTTGAGAAAGAAGAATGGAACTGGAGGAATCAGCTTGCCTGACTTCAGGCTCTACTACAAAGCCAGTCATCAAGACAGTATGGTACTGGCACAAAGACAGACATATAGATCAATGGAACAAAATAGAAAGCCCAGAGATAAATCCACACACCTATGGACACCTTATCTTTGACAAAGGAGGCAAGAATATACAATGGAGTAAAGACAATCTCTTTAACAAGTGGTGCTGGGAAAACTGGTCAACCACTTGTAAAAGAATGAAACTAGATCACTTTCTAACACCCCACACAAAAATAAACTCAAAATGGATTAAAGATCTAAATGTAAGACCAGAAACTATAAAACTCCTAGAGGAGAACATAGGCAAAACACTCTCAGACATAAATCACAGCAGGATCCTCTATGATCCACCTCCCAGAATTCTGGAAATAAAAGCAAAAATAAACAAATGGGATCTAATTAAAATTAAAAGCTTCTGCACAACAAAGGAAAATATAAGCAAGGTGAAAAGACAGCCTTCTGAATGGGAGAAAATAATAGCAAATGAAGCAACTGACAAACAACTAATCTCAAAAATATACAAACAACTTCTGCAGCTCAATTCCAGAAAAATAAACGACCCAATCAAAAAATGGGCCAAAGAACTAAATAGACATTTCTCCAAAGAAGACATATGGATGGCTAACAAACACATGAAAAGATGCTCAACATCACTCATTATTAGAGAAATGCAAATCAAAACCACAATGAGGTACCACTTCGCACCAGTCAGAATGGCTGTGATCCAAAAATCTGCAAGCAATAAATGCTGGAGAGGGTGTGGAGAAAAGGGAACCCTCCTACACTGTTGGTGGGAATGCAAACTAGTACAGCCACTATGGAGAACAGTGTGGAGATTCCTTTAAAAATTGCAAATAGAACTACCTTATGACCCAGCAATCCCACTTCTGGGCATACACACCAAGGAAACCAGAATTGAAAGAGACACATGTACCCCAGTGTTCATCGCAGCACTGTTTATAATAGCTAGGACATGGAAACAACCTAGATGTCCATCAGCAGATGAATGGATAAGAAAGCTGTGGTACATATACACAATGGAGTATTACTCAGCCGTAAAAAAGAATTCATTTGAATCAGTTCTGATGAGATGGATGAAACTGGAGCCGATTATACAGAGTGAACTAAGCCAGAAAGAAAAACACCAATACAGTATACTAACACATATATATGGAATTTAGGAAGATGGCAATGACGACCCTGTATGCAAGACAGGGAAAGAGACACAGATGTGTATAATGGACTTTTGGACTCAGAGGGAGGGAGAGGGTGGGATGATTTGGGAGAGTGGCATTCTAACATGTATACTATCATGTAAGAATTGAATCGCCAGTCTATGTCTGATGCAGGATACAGCATGCTTGGAGCTGGTGCATGGGGATGACCCAGAGAGATGTTATGGGGAGGGAGGTGGGAGGGGGGTTCATGTTTGGGAACGCAGGTAAGAATTAAAGATTTTAAAATTTGGAAAAAAAAAAAAAGGATAACTATCAGAAGCTGCCCCAAGCAGATAACTTTTTCTAGGGAAAAGAATTGTAAAAATTGTTTTATATTCTTTTTTCTAGTAAGTAGTAACTCATTATTGAAGCTTGAGTAAAGCAGAGAAGGTGGTATAGAAGCTAAGGAGCCCCTGCTGCTGCTAAGTCGCTTCAGTCATGTCCAACTCTGTAACCCCGTAGATGGCAGTCCACCAGGCTCCCCCATCCCTGGGATTCTCCAGGCAAGAACCCTGGAGTGGGTTGCCATTTCCTTCTCCAATGCATGAAAGTGAAAAGTGAAAGTGAAGTTGCTCAGTTGTGTCCGACTCTCTGCGACCCCATGGACTGCAGCCTACCAGGCTCTTCCGTCCATGGGATTTTCCAGGCAAGAGTACTGGAATGGGGTGCCATCACCTTCTCCGAAGAAGCCCCTAGCAGAGAACAAAAATTTGATTGAAGTCAGATCATCGTGAGTTACAGAAAGTGGGTATGTTAATTGTCTCATGTACAAACATTTTCACTTTGAGCTCTTATTTCATCAACATCACACACATTTGTTTTTCCTAAATATTCTAACCAGCACATAATATAATTTCCCAAGACTTAACACTAGTAATTAGTCATCTTAAACATATTATTTGATCATAATTTGATATAATGTTTACTAAAAAGCATTGAATTTGCTTTCATGCTCCATCTCCTCTTATTTTTGTGTGTTTTCCACCCTTTAGAAGCTTTCAGGCAGTGACTGTAGTTAGTGTTTTGTCAAACTGTTTGATTAGAACTTCATGGGGGATCTTTCTAGTTCTTGGAAAGTAAGCATAGTGGACATATGTGACTCCACTGTGGCACTGTACCAACTCTGTGACTTCGGTGAAGCCACTCAGCCTCTGTAAACCCTTTGCTTCCTCACCAGTTCAGCAGCATTAAAACAGTTCCTCACTGTTCTAGTAAGTAGTAACTCATTATTGAAGCTTGAGTAAAGCAGAGAAGGTGGTATAGAAGCTAAGGAGCCCCTGCTGCTGCTAAGTCGCTTCAGTCGTGTCCAACTCTGTAACCCCGTAGATGGCAGTCCACCAGGCTCCCCCATCCCTGGGATTCTCCAGGCAAGAACACTGGAGTGGGTTGCCATTTCCTTCTCACTGAGTCTCAATCAGTGACTCTCCAGATTGAGTTGAGGGGTTAAATGATATAACAAGTAAAACGCTTAGTACATTGCTTGGCACGTGGGCTCAGTAATGTTAATGGTATAGATGATTAATAAAATTAGTTACAATCTAAGGAGTGATCCTTTGCCTCTTGGAATAATTTTTGGTTACAAATTGATTCTTAACACTTGGGAGAGTTTGTTTTTACTGCATTCATTTCAGCCAGCTCTCACTTGGAGCTTACTATGTTTCAAGTCCTGTGCAAGGCCCCAGGTATAATTATATCTAGGATGTGGTCCAAGCCCGAGGGGAATCACAGTCTTCTGGGGACAAATACAGGCATACCTTGCTTCACTGCACTTCACTGTTGTGCTTTGCAGATATTGTGTTTTTTACAAGTTGAAGGTTTGTGGCAACCGTGTGTCAAGCCAGTCTCTCGGCAGCGTTTTTTCAACAGCATTTGCTCACTTTGTGTTTCTTTGTTACATTTTGGTAACTCTGGCCAAGTTTCATATTTTTTCATTACTAGTGTATTTGTTATGGTGATCTGTGATCAGTAATCCTTGATATTACTATTACAGCTACCTGAAAACTCACATGATAGCGTTTTTTAACAATGAAGTACTCTTTTGATAAAGATAATGTACATTTTTTTTAAGCCATGATACTGTGCACAATTAGTAGACTATAGGATTGTGTAAACATTACTCTTCTATGCACTGAGAAACCAAAGGATTCATGAGACTCACTTTTTTGTGATATTAGCTTTATTGCAATAGTCTGAAACTAAGCCTGCAGTACCTCTGAGGTCTGCCTTTAGGCACATAGAAAATTTCAGCATGTGGAGACACGTGCTGGGGAAGAAGTATGCACAGGGTCAGGAGAGACACTGGGATCAGAGTTGGGAAGGATCTGTATTATTCAAAAAATAAGAAATGGTCAGGGGGCTTCCCTGGTGGCTCAGTGGTAAAGAATCTGCCTGCCAATTTGGGAGACTGGGTTCGATCCCTGGTCTGGGATGATCCTGCCTGCCTCGGAGCAACTAAGCCTGTGTGCCACAGCTATTGAGGCTGTGCTGTAGAGTCCAGGAACTGCATTTGTTCAGCCCACGAGCTGAAACTGCTAAAATCTTTGTGCCCTAGAGCTTGTGCTCCACAACAAGAGAAGCCACTGCAAAGAGAAGCCTGAGCACTGTGCCTGACAAGCCACAACTGGAGAAAAGCCCTCGCAGCAACAAAGACCCAGCACAGCCAAAAATGCATAAAGTTACTAAAAAAAATTAGCCCTAAAGATCCAGTCCTCCACAGGTTAATAATGCCTAGCACATCAACAGAGTTTTAAAAAATCTGTTAAAGTAATTCTGTGATTCTAAAAACACTCGATATGTCATTTAACTGAAACTGGAAAAGTATATACTAATGAGATACTTCTTTTGACTTACACTGAATGAAAACATTATTAAGAGTTGTAAAATTATGCAGGCATGGGTGATAAAAATTTGCTATGATTTTATATGTCATGAATGTAACAGTGGATAATTTATCCAGTAGAAGTTTTGAGATCTTGATGGCCTAAACATTACCAAGTCCATCTGCAGAGTAGTATCAGTTTTGGGTGGATGACCTTCATGGCACAAGTTTTTTTTTTTTTCCCCCATTTGAGGAACTATCTTTTACATGAAGCTCACTGTGTATTAAGGTCAGCCCCAGGTAGGTTGTGGCTTGAATAATAGTGAATAATACTGACATGCTATAGCTCAAAAAATGAGAAATGATTTTAAAGATCTAGTTATCCACAAGTTAAGCGGGTTTTATCCACCCTTTGACCTTCAGTTCATATTATCGGATCCACTGAAGGATATAAGCAGAGACATCTCTTCTAAATACAGGCACGCCCTGCAGACCATCTCCCTGTCAGTTGCTGGTTTCCACCTTTTTGTTTCTAATACCCAAACACGTACAGTGTAGATGATTTTCAGTACAGTGTCTTAAATTGATATTTACAAGGGCAACGATGGCAATGTGCTCAGTTGTGTCCGACTCTTTTCTGACTCCATGGACTGTAGCCCACCAGACTTCCCTGTCTGTGGGATTTTCCAGGCAAGAATACTGGAGTGGGTTGCCATTTCCTCCTCCAGGGGATCTCCCTGATACAAGGATGGAACCTGCATTTCCTCCATTTCCAGCAGATTCTTTACTGCTGAGCCACAGGGGAAGCCCTTACAAGGGCAAAATTTATACTTATTTTCCAAAATTTAATATAGCATTTAAAGCAAAATGATATGCAAGGCAAGTCTTGGATGATGTCCCAAGTACAATTGGTAAATCATCAGAGTCAGGTGTAGATGATGGGAAAGCTCATCACGTGAGCCAAGGGGTGCCAGCATGGAGGTAGGCCTTTACTGAGCAGTTGCTATTTGCCTTGTTTGTCTTCCATTGTTAAATCGGGAAGTAGTGTTTTACACATTTTACAGGCTAACATAATAGTTGTTACATTTGTGGGCATTTTACCCTATTTTAGTTTCATTTTAAGAAAGTCTTTGGAGGCTCTGAGCTGATCTGTAACACATTTTAATTTTTCCCATTTAAAATAATGGGAAATATGCTTCACTTAGCATTTTTATGCATGCTTTTAGATTCCAGGAACAGATTACTGCTCTTAGCTGGGAGATGTCTGTGTTACTGTAGTTCCATCCTTTTTAAATAATTAGTGATTATGATTCTTGAAATATATTGGGTGTGTGTTTCCCATGGCCATTTTTTTCCTCTGAATGTCTTTCTGCTGCCCAATATATTTTAAATTGCATTTCCAAATTTACAGTTTTCAGGGAAGCACCGTTTATGTTCTTTTTTTGTTATCCTTATAGTTCTTATTTAGGCATAAGTTTGAGTTTTTGGTAGCATAGCATAATCATACTCTATGTATAACTTTATCTCCTTTGCAGCTTAAATATTTTTCTGTGCTCTGATATAATCTTGTTCTACTATTCACTGATAATGATGGATTGCCTTCCTCTAATATTTATCAGTTTTCCCTTGTATTTTTATTTTTATGATGGTTTCTTCTTATGTGTGTGTAAAATTTAATATACTGGATCATAAACAAATGTTTAATAGATATAAACTACACAAACTGCATTCATTCATTCAGCGAGTATATATTTTGCTAAATACTTTATAAGAACTCTTCTAGATACTGGGGATCAGTGAATAAGACACACAAGGCTCCTATTCTCTGTTAGGAGAGAAGGAGAGACAGAAAACAAGTGGATTAAAAAATTTTGCCATTCATAGGCCACTAAACATAATGTGGTAAGAACAAAAGTTTAAATGAACAAGGCTCGATCACTTGATAATTCATAGAGTAACTTTAAATTTTCATTAGATGAAAGGAAATCAAGACTTAGATTTCAGATATTTGTAGACTAGAGGAAGTCAGAATACTGCATGACAATATCCAGAATTGAACCAAAGATGAATTATGTCACTTGGGATTCAGATAACTATGTATAACAGATACCCCCAAATAGTGACTGGGATAATCAAGTTAGAAATCCTTTTTTTTTTTTTTCTCTCATGTCACAGAAACTCAAATAAAGGTGAACCAAGAGCTGCTGTGGCTTCCCTGGTGGCTCAGGTGGTAAAGAATCTGCCTGCAGTGCAGGAGACATGGGTTCCATCCCTGGATTGGGAAGATTCCCTGGAGAAGGAAATGGCAACCCACTCCAGTATTCTTGCCTGGAAAATCCCATGGACAGAGGAGCCTGGCGGGCTACAGTCCATGAGGTCACAGGAGTCAGGCATGACTTACTGACTAAACCACCATCACCAAGAATTGATGCAGTGACTGTGAGATAGTGGAAAAGAATATATACTGGTTTCTGTCTTCACTTCCTGGCACTGATCTCCTGAAACTCTTGTAATTTCCTAAGTGATAAGAGCATCTTTTATTCTAATATTGGTTTTTGACCCTGGTTCTTGACAGAATCCCTAAATCCCTTGGAATTTCATGGATGTCTTTCGTTCTCATGCGGTGGCTTTTGGTGGGCTTGTGGATGGAACTGATCACTAGAAAGACCAAGTCAAACTTAGAAGCTTGGAACTTTCACCCTATACCATATCTTGTAGGAAGGAGAGAGGGGTTACAAATTAATGATCAATCATGCCTACATGATGAAGCCTCTATAAGCATCCCAAAGGCACAGAGTTTAGGGAGCTTCTGGGTTATTGAAAATATGGAGACACTACTGCTGAGATAGTAGTGCCTGGTAAGCATGCAAACTCCTCACCCCTTCCCACTTATCTGGTCCTACTCAGCTGTCCATCTGCAGGGTCATCTGTATTCTCTATCTTATCCTTTTATAATAAACTGGCATACAGTTAAGTAAATTGTTTTCCTTGGTTCTGTGAATTGTTCTAGAAAATTAATTGAACCTGAAGAGGTTGTGGGAATCGCCAGTTTATAACTGATTGGTCAGAAGTACAGGTAACAACCCTAATTTGCACTTAGAATCTGAAGTATGGTTGGGGCAATCTGGAGGGCATGAGCCCTTAACCCTGGGGATCTGATGCTGTCTCCAGGTAGATAGTCAGAATTGAGTTGAATTGGAGGATCCTCAGATGGTGTCATGCTCTTGCTTGATATGGGAGAAAAACCCACTCCTCTGGTGTCAGAAGTGTTGTGAATATGGTAGTAGTGTGAAAGTAAAGGAGAAACACGGGAGAGAGTGTGAGTTTTTCATTTTCAGTATTTTCACGGTGTTTTCAGAGACCCAGGTTCCTGTCTGACATTCAACATATGACTCTCATTCTAAAGTATACTTCATGGCCCAAAATGCTTGCTAGAGCTCCAGCCATCATGTTGCCCTTCCAGCCTTCATTTTGAGCAGGCAGTACAAAGATGGATATTAGAAAAGCACATCTTCTTTTTAAGATAATTTGTATAACTCTTTCTTTTACATCTTTTTGGCCTGAACTTAGTCCCTTGACTACATCCTTCTAAGGGAGGCTGGAAAATGTAATCTTTTAGCTGAGAATACTGTTGTCCCCAAGTAGTTCAGACATTATGCTTATAAGGAAGAAAGGTGAATGAGTTTTTGTAGGAGACTAGCAATCTACATCAATGAACTAAGCATTAAGTTCAAATGTTAAGCAAGGTGATTGCAGCCATGAAATTAAAAGATGCTTACTCCTTGGAAGAAAAGTTATGACAGACCTAGATATTATATTCAAAAGCAGAGACATTACTTTGCCGACTAAGGTCCGTCTAGTCAAGGTTATGGTTTTTCCTATGGTCATGTATGGATGTGAGAATTGGACTGTGAAGAAGGCTGAGTGCTGAAGAATTGATGCTTTTGAACTGTGGTGTTGGAGAAGACTCTTGAGAGCCCCTTGGACTGCAAGGAGATCCAAGCAGTCCATTCTGAAGGAGATCAACCCTGGGATTTCTTTGGAAGGAATGATGCTAAAGCTGAAACTCCAGTACTTTGGCCACCTCATGAGAAGAGTTGACTCATTGGAAAAGACTCTGATGCTGGGAGGGATTGGGGGCAGGAGGAGAAGGGGATGACCGAGGATGAGATGGCTGGATGGCATCACAGACTCGATGGACATGAGTCTGAGTGAACTCAGGGAGATGGTGATGAACAGGGAGGCCTGGCGTGCTGCGATTCATGGGGTTGCAAAGAGTTGGACACGACTGAGCGACTGAACTGAACTGAACTGAAGGCTATTAGGAAGAAGGAAATAATCAAGGTAAAAAAAGATCAATTAATTTGAAGGTAACCCCCCCCCCAAATATTGGGCATATAGAATGTTATTGATGCTTATCATCAAAGTAAGCTTAATGGTTTGCTGGAGATGGAAGGCAGATTTTATAGCATTTCTAAAAACAGAAAACAGGGGACTTCTTGAAAAGGAGACAGAAGAAGGATTTAGGGTTTGTTTCGGGGTATTACTTGTTTGAAGTGAGGAAGGCTGAACATGAACCTGTAGGTAGAAAAGATGTGTGAGAGAGGGTTGGTCTTTATATACCTCTCAGGAAGAGGTATGTTTTATTTCTAACTTCTGAACTAATACTTTTATCAGTGTTGAGAGGTATGTTTCATTTCTAATTTCTAGACTAATACTTTTATCACTGTCTCAAGAGCACATATATTCTTGTGATATATGTGTTACATTCACTCAACAGTGTTTTAAAAAAGATTTTAAAAAAAGTTAGTCCTAGACAAGATAGCACTGAGGTCACTTACCAGGGTTCATTTGCAAGGTATGTATATTTGTCCTAATGTACATAGATAATGGATTTTCTTCTGACAAAGGGCTAGAGAGGGACACCCAGGTGGTTTGAACAGACATTTTCAAAAAGAACCACCACTTTCAATTTGGTTTTAGTGATATTTGCTTTGACATTTCAAACAGCATTAAAGGAAAATGTTCATGTTTATCAAAAGTGGTTTGGGGTTAAATGTGATTGAGAGCCACTGCCACAAATGAAGGAAATCACCAGTTCCCCCCTTCCCTTTGCCCATCACTAAGAGACCAGTAAGCATTTTTTCCTGCAATGGCATGGATTTCATCCTCTTTAATATATTCCAAATGGAATCATTTAAGGCTATTCATCTCAAAGCTTATTTTAAAATTTTAGCTTAGCTATTGTTATTTTGGACATTAGAATTGGACCCTTTCATGAGAATCATTGTATTTGATTTATGAAGAGAGTGTGGAGAAAAGGGATGTTAAAAAAACGGGCAGTAGCTGATTTCTTTTGCTTATTGAAACCAGAAAGAAGGAAGCACGTTGGACATTTGAAGACCCTTATTAGTGTATTTGCGAAGTGAAGATAGTGGAACCTGAGTTCTGTTTGACTTCTGGCAACGTGAAGATAATTTGCTTCTTTGATGTGGCCCAGAAGCTAGTATGTATGGCAGAAACTCATTTGCCACGTCATAGGAGTAAAAAATTATGCCATTAGTTCCTTCATGGTCTGAGATACTGGGTTGAAATAAATACCATTTATATGTAGCCATTTGCACCATTACGTCATCCAGCCACACAGTGGGGAAAGGAAAAAACGATGTTTTGCCAATGACAAATTAGAAATATTAAAAATCACGTAAATAGAATTTGAATAACCTTTGGAATTTATTAGCTTTATTTCCACAAGGTTTAGAGTCTTTCTGATGGTGTATCTTCTAGCTTTGGAGTTTGTAAAACAGACCAAAAAGACCGACCCAAATCAAAAAGGAGATATGTCATCCATCTTCCTGCTGATTCATGAACTGCATGCGTCTCAAGATGTCAGGAGACCCTGACCTGGTCCAGTGATTGAAGAAAGCTTCCATTTTATATAACCATAAAGAAAGTTTATGGTTTTTTTTGTTTTTCTCTTCCTGGTTCATGCTGGAAAATTGTCATCTTTTGATTGTATGTACTTTGAAGATATCTGGTAGATGCTGGAAAATCCTTCAGTTGTAGTCCTATTTGTATAATTATAACCCACTACAATTCAACTACATCTTCCCCAGGGGAAAAGCAGTGATTATTTTTTGGACTCCTGGTCACCAGTTTCTAGGAGTGGTAGAATGTGGAGACTGAGGACAAGGATAGGAGAATGGGTGGAGACCATCTTATTTTCCAGAACTTACTCTTCCTCATCTCTAAGAGGGAGCTAGGGTACACAGACCACCTCCTGCCTATTTTTTTAAAGATGGTTCCATTTAATGGAGCTCTGTTTTGAATACAGTGGTTTCTTGACCAAAAGTCAATTTTATGTCCTGAAAAAATTAATGCAGTAGGAAAAGGCACGTTTGAAGAATTTAGCACTTAAAGGAAAATTTAGATTGAAGCTGGGAATTAGAGCGAATCAGTGAAATCCCTTCTAAGTACTGTGTTCATTAAATAGAAGGACAAAGGAAATCATATTGAATACAGTGAATGTTAATAACATTTTACAAATCTTTAATTAGTATTGGGTACTGTTCAGCTAATTTTTACTTCTGTGTTCCTTGTTTGCAATAACATTTCAGACTCTTCTACAGCAACCACATGGTAATTGCAAATTTGTTTCTGTTTCTGTGTAGTAAATGAAGGATTTGTTTTTTCTTTCCTGTCTGACCCATGACTAATTGACTTTTAACTTCCACTGTAGGTCAAAAACCCAGAGAATTTGATGCTTGAAATGAAAGCCTGGGGATAAATTTTATTTAACCTATTTAGTTTACCATATTTTAAAATATCTTCCTCAACACATAGAGTTAACTACCTGTGGTGCCACCCATAGTAACTTTACACCAGACCTCACCAGAATTTAGTGAAATTGAAGGCAGGAGGGGAAGGGGACAACAGGAGGATGGGATGGTTGGATGGTATCACCGACTCGATGGCCATGAGGCTGAGCAGGCTCTGGGAGTTGGTGATGGACAGGGAAGCCTGGCGTGCTGCAGTCCATGGGGTCACAGAGTCAGACACAACTGAGCGACTGGACTGAACCGATAGATTCTAAGATGCAGTTTTATGGCCTGTGTTTGTTTTGTCTTTTTAATTATTGCTCATGACTATAATCCAAAAACCTTCACTGTTCTACTTTTTATTTTCTATCCTTTTTTTGTCTTTCACTAGTATCTAGATCCTTTTTTCCCTAACATCCAGTAGTCGTGATTCAGAATCCCTGTACAAGGTCATTCAAATGTTCACAGCAAAGGGAAATATATACAGGAGTAGATCTACAAGTGGTAGGATTTTACAAACAAGGAACTGGTGATTGACTTACAGACATCATGAAATGATCACCATTGGAAGTCTGATGAACCTTCATTATCTCATATGAATACAAAAAGTAAAGAAATAGAAAAAATATATTTTCCTTGTGATGAGAACTCTTCGGATTTACTCACTTAACAACTTTCATGTGTAACATTCAGCAGTGTTAATTGTATTTATCATTAGCATCATATCCCTAGTACTTACTTATAACTGAAAGTTTGTACTGTTTTGGTTTGTTACTATTTTTTGCTTTTGAGATATTTGTGATTTACATTGACTCCAAATACTTTTAATTAAAGACTTAACGATCTCTTTCTATATGTATACAGATACACACAAAACATATATATGTATGTACATATCTATATTTATTTTTCTAAGTATTCTATGAGACAGGGCTTCTTTTTCTCCTTTATGGATTATTGATCGGCGCTACATCATTGTTGAATAATTTATCCTTTACCCCATGATTTGTAATGGCTGCTTGTTGTAATCAAATTTTCATGTATTCATGGATGTTTCTGAACTTTCTACTCTTTTATATTGTTTTTTTTTTAAATCTTGCTCCATTAGCACATTGAGTTACTATAAGATTGATGTTTAGTGCAAAAAACCCCTCTTCTTCAAAATTGTTCTTGCTTATTCTTAGCCCCTTAATATATTTTCATATTTATTTTAGAATCATTTTGTCAGTTTTCACCCCCCACACACACACCCCCACATATGCACATAACTTTCAGATATTGATTGGAATTACACTGAATTTATAGTTTAATTTGGGAAAATTGCCATCTTTATGAAGTCATGTCTTTGGTCTAAAGTCGCTTGTTCTGTCACTTTAATTTTTTTTTTTGACTGAAATTTATCTTCTAATTGTAGATTCTGTTGGCTGTCTTTGTGAAATGTTACATTTCCACACATCTCTTGGAATTGTTTGCAGGCTCTTCTTGAGTAGGTGGTTGTTTTTGCTCACATGTGTGCTCTAGCAGGCGGCTAGGTCCAATTCCTGGTCACGAGGCTGTTTCATTATATATTTTTAGCCAGCTTTATCTATTGGATTTTCAGTTTTCATTTCTTCTGTGTATCCCTGCCGCAGGGCTGGCTCAAGAGGTGAGCTTAAGGTACCCCTTTGTCCATTCATTTGTTGGTAAATTATGCACATTAGATAAATAAGAGGATTTTGGATGAAAGGCTTAATTTTTGGTATTTTTGTGTCTGTATAGCAAGCACCAAATACCCTTCTTCCAGGTTCTTCTTGCTATCATTCCAGATTCACTGTCTTGTGAGTCACACATGAGGTAAAGTGCTGTACACTCAGTCTCATCTTGTCACTAACAAGCTTTCCAGGGAGGAAGCTTTATAGGCTTGCTTCAAGGACTGAGTCACCTTCTAATGAGTCTGGTTTTGCTTTTTGGTTTTCGTGTGGGTTTTTTTTTTTTTAATGCGGAGCCAAGCTTAGGTACAGGGAGATTGTTAATGGTAGATTAAAGACAGTCTGAACATCCCTCGACTATAAAAGCATATGCATTTGGACAGTTAATTCCCCAGGAAGGGAGCCTTTACCATTTAACATTTGGGGCTTGAACTTGTGAATTGTCACAAGTAATATTTCTGGAGAAATAGATCTATAGGACTTATTGATTTTAGAGTTGTGTGATTTCTGGCTGTCCTGTTATTCCTTTCACATTTGCTTTGTCTCAGTGGGTTTTGTAGTAATAAGATGTGCTTTGGGTATATCCAGAAGTCCTTCTCGTTTCATCCTTTGCACACTCCCAGTGTTTCTGTCTGTGTCTGGTGCAGGATGATGGAGAGGTGGTTGCCTGAGGGAACTTTGTCAGAGATTTTACTTCTCTGTCAATATCCTCAGACTTTTAAGTCAAAGGGCTGCTTAGGTGACTGTGGTCTGTGTATGCCACCCTGATGTAGGCCTTCACAAAATCTTCTGCTTATTGATTTGCATATCGATTTCATTGTTTCTCTGACTTCCGCTTTTTCTTATGTAGATAGGCTACCTCTGTCATTCACCTTGTGATAGCAGCCCCATAATTTTGTACTCACACCTTTCTTTCCGTAGAAATCTTCAGTTAATTTTAGTTCAGTCACTCAGGCGTGTCTGACTCTTTGTGACCCTGTGGATTGCAGCACACCAGGCCTCCCTGTCCATCACCAATTCCCAGAGTTTAATCAAACTCATGTCCATTGAGTCGATGATGCCATCCAACCATCTCATCCTCTGTCATCCCCTTCTCCTCCTGCCTTCAATCTTTCCCAGCATCAGGGTTTTTACAAATGAGTCAGTTCTTCACATCAGGTGGCCAAAGTATTGGAGTTTCAGCATCAACATCAGTCCTTCCAATGAATATTCAGGACTGACTTCCTTTAGGATGGACTGGTTGGATCTCCTTGCAGTCCAAGGAACTCTGAAGAGTCTTCTCCAACACCACAGTTCAAAAGCATCAATTCTTCGGCACTCAGCTTTATAGAAATCTTAGCGTTTTGTTTATTCTCTTTCATTGTTTTGGTTTCGTCTTGAGCTCTTTACATTCTGTCTCTCTTATTAATCATCTTTCCCCCCCTCTCATTGGTTCTAGTTTCTTTCCTTTTCCTTGCATTCCCATGTTTTATTGATAAATTTCTGTGTTTGTGGCTCTCAGGTAACTAAAAAAAAAAAGCATAACGTGAGAGTTGTGAGTTAAGTTTTATGTGGAGCAAAATGAGGACTGCAGCTTGGGAGATAGCATTTCAGATAGCTCTGAGAAACTGCTCCAAAGAGATAGTGGGGAAGGTAAGTATATATGTGATTTTGGTGAAGGGGGAGTACATGCAATCAAGCACATATTTTTTTTTTAGGTTTCTGCCAGTCATTCTAGATGTGAGGAGGTACAAGAATTGGGCACATAAAATCGGCTTCTGAAAATAATCGAACTATCTGAAGACCTGTCATGCCAGTTGTTCCCCTAGCACAGAGTGCCTCATTTCTGCTCTCTGCTCTGAACTCCTTTCATAGGGTGTTGAAAACCAGCTGGTGCAGTAGCACATGATTTAATCCTTGTAGAGGTAGATGGCAAGTGCCAATGGCATGTGTCAGTTTGTAGTTGACACAGGGCACTAGTCGTTTTTACACTGTAAGAACAGTCCTGTTCAAAAGGCCAATAGAGCTTTATCTCTTCCATTCTATTCTGACCTCCAAAAGATGGAAAAACACTGCTCCATATTACTCATTTGCTTTTCCGGTGTGTAAATACGACTGCCTTTTAAAAGAATCCTCTCGTGGGGTTTGTTTTTCCCTGCTCTTAGTTACGTACACTTTCTCTTTATACAGCTGCCAGTGCTCTTAGTCTCTTTTGTGTTTGCACCTTGAGCACCTCAGCTTCCTCTTCTTGTTGGTTTTCAAGAGATGGCCTTACAGTTCCCCTTTGACCGTACTTCCACTATGCAGTATGCTCCATGTCTGCCAGTTAGTTCCACATCCTCAGATTCAACCAACTGCAGAGCAAAAACGTTTGGGGAAGACAAAAATTCCAGAGAGTTTCAAAAAGGAAAACTTAAATTTGCCTTGCAACTGTTTACATCGCATTTACATGATATTTCCAACTATTTACATAATATATACATTGTATTAGGTATTATAAGTACTCTAGAGATGATTTAAGATGTACAGGAGGATGTGCATGCATTATATGCAAATACTGTGCCATTTTATATTAGAGATTTGAGCATCTGAAGATTTTGGTATCTGTGGTTGTCCTAGAACCAACCCATGAATACTGAGTGTTGACTGTATGCATACATTATAATGTGATTGTGTGTGTGTGTACATGTATATGTATATATATAAAATTTTTTAAATTATATGTGATTTCACCTTCCTTCTACTCTTTCACATAAGCAACATCTTCCTTCATATTAACCATGTTACTAGGAGGATGTCAAGCTGGTTTTTTTCCCTCTTTGCTATTATAAGTAGCACAGAGGTCCATGACTCTTCAAATTCAGGCCACATTCTTTCTCATATTCAAGCTGATTTGCATGGTCTTCTGAGGCTCAGCCGAACCTAAGGCAAATCTTTTTTGACTTCCTTTACCAGATTTCTGGTTTTTGAGCATAGGATTTTGTTTGAGGGATCTGTTTAAGGATAATTAAGATCAGGCATATCAAGAAACTTTTAAACTGATCTATTCTCATCTAAAGAGTCAATACTATTAATATTAAAAAGTGTGTGTGCAGGTTTTCTGACCCCACTACTTTTTTTGTATTTCCTTCTCAGATTTTTGTGTTTCTCCTGTGTATATGTATTTATGTCATTAATACTGTAGTACACGTACAATTTTGTTTTTAGCTTTTTAAAATTTCAATGCTGTTACATAAAAATTACCCCTTATTATTAAACTTTCTTTTAAAACAGTTATTCTCAATAGGAGCAAAGGTACAAGAGAAAAACAGGTCTCCCACCCCCTTCCTTCCTTTTTTCTGAGAATCATATGTGTATGGAGCTCTCTTACTGTTAGGATGATGTTTCTCTACCATGTTCAGGTTCATAACCGGTGTTCTGAAATAATCATCTTTAGCGTTAAATAGCTGTATCATAAATCATCCAGCTATTTCTTGGGATTGAGATATTTATAGCGTCTCATTATTACAGATAAAGCTGGAATGAACCTTCTTATTCATCAGTATTTGTCCACAAATTTTATCATTTCCAAAGGCTTACATCTTTGGAAATGTAGTTATTGGATCAACAGATTTGAGTATTTTTCAGAGACTTTAATCATGTTGCCATGCTACTTCCCAAAATGTTTGTAGTGAATTATGCTTTTACCGTCAGTGAATGAATTTCTCTGTCTTGCTACACTCTAGGCAGCAGTGAATATTGCTATTTTAAAAAAATCTTTGCCAATCTGATAAGCCAAAATGGTACCTCATTACTGCTTCAATTTGCATTTCTTTGATTACTGGTAACTCAGAGCTGTGTTTTAGGAGACCATTTTATCTTGTTTTGACACACAGCCTCAGCTCAAGTTTGTCTTGAATTGCAACTGTCAAGATAAATTGTTGAAATTAAGAACTGTAGTCCTGGGATATAATAACCTCATCTAGAATATGTAGCACTGCAAGATGCCTAATTAGAGGGAACAGAATTCTAACTCATAACTATATATTTTTAAACCTTTTTAGTATGGATTTTTAAAACATTCAAGAGAGAAGAGAATAGTACAGGAATTCCTATGTAACCATGATCTTAGCTGTCATTTTCACCTCTCCTTCTGAGACTTCTAATGTGTATGTTAAACACTTTAATCCTCTCCAGTATTCTTGCCTGGAGAATTCCATGGACAGAGGAGCCTGGCAGGCTGCAGTGCATGGGGTCACACAGAGTCGAACATGACTGAGCAACTAACACTTTCACAGGTGTTTAAAGAGGAATGTAAATAAACCTACAACCCTTCTGATCCTTATAAGTAAACACTATTAGTGGCTTTATGTGTTTCCTTTAGGATTCCTTTTCCTGTTGGATTTTCTTCACTCAGTCTTATAAAACTGTCCTTGCCATCTTTCCTTGATCTACATTTTCAATTTTTCATAAAAGTTTAAATTAGTTGGTTACTTAGTTAATTTATTTTGGGAATAATTCTATAATAGTTTTCCTACCTTTGAATATGAAGAATACTTCACTTAGTTGGGTCATGAGTTATATCTTTGAATTTATTTTCTACTTTTTTGCTTCATTTGACCTATCAGATTGACACATTTTGTTTTGTCTCCCATGAACAGTATCAAACTTAATTAAGGGACTTCCCTGGTGGTCCAGTGGTTAAGTTTCTGTGCTTCTAGCGCAGGAGGCCTGGGTTCAATTCTTGGTCAGGGAACTAGCTCCTGCATGCCACAACTATGAGCTCACACACCACTACTAAAGATCCTGCATGCTGCAGCTAAGACCTGGCACAGCCAGATGAAACCAAACAAAAACAAAAAGCAAAAAAATGACTCTTGATTAATTAAAGCCATTTTAAGAATAGATATGCTTTCTAAGGTCTTTAAAAGAATCATTGCCCAGTTTCTAGTATTGGCGAACACATATTCCTTTGATTTTAAAAACAATGGTTGTCAATGAGGGATTGTTTCACTTTTAAGTTGTTTTTTGTTTTAAGGAGTTCAGAATCATGTTTTTTGACAAGCATGGTACGATCTGGTCAATATTCTATCTGGTTTTCATGGCTTGTGGAGCCAGGCAGGAGTGTTGAAGTCTTGTCTTGATGGTTTCCTGGCTCCTCTCCTCTTTTGTTATTAGCCGTTGTTGCTAATTTCTTCTCTGACTTGAGTTTGTTCATTTGCTAGAATAGAATGTAGATTATACAACAGTTGACACTGTGGTTGCTTCATTCACTGCTAAATCTCCAGCACCTAGTGTTAACACCTGGTGACTGTTGGTTGAGTTGATATCTGTGTGATCAAATGAATGGATCTGTGTAACTGCTGGTGGTGGTGGTAGCCGAAATTTATTCATCGTTCTCTCTCTGCGGGGCTGTGTTCTAGGTTCTTTGTTTTAGTCCTTCTAATTTAACAACAATACTATGAGATACAGATACTGTTACTCTTCCTCTTTTACAGAGGTGCAAAGAGCTCACCTAAGCTCACACAGCTGATTCAATAGCTTCATTGCTACTGTGTACTCTTTTCCTCATTTTATACTTTTTTCCTCTTTTCTTCACTCAGGCCTTTTCTACTTTGTACTTGATTCTTTATACTGCCTGTGTCTCTGCCTCCCCACGCAGTTCCCTTTGATGAGCATTTAACATCTACCTTTGGAATTTTGATCTCAATTTTCACTTCATGTGTTTTCAGTCCATGTATTGCTAAGGCAATGGCACCCCACTCCAGTACTCTTGCCTGGAAACTCCCATGGACGGAGGAGCCTGGTAGGCTGCGGTCCATGGGGTCGTGAAGAGTCAGACACGACTGAGCGACTTCACTTTCAACTTTTCACTTTCCTGCATTGGAGAAGGAAATGGCAACCCACTCCAGCGTTCTTGCCTGGAGAATCCCAAGAACGGAGGAGCCTGGTAGGCTGCCGTCTACAGGGTCACACAGAGTCGGGCACGACTGAAGTAACTTAGCAGTAGCAGCAGCAAGAAACGTAATAAATTGAAACTCAAATTTAAAATCTGTCACAAAGATCTGATCTAAAGTCTAGAGGTGAACTTCTAGGTCTCTGGCTGCACAGTCCAGCTGCACATTTGTTGGGATGTAGCTTTCAGATCACCCTGCCCCCCATTTACTGTGTCTGTTCTCACCACTAGGGGAAAAGAATCTTAGACTCTTAAATTAAACAAATACATGTCATGTTGAGGTTTGGCAGAAACCAACACAATATTGTAGAGCAATTATCCTTCAATTAAAAATGAATAAATTTAATGATTAAAAAACCCCAGAAATACATGAAATTATAATGTGCCAACTACTTGACTTTTTTTTTTAACAAGTCACATTGTGACATTTCACAGATCACATTGTAGCTTGAACAGAAAGTAGCTAAACTTTTTGCCTAATTGGATACTTTTCATCTTCATTTTTATATTCCATAGTATTCAGTTCAGTTTAGTTGCTCATTCGTGTCTGACTCTTTGCAACTCTATGGACTGCAGCATGCCAGGCTTCCCGTTCATCACCAACTCCCGGAACTTGCTCAGACTCATGTCCATCAAGTTGATAATGCCATCCAGCCATCTTATCTTCTATCGTCCCCTTCTCCTGCCTTCAATCTTTCCCAGCATCAGGGTCTTTTCCAGTGAGTCAGTTCTTTGCATCAGGTGGCCAAAGTATTGGAGTTTCAGCTTCAGCATCCATAGTATTGGGTTGGCCAAAATCTTTCCATAAGATGTAACTTTTGACTGACCCAATATTACACCATCCATTTCCCCTACTAGATAATATGACACATTCAGAAAATCCTGCCGTAATAACCAATCCAGAACCTATACAAATTTAATTTGCTAATTAAATCCCCAAATTGGGGGAAAATATTTTTTATTCAAATTAAATTACTACAGTCCAGTTTGTACTCCAATTTTCCCTCTCTGTCTCTCCTGTTTGTTTTTTTTTTTAATCTAAAAGGATAATATAAAGTGTTAAGTATGTCCTTTGCAAAGGCAATTGCAGTTCTCACCTCTCAAGCATCATCTGTACTCAGTTTTTGTTTTAATTTGATCTAACTGGAGTTTAACTCCACTTTCTTCTATAGACTTTAGGAACTACTTTAACTAATTTTATATAGACTTTAAAGTCTCCAAAACTGTCCCATTGAACAGGCTCCCTACAGACACAGTGAAACCCAGAATGTGAATCTGATCATTTGAAATAAAATCTAATGACATTCCTGTCTTTGTAACCCCATAGTAGTGCTTTCTTTGTCTTTAATCATCTGAACATTAGTATGCTGTAGATAAAAGATAAGTGTAGTAAAATCAGTTACTTCTGTTGATCAAAAGATATGCAGAAAGTAAAAAGGAAAGCCTTAAAGCAGACGAAAATATTTCTGATATAATTATAACAGAGTTCTTATAGCCAGGATATATAAAGAATTTGAAAAACCAGGTAGTAAAAAGACCATTATCCCCATAGAGAAATATTCAAGACGCTCGAACAAATACTTCACAAAAGTAGAGATTAGAATGGCCAAAAACATACTCAACTTCATCAGCAAACAGACAGATAATTTTCCCCCAATTTGGGGATTTCATTAGCAAATGTAATTTGTATAGGTTCTGGGTTGGTTATTACTGCAGGATTTTCTGAATGTGTCATATTATCTAGTAGGGGACATGGATGGTGTAATACTGGGTCAGTCAAAAGGTACATTCGGGCTTTTTCATTACATCTTATGGAAAAACAGACAGTAAACAAACAGACAGACTAAATAGAACAGCACAGCAATGGCTGAAGTTTTAAAAGACTACCAGCAAGAGTTGTTGAAGATGAGAAGCAGCTGGAACTCTGATCCACTGCAGGTGGATGTGTGGTCAAGTAACCTTGAAAACCAGTCTGGCAAAATACCTGCGCTTCCTGTGACGCAACATTTCCACTCTTAGCAACATCAAAGAACTGTGTCTTATCAGGAGCCAGGTACTGTAACACTCTGCAATGGTGTTTTGTAAAAGACCGTCCTGGGAAAACAACCAACCAACCAACAACTTTCACTAGTAGTTAGTATTTTTGTATACTGGAGTACTAAACAGCAGTAAAAATGTATCTAAAGCTAGAATCACCATCAAATTCAGTGAATGAAATTCAGTGAAAGAAGCAGACATAGAAGAATATATGTCATAATAGCATTTCATAAAATTCCCTAAAGCAGAAAAAGCTAAACTCTAGTGTTATGAGAGATAACAGCATTGTTTTTCTTTTAATTTCTATTGGAATATAGTTGATTTACAGTGTTGGATTATTTTCAAGTGTACAGCAAAGTGAATCAGTTATATATATATTATATTTAAAATATATTTATAAGTATAGAAAATATACAAATATATTTATATTTAATTTGTATATTTATTATATATTTATATTTATTTAATTTATATATTTATAAAATATATATTTATATATTTATACATTTATTTATTTTATTTATATACTATATATTTATATAAATATTATCTATTTATATATAGTATATATTTTATATTATATATATATTTATATATTTCTTTTCCCACATAGGCCATTATAGAGTATTGAGTAGAGAGATCCCTGTGCTATACAGTAGGTCCTTATTAGTTACTATTTTATATATAATGTTGCATATACATCAATCCCAATCTTCCAACTTATCCTTTCTTCCACCCCTGCTGCTAAGTCACTTCAGTCATGTCCGACTCTGCGACCCCATAGACGGCAGCCCACCAGGCTCCCCCGTCCCTGGGATTCTCCAGGCAAGAACACTGGAGTGGGTTGCCATTTCCTTCTCCAGTGCATGAAAGTGAAAAGTGAAAGGGAAGTCGCTTAGTTGTGTCCGACTCTTCACGACCCCATGGACTGCAGCCCACCAGGCTCCTCTGTCCATGGGATTTTCCAGGCAAGAGTACTGGAGTGGGGTGCCATCGCCTTCTCCCCACTCCACCCCTAGGAACCATAAATTTTCAGCATTGTTTTATAACAGCTAAAAGGTAGAACTAATCTAGATGTCTATCAGTGGGGATATGGCTGAATGAATTATTGTATACTCATATAATGGAATGTTAGTTAACAAAATGAGCAGATCCCAACATACAGCAACATGGATGAACTGTATAAACACCATGTTGTGTGAGAGAAGCAAGACACAAAAGAATATATGGTTCTTTGTATATACATTTCAAACATAAGCACAAGTCTAATATTTAATGTTAAAGTCACAATATCAGCTAGCTTTAGGGTGGAGGGAATGGATGGTGCTGGGCGGGTGATGGATATTTCTTTGTGTTAATCCCTTGGGTGATACATTTGTGTTTTATGTACATTTCTCTTTGCATGATTTATTTCACAATTTGAGAAGGTTTAGCAATGAGAGATAGAGTCTGCCTTGGATTCTTTCTGCTTGGGTTCATATCCGAGCTCTGCTGCTTTCCAACTGTGTAACTTTGGGAAATTTATTTAGCAGCCCTGGGCCTCAAATTCATATCTATAATGTGAAGATAATAAACCTATTTTATAAGATTTGTTGCAAAGAAGAGACAAATATTGGAATCTTTGCTAAGATATTAAACACAACAACAGCTGGCACATAGTAAGGGCTGACTCATTGCCAACTCCTGCTGTTGTTTTTGTTGGTATCATTCCTAGTTTATTTGTTGAAAAGAATTTTTAACTCCCATTGGAATTACATTATATTTAGAAATCTATCATGGCTCTCCATGTAGGCTAGTTTTTTGTTATGATCTCAGAAAAGTTTACTTTTTTCACTGTCCATGTTATTTCATAAATAATCATCAAGTGTTTTATAGTTGTATTTTGTAAAGTAGAATTTGTGTTTTGTAATATATATGTATATGCTATATAGATATAGATATATGTATATGTAATTATATGTAGCGTATATATGCCATATAATAGCTAATACATATTATGACTTACTGCTGCCAGCATGGTTCTAAGCGTTATGTAGTAGTGAAAGTCATTCAGTAGTGTTTGACTCTGCTACCCCATGGACTATACAGTCCATGGAATTCTTTGGGCCAGTATACTGGAGTGGGTAGCCGTTCCTTTCTCCAGGGCATCTTCCCAACCCAGGGATCAAACCCAGGTCTCCTGCATTGCAGGCAGATTCTTTACCAGCTGACCCACCAGGGAGGCCCAAGCATTATGTAGATGAACACTTGCAGTCCTATGCAAAACCTGCATTTTATGCAGGGAGGAACTGAGTCAGAGAGTTAAAGATGGCTAGTATGTGGTCTGGGATTCAGTCTGGCCTGGCTTCCCTGATAGCTCAGTTGGTAAAGAATCTGCCTATAATGCAGGAGACCCCGGTTTGATTCCTGGGTCAGGAAGATCCCCTAGAGAAGGGATAGGCTACTCACTCCAGTATTCTTGGACTTCCCTTGTGGCTCAGCTGGTAAAGAATCCGCCTGCAATGCGGGATACTTGGATTCAATCCCTGGGTTGGGAAGATCCCCTGGAGAAGGGAAAGGCTACCCGCTCCAGTATTCTGGCCTGGAGAAATTCTATGGACTGTATAGTCCATGGAGTCTCAAAGAGCCAGACCAACTTTCACTTTCAGAGTCCACATCTATCCTACCACCCTGCTGGGAAAGCTGCTCATTTTTCTATTTTTATTTGGTCACTGGCCAATTTGACTTAATCTGATTTTTACTGAATTTTCTTAGGTTTCCAGGAAGCCAACTATATCATTTGCAAGTACTTTTTTTTTTTTTTTTGGTATACTATTCAATTAGTCTTGTTCTTACCTTATTGCTTTGACTTTAACTTTCAGAAAAGTGTTTATAAAGATAATAGAGTGGACATTCTGCTGTTAGTCTGATTAAATGGAAATACCTCTGTTTTTTGCATCTATGAGAATGACATGGACTGTTGACTCAAGGGTGTTTTCTTTATGTTAATGGTACATTTTTTAATTTTTGAGTTTACCAAATGGTTTTTCGGTTGTTCATTCTGTTTTGTTTTAAAATCAGGGATGGACTTTAAACTATATTTATAAGATGACTGATTGATTTTTCTGTGTCACAATATTAATGTGATGAATTATATTAATACATAACCTAATATTGAATGGGCTTCCCTGGTGGCTCAGATGGTAAAGAATCCCTCTGCAATACAGGAGACCCAGGTTCAGTCCCTGGGTCGGGAAGATCCCCTGGAGAAGGAAATACCCACTCCAGTGTTCTTGCCAGGAGAATTCCATGGACAGAGGATCCTGGGGGGCTACAGTCCATGGGTTGCAAAGAGTCAGGCATGACTAAGTGACTTCACTAATACTGAATCATCTCTCCTTTTCTAGAATTTTTAACATAATGCTGGATTTTATTTGTTTCGGCTTCCCTTGTAGCTCAGTCGGTAAAGAATCTGCCGACTGAGTGCAGGAGACCCGGGTTCGATCCCTGGGTTGGGAAGATCCCTGGAGAAGGAAATGGCAACCCACTCCAGTATCCTTGCCTGGAAAATCTTATGGACAGAGGAGCCTGGTAGACTGCAGTCCATGGGGTCGCAAAGAGTTGGGCACGACTGAGCAACTAACACTAAAATTTCAGTAAGATTTTTGCATGTATAAATACAAGTGAGATTGGTCTGCAGCTCTCTACCATTTTTGTTAGGTTTTGGCATTGGGTGAATTCTAGCTATGTAAAGGAAATCTGGAAGATGTGTGTCTTTTCATGCTTTATATACTGCATTTAAAAAATAAGTTTTGAGTACATTTCTAAAGTGGCCGCCTAATGATATTCATCTCTTCATCTCTTGGTTCTCTTCAGATATAAGCAAAAGTAGAGAGAGAGATTGGTATCTTTTAATGGAAGTATAGTTGATGTGCAATATTATGTAAATTTCAGGTGTACGATATAGCAATTCACAAAAAGATTATACTCCATTTATAGTTATTGTAAAATATTGGCTATATTCCCCTGTGCTGTATAATATATTCTTATGGATTATTGTATACATAATAGTTTATATCTCTTAATCCCCTACCCCTATCTCCCTCCTCCCCCCTTTCCTCTCCCCACTGGTAACCACTAATTTATTCTCTGTATCCGTTTCTGTTTTGTTATGTTCACTGGTTTGTTGTATTTTTTTTTTAGATTGCACATATAAGTGATATCATTCATTGTTTGCCTTTCTCTGACTGCCTTATTTCACTTAGCATAATCTCCTCCAAGTCCAACCATGGTGTTCCAAATGGCAAAATTTCATTATTTTTTATGGCTGAGTAATATTCTGTTGTTTATATATACCACATCTTTATCCATTCATCTTTTGGTGGACATTTAAGTTGCTTCCGTATCTTAGGAATTGTAAATAAATTCTGCTGTGGACATTGGGGGACATGTAGAGATTAGTATCATTCTTTTCAGCTCTCATCTCACTTTGTCTTTCTCTTGAGTATAATGAGCCTTGCTGCTTAAAGCATGGTTTGAGGTTTAGCAGCATGGATATTGCCCAGGAACTTGCTTCAAATGGATGCAGTCGTGCGCATATAACCACAGGCACCAATCAACTTTGCGTATTCTACTCGTTATATAGGCAAGTCACAGGTTCTGCCCCCACTCTTGTTGTAGATTTTAAGCTACCATTAATCAAGTTGCTTTGAGATGTTTGAGTGAGTCGTTGAACTTTTCACAGTTTGTCTAGGGTCCTGGAAGGGAAAGTCAAGGGTATAAGGTTTTTAAAGGCTTGCATGACTGTTGTCTAGTTGCTTTTCAGAAAATCAGTACCTTTTTTTTTTTACATGGCAGACAAATGGCAACATTGACAGTTCATCAATGTGCCTTTTCTACCAGCTAGGGACCATTAAATAATAAGGAAGCAGGAAAAGAGGAAAAGTGTAAATTAAAAATCCTTATCATAAATAGTTTGATAACGGAGAGCCTGAAGGTTATTTGAATTCATTTTTGACAGTCTGAAACTATTTAGTCAATTTACTATTTCTGATCAAGTGGAATTCAGTGTATTTGTTAAGAAACTTCTGGGTATCTTATCTAGCATTAATGACTCAGACAGTAAAGAATCTGCCTGCAATGCAGGAGTCCCAGGTTCGATATCTGAGTCAGGAAATCCCCTGGAGAAGGGAATAATGGCTACCCACTCCAGTAGTCTTGTCTGGAGAATCCCATGGACAGAGGACCCTGGTGGACTACAATCCATGGGGTTGCAAAGAGTCAGACATGAGTGAGCAAGTAGCACTTATCCAGTGTTAGATACTGTTAGTGAGGGAAGAGAAATATGCCAATATTTGTGCCTGTAAGGCTTCTGGGAGTCTTATGATATTATTTACATTTTTTTCATCTTTCTACAAAATGTAAACTTCAATTTTTAAAAGTTCATACTGGATTTCACCTTGCCTGGGTTTTCTGTGGGTTGAAGAAATTTGAAAATCTTCCAAGGTGATAAACACAAAGTTATCTCTTCCTGTCTTTCAGCAACAGCGCACTGTCTACAGACTGACTCTAGTGAAGGCATGGAACGTGGATGACCTGCAGGCCTATGCCGAGCTGGTGTCCCTGGGGAATCCTGACTTCATCGAGGTGAAGGTAAGCCCCTGGCAGCTAGTGCTGGACACATTTCCCCTGGCGCTTTGCTGGCCACGGTGGAGTTACAACCTTCTAAAACCCTACATGAGGTCCTGGATGTTTGATTTATTTATGCAAAAATATTAATCAAGATCTTGGCACTGTTCTAGCCACTGGGGATAAGAACAGTAAAGACCAAGCATTTGCTCTCACATATGAAAAGCTTATATTTTAGTGAGCCATAGACTGTCAACAGAAAATAAATGTACTGTCCACTACATAGTGACTTCAATATGCAGAGAAGTAGAACACTGTTATAGTGAGTAATTGTTTGACTTTTAAATAAACCTTTGCTATGGAAAACTTCAAATATATACAGAAGTAGAGAGACTGATGTAATGAACCTCCATCCATCCATTACCCAGCTTCAAAAATTACCAGCTCATGTTTCAACTGTATTCCTATCCATTTTCCTGCCCTTACCTATTATTTTCAAGCAAATCCTCACATTATACCATTACCTATAGCTGTTTCCGTGTGTATTTTTAAAAGATATACACTCACTTTAAACACTTATTCAGAATACTGTTCTTACAACTAAATCGTTTTAATAGTAATTTCGTAAGTTTTGGGGCATATAAGATTTCAAAGTCGACTGATTAACAGTATTTTTTTAGTTGAAATAGAGTTGATTTACAATATTAGTTTCAGGTAAACAGCAAAGTAATTCAGTTATATATATTTTTTTCAGGTTATTTTTTATTATAGGTTATATAAGATATTGAATATAGTTCCCTGTGTTATATAGTAAATCCTTGTTGCTTGTCTGTTTTATGTATAGTAATGTTTATTGATTAATCCCATACTCCTAATTTACTCTTCCCTTTCCCCTTTGGTAATAACTAAGTTTGTTTTCTGTCTGTGAGTCTGTTTCTATTTTGTATGTAGATGCATTTGTATTCTTTTCAAGATTCTTCACATAAATGATCCCCTGTAACATTTGTCTTTTTTTGACTTACTTCACTTAGTGTGATATTCTCTAGATGATCTGTGTTGCTGCAAATGGTAATATTTTATTCTTTTTAATGCCTGAGTAATATTCCATTGTGTATATACATCATATCCTCTTAAACCAACTGTCTTGGTTATTTGAAAAGGTTAGTCGCTCAGTCGTGTCCAACTCCTTGTGACCCTGTGGACTGTAGCCCACTAGGCTCCTCTGTCCATGGGATTCTCCAGGCCAGAGTACTGGAGTGGGTTGCCATTTCTTTCTCCAAGGGGTCTTCCCGACCCAGGGGTTGAACCTGGGTCTCCTATATCACAGGAAGATGCTTTACCCTCTGAGCCACCAGAGAAGCTGGGGTTATTTGAAAATCTAGATCCAAATAAGGGTTAGAATTGGATTATTTCTGTCTTTAATTTCTTTTAGTCTATTAGTTCTGCTAGTAATTGGTTCCCTAGTAATTTATTTTGTTGGAAAAAATGGGTCATTTATCCTGGTTAGTTCCCTGTATTTAAATTTTAGATTTTGCCCTATTATATATTCTTTTGCCCCATTTTCTGTGGGTTAGTAGATCAAAAGAAGATTGATCAAGGGTGTGTGTGTGTGAGTGTGTGTGTGAGTGAGTGTGTGTGTTTGCACTTCAAGACTATTTCATTGGTGCCAATTTCCAGCAGGCGACATTTAATGTCATGTTTTTGCCTGTGTTTCTTTGGGATAGATACCTGTAAGTGGATTGATGTGTGAGAGGATACATGGATATGCTGTTTTGCTAGATATTGTGGTTGGCTGTTTTAGATTTGATAAGCAGGAAAGTTTTTTGAGGAGATGGCTCTTTTAAAAATTGCTACCTGAGTAGGAAGAAGCAACACAATATTCAAAGGCTTGGGGTCAGAGCCTTCTGGGCAGATGACACAGCTGGTCTGCAAGAGGGCCTTTGTGACCTCTGGGGCGGTTGGAGTTGGCTGTGGTACAAGATGAATCAGAGAAGGGGGCTGGGGCCAGATTTTGTTAGGCCTTTCACACAAGGATAACAGAATCAAATTTTATACTAAGTTTAATGATAAAACTTTTTTTTTATACTTGGTGTACTTGGAAAGGATTTTAAAAGCTAGAGAGTGATGAGATCTGATTCATGATTTTAAAAGATCACCCTGCTGTTTCTGTGAGTTGGTTTACAAGGGCAGTAGTAGAAGTAGGTAGACCAGTAACAAAACTTTTGCCAAGCAAGAGGTGTGACGGCTTGGGAAAGGTCTTTGGTGATATAGCTGGAGAGGAGTGGGTGCTTCCGTGATGAATTTTGAAAGTAGATCCAACCGAACTTGTTAGATGTTGTAGGGAATGACAGAACAAAGGGAATCAAAATAGTACCTGGGTTTTTGGCTTAAGCAACCGTGTAGATGTGGAACGGTTTGCTGATGTGGAAAAGACCAATGGAGAAGGGAGGCCGATTTGGGGAGTGATCTCATGAGTTTTGTGTCAGCCTGAGTAATTAGAGATAGCTTTTAAATATCTAAGGGTAGATTCAAATAAGCCATAGGTTATATAAACTTGGAGTCCTGGGGATGAGACAAGCCTGGCAATAATGACTTGGAAGTCATCAGCATGAGATAGTAAGTAGTTAAAGCTATAGAATATTAACAGGCAGGTAATATGCCAGGCTTTCATGGACAACTAAGAATATGCAAAAATGAGAGAAAGTGACCAGAAAATTCACCTAGCCTCTCAGAGCTCCACTCTTCCGTTCATGTTTATGAAGCTGGGTGCACTCTGTCACGTCAAAGGACATTTCAGTTTTAGAGCTATCTTTTAGTAAGTTCAGCGTTCTGTATGACTGTCTTCTGGAGGGATGGGGAGGTTGGAGCAGATGAAATATTGCTGTCTGAGTGTGTGGCAATCTCTAGTCAGGTCAAAGACACTTTTAAAGTTGTTCTTAATTTCAAAAGGCTCCTCTTGGCAAGAACTCTAATGATGCAAAGATACAAACTACATCTTAAATATATGCCTTGGCTTAACAAAGCCTTGCCAGTGTCAGGGATTAGTGGTGGTTTAATTTATGACTTAGCTATTAAAGAATGTTGCTTCAAATTATATTGCAGTAAAACATCTATTATTAAGTGACTTGGCTGGATCACACCATCACCTTTTTTTCTCCTTCCTTCTTTCTTTGCAGTCATGTTTTCTGTAATGAACAAGATATTTTATAATCTGAAAAGAATCAACCAGAATAATTTCTTAATGAAAGATGACTACTTTGTAAACAGTGTAATTCTCTGATGGGCATTTTGTATTTGGGCAAACTATTGCTATAACTTGAAAACAGGTGAAGCCTTCTTGCCTGTAGCTGAGATGTTATGACATAGTTTCTTTCAAACAAGATTTCCATTTTACTGTTTTATCCCTGCCCTTAACAAATATTTCTGTGCTCTCTCCACGTGCCAGGCCTCATCAAAGCACCATAGGTACAGATTTTGTGTCTAAATTTGGATATGCTATTTGGGAAATGGATGTCTTGCTGAGCAAGGCCACATCTGCAGAAGTAAAATGAGCTACTTGGAGAGATTTTTTTTTTTAAATTGAAAAATTTTTGGAGAAGTGTGTAATCTAATCATGATGTAAAATGTCATATTTAAATTATAAAATATAGGGTAACAGAAAACAGTTTGTGTTGTACCAGGAGAAAGCATGTGATGGTCACTTGACTCTGTAATATCAAGTACCTGGGCCTTTTTTTTTTTTTTTTAATTTTATTGATTGATTGGTTTTTGACTCTGCTGGGTCTTTGTTGCTGTGTGTGGGCTTTCTCCAGTTGTGCTGAGTGGGTGCAGCTCCATTAGAGACAGGATATGGGTGTGAAGGCAGAAAACTAGGCCCTTTGACCTTTAGCAAGCAGACGAATTAGGAAAAAATTCACACACTGACACAGTGGCGCCTGGAGGTTCATCTCTTACCTGTGAAGGGAAGTGTTAGTTGCACAGTCATGTCTAACTTTTTGTGACCCTACGGATTGTAGTCTGCCAGCCTACTCTGTCCATGGGATTTTCCAGGCAAGAATACTGGAGTGGGTAGCCATTCCTTCTCCAAAGTATCTTCCTGACACAGGGATGAACCTGCATCTCCTGCATGGGCAGGCAGATTCTTTACCGTCTGAGCCACCAGGTAAGCCCATCCCTTATCTATCTCTTGGTAAAAAAAAAAAATAAATCTCCCAGGGTCCAGCCTTCAAAAGGAGTTAGTGTTAAAGCTTAGTAGTACCTCAGGGTTACATGAATGCTCCAAAGATGTGAAATTGATGACACAAGATGACTGGGATAGTGATATACCTGGGCTCTCAGATCCCACTCATATCCTTTCCCTGGATTTCCTGGATGTGTGTGTGAATGTGGAGGGTGTAGCCGTGTCTCTCATAGTCTCCAGTGGGGAAGATGTGTGAACTTTGCTGTATTCCTAAAGGTACTGATGTCATCTGGGACAGGTTACTTACCTTCATTGAGCCTAAATTTCCTCAGTATTAAAATTAGACTAATAATTTCAATTTAATAGTTTTAGTTGAGAATTCAAGGGGGTAACATATGCCTGGGTTCAATAACTGCTTAGATCACTTTCCATCAAGCATATTATTAAAAATGAATCAATAGAAGCTGCTTATTATATCGATTTTCTCTTTACTTTCACTTTTAGTCTCATAAACCATCTCTCTGTTCCATTCCCTGTAAATTATCATGTATTTTGGGTTCATTAGGCTTAAATGGGCCTCTATTTGCTAGCCTGAGAAACTTAACCATCGTTATTTGCTTACTTGTTTAAGAAAATGTGTTTGGCGTTGTAAACATCTGCCTTAGTGAGAAGCTTTCATAGCATAATCCATTTTGTAAATGAAATACTGTCTTTGTATTCTGTGCCTAGCACTGCACCTTGAGACGAGTAAGTGCAGTAATTATTTGTTGTCAAATGATTTAAAACCTTCTTCCCATTAGCACTGTGACTCTTGACAGAGCTCAGTCCTTGCAGAATGCCCCTTGCAAAACAAATGACTTAGCATACCTCACCCTCTTTCTGCACACAAACGTTAAGGAATATTGGTCATATTGGTCAGAAATTCCTTATAACTGTTAGTTGTTCAAGTATGCAACAATATCTGAGCAGTGCTTTCAGTTGGTTTGTAATCATTGAAGAGCAGAAAAGTCATGAAAGATATGAAGGAAATTTTGTGTTAGAAAAGAGTTACGAAGTCTAATGTCATGGAAGAAATGTATGACTTGATCTTAGAACAGATTGGTCGAGGGTACAGAGAAGAACAAGGTACAGTTTCTGCCCTTTGAGAGCTCAGGATTTACACACATCTTTATGCCCGTTATCTGATGAGAGATATGCACAAGACATGATGAATTTGGGATTAGATGGGATGGGGGTTTCTGGCAGAAGATCAAAAAAATGGTGGAAATTTTAGCTGGGGAAAGACTGGATGCTGAGTCTAGTAAGAAGGCCTCAGGTGCTATGCTGAGAAATTTTGGCTGGTGTTGGGGTTGGTTGGGGGGTTGGCAGTGATTGAAGCATTTTTAAAACAGTGACATGTATTGCTGCAAAAAGTCACGAAGATAACATTTCTTCTGTCCTCAAAATGATCAGGGACAAAAGAATAATATTAGGAGCCTTTTGATACCCAGTCAGTATAATTAGAATTTCAAGAGCCAAAATACTGCTCTTCCCATAGACTTTAAATCCCCAGGTGAACTTTCTAAGCAGCCTGTAAAAAAGACCTACCTGGTGGCCCCCATCTCCTGGAGCAGAGTGGTCCCTCCAGAAGACACCAGTGTAATGTAATGGGGTGTGTGTGTGAGAGTCACTTAGTCGTGTCCTGCTCTTTGCGACCCCATGAACTGTAGCCCACCAGGCTTCTCTGTCCTTGGGATTCTCCAGGCAAGAATACTAGAGTGGGTCACATTTCCTTCTCCAAATGTAATGGTGTGGGTTGTGCTTTTCACCACAAATATGAAGACACCTAAGTGGTCCTGCTCTGCGGGAACTTTCTTTGTGTCTGCCTGTCACTCCTCAGCCTGCAGATATCTGGAGTGAGCGCTTTCAGCCGCCACATTGTTCCCATCTATTTTCTTAAGGAGGTTGTTTTTTCAAAGTTGTGAGGAAAGAACACGGTGCTGGTGATAAATGGGGTGGGGGTCGTGCTGGTAGGAGAAGGTGGCAGAGAGCTGTGGTCTGAGGGAAAAGGAGACATTTTGAGACAGTTCAGGGGCAAGTGTGATCAGGAATAAGGTCCAGGCGGGTCATCGGTAGACAGGAGTGTGGCGTGAGGTGAAGTAGCCCATGCAGAGGGGGGAGCACCGGAGGGGCGGCTGCTGGAGACCAGCTCACGGGTGGGTGCTGTGCTTTGTCGCAGTTGTGTCCAACTCTTTGCAACCCCATGTATTGTAGCCCGCCAGGTTCCTCCGTCCATGGGGACTCTCCAGGCAAGAATACTAGAATGGGTTGCCATGCCCTCCTCCAGGGGAACTTCCCAACCCAGGGATCAAACCCAGGTCTCCCGCATTGCAGGCAGATTCTCTACCGTCTGAGCCACCAGGGAAGTCCCTGGTTCACTGGTTTCTACCTGGTGCAGTTGTGTCACGATGAAGACTCGGGCTGGGTCGTTGGCTCAGCAAGTAACCCATACTGCCCACCTCTGAGGATTTTGTCTGGCTAGAAAGAGAATTTTTACACGAAAATGCTTTGTTAATTATAAGGTATCATGTGAACATATAGAGAAAGTATTAGTGAAGGCCTAGTGATGGCCTGTGACAATCACTCTTTCATTTCCTTTCCAAACCAAATCCCTCCTTAGCATATTGTGCTTTATTATTGCTGAATAATCAATGTGAAGTGAAAATGGCTCAGTCGTCTCCGACTCTCTGCGACCCCATAGGCTATACAGTCCATGAAATTCTCCGTGCCAGAATACTGGAGTGGGTAGCCTTTCCCTTCTCCAGGGGATCTTCCCAACCCAGGGGTCGAACCCAGGTCTCCCGCATTGCGGGCAGAATCTTTACCAGCTGAGCTACGAGGGAAGAATACTGAAGTGGGTAACCTATCCCTTCTGCAGGGGATCTTCCCGACCCAGGAATTGAACCAAGGTCTCCTGCATTGCAGGTGATTCTTTACCAGCTGAATCTCAAGGAAGCCCAAGTACAAAACATAATCTGCGCCTCCTGAGAATCTTGCATGATAACCACTACACCAGCGGCGTGGCTAAATCAATTAAACTATTTTCCAAAGCCATTGTCATGAATATAAGATCTTACCTAAAACCTCTGCTTCAGTGAATTAAGGTAAATATTAAAAATAAATTCCTCTGAGTTAGCTACTACCTGCTTGGTTATTCATATAATTGTCCATCATAAACAGTATTTAAAGTGAAGTAAAGTTCATATTTATGGCTAATTTGACTTATGAATAAATCAGTTTTGTTTGTTTTTAATACATTTGGGCAAGTTCCGTACAATTTTCCAACTATGCTTTCTTAAAGATTTTTTAAATTATTGTTTGCTTTTTTTATTCAGCTAAAACCCGAACTCAGTTTAATGAATTCTGTAAATCATTGGGCTAATAGAGAAGATTCTCTAGTTTATTGTAATTAAGCTGAGTTGCGTCTAGTTTATGTTCAGCAAAGGTCATTTCAGTGTAGTATACAATAGTCTTTGAACAGCCATCTGGAGTGATGGGTTTTGCAGAACTCATCTGAGTTTTTGGCCCCCTCCCAGCTCTGCCATCTGTAGGGTCATGATCACTCTGCTTTGCTCATTGTGAGCTTTTCATTTAATGTCATTCTGTCCCCTCCACTCTGTGCGTATGTGTGCATCTCAAAGAGAGCATCTTTTTTTATTTTATTCTCTACTTAGTAGCAGCTTATCTAGACTATTCAAATCTTTTTTTCAAATAAGTTTGATTTCTTAGGTATTTAGAGAGCCTACAAAGTTAAGATAGTCCTTATTATTGAAAATTAGTCATTAATCACTTATCACTATGTAACTTACCAGTTAAAGAAATTAGTTATGGAACTTTTGGGTCTTAGATGCTTGGGTTGTCAGGTAGAATTCAAAAGAGTTAAAAACCAATTTATCTTAATGCATTTGTACTGAATGAGAGAATCTCTGCAGGGGTAGATACATGTATATATGTGTGTGTGTATATATATAGAAGTATTTGTACAAATGTATTTTCATTTTGGCATGATTCTGTGTTTATATTGGGTTGGCCAGAAAGTTTGTTTGAGTTTTCCCATAACATCATGTGAAAAACTTCAGTGAACATTTTGGCCAACCCAATACACATCCACATACAAAATATATTACCAAGTGATCTCTTTAGAGAATAATTTGAAAGGAATCCCTATCTGGCCCTTTACAGAAAGTTTACCAGCCTCAGGTTTCCCTGATAGCTCAGTTGGTAAAGAATCTGCCTGCAATGTGGGAGACCTGGGTTTGATCCCTGAGTTGGGCAGATCCCCTGGAAAAGGGAGCGGCTACCCACTCCAGTATTCTGGCCTGGAGAAGTCCATGAAATGTACCCTCCATGGGGTCACAAAGAGTTGGACATGACTGAGCGACTTCCACTTTCTTACCAACCTCAAATCTAAACTTTACTCGAAAATGGGAGCTCATCTTATTTCCCCAGTCAATAGATTTTTCATTGAATTTTTGTGGGTGTCAGCTGTGCCTCCGTTATTATAATCCCATGGCAGTCGGTCTCTTGCCCTGCATGAGTGAATCTGATTGGAAAGGTACACCATCGGTTGAAAAGTATTATTGTGAGTAGACTGTGCAGATGGCGATGTAGCACGAAGCACAGGCCCCCAAGCCCCCGGCTTTGTCAGATTGCAGAGAGCCTTGGCCTGGGAGCTCCAGTGCTATCTTTGTCACTTGCTACTTGTATGAGCTTCTGAGCAAATTTTATCATCTTTGTATTACGTTTTCTTTACTTTAAAATATGGATTGGATTGGCGTGGATTGGTTTGAAAGTGTGTTAGTCACTCAGTCATGTCCGATCTCTCTATGACCGCATGGACTGTAGCCCACCAGGCCCCTCTGTGCATGGAATTCTCCACACAAGAATACTGGAGCGGGTAGACATTCCCTTCTCCAAGGGATCTCCTCAACCCAGGGATTGAACCCGGGTCTCCTGCATTGCAGGCAGATTCTTTACCGTCTGAACCCCCAGGGAAGCCCTGGATTGGTTTGTTGGATGACCTCTAGAAGCGTGCCTGGGTCTGAAGCTCTTACTCTGTGACATTTGAATAGGCCTGGAACTGTCTCTGTTTCCACAGGGTGTTACCTACTGTGGAGAGAGTTCGGCGAGCAGTCTTACCATGGCCAACGTGCCCTGGCACGAGGAGGTGGTGCGCTTTGTCTGTGAGTTGGTGGATCTGATCCCCGACTATGAAGTCGCATGTGAACACGAGCATTCCAACTGTCTTCTCATAGCTCACAAGAAGGTAAGAACAGCTCAGGTATGCGTTCTCCCATCACCCTTGTCCTTCTTCTCTTTTTATTTTTCCCCTCACCTTATTATAGTGAAATAATAAGTGAATAATAATAATAATAATATAGTGAAACAGTTCTACTTGTTTGCTGCCTTTCCTATAATGAACTTTAAGAAAACCCTGAATTCTGTTTGTTGGACTCATAAACCCCCTTTTCTGTGTGTGATTGCTTCATTTTCAGCCCTGACTCAGGCACTTGAAGTGCCTTCTGGCTTGTAATTGGTGCATCCTGAGAAACAAAACAACACACCCTTGTAATAACCTCTAGTCCTTTACCCAGAATGACAAGGGAACGCTAAAATAGTAAACAACCCTCATATGATAGTTTTTGACTGTCAGAAGAAATATTGAGGTGTTTATCAAATTTCAGATCATTTTGAATCCTGGCCTCCACAGAAATGTTTCTGGGATTTTAGTTTTCCTTTTTCCTCTTTAGTGTTTTTAGTACACAGAAGAAGTACCTAAATTTAATGTATTTTAAAAGTAAATAATGCCTAGCAAAGGAAGAATTCAGTTTTTGGTAGAGGCAGGCTCTTAAAAAGAAATAAAATACCCAATCAGAAGTCCAGTGTTAGAATAGCAATCATACTGATATGCGCTTACTGAAGTATGTATACAGAAATAATATAGTGTCTTGGGTTTGATTCAGAATGGTATTAGGTGAGAAGTGTGTGGGTGTGTTGGTGGGCTGGGGGCTTCTGAGGCCAACTGATGGATACTCAGAGGCTCATTTTACTTCTATGCTTAGTTTTCTGTTCATACTCTCCTTTTTTAAAAAAAGTAGACATGGTTGAACCTTGAAAACATTATTCTAGATGCAAAATGGACACAAAAGGCCACATGATATATGGTTCTGTTTATATGAAATGTCCAGACAGATCAATCGTTAGAGTCAGAACGTGGTTTAGTGGTTGATTGGGGCTGGGGGAAGAGCAGGTCGGAAAGTGACTGCTAATAGGTATGGGATTTCTTTTTGGGTGATGAAAATGCTCTGGAATTACATAGTGATGTTGGTTGCACAACTTTGTGGCTGTACAAAAACCCACCGAATTGTATACTTTAAAAGTTGAATTTTATGGTTTCTGAATTATATCACAATAAAGATAAATTAATACCCCAAAGGTAATAAAGAATGGGCTTACCTTTTCTTATAAAAATGTTTTTTATGCAAGTCAAGTCAGGCTTCATTAATTCAAACATGAGTCTCACTTTTTCCTCCCCACAACCTAAGTGGCTTCCAGAACAGCTTCATAGGTTAATGATATTTAATAATATTAGAAGCACTCAATTAAAATGTCACTTGATCTAGGCTCAAACAAACAGGAGTTTAAAAGGCCCTCATGTCTTAGTCACAGTGAGATTATATATATCTGACCTAATAAGCTGTCAAACTTAAATATTTAGACAGAAGAGTGTGTTCTGGGAGCATCAGGGAACAAAGAAATAAAAGCCACCTAGTATTTGAAATGTTCATTAAAGTAGCTGGAAAGACAATCAACTTACAAAGTAAATCTTGAAAAATTAAAGCCCAAAACCAGAATTTTATTTTCTAGCTTTTTAATCACTGTTTCTTTTTCAGGTAAGATAGTACCTTTAAAAAAACTACTTGATTGGAGGGACAGTGCCCTGGAAATAGTCCTGACAATGGTGGCAAAGTTCTCTCTTCCTCACTTAAGTCTGGTCTTCACACCATAGCCAAAGAAGTCTTTGTAGAATGTAGATCTCTTGCTGCCTTTGACTGACCTCTCATTGCTTTTAGTATGAAAATCAAAATCCTGCAATGTGGCCCCCAGCATCCTGTGTGATCAGTCTCTGTCTGCCTCTCGAGCTTCTTCTGGAACCCCTCTTCCTTCCCTTTCTGCACTTTTTTCCTTTTCTCAGCCTTAGTAGGTCTTAGTTTTGCTCCAGGTAGGCTGGGGATTGTATATTCTTTCTATTCTTTTAGTGGATGTACTAAAGATTACTATTAACATGCATTCTGTGCATAATTATTTTGAACTGCTGTCCTATGTCCTATATTGCCTGATTGTTTTCTTCTCTCCTCCACTCAATTAAGCCTCTCTAAACTTCATCTCGAAACTGACACTAATAATACTGACTTTAGATGTTATCGTCGAGATTAAAGTTAATATATTTGAAGTACTCAGAAGGGAACCTAAAATAAAATCAGCAGTTCGTAAATAGTAGTTGTTACTGACGCTTTTATTGGCTTGCACCTATCCACGGGGAGCCCTCAGAAGATGGCCAAGCAAATTACTGAAATCTAGTGTGATAAATGCAACAATAGACATAGGTACAAAGTGCACGCCAGACAGAAGAGAGAGTCTGAGATTGACCTTCGTTATTTTCTTTAATGTGTGTTGAATATCCAGGTGTGTCAGGCACTGTGCTGACATAAAGATGAGTTTAAAAAAAAGATCCCTGCCTTCAAGAATGGTCTACCAAAAAAAGACAAACATCTAAACAAATAAATGCCCCCAAATTATTTCAGATCAATGATGAAAGATTAGAATGGAGCCCAAAGGAGAGCATACTTGGGACTATGGTACCGTCAGGAGAGATTTCACAGAGGAGTTGCTGTTTGACTGGGTCTTAAATGATGGCCGAGATGTGGTCCGTGAGGAAGTGTGGAGCCCTGGCACATTGGGACAACTCCAAAGTAGTTTGGTGTGGCAGGAGGTCAAGAGAAGGGCTAAAAGGAGCAGGGGTGATTTGGCAGGGGCAAGATCGCTGATGGCATTGAATGGTATCCTAACTGTGCTTTTTTCCATATGGCGTGGGCAGGCACCAAAGAGTTTTAAGAAGGGGAATGACACAGTCAGATTGGAGTTGCAGAAAAGTTTCTCCAGCAACATTATAGAGGATGAAGAGCAAGACAGAGAAACTAGTTAAAAAGGGTTGTGAAAGTCCAGCAGTCTGAGGGCTAAATGCCGAGGGTCTGAAACAAATTGATGTGAAGGGGGAGCATGGGGAGGAGGTGGTCTTGGGAAAGTACTGAATGAGGGCTATTATATTAAAGGGCCTGCCAAGTCAAGCGTGACCCCCTGGTTTCTGACTTGGGTACGTGGATGATAGTGACGGTGACCTTCACTGAGGTCGTACTCTTTGCATATTGCTTTCTATTGGTTTGTTTGGGGACTTAGGGTAGGGAGTGGATAAGTTCACTGCAATATCAGCAAGCAGTTCGAGTAGAATATAGATATCAGATGATGGAGTCAACAATTGGTGCTTAGAAAGCACGGTCAGTGAGAGATGTGGTCAAGGTGAGAACTCCAGTATGCTCACCCTGGGGTGTCCGTACCCGAGCACAGAACTCGCACACTCTCTCGTTCATAGTTCCCTAGTGCCTCAGTAACTTCTCCACAAGAATCATAGGTTGAAAGAAAGAACCAGCAGTTCCATCTATTAAGACATGATGGAAAGAAATGTAGCATAACCTAATGTTGAAACTGTGAACTCTCTCAAGCTGCTAGTTGACATGGTACCCAGCAGCTATCCAGTATCACTGCTCTTCCTTCCAGATTTTAAAATATTATGGTGAGTATTCTGCACTCACGTTTTGAGAGCCACCACTCTAAGGGAACAACACGGACATCCATCCAAAGGGAAATAGAAATCTCGTTTGGATTGTTCCCTATTGTGTATTTTTTGGTGCTTCTTTTTGTTTACATTGTCGGTATTGAAGTGTGCAGACCTCATAATTTTCCAGTCACTTCCTGTTCTCTGTTCTCACAGTAGTGCCTAGTGTAAGAAATGAAAATACAACTTCTTATGAAGTAGCCACTTCTCACACTTGTTGGAGTGGCTCTTTCTTTTGACTTACAAGCTGGGAAGGGTCATTTGAGACCAGAAAGGTCAGAATCATCAACTGTTTATCATTCCCTGTTTTCTCAGGAGATTGCTCCGTTTCTGCTTTTAATCCCAGGGCTTCAGAACAGGAGGATAAGCTGCAGTTGCATTGCTGTTGTTTTACTGTTATACCAGAAGACAGCCAGAGAAGAGATCGGAATAGCATGTCCTTTTATTTTGAAATGATTACAGATTCATGGAAAACTGCAAAAATAGTCCATAAGCTCTCATGTACCTGTTACCTGCTTTTCCCCAGTGACATAAATATCTTTCATGACTATAGCACATTGTCACAACCAGGAAGCAGACGACAACCAACCAGGAAATAGACATGAATACAGTCAGCAGACCTTACTCTGATTTCACCAGTTTTCAACACCTTCATTTGTGTTGTGTGTAGCTCTTTGCCATTTTATCATACGTAGATTCATTTAATCACCACCACAATCAAGTTACAAAACTAGTCTGTTGCCACAAAGATCCTTATACCCCTTTTGAGTCCAACCTACCCTCCATCCCCAACTACCTGTAAGGTCTGTCAACCACTAACCTGTTTTCTATCTTTATAATTTTGTGATCTTGGGAATCACATATAAATAAAATCATGAAAATGTGACTTTTTGAGATCAGCATTTTTCACTCATCATAATACCCTTGAGTTCCATGTGACTCACTGCACATGTGAATAGTTTATTCCTTTTTATTGATGAGTAATATTTCATGGTAGGGATGATGTACCATGGTTTGTTTAACCATTTAACTGTTAAAAGTTTTTCCCTCTTTTGGGCTGTTGCCATTTAAGCTGCTTTGAACATTCTTGTACAGGTTTTTGTGTAGACATAAGTTTTTGTTTCTCAGGGCTAAATGCACGGGAATGTAATTTCTAGGTCATATAGTAAGTATATGTTGTAGGTTTTCTTTAAAAAAAAGTCAAACTATTGTATAGACTGGCTGTATATTATTTTATAGATTTCCCAAGTGGCTCAGTGGTAAAGAATCCGTCTGCTAAGCAGGAGATGCAGGTTCGATCCCTGGGTTGGGAAGATGCCCTGGAGAAGGAAATGACAACCCATTCCAGTACTCTTGCCTGGGAAATCCCGTGGGCAGAGGAGCCTGGTGGGCTACAGTCCATGAAATCATAAGATTCAGACACAATTTAGTAACTAAACAACAACAAAATACTATTTCACATTTCTGCCAGCCATGCATGAAAAATCCAGTTTCTTTGCATCCTAACCAGCACCTAGTGTTGTCATTTTTTAGGTTAGCTGTTCTAACGGGTTTGTCGTGATCTCATTGGATTTTAATTATTTACATCATGAACATGATCTGTCTCTATTTAGATCTTTGATTTTGTTAAAAATCATTTTATAGTTTTTAGCATATAAGTCCTGTACTTTGTTAGATTTATGAAAAGAAAATGAAAGTTACTCAGTAGTGTCTGACTCTTTGCAAACCCATGGACTATACAGTCCATGGAATTCTCCAGGCCAGAGTACTGGAGTGGGTAGCCTTTCCCTTCTCCAGGGGATCTTCCCAACCCAGGGATTGAACCCAGGTTCTCCACATTGCAGGTGGATTCTTTACCAGATGAACCACAAGGGAAGCCCAAGAATATTGGAGTGGGTAGTATATTCCTTCTCCAATGGATCTTCCCAACCCAGGAATCAAACTGGGGTCTCCTGCATTGCAGGTAGATTCTTTGCCAAATGAGCTATCAGGGAAGCCCTAGATTTATACCTAAGTATTTTTCTGTTTTAGCAATTATAAATGGTATTATGTTTTTAATTTCAGTTGCACATATTCATTGAATTCTGTAGAAATAGGACTAATTTTATAACCCTAGCCAATCTGCCTTCTTGTCTCTACCTTTTAGAGTCTTCTTATATTTGTTTTATATATAATATCTAGGGGTTTTAGCTGCAGAAATACAGTTCTCATCTGGAACCAGAAGTCTTATGACTACACAGTTTTGACATTTATACTTTTTGTTTATCTCCCCAGTGAATAGTAATACCAGTACACCTGGCACTATTTGTTATTAGATTATTTCCATGTAAACTCATTTTCTTTTCTTACCTTTAAAGTGTCACCCAGTGTGATTGCACAGCTGTGTCTGTCGTGTTACTGGAAGATTTTTTTTCTGAAACTTGTATGAAAAGATCTTTTTCTAATCCTAATCAGATCCCATCAAATCCCATTTAATAACTAGGCTAGCAATTTACAGATGAATGCCTTTTTAAGGGTACTAAAAGCCGAGTTATAACCAGAAGACAAACAAAGGAAAGAAATGGAAAAAAAGACAAAAACAAAATCCACAAAACAGATCATTTAGTCTACAGATAATTTAGAGTGGGCACTGACTATTCAACATCCTCATTGTTTATGCTGCCAACTCCCAGTTTATTATTTCTCTGCTGTAGTTTTGAAACGCATGACATCTTACAGAGTGTGCAAGAGAAAAGCCTAAACATTTATTTGATTTTAATGGCCTTTACAATCAAGTCCTTTCAGCTTCATTTCATGCCTACTCCTGGGGCCTTGACAAGGCCCTGCCATATTATTTTCTTCCTCTTACGTGTTTGCCCAGCTAAGGCTTCTCTACTGCTAGACCTCCTCTCCTCATCTCACCTCACCTGGTGAACTTCTGTTCTTTAAAACTATAAAACAAACATCCTTGGGGACCGCTGCTTTCAGTGCTGTGTGCACATCTATAAGGCTGTTTTCTCTAAGAAGCCAAGGTTCTTGAACGCAAGGACTATCATTCCCAGCACTTCCTAGAGTACCTGGTACATTTTAGCTTCTTAGTGTTTGTTTAGTAAATTAGCAAACTCTTTACCTTCATTTTCTCTCCTTTTTCATCATCTTGCCTTCTGAAATCAGAGACACTGTCCCATCTTCCTTGCATTTTGGTAACCTATTTCCCTTCTTTATCATTTATTTACTCACTCAGTCATTCAGTGAGTATTTATTCTGCCAAGTTTGCTATTTTATAGGTCATCAGTAACCTGCTAGTTGTCAAATCCTGTTGTTTTCCATTTACCATTATTTTTTTTCCTGCAGCAGAAAATTGATGCCCATTCGTATTCTTGAAAATCTCTCCTGCCTACTCTACTGTACTTTTCTGATTCTAGTAAAGTTGGCTAGTGAAAATAAGAACATTTCCAGAAAGTGTAGCATTTCTTTACCAATGTCAAAAATTTGAAATTCTTTCTGAGCCAGGAAAGCTCAAAGTGTAAGGTGAATCTTAAAAAAAAAAAATAAAGAAGAAAAAATCTAGAGTGATCCCAAGCACTGGTTGACTGTATATAGATGACCTTTCAAGGTCCTGTATTAAATTCGTAAGATTTTCACAACATGAAATAGCCTCTAGAGGGTCTATTATAATTTGTACCCTGTCCACTCCCAGAATACTCTGTGGTCATTTGCAGTGCAGTGATCTTGTCACTGCCATATGCTCCACTACATGCAAAGCATTTTTTAAAAAATTCTACTAGTGGAATTTTTCGGAGAAGGCAATGGCACCCTACTGCAGTACCCTTGCCTGGAAAATCCCATGGATGGAGGAGCTTGGTGGGCTGCAGTCCATGGGGTCGCTAAGAGTCAGACACGACTGAGCAACTTCACTTTCACTTTTCACTTTAATGCATTGGAGAAGGAAATGGCAACCCACTCCAGTGTTCTTACCTGGAGAATCCCAGGGACGGGGGAGCCTGTTGGGCTGCCATCTGTGGGATCACACAGAGTCGGACATGACTGAAGCGACGTAGCAGCAGCAGTGGAATTTTTTAAATGGATGATTGTTTTAAATATCTTTATAGAACAGTTTTATTGTTCAGAAGCAATGTTTAGGCTAAACATTGATATTGATAAGAAGTAGATTCTTTAAGTAGGTGGAAGAATAGGTGGGTACTTCATAAAGTTGACTGAATGTCTCTGACTTTGAACAAAGGAAAGATGAAGAAGACTCAAATTAAGATCAATACGTCAGCATATGCTAGTTCCAGGGTTGAGCTGGAGAGACACAGAGAGGACTACAATTCCACGCAGGAGATCATTGGCAAGAGGAGGGCCAACCTGCCGTGTGCTTTGGAAGGGTCAGGAGGGCTCAGCTGGAATAAGGAGGCACAGTCAGCCTTCTGTTTCTGGGTTTCCAGCCTCACAACCTAAATGTCACCATGATTCTGTCAGTCTGCAAACTAGTAAGACCATGATGAGTCCAACACACTTTGATCATTTTAGTTCAGAAACTGTGAAGTTCTTTCAACATATTCGCAATACCCCATTAGAGTGGATCTCTGCCTGTGCAAACCAAGCGGTGGGTTGTATGCATGGCTTGCAGAATCTGCATAGCATTGCTTTAAAACTAACTCTTAATTGTTTAAAAACTAGACTTTATATTTTAGTAGTTTGAGATTTACAGAAAAGTTGAGAGGATAGTGCAGAGAGCTATTATATACCCTGAATTTGCCTGTTATTAACACCTGTATTACAATCAGTGAACTAATACTGATACATTATTATTAACTGAAGTCCATAGTTTAGATTTTCTTAGGTTTTACTTAATGTCCTTCTGTCCTAGGATCCCATCCAGGGTAACACATTACATTTAGTTTTCATGTTCCTTTATGTACCCCTTGGTTATGGCAGTTTCTCAGACGTTCTTTAATTTGATGACCTTGGCAACTTTAAGGAGTACTCATGAGTGTTTTGCAGGATACACCACTACTGAAGTGTGTCCAGTTTTTTTCTCATAAGACATGCATTGTAGGTTTTTAGAAGATCACAGAAGTAAAGTGCCATTTTCATCACATCATGTCAAGCTCCCATTATTTTGACCTTGATCCACAAGCTGTGGTAGTGTTTGTGAGATTTCTCCCCTGTAAAATTATTCTTCCCTCTCCTTTTCTGTAGGAAAACTATTCTTTCCCCTCTCTCCTTTGGAAGGAAGCCTATATTCAGCCCGTATCAAAGGAGTGAAAGTTAAATATATGTGCAAATTATTTGGAATTCTTCTACATAGGTTTGTCTCTTCTTCCTATTTATTAATTTATTTAATCGTTTTTATATCACTGTAGACTCATGGGTACTTATTTTATAACTTTGGGTTGTTATCCAATTCAGCCTTATTACTTTTGCCCACATTGTTCTAGCTTTGGCCACTAGGAGTTCTTTTAGTTGGTTCCAATGTCTCTTTTATCCCCATTAATATGTGTGTGTGTGGGGGGGCGGTGTGTGCAGGGTGTGAGGGGCAGTTTTTGTTCATTCTGATCACTTTCCTTTCTGGTACTTCAGGAAACTTCCAGGCTCATCTTGTATATTTCTTGCCTCAGTCCCAAAGTCAGCCATTTTTCTCAGGAGCTGTGGCTTCTATTCTTGGAGAATGGTGTTAGAAATCAGAAGGTGAAGATGTGCTCATTGTTTGGGGTATTGTTTGTTTTAGACCCTCTTAGATGACAGAGCAAAGAAATATATATGTATATATATGTATACACTAACTTTTGTATATACACATGTAGGAAACTATTTCTATATGTACCTTTTGTATCTGTATTAAGCTGAATGTACTGTTGTCTCAAACTCTTATTACCATATAGCTCATTCTGGCGTCCTCTCCTTGCTTATTTGTTAATTCACACCTCCAAGAGCGAGAATCTAATCCCAGCTCCTATTATCAGTCAGCTATTTAATTGTTCAATTTCAGTATACGAGTACGGCAGTAACAGAATTTTTAACCCTAGCATACAACGTTTATCTGTAGTTTCTTTTGCCTTTAGTCTTACAGGCTCCACTTATTTTCAAAATTACTTAAGTCAGTACCCTTTCTACTCCCTTCCCTTCACTGAAATTGTTTCACTAATTTGTAGTTAGATTTTCTTGTCACAGTCTGTACCTCTTCCTGGTTTCCCCTGACCTCCTAAATGATTTTTTAAACTTAAACCACTCAGTATTTATGCTATAAAGCCCTATAGATTTTGAAAAGCACATATTGTCATGGAAACATGATTGAACGTTTTTTCTTATGCTTGTTTCTCGTCGGTATATCTTTGGGTAGGTGGTCAGATCTTTTGCCCATTTTTGAATTTGGCTAGTTATTTTGTGATTGTTGAATTTTAAGAGTTTTTAAAATGTATTTTGAATATAAGTCATTTATCAGATATGTTTTACAAATATTTTCTCCCAGTCTACATGACTTGACTCTTCATTCTCTTAACTATACCTTTCTCAGAACAAATGTTTCTCATTTTAATAAAGTCCAGCTTATCAATGTTTCTTTTATGGTTCACGTGATCAGCAAATAAAGACAAGTTTACTTCCTCCTCTCCAGTTTTGATACCTTTAATTTTTTTCTTGCCTGATTGCTCTGCCTAGGACTTCTGGTACTGTACTGAGTAGAGTGGTGAGAATAAGCATCTTTGTTTTGTTCCTTATCTTAGCAGAAGAGCTTTCTGCCTTTTGTCATTGATTATAGGCTTGTCTTGTATGGCCTTTATTATGTTGAAATATGCTTCTTCTCTTCCTAATTTGCTAAGAGTTTTTTTCATGAATGAATGTTGAATTTTATCAGATGCTTTTTTCTGTGTTTTTTGAGATGATCTTACAACTTTCAAACGTACCTTAGACCTAAACATAAAATATAACACTGTGAAATTTCTAGAAGATAACAAAGGGCATTATTCCCTTCCTCCCTTCCTCTCTCTTCTTTTGCATCTTCATTTTCCAAACCACTTGTTATGGCTACTGTAGCCCCCGTTTAGCTCAAGCATCCAACACAACTTGGTTCAATCTCAAGTGCCAAATTCTCAAGAGAAGTCTTGCCTATGTATGAAAGTATATCATCTCTGAAGAGATAATTTTACTTCTTCATCTCTTGCTTGGATACATTTTTTCCTTTTTCTTGCCTAATTGCTCTGTCTAGTACTTTTATGTATGTATGCCTGTTGATCTAATTGATTTATTGTGTTGATCAAATTATTTTTTCTTTTTCTTTAAAAAAAAAAATTTTTTTTTAAATTTTTATTTTTACTTTATTTTACTTTACAATACTGTATTGGTTTTGCCATACATTGACATGAATCCACTACGGGTGTACATGCGATCCCAAACATGAACCCCCCTCCCACCTCCCTCCCCACAACATCCCTCTGGGTCATCCCCGTGCACCAGCCCCAAGCATGCTGTATCCTGCATTGGACATAGACTGGTGATTTGATTCTTACATGATAGTATACATGTTTCAATGCCATTCTCCCAAATCATCCCACCCTCTCCCTCTCTCTCTGAGTCCAGAAGTCCGCTATACACATCTGTGTCTTTTTTGCTGTCTTGCATACAGGGTCATCATTGCCATCTTTCTAAATTCCATATATATGTGTTAGTATACTGTATTGGTGTTTTTCTTTCTGGCTTACTTCACTCTGTATAATTGGCTCCAGTTTCATCCATCTCATCAGAACTGATTCAAATGTATTCTTTTTAACGGCTGAGTAATACTCCATTGTGTATATGTACCACAGCTTTCTTATCCATTCATCTGCTGATGGACATCTAGGTTGTTTCCATGTCCTGGCTATTAAAAACAGTGCTGCGATGAACATTGGGGTACATGTGTCTCTTTCAATTCTGGTTTCCTTGGTGTGTATGCCCAGCAGTGGGATTGCTGGGTCATAAGGCAGTTCTATTTGCAATTTTTTAAGGAATCTCCACACTGTTTTCCATAGTGGTTGTACTAGTTTGCATTCCCACCAGTAGTGCAAGAGGGTTCCCTTTTCTCCACACCCTCTCTAGCATTTATTGCTTGCAGATTTTTGGATCACAGACATTCTGACTGGTGTGAAGTGGTACCTCATTGTGGTTTTGATTTGCATTTCTCTAATAATGAGTGATGTTAAGCATCTTTTCATGTGTTTGTTAGCCATCCGTATGTCTTCTTTGGAGAAATGTCTATTTAGTTCTTTGGCCCATTTTTTGATTGGGTCGTTTATTTTTCTGGAATTGAGCTGCAGGAGTTGCTTGTATATTTTTGAGATTAGTTGTTTGTCAGTTGTTTCATTTGCTATTATTTTCTCCCATTCAGAAGGCTGTCTTTTCACCTTGCTTATATTTTCCTTTGTTGTGCAGAAGCTTTTAATTTTAATTAGATCCCATTTGTTTATTTTTGCTTTTATTTCCAGAATTCTGGGAGGTGGATCATAGAGGATCTTGCTGTGATTTATGTCAGAGAGTGTTTTGCCCATGTTTTCCTCTAGGAGTTTTATAGTTTCTGGTCTTACATTTAGATCTTTAATCCATTTTGAGTTTATTTTTGTGTGTGGTGTTAGAAAGTGATCTAGTTTCATTCTTTTACAAGTGGTTGACCAGTTTTCCCATCACCACTTGTTAAAGAGATTGTCTTTACTCCATTGTATATTCTTGCCTCCTTTGTCAAAGATAAGGTGTCCATAGGTGTGTGGATTTATCTCTGGGCTTTCTATTTTCTTCCATTGATCTATATTTCTGTCTTTGTGCCAGTACCATACTGTTTTGATGACTGTGGCTTTGTAGTAGAGCCTGAAGTCAGGCAAGCTGATTCCTCCAGTTCCATTCTTCTTTCTCAAGATTGCTTTGGCTGTTCGAGGTTTTTTGTATTTCCATACAAATCTTGAAATTATTTGTTCTAGTTCTGTGAAAAATATGGCTGGTAGCTTGATAGGGATTGCATTGAATTTGTAAATTGCTTTGGGTAGTATACTCATTTTCACTATATTGATTCTTCCGATCCATGAACATGGTATATTTCTCCATCTATTAGTGTCCTCTTTGATTTCTTTCATCAGCGTTTTATAGTTTTCTATATATAGGTCTTTAGTTTCTTTAGGTAGATATATTCCTAAGTATTTTATTATTTTGCAATGGTGAATGGAATTGTTTCCTTAATTTCTTTTTCTACTTTCTCATTATTCGTGTATAGGAATGCAAGGGATTTCTGTGTGTTGATTTTATATCCTGAAACTTTACTATATTCATTGATTAGCTCTAGTAATTTTCTGGTGGAGTCTTTAGGGTTTTCCACGTAGAGGATCATGTCATCTGCAAACAATGAGAGTTTTACTTCTTCTTTTCCAATTTGGATTCCTTTTATTTCTTTTTCTGCTCTGATTGCTATGGCCAAAACTTCCAGAACTATGTTGAATAGTAGCAGTGAAAGTGGGCACCCTTGTCTTGTTCCTGACTTTAGGGGAAATGCTTTCAATTTTTCACCATTGAGGATAATGTTTGCTGTGGGTTTGTCATATATAGCTTTTATTATGTTGAGGTATGTTCCTTCTATTCCTGCTTTCTGGAGAGTTTTTATCATAAATGGATGTTGAATTTTGTCCAAGGCCTTCTCTGCATCTATTGAGATAATCATATGGCTTTTATTTTTCAATTTGTTAATGTGGTGAATTACATTGATTGATTTGTGGATATTGAAGAATCCTTGCATCCCTGGAATAAAGCCCACTTGGTCATGGTGTATGATCTTTTTAATGTGTTGTTGGATTCTGATTGCTAGAATTTTATTGAGGATTTTTGCATCTATGTTCATCAGTGATATTGGCCTGTAGTTTTCTTTTTTTTGTAGTATCTTTGTCAGGTTTTGGTATTAGGGTGATGGTGGCCTCATAGAATGAATTTGGAAGTTTACCTTCCTCTGCAAATTCTTTCTTAAAAAATTAATTATATTTATTTTTAGCTGTGCTGGGTCTTTGCTGTGGCCTGTGGGCTCTCTCTGCTTGCAATGCACAGGCTTCTCTCGGGTAGCATGGGCTCTAGGACATGGGCTCAGTAGTTGTGCACAGACTTAGTTGCCTTGCAGCAACTTGTGGAATCTTCCTAGACTAGGGATTGAACCTATGTCCCCTGCATTGACACGTGGATTCTTAATTGCTACATTACCAGGGAAGTCCAAGTCCTTTGTTTCTGTAGTTGTCTTTTGTTTGGTTGTTCTGTACACTATTCAGTATGAGATATTGAAGTCCCCAACTGTTACTGTAGAACTGTCTATTCCTCCCTTCAATTCTGTCAATATCTGCTTCATATATTTTGATCATCTGTGATTAGGTACATAAATGTTTATAACTGTTATATTGTCTTGCTATATTGAACCTTTTACTGATACATAATGTCTTTGTCTCCTGTAACGTTTTTGATTTGATCTATTTTGTGTGATATTAGTACAGCTACCCCTGCTTCCTTTTGGTTACTATTTGCGTGGAATAGCATTTTTCATCCTTTGCCTTCCAACCTATTTGTGTCATTGGATATAAAGTAAAGCTCTTGTAAACAGCATATGGTTGGATTATGGGTTTTTTTAAATCCATTTCTCCAATCTCTTGTTTTTTGATTGGAGAGCTTAATCCATGTACACCTCTGATCACAAGGAGCAGTTAATGGTCAGAAGGCAGATATCCAGTGTTTGAAGGACACAGTCCTCAATGTCCATTCTGTCTCCCACAGGTTGCATGCAGGTTGCTCCAGTGACGTGCTCACAGCTGCCTGCTGTGGGGCGGGGAGGGGGAGCTGTCTAAACTGAAATTGACTGAAATTAGCTGCAATTTACAGTCCAAACTTTCCCCTCAAAGTTACAAACTTTCAGTAGACTTCAGGGTTCCTAAATAGTTACGTCAGACAAGATTCTGCCAGTATAATTTTTGTCTGGGTTGAGAGAAGTACTCTTAATGCTTCCTACATCACCGTCTTCCCTGAATCCTGTACTCGTATGTTTTAAAAGTTTATACGTAGTTTAATTCTGAAATTAATTGACATTGCTGCACCCCTTCAGCATAATACAAGGAGTTACTAGTACTCTTCCCTGCAGTTAATGCATATATTGATGAATGCATGTAAATCCTATTTGCAGCCTAGTTTTTACTCCTCGGTGCAGTTTCCTTCTTGATGACCCAAGTGGTAAACTTAGTCTTTTTTACCCTCTGATGCATCTTTATTTCATTTTGCCCTTGCATGAAGTATTTCCTTTCAGCACTTTAAAAGTGTCATTTTGTTGTCTTCCAGCATAATCTTTCCATTATCTTGTAGCGTCTTTCACCATCAGTGAGCTGTCTGGTGTCATTCTTTAGTATCTGCTGATAAACTCAGCAACCAGTAGCATTTATTAAGGTCACTTGGATTACACTATGCGTGCATTAATTCATTGACTTCTTACAAAAATCTTATGAGTCATGCTATTTTCCCTCCTATTCCAAAGGAAGAATCTCAGGCTGAGAAAGTACAAATCTTGTCCAAGCACAAATAGGGCACAGTGAGAATTCAATTCCATATCTTTCAAAATACAGAGCCTACTTAAAAAAAAAATTATTTATTTTTGGCTGCATCAGGTCCTGGTTGCATCATGAGTGATCTTCATTGTGGCACGCAGGCTCTCCAGTTGTGGCGCATGGGCTCAGAATTGTATCATGCAGGCTTAAGTTGACCCATGGCATGTGAGATCTTAGTTCCACGATCAGGGATTGAACCCCATCCCCTGCACTCGAAGGTGGACTCTTAACCACTGGACCATCTGAGAAGTCCCACAAAGCCTTCTTTGGACCACTATATTATGCTGTCTCTCAAATGCCACAGAGCAGTCAGAAAGAGGGTGGGGAAACGGAAGTGTCCCTGGGAAACAGGGTGTCGATTCCCATCCCCCACTCATCAGACACCATCTCCTCCAAGATCATCATAACTGAAAAAGTTTTTGCCAAATTTGAGGCCCTGTAGGTAATTAAGCACCAATCACAGAGGCCTCCCTCTTAGATGTATTATAAGCTCACAGTCTGTAAAGGGAGGGGATGAAGAGCTGTCACCTCCCACACCTTCCCCTCTTGGAATGAGAAGGGAACTGTATGTCTCCATTAGGGTTTGTGCAGTGTTTTCCTTACAAAACCTACTGACTGAATATTTCCTCCTCTGTGTTACATGTGGAACTCATTCTTATCAGAGGCCCTGAGTGTTCTGGGTAATTACTTTCAGAAGAATGTCAGAGAAAATTGGCAGTTTGGTGACACTACCTAGAGGACTTAGTGCTACTCCAGCAGAATGGGGGATTAAGATGAAAACTCCAGAAACTGAGTTTCCAGATAAAAATGTTTTAATAGCCCTTGCATAGATCTAGAAATCAGTTGCATTGTGGTTTTACCTCTCAAAATGGTTCCCCAGGCAGCTGTGGCATGGAAGTGCTGCTTATCACCAGTAAACTCAGAGGAAGATGGCCCAGCATCTCACTGTGGCAGGCAAGTCAGGTCACTTTGAAGTCTGTCTTTGGGATCTTGGCTTCCTCTTACCCAGAGATCAGACAATGCATTTGTAGCTACAACAGGTGAAAACAGAACTCATAACTCTGGGAAATTCAGAAAGCATTGACGTGGCACCCTTTGGTGTGTGTTGCAAAATCACTTCTCCCTCTAATGACCCTGGACTCCCTCTGCTTCTTCCAGTTAACATGTATCAATACTTCTGAGATCTGAGGTCTGACAGAGCCCCTCTTCCATCCCTTGATGCTGCTGCTGCTGCTGAGTCACTTCAGTCATGTCCGACTCTGTGCAACCCCAGAGACAGCAGCCCACCAAGCTCCCCCGTCCCTGGGATTTTCCAGGCAAAAACACTAGAGTGGGTTGCCATTTCCTTCTCCAATGCATGAAAGTGAAAAGTGAAAGTGAAGTTGCTCAGTTGTGTCCGACTCTTAGTGACCCCATGGAGTGCAGCCCACCAGGCTTCTCCGTCCATGGGACTTTCCAGGCAAGAGTGCTGGAGTGGGGTGCCATTGCCTTCTCCGTTCCATCCCTTAAGCAGTGCTTTTCTAGTTGTTTGGTTCCTGAGTATTACTGTAT